>NC_056070.1:41980481-43230481 GCF_016772045.2 Ovis aries | reverse complement strand
ATCACTTCATGGGAAATAGGTGGGGAAACAGTGGAAACAGTGTCAGACTTTATTTTTGCAGGGGCTCCAAAATCACTGTAGATGGTGATTGCAGCCATGAAATTAAAAGACACTTACTCCTTAGGAAGAAATTTATGACCAAGCTAGACAGCATATTAAAAAGCGGAGACATTACTTTGTCAACAAAGGTCGGTCTAGTCAAGGCTATGGTTTTTCCAGTAGTCAGGTATGGATGTGAGAGTTGGACCATAAAGAAATCTGAGCACTGAAGAATTGATGCTTTTGAACTGTGGTGTTGGAGAAGACTCTTGAGAGTCCCTTGGACTACAGGGAAATCCAAGAAGTCCATCCTAAAGGAGATCAGTCCTGGGAGTTCATTGGAAGGACTGATGTTCAAGCTGAAAGTCCAATACTTTGGCCACCTGATGTGAAGAGCTGACTCATTTGAAAAGACCCTAATGCTGGGAAAGATTGAGGGTAGGAGAAGGGGACAACAGAGAATGAGATGGCTGGATGGCATCACTGACTCAATGGACATGAGTTTGGGTAAACTCCAGGAGTTGGTGATGGACAAGGAGGCCTGGTGTGCTACAGTTTATGGGGTTGCAAAGATTTGGACATGACTGAGCGAGTGAACTGAACTGAACTATCACAAATAAAACTAAAATGATAGTTTACATTAATTGTATCTGGATTTGCACAGAAGTTTGATTTTTTAATTTAGGTACATTTGGCAACAAAATATCTGCAAAATGTAGAGAATTTACTGAGAAACCCATCAATGGTTGGAAACAGTGGGTTTTTCTGTATTGCAGAAACAGACAGAGTGAGGGGCAACCATCCCCACTCACTCCCCCCACCACTACCAAATAAGAAATACTTCATAAGTTGCATTCTGAAGGATGTTAAAGAAACGATGAACCAAGTTGGTTGGAAAGAGAATTACAGTTAAAGTCACTGAAATATGATGGCACAATGGAGGTGAGCAAGTCCTATGTGGGGATGACAGCAAGGCAAATTAACTTGACAGATGTGGGATCTCAGGCTGGCCTTAATGGGAGAAAACTGGATGAGACTGAATGAAAATATAATCTTAGGGGTGAGACCAGTTCAGGAAGCCGACGTTTTTCATGGAACTTAAATATCAAAACATCTACATGCGTTTAATCAGCGAGACACCAGTGTTCACAATCCATCATAAGCTATCCTTTACTTTAAATACTAATTATTCCTGTCTAGACGTTCAGTGAGTTATGCGTATGGTTTTGGAAAAGCCTGATAAATATTTTGAGTCTGATTCTGTGCATGAGACAGAAAGTCTTTGTGTGGTTTCCCAGCCAGCTAAGTGAGAGTGACATGAAAAACACACAGAGGTGTTTTTCTTACATGACATGATTCTGGGTCATCCCCATGCACCAGCCCCAAGCATGCTGCATCCTGCGTCAGACATAGACTGGCGATTCAATTCACATGATAGTATACATGTTAGAATGTCATTCTCCCAAACAGTGTGGAGATTCCTTAAAAATTGCAAATAGATCTACCTTATGACCCAGCAATCCCACTTCTGGGCATACACACCGAGGAAACCAGAATTGAAAGAGACACATGTACCCCAATGTTCATTGCAGCACAGAGGTGTTTTTAACAAGAGTTACCCCTGTATGCTCACCTTCCCGTAAACACTGAGTTTCCTGTTATGAATCCACCTGCTGTCCTGAAGCCTTATTTCTAGAAATACTGCCAACACTTCTGCTTTTTTAACATGACAGTAGAATACTAATGAGTGAGTTCCAAGTAGCCTTATTTAATAAAATGCATCAGATACCATGGTAAACTTTTAGAAAGATAATTAGAGATTCAAATACTCATTTTACTGCATATTTCAAATCAATAATTTGCTTCCCTGTTGGCTCAGTGGGTAAAACGTCTGCCTACAATGTGAGAGACCTGGGTTCAACCCCTGGGTCGGCAAGATCTCCTGGAGAAGGAAATGGCAACCCACTCCAGTACTCTTCCCTGGAAAATCCCATGGACTGAGAAGCCTGGTAGGCTACAGTCCATGGGGTTGTAAAGAGTCGGACATGACTGAGCGACTTTCCCTTCAAATCAATAGATAATAAAAGTCTTCATGATGCAATATGCTTTATTATATATTTTTAGCCTCCAAGAATTTAGAGCTTTAGAGCAATTTAGACAGGGCTGTGGTAAGGTTTAAAGAGTTTGTCAAAAGTGTAATAAAAATAAATAAACAGTAAAATCAAAGGGGTGTATTGTATCATACACCCTAAAATAAGATGTTTCAATATATTAAAATATAGTCACAGGACTATCCATAAACCTAAAAATATTTTTGTCAAAAAACTTCTCTGTAAGGCAGAGTATTATAGAATCTATATTTGGCTGGTGAGTTCTGTTCCCATAAGTTCTGGCAATAATTATATTTCCATGATATAATACATAGCTTCTATTAATAGTTCTTTCAAATTCCAGTATATCTCTGTCAATTATTCTAAATTAATTAGGTGGAACCTCTTTTCAAAACCAGTTGTACAAGGAATTTCACATGAATTTAAAGAATTATTATAAAAAGTAAAAATAGATGTGAAGGTCCATGTTGTGTTTGGTTAGCTATATTCTTCCCGAAAGCCAAGCTGAATTCCCTTGTGAGCAGCAGTTAGATAGCATGGTCCTAAAGTTATTTTTGGCAAGCTGTATAGACATGACAAGTCCAGACTTGTGACATGAGCTTCTTTAATGGGCTTTTGATAATCTTAAAAAAGTAAAACAGTTTTTGACTGTTTTGATAATCATGGTGTCACAGCCTGGTTCCACGTGGCGCAATAACCAATTTGTCCCCTAGATTTTGTCCTCAGTGTGATTGGGAGCAGGCTGCTGGCTGAGTCCTTGCCACTCGTCAGGCACCAATATATTTTGTAACTGACCCCTTTGTTCCATAAAGGATTTGCATCGGCTTGCAAACCTCAAAGTCAATAGCGAGTTAGTCAAGATGGAGTATGGGGATGCACACACCGATGCCAGTGTGGTGAACGCACACACACAGATATGCACCCAGAGTCTCCTGTGGTTTCTAGAGAAAGACACAACTCTGACTCTCAGTTGCTTAGTAACAAGAGAGAGATGAAAGGAGGTCAGGCAGTTATTCAGAATCTGGGGTCATTTCTTAAGCCTGCCCAGGAGGACATGTGGTAAGAATGGCAGACAATGTCCTAGGCAGCATCCCTGCCTGACGGGAATGTTGAATTTGATATGATTTTAATAGCATTTCTCACTGAGGCCATTGATTAATAATAAAGGCAAGTCAACAACATTGTAAATACATGCCTTCCTTTGCTTTGAATCACCACCCTAGGGCATAGAGAGGAATTTCCTGGAAATCTCATTTATTTTTTTTTTCCTGGAGGCTCCCTTAGAATCCAGATAATATTTTATGCAATTAGCTATGGCTTTGACACTTGGTGAATCAGTGTTAAAAAATACAGTTAGCATGAAAAAGGATTGACAATAGATTCCCTGAGGGTAGTGCAAACCATGTGCAACTTAAAACAATATTTATTTTGATTGACCTATTTTAAAGTATTTTAAAAACTATTTTTTTTCTTTCAGCAAGTTTTATGTCAGTTTTGATTATTTTTATCTGCACTTCAAAATTTGTGAAGGAGCTAAAAGATGTGAAAGTTTCCTGCCAAATGATGGTGTTCTGCATATTCTCAGCTGTATTTTATAGAGAGACTTTTCTGATGCTCAAACTACAATGTTTGGCATATTTTCCTCATTAAAGATGTCTCATAAGTCTCCATCTGTGAAATGGAAGAAAATTTGGCTTTTGAGGTATTTCTCCTTAATCATCTAAAAGCTTCTAAAAGATGATTATTTACATAGCACAAAAATATATAATCTTTAGCAGATAAAAATTGTAGGAACCAGTCTTCCTGCCTCTGTTAACTCTATTTACAAATAAATCTAGCTTTTCTTGGTGTTCAAATAATTACTTTCAAAGGCATAGCTTCACTTATATAATTTTTATCTACACAATAATTGCTAAGGAAAAATCTTTCTGAATATTTCCACATAGCATTTCTTTGAAATCTGAATCAAACTAATTGCTAAAAAAGAATGAATTATGTAAATTTTCTTGCCACCATATGCCACCATTTCAAACCTTGTATGGTTTGCAAATGGACGCTCTGTCTGTTCTTGGGATTCAGAGACACAGAAATACCACCAGGAAAACAGTATCTTTGAGATGCTGCAGTCCCTGCCCTGCCTCTATGCCCTGCTGAGGGAGTGGGTCTGCAGGCATGTGGGGTTCTGGGACCTTGACATTTCCTATGTAGTTGGACCAGTGTGAAGCATCTGATCCATGCATAGTCAGTTAATAGATCGACTAGGGACCGCTTACCTATAACTTGTGACCCAAAAGGAAATGTAATTGAACAGTCTTATCTAGTGACTAGGTAATTATTTAAACTGAGAAACACCCAGAATTTTGTCCATGTGAAGAGATATTTGAAACAGAACAGTTATGAAGAGGAGAGAGAAGGACCATAGGAAGTCAAAATGAAACATGCACAAATTATGAGGGAGTATAATACAAATGAGAAAAGGAGCACATCAAGGCCATATATTGTCCCCCCGCTTATTTAACTTATATGCAGAGTACATCATGAGAAACGCTGGGCTGGAAGAAGCACAAGCTGGAATCAAGATTGCCAGGAGAAATATCAATAACCTCAGATACGCAGATCATACCACCCTTACGGCAGAAGGTGAAGAGGAACTAAAAGCCTCTTGATGAAAGTGAAAGAGGAAAGTGAAAAAGTTGGCTTAAAGCTCAACATTCAGAAAACTAAGATCATGGCATCTGGTTCCATCACTTCATGGGAAATAGATGGGGAAACAGTGGAAACAGTGTCAGACTTTATTTTGGGGGGCTCCAGAATCACTGCAGATGGTGACTGCAGCCATGTAATTAAAAGACGCTCACTCCTTGGAAGGAAAGTTATGACCAACCTAGATAGCATATTGAAAAGCAGAGACATTACTTTGCCAACAAAGGCCCGTCTAGTCAAGGCTATGGTTTTTCCAGTGGTTATGTATGGATGTGAGAGTTGGACTGTGAAGAAGGCTGAGCGCCGAAGAATTGATGCTTTTGAACTGTGGTGTTGGAGAAGACTCTTGAGAGTCCCTTGGACTGCAAGGAGATCCAACCAGTCCATTCTGAAGGAGATCAGCCCTGGGATTTCTTTGGAGGGAATGATGCTAAAGCTGAAGCTCTAGTACTTTGGCCACCTCATGTGAAGAGTTGACTCATTGGAAAAGACTCTGATGCTGGGAGGGATTGTGGGCAGGAGGAGAAGGGGATGACAGAGGATGAGATGGCTGGATGGCATCACTGACTTGATGGATGTGAATCTGAGTGAACTCCGGCAGTTGCTGATGGACAGGAAGGCCTGGCGTGCTGCGATTCATGAGGTCGCAAGGAGTTGGACATGGCTGAGTGACTGAACTGAACTGAACTGAACTGATAATACAAATGAACAGGTGAAGGTATGCAGAGAAACAGGTGATGTGATGAACAAAGAAAGATTACTAGCTTATATGGGATAGATGAATGACTTTGTCCTTATGAATGCTTTGATTCTTTATGGCCTAATACTTGCAGTTGTTTATGCAGATATATTCCTAGTATAAATCCTTTGCTTGACTTTACTGGAGAAGGTCTTTTTGTTTTGGAACCCAAGGAGCCAGGCCACAGATTTACAGGTGTGAGAGAATATGATCCAAAGGTTATACAAATGATGGTGTTTGAGATGACTACAAAAAGGGAAGGGATGTAAATAATCAATGGGAAGCATGCCTGGGGAACCCCAACAGTGAGAAAGACAGAGGATGTTGTGAGGGTTGTACCTGGAGTGAAGTCCTAAAGTGATATCAGTTCCAGACACTGGGAAGATAGTCTCAGGATTTCAACATCTTGGATGAGATGTGACAGAAGCAAGGTTGGGTGTAGGTACTCAAATAGATGGTAGGAACAGCATTCATAATAACAAAAAAAAAAAAAAAGCCTATGGGTAAGATCTGGACACATGGAAGAGAGTTCAATTTGAAAATCCACAGCTGGGGACAAGATGGCATGCCACCATCAGAAATGAGTTTCTAACAGGGAAAGTGGCTTTGAAGCCCTGTTATTAGCACTAACAGGCTGAGGGATTTTAAATATTGAACTGATGAGAGGTGAGAGGTGAGCACTTTGATCACAGAGTCTGATTGGATTTGACCCCAGCACAGTGGCCTGAAATGACTACTCTCCAACAAGACTCTGGGCCCTCAAAGCCCCCAGGCTCCAGAGCAGATTTCCTTTGGTGCACATGCCTCTGCTCCAGGGCTCCTCCAGGAACAAATACATTCCTCAATTTCTTTCTCTGTCTCTCTCAGTGTTTTGCTTTCAGTCTGGGTTTCCATATGTAGGTCTTTTTTTTTTTTTTTTTTTTTTACTTAAAAAATATTGGCATGTAGTTGATTTACCATGTTGCATTAGTTTCTGCTGTTTAACAAAGTGAATCAGATTCAATCAAACCTAGATAAAATTGCCAACATCCATTAGATCATCGAAAAAGAAAGAGAGTTCCAGAAAAACATCTACTTCTGCTTTATTGACTATGTCAAAGCCTTTGACCGTGTGGATCACAACAAACTGGAAAATTCTTCAAGAGATAGGAATACCAGACCACCTGACCTGCCTCCTGAGAAATCTGTATGCGGGTTAAAAAGCAACAGTTAGAACTAGATATGGAACAGCAAACTGGTTCCAAATCTAGAAAGGAGTACGTCAAGGCTGTATACCGTCACCCTGCTTACTTAACTTATACGCAGAGTACACCATGTGAAATGCCTGGCTGGATGAAACACAAGCTGGAATCAAGATTGCTGGGAGAAATACCAATGACCTCAGATATGCAAATGGCATCACACTTATGGCAGAAAGTGAAGAAGAACTAAAGAGTCTCTTGATGAAAGTGAAAGAGGGTAGTGAAAAAGCTGGCTTAAAACTTAGCATTCAGAAAACTAAGATCATGGCATCCAGTCCCATTACTTCTTGGCAAATAGATTCAGAAACAGTGACAGACTTTACTTTTGGGGGCTCCAAAATTACCGCAGATGGTGAATGCAGCCATGAAATTAAAAGACGCTTGCTCCTTGAAAGAAAAGCTATGACCAATGTAGACGGCATATTAAAAAGCAGAGATAATACTTTGCCAACAAAGGTCCATCTAGTGAAAGTTATGGTTTTTCCAGTAGTCACGTATGGATGTGAGAGCTGGACTAAAAACACAGTTGAGCTCTGAATAATTGATGCTTTTGAACTGTGGTTTTGGAGAAGGCTTTTGAGAGTCCCTTGGACTGGGAGGAGATCAAATCTGTCAATCTCAAAGGAAATCAGTCCTGAATATTCATTGAAAGGTCTGATGCTGACCATTGAAAGGTCCAATACTTTGGCCACCTGATGAGAAGAACTGACTTATTGGAAAAGACACTGATGCTGGGAAAGATCGAAGGCAGGAAGAGAAGGAGACAATAGAGGATGAGATGGTTGGATGACATCACCGACTTAATGGACATGAGTTTGAACAAGCTCTGGGAGTTGGTAATGGACAGGGAAGCCTGGCTTGCTGCTGTTCATGGGGCTGCAAAGAGTTGACAGGACTGAGGGACTGAACTGAGCTGAAATCTTGTTAAGATTCTCTTCCCATATAGGCCATTCAAAAGTACTGAATATAGTTCCCTGGGCTATTTAGCAGGTCCTTATTAGTTATCTATTTTATATATATAGTAGTGGCCCTGACTTTTGAACAATCTTGGTTTTCTTTCCTAAACAGCCATTCCCAGAGACAGCTTATATCTCTCTCACTTGTAATTCAGGCTCCATTCTCCCTGCTCCCACTCCTTGAAAGTCTACCCATCCAAACCAGCTCCACTCCCAGGCTTCTCCATTTCTTGATAACCGAGTGTCCAGAGTCTCTGCGGTGGGATGGGAGGTGAAGAAGTGTGGTCCTGCAAGCGCAGGACCTCATTGCTAAAAGCACAAAAGCACAGCTTTGGCGGGACAGGAAGTTCCCAAGGGCTATTTGGTCATGGGGACAATGCTACTGTAATGGTCTTGAATCTTGCAGTCACAGATATGGTTTCTCGGAAAACCAATGGCCCACCTAGCGCGGGAGGGTGGTGTGTTAGGGAAGAAATGCTCAGGCATCGTAGAAGGGTCTATCTAACAAGTATTCATTTATCAAATGGTAGATGTTTATGATTAAAAAAATCAAAGCCCGTAAGACTTAAAAATAAAGGCAGCAATGGATAGATGGGCCATCTTTCCCCCTCTGTCTCAGTAAAGACAACAACCATCAGTACAACAATGATTGTCTCCTGAGTGATTATTATTTCTTTCACAATGTTTGCAACAATTCAGTAAAGGAATATCACACATTACCCTTTCACAGATGCTGAAAGGATGTCAGTGTCCACTAACAAAGGTCAGATTTCATAGCCCATGCAATTTCCATTCATATTGTGTTTCATAAACGCACATACACACACACACACAGGAGCTTATACAAATCAAATTAATGTAAATGTAGTTTCCCCATCAAACATTACATCAGTCATAATAAAAGTATTGCATTCTAAAAATAATAAATATAAAACATCAATTAAAAAACAAAAATCCTCTCTATTTCCATACACTGGGAAAAAAGAAATAAGAAAAACCTTACACTGATTTTAGAGTCAGTCAGTTCTCTGTGAACTTCTCAATGCATATGCTTGCTAAGTGTTCGTGACATATAGAATTTCAGAAATTATAAGCTATTTAGATGTTACATACATAATATGGTCAGTTATTGACATAGTGTTGATGGCTACCCACTTTCCATTATTGATCTTCATTAAAATATTATAAGCATGAAGGAAAAATTATGTTTCATGGCTAAAACCTAATCTGAAATTTTGTTTTGTTTCATAATTTTATGGTGGTGTTACAATTTTACTTCTTCATATGCAGGCCTCTAAATTTCCTGGTCCCTGATACCATCAACCATCATTGTGTAGATGTCTGTCTTAATTACAGCAATTTGTGCCTCCTACCAAAAAATACTGAGCATAAACTTTCTGAAGAGATATCAAATTATGATACTATAGGTGATAATATTTACTTTGCAACTGGTCAAATTTTAAAATGTGTGTTTCAGTTAGGGAATCTGTCTTAAATATGGACCTACTTGTCTATATTTGTATACATATTATATTCCTATTTTGCTTTACAAGAGCATTTTGGGGTGAATTTTATAAATGTGACCTTTGTCTTTACCCAAATAAACATTCTGCTTGTTCATTTATTGTTGAGACAGCAGGAAAGACAACCAGAAACTTTTGTAAATATTTGTGCCCAGCTTGGATAATAGGCATAAAAGCTCTATTTTAAAATTGAATATTTATAGTGTCAATATAATGGATTCATTTTAGTGTGAGTTAGACTAATGTGACATGAATAATTTCTAATTAAACTTTGCAAGGAATGTTCTTATAATATCCTCTAATTTATAACTAATTTTCAGAAGGCTCTTATGGTATTACCCAATTTACAACCAAAAAAGTGCTTCAGCAATGCTTTGAAATAAGACTCTGAGGTAGTCACATTATTAGCTATTATTACTAGCTATGCAGTAATAATTTTTATTGCTTTTAAAATTGCACAAAATCAAGAAATGTTTCTCTTGTTAGAGGAAACAGTTATAAATCTTTTTATTTTATAAATGCACAATAATATATTCCTGAATGTGGAATTATGGTGTCATAACTCTGTCGGAAAATGCCTTACCATATATACTCTCATATGGGGAAAATCCAATCAAAATCTTTCTACATTCATTCTTTTCTCTTTTTCATCAGTTCCTATAGCAGTATGCATGAAAGCCATTAAAAAGATACATATTGCAGAAGAGGGTCAGTATAACCCAATTTTGAGCCTTCAGTTTTCACATTTTTCAGATATCACACCCAAAATATGGTGCAAAAAAGTTGAATACATCAGCAAATAATCACTAAGCTACTGAGAAAAATTGGCATATTCAATGTCTTTTGTGTGCAGTAAAATGCAGTAAGTGCTTTGCATGAGTGCTAAGTCGCTTCACTGTTGTCTGACTCATTGTGAACCTATGGACACACCGTAGGGTGTGTAGCTCAGCAGCTCCCTCTGTCCATGGGATTCTCCAGGCAAGAATATTGGCATGGGTTGCCATTCCCTCCTCCAAGGCATCTTCTTGTCCCAGGGATTGAGCCCACATCTCTTTCTTCTCCTGCACTGGCAGGCAGGTTCGTTATCACTAGCGCCGCCTGGGAAGCCCCAGTAAGTGCTTTGCTGCTGCTGCTACTAAGTCGCTTCAGTCGTGTCTGACTCTGTGAGATCCCAGAGACGGCAGCCCACCAGGTTCCCCCGTCCCTGGGATTCTCCAGGCAAGAACACTGGAGTGGGTTGCCATTTCCTTCTCCAATGCACGAAAGTGAAAAGTGAAAGTGAGGTCGCTCAGTCTTGTCCAACTCCTCGCAACCCCATGAACTGCAGACCACCAGGCTCCTCTGTCCATGGGATTTTCCAGGCAAGAGTACTGGAGTGGGGTGCCAGCGCCTTCTCCGGGTAAGTACCTACATCAGAAGTTCTCCAGCTTGGGTGAAGAAGAATATATTCTTCCTATTAGGGCTCCTCTCCTATTAGGGCTAAAGCACTTACTAGCAATACATAACTATGAAATGGAATAAATTCTTCTTCACCCAAGCTGGAGAACTTCTGATGTAGGTACTTACCCTGATCAGAATAGAGTTTGAGTTGGAAGAGAGTGAGAAGAATCGAGGACAGAGAGTAGATGGTGGACTGGTTTGTTTGGAAGGGTCATAGGAAGAGAGGATGGCTGGAGCTTGGCCAGTTCTTGCATGACCAGCTGGAGAACAGATACATAAATACAACACAGAATCTCCTTCACAGGCAGTGCTGGAGAGGGCAGACTTTTGGCCTGATTCTCCTCTATGGGGTCCAGATCAGGTGAACTATTTAATAGACCTTGAAGTTTAATGAATTGGTGATTTTCACACTATTGGTCACTTCCTCAAAGAAATGATTCTATTCCTGAACACATTCTGTCAAAAAATTCAAAAGAAAAACAGAGGCACAAGCCTCGTAGTGTTAGAAGCCTTGATTTTTTTTTTTTTTTTTTTTTTGCTCCTTGATATAGACAATAATGGGCTTTCCAGGTAGCACTAGTGGTAAAGAACCCACCTTCGAATGCCACAGATGTAAGGAACTGGGTTTCATGCCTGGGTTGGGAAGGTCCCCTGGAGGAGGGCATGGCAACCCACTCCAGTAATCTTGCCTGGAGAATCCCAAGGACAGAAGAGCCTGGTGGGCTACAGTCCATGGGGTCGAAAACAGGCAGACATGACTGAAGAGACTTAGCATGCATGCATAGACAAATAATAAAATAAACAATCAGATTATAAGATGCCTGAAGACAAAGTCAGTGTTCCTACATCATCTAAAAGTGTGATTCTAACAGTGGACTTGCATATATTTCTGTATTATTAGTTCATGTAGTTGTTCACATTTTCTTTTCACACCCTCTAGAAATTTGAAGTGTTTCTTTTTGATGGTGTATATAATCATCAGTGAAACCAATGAGTCAAAATCATCAATGGATCAAAATTAACTTTGATTATCATTTTCCTGAAATATATAGTGGGAAATTTAAAAAAAAACCTATAATGTAAGCATTATAGGAAAATGGAAGCATTCTTTTAAAGGAATAAAAACTATTTATTGCTAAATATTTGACTTACATATTAGTTATCACAAAAGACATGCAAAGGTATGTCATGGGTGTTAAAATAGCTAACAAGGTCTTGTAGCTGAAGTGAATAAAACAGAGAGGTGGGTTTTGTGGCATCCTAGGTCTGGCAATGAAATCTGCCTAACTGATGCCTGGATTCTGCATGGCTTTGGTGCTACTATTTGTCACTCCTATTAGGGCTTGAAATGATATAGTCTCAATGGAGGGATTGTTAACAACCACAATTTGTGCTCAAATCTGGCTGTTCTGTTAGCTTATAATGAGGAAGGTCCAGATCCTGAATGTTTCAGCACTATTCGAGCGGATTATTTTACAGGTGGTGGAAGACCTCCAAGTGTTTTAAGGTCAGTTTTATCTTAGCTTTGCCTTCTTTTGCAAACCCACAAGGAGCTATTTATAAAATTGCTGAAAAAGCAAAGGGACCCTTATTTCTTCATCGTGAGAAGTACTCACCCTTAGAAAGGCATTTAAACTTGCAACTTTACAAAGTGCACTTTGCTAATAAGTCTGCAAAATACCACAGGCTTTATGAAAACATAGATCAATGCCAACTGCTTTATTGCATGACATTACCAATAGCAGGCACCTGCAGCGAAGTTTTCTGTTTTTAGAACACTTTTTGTTCACATATTTGTATCTTTGGATGAGGCATTTTATACCAAGTAATCTCTTGTAGTTATAGCTTTATATCTGAACTCATAATTCATTTTAACCACATACTTATAATTGGTTATATGGGAAAACTCTCTAACTCAATAAAAGAAAATATAAGCAACTTTTATTTTGAGAAATTAAAGTAACATTTATTCTTGACTTTTTAAATTCTCTCAAAATAGACCAGTGAATTACTTTGCATTTTTCAGCATTAATGCATCTCATGTGACTAACCAGAGAATATTTTGAGTATATATATTTCTCCTGACCATGATAACTATGTATTCGTTAAATAAAAGTGATTAAGATGAGAGAATTACCAAATACTCATATCTTAATTCTCTCCTGACATGAAATTAAATGCTTAGCTATTTTTTATAACTCTTGTGACCCTTTCTCTTTAACATCCAAATCTCATTAATGTTAAGAAAAAAATATCTTTAGTGATGCTCACAGAAGATATTGAAAGAAAATTGTAACCTGATGTGTATTTGTTTGTGTTGTTGTTGTTCAGTTGCCAAGTCATGTCCAACTCTTTGCAACCCCGTGGACTGCAGCACACCAGGTTTCCTCCTCCCTGTCCTTCACCATCACTTGGAGTTTGCCCAAGTTCATGTCCATTGAATCAGTGATGCTATCCAACCATCTCATCCTCTGTGCACACAGTTATATACATACATGTGTTTTAGAGACTCAGTCCATTGCTTTTCAACTACATGGTAACAATTTCTTCTTTTTTTAAAATTTTATTATTATTATTATTTTTTACTTTACAATATTGTATTGGTTTTGCCATACATCAACATGAAAACATGAACACGTGTACACCCATGGCGGATTCATGTTGATGTATGACGATTTCTTCTTATTTGTCAATATTCTCACAACAGTCAGTCAGGTCAGCTCAGTTCAGTCAGTCAGTTGTGTCTGACTCTTTGCGACCCCATGAACTGCAGCAATCCAGGCTTCCCTGTCCATCACCAACTCCAGGAGTCTACCCAGACCCATGTCTATCGTGTCGGTGATGCCATCCAACCATCTCATCCTATCATCCCCTTCTCCTCCTGCCCTCAATCTTTCCCAACATCAGGGTCTTTTCAAATGAGTCAGCTCTTTGCATCAGGTGGCCAAAGTATTGGAGTTTCAGCTTCAACATTGGTCCTTCCAATGAACACCCAGGACTAATCTCCTTTAGGATGGACTGGTTGAATCTCCTTGCAGTCCAAGGGACACTCAAGAGTCTTCTCCAACACCACAGTTCAAAAGCATCAGTTCTTCGGTGCTCAGCTTTCTTTATAGTCCAACTCTTACATCCATACATGACTACTGGAAAAACCATAGCCTTGACTGGACAGACCTTTGTGGACAAAGTAATAGCTCTGCTTTTTAATATGCTGTCTAGGTTGGTCATAACTTTCCTTCCAAGGAGTAAGCATCTTTTAATTTCATGGCTGTGATCACCATCTGCAGTGATTTTGGAGCCCAAAAAGATAAAGTCTGACACTATTTCCACTGTTTCCCCATCAATTTGCCATGAAGTGATGGGACTGAATGCCATGATCTTCGTTTTCTGAATTTTGAGCTTTAAGCCAATGTTTTCACTCTCCCCTTTCACTTTCATCAACAGGCTCTTTAGTTCTTCTTCACTTTCTGTCATAAGGGTGGTGTCATCTGCATATCTGAGGTTATTGATATTTCTCCCGGCAATCTTGATTCCAGCTTGTGCTTCCTCCAGCCCAGCATTTCTCATGATGTACTCTGCATAGAAGTTAAATAAGCAGGGTGACAATATGCAGCCTTCACGTACTCCTCTTCCTATTTGGAACCAGTCTGTTGTTCCATGTCCAGGTCTAACTGTTGCTTCCTGACCTGCATACAGGTTTATCAAGAGGCAGGTCAATACAACAGCCAATACATTCATGAAAACAACTAAAAAAATTATCTATTCAAGTCTTTTTTTGCCTATGCATTAAGAATAGTGCTTCACAATCTAAATATCCATCAACAGATGAATGGGTGAAGAAGGTATGAATACACATATATGGTGGAAAAGCCATGAAAAGGAATGAAATCTCATTTTCAGCAACATAGATGGATCTATAGGTGATCATGCTAAGTAAATTCGGAGAAATACAAACAACATATAAATTATTTGTACATGGAATTTAAAGTATGACACAAGTGAACTTATTTAGATTGAAGGCAGGAAGAGAAGGGGGTAGTGAAGGATAAGATGGTTGGATGGCATCACTGACTCAGTGGCATGAGTTTGGGCAAACTCCTGGGGATGGTGAAGGACAGGGAAGTCTGGTATGTTGCAGTCATGGGGTTCCAAAAAGTCATACACGACTTAGCATCTGAACAATAGCATAGCAATCAATGGGCTTCCCTGGTGGCCTGTGGTAAAGCATGCCCTTGTGAAGCAGAAGATGTGGGCTCCATACCTGGGAAGATCCCTTGGAGAAGGAAATGGTAGCCCACTATAATATCATTGCCTGGGAAATCCCATGGACAGAGGAATTTGATAGGCTACATTCTATGGGATCACAAAGAATCAAACACAACTTGGCAACTAACAACAACAGCAATGATAGCAATCAATACAAACTACAGAAACATTAATCAAAACTTGTGATTGTGTCTTAATCTAAGACACTATAGATTCTACAATAAATTACAGTTATTATATATAGGATGGATAAGCAACAAGTTCCTACTGTACAGCATGGGGAATTATATTATCTTGTGATAAATTATAATGGAAAAATATGAAATAGGTTTTATGTGTATATATAACTGAATCACTTTGCTGTACAGCAAAAATTGGCATACCTTTTAAAATTAACTATATCTCAATAAAAATTTTTTAATAAAAACATCAAGAGAAAGTTTAGTAATCATGGTGAGGTCAGCATACAAATTTTCCCTTGGTATCTTTAATTTTCTTGAAGAGATCTCTAGTCTTTCTTATCTCTCCTTTCTATTCTTTGGAACTCTCCATTCAGATGGGTATATCTCTCCTTTTTTCCTTTGCCTTTCAGTTCTCTTCTTTTCTCAGCTATTTGAATGGTCTCCTCAGACAACTATTTTGTCTTTTTGAATTTCTTTTTCTTGGGGATGGTTTTGATTCCTGCCTCCTGTACAATGTCACAACGTCCTCCCATAGTTCTTCAGGCACTCTTTCTATCAGATCTAATTCCTTGAATCTATTTGTCACATCCACTGTGTAATTGTAAGAGATTTGATTTAGGTCATGTCTGAATGGTCTAGTGGTTTTCCCTACTTTTTTCAGTTTAAGTCTGAATTTTCCAATGAGGAGTTCATGACCTGAGCTATAGTCCACTCTTGGTCTTTTTGCTGACTGTAAAGAGCTTTTCCATCTTTGGCTACAAATAATATAATTAATCTAATTTCAGTATTGACTATCTGGTGAATGTTAAACCACTTCAGCATTCTTGCCTTGAGAACCCCATGAACAGTATGACTGCTATAATTAACCACAAATTGATATTTGTAAATATCAAGTGATTTTACAGAGATTGACATATGCTTTGCCCTAATGGTTCCAAAGTTAAAAAAAAAAAAGAAAAAAACCTCAGTTAATTTTAGTGTAATTATGTCTTATATTTCAATGCCAAATAAATAAAAAGTAATTTTTTTCCAGCTGAGTTTTCTTCCTTTAGAAGATGCTGCTTCTGCTGTTGCTGCTAAGTTGTTTTAGCCGTGTCCGACTCTGTGCGACCCCATAGACAGCAGCCCACCAGGCTCCACCGTCCCTGGGATTCTCCAGGCAAAAACACTGGAGTGGGTTGCCATTTTCTCCTCCAATGCATGAAACTGGAAAGTGAAAGTGAAGTCTCCTAGTCGTGTCCGACTCTTAGCGACCCCATGAACTGCAGCCTACCAGGCTCCTCTATCCGTGGGATTTTCTAGGCAAGAGCGCTAGCAGGTCAAAATATATAGTCTATTTTACCTCTGTCTTGAACTCTTGCAAATTATTGTTGCAAAATGTTATTTGCTAGCTGTTGTTTCTGTCATGATAGTTGATCTTTCATCATGGTTTTCCATGTTCAAGCTAAAAATTACACCTTTAAAATTTTTAAATACCAAGTGCCGTTGCACAATTTTGTTTCTTTTATTTTCATTAATTTTTAAACTTCTAACTTTTCAACAGATTCCACTTTTCAGTAACTAATTTTGGTACTTATTTTTAAGATGTCACCCATCACTGAAATTTTCCAAACCAAAGAAAAGCATAAGTGCCCATATTGGTATAAAATGAAAATAGTGGATGACGGCCAGTCAAGTAAATTCTTTCAAAAATGCCAATTATAATATTTGGTCAAATATTATTAATATTATCAGTTTTCTACTCAGTATTTATTCCTCTCTCTTCCTTGTTAAAAAGAAGTCAACTTTGTTGGCAATATGTCCAACCTGAAATAAAAATGGACAATGGTTGGACTATCAGCAATCATCTTGTTTCATGTGGAAAAAGTAAAACAAAATAAAACAAAAAAAATCACCAGTATGTGAAGCCATGGACCAGAAGTCAGCAATCTCTAATCTCTGATGCTTTTTAATTAAAAAAATGCATCAATTTTAGTCATTATTTCTGTTAATTGTAACCAAAATATTAACATTTAAATATGTAGTATTTTTATAGTTGTCAGTTTGCCAAATTGTTTCATAATAATTGTGGCATTTGTATGTACAGTGCATAAGAAGTAACAATAAAGTATTTTTTGCTTTTTTTCCCCTTTCTTTTATTTTTCTTAAGCTGTGTTAACAAATACTGATTATTTTCTGCAGAGTTACCTTTAAAAATAACTGGAAGCAAGGTCTTGGGTTATCCAATTAGACTTAGAATCACATTAGGTGAAAGAACGAAGAATTTTTTTCTAGACTGAAAGGTATATAAAGGAAAATATAGTGAATTCATAATATAGATATGGTTTATTTTAACTCTGTTATTATTATGAGGATTTTGTTGGTGTGGTTTGGTTTGAGTTTTAAAAACTTTTTTAGGATTACTTATAAATATTTCAAGTAACTAGCACTCTAGTGGCAAAATTTATATAAGGGATATACAATACTAGAGAAGAATAAATGCTCCCAAAGTTTTTCCTTTTAATTTTTATTCAGATGCTATGTCTGTGGTAGAAAATAAAATTTTATTAATAAAGCACATAATAATTCAAGTTTGCACCAACTTTCATTCTCTAAATTATTATTTTTAAACTAAAAACTTAATTTAAAAGTTGGGAATATAATTGATTTACAATGTTGTGTTAGTTTTAAGTGTATAGCAAAGTGGGCTATGGGTACAAAGTCCAGGACAAGAGTGTGAGTTAGTATTCTTCAACTTAGAATAACAAAATAAGAGAATCTGATGACAGAAAATAATTGACAGCTTCGAGAGATAAGGCAGAAAAAAAAATCTGATTTAATAGAATCCCATCTGGTTCCATCACTTCATGGGAAATAGATGGGGAAACAGTGTCAGACTTTATTTTTTTTGGCTCCAAAATCACTGCAGATGGTGACTGCAGCCATGAAATTAAAAGACGCTTACTCCTTGGAAGGAAAGTTATGACCAACCTAGATAGCATATTCAAATGCAGAGACATTACTATGCCAACAAAGGTCCCTCTAGTCAAGGCTATGGTTTTCCCAGTGGTCATGTATGGATGTGAGAGTTGGACTGTGAAGAAAGCTGAACACTGAAGAACTGATGCTTTTGAAGTGTGGTGTTGGAGAAGACTCTTGAGAGTCCCTTGGACTGCAAGGAGATCCAATCCATCCATCCTAAAGGAGATCAGTCCTGGGTGTTCATTGGAAGGACTGATGCTAAAGCTGAAACTCCAATACGTTGGCTACCTCATGTGAAGAGGTGACTCATTGGAAAAGACTCTGATGCTAGGAGGGATTGGGGGCAGGAGGAGAAGGGGACGACAGAGGATGAGATGGCTGGATGGCATCACCGACTCGATGGACGTGAGTTTGAGTGAACTCTGGGAGTTGGTGATGGACAGGGAGGCCTGGTGTGCTGTGATTCATGGGGTCGCAAAGAGTCAGACATGACTGAGCGACTGAACTGAACTGAACTTACCACCAAAAATTCATGGAGATACAAGCAAAATAAACCCAGAGTAAATAAATGGGAAAATACTATAGCTGAGACTAATACAAAGAAATATCTGGTCACTAGAAATGAATAGTAACCCATTAGGTGATGTGAAACCTGCTCCTTTCCAGAAAGGTGCTAGAAGCAGATATACCCCCCAGCAACAAGGTAAGAGGCTTGCATTAAAGGCTAAGACCCTCTGGGTGCTCACAATATAAAACTGTTTTGTGGCCAGTTAGAGGAAAATAGGCATAAGTTTTAGTTATATCACAATGACTATTATATTCCTTTCTTTGTGACTAAGATGTGATGACTGCTGATGATGGCTCTGTGATGTGGGTTTAAATCCCCTGCTCTTTGGTGTGTGTAGAAGTGACAGTTTATGAGTTGGTGGCCCCTGCACAGCTTCAGAAATAGACAATGGTCTCCTGCTGGCCCTGACTGCCCTCCTGATACATCTGTACACAACTTCCACCTCATTTTCTGAAGATCCTTTTATTCTTAAAGGCTTGTCTCTTGGACAAAATAACTTCAAGATAGTTGTATTTGTTTTCTATTACTGCCTACAAATTGCTCAAACTTAGGCACTTAGTACAACATATATGTATTATCTTACATTTTCTGTGGTGAGGGGTTCAAGCACTGCTTAGTGGGGTCCTCTTATTAAGGTCTCACAAATCTGCAATCAAAGGCAGATATGTGCATTCTTACCCAGAAGGTCCAATGCAGAAGGGTCTATGTCCAAGCTTACTCCGGTTGCTGGCACAGACAACTCAGCTTTTTACTGGCTATCAGTGAGAGGCTTTTCTGCACTCTTGAAGGCATCCTCATCCCCTAGAGGACCCGTGCAGGTCTCTGTCCACATGAACCTCATAACAATCCCAAAGTTTTATTTAACTTGATAATTAACAACTGAACTTTTGTTTTCTATTTATTTTTTAAGTAATGTTATTGGAGTACAGTTGCTTTACAATATTGTGTTCATTTCTCTTGTACAGGAAAGTGAATCAGCCAAATGTATACATATATCCCCTCTTTTGGGGACTTCCTTCCCATTCAGGTCACCACAGTGCATCAAGGACAGTCTGTAGCCAGGCAAAGTCTTGTACAATGTAACACAACCGCTGGAGTGAAAACTCAGCATCTTTGCCATGTTTCATTGTCTACGTAAGTCACAGACCACACTCAAGGGGAAGGCATTACACAAGTTCTTGAAACCAGAAGGAAACTTGGAGATTATCCATCATAATGACTAAAATTATCTGTCATCTTTCTATTACTTCCAGTGGGTCCACAGGAAACTCATGGATGCTTTTGTATTTTCTAATAAATGTATGTCAGAGGTTTTATTTAACTTGATAATTAACAATTGAACTTTCTCTTTAAATTTATTGTTAATTAATATTATTGGAGTATAGTTGCTTTACAATATTGTGTTCATTTCTCTTGTACAGGAAAGTGAATCAGCCATATGTATACATACATCCCCTCTTTTTTAGGCTTCCTTCCCATTCCGGTCACCACAGTGCATTAAGTAGAGTTCCCTGAACTATACAGTAGGTTCTCATTTAGTTATCTATTTTATACATGGTATCAATATGTGTGTCCATCTCAATCTTCCGATTCATCCCAACAGTTGAATTTTTAAGCTATTACAGCCAATTCAAAGAAAACTGAAAACACACACATATGTCAATCCAGAATGCTGAAACTGATTCATAAAAAGAAGCAAGAATGGTCAATATTCCCAGGAAAGCAATCACCTGCATTTCATCAGACACAATTTATTTGCATTTTTACAGACAAGAGTTTTCCATATATTTTCTGCAACTTACAAGAGTTATAAAATAGCTCCATGAAGGGTGTAGTCTCCATAAAGTAATCCAGAAATATGCACTAGATAAGATGCACAGTAATCTTTTCTTTTTGTCTATTTCAAAATCTTTCACATTTTTCCTGAAACAGCAAAGTTGTCCTCAGGATTTTTCATTGTCATAGAAGTGAAAAATCTATAATCAACCCAGAACAAAAACAGGAGAGGATTGAATAAATAAATTTATTATTTATTATATATCAAAATATTGAAGAGCTAGAAAAGTGATACTGAAGAACAGTATGTAATTATATGAAAAGAGTTTTAAGACACTTGAAGTGGGCAGAAGATACATTCAGCAGCTGTTTACCGTGCACTACTCTAGATCAATTAGATAATAGGCGTATTGTTCATGGAGCTCATCAACTAATGATAACTACAATACTAAGAGTAGTTATCTCTGGAAGTAGAATTAGGCATTTCAATTTGCTTGTTTTTTGCTGATGTTTGTTTTTCAAATAAATACTTTATGATGAAAAGGTTTTCCTTGTAGACAAGAAAGCACACAAATCATGTAGGAAAAAAAAAATCACTGAGTAAGTACTCCGTGCCAGCTCCATAGAAAGATAAATCATATAAGGTTCTGCCCTGCAGGAAGCAGCAGTCAGTGGAGGAGATGCAGCGTCAACTCATAATTAGAGTGAACCACACAGCATGAGAGGAAAAGCACAGACTGGGCCAGAGAGTTCAGAGACAGTGGAGTGACTGCTGCTGACGAACAGCGGTGGAGTCAGGGTGCAACATGGGGTTTAGGAGGAACTCAGAAAATGGGGATGCCACAGCAGGGCTGTGAGCCATAAATCAGAGTTATCTATGGGAATAAAAGACGGGGAGGATAGCACAAAGAGTCTACACACCAATCTAGAGTCTAGGGAAAGGCAGTTTGGCTCATCTGTTTGTTTTTCCATATAAGATAAAAAGTTCTAGTCTTTATACATGAAAAGTGTGTAGCATATTGTTGAAGGGGATCAGAATAGGTAACTCAAAGTGTGTCCTTTAGTGTATGGACTCTTTTGAGCAGAAGGAAACCAAGACCTAGCAGATGCAAGAAAAACATTTGCTTCTTCCTAAACTTCCCAGAAGAATTTAGATAGGGGACCTGGCCCAGAAAGAGAGCTGTTGACAGAGATCATTTTTCAGGGAAAAACTCACCTGTATGGCAGGGCAGATACCTGATTACCATTTGCTCTTATCTCTCTGCAAATTGTCCTCCTGCCCTTTGAAGCCCTGGAGCCCCTATCCCATTTCCCAGCTCAGGATGCCATGGAAGGCTCAATCACCTGACTACCTCAGAGTCTCATAATTTTATGGGACTCCTATGTGTACAATTTAAAATTTTCTCCTGTTAATCTGTTTTATGTCAATTTAGTTATTAGACCAGCCAAAACACATGGAAATTAGACAAAAAGTTTTTCTGCCCCAATGACATACATATGATTATTTAAAAATACCAAATAAACTAGGAGTTTGTGATTAACATATAGCCACTGCTGCTGCTGCTGCTGCTAAGCCATGTCAGTTGTGTCCGACTCTGTGTGACCCCATAGACGGCAGCCCACTAGGCTCCCCCATCCCTGGGATTCTCCAGGCAAGAACACTGGAGTGGGATGCCATTTCCTTCTCCAATGAATGAAAGTGAAAAGTGAAAGTGAAGTCACTCAATCGCATCGTACTCTTAGTGACCCCATGGACTGCAGCCTACTGTCCATGGGAGTTTCCAGGCAGGAGTACTGGAGTGGGGTGCCATTGCCTTCTCCATATACCCACTAGTATATATAAAATAGATAAACAACAAAGACTTACTATATAGCACAGGAAACTGTATTCAATATCTTGTAATGACCTACAATGGAAAATAATTTGAAAGAGTATATATATATATATACATATAAAACTGAATCACTTTCTGTACATCTGAAACTAGTATAGTGTTGTAAAACAACTATAATTCAATTAAACAAATGGTTAAAAATTTTTAAACCTAATTAACTTTAAAAAACATTTGGTTTCTGTGCTTCCCTAGTACCTTGAAAATGTCTCTGTATCTGAATTGGTTTGATTAAATTAAATTGTATGTTTACCTGCCCGTCTTTTCCAACAAATGCTAAACCAGTTGAGGATAGAATCCTTGTCTGTTTTTTCCAAGATCACATGTAGTGCTAACCATGTAGTGAGAGATTCTTAAACATATATTCATTGGAATAAGAACAACAAAAGAAGGCAAGACATTGCAGTGTATCTTGCAACATCTGATTTGTCTGTAAGCTCATGGATTCTTGTCACACCAGATTGGACTGATGTGGTTCCTTTGATGGCCTTGCTCTTCTTTGTCATCTTGGGCAATTTCAGTCATCTTAGACTTTAGGATTTTCTGGGTGGGTTGTAAATACCTACTATTCTATGGTTTATACAGTAATACATACTTGTTTTTTGTTCCATTTCTGGAGTAGATCTTCTAAAACTTTTGGAATTTCCTATGTGATGAGAGCCAAAAAATGCTGTTTGTTATGTTATAATGGGACTAAGGAGAAGGTGGTGTGAATTGAGATAGTATTGGCATATATACACTACCATGTTTAAAATGGGGCTTCCCTGGTGGCTCAGAGGTTAAAGCGTCTGCCTGCAATGCGGGAGACCCGGATTCGATCCCTGAGTCGGGAAGATCCCCTGGAGAAGGAAATGGCAACCCACTCCAGTATTCTTGCCTAGAGAATCCCATGGACAGAGGAGCCTGGTGGGCTACAGTCCACGGGTTGCAAAGAGTCGGACACGACTGAGCGACTTCACTTATTCACTTATGTTTAAAATAGACAGCTAGTGGGAAACTGTTGTATAACACAGGGAGCTCAGCCAAGCACTCTGTGACGACCTAGAGGGATGAGATGGGAGGAAGAGAGACAAGAGGAAGGGGTTATATGTATATACTTATGGTTGATTCATGTTGTTATGGCAGAAACCAACAAAACATTGTAAAGCAATTATCCTCCAATTAAAAAAAAAACTGCATAGAGATTCAGGAAGCTGAATAAATGGCTTTGTTGCATTAAAAAAAAAAAATAAGGAAACTTTTTGAGAGCAAACAGATAGCCAAAGTTTGAAGGCTGGTTGCAGGGAGTCCAGCCCTGCAATTGGAGGATTGTAACTTTCAGCCTCATCTCTGACTTCCTGAGCTCAGGGAGGGGCTGGAAGTTGAACCATCATTAATGGTCAATGATTTAATTGATCATGACTGTGTAATGAAGGCCCCCTTAATACTCAAAATGACAGAGTTCAGAGACCTCTGGGTGGGTGAACACGTGGAGATTTGGGGAGAGAGGTGGGCTCAGGGTGAGGAAGCTCCATACCCCTCCCCACACCTTGCACTGAACGTCTCTTTCACCTGGATGTTCCTGAGTTACAACCTCTGAAAAAATTTGGTCATCTAGTAAGTAAAATGTTTCTCAGAGTTCTGTGAACTGCTTGAGTAAATTAATTGAAATAAACATGGGGGTCATCGTGACCTTTGCACTATAGGTCAGAAACACAGGTGAAAACCTGGACTTGCTGTCGAACATGGGTGGTGCTGTCTTGTGGGACTGAGCAAATCGTGGGGTCTGATGCCATCTCCAGGTAGACAGTGTCAGAACTGAGTTGATTTGTAGGACATCCAGCTGTTACTGGAGAATTGTTGGTGGGGGGTGACACTCATCCCCCACACATAGAATTTGGGTGCAAGATCCTTTAACGTTTATATCTAGTGTCCAAGGGACTTAGGCATGGCTTATAAGAAGTTTCAGATTTTCATATAATTCAAGATTCCCTTTGCATACCCCTAATGCAGCCTTCCACCAATGTTCCACTCTGTCTGCGCAGGGGACACAGTGGAAGTGGACACCCTCATTCCTGTGGCTTCGAATCTGTCCCTCCATCTTCAACTGGTGCTCTTAGAACCACAGTAGGCAGCCCCTGGGGAGAGTCCCAAGGTCACCTGCCTTCTGGTATTTAACCCCTTGGGGTACCCTTCTTGTTCAGTGGGAGCTAGTCTTTCAAATTTCTAGCGACTAGAATATGAAGAAGTAATGAGCTGTCACCCTGAAACAGGCTACAAATATACGATGACTTTTGTCTTTTTACTTTCCTTCTCTTGCTCCCTCTGAGACAAGTCATCTCCATGTTGGAAGATGGAGATAACATTGTTTTTAGCTGCTTTCTGGAATGTTCCGCATGAAACGAAGCTGAGCTCTCCAGCTGGCCATCTGGAGGTCTTCCTTCACCCTGGAAGTGAGCTTAGAAGCAATATTTTCCCCAGGGGACCTTTGAGTTGACCATGCCTCTGATCGGCACCTTAATTGGAACCCAGGAGAAACCCTGAGAGGCAAATAATTGCACCAGCCTGGTCTCCTGGCTGACAGAAACTGAAATTAGCTATGTATTGTTTTAATCCACTTTGATAATTTATTATCAGCAGCAATCAAATGCACCATGCTAAATGAATAATAACTCCTATGGTCCCCCAAATTGCAGTGTCTTAAATGGGTTTGTTTTTTTTTCTATGTACATTACAATCTAATGCTGAAAGATACCCTACCCTACCTTGGATCCTGGCTTGGATCCCAGAGTAGCTGAGTCATCGGTGTGGCCTGAAGAAGAGCTTGATGGGATACTGACCAGTGGGTGGCATTTTTTAATTGCAATAAATCCTCTATGTATGAACCTTCAAGTTGTGAACTTTCAAGGATGTGAATGTGGGTTTACATGTCCAATCACGCAAATTAGTTCACGTGTCTGGTGTACATTTTCACATGTGTGTATCCTCTACAAGTGGTCGTGCTATTGTGTGCCTTACTGTACAGTACTGTATAGAGTACAGTACTACAGCATCTGTATTCCAAGCTCAGGATGTGAGTGAAGTTGTAGTTTGCTCTATTGTTGACGATCCTGTTCCTTCAGCTCTACCATCTCCCACCTCCTTTCCCTACTCTAGTCAATAACTCTTCTTGCCTGTTCACGCGTAGTACAGTACTACTGTGATTTTCACGATTCTGTGCTGTTCGATTAAATTGTTTTCTTTATTTTTTTGTGTTTCTTTGCTTTTTTTATCTATTATTCATGTGGAAAGTATTATAAACCTATTACACTACAGTGTTATATAGCTGATTGTGTTAGTTGGGTACCTAGGCTAACTTTGTTGAATTTAACAAAAAAATTGAACTTACAAATGCACTCTTGGATGGAACTCATTTGTTTGTAGGGGAATTATGGTACAAAGCCTGTAGATGGTTTCTACCATTTCTCTCTACATCTTTATTGGCAAAAACCGAGACCCATGCCTCTGCTTACTGGCAAGTGAAGTTGAGAAAAGTGGAGACACACAAAGATGGTGGTGGGGGGCAAGGTACTGGTGGTGATCTTCCAGGAGCCGGGAGTGGGTTCTGGTGATACTCTACCACTTTATTTACAGTTCACGGATATCTGTGCTAATTTTCAGCTTCAGGGTTTAGTTGAAATTCTTAGATGATAAGAAATTCCCCATTTCATACAAATAATAAATGCAAGGATTGTACATTGAGCCCGAGGCTTCTACCCATGGAGAACTTACATTGAAGTCAGGCCTTTAGGACCTCTTCCTCTTTGGGGGCACACGTGGATGGAGACTCTTACCTTTCCTGACAGCTCCAGCTTCTCTGCCCACCTCACTCCACCTCCAGTTGCCACCTCCACTTGCTTTTCCGCATCCTCTGTATCATGTGATTCCTTTTCTCTTTGCCAGTTTAACATCCTCAAATTTCAGCAAAACTTCTACTGAGTAGGTAACCTCTAGCTCTTACGCTCCAGGGTGGCAGGATTTTCTTTTATTCAAGCCAATAGGCCCACCATTGCTGCCTTGTGATATCTGCAGGTACTTGTGTTTCTGTAATCCTTCTGCTGACATTTCTCTCCCCTTTTAGATTCTCAGAGCCCTGAGGTTAGGGACCATATCTGTGTTGCTCAGGAGAATGTCTTTGGTGCTTGAGGCGCATTCTGGGTGCTTGATGGATGGGTTTATTGACTGCATAAATGAATGAATGAATGATGTCAGACAGATCTGAGCTAACCCTGTTTGTAAACTGGGTAGATTTCCAAGGCTCCTCAAGCATCCAGCAACCTCTGCTGTGTTGTAGGGGCTGTGAGACAACACTGACACCTGGGTGGCTGAGGAGATTTCTTTGGAGAGACTCATATTCTCTCAGACAGAGGGCTTTTCCTCCTTGATGAGTAAGGCTCACAGAATGGTCCCTCCCACCAGGATGGGCTGAGGACACCAGAGAGTGGGTGGGGGATCTGGGCTGATGTTCCCTGCAGGTCATTAAGTAGATCACAGAGCTACACTGAGGTTCAGAGGGGGTGGATAACTCCCTTTCTTTTCCCCAAGAGGAAACTTTGTTCTATTACACAATTGCATGAAGAAAGGGAAATCCAACTGGATAATGTTTTTAAATCACACCTGTTTACTTTCTTCTCCTGCTTTATTCACCCCCACCACCACCCATGGAGTTCTTTGAGGGTGTCTGTGTTTGTATGTGTGTGTGTCTCTTGACTCCTTGAATTTTTTCCAAGTTTAGTATTAAGTTGAAAAGAAAGTAGGGCTGGGTTAAAATCAATATGAAAATAAAAGCAAAGCCAAAATTAAAAAAAGCACATTTCATTTCATCTTTATCGTTTTCTCCTCTCTTTCTTCCTTTCCCTTCCCACACCCTGTATCCCACCCCACTTATTTCCATGTAATCTTTCAGGGAACAAATGGTGGGAAAGTTGGGAAAGGGCTGGCCCCTGGGATTTTACCCAGGAAGGAGGAAGTTCAACAGAGCTATGGGGGCTACTAGCTTTAGCTTCCCTCCTCTTTGCTGGTGCTATTTATATATATACATTCATCGGATGGTCATTAAGAAGTTATAATTTACAGGAGATATTACCCTCCCTCATTTTCTGGGTAAAGAATCAGGGTTTAGGGAAGTGAAATGTTTGTTAAACAGTAGGTCTGAGGTATAGCTGGAATATGAGTTCAGGTCTGTCTGACACCAAACCCCATTTTATTGCTGCCTCACTTACTTGCAAACAAAGCTACATGTGTGTACAGAATAAAAAACCGCAATAGGCGAATCTTTCCCCAGCTATGGTGTAGATAGAAGAGCAGAACTAGAAATAAAGTGTTTGCATCTCATTAAATTGCAGCAAATTCTCTATTTTCAAAAAATGTTGAAGGATTTCACTAGGCACATAAATGTGCTTAGTGCTTAGGGAAAGAGTAGAAAGAAATTAAAGAAGGTCAATTAAAAATGTACAGTCACTGCATGGCTGCAGCAATGCATGGGGAGTTGTGCTGTGCCAGAGTGTCAGTGGCCATCTGGGCTGCAGAGATTCCAGATGAATTTCTGTATTTACTCGTGCTCATGGCAGAACATCTCAGAATACTCATTGGTCATTTGAAAATCCATGTTGACTCAAGGTTTGCTGGAGCTGCTGGTGATTCCATAGTAACCAAGAGCCTTTCCTAGCTGTATTCTTGGCTTTATTCATCTGTTTGCCCTTCACGTTAGAAGCCCACAACAGGGTAGGGTTTGTATAATCTCAGTTCTTTCTTTCTTTCCAGAGGCCCAAAGGGAGATAGGGTGTGGAGAACTGGGAACTTATCAGCCAAAGTAAGTGAGAAAATTGAAAGCAAGTGTCTGAAAAGTACCTGTGAATATCTGTTATCGCTCAGAATGAAAAATAAATGATTTCAAATTTCTGTTTCATTTAGAATAAGAGGATTTGAGGAGATGGCAACCTTTTTCCCTCTCATGCATAAGTCATGGAACCACATATTTGCAAGGGTGAAGGTGTCACTGAAGTACTTGTTTAAAAATAAATATTGCTTTTCACAGAAAGGCTGGATTCACTCTCCAGGGAGCTGTAGTCATGGTAATGACACTTCAGAAGTAAAATCAACACTACTTTCTTTGATGAAGCTACTTACTGTGTGAGTTGCATAAACACACACATTTTGCCTGTTTGAGTATTTAAACCATTAAATTAATGTTCTTGGGCATAATTGTCCACAGCTCTTGAATTTCTTCTTTTAAAAGTATATGTTCATCCATCTCTCTTGATGGTAAAGTCTGCTATTATATTATTAATAGGTCAACTATCAAATCCAAGACTCATCTGTTTTCTCTGACAAAAACGTTATAATCCATGGCAAGAATGTAGACTTTTTATCCTTTATATTTGCAGGTTGGTGATAATGCTTTCCTCAGCATATTATTTGTACAGTTAGAAGCTCACTTTGGAGAAGGCAATGGAACCCCACTCCAGTACTCTTGCCTGGAAAATCCCATGGACGGAGGAACCTGGAAGGCTGCAGTCCATGGGGTCACTGAGGGTTGGACGCGACTGAGCGACTTCACTTTCACTTTTCACTTTCATGCATTGGAGAAGGAAATGGCAACCCACTCCAGTGTTCTTGTCTGGAGAATCCCAGGAAAGGAGAAGCCTGGTGGGCTGCGTCTATGGGGTCGCACAGAGTCGGACATGACTGAAGTGACTTAGCAGTAGCAGCAGAAGCTCACTTTAGATTTTTGGTTCACACAAGGCTCTTTGTTTTAAATTGTTTTTTCCCTATTTTCATAAGTTTATTGTAGAAAGCTTAGAGAATATTACAAAAATGAAGGAGAGTACAAACATTCCTAGTTCACAACTTATAGTGAATGAAGTTATTAATATTTGTGAAATATTTTATATACTTCATAAGGCTCACAAAACACATGTATCTGCATGGTCTATTTTTCATATTTCACGCCTCTTGAGTATTTCCCTTGTTGACGATAGTCTGTTAAAAAAAAAACATTCAGAATAACTGAATACTATTTCACATCCTGGATGTTATTTAATGTATATAATCATTCACTTTATACTTAGATATTTGAGTTAAACATGTAATAATACAAATTATTATTTCTAATTGTATAACATTTTTAAATATTTTTAAAGAAAGGTGAGAATAATTTGCTAGTTAGAAAATTTGCACAAGTCTCAACCTTCCAGAAAACACAGTGGAAAATACCAGCAATGGGTCTTCCATACATACTTCTAGAGCTTTAGTTTATCAACCTTATCATTAATAAAATATAACTAAGTTTTTATTTAATGATGAGAACTACCAGTGACTGGAGCATCAAATAATATCTTTAAAGATGTTATAAATGTAAATAAGGTGATGTCTGGATGCTTTATGGGTCATAGATTTTCCATACTCCCGCAGCAGAATTCATAACACTAATACCTTTGGATATCTTTGTTCAACTCTTGTCTCTATCTAAGATTTTATTAATAACACTTCTTTGGAACTGAGACCAGAGCACTTTAATTCATTTTTATAGCTTTTCTGTTTTGTGCTTTTGAGTTCGAGGTAGGAAACTCTTGGCATTTTCTGAAAACATGGCCAAGCCTCTCCCCAAATATAAAGGCAAGTGGTGAGCATGTTCTGGATCCTCCCCATTCACTCCCATTTGCCCCCCATTATTTTACTCTCTGAGAGCCCTAAGCAGTATGGAATAGCTGCTCTGGTGCAACAGAAGCTAAATCCATAGTCTACAAATGGGAAATCTGACTACAAAACCCTTTATGTTTTCAACACCGGCAGTTTTCATCCACAATAAAAGATAAGAAAGTATTCCTGGTAAAATAAGCCTTACTATCAATATCCTTAAGACTTAAAGAGCCTGATTGCTATCGCTTGGAATATACTAATGACTTGAGCACTTGGGATGTGCTGATAACTACTGATAACATTATTTTTGAAGTTTTCTCAGTATCTGTCAATGCTGAAGAAAGAGAAGGAGAAGGAGGAGGGGGAAGAAAAGGAAGAGGAAGAGGAGAAGCAGAAGAAGGAGGATAATAAAAACAAGGAAAATTCCTTCTCTTTCCATTCTCCTGCATGTTTGTTACTGAGATAGGGAAGAGAAGACAGAAAATGCAGGGATAAAACATACTTATGGTACCAAAGCAGGAAGCTGAAAGTCTCATGTCCAAGTTGGGTACACCTCTGACTCCCACTGGGGAATTTTCAAAAGAGTCTTCTGTACATTTGGTGGTTACTCATTGGTTGATTGGTACTGACTGTTTTTTGATGAGCCTGGAGACAGACTGCTTTGGGTGGGCAGGGTCCCAGGGGAAGTCAAAGAGCAAGTGGTTCAGAGAGAGGAGAGCTCTGAGGAGAGGAGACAGGCGAGGAGGAGACAGGTGGTTAGGAGAGTCAGGTCCAACAGGATCAAGCTGAACTGGAGAGAAAGCAAGAAGGTAGACCAGAGCCAGGGACACAGCAGTGTTGGTAAATGTTGGACTGACAATTGCACAAACATTTTGCTTGTGAACTTGTCTTAAACTCCTCTTTGGCTTCTGCCCTGCTCACCATTAGAGCTCAATGAAACATAAACAATGAGGAAAGTTGTGAACAAATCACCCCATTTAATTAATCCCCTGCTGACTTGGTTGATGATCTCTTTCCCACCACGTGTCCTCCACAACAAGGTTGGGCAAAATTCACACTAATGAATTTAACATAGCATCTGTTTAACTTGCCAGCTAGTTGCTGTATTTTTTCCTCTTAATAGTCATCTTTTTTTTCTTTCTAATGAAGATTAACAAGGCATTACTAATTTATAGAATGGCTTTATCCATGCTTTTAAATGTTAATTTGCATGGATTAAAATAAGACTGAGATAATCATTTCTTACTTTGATTATTCTCTTCCTTAATAGGTTTTTTTTTTTACATCAAAACATACTGTGTACATTATTGGATTTCTGAACATGAGCATATTTGAAATATGTCTTGAGATTCTTAGCCTCAGTCAACTGTTTGAAAGTATTTCCTATCCTTACGCGTTTTATCTTCAGGTGAAAATCTCAGAAACATACCTTATAGGGGAAGAACACATAATTCACACAAACAGAACATTTTCTCATCATATACAAAATGTATTCTAATGTCACCTGGCTGTCTGATTGGTTGTAGTCAAAGGTTGCACAAAATTCAAATGTTGTATTAATTTTGATAAGCCCTTATAAAATCATCTTTGCCTCCTATTTTATTTCAGTCACATTTATTATTTATCATCCTTTTAATCATATTTATTGTATTGTTATCCATGTTGTTGGGTAATGCAGCAATTGCCATAAGGACATGTAAACATTTATCTTTTTATCCAAAACACATGTTAATGTAAGAAGTAATTATAGTTTTAAAGTGATGTGTAATTAACCTCCAATTAAAATAAATAAATTTATATTTAAAAAGTGATGTGTAATTTTTATCTAAGCAATGCTAATATATATATATATTATTGAAGTATGGTTGACTTACAATGTTTAAGGTTCACAGCAAGGTGATTTAGTTATATATATATATATATATATACACATATTATTTTTGAAATTGTTTTCCATTATAAGTTATTACTATGGTTATTATAAGATATTGACTATCACTCCCTGTGTTATACAGTAAACCTTTGTTGCTTGCTGTGTATCTATTTTTTTATTCTTCTTTTTTTTAATGTTTTATTATGTTATACACACACGCACACACACGTACATATATATATATATATAGTTGTTGTTTAGTTGCTCAGTCGTGTCCAACTCCTTGTCACCCCATGAACTCCAGCACACCAGGCTTTTCTTGTCCATTACTGTCTTCCTGAGTTTCCTCAAACTCATGTCCATTGAGTCAGTGATGCCATCCAACCGTCTCATCCTCTGTTGTCCCCTTCTCCTCTTGCCCTCAGTTTTTTCCCAGCTCTCTCTCTATGTATATTATGTAGCCACTGGACCACCAGGGAAGTTCTTATATATAGATTTTTTTAAATTTTAAATTTATTTATTTTAATTGGAGGCTAATTACTTTACAATATTGTATTGATTCTGCCACACATCAACATGAATCCGCCACGGGCGTACACGTGTTCCCCATCCTGAACCCCGCTCCCACCTCCTTCCCTATACCATCCCTCCGGGTCATTCCAGTGCACCAGGCCCAAGGATCCTTTATCGAACCTGGACTGGTGATTTGTTTCTTATATGATATTATACATATTTCCATGACATTCCCTTAAATCATCCCACCCTCTCCCTCTCCCATAGAGTCCAAAAGGCTGTTTTATACATCTGTGTCTCTTGCATAGAGGGTTATCATTACCATCTTTCTAAATTCCATATATATGCGTTAGTATACTGTATTGGTGTTTTTCTTTCTGGCTTACTTCACTCTGTATAATAGGCTCCAGTTTCATACACCTCATTAGAACTGATTCAAATGTATTCTTTTTAATGGGTGAGTATCTATTTTTTAATGAGAAATCTAACATTCCATTCATACTAAGTCAAACAAGTAGAATCAAAATGTCATAATTTTGTCATTAAGCAAAGATTTATGAATTTTCTAAAATATATATGCTACACATATTATTTATATATATGCATATGAAAGCTTTTCTACTACAGTTGATAAAGTTTTGAGAAAAAACATAAAAAAAGAGATAGAGAAATTAGAAAACATAAACTAAATGAAATGGGAGCAATGAGCATGAAGTAGAAAATGTAAAATAAAATAGGTAAAAAAGATCATCATATAGTCCAGCTGTTCTTAAGCATGACTGCTCATTAGAAACATATCTGGATCTCTGAGGAAAAAAGCAATACCATTTGTATTTTTCAAAAAAATGTGGGGTAATTCTGATATGCATCTGTATTTTTAAAAAAATGATTACACCTCTTCTACTAAATCCTAGTTTTGGTGATATAGAGTTCTATTATTATTTTTCTGTTGACCAATCATGATACAATGGTATTAAGTGAGTAACAGTTACGTAATCACAACAGTAAACTATGTTTATCAGTCTTCACAAACAATGGTCAGACCAAAAAAAAAAGATACTTATGGTTGCAAAACATAAGTATATTGTGGTTAATTTAACAATATAAAATATTTACATACAATTTGGGGGTAAAGTAGAGTGATATGGTAAGTGGAAATGTATACATGCACACGTTTTCATCTACCCAGCCAAGCTATGTGTTTTGGCTGGTATATTTAATCCATTTACATTAAAGGTAATTATCCATGTATATGATCATGTTACCATTTTTTAAACTTGTTTTGGATTCATTTCTTGTAGATCTTTTCCTTCTCTTGTGTTTCCTGCTTAGAGAAGTTCCGTTAGGTTTTTACAACAAATGCTAAGCTGGTTTGGTGGTGCTTAATTCTCTTTTCTTTTTTTAATAAACTTTTGCTTGTCTGGAAAGCTTTAGATTTCTCCATCAAATCTGAAAGAGAGTCTTGCTGGGTAGAGTAGTCTTGGTTGTAGGTTCTATGTGCAAATATATTGTGCCATTGCCTTCTGGCTTGTAGAATTTCTGCTAGGGAATCAGCTGATAGCCTGATGGGAGTTCCCTTGTATGTTCTTTGTCATTTTTGCCTTGTTGCTTTTAATGTTTTATCTCTGCCTTGATTTTTGTCAACTTGATTACTATGTGTCTTGAAGTGTTCCTTCTTGGATTTATCCTGCCTGGGACTCTCTGTGTTTCCTGTGCTTGACTGACTATTTCCTTTCCCACTGTTGGCAAGTTTTCAGCTATTATGTCTTCAAATATTTTCTCAGGTCCTTTCTCCATTCTCCTTCTGGGACCCCTATAATGCAAATGTGGATGCATTTAATGTTGTCCCAGAGGTCTCTTAGGCTCTCTCACTTTTTTCCATTCTTTCTTCTATGTTCTGCTCTGCAGCAGCGATTTCCAACATTATATCCTCCAGGTCTTTTGTTCTAATGCCTGAGTTATTTCTCTATTGATTACTTCTAGGGTATTATTCATCTGTGTTGCTTGTTCTTTAGTTCTTGTATGTCTTTGGTAAACATTCTTGCATTTTCTCCTTTGTTTTTCCGAGATCCTGGATCATCTTCACTATCATAATTCTGAATTCTTTTTCTGGAAGTTTGCCTGTCTCTATTTAGTTGTTTTTCTGGGGTTTTATCTTGTCCCTTCATTCGGGACATAACTTTCTGCTTTTTCATCATGAGTAACTTTCTGTACTATGGGTTTTGTTTTAGCCACTGTGCGACTGTGCTTCTTCTTGCTTCTTCTGTCTGCCTTCTGATGGAGGCAGCTAAGAGGCTTGTGTAAGCTTCCCAATGGGAGGGATTGGCAGTGGGAAAAACTGGATCTTGCTCTGAGGGGCAGGGCCTTGCTCAGTAAAGTTTTAATCCAATTATCTGCTGATGGGTGGAGTTGCACTCCCTCCCTGGTAGCTGTTAGGTCTAAGGAGACCCAGCCTGGGATCTATAGGCTCTATGGTATGGTTAATGGTGAACTCCAAGAGGGTTTACGCCAAGAGGTATCTTCCTGGCCTGAAGCTGCCAGGGCCCCTACCCCTGCGGTGAGCACCTGCCCACCCACACCGCCACAGGAAACCCCCCACTACTAGCAGGTGGTTTGGGTTCTGTCTCCTGCGGGGTCACTGATCCTTTCCTCTGGGTCTTAGTGCACTCAAGATTTTGTGTGTGCCCTCTAAGACTGGAGCCTCTGTTTTCTCTTAGTCCTATGGAAATCCTATAATCAAATCCCTCTGGCCTTCAAGGCCAGATTCCCTGAGGATTCTCAACCCTTTTGTCAGATCCCTGGGCTGGAGAGCCTGACATGGGGTTCAGAACCTTTACAACAGTGGGAAAACTTCTTTGGTATTAATGTTTTCCAGTTTGTGAGTCACCCACTTGTCAGGTATGGAATTTGATTTTATCATGATTGTGCCCCTCCTACTTTCTCACTGTGGCTTCTTTGTCTTTGGACATGGGATATCTTTTTTTTTGGTGGATTCCTGTGTCTTCCTGTTGATGGTTGTTCAATAGCTGGTTGCAATTTTGATGTTCTTATAGGAGTAGGTGAGCACACATCCTTCTACTCTGCCATCTCCTTCAGTTCGATTCAGTTCAGTCGCTCAGTGTCCGACTCTTTGCGACCCCATGAACTGCAGCACACCAGGCCTCCCTGTCCATCACCAACACCCAGGGTTCACTTAAATCCATGTCCATTGAGTTGGTAATGCCATCCAACTGTCTTATCCTCTATCATCCCCTTCTTCTCCTGCCCTCAATATTTCCCAGCATTAGGGTCTTTTCAAATGAGTCAGCTCTTCTAAGCAATCTTAAATAACAAACTTAAAATACATTTTGGGGGTCTTATCAGATGTCTTCTTACTTACACTCCAATCGCTCTTATGTGACTCTTTCTGTCCTCAACAGACCATTCCATGTTATTTTTCTTCTTACTGTTATACTAGGTAGTCGTGGATTTTCATGAACAGATGCAAGATACAGGACTGAATATATGAACTGGTCTACCTGTATGACTATGGTGTTTTACAAATTGTATATTAGCAATTAAGCTAATAAAAGTAGATTTTCCTCATGCAGACAAGTTCATGAATGATTTTGAACATGAAAGTTTTTACATTATTGAACCAACCTCTTTAAGCAAACTAGCTAACCACTAGTGGGCTACACAACAACAACAACAAAGAGAAACAAAAACAAAACCTCAAATTGGAAGGATTTATGAAATTAAGCAATCTAATCCTTTCTTTGAATGGTAGAAATTCATGAATAAGAGAAACTCAAGTTGCTTTCTGAAGATCACCTGGTTGGTTCATATTAGAACTAGACATTTTGTAACCATAGACACATTCCCTGAAAAAAATCATAAATAAATAGAATTTAAAAGTTTATATTTTAAAGCTGAATTCTACTTGCAATAACAAACATTATTGAACATCTGGTTTTTGAGTGTATTTTTTTTTTTGCCAATTTCTTGAATTCTTACTAATTTGTCTATTTTTACTCTAACCCATCTCTCACCTTCTGAATGTTAATGAGAACTTATACTTCCCTTTGTCATTAATGGTCTGTCTGGAATTTTGTGAACACAAGCAAAAATTAGCTCTATTTATTACAGTGAATTTGAAAAACTTGATATACTACTAATTGGTAAATATAATCAACATGAATCATTTCTGATATACATGCCAGATATGTGCCTAAAGAACTTTTGCTAGAATGCTAGGTAAATAAAGAATCATACATTCCATGAGGAATCATTTTTCTTTCTGTGTGAAGGACTTGCTTTACCATTTCCTGTTGTGTAAGTTTGCTTGTGATTAATCCTTCCAGCATTTTAAAGTCTGCAAATGTCTTTATTTGCCTTTTTATGAGAGGTATTTATGTTGTATATGGAATTTTATGTTGACAAAAATAAAAGGTTAAATACATCCTTGTCTCAAAGATATCTGTGACCTAGTCCCCAGAACCTGTGGACACCTTGACTTGGATGTAAAAAAACTGTGTGGCTGTGCTCCAGTTCAGTTTAGTTCAGTTCAGTCGCTCAGTCTGTCCAACTCTTTGAGACCCCATGAACCGCAGCACGCTAGGCCTCCCTATTCATCACCAACTCCCAGAGTCCACCCAAACCCATGTCCATTGAATCAGTGATGCCATCCAACCATCTCATCTTCTGTTGTCCTCTTCTCCTCCTGCCTTCAATCTTTCCCAACATCAGGGTCTTTTCAAATGAGTCAGCTCTTTGAATCAGGTGACCAAAGTATTGGAATTTCAGCTTCAACATCAGTCCTTCCAATGAACACCCAGGACTGATCTCCTTTAGGATGGACTGGTTGGATCTCCTTGCAGTCCAAGAGAATCTCAAGAGTCTTCTTCAACATCATAGTTCAAAAGCATAAATTCTTTGGCGCTCAGCTTTCGCTATAGTCCAACTCTCATATACACATGTGACCACTGGAAAAACCATAACCTTGACTAGATAGACCTTTGTTGACAAAGTGATGTCTCTGCTTTTTAATATGCTATCTAGGTTGGTCATAACTTTCCTTCCAAGGAGTAAGGAAAGTTAATTTCATGGCTTCAATCACCATCTGCAGTGATTTTGGAGCCCAGAAAAATAAAGTCAGTTACTGTTTCCACTGTTTCCCCATCTATTTGCCATGAAGTGATGGGACCAGATGCCATGATCTTAGTTTTCTGAATGTTGAGCTTTAAGCCAACATTTTCACTCTCCTCTTTCACTTTCATCAAGAGGCCCTTTTGTTATTCTTCACTTTCTGCTGTAAGGGTGGTGTCATCTGCATATCTGAGGTTATTGATATTTCTCCCAGCAATCTTGATTCCAGCTTGTGCTTCTTCCAGCCCAGCGTTTCTCATGATGTACTCTGCATAGAAGTTAAATAAGCAGGGTGACAATATACAGCCTTGACATATTCCTTTTCCTATTTGGAACCAGTGTGTTGTTCCATGCACAGTTTTAACTGTTGCTTCCTGACCTGTATACTGGTTTCTCAAGAGGCAGGTCAAAGGATTTTGAGATAGGGATATTTTTCTTGGATTCTGTAGATGGGCTTAATGTAATCAAAGTGTTCTGATGAAAGAGAAAAGATGTAAGGACAGAAACAATAATATCAGAGGGGAAGGAAGATGTTCAGCTGAAGATTTGGCAGCTGAAGGGAAGGACCATGAGTTCTCGGGAGGCAGGTGATCTAGAAGTAGGAGAATGGAAGGGATGAATTCTCTCTAGACCTCCTGGAAGGGATACATTTTAGCCCAGTGAAACTGAGATCAGGCTTCTTATCTCCAGAAATGTAAGATAAAACTTTCCTATTGTTTTTAGTCACTGCATGGAGATTTGTTATTGTAGCAATGGAAGTTCTGCAATGTTATATTTCTTTTACTATTTTAAATAAGTTGTTTCATTATCTTCTCACTTGCCCTGAAGAATCTACAGTCACCCTTATCTTTTTTTCCTTCCATGGAATGTGTCTTTTTTTCCTTGGCTGCTTTGAAGCTATTATTTCTATCACTATTTCTGAGCAACTACACTAGGATAAGCCTTGGTGTAGTTCTCCTCATGTATTTGTGCTTTGAATTTGTTGAGGTTTTCAGATATCTAGGGTTTTACTTTAAATGTTTTTCTCTTATCCTTCAATATTTTTTTCTTGTTTCCAGTCCTGCTTTTCTCATTCCTTTGGTTGGTTTAATCCAATGTATTTCACACCACTTGATTTGTCCAATAGGCCACTGATATTCTTGTTTGTTGGATTCTTCTTTTTCTCTGTTTCACTGTGGAAAGTTTCAGCTTCACGTTTTCATGGTCACTGAGCTTTTCTTCTGCAATATGAAATTTGTTATTAATTCCATCTTATTTTTATTGTTATTTTAAAAATTTTAATGGAAACATGTATAATATCATGTAAGAAACGAATCGCCAGTCTAGGTTCGATGCAGGATACACGATGCTTGGGGCTGGTGCACTGGGATGACCCAGAGAGATGGTATGGGGAGGGAGATGGGAGGAGGGTTCAGGATTGGGAACTCATGTACACCCATGGTGGATTCATGTTGATGTATGGCAAAACCAATACAGTATTGTAAAGTAAAATTAAAATAAAAATAAAAAAATAAAAACTTTCTTAATAAATATTTTATTTAAAACATTTTTAGGTTTACAAAAGAAGATTGTATGGAGAGTTTTCATATATTCCCACACCCATTTTTCCCCTGTTGCTAATATGAAATTAATAAATTTGTTATAATTTGAACAAGTATTGATACAGTGCTTAGAAAATCAATCTAGTCTCTCTGCAACATCTAATCTTCAATTTAGATTTAGATCCTATATTGCCTTCTGTTTATGTAACCACTGGTTCTCCCACCCACAGTTTTATACTACTTCCTCTCAGACAGTGTTGTGATTTGCTGGAACCCACTGTAGTACTATGTTTCTCTTATAATATCTGTATACTTAATCCCTTCAGTAGATAGAGTTCCATGGGAAGTTCTAGGGAAACTAAAATGAAAAAAAAAAAAAAAGGACTATGATGAATCCATTAGCAAGAGATTCAAACTACTTTCTGAAGAGCACCAAGATTCAGTGGCCTAATATTTTGGTCCTCTGGAGAGGTAGTTAATAGAAACAAACTAGTTTTTACCACAGTAAAGTCTTTCCAATGGCTTTTGAAATCCTTGGCTAAAGTTAACTATGAAGTAAGTGCTGTCTTCTTAACTTTCAATCATGTATGGAAAACCCCATGTTTTAGGTCTAAGGTGATCTGGAAGATTGTTTAAGAATTATGTTTTATAGAAGACCCTTGCTGTCAAGTAAACTAACCCATAGTGACATTGTTAATTAAAAACATTTGGATGAGCCTGATTACTTAAACCTCTAGTTGTATGGTCTTAAATTCTTGGAGAATTTGAATGATGAAATTGTTTTTATTAGATGTCAATGTGGTTTAAACATTTGAAAGAAAAGAAAATAGTTCTTCTTCCCATTGATAATTATTCTTAACAAAAGAATGTTTCTGGACATGACACTCAGACTTAATGTTGATTTAATGAGGTGTTCATATTGCCTTGCAAAAAAAAATGGATTTTAAAGTTTCTCTTCTCAGAGGCACACTATGATACATAATACAGATAAAGAATAGGAACATTTTGTATAGCTAAGGGAACTATACATATTTAATAATTTGCAATAAATTGTATTGAAAAAGAATTCAAAAAATTATCTTCTCTACGTAACATATGATTCCATTTACGTAAAGTCTGAGAACAGCCAAAGCAACCTAAGGTGATAGAAATTAAGATTTTACTAAATGGGAAAGGTAGATAGATTTAAAACGGGCAAGCAGAAAATCTGCAGGAGTGATGGAAAGATTTAGTAGCGTTAAAGTAACCTAGGATTTTACTTTAATTGTATTTATGTATATATATATATTTATGTATTATGTATACTTATGTATATAATCATTTTATTATATTTACTTCTTTTTCAATATTTTCTGTTCTTTGTTGGTTCTGGCCTTGGAGAAAAATGCTGATTATAGGAGTTTTACTGATAGGCTGCTCTTGGCTGAACCTTTCAAATCTGTTGATCTTTCTTCATTTTATAAACATTATTCACATAAAACTGTGGACATTTGTACAATGTGATATAAATACTGATTTAGTGTTGTATACTATAAATATAAAAATACAAATAGGTATCTCCTTTTATTTCCAGATCATTAACAATATTCAATTAGAAAAACCTCTTTCTGTGATGTTTCCTTTCAGTAATTATCATTCGATGTCAAAAAATGGCACATTACATCACCCATTTCAGATGAAGTTGAGACATTACTTTGTCAAGAAAGGTCAGTCTAGTCAAGGCTATGGTTTTTCATGTATGGCTGTGAGAGTTGGACTATAAAGAAAGCTGAGTGCAGAATTGATGTTTTTGAACTGTGATGTTGGAGAAGACTCTTGAGAGTCCCTTGGACTACAAGGAGATCCAGCCAGTCCATCCTAAAGGAAATCAGTCCTGGGTCTCCATTGGAAGGACTGATGTTGAAGCTGAAACTCCAAAATTTTGGCCACCTGATGCAAAGAGCTGACTCATTTGAAAAGTTCCTGATGTTGGGAAAGATTGAGGGCAGGAAGAGAAGGGATGACAGAGGATGAGACGGTTAAACAACATCATCAATTCAATGGACATGAGTTTTGGTAAACTCTGGGAGTTGGTGATGGACAGGGAGAACTGGCGTGCTGTGGTTCATGGGGTCGCTGAACCGAACTGAACTGAACTGAATTTTCACATGAAAGCTATTTGAACTAGCTCTCTATATTCTAAGAGTGCTTTCGAAGATTGAAATATGAAACTAAATGCATTAAAGCTGCATGTTTACTGCAGCAAATTCATGTAATTAAATCAATAAGTTAAAACAAAGTTAAAGTAAGTGATAATGAGTTTGCTCATGGTAATAAAAACTAATCGTGTTGGAAAAGGAATGAGTAGAAGCTGAAATGATTCAACTGCTCTAATTAAGGCTGTAGTGAGAAATGCAATTATAGGCAAAAAACCAAATGTCCCAATTCTTCCTTCCTTTTCCACTTTTGAAGTCACTTCAGCAAATGAATTGCCCTCTTCAGTGTTCCATGTTTATTTTACAAACTCTCATGATTAACACTTAAAATGCAAGTGAAGAGACATGGTAACAAACAAATTATTTAACGCCAATGTCTGATTACCCTAGAGTGTGCTTCATGTCGAATTAAATCATCTATTGCTATTTAACTGAGGAGAATACTAATTATACATATGGAATTTCCAATATGTAGTATTCTGGTACTTGAGTTCTAAATTAAATTCAGTGTAATTTTTTGGGGGGAACTCCCCTCGGTTCTGACCATGACCTAAAAAACCTAATGTAATCACATGACCCTGTGCCATACTTAAAACTACCAAATGTTTTATATTAAAGAAGATGTATTCATTATTAGAAGAAATGCTAAGTGATCACTTGGTTTTGGACATTGTTTCATTATTTTTTAAAAAGTACTGTTGTCACTGCTGAGCAATATAGACCCTGGTCCTGCACATACTCCCAAATGGATCATGAACCAAATAGGAGGAAATCGGGTTTAGATGGAAGATGAAGAGTCATCAAATCGTAGGCTCCCAGAAGGACAAACATTAGAGTCTTTTCAAAGTCATCTAGCCCAGCCACCATGCACAGAGGTAGCTTTGCCACTAATATTGGAAGGGCTGGTTTCCCTTTTATTAAAAACTGGCCAGATTTAACCTTTCAGAGGGCAGGACCTAATCTCTTCAGGTTTATTGGTTTAGAAGCTTATTTCTCTGAAGTAAGATCTAAGTCGTCTTTGCCTAACACTGGTATAGAATGAAAATGGATAAAAGATGTTCCTCACTTAATGAGTAAGGGTTGGAGTTAATGGCACAAGATAAATAGATGTTTGATTATAATACAATTGCACGTATTGGAACTTAGTTTAAAATTTTAGCCAGAGATAATTTTCTCTTGTTTATACTTCTTAGCTTTTATTGTTAGCTTGCTTGCTTTTCCTTAAGAGTGTTTTGCAAGAAAGTTTTGTAAGGAGCATGAAGTTTGATCTCTCTCTTTCTTTTGAGGCCAAATAAATACGGACATTTGTTCTGTATCCTTCCTAGGAGCAATGAAGTCTGAGAGAGTAGCTTAGAAAGTGAGTGATGAGCTTCTCTTTCTTCCTGGGAGCACTCATTTATCCAGCCTTGTGTCACAGCACCAGCACTGACCTTGGCACAATGTGAAGGATAAATCCTTGTGTTCATGGAATACCATCCTATCATTACCAGTAAACCATTACTGGAGTGTCCAGATGTGTTCCAAAAAACAATCCATGCTTTTCAAATACTTACATAGCAAGTACATATATATTTTTTTCTTCTAAACTCATGACATCCAGCTTGAAGGAAAGGAGTAGAGAATATAGAAAACATATAGTCTAGATATTGATTTAACATCCTTGAACCAATTGCTTAATTACTGTGAGATGGAATGCACTTTATTTCCATTTAGTTTTGTGATTATTAAATTTTAAAAACTTACCTCAGAAAAGCTTTAAAACACAAAAAAATGTAAAAGAGATAAAAGTTGGCCATAGTCAATAACCTAGAAATAACTACTGTTTACATAGTTGACCTCTTATCACTTAGTTCAGTCGCTCAGTCGTGTCCAACTCTTTGCGACCCCATGAATCACAGCACGCCAGGCCTCCCTGTCCATCACCATCTCCTGCAGTTCACTCACACTCGCATCCATCGAGTCCGTGATGCCATCCAGCCATCTCACCCTCTGTCGTCCCCTTCTCCTCCTGCCCCCAATCCCTCCCAGCATCAGTCTTTTCCAATGAGTCAACTCATCACATGAGGTGGCCAGAGTACTGGAGTTTCGCCTTTAGCATCATTCCTTCCAAAGAAATCCCAGGGTTGATCTCCTTCAGAATGGACAGGTTGGATCTCCTTGCAGTCCAACAGACTCTCAAGAGTCTTCTCCAACACCACAGTTCAAAAGCATCAATTCTTCAGCGTATGACCTCTTATACATACACACAATTATATCAATATGTGTATGGAAATAGCATCTGACACTTAAGAAACACACAAGACTATTAGCTATCATTAGTAAATAGTAATTATTATGGTTATCCTATAATATAATATAATTATAAATTATTAGATCCTTTGGACTCCACAACTGTGTAATAATTTATGAAAACATTCTCTTATTTTTGGACCATTATATTTTATATTATGCATTGTTAAAAAAAATTTTCTACATGTATCTGTCTACATTTCAGAATATCATTCTCAATCCACAGAATTGAAAATATCTGTTCAAGACATAGAAGTATTTTAAAAGTTTATAACAAAAAATTTCCCTATAGATATAAAATGCACTCACTTTTATCCCAGAAAATACTGGACATTATCTGGTGGGAAAAAGTCTTAGATATTTTGATAAGTAAAAATAGTATACTTTTTTTAGTATATTACTTAGACTTGTGTTTTGACCTATTGTTTTCCTTTTATTTTTTCCATTTCAGTTTTTGATCACATTTGCTGTTTCTTTTCTCCTCTTTCAATTTTCTATCTGGGACATTATCATTTTAAAAGTTCATACGTTTTAAGGATTGCCTTTGTATACAAAACATTTTATCTCAATTTTTGACTTGCCTTTAAATGCAAAAACCAGAAATTTCTAAGTTTTCTGTATCAAATACTCATTACATATTTTTAAAGAACACACATACATGTATGCCCATGGCAGATTCATGTTGATGTGTGGCAGAACCAATACAGTATTGTAAAGTAATTAGCTTCCAATCAAAATAAATAAATTTAAATTTAAAAAAAGAACACACATACACACATTGAAAACATCCATCCAAAATGTTGAAAAGTAGCTTTAATATCTTGTTCCCAAGAACACCTCTAATTAGATTATTACTGGGCGATTTTAATTCATTACATCTTTATACATGTTTTATTTTTCTTTAGATTGTTTCTGAGATGAACTGGATTATCAAATAACCATTTTAAAACAGCAAATATCTTAGTAATTATTTAGAAAAGAGTACAAATAATCATGATGTACATGAGAAGCAGGAAGATAGCAGTGCTGTTTCCCGACCTTTCCTTATCCCCTATTACAGCCGTCTCTGGTACAGACTAACACATGATGCTCTAATCAATGTATGCTTGTTAAAAACAGAGTAGTTACAATTTTAAAACATTTATATTTCATACTCTGATAGTTCTGTAGCTTATGTGACATTTTCCTAGGAGCTATACATATGCATTCATAGATTCAGGCTTCATTATTTTATGCAAACCTAAACAGACCAGGCCTATCCACTAAAGCAATCCACAGAGTAGGACTCTTTGTCAGAATATGCTATTAGTGTGTTTGACAGAATGTCTGTTATTTGAACATTCTCAAGGGATTTTGACCTCATCATCTTCCTTTTTTCTTTCCAGCCATGTGGGTGGTTGGTTCCTATTCAAGTTGATCCTTGAGATGACTGCAACCCTGTCTGGCTTTATGAGGGACCTTGCATCAGAGGAGGCCAACCAACCTGCGATCAGATTCTGATCTACAGAAACTGCAAAATTATAAGCAATAATGATTTTGTGAAACTAACTAGAAAAAGCCTAAATTACACTCAAAGAGAAGTTTAAATCTGGACTTTGAGGACATGGCTAATTATAGCTCAAATAAAATATAAAAAAAAATCTATAGATTCAATGCAATCCTTATCAAGCTACCAACAGTATTTTTCACAGAGCTAGAACAATAAATTTCACAATTTGTATGGAAATACAAAAAACCTCCAATAGCCAAAGCAATCTTGAGAAAGAAGAATGGAACTGGAGGGATCAACCTGCCTGAATTCAGGCTCTACTACAAAGCCACAGTCATCAAGACACTATGGTACTGGCACAAAGACAGAAATACAGATCAATGGAACAAAATAGAAAGCCCAGAGATAAATCCATGCACCTATGGAAACCTTATCTTTGACAAAGGAGGCAAGAATATACAATGGAGAAAAGACAATCTCTTTAACGAGTGGTGCTGGGGAAACTGGTCAACCACTTGTAAAAGAATGAAACTAGACCACTTTCTAACACCATGTACAAAAATAAACTCAAAATGTATTAAAGATCTAAATGTAAGACCAGAAACTATAAAACTCTTAGAGGAGAACATAGGCAAAACATTCTCCGACATACATCACAGCAGGATCCTCTATGACCCATCTCCCAGAATATTGGAAATAAAAGCAAAAATAAGCAAACAAGACTGAATTAAAATTAAAAGCTTCTGCACAACAAAGGAAACTCTAAGTAAGGTGAAAAGACAGCCTTCAGAATGGGAGCAAATAATGGCAAATGAAGCAACTGACAAAGAACTAATCTCAAAAATATACAAGCAACTCCTCCAGCTCAATTCCAGAAAAATAAATGACCCAATCAAAACATGGGCCAAAGAACTAAACAGACATTTCTCCAAAGAAGACATACAGATGGCTAACAAACACATGAAAAGATGCTCAACATCACTCATTCTCAGAGAAATGCAAATCAAAACCACAATGAGGTACCATTTCATGACAGTCAGAATAGCTGCAATCCAAAAGTCTACAAGCAATAAATGCTGGAGAGGGTGTGGAGAAAAGGGAACCCTCTTACCCTGTTGGTGGGAATGCAAACTAGTACAGCCACTATGGAGAACAGTGTGGAGATTCCTTAAAAAACTGGGAATAGAACTGCTTTATGACCCAGCAATCCCACCACTGGGATTCCCAGCATACACATTGAGGAAACCAGAATTGAAAGAGACGCATGTACCCCAATGTTCATTGCAGCACTCTTTATAACAGCCAGGACATGGAAGCAACCTAGATGTCCATCAGCAGAGGAATGGATAAGAAAGCTGTGGTACATATACACAATGGAGTATTACTCAGCCATTAAAACGAATACATTTCAATCAGTTCTAGTGAGGTGGATGACACTGGAGCCGATTATACAGAGTGAAGTAAGTCAGAAAGAAAAACACCAATACAGTATACTAACACATATATATGGAATTTAGAAAGATGGTAATGATAAACCTGTATGTGAGAGAGCAAAAGAGACACAGAAGTATAGAACAGTCTTTTGGACTCTGTGGGAGAGGGAGAGGGTGGGATGATTTGGGGGAATGTCATGGAAATATGTATAATATCATATAAGAAATGAATCGCCAGTTCAGGTTCAATACAGGATCCTTGAGGCGGGTGCACTGGGATGACCCTGAGGGATGGTACAGGGAGGGAGGTGGGAGGCGGGTTTAGGATGGGAAACATGTGTATGCCCATGGCGGATTCATGTTTTTTTTAATATATACAAATTTATTTTAATTGGAGGTTAATTACTTTACAATATTGTATTGGTTTTGCCATACATCAACATGAATCCGCCACAGGTGTACTATTGGAAATAAAAGCAAAAATAAACAAAGGGAATCTAATTATACTTAAAAGCTTCTGCACAACAAAGGAAAGTATAAGCAAGGTGGATTCATGTTGATATGTGGCAGAACCAATACAATATTGTAAAGTAATTAGCCTCTAATTAAAATAAATACATTTAAATTAATAAAATGAACAATATGTTATTGGAAAGAATCCTTAATACAGAAAAGCAGAAAACTTAGCAACTCTATCACCTGTAGGAACTGGCAATGTAGAAAAAGTGTCTAAGGGACCATAATAGCTATGAAGATTTCCAACCAACTTACTTAATGCTGCCTCACTTCTCCTGCCTCCTCTCTTTCTTTCCTACTAAAATGCAAAATGAGAGCAAAATAAAAAGGAGAGCAAGACATTGAGAGGAGCCAGAATTTAATGGTTTTGAAAGTTCTTAGCCTCTCCAACTGACAAATGATGCTAAACTCAAGAAATATCTCTGAGAAAGATAAGTTCCATGGCATTGCTAAAATGGCATGGTCTGCAGATGTATCTGAGTGTTACTATCACATCTTGGGTCAACCTTCAGAAAGATCAATGGTAGTGCCTCAGAGGAGTAGTCAGTCACACAAAAGAGTTTTTAAGTGAAGCATAAGAGCTTATGTCTGAGAGGTTTATGGTTGTTTTTGTTTAGTGGAGTGACTCTAATGACATTCACGGGAGGGTCATAGAATGGCAAACCAGAGTGAAAAGAGACTGTTGGATTTCCCTCTGGCTAAACAACTCCACTAGTAGTAAACAGAATGAGACACTTACTCAGTTGAAAACAAATGTCGCCTTTCATGAAAAAAGAATGAGAAGGCAAGACTAAGAGCCAAGAGGAAGATGCAGAAAACAAATTAGAATTATTCCCTGACTCTAGGAACCGAACAAGGAAACTTCCACCCGTTATCAAGCTGGATTTCAGAATTGCTATGGACCAGAAATTAATATTTGGTTTCAATTTTCACCTTTTCCTATCCCACTAGGGTATATTGAGTACATGGAAAGCGGTGAGGGGTAGACACCTTGTATATTTATTTTCACAAGACTACAGAACAAGAAGAACTGTGTGAAACAAGTATACATAAGAAACTAAGAGGTTTCATTCACATCTACTATATTATTTGATCCTCAGTAAAATGTTAGTAAGAAGCCCTTAAGGATAATGAGAAAGCAACAGATTTCTATGTTTATACACTGTTATTTGAAGTTTTAATATAAAATTTATGATTAAGCTACTTAGTTTGCTATCATACTTGGGTAAGAATTATAGTTCTCATAAAATAGAAAAGTAGGTATCAAACAATTTATTAGATGGAAATAGTTTGAGGATCATTAAATTTTGTACATATTTTATCATGTTTTGAATGTATATTAGCACTAATAATGTTGGAAGCTAACAGTATCTGTTTAAGTCTCTAAGTGTCTAACTATCTAGAGTACCTGGAATAACAGGTAAGCTTGGCCTTGGAGTACAGAATGAAGCAGGGCAAGGGCAAACAGAATTTTTGCCAAGAGAATGCATTGGTCATAGCAAACATCCCCTCCCAACAACAGAAGAGAAGACTCTACACATGGAAATCACCAGATGGTCAACACTGAAATCGAATTGATTATATTCTTTGCAACCAAAGATGGAGTAGCTCTATACAGTCAGCAGAAACAAGACCAGGAGCAGACTGTGGCTCAGATCAAGAACTCCATTTTGCCAAATTCAGACTTAAATTGAAGAAAGTAAGGAAAACCACTAGACCATTCAGGTAAGACCTAAATCAAATCCCTTACAATTATGCATTGTAAGTGAGAAATAGATTCAAGGGATTAGATGTGATAGATACAGTGGCTGAAGAACTATGGACAGAGGTTCGTGACATTGTATAGGAGACAGGGGTCAAGGCCATTACCAAGAAAAAGATATGCAAAAAGAAAATGGCTGTATGAGGAGACCTTACAAATAGCTGTGAAAAGCAAAGGAGAAAAGGAAAGATATTCTCATTTGAATGCAGAATTCCAAAGAATAGCAAGGAGAGATAAGAAAGCCTTCCTCAGTGATCAGTGCAAAGAAATAGAGGAAAACAACAGAATGGGAAAGACTAGAGATCACTTAAAGAAAATTAGAGATGCCAAGGGAACATTTCATGCAAAGATGGGCTTGATAAAAGACAGAAATGGTATGGACCTAACAGAAGCAGATGATATTAAGAGGCGGCAAGAATACACAAAAGAACTCTACAAAAAGATCTTCATGACCCAGATAATCATAATGGTGTGATCACTCACCTAGAGCCAGACATCCTGGAATGTCAAGTCAAGTGGGTCTTAGGAAGCATCACTATGAACAAAGCTAGTGGAAGTGATGGAATTCCAGCTAAGCTATTTCAAATCCTAGAAGATGATGGTGTTAAAGTGCTGCACTCAATATGCCAGCAAATTTGGAAAACTCAGCAGTGGCCACAGGACTGCAAAATGTCAGTTTTCATTCCAATCTCAAAGAAAGACAATGCCAAAGAATGCTCAAACTACCGCATAATTGCACTCATCTCACATGCTAGCAAAGTAGTGCTGAATATTCTCCAAGTGAGGCTTCAACAGTATGTGAACTGTGAAATTCCAGATGTTCAAGCTGGTTTTAGAAAAGGCAGAGGAACCAGAGATCAAATTGCCAACACCTGGTGGATCATGAAAAATCAAGAGAGTTCCAGAAAACATCTACTTCTGTTTTATTGACTATGCCAAAGCCTTTAACTTTGTGTATCACAAAAACTGTGGAAAATTCTTAAGGAGATGAGAATACCAGACCACCTGACTTGCCTCTTGAGAAATTTGTATGCAGGTCAGGAAGCAACAATTATAACTGGACATAGAATAGCAGACTGGTTCCAAATAGTGAAAGGAGTATGTCAGGACTGCATATTGCCATCTTGCTTATTTAACTTCTATGCAGAGCACATCATCAGAAACGGGCTGGATGATGCACAAGCTGGACTCAAGATTGCCAGGAGAAATATCAATAACCTCAGATATGCAGATGACATCACCCTTATGGCAGAAAGTGAAGAGGAACTAAAGAGCCTTTTGATGAAAGTAAAAGAGGATAGTGAAAAAGTTGGCTTAGAATTCAACATTCAGAAAACTAAGATCATGGCATTTGGGGGCTCCAAAATCACTGCAGATGGTGACTGCAGCCATGAAATTAAAAGACACTTGCTCCTTGGGAGAAAAGCTATGACTAACCTAGACAGCATATTAAAAAGCAGAGACATCGTTTTGCCAACAAAGGTTCATGTCGTTAAGGCTATGGTTTTCCAGTAGTCATGTATGGATGTGAGAGTTGGACTATAAAGAAAGGCGAGCACCAAAAAATTGATCCTTTTGAACTGTGCCATTGAAGAAGACTCTTGAGAGTCCCTTGGGGTGCAAGGAGATCCAACCAGTCCATCCTAATGATAATCAGTGCTGAATATTCATTGGAAGGACTGATGCTAAAGCTGAAACTCCAGTACTTTTGCCACCTGATGCAGAGAATTGACTCATTTGGAAAGACCCTGATGCTGGGAAAGATTGAAGGCAGGGGGAAAATGGGACAACAGAGGATCACTGACTCAATGGATGTGAGCTTGAGTAAACTCCAGAAGTTGGTGATGAACAGGGAGGCCTGGCGTGCTGCAGTCCATGGGGTCACAAAGAGTTGGACATGACTAAGCAATTGAACTGAACTGAACTGAAGTGTCTAACTGTACCCTGGCCACATTGTTCCTAGGCATACTACTAGCAAAGAAGCATGAATATGTTCCTGAAACACATGTACATAATGCACAGAGCAGCACTATTCACAATAGCTCCAAACTGGAATCAAATGTCCACCACTGGTTGAATAAATAAATAAATTACAATGTATTTAAACAATGGAACATTTGAGACTGTAATTCACAAAGTACGATTATACACAGCAGCATGTTGAGTAAAAGAAGCCAGATGCAAAAACTGTATACCGTATGATTCTTATTACAAGGAATTTAAACACAGTCAACAGGAAGGTACTAATGTCTGATGTTAGTTGTGTTAGTCGCTCAGTCATGTCCAACTCTTTGTGACCCCATGGACTATACAGTTCGTGGAATTTTCCAAGCCAGAATACTGGAGTAGGTAGCCTTTCCCATCTCCAGGGATCTTCCCAACCCAGGGATCAGACTCAGGTCTCCACATAATAAATGGATTCTTTACCAGCTGAGCCACAAGGGAAGCCCAAGAGTACTGGAGTGGGTCACCTATCCCTTCTCCAGCGGATCTTCCTGACCCAGGAACTGAACTTTGGTCTCCTGCATTGCTGGTGAATTCTTTACCAACTGAGCTATGAGGGAAGCCCATATCTGCTGTCAGGATAATAGTAATCCTGGGGGCTTAGGGTTAGTGATTTTGTTATCTGTATGAAGGGAGATTTTGAGGTTTTTGAGCTGTGAGTACTGAATGCATGGCTGTGTTCACCGTATGAAACGGTAAACTTGTAGGCATGTCCACTTTGCCAACTGCAACTTACAGTTTGTGCACTTTTATAACTGTAAGTTCCAATTTAGCAAATGTATGTAAAAAAGAGACAAAGCTATTTTGATAATAATATATAAGTAGTAATCCAGGAGAAAAGAGGTAAGAATTTCATTGGAAAAATATTTTATTTAAAGCTTATATTTAGTATAAACTAGGAAAAAGAACAGGTTTTGTTTTAAAATTATTTCTCATAGATCAAATAAAACAATATAATTCATAAATTACAATGCTAAGATTACTTTCAGATTAGCAAATCTTCTACATTTTCTTAGGAAGCTACAGTATATCATGTGTGAAACAAGATACTCATGGACTGTGCTATTCACACATTTTCAGGTTGCAATTCCTTAACAAGAAGGGGCTTTATTGCCTTCTAGGTTTGAGTAGGACTGATCCTTGGATTAGCTCCCACAGGCGAGAGAAATGTTCAAAGAATTGAAACCTCTCTTTTCTCCCTTTCTCCATCTCTCGTCACATCCTGGGTTCATTTGCTCTTTTTTACAGTCAGCCTCCTGTGTGTAGTGGAAGGGAAAGCTCCTCAGAGTCAGATTCTTATCCTTACAAGATAGAGAATCTTTCTCAGTGCCTCACTTTCTTCATCTATAAAGTGGGGATGTTAGCAGTGAGCTCATAATGTGGTTGTGAAACCTGATGGTCTATACAACTGTTCTTAAGGGTGCCTGGCTCAGTGACCCTCTGTGACCATCCAGCCTAGACCTCACCCTTCACGCTGGACTCAAACTTGAGCTCATTATCTGGTGCCTCATAAGCATTTCAAATTGACCATCTCCCAAACTGAACCCCTGGTGTTTCTTCCTAACCTGCTTTTCCATCTGTGTACTCAATGTTTCTAGCTCCTCAGGCCAACATCATCCTTGACTACATTCTTTCTCTCATATTCTACTTCCAATTTATAACACAGTCAGTTCAGCAGGTGCTGTCTGATAGAACTTTCTATACTGATGAAAAGGATCTATATCTGTCCAACATGGCACCCAGTCTCCTGGAGCTAACTGAGTTTTTAGTTTTATTTCATCTTTAGTAACTGAAATTCAAGTTAAATATCCACATGTGGCCATATCAGATGGCAGAAATACACCATCAAAGCAGATCTAGAATATCACCGCTTCTGACAAATTCCATGGCTGCAGTCCTAGTCCAAGGCATCTTCATCTCTTGCCTTACTCTGTGGTTAGCCTCTTCGGTGTCCTGCTGCTGCAGCCAAGCAGTGCTGCTGGAATCCTTGTCATGTCAGAAGAGGCTCTCATGGAAGAGCAAATGTGGGTCCCCACTTTCCTCCTTGGAGTCTTGCTGAGTTTTCTTACTGCTCTGCCTCTCATTCATTCTGTTTCAGGACCCTGACCTCTGCCTCAATGGAACATTCTCAACAAGCATCTTTGCTCTTGGGTTTATTTCCCAGAATGCTCTACTGCTAGATTTACCCAGGGTTTGCTCTTTAACATTTGTTTCTTCCTTTACATCCTCACTAAGGCCATCTGTGTACAGTTTCTAAATTTCAATCCTCCCCAACATTTCCTATCACTTTCCACTAATGTACTTTTTCTTCTTAGCTTTGTAATCTTACTGCTAGGATTCTAGATATGCTTCTTACTCATTGCATTTATTGTTTGTCTCCTTCATTAAAACAATGGCTCTATGAAGAAATCATTCTGAGTGCTTTGTTCACTGCTGTACCCTGGACACTTGGGACTGTGTCAGCCACGGCAGGTTTTCCATGCGCTTTATACCCACTGAGTAGATAGCTATACTCTACACTCTGCAACACTTACATGGACTCTCTTCAGCCTTGTGAGTATTTCCTGATTATCAACATATGCACATGACTTCCATTGACTAAAGTTTTGAGGAAAAATATTTGAATTCTGACTAAATAGATAGGCATATTTTCCTAGTCTGAAAATATTCATGATCACAGAATTTTAAAAACAAACTTTCACTTATACTTAAAGTTTCTCAGAGAGGCTCTTTTGCAGACTCTTTTCACAGTAAAATCAGTTTACTTATTTTTAGATATAATATGTGTAGAATGAAATGAATAAATGTTTTTATTTATACATTTTAAATTTATTTATAAATAAATATATTTATTTCTATAATTTAATTTATTTATAAATAATTTTTATTTGCAAATATTTTAATAAATGTTTTATTATAAATATTTATTTGTTTATAAATGTTTTATTAATTTATACAATTTTTCCTTAATAGACTGTGTTCTATACCATAATGGAAATATTTTTCAAATTTAATGAAATAATGCTAAATTAACTTTCCCTTAAAAAATCGTATCATGACGTTTCTCTCCAACGGAGATATTCTTATATTTTCAGCCTAGGAATTCGCCCCCCTGTATTTTATTAATTGCTAGTTAACATTCCTTCAAAGTAAATTATGCTTGTTCTGAAAAACATAAGCTCAAAATACTGTATTTTTTCTTAATTCATTATAATCATTTGTAAATTAAAAATACATAGCAAAATATTTCCTTTGTAAATAAAAATATAAAATAGTATTGTTGTGTTGTGCTTAGTCTCTCAGTCGTGTCCGACTCTACTGCTGTCAGTACTTGCTTGGGTGTGAAATTGATACTGAAAATCCTAAAATGGTTGCAAGATAACTTAATAAAAGGGATAAAATCCCTGGTTCTCTAACTGGCACTCTGGGCACTAACTGCCATAGGGAGCTCTTAGAGGCACCATGGAATATTCTAAATTTCTGAAAGAAACATAGAAGCACTCATTTATGGGGTACCACCTGAACTACTAGGTGAATGTAGTTCACAGGTTCAATGTTACATTCTCTCAATGATGTTATACCTTTATGCAGCTTTTTTTTTCTGTAATAAATACCAAATACTATTAGATGATCAGAGTGAAGCATGAAATAAAGGTGGTGATAGATTTCAAGGATTGAGATGTTGGGTTGTACCCTATTGGGCACATAGCCTATTTTGTTGAGAAACTTGAGAATGTGTGGAAACAGATTATTTGTTTTCTGTTGTTATTTTTGTAATTTCTTGAAATTAATGTTTATTCATATTTTCCAGTTTTATTAAGATATAATTGACATACATCACTGAATACATTTAAGGTGTATAGCTTAGTGATTTAAAGTTACAACTTTTGTGAATTGATTATTGCTGCCTAAAAGCTTAGTTGGCATCTATCATTTCATACAGATAACTTAAAAAGGAAAAAAAAAAAAAGAAAATTTCCTTGTAATGAAAATTCTTAGATCTCTCTCCTAACAACTTTCTTATATTTCATACATCAGTATTAACTCTCGTCTCCATGTTGTACATTACCTCCCTAGGACTTATTTATCCTTAATTGAAAATGTAGGCCTTTGACCACCTCCTTCCTGTTTTAATTTTTATAATTCCACTGAACATTTATGTGAGAATGGCATGATGAATCTCTTAATGGTATAAAAAATGATTTATGAAAGTGAATTTGTGGTCCTGGTCCCAACCACTTTCTATTCGTTTATCACCAGTAGAACTTGGAAACACGATTCAGTTTGGATGTGTAACAAAAGATGATCAAAATAGCAAGTTTCAGTTTCAGAAAAACTTCAAAACATAGTTTTGAAACTCTTTGGGTTTGACAAAACCCAATTGAATTTTGCCAAGGCACTCTTTTCCCTAATTTTTTAAGCTCTTGTGTATTTCTGGAGAAATTTAATCCTTATGTTACTGATTAATTTACACTTAACTCATCAAAATGTTTGGTAAATTCTGCAGCACTTGATATTCAAAGAACTTTATGAGAAGCTACATCTGGAAATTCTAAAGTTTTATAAATCATTCTTGAATTTCTTTTCTTTAAACCAGAAAATCACATTTTTTTCAAAGCATGTAGAATTTGAATCTCAAATTTAACTCTATTTTGGTAGAGTTCAGGAACTGTGTGGGAGAAAACTAAACAAAAAGAATGTTCCTCTTGTAAGTTATTTCAATATGCTGGACTAGTGTTGTCCCTAATAGAATATTATCTCTATAATTAAAACATGAGTAATAGTCTAATTTTTATATGCGCTGTCATTTAGTGAAAATATTGCGCCTCTCAGAATTCAGTACTGGATTTTAATCATTTTATAACTCTCTTAGTGGATAAATTTAACGTAATAAGCCATACTGGATAACTTGTTATATTTCATTGGTAAAAACTTCAAAGCAAACATAATAGTCCCTATCACAGTATTTTAAGTGAAATAAATGTTTGTGCCCTCAAGAATGTGTCCTGCAGCAAGTAATAGTTAAGATGTTAGAAAACAAAAACTTAAAAAATGCATTAGATCATGTCTGAAAAAGACAAATGTTTGTTAATCACACTGTGCTATTTGGCCTTACTTTTTTAATGATCTCAACATAAGGAATTAATGCAATACAATAAACTTTAAGCAAATACTAAACATGAATAATCATTTCTTTTCGGCAATCAGCTCACTAGAACACAATGTGTATTTCCCTTAGATACACAAAGACAATATGATATTATCAGGACATTTATTAGGTTAAGCCACTTTCAGTTGCCATTTGTAGGTTAAAAGCTGGTCAATCACGGGCAATTTCACACAGCAGAACCTGTACCTGATCAAATAATAATCGATATGGAAGGTATTATTTCTAGAAGTATTTCTTTATCAGGAAGATCTAGTTTACATATTTTAAAGAGCTATTTGTATCAGTATCAGGTTTTTTAACTCAAATATTTTCTTGATGAAGGTGAAAGAGAGAGTGAAAAAGCTGACTTAAAATTCAACATTCAAGAAATGAATATCCTGGTACCCAGTCCCTTCACTTCATGGCAAATAGATGGGGAAACTGTGGAAACAGTGACAGACTTTATTTTCTTGGGCTCCAAAATCACCACAGATGGTTACTGCAGCGATGAAACTTAAAGATGCTTGCTCCTTGAAAGGAAAGCTGTGACCAACCTAGACAGCATATTAAAAAGCAGAGACATTACTTTACTGACAAATGTCCATATAGTCAAAGTTATGGTTTTTCCAGTGGTCGTGTATGGATGTGAGGTTTGGACCATAAAGAAAGCTGAGCACCAAAGAACTGATGCTTTTGAACTGTGGTGTTGGAGAAGACTCTTGAGAAACCCTTGGACAGTAATGAGATCAAACCAGTCAATCCTAAAGGAAATCTGTCCTGAATAATCAATGGATGGACTGCTGCTGAAGCTGAAACTCCAATAGTTTGGCCACCTGATTCTAAGAACTGACTCATTGGAAAAGACCCTGATGCAGGGAAAGATTGAAGGCAGGGGGAGAAAGGGACAACAGATGAGATGGTTGGATGGTATCACCACTGACTCAATGGACATGAATTTGAGCAAGCTCGGGGGGTGGTGATGGACTGGGAAGCTTGGCATACTCCAGTCGATGGGGTCACAAAGAGTCAGACACAACTGATTGACTTTACTGAAGAGTTAGTGTAGGACAGAGTTCTTTACTAGTGCCTGGTTATTCCAATTACAACAGAAGAATTTGTAACTATTCATGACAAATTAATGCTGAGGTTATAAAAATTCATGACACATACAATGTGGCAAAGACAGTAAAAAACACCTTGTAGGGTGAGGAGAGAATATTTTAGCACTTTTTTACTTGAATGAACATTTTAAGCTTAGCTCGGGTTCTACTTACCGCAGTGAGTCTGCATCACACCTGTGGGTAGGACCTCAGCCAATGCAAGATGATGCTCCATGGATCCTGACATGCTTCTAGCCTGGTGCCCTGTGTCTTCTCAGTCAGTTGGTGATTCAGTCATGATGGAGGGGCTACAGAGTAAACCAATTATTTGGTTTCTGGCTTTGGGAGGTGTGTTGTGTGATTACATCGCTATGCTCTCAGACACATTGTCCTTTTCCTTTACTTTCTCGTTGTCTTTTATTTTGCAGCTATATGACTTCAGCAGGGTGCACAGCCAGGGTCAGGAACAATAGACACCACCATGAGATTTATCTTTCTGTTTCATAGGGAAGAAAACTGTACACAGGATGTTGAAACCATCCACATGCTAGGAGGAGCATATTCCTTACATAATTTTGTGCAGAAGGCAAAAAAAAAAAAAAAAGAGAAAAAATTATGAATAATAAAAAAGATAATTTGTACAAATTGGACTGTGTATTTAGTGTTTGAACATTAAATTTCTTAAAGTTAACCAGTTAACTAACTTGAATAATTTTTACAGTAACTATTAATGACACATTTAAGAATCTTATGTACATCAATATTATGATACTCTGGTTTTATAATTATTTCCAAATTAATTTTAGTGTCTTTGTTCACAGTGTTAGGTCAGACACAGTAGTAGTTTGCTAACTGCTCCCAGTGTGCTTATAAAAGAACAAAAGGACTAAATTGATGTTAAACCTAAGGCACCAGGGACCATTTTCTCTAGTGTAGAACTTCTCTTTGTTTGATTTAAAATACATCTGATATTGTTATAAGCTGGAAGCTGACTCATTACAAAGGAATGTTAACCTCTTGCTTTGAGACCACCTTGCCACCCTGACAAGGTAAGTCAGAAAGCAATGGGTTAGGGTTAGGGTTAGAGTTGGGGTTAGCACAGCTCTAGTGAAACTGAATGTGAACAGACTAGTTTTATTAATTCTGATCTGAACATGTTCATTCCTTTTTTTAAATGTGATCTCTACATTCAAGGAAGGGAACATCACAGCAACATCACACAAACATTAAGTAATTCAAATAAGAAGTATTAAAATATTATAATGAATTTGTCATAAAAGCAAATATGTCAAATGCAAGCTATAAAACCGCCAATGTGATTTTTCATAGAAGCATTTCTTTCTTTAATTAGCCATAATTGATTACTGGCTGGAGTTATGATGGTTTATCCTATGGTTTAACTTTTTGCAAAAGAAGTTTTGATCATTTTTAAACAAATTTCCATGATTGAGTCTACGTCTACCGCAAAAGCTCAGAAATATTTTTATATTCCCCATTTCCATTCAACTTTTTTTTGTTGGCATCTATCTTAGGTCCTTGCCTGCGAACCATGGCTGAGATATCCCGCTATTAACTTTTCTAGATCCTTTATATAATATGTGCCTACATCCATAGAGTTTTATTGAGCTCACTCTAGGCTTTTTGGCTTCCTAGGCATGACTGTCTGGGCCATGATTGCACTTCAAAGACCTAAGTCAATCCTTTTCTCATCTGCTACTTCCAAGATTCAATTCCCACAGTCCTAGTGAGTAAAAGATCAAATCAGTGATTCACCTTCAAAAAAAATTTTTTTTTCCTTCAATATGTGTTTACTGTGTTTGATGTGTTAGTTTCTATATCTACCTATTAATGTAATTCCAACTACTCCTCAGAAACCTTCCCCCAGGTTATCTCCCTCATATTTTGTAAAATACAAATTGAAAATGAAGTTTGTAAGTTATTTGAAAAGAAATGTTCAATCTAATTTTTTAAATTATTTTTCTATAAGGTTTTTTATCAACAGAAAAAGACTTCATATTTCTCTGGATTCATGATTTATTTCTTATATAAGTATACTTTAACATTTAGAAAAATGGTTAAGTTTATTACTAGGAAGGATTTAAAAGTTAGATTTCATGCACTTGGTTTCATTTCTGCCTTTCAACATAGAACACTCTGCTTCAAAGAAATTTTAGCATGATTTAATAGTAATTTATTTATTAATTCCTTATGTTCAGTAGCTTAATAGATGTCTTAAGGAACTCTATCCACAAAATATCATGAGTCATTTTTCTTGCGTCTCTGTCTGTGAATACCTAAGAATTTTATGTAATTTTCTTAAGAAATTCCAATCCCCTGTTCTCTGACCACACCATGGGCAGTGACACTTCACAACAGAGATAAGTCTCCTATTTTCATGAGCTTCAGTTGCAGGAAATGTTCAGCTAATAATGGAAGAAACTCTTTGTTAGCCTCATTTTAGGAACAGATTTTATTGGAACTGAGATAAGCATTGTGTTCCTCAAAGAAATTTTATTTAAAGTTATTTGAAAATGAGTCAAAGGAATAAATATTTAGAAAATGTTATGGTTCAGACTTTTTAATGAATGCAAATACTTCTTTTTTCTCCCCAGTTCTACAGGATGACTATTCTTTGGTTTAATTAAATATCCTAAATAAATGTTTGCTGAGTTTAGAACAATGTCACAGAAGCTATTTGTCAGGACTATTTTCAGATTGTATTTGAAATGTCTCCATTTTTATGTTAAACCTCATTCCAATACTCAGGCATGACAACAAGATTGGATCTAAGTATCTAAACAGAAACAAAGAAGGTTTTGTCCATAGTTGCAAATAATACTGATGCAAACAAAACCACTCCTTTGGCACTGAGTGATGGGTTCTATGCAGATAAGGGGTTGTAAGCATCAACAGCATCCTTTGGGTAGTAATCTCAGGGAACTGCATCAGTACTGCAGATGTTCAGACATTCCTGAAGGGAGGATAATTGATAGTCCCAGTGTGCTCAAGTCATTCATGACTGAAAGCAAATAAGATAGTTTTAAGATTTTTTACAGTTTTTCCGTTTTAAGGGGATGATGTTCAATTCATTTAATAGTAGGAGGAATTATAGTAAGAATAAAAAATGAAAGGGGAGGGATTGTGGCAACCCACATGATAGGATTAACCATTTTCCCAACAATTTGGTGTCTAGCTAATGATTAATATTTGAATGAATAACTATCTTTAACATGGTTGAAATTTGTCTTGCTTGATTTTTCTGTTAATAGTGATCTTAAAGTTACTAACAAGCAGTGTCAGTAAGATAATGGTGTTTAGATACTGAGTTAGAAGACTTGGACTTGTATAGTAATCCGAATGCTCCAACTACTTTCCGTATATTGATGGAACTTTAAAAAATTCATGATCGTTTCATACCTGTTTCTTTAAGTGAGTAAGAATTAATACACTACTTGATTATTTTATCAGAGGGATGCTGTGGGATGAAGTGAAATAATGTATATGAGATTTCTGTGCTGATAGTAAAGTGATAGAAGTTCTGCTAGCTTCAAACAAGCCTTCTATTTTGTGGTTATCTTGAAATTGTGACAAAGTACGTTTGCATGCCTGCTGGTTTAACCTAAAATAGTTTAATTTAAATATCTTTGAGTTAGTTTTAAATATATTTTGAGTATTCTCTTTCTTGTGTAATGATATAATCAGCATTTGAAAATAGTTCCTAGAAGGCAGGTTTATCACAAGACATTGATTCCCATATTTACATATTTTTAATATATTGACTTTAGGTCAATTTTCTTACACTTTAGTTTGTTTTTAAAAAGTAACAGGTTTCTAACATTTTCGAATACACTTATGTTTTCCTAGACACCATATCCGTGTTGCACCTCTGATTCCACCACCATTGGTCAGAGGCAGTCGCTGTTACATCTCTGGACTATCTGAGCCCAGTCTGTGCTTCTCCTCCTATACTGCACTGTTCATCCTAATTATGAGTTGGCACTGCGTCTCTTCCACTGGCTGCTGTCTCCTGCAGAGCAGAAAACCTGTGTGATTTATCTTTCTATGAAGCTGGCATGAAGTAAGCGATCAAGGCACCAGGCAAAAAATCACACATTGCTGTAAATCAACTGTACTCCCAAACATTTAAAAACAATATTGTAAATTCTTTAAAAAGTATACATTGCTGGCGTATACGGAGCTAATGCATTCAACACTGAGAATTGTATTTCCATCCAAAAAATAGATTTGGTGATGTGGACAGAATTGTGTACCCTGCAAAATCCATATGTGAATAATAATCCTATGTGACAATATTTGAAGACAGGACCCAAAGGAAGTCATTAAAGATGAATGAGCTCAAAAATATGGGGCTCCAATCTGATAGAATTAGTGTTCCAGTATGAAGAGACACCAGAGATTTCCTTAGAGTCCATTCTCTCTCTCTCTCTCTTTTTTTTTTTTTTTTGGTCTAGAAACCTTCTCATTCTTTCTATTTATTTATTTATTTTTTTAAGTTTTTTATTTTTTCTGTTCTTCACTTGAGGACACAGCTAGAAGGAGATAGCCCAAGAACTGAGGACAGAACCCTCATCAGGGACCACATTGACCAGCACCCTGATCCTAGACCTTCCAGCCTCTAGAACTGTGAGACATTTATGTTTGCTTAAACAAATAATCCCTGCTATTTCATTTATGACAGCCTGAGTAAATTAAGTCATCGGAACTAAAGCATTTAACAGAATGTTAAAGGACAAAGGAGTTTGTAAGAATTAAAATTTTAGATTTGTTCTTATTATCTGTACTTCATTGTAATAAATCTTAATAAGTATTATTCTCACTGAAAGGATATCAACTATTCTCAGCAATTGTTCAACAATTTTGAAGATACTTGGGTGAATATATTTAGAAAGTCTCAAATTTTCAGGCAAACGCTAACCTTATCAAGGAACATTCTTCTCAATTTGCAGCCTTTGAACTTGATCCTAGTTATTTACATTCAGAAAAACAATTGCCACTAAATTCTAAGTCCAAATTATTGGAGTAGGACTTGCCACCACCTTGCTATTTTTCTTAGGTGATTCAATCTACTCTATGTAAAGTTGGTCATGGCTCAGGCCGGCAATGTTCAACAGGAACTTTCATGAGGGTATAGGTCGGAAAAGACTCTCAGAAACCAATGAAATATGCAAGCATGTATTTTTCGATTATAGATATATTCTATTTATTGAGACCTTGCTGTGGTATGTTTGCCAAGGAAACAGAAAAAAATGACATTGCTGACAAATGTCACCAGGTTAAGAGTCCATTAATAAGCTTCTCTTGAAGCTGGCTTCTTTCAACTTGATCAGCTGTGTCTCTTCCAATGATTCAAACATTTAAGTTTCCTGAAACCTTAAAATCAAAACCAGGAGGTAGAGTATAAATCACCAAAACTCAAGTTATTCTAAATTGCATATTTATGATTAAGAAAGACATGATTATTCCTTCTGCCCTAGAGAACACAAGAGCTTCTTCCATTTTTTCTCTTACATTGTTTTTTTCTTTGGCTTGTGTCCAGTTGGGCAGTGACATGTATGAATTATCCTGTGTGGACAAGGAATTCTTGGTCAGGAAACAGAAATGAGATGATGTCATAGACTAGAACCATATTTTAGAAAAAGAAAGAAGGAGTGTTTCATTTTGTTTCACCATAGTTTGATCTAAGTATCTCACCTATGATATGTGTGGTCCCAGGTAGCAATGCATCCCACTTACCCATGAGGTCTATTATCTGGCACTGAGGTACGTACTTAGCAGGTATTATTTTGTTATTCTTCACAAATTGTAGTAGGTTGATAGTAGCTTACTCCAGTTTTAAAATGAGATTTAGATTCATTTAAGCACCTTTTTCTCAGTAACAAGGCTTATTCCTGGTGTTGCCAGAACCACATTCAGATCTGTCTGATTAAAATACCCCATGAACACGCTTCTTCCTTTGGACTCTACAGAAACTGATCTCTTAACTAATATCAGCCATTTTGGAAAGCATTCTGTAGCCAGATTTGGCTGAGACTGTGGCAAAATGCGCACATGGAAAAATTCACTTTAAGTAAAATTAACAAAAAGCAAACAAACGTACCTTCTCATTCACACTGATTTTCATTTCAGTGATTTCTACTATTTTTTTTCTCGATTTTCATGCAGTGTGATTAGATGATTTAGATGGGGGAGCAGACTTTCCAAGGTCTGGATCTGGGGGACCTGACCCATCTCTAGGTAGCATGATGCATTAAGTTTGGTTGAGCAGAACAGTTTCAAGCAAGTTGTCAGAAGTGTCTGAGGTGAAGTCATTGGTTCCCCAGTAGATGGCAGCAAAAGTAAAACACAGGCAGGCATCAAGGCAGAATCTGCTCAATTGGGCAGGATCATCAGAGAGGATTTTTGGCAGAGAGCAGATACAACAAAAAGGGAACGTGAGGTTGAGGATGCCTGTCTCTAGCACACTTGACAGTTCTGAGGAGGAACAACATCAAGAGCATCACAGAGATCATGCTGACCTGACTGGGGCAGCAGAAGGTGGTCAGATTGAGGGACACCCAGTTACAAAAGCTCTGCATAGGGAGGCAGCACCTGCAGCTGAAAACTACAAGACTTTCAAAGGATAAAAGGCAAGAATCCAGTAAACGCATCTCACCACAGTAGAGACCAGATGGTAGCTGGATACCAAAGTAATTTTACATTGTCACACGAAATCCATAAATCTTTCTTCCTTTAATTTTCCTGTTGGTTGATGTCCACTTTCCCCATCACTTTAATCAAGTACCTTCTTTTTTTCTAGAGAATCTTAATCTATGCTTCTTTAAAATTAATTTTTATTGATTGTGGTTGATTTATAATGTTGTGTTGGTTTCTACTGTACAGCAAAGTGAATCAGCTATATGTATACACATATCCCATCTTTTTTTGATTTACTTCCCATTTAGATCAGCACATAACATTGAGTAGAATTCTTTGTTCTATACAGTAGGTTCTCATTTCATTATCTGTTTTATCTATAGTAGTGTATATATATGTTAATTCCAATTTCCCAATCCATCTCACCCCTTCTTCCCCCACTTGGTAACCATGTGTTTGTTCTTTATGTCTGTTTCTGTTTCTGCCCTGCAAATAAAATCATCTATACCAGTTTTCTGGATTCCACATATATGCATTAATATGCAATTTTGCTTTTCTCTTTCTGACTCACTTCACTCTGTGTAACTGGCTCTAGGTGCATCCACATCTCTGCCAATGGCACAGTTGATTCCTCTTTATGGCTGAGTAATATTCCATTGTATATATGTACCACATCATCTTTATCCAGTCCTCTGTTGATGACCATGTAGAGTATTTCCATGTCCTGGATACTGTGAATAGTGCTAATCAAGTACATTCTTACATACTAACCATAACACATGAATAAAACTTATATCCTTCCCTTGGGTTCCCTCCTTCTTGTGTGGAGGACACTGCTGCCCCCACTCCTGCTTCCTGGTTCCTCTCCTCTATGTCTTGATTCTAAGCCCCTGCTTTATTGCTCTTCTCCTTCTGTGCTGGTTTCCTCTGCATTCTTGCCATCACACTGCACCATAGCCCCACCTATGAGGCAGAAGGCAAGGTGGGCATACCCAGGAGATCCTATCAAAGGTGCCAGTTGGTAGGAGAAGAGAGGAACACAATCCACTCTTCTATGTTCAAAGGTTTCAAATGAAAAGTAAGTATTGTTTTCTGATTCTATAGTGATGGATTCAGAACTGTGAATTCTGTGTCTATTACTGAACCATGTCTACTACTCAGTGGTGACCTTTTCTATGACAATATTCTCTCAAGAGCATCAGGAGATGAAGTATTAACTTTCACTGTATTCTCAAACAGAAGTGAAAAGTACCTGTGTGTTGAGGAAGTTCCTAGCAAGATAAAACTCTTTCAACGTGCTTTGCTAGTCCAGGTATAGGGTAGAAGGAATTAAAAAAACAAGAAAGATTTCCTTCCCATTCGGGTCACCACAAAGCATTAGAGTTCCTTGTGCTATAGAGTAGGTACTCAATAGTCATCCATTTTTTGCATAGTTTCAGTAGTGTATGTCTGTCCAATAGGGAGGGAAAGTATGTATATGCATGGTAGATTCATTTTGCTGTACAGCAGACACTAACACAACATTGTAAAGCAGCTATACTCCAATAATGGAGAAGGAAATGGCAACCCACCTCAGTATTCTTGCCTGGAGAATCCCATGGACAGAGGAGCCTGGCGGGCCACGGTCCATGGGGTCGCAGAGAGTCGGACACAACTGAGCGACTTCACTTCACTCACTTCATTCACTTCATGCTTTATCACTGGAGAAGGAAATGGCAACCCACCCCAGTATTCTTGCCTGGAGAATCCCAGGGACAGAGGAGCCTGGTGGGCCATGGTCCATGGGGTCGCAGAGAGTCGGACACAACTGAAGTGACTGAGCACACACACATACTCCAATAAGATTAATTTGAAAAAGTAAAAGCAAGGAAGATACAGAATGATAAGCATTTCATTCTCCATTGATTTCGTATTTTTTTTTTTAAATTTTTGTTTCAAAGATTCTGCCAATTGCTTCAGAAAGTAACATGGGATTGAGAAATTTAACAACCCTGATCCAATATAGGAAGGTACATGTAAAGGTATCATAGCGTAAAACAATCAACTTTACATTCATAATTTACAATCATGACAGTAAATTTTATCACTGTCAGTGATATTGCTGGAATCCAGGCCCCTGAATTCCATATTTGCCTTGGCAAATATTTTGAAGGAGTTCCATATGTTAAAATACTATTCTTTGACTAGATACTGCATTTCTCATGTAGTAACCTTGACACTGAGCTGCCCAGGTGGCACTAGTGGTAAAGAACATGCCTGCCAATGCAGGAGACATAGGAGATGTGAATTCAATCCCTTGGTGGCAAAGATCCCCTAGATGAGGGGATGACAACCCACTTCAATATTCTTGCCTTGATTCTGTTTTCTGTTTCTAAACAGATTCTGAATATTTAGCTATAAATATATAAATATATGAGGAAACCTAAAGACAACAACCCATTCTGAAAAATAAAAATGCATTGGCTAGTTTCTGATCTCTTCCTTAGAATCTCTCTATATTACTGTTTTGACTTTAAATTATCCCTCAACTTTCAGAAGGTCCCTATATAACTTGTATGAATGTGTAGAATAGTTGTATGTATTTGCACTTTTTCCAGTGTTGGGTACGTACCTGTGGTCCTCTGATGCACTCTTTTCTCCCAGTTTCACAGATGACATGCTTGGCTTAATGGTATGGTTACAAGAAGGAAAAAGTCACCTACTAAAACCTTTTCCTCCTTCTCGATTTTCTGTATAAAACAGTCTCACAGACAACCAATACCATCTATGGAATGGTGGAGTGTTAGATGAGACAGGATCTTGGTGATGGTTTAGTGTAAGTTTCTGTTATGCAGGTGAGGATACAAAGATAAAGAAGTGAAGTGATTCCCTAGATTGAGCTGGGAGTGAAAACCAGCAAACACAATTCCAGAGTTGAAGTCCAGCCTTCCAACTCTGACATAGTGCTCTCCTCACAAAGCCCCAAGTCATCCTAATGTCCATCACAATCACCTGATAGACAGGAGTATAGGAGGAGGGAACACAGCAGGTAGAGCTGGACATCCTGGTTATAATCCAGATACCATGCTCTGAAATTGACTCCAAATAAACTTGAATTCCCACAACTCTGTCAACATCAGTAACTACTTATAACTATAAGGCATTAAATATGTCATAGTGTAAGGGGCCCATTTTATCCATTTTAGCAATGAAAAATGCACACTCTCATCTTGAAAAAGTACAGCTCTGACAGCAGACCCTGCAGAGGGTGAGCAAATTCAGTTCTGCAAATTTCTGTTCATGCTTCAGAGCTAACAACCCAGCTCTGATCTGTATCCTGGAGAACACTGGCTGTGAAAAACAGGGTCATTTATTTTAGGAAAGCGAAGGTCAATCTAGTTTTGATGTATGTGTGTGTGCGTGTGTGTGTGTGTGTGTGTGTGTGTGTGTGTGTGTGTGTGCTTGTGTGCGTGCGTGTGTGGGTATTTTCCCCTGTGAACTTGAGGAGATGAGCAGAGTGGTTCTGGAATGTGGTCTCCAGGAGGGTACCAGAGGCTGGATGTGAGGTTGCTAGGCAATCTTCCCTATTGTTTTAAACAAACTGCACAGGGCTGGCAGCAGCTGTCAGAGTTCCTGGCTCTTTGGACTAACAGAGCTGAAAAACACAAAGAACAAAGGTCTTCCACAATAAATGGCCATAAATAACGGGAACTTTCTATGCCAGTAAATGCAGGCACTTGGACTTAAAGCAATTAATAAGGTTAACAAACACAAGAGGTCATTTGAATTCTATTTGTTGTCAAATACTTCTTCCCCCTAGACACTCTAATTTAAATAGTAAGCCAATCTGAAAATAGGGTGGTAGGCTGTGATTTTAATCAAGTATCCCTTTAAAATAACCATCTTCTTGCTTGTTTATTTTGACTTTATTCATGAAGAATTTCAGCTCAGGGGCAACAGTATAAACTTGCTCTGAATGTGTTTTAAAAATCTTAACTAGAAACAAATTTTCCAATCTATATTAAAAGACAATTCACTCAGCATGCTATCAGCACAGGACTCTTTCTTTTTACTCCTAGGCCACCCCCAGTCCTCACATCTTCCATCTTCATCTCCTCCTCCTGGAGGTAGTTACACAAGGCTACAAGTATAATGAAACCAGATGGAGCCACACACACATGAGCTCATGTGTAGCTGTGTTGTCTGCATAATCTCTGTGGGTAGAACCTCATCAGTACCTGGGCTGTGATATTGCACTATGATTGTGTAAGTGATTGTCCTCAGAAGAGGCTGTGATGCATGAAATTTGTCTCAATGTAGTTGAATAACCTTTTGTGAATCTAGAATTAGTTCAAAATAAAACATTCATAAGAAACATGCAGGTCCTTAATTTTTAATCTTTCAAAATCAGAGGTGTTTTTTTTTTTTCTTTGCTTAAACAATGAATCTTAGTCCTGTTCATTCCTGTCAATGGGGAGATGATGCTTTCCTTCAACTGATCCGTGCTTTTGCATTCATTTCAAAATAATCTGAAAGGTATAACTCAGACATTTTCTTGAAATTAGTTTTTTCTGACATATTGGATTTAAAGTTTAGTTAGATAATTATTATTTTTTTAATCCATTTATGGATTTTAAATCATTGTGTAGTTTAAAATCAGGAGTCATTTTGAATGGAATCAAGGCTTAAGAGTTTGTACAGTAAGAAAAAAGTGTTTCAAAACAGCATTCTTTGTTTCCCCACTTGAGATAAATTTTGAAATAAATTCAGATTTAAGAGAAATTGCAAAGACAGTGCTTGAAGGCTCCATGTACCCTTCACACAGTCCCCCTCAGGATTACATGTTGAAAAACTACTGTCAAAATCAAAACCAGTCATTGGCATTGGTACCAGGTGTATGTATAGTTCTAAGCCACTCTAACACATATGTAGAAGTTCTTTTAACCACTGCTTCAGTTAAGATTCAGAACTATTCCATCATCGCAAAGGTCTACTTGTGTCAACATATTACCAATTCAAATGAAGCATAGAAATTTTACCTACTTTTAAGTCCTCTAATCATCACTATTCATAGTATAGTTATCTTAAATACCCACATCAGACAACACTGTACTTTTACTCTGTCAAACATAATTTAAAACACTCAAGAAAAGAAGGAAAATGTTTTGTATTTTCATTGACTCTTTCCATTATTCTTTTTTCCTGCTGATGTTTCAAGATGCTTTCTTTTACGGTTTTCTTTCTGTTACAAAAGTTCCCTTGGCTATTTGTTTAGGACTAGGTCTACTAGCAACAAATTCTCTTCAGTTCAGTTCAGTCCAGTCGCTCAGTCATGTCCGACTCTTTGTGACCCCATGAATCGCAGCACACCAGGCCTCCCTGTCCATCACCAACTCCCGGAGTTCATTCAGAGTCGTGTCCATCTAGTCCGTGATGCAATCCAGCTATCTCATCCTCAGTCGTCCCCTTCTCCTCCTATCCCCAATCCCTCCCAGCATCAGAGTCTTTTCCAATGAGTCAACTCTTCACATGAGGTGGCCAAAGTACTGGAGTTTCAGCTTCAGCATCATTCCCTCCAAAGAAATTCCAGGGTTGATCTCCTTCAGAATGGACTGGTTGGATCTCCTTGCAGTCCAAGGGACTCTCAAGAGTCTTCTCCAACACCACAGTTCAAAAGCATCAATTCTTCGGCGCTCAGCCTTCTTCACAGTCCAACTCTCACATTCAAACATGACCACAGGAAAAACCATAATCTTGACTAGATGGACCTTTGTTGGCAAAGTAATGTCTCTGCTTTTGAACATGCTATCTAGGTTGGTCATAACTTTTCTTCCAAGGAGTAAGTGTCTTTTAATTTCATGGCAGCAATCACCATCTGCAGTGATTTTGGAGCCCCCCCAAAAATAAAGTCTGACACTGTTTCCACTGTTTCTCCATCTATTTCCCATGGAGTGATGGGACCGGATGCCATGATCTTTGTTTTCTGAATGTTGAGCTTTAAGCCAACTTTTTCACTCTCCTCTTTTACTTTCATCAAGAGGCTTTTTAGTTCCTCTTCACTTTCTGCCACAAATTCTCTTAGGCTTTCTTTATCTGAGAAAGTCTAAACTTCCCCTCATTCCTGAAGGATATTTTTGCTGGATATAAAATTCAGGGCTGATCATTCTCTTCTTTCAGCATTTAAAAGGATGGTGTCACGTCTTCCTTGGTTTCTCTTGATGGCTTTCTGATGAAAAATATACTGTTGTTTGAATTGTCTCCTCTCTATGTGTAAGGTATAGATTCTCTCTCACTATTTCCAAGGTCATTTCTCCTCCTTTACTTTTCAAACATTTTATCATAATGTGTCTTGATATGACAGCATTATTATGTAGGAATATATATATATATATATATATACACATATATATATATATATGCTTGCTTTTCAAATATTATCCATGGAATTCAAATATATAGCAAGTAGAGGTCATTAAAAATTCTAAATTCAAAAAGCATACAGTAAGTTACATAACTCAGATTGTATCCATTTCTTCTATACCCAACTCCAGGTGTTCAGGATTTGCCACAGTTCTTAACTCTTTTTTTTTCCCATTTATTTTTAGGCTTTTCAAAATTTAAGATGAACAGTTAAGTACCAAACTGTCACTTCCTTGTTATTAGTAAGGGCTCACAGGTTAAAGCGTCTGCCTCTAATGCGGGAGACCTGGGTTTGATCCCTGGGTCAGGAAGATCCCCTGGAGAAGGGAATGGCAACGCACTCCAGTATTCTTGCCTGGAGAATCCCATGGACGGAGAAGCCTGGTAGGCTACAGTCCATGGGGTCACAACGAGTCAGACACGACTGAGCGACTTAACTTATCCTTATGGAAAAAGCAAGAGAATTTCAGAAAAATATTTACTTATGCTTCAGTGACTAAACTAAAACCTTTGACTGTGTGGATCAAAAAAAAACCTAGAAAATTCTTAAAGAAATGGTAATACCAAACCACCTGACCTGCCTCCTGCAACACCTATATGCATGTCAATAAACAACAGTTAGAACCAGATATGGCACAACGGACTGATTCCAAATTGGGAAAGGAGTACATCAAGACAGTGTGCTGTCACCCTGCTTATTTAACTTCTATGCAGAGTACATCATGAGAAAAGTTGGGCTGGATGAATCACGATTGCTGGGAGAAATATCAATAACCTCAGATATGCAGATGACACCACCCTTATGGCAGGAAGTGAGGAAGAACTAAAGTGCCTCTTGATGAAAGTGAAAGAGGAGGGTAAAAAAGCTGGCTTAAAACTCAGTATTCAAAAAACTAATATCATGGCATCTGGTCCTATCACTTCATGGCAAATAGATGGGGAAACAGTGGAAACAATGACAAACTTTATTTTTGGGGGCTCCAAAATCACTGCAGATGATGACTTCAGGCTCGAACGTAAAAGAAGTTTGCTCCTTGAAAGAAAAACCATGACAGCATATTAAAAAGCAGAGACATTACTTTGCCCACAAAGGTCCATCTAGTCAAAACTATGGTTTCTCCAGTAGCCATGTAAGGATGTGAGAGCTGATGATAAAGAAATCTGAGGACTGAAGAACTGATGCCTTTGAACTGTGGTGTTGGAGAAGACTCTTGAGAGTCCCTTGGACTGAAAGGAGGTCCAACCAGTTCATCCTAAAGGAGATCAGTCCTGGGTGTTCATTGGAAGGACTGATGCTAAAGCTGAAACTCCAATATTTTGGCCACCTCATGCGAAGAGTTGACTCGTTGGAAAAGACCCTGATGCTGGGAGGGATTGTGGGCAGGAGGAGAAGGGGATGACAGAGGATGAGATGGCTGGATGGCATCACTGACTCAATGGACATGAGTTTGAGTGAACTCCGGGAGTTGGTGATGGGCAGGGAGGCCTGGCATGCTGCAGTTCATGGGGTCGCAAAGAGTTGGACACGAATGAGTGACTAAGCGACTGAGCTGAACTGATCATTATATGATGTTATTGTGTTTTCTTTCTAAGCATGAAAAATTGAAATTTGAGTATTTCCTTCTTTTAACAATGATCAATTGTCTTTTAAGATAATGACACATATTTTCTCCCTAACAGAATGTAATGCCCTCCTTTTCCCTCTTTCTCTTTCTATCCTCATCTTTATCTGCACCCTGAGACCCTCATATGTGACATTTTCACACTAACCTTTGTCGACATCCCTCTAACATGAATTTCCTGCTCTTGCCATTTCAAATGACCTGAAGCAAGTTGAGTTCATTCATCACTTTAGAGCTTTGTTCTCACCGTTTTTTTCTGTTAGAAATGTGTCCATCCAGTGTCCTCTCTATCTATTCAAATATCCAAACCTAAATATTTAGTTGAAATCTTGCCCATTCAACAAAGACTTCTTGTCTATTTCATTTGACAACATAATTTAGTATCCTCTTGTAAAGGCCAACAAAAATCTCTTATGCCCCATTACAAGGGGTAATTGTCTTTACCTGAGATCTCATTTGATTTTAAGTTACTGGTGCTGCCAATTATGTCAGTTTGTGTTTACTTGTTCATCAGGAACTCTCAGCTTCAAACTCTCAGGTCCATTCTAGCAGAATACTGCTATAGAATACTTCAAAATATGCTAATTTCTCCTCTAAATTGATATATGAATTGACTGACTTTGCTACCCCTATTTTCCCTTTTTACTATCATATATATTTATAACTAAATTTTCATATTCTAAAAACAGAATAAAATTTTATTTCACAAAAATTAATCCTCCAAAGGAAATCATTGTAAAAATCATTGAAAAATGAAAAAATAGGAAAAAAATAAAACAAAATATAATTAACTATAAACCATCATCCAAAATAACCACTTCAAATATTTAGATCTATTCACTTTACTGTTTTCTATTAATTTTGTTTTTATGATTTTAACAGGTTTGGAATTTACTAAAATATAATTTTGTATTTAAAATTAGTCTTATATGAGTATTTTCAAGTCATTAGACATTATTTGGAAACATAGTATTTAGTGGCTTTGTAACAGTGTATCACATGAATGTATCATTATTTGATTGAAGGGTTTTCATACAGTTGGTCATTCATGCTGTGATCAGTGTTAAAGATTTTACCAAGAAGTACTTAGTCACTCAGTTGTGTCTGACTCTGTGACCCAATGGACTGTAGCCTGCCAGGCTCCTCTGTCCATGGGAATTCTCTAGGCAAGTATACTGGAGTGGACTGTCATGCCTTCCTCCCGGAGATCTTTCCAAGCCAGGGATTGAACCTAGGTCTCCCATATTGCAGACAGATTCTTTTCCATCTGAACCACAAGGAAAGAGTTTTGTTATAAGTATCTTCATTGTTAATTGTTGAAGATCATATTATCAATGTAAATATGGAACTGAAAATCTCAATTCATATGTTGCACACATTTCTAAATTTACTAATTATTCTTATTTGTAGTCAAATTTCTCTTTACACAATTTCTCTGTTTATTTGGCAATTGTGATCATTGTGATTCTTTTTTTTTTTACATTAACACTATGCATTTCTGTAAATCACTTCAATAATTCTGGGAGATGATATATGAGTAAATAGATAGAGTAATAGATGAATGCTGTCCAGGTTGGTCATAGCTTTTCTTCCAAGGAGCAAGCATCTTTTAATTTCATGGCTGCAGTCACCACCTGGAGTGATTTTGGAGCCCCCAAAATAAAGTCTGTCACCATTTCCATTGTTTTCCCTTCAGTTTGCCATGAAGTGATAGGACCAGATGCCATGATCTTAGTTTTTTGAATGTTGAGTTTTCAGCCAACTTTTTCACTCTCCTCTTTCACTTTCATCAAGAGGCTTTTTAGTTCTTCTTTGCTTTTTGTAGCTTCTTTTTAGTAGCTTTTCACAGGCTCTGGGTGTTGGAGATGGACAGGGAAGCCTGGTGTTCTGCAGCCCATGGGGTTGCAAAGAGTTGTACACGACTGAGCTACTGAACTGAACTGAATAGATGAATGAATATATTTCCAAGCCAAATTTATCTCTCCTTCTAAAAATCATATTTAAATGTCTAGTATATTATTTCACAGCTTTTTGTTTTGTTTTTCTTTTGTATCTTCTTTATCAATGGTATTTTTTCTCTTGAAATAAGTTGAAAATTCCCTTTAAGAAGACACTATAATATTTCTTCTAAATCTCTATATTTTTATCATATTTGTGGGAATATAATTACAAGTCATAGTGTATTTGCTGGTTGACAATTACTCGATAGTTCACACACACACACAAAAGAAGAAGTAGTATTAATAAAGAAGTAGTATTAATTATTAATACATATTATTAAAGAAGTAGTATTAACTATTGTGGTGGGAATGCAGGTCACCATAAACTTTCTTGTCCTGTCCTGAATGGTAACATCTTGACAGTTGAAAATAATCTTTCCCCACTTTGTCCTCATCTGGTAGCATTAAATGGTGACAGCACCACATGGAACTCTTTCCCAAATTCTGTCCTTAACATCTCAGCTATCACACTTCAGGACATTTACTCCCTAGAGTCTCTAAATATCATGACAATGAGATCATTCAGTTGTCAGATCTCAAAATTCTGGGCTATGTAGACATGTATTCTTTACTCAACCAAGAGGGATGCTTGGACCATGCAGAGTGACTGAGGGGTCAGCTGGGAAGATGGTTTGGAGGAGAAAGGGCCATACCAGACCAATAGCATGGATACGACTCTGGGGTGAAGTGGATTAGCTCAGTAGACAATCACATTGAGCATCCAGACTATGATCTATAAATATTTCTTTCCCACTCATCATAACTAGTACTCCTTGGAAACAGAAACACTTTCAGAATGCTTTTGTTGTTCTGTCACTAAGTTGTGTCCCACTCTTTGTAACTCCATGGCCTGGAGCATGCCAGGTTCCTCTGTCCTCCTATATCTCCTGGAGTTTGCCCAAACTCATGTCCATTGAGTTGGTGATGCTATATAACCATCTCATCCTCTGCTGCCCTCTTCTCCACCTGCCTTCATTCTTTCCCAGCATTGTAGTCTTTCCCAATGAGTTAACACGTTGCATCAGCTGGCCGAAGTATCAGAGCTTCAACTTTAGGGTCAGTCCTTCCAATGAATATTCAGGGTTGATTTCCTTTAGAATTGACTGGTTTGATCTCCCTACAGTCCAAGGGACTCTCAAAAGTCTTCTCCAGCACTGCAATTTGACGGCATCAGTGCTTTGGCACCAAGCATTCTTTATGGTCCAGCTCTCACATCCATACTTGACTACTGGAAAAAACTATAGTTTTGACTATACAGACCTTTGTGGGCAAAGTGATGTCTCTGCTTCTTAATATGCTATCTAAGTTTGTCATAGCTTTTCTTCCAAGGAGCAAGTGTCTTAATTTCATGGCTGCAGTCACCATCCACAATGATTTTGGAGCCCAAGAAAATAAAATCTGTCACTGCATACACTTTTTCCATTTGACATGAAATGATGGGATCAGATACCATGATCTTTGCTTGTTGTTGTTGTTTTTTTTTTTAATATTGAGTTTCAGGAAGCTTTTTCACTTTCCTCTTTCACCCGCATCAAGAGACTCTTTAGTTCCTCTTCACTTTCTGCCATTAGAGTGGTTAACATTTGCATATCTGAGGTTGTTGATGATTCTCCCAGCAATCTTGATTCCAGCTTGTGCTTCATCCAGCTTGGTATTTCGCATGATGTACTCTGCATTTAAGTTAAATAAACATGCTAAGATATACAGCCTTGACCTACTCCTTTCCCAATTTGGAAAAAATCTGTTGTTCCATGTTGAGTTCTAACTTGCTTTTTGACCTGCATACAGATTTTCCAGGAGGCAGGTAAGACGGTCTATCTGTATTCTTATCTCTTGAGAATTTTACACAGTTTGCTGTGATCCATATAAAGGCTTAAGTGTAGTCAATGAAGCAGAAGTAGATTTTTTTAAATATATATAATTTCTGCTTCTGCACAACAAAGGAAATTATAAGCAAGGTGAAAAGACAGCTTTCATAATGGGAGAAAATATTACAAATGAAGCAACTGACAAAGAACTAATCTCAAAAATATACAAGCAACTCCTCCAGCTCAATTCCAGAAAAATAAACAACCCAATCAAAACATGGGCCAAAGAACTAAATAGACATTTCTCCAAAGACATACAGATGGCTAACAAACACATGAAAAGATGCTCAACATCACTCATTCTCGGAGAAATGCAAATCAAAACCACAATGAGGTACCATTTCAAACCAGTCAGAATGGCTGCTATCCAAAGTCTACAAGCAATAAATGCTGGAGAGGGTGTGGAGAAAAGGGAACCCTCTTATGCTGTTGGTGGGAATGCAAACTAGTACAGCCACTATCAGAACAGTGTGGAGATTTCTTAAAAACTGGAAATAGAACTGCCTTATGACCCAGCAATCCCACTGCTGGGCATACACACTGAGGAAACCGGAATTGATAGAGACACATGTACCCCAGTGTGCATCGCAGCACTGTTTATAATAGCCAGGACATGGAAGCAACCTAGATGTCCATCAGCAGAGGAATGGATAAGAAAGCTGTGGTACATATACACAATGGAGTATTACTCAGCCATTAAAAAGAATATATTTGAATCAGTTCTAGTGAGGTGGATGAAACTTGAGCCTATTATACAGAGTGAAGTAAGCCAGAAAGAAAAACACCGATACAGTATACTAATGCATATATATGGAATTTAGAAAGATGGTAACGATAACCCTGTATGCGAGACAGCAAAAGAGACACAGATGTATAGAACAGTCTTTTGGACTCTATGGGAGAGGGAGAGGGTGGGATGATTTGGGGGAATGTCATGGAAACATGTGTAATATCACATAAGAAACGAATCACCAGTCCAGGTTCAATACAGGATCCTTGGTGCTGGTGTACTGGAATGACCTGGAGGGATGGTGGGCAGGGAGGTGGGAGGGGGTTCAGGATGGGAAACACATGTATGCCAGTGGCAGATTCATGTTGATGTGTGGCAGAACCAATACAATATTGTAAAGTAATTAACCTCCAATTTAAATATATATGTATACAATTTCCTTGCTTTCTCCATGATCCAGTGAATGTAGGCAATTTGATCTCTGGTTCTTCTGTCCAAAATTCAGTTTTATATCTGGAAGTTCTTGGTTCATGTACTGTGAAACCTAGCTTGAAGACTTTTGAACATAACATTGCTAGCATGTGAAATAAGTGCAGTTGTGTAGTAGTTTGAATATCCTTTGGCATTGCCCTTCTTTGGGTTTGGACTGAGAACTGATCTTTTCCAGTCATGTGGCCACTACTTAGCTTTTCCAAATTTGCTGATATCTGGAGTGCAATACTTTAACAGTATCATCATTTAGGTTAGGGGCAGAAAGTTCATAAGATAGATTTGAACCTGCTTCATGTACTGGGGAACAAAGAACTTTCCAAAGCTATTAGGGTCATGTCTAAAATATACAGAAACCAGCCAAAGAAGATTCCTCTGGCCAAGGAAAGAGGACCCTTGGTACATCAACAAGAGTGAGAACTGATGAGAAGATGGAAACACATCAAGACAGTGAGGGTGGGGACTTGCCTGGCAGTTCAGTGGTTAAGACTTTGCCTCCCAGTGCAGGGGGTGTAGGTTTGACCCTTGGTCAGGGACCTAAGATTACACATGCCTTTCAGTCAAAGAAACAAGACATAAACAGAAGCAATACTGTAACAAATTCAATAAAGCCTTTAAAAATGAAACACATACAAAAGTCTTAAAAAACAGGATGCACTTCCTTGATTTATTAAATATGGTACCACTTACCCACCTACTTTCCATTTTCTAAAAATAGCTCCCTCCTCTGATATCATTGTTTCAGCTCTTCTATCCATTATTGACATTTTCTGCATGTTCACTAAACACTTTGAGGGTCTGAAACATCAGTAAAGAGAAACATGTTTGATATCCCATATTTAACCTATGAAGTCTGAGACATATTTTTAAGAAAACATAGACTCACAAACACATAACAGACATAATCACTTTAACAGCAGGACAAGCAGCTCTGGCAGACTTGAAAAAAAAAAAAAAACTTTAAAGCAAGTTTGGTTTTCTTTGTATGCATGAAACAAGGCACTCGTAGCTGGTACTCTGGGACAACCCAGAGGGATGGGGTGGAGAGGGAGGTTGGAGGGGGGTTCAGGATGGGGGAACACATGTACACCCATGGCTGACTCATGTATATGTAAGGCAAAAGCCACCACAATATTGTAATTAGCCTCCAATTAAAATAAATAAGTTAATTTAAAAAAGATGACTCTCTGTCTTGTTCCAATTTTATTTTTCTCATGCATTTAATTTCTAATTTGAATTGAAAGCTGACTGCTTCACAGAAAACACCATCCTGTATGATTTATGTCTATAAAGAGAGTTATGTCGTTTCCAGAACTGTCTCTACTTGTTCTCAATGGAAGCTAAGTGTTGGTTTCAGTTAGAATTTCCAGGCTGCTACAATGTGAATAGTTATCCACCCTCCTCCTCAAAAGTCCTTTTTTACTGTTTTAGTCCCTCAGTCGTGTCCAGCTCTTTTAAGATCCCACAGACTGTAGCCCACCAGGCTTCTCTGTCCATGGGGTTTCCCAGGCAAGAATACTGGAGTGGGTTGCACTTTCCTTCTCTAGGGGATCTTCCCCACCAAGGAACTGAACCTGCGTCTCCTGCATTGGCAGGTGGATTCTTTATCAATGAGCCACTGGAAAGTCCAAAAATCCTTAATTATATATTTTTAAGGTCATATTCATTTGTGTTAGTCATACACACTATGGTTTGACCAGAAGCCATTTGATACATAGATAAATAGAAACACTCGACAGTGTAGAAGAAGGTCCATGGAGAATCGCAGAGGTAACACTGGGTCTGCGTTCAAATAGTGGCTATATTTCAACTGCAATTTGAGTGAAGCATTTAACTAAATGAGTCTATCTCTTCATGTGTAAACTTATGTCATTGGAAAACATCACAGCCTTCTGTTCCTAAATGTTCTGTGATTCTTTATCACTGAAATAACCTATCCTACATACTGATTTTATGTCGAAATATTTTTTTATTCTTGGAATGGAAAGATGCTATTTAAAAAAGGAAAAACCTTTCCCAAATTTCCAAAAAAAAGCATTCCTAAATTTCAATATGGATTTTTAACTCAAAACACCTATTCCAAAATGTTGTTTAATGGTGCCAAATTAGAATATTTTGAAAAAGAAATTCTATTTCTTACAAGGTTTGTTCCATAATATCAATATACTTTTGATATATAATTATATAATAATCTATACTTATATATAAATTGCCTGACTTTGTGTTTCACAAATGTAACTATGCCCAACTCCCATGTGGAAATTTTTAAAAATGTTATTTCTTAGACTTCACCCAGAGATGCCAGTTCAGTAAGCTGGGTTAGGTTCATACTCCCTGTTATTAAACAGCCAGGCAATTCTGATGCAGTTCCCATGTATCACCTTTTGAAAATAATCAGCAAATACTCTATTTAGAATTTCTTTCCATAATAGTATTATTTGATAACTAAAATTATTTTAAATTTATACAAAATGCAAAGGTAGAACACAATCTTTCATGTAATCAAACAAAAATCTCTTACTTTCATTTAGTACATGATATATTTTTAAAAAGGATATGTCTCAAAATTTGAAAATTTGCTTCTCAGACTTACTGTGTGTTTTTGGCTCACATTACATTGATATAAAGAGAAAATTCAGGTTTAAAATATCTGTCTATCTAGCTACCTGCCATCTCTCTATCTGTAATGACCTGATCACTACAGCTTCACTCTAGTTTGCATATTAGCCAGTCCTGGGAAAGCGTGTCTCATTCAGAGAGTACAAAATGACACAAGAGAAAGACAAACTGAAGCCCTGGTTTAAACAAGTGTTCATCTTGAACAAGCATTCTTGGTGCCAGCATGAAAAAGAAAGAACATGAAGACATATAAGAGGCATAGACAATATGTTTGCTCGACTGTAGGATTCTAAAGTTAGGATGTCTGGATTTAACTGTCCAGCTTTACTTAAAGAGCAATTTGGTTTTATTCAAAGACAAATGGCATGTAAACATGTATCCAGGGAACTTCACAGTTGAAATAAGTACCCCTATAGCTTCATAAATAGATATATATCTAAATTAAAGGTATATACTCCTGTTATTAACTAGCATATTACTGGAATGTAATATATAATGATAATTTCTCCATTTGAATTTCTCAAAGCCAGATTTTTTTTTAGGGAAATTCTAATGCTAAAGTAAAGATATGTGGTGCTGAACAAAGATATGCTGAAAGACATGGAAGAAGAAAAAAAATTATTTGATTTTCTAAGCCAAAAGAATATGCTCCAAACAGGAAGAAGCTAGAAATTTTCATAGATTTTTCATAATTGTTACAAAAACTAATCCTTCTATGAGCCATACATTTCAACAAAATATAAAGATAAATCATCTAGAGTATATTTCATCACAGCAATGGAATCAAAATATAAATAGTTAATAAGAATAACAATGACAAAGACTTACAACTACAAAATCCCCAACCTCTTAAAAATTGAACACATTTAAAAATAATTCACCAGTTAGAGATTAGAAAAAAGTGTTAGAACTGCATTATAAAGAAAATAAAACATAACTAAGGTGTGATCAACTCAAACAGTATCAAGGGAAATTTATATCCTTAACTCTATATATTAATAAAGAAGTTTAAAAATCAGTGAGCTAAACTTTCAACTCAATAAGTTATAAAAAGAGCAGAAAATTAAACTCAAATTAAAGAGAGAAAGAGTAAAGAAAACAAATGTACAGCAGCCTGTCACATAGGAATTTGAAAGAAAAGAAACTAGTTCAGTGATAAAATTAATCAGACTCATGTTTAATTAAGAAGAAAGGGAGAAAAAACACAAGTTATCTACAGCAAGAACAAGAAAGGGAAAAAAAGGTAATAATCTGTCCAACAGTGAAAAACATAGTAAGTGGGCACAATAAACAAACTATGGCTAATCAATTTGGCAATTTGAATAAAATAAATAAATGTATTTAAAAATATAATTTACCACCCTCAATAGAAAAATAAATAGAAAACTCCTTTGTTCAACATTTTCAATATTATACAGAGCTGGGTTTCTTTGGGTTTTATATTGACAAAAATATTTAAAACTCATGAGAAATGCAAAGGCCCAAGATAATCCAAGACAATCCGATGAAAACTAAAGAAAGGAAGGGTTTAAACTGACAGAAGTTCTCCTACAAAACTGCAGTGATTGAAACCCTGTGGTTTAAATAGCGGAAATTTCAGAAATAGGGTGGTGCATACACAGTCACCTATTTTATAACAAAAGTCACACTGAAGTTGAAGGAGTAAGAGACACCACTTCAGTAGACAATTATTGTTTTATCGCTAAGTCGTGTCTGAATTTTTGAGACCCCTTGGACTGCATCACACCAGGCTTCCCTGTCCTTCAATATCTCCTAGAGCTTGCTCAAATTCATGTCCATTGAGCTGGTGATGCTATCTAACCATCTCATCCTCTGCCACACCCTTCTCCTTTCACCTTCAACCTTTCCCAGCATCAGGATCTTTTCCAAAGAGTCAACTCTTTGCGTCAGGTGGCCAAAGTATTGGAGCTTCATCTTCAGCAACAGTCCTTCCAATGAGTATTCAGAGTTGATTTCCTTCAGGATTGACAGTAGAGGATAGACATTGTCAACAGACATTGTCAGTAGACAGTACCAAGTGAATTAGATATGTGTATGGATAAGAGTAGACAGTTTGTGTGTTCCATCTGTAAGAGCCAGCTGAAAATATATTGCAGATTGAAGGGTAAATGGCAAGCAAGCTATTAGGGAACAGAATAAAGGGAAACATCATTTTGGTGAGGGCAAACATTTCTCAACAAAATATAGAAAGCATTAACAAGGCTTTTTCATGTTTTATTTATTTTTTGACTATATTAAAATAAACTGGGCTATATTCATTTGATTATATGAAAATAAATCATGCTTCTCACAAAGACATTAAGAGAACAAAAAGGCAGATTAACAGATTCAGAAACTATATTTTGCTTTACATGCATCTTACTTGATCCTTATCCAAAATATATAAATAATATTTATAGATCCACCTGACCGGCCTCTTGAGAAACCTATATGCAGGTCAGGAAGAAACAGTTAGAACTGGACATGGAACAACAGACTGGTTCCAAATAAGAAAAGGAGTCCATTAGGCTGTATACGGTCACCCTGCTTATTTAACCTTGGAGAAGGAAATGGTAACCCACTCTAGTATTCTTGCTTGGAGAATCCCATGGATGGAGGAGCTTGGTGGGCTACAGTCCACGGGTCACAAAGAGTCGGACACGACTGAGCGATTTCACTTTATTTAACATATATGCAGAGTACATCATGAGAAACGCTGGGCTGGAAGAAGCACAAGCTGGAATCCAGATTGCTGGCAGAAATATCAATAACCCCAGATATGCAGATGACACCACCCTTATGGCAGAAAGTGAAGAGGAACAAAAGCCTCTTGATGAAAGTGAAAGAGGTGAGTGGGAAAAGTTGGCTTAAAGCTCAACATTCAGAAAACGAAGATCATGGCATCTGGTCCCATCACTTCATGGGAAATAGATGGGGAAACAGTGGAAACAGGGTCAGACTTTATGTTTTTGGGCTCCAAAATCACTGCAGATGGTGATTGCAGCCATGAAATTAAGACGCTTACTCCTTGGAAGAAAAGTTATGACCAACCTAGATAGTATATTCAAAAACAGAGACATTACTTTGCCAACAAAGGTCTGTCTAGTCAAGGCTATGGTTTTTTCAGTAGTCATGTATGGATGTGAGAGTTGGACTGTGAAGAAAGCTGAACGCCAAAGAATTGATGCTTTTGAACTGTGGTGTTGGAGAAGACTCCTGAGAGTCCCTTGGACTTCAAGGAGATCCAACCAGTCCATTCTAAAGGAGATCAATCCTGGGTGTTCTTTGGAAGGAATGATTCTAAAGCTGAAACTCCAGTCCTTTGGCCACCTCATGCGAAGAGTTGACTCATTGGAAAAGACTCTGATGCTGGGAGGGATTGGGGGCAGGAGGAGAAGGGGACAACAGAGGATTAGATGGCTGAATGGCATCACTGACTCGATGGGGACATGAGTTTTAGTGAACTCCAGGAGTTGGTGATGGACAGGGAGGCCTGGCGTACTGCAATTCATGTGGTCGCAAAGAGTCAGACTCGACTGAGTGACTGAACTGAACTGACATTTATAGACATAATAATTAAACTGCAATAGAAAAATACATTGAAAATTCAGCTGAACTTTACTGAAGATGATAAAAAATGGCAAAAAAAGAAGAAATATCTGTTTTAACCAGCAAGAAAACCGAAACCAAAATCATAGTGTTCTAACACAAATACTAAGATGACTACAGAGAAATAATTTTTCTTTTACTGATCAAATGTTTTCAATGATTTCAAGTTTAGCAACAAAAATCCTCTCTGGCTGCTGCTAAGAGTTAATTTGGTGCATTTACATAAAAAACTGTCAACAGTATCTAGTAAAAGTACCAGAAATCTAATGTATGATTCAGCATCCATTCCTAGCTATACCTACAGTAAAAATACACCGAAAATTGGTTGATCTTCTGAGGACCCGGATTGGAATGCACACCCCACCATCCTTGGATGCAAGGACTGTGTAGGTTTTGTCACACTGGTGATGAGTTATTTTGTCCTCTATTTATAATCCAGATATAGTTGCTTTTATCCATAGCAATTAGAAAATCAGCTAAAATAGAGTTTGATTAAGCTAGTACATACTATTCAGTATATTTTATTTATTAAAACAATTTTATTCAAGTATAGTTGATTTATAATATGTTAATATGTAGCATATAAATATATAAATACTATATATATTACATTCTTTTACATTATAGGTTATTACAATATATTGAGTAGAGTTCCTCATGCTATATAGTAGTTCCCCATTGATTGTCTATTTTATATAGTAGTGTGTATATGTTAACCTCAAACCCTTAATTTATTCTCACCCTGTCTTTTGTTAACCATAGATTTGTTTTGTATGTCTATGGGTCTGTTTCTGATTTCTAAATAAGTTCATTTGTATCATTGTTTTTCAGATTCCACATTCTACAAACAAGCGATATCCTAACAATATTTGTCTCTACCCGACTTACTTCATTTAGTAATCCAGACAATTTTAAAACAGCGTATTTTCTTATAATCTGAAGAACATCAGGTTTGTTATTCCTTTACTAGTGTTCAACCACCTTCCTATTATATCCTGACAAGAATTTTTCAGGTTCAGGACGGGCTCTTGTGGTCCCATAATTACAACTTGCAGTAACTCGTAAGTGGCAGCAGTATTGACAAAAAAGTACCAGCAAGAGTTTTGAAGCACTGGGATGCTGAAGTGCTCATCTGTGTAAACTGTTTTTGTTACCCATCATTGTTTTTGATACTTACCACCACAGAATGGTCATGTTTCATTTGGTGCCACATTCATATCCTCTAAAATCTAGCTTTAATTGAATTTGGCTAAGTAATACTTTCGTTTTATGAATGATGGCACTGAATCTCAGTTGTATGACCTTCTCCAAGGTCATACAAATAGTATGTGACATAGTCATGTTCAGTGTGTGTAAATTTACATTTCTAAGCAAACCTTGCATGCAATCTATACACGCCAATTCATTGACTGTATAGCCAGTGGTTCCAAAAATGTTTTTGTTTGTTTGTTTTCTTGTTAGCCAGGTTCAGATGGTAGCCTAGGAATTTTTAAATTCTCCAAGATTCAGTTTCTATTTTTAAAATGGAGCTCCTGAAGGATAAGGTTGTATAAACGTATAAATAAGTTTCTATAGACAATGTGCTTAGTTTACCTGACATTACTAATTTCGATTGAGTTGAATTCATCTATATTTCACTACAATTTTGAAATTTTTATCTTACATTAGTTTGGAGACATCTAAGACTAAGAACTAGATCAACTAAGAAATAAATTGCAAATAAACATTTTCATAAAATATATACATACACAGTTAGTCCTACATCTTTTCAAGACACACTCCCTTTCTTTTTTTCCCTCAAGGTAAATGACCATAAAACTCACTACACAGAGGTAGTTTATTACAATTTATTTGTTAAATGAATAGGGCTATAAAAATGATAGTAAATGATAATTAAGCCAAGTGATACATCAGGAACAAAAGGCATATAAGTTTAAGTGATAGTTAAGCTGGCATCTTAAGAGCTAGACACTACTGTGCCTTGTTAGGATTACAGGCATTTTCTTTTTTCTTTTCAAATTATAGATGCATTGAGTCAGTGCATTTTTAAAATTAGGAATCATTGTTTTGCCCAATTCGACTTTTACTACTAGACTCAAGATTATTTATAATGTCTACTTTTTACTGTTAACATCACATGATAACAAAACATTTTCATATTTAGAGTTAATTAAGAATGAGAATCTAACCAAACAGAGTTAAATTTAAGAACTACTGAATTACCCAGAAAATATCCAGCCTCTTTGTTCTAAATCAGTAACCAAATTCTGAGAGGGTTTGCTATTGCTACAGTCTGAAAAAACAGTCTAGGGTGCCAAGATCAACTGCTAAAAAAAAAAAAAAAAAGAAAGAAAGAAAATAATAATACCAAATATCAAAAGCTATTTTTCCACAGTTCAACTCTGAAACAGAGGATTGTATAAACAATGCTTGTTATAGTCATAACAAAAACCCAAAGTTTTGTGTCAAAGCAAGAATACTTCTGAGCCTTTTAAAATTCCAGCTCAAATGGGATCCCTAATTAAAATATTAAAAAGCGAAAAGGGGCTGCTTGAGGTGCCAGGATTAAGGATAAGATAATTGCAGGTGAAAATCCCACGTTTGAACCATAATTCAGTAAACACATTTATTACGCTAGCTTTAAGGTGTTATTCTTGTGTGGCTTTTAGCTAGCATAGCATTTAGTTCGATTTTGCTAAGTAGCATCTCTGAATTTAGATTATGAAAATACTTGTTTCCAACCATCCTTAGTAGCTTCCATTTCTACTCAGAGTGGTGTGGAGGGAAGGTGTGGGTTTCTTTAACATGTACTATTTCTAAACCCAAATAACTTACTGATTTTGAGAAAAAGGCTTTAAAGAAAAACCCTGTAATTAAGATGGAACATTTTAGCCCTCATTATTATGAATGTTCTGAGAATCAAATTTGAAACAAAGTATGTGTATCTTTTCAAAAGGGAATTTCAATCAAATGTATGGAATTGTTTTTATTACTGTTATTTTAGTATCATTGTGAGTATGATTTGATCCTAGAGATAGTGTCCCAGTGTTATGAATAGCTGAACTTCTGCTATTTTTACAACTAATGAATGAAGCAGTGCTATCAGAAGGCCATAGTTTTCTAAGGGAAGAAGAGATGAAGGTTAGTCAATTACCAGATTGAATTGTGAAGAGGTCATTGATGGGCTTTCAGTTTTCAATAAGGAATAAGGGACAGTATGGTCATTTCAGGGCAAGAAGCTCTGTTTAGAATCTTTAGTTTTAGTGTTAAATAGCAATTCATCTAAATATTACCCAGTAACATAACTTGGGTTTCCCTTGTAGCTCAATTGGTAAAAAAAAAACTGCTTCTAATGCAGGAGACCTGGGTTTGATTCCTGGGTTGGGAAGATCCCCTGGAGGAGGAAATGACAGCCCACTCCAATATTCCTGCCTGGAGAATCCCATGGATAGAGGAGCCTGGCAGGATAAAGTCTAGTCCATAGTATTGCAAGAGTTGAACACAACTTAGCAACTAAACCACCACCTTACCTTAAGGAAAATTAAAGGCAATTCAAATGAAAGACTTGAATATTCTTAAAGATGGGAATTTGAATTGCTTGTTTTTCTTATGTGACACAATCCTAATTCATATTTTCATAAATGAAATATACACGTTGTACATGTTTTCACCACTGTCTGTAATATTTCAGGCTAAATTATAGCTGTATGAATATTATACATTTGTTTATTCATTTCACCAAAGACAAATAAATAGGTATTTCTGAAGTCACTGTTCAGCAGCTCCTTTTTAATTCAGCAGTTAAATCCTAGTGAGTTAAGAGCTGGTTCTAGTATGTGCTGTGCTCAGACAGTTGTGTCTGACTTTGCAACTCCATGGACTGTAGCCAACCAGGCCCTTCTGTTCATGGGATTTCCCAGGCAAGAATACTAGAGTAGGTTATCATGTCCCTCTTCAGAGTATCTTCCTGAGCGAGGGATTGAATTCACATCTCTTACAACTCCTGCAATGGCAGGCAAATTCTTTATCACTACGGCCATCTTGGAAGCCCTAGTTTTAGTAGATTTATTATTTAATCACTACATGATTTATTATTTAATCACCAGTACCCATTATTTGATGGTCATGTGCTAGGTGTGGGGAGTATGTGGATTAGTAATATCTGCTCTGTGGCTGAGAGAAAGGCTCAACTCCTAGTGGAGAGATATTAATCATCATTTATGTCTTGCATTGTGTTATATATATGCCTGAGAAACAGTTACCTTAGACTTCAGAGACCAGGAAGGCATTTGAGAAGTAATTTCCATGCTGTTCTGAGCTCGACAGAAGGTGATTCTAAAGGAAGAACTATAAGATATGTTCATATAGTTGATGTGAGGCAGCTGTTTTGATGGGCTGTTTTAGCCTTTGTTGATGTTCAGTCTCCCAGTCACATCTGACTCTTTGTGACCCCATGGACTGCAGCACACCAAGCTGCCCTGTCCCTCACTATCTCCTAGAATTTGTCCATAGTCATCTTTATGTCTTTTAAATTCAGACTCTAAATTTGTATCTATTTTTTTAAATAGAAAGCCCAGAGATAAATCCACACACATATGGACACCTTATCTTTGACAAAGGAGGCAAGAATATACAATGGAGTAAAGACAATCTCTTTAACAAGTGGTGCTGGGAAAACTGGTCAACCACTTGTAAAAGAATGAAACTAGATCACTTCCTAACACCGCACACAAAAATAAACTCAAAATGGATTAAAGATCTAAATGTAAGATCAGAAACTATTTTTTAAATCAATTTTTTATTGGAGTATAGTTGATTTACTATGTTGTATTATTTTCAGGTGTAGAGCAAAGTGACTCAGTTATACATAAGAAAGTGTCCATTCATTTTTAGATTTTTTTCCCATATAAGCCATTACAGAGTACTGAGTAGACTTTCCTGTGATATACAGTAGATCCTTGCTGTACTGTGCTTAGCTGCTCAGTCATGTCCGACTCTTTGCAATCCCATGGACTGTAGCCCATCAGGCTCCACTGTCCATGGGATTCTCCAGGCAAGAATATTGGAGTGGGTTGCCATGCTCTTCTTCAGGGGATCTTCCCAACCCAGGGATCGAACCCAGGTGTCTTGTATTGCAGGTGGATTTTTTTTACCATCTGAGCCACCAGTGAAGCCCAAAATGGGTCCTTATTAGTTACCTATTTTGTATAGAGTAGTGTGTATATATCAGTCCCAATCTTCCAGCTTATCTCTACCCCAACCCCATACCTATTTTAATTATCAAGGAATTTGCAAAAGATGAATATCTACCCCCATCCAGAGGTACCCTGCAAACTTGAGCCTTTCTCATCTCTGATCCTGAAGTCCAGTCTGGGGTTAGGAATGGTGGGTGAGGGGAATCCTTAGCAGGTGGAAGTCAGAATAGAGAGAGAATAGGGGTGGCTGAAGGGGAAATCATTTGTTACTGCCATCCAACCAGCCTCAAATGACACATTTACCACACTTAATCACCTCAGGAAGGGCCGCCCATCTCTCTAGGTAAAGTTTCTCAATTATCAAAGTTCGTTTACATCTAGACCTGTTTCTTAAATTCTCAGTTTCTTTCTTTGTTCACAATAATCACAATTTACTTTCAACTAGTAAATGGATTTGGTTACATAATAAGTGTATTTGAATAACCATAGCTTCCTAGGCGTGATTGCTTGTGTTTTTCATGGGCTTCCTAAGCCCGATAATCGTATTGAGTATGGATAGATTATCACTGGGGTCTGACTGATGACTGAAAACATTAATAAAATGGAGTAAAATGATTAGATCACAGAGGGCAACTCTCACCATAATGGTCCTGGGAAATAGAGTAAGGCAGGTAAACTTTAATTTATAGAACCTCATACCTTCTCTTTCTTCCTCTATCATCTTTCTCCTTCACATGTGAGCACTAACTATTCCTAGGTTCCCCCTCTCCAGTAAAAGTCCTCTCATGGAGCACCATATCCTGCTCCAAGCATATTTCTTTTCTTTCCCTCAATATTAGCTTTAGACATTGCCTGCAAAAATATTTTTTTATACTTGCCACATTCATCTGTCTACACCCTCCGATTTTAATCTAGTCTTACTTCCTCTGTAAACTCTCTTCACCATAAAAACATATTTACCTTTAAAACTCATTGCATGCAGTGCATACTAATGTACTTAGTAGCCAAGCCAGAGGTGCCCCACAGCACATAGACGGCAGGAATAAAGAGAAGGCGAACCCCGAATCTTATGGTTCAATGTGTGTTTCATCTGTGTTCTCCAGAGAAAGAGAAAAATAATTTGTTTATACAGAGAGATTGATTGATTGTAAGGAATTGTTCTGTTCAGCTATGGAGGTGGAGAAGTCCCCAGCAGGCTGGAACCAGGTGAGCCAATGGTGTAAATTCTACCCCATGTTTTAGTCTGAAGGCAGGAGAAGACAGATATCTCAGCTTGAAGACACAGAGAGAATAAAGCCTCCCTCACCTTGCCTTGTGTTTGATTCAGGCCTTCAGTGGATTAGTGGAGGCCCACCACATAGGGGAGGACAGTCAGCTTCACTCAGTCTACAGATTCAAATGTTTATCACATCCAGAGACATCCTCACGTACCCAGAACCATGTGTAACCAAGGGTTTGAACTCCCTATGGGCCAGGTCAATTGATATATAAAATTAAGCATCATAGTTTATGTAGAAATATGTTAAATCAAGTCAAGCAATTCAAAGATTCAAAGCCTTAAAAGTAAATGAGGGTACAGATTTGACTGTGGCCCAATTGTCTCCAAAAAGGGGCATTATTTCACCACATTTTGACAGTGAAATGAGGAGATTATCTGAAATAACAGGACAAGACTATATACCTTCAGGGACTTTCCTGGTGGTCCAGTGGTTAAGACTCCATGCTCCAATGCCAGGGGCCTGGGTTCGATCCCTGGTCAGAGAGCTAGATCCTGCATGACACAGCAAAAAGTCTGCACAGGGCAATGAAGATTCCACATGCTGCAACTAAGACCTGACACAGCCAAAAAGAAAAAAAAAAAAAAAAGAAGTAAAACCAAGGCCAGCAGGAGTGAGGTGCAAAGGCAGCTAAGACCTGAGGGATGATATTCAGGTGAGGCTCTTCCTTCCTCCATCGTAATGCTGTTAAGTTTCCAACTATGCCCAGATGCTACAGAGGGAGAAGAAAAGGGACACAAGGAAAGGTAAGAGTCCTTAAATTAGCTGGAGTCAGAATCTTCATATTTCTAAGTAGATCTGCAGGTCAAATCATTCATGAATAATGAATTTCCATAATAGAAAACAAAGAGAGATATGTTTCTGCCCATTAGAATTACACACATGGTTACAGAAAACACTGCTTCTACTCATTTTAAATGCATAAAGTCATTTTCACTTCTAAACAACACTTTGAGGCAGGTACTATTTTTATAACCAACTTGGAAATGAGCAAACTGAAAAGATCATTGAACAGCTGCAAGTACTGCCCTTTGTGACGGAGGTGGTTCCCGCCTGCTTAACTCTATACTCAATTTTTCTTTTCTTATTTTCTATCTCCACTATTCAAAGCATGCACCCCTGTTGACAATAACTATTATATGTCTTGTTTGTTCTATTTTTAATGTAACCACTTGGAATCTTTAGACTTTTATGTTTCTATCCTTGACAACACAGCTCCCTCCTGCCCCATAATTTTTTTATTTGTGAGGTTTCATGTTATCAGGCGAGATGAGTTAGTAAAAGTTTCCACTCTCCATGTTTCATGTGAAAAGAGTGCATTTATTTTAGTGGAATTTCACAGGGTAGCCATAACAATTAATTCACAGAGTTTTATAAAGTGAATAGAAGGATTCATGAGTTCAAGGGCCAGAATAACAAGGTCCCAAAATCAAATGGATTGGTTAAAAGACATATAACATCCTGCACTACAGTTTATTCAACATACTGACTGTATAAAAAATGTGTTTCCTTTACTGGTTGGAGGTCAAACAAGTGTAAACTTAATTTAGCCAAATTATGATTTTAGGAATGATAACATCATTTAGGATAAGGATATAGACATGGGAACATGACAGTACCAGTTCATTAGTTTATCAGCTGTGTAATTTGAGACAGATTCCTTAACTTCTCAAGTCATAATTTTTTCATTGATAAAATAAGAATCATAATATCCATGTGCCATAGAATTTATGGGGAGGTTTGAGTATATTATAAAGTATGCTTCTTGGCTCAGGGTAGAAAACAGAAGAATCACTCATCATCATATTCACTATCATTCTCCACCATTCACCTAATCTCTTCTTAAAAAAAAAAAAAAATTTACTGAGTACAGGTGATCCATGAACCATGCAGGGGTAAGGGCAAAACTCTTATGGATAGACCTGCACAGTTCAGACCCAAGTTATTTCCAGGGTCAAATGTGTTTACATTGTTTCAGGCTACTGAGACACATTAATGAACAAACAGGAATGGGCAGCTGTCTTAGTCCATTCAGGCTGTTACAATGAAATAATACAAACAAGGTGGCTTGTGAACAACAGAAATATGTCACCATTCTGGAGACCAGAAGTCTGCAATCAGGGTGGAGCTTGCTTGGGGGGAGCCTGCTTGGAGTGGGATGGAGGGATGCTTCCAGATTGCAGACACAGTGTCACTGTGTCCTCAGGGAGGGCAAGGATCAGGGAGCTCCTTGGGTATCTTTTCTAAGGGAACATCACTGTCATGGTCTAATCACCTTTATGGTTCTACCTATTAATACCAGCACCTGCAAGATTTCAACACCTGCCCTTGTGGGGGGACACAAACACTCAGACCACAACAACAGCTCTGCTCCTTTGCTATTTACATTCCACAGGGATGCAGACAAACATCACACGACACAATTAAATGTGTAAGTAAATTGCATGACATTTTAATAAGCCTTTGAATGCCATGGAAATCAACCAAACATAGAGCAGGGTAAACTATATCTTGATAGTCGATTTGAAGGAACTGGGCTATGGAAGGGGTTATCATTAAAAACGGAGTAGTAGTCTTCATCAGAAAGGTAATCTTAAAGCAAATATAGGGCATGAGAGAATTAGCCAGAGAGAGCAGCTTCAGGCAGAGGAAACCTTGAGTGAAAATGCCCCAAAACAGGAGCATGCGTCAGGATTCCAAGGAGACTACGGTGGCTAGGATGGAGAGCAGTGGTTGAGTCAGGAGTCAGCTGCGGAGACAGATGGCGAGCCTGTTGTCAATGCTCTGGTTTTATTCTGAGTCAGATGAGGGGCCACTGCAGAGTATGAACCAGAAGCTATGATGTTCCATCATATTACTAAGATGCGATGAATCAGGGCCCGAAACACTGTCACCGTATAAGAAATGGATCCCCTATAGAACTCATAGTTGTAAAGATCTGAATTTTTGAATTGGAAATTTTTATTTTAATTGGGCTCCTTCTTTTTATTGCATTTTTTCAGTAAAAGGAACTTTAATAGCAACATTTCAGAATCAACACTCTTACTTAAAGAACAAAAAATATGGATTTAATGGGGGAAAGGCAAGGATAGATTGAATGTAATATTAGAGTTAAATTTGTTTGTCACCAGTGGCTCTGTGGTAAAGAATTCACCTGCCAAAGCAGGAGACTCATGTTTGATCGCTGGGTAGGGAAGATGTCCTGGAGGAGGAAATGACAACCCACTTCAGTACTCTTGCCTGGGAAATCCCACGGACAGAGGAGTCTGGAGGGCAAAAATGTTGGACACGACTAAGCGGCTGAACAACAAAAATAATTCAAAAATATAAAAATGAGTAGTTTTATCTTTTAAACAAATGGATTAAGGCAGTGATTTGAAACACTGAATAAGTAACTAATTTGCATTTGATTTTCCTCTTTCCATTTTTATGTCTTATTAGATAATCTGATTTAAAAATATATTGTCATGGTCAACCCGGATTAATGCACCAGTAAGAAGGTCCTGGCTTGCTGCCACACAGATATTTTTCTGGTTTGCATAGACACCATGGCTTGGACAACAGCAAAAACAGGTATGCAGAGTATAATTGGAAAAAGAAGTAGAATGCAGATACTCTTCTAGAAGTATTGCACTTCTCCCAGAATGGTTCTCTTCTGTCCCTTAATCTTTTCCTCATAGCTCAATGGCTACTCTAGAATTACATGTGCTCTAAGTTCACACTAGAGTTTAAAGTACAAATAGCCCGCATTTTCAACTTTCATGCTGGATGTGTTATGACCTGCATGGCCCTGCCTTCCATTTAAAATAGAGGCACATTGATGCCCCTGTATGCAAGACAGCAAAAGAGACAGAGATGTGTATAGCGGACTTTTGGACTCAGAGGGAGAGGGAGAGGGTGGGATGATTTGGGAGAATGGCATTGAAACATGTATACTATCATGTAAGAATCTAATCACCAGTCTATGTCCGATGCAGGATACAGGATGCTTGGGGCTGGTACACAGGGATGACCCAGAGCGATGTTGTGGGGAGGGAGGTGGGAGGGGGTTCATGTTTGGGATCGCATGTACACTCGTGGTGGATTCATGTCAATGTATGGCAAAACCAATACAGTATTGTAAAGTAAAATAAAGTAAAAATAAAAATTAAAAAATAAATAAATAAAGTAGGGGTAAAAAGATAAAATAAAATAGAGGCACATCTTGAGAGCCACTGAAGGGCATGCCTGTAGGCTCACAGCCTTGAGACACAGCAAGGACTCAGAGAAGGGCTTCTACTTGCTCAAGTGTCAGAGAACAATTTTTATTTTAGCTGCGGTGTTCTGCTACCATCATTGAAAGTATGGCGCAGATTTTTGTTGTAAAGCTGAGGGGACATGATTGCAGAGGAACATCTGAAAAATGAGAGAGGGGAAAGTAAAAACCTAAATGATTCATACAAGAGTACTCTGGAAGTGGTTGGATCTGGTAGCCAAACTGGAAATTCCTGATGACTCAGGGCCACTGCTCATCTGTTCTTGCAAATTAGTGGAGAGTTGAAGGCTTGTCTCATGCAGGAAACTGGAGTAGTTAAGTAGTAAAGCACAGCTTTGCAAGAGCAAGAATAAAAAGTGTTATGTTAGGAAACTGACATGGAGATTTTAGTCTCCAAAGAAAAGGTCATCTGCTTTGAAAATGATGTTGCTACGAATGAAACTGAGATGCTTGCCCAGAAAAGAGGTGAAGGAATTGGGTGTTTACAAAGAAAGAAACCCTCCCAGACAGGGCCAAGATGTAATAGGTTTTAGAAGGATGTCCTCATGATTCTTAAATTATCTATTTGTTGAAATGATACTTAAATTATCTCAGACTCAAATATAGTTTTCTTTGGGGGGTGGCTTTCCAGGTGGCACTTGTGGTAAAGAACCCACCTTCCTATGCAAGAGATATGGGTTCGATCCCTGGGTTGGGAGGATCCCTTAGAAGAGGGCACTGCAACCCACTCCAATATACTTGTTTGGAGAATCTCATGGACAGAGGAACCTGGAAGACTATAGCCTATGGGGTCAAAGAGAGTTGAACACAACTGAAGTAACTTAGTACATAGTACATAGTTGTTCCAGGGTAGAACATGTTTTACATTAAGGATGTGTGTGGTGTATTAGGTAGCCAACACAATAGAGGAGGATATTGTAGGTTTTCAGTAGACAACAGCCACAGATTCTTAATTTCCTGCATATTGTCATTTTGAGAAACACAGTCATTCCATCCAAAACACTGACATTGGCACCATTTTTTAAAAATGAGGTAACTTAAGGGGTGTTTTTGTGAAGAATGCAAGGTTGTACCCCCAGTGTCTGGTCCAAAAGCAATGGAAGATACTTAAAACATATTGACCAAACCCAAAGCAACTGTGCCCTATAACCTGGTCCATTCCTATACGTTTGTATTTTTCTTTTCATTAATATTTGGTAAGTGTTGGAAAAGGTCTGCGATATTTCCTCTAAAGAGATCCAAGTTCTCTATTCTGAAATTTGAGCACAAAGACTCTGTTCATTTCAGACAGGGGTGATGTCAAATGGAACAATGAAGAGAGGTACTGGGAGGCAACACTTGGAGGTGAGGAGGGAATGGAACTGACTGCCAATGTCCTAGCTCCCCCAGATTGATCGCAAAGGAGTGTCAGAGTATCGTGGTCGAGTATACTATGCTGGTGTTTGCTGACTGTCATGTACACAGAGAGCTGGTGTTTGCTGAACATCGTGTGCATCAGGTGGGCATTTTTATAAGAGTAGGTCTGAACGATGCCCAGATACCTGCAGCTCTTCACTGGAACAGTGTAATCTGAAGCAGATGCCTTCAGTCAGAGAGCTCCTTGAAGCATCCAGTTTCATCCAAAATTCTTAGGAAGTGCCTTTGAGTTGTGCAATTCGCTGAAGCTTTGCTTTAAAAGTCAGGATGGAATAATGAGTTCAATCCATGCCATGCCTCTGTCGGAAATTAAAGCATAATTTTATGACCCTTAGCAAGCAGATTTGTTTTTCACTCCTTAAACTATCTATCATAATTGCCAAACCAAGATAATAAGAAAAGGTGTGAGTAATACACATGTTTATATATTCACATGGACATCACCAGACGGCCAACACCGAAATCAGACTGATTATATTCTTTGCAGCCAAAGATGGAGAAGCTCTATACAGTCAGCAAAAACAAGACCAGGAGCTGACTGTGGCTCAGATCATGAACTCCTTATACCCAAATTCAGACTTAAGTTGAAGAAAGTGGGAAAACCACTAGACCATTCAGGTATGACCTAAATCATAACCCTTATGATTATATAGTGGAAGTAAGAAATAGATTTAAGGGACTAGATCTGATAGAGTGCCTGATGAACTATGGAGAGAGATTCATAACAGTGTTATTGATATTTCTGCCGGCAATCTGAATTCCAGCTTGTGCTTCTTCCAGCCCAGCGTTTCTCATGATGTACTCTGCATATAAGTTAAATAAGCAGGGTGACAATATACAGCCTTGATGTACTCCTTTTCCTATTTGGAATCAGTCTGTTGTTCCATGTCCAGTTCTAACCGTTGCTTCCTGACCTGCATATAGTTTTATCAAGAGGCAGGTAAGGTGGTCTGGTATTTCCATCTCTTTCAGTATTTTCCACAGTTTATTGTGATCCACACAGTCAAAGGCTTTGGCATAATCAATAAAGAAGAAATAGATGGTTTTCGGGAACTCTCTTGCGATGATGCTGTTGTCTAGATCAGGCATCCGTGGGCCAGTGCTTCAAGTAATGGAAAAATTCAACATAGAAAACCTACTGACTTTGGAACAAACTGCCATTTCCAAGACACAGAAGTGAGGCACGCTGGTGGGAAGAGAAACCAACAGTTGAGCAAAGGTCAGTTCCTTTTTGGGGCTTCACCATCACTCTCTAGTGCCCTTTCAGGGCAGAGATTAATAGGAGTGCTGGCAAAGAGAAGTGTGTTTTGGACTTTCAGTTCTGGCAGCTTTAGAATCTGGAAGGTTGATTTTGAGCTCAGAACTAATAGCTTAGTAGCCAGTAGAAGAGTTTATTACTTTTCACAGACCATTGTACAAATACCTGAAAGGTTTGTGTAAAACATTTACAAGTTATAAATTTCAGGAATATTTGGAGTGCTGGTGCTGGAGTATTTGCAGTGGGAACATCTACAACCACAGTGATCTGTAAAACCTAGCTTACCTGGGAAGAGCGACCGACTCTGCTCTGGAAGAGGAATCCACTTCCATCAGCTGACTCCTAGTCCGCTTTCGTGGGATGCCGATGGAGCAGGGCAAGCATTGGTATCACGCCCCCTATCCTGGAGGGAGGGGTGCTTCTACCCTGTGTGCTCCTCTCCTCTGCTGCTGGGAGGCAGGCATGGTGGTCATGCAGTGGTTGCAGCCAAGCTCCATCAAATTTTGTCTTCAATGTCTTATCTGATATTGTTATATTTTTTAAATGTTACTGTCTGATTTTACTTCTGTAGAAAAATACAGCCATATTTGTCCCTGCCTTGATCTCATCCAATTCATCTGACTTCTATTAATTTTACCCTGGTTCAGTTCAGTTCAGTCGCTCAGTTGTGTCTGACTCTGAAACCCCATGAACTGTAGCACGCCAGGCCTCACTGTCCATCACCAACTCCCGGAGTCCACCCAAAACCATGTCCATTGACTACTTCCACTTTTTATTTGAACAGAAAAACCATGGGCTGCATTCTTTCCAAATGGCAGGGTGTAAAAAGACATGAAAATGATAACTATCACCTATTGATTCCTTAGCATGAGCTGGACACCTTTCCAAGCAATATACGTTATCACTTATGTCTACAAAAATCCTACAGGGAAGGTATTATTTTCCATTTTATTGTATGAAAACTAAGTCATATCCATAGACTATAGCATCTGTGATTTTTATAGCAAGCCAAATATTTATTAAACTTTTTGTTTCCCTCCTTAAACTTCAGTCTGGAAACTGAGACTTGTTTTATCTGAATGAGTCCTGAGAAAGGATTTAGGACAGTTAATCTCTGCTTCCATTTGTCGATAAGTAATTGGGATACCACTTGCTTCTCTTAAATTATTTCTAAAAGGAGCTGTGAGATCCCCTGGAAATACTAAAAACCTTCAAATTTATATTAAAAAATCAAACATATAAAGTTTTAAATCCAAGCTCCATCTTTATTACCTTAGAGAGCTTAGACGTTTAACTTATTCTTTCAACTGCAAAACTGAAATAATTCCTAATTCACAAAATTATGCTGAGTTACATTTGTTATGTAAACTGTACATTTCACCTAACTTGTCAAACTAATTCAATAAATTGCCTTAAAGTTTTAATCGTATGCTCAAAATTTTCGATCACTTGTAAAATCACTTTTGATTATTTGGTGAATAAACAGTACCTTTTATTCCAACTCTTAAGTTAGAATTCTAAATTCAAACCGCCTTTTAGATCTTTATTTTTCATTTCCCTTCTGCCTTTGCTTCCAAAGTTTTGGCCATTAAAAATAAAATGAAAATGGAGACCAACCACATCTATGCTATGTTCTGTGTCATAACCCAGATTCTCCAGCCGTTTTACCTTTCACATTTCTCATGAGGTGTTGAGAAGTTTTATTTTTAAAACCAACACTCTGGGGAAAATCTGAAAATAATTCTGTAAAACTGAACTCTCACTCACCTAAATTAACTCTCTTTTTTCTTGAAAGCAGTGCTTGTTTGTTTGTTTCCACTGTTAACATGTGTCACAAACAATGTGGCTTTACTACTATACTTCAGAAAGCAGTGAAAATCTATGCTGGGTCAGCCTAGAAATTACCAAGTGAAGTCAGAAAGAGAAAGACTAATATCATATGAGTCACTTACATGTGGAATCTAAAAATTGATACAAATGAACTTATCTGTGAAAGAGAAATAGACTCACAGACACAGAGAACAGACTTGTAATTGCCAAGGGTGGGGAAAGATTGGGAGTTTGGGGTTAGCATAGGTAAACTGTTATGTATAGGATGGATAAACAATAAGGCCCTACTATATAATACAGGGAACTATACTCAATTCTCTGTCATAACTTCTACTGGAAAAGAATGTGAAAAAGAATATATATACATATATACACATAATGTAAATATATATATATATATATATATATATAACTGAATCACTTTGCTATAGAGCAGAAACTAACACAATAGTAAAAGTAAACTATATTTCTATAATATTTTTAAAATGTATGCTGTGGAAATACAAAAACACTACTAAAGTCTGAGTCATTTCTTAATTGAAAATCTAAAATAGTTTTAATTATTGAAATAAAAATGTTATGGTAATACATATTTAATTAATTCATTTTCCTTGACCAAGCAATCATCACCTATTATGTACTTGTTCCTTATTTTTGACCATTATGTTTGTTATGTTTATCATGGGTTTTTCTCTAATTGAGACTCTGCTGTCCAAGATCAAGTCTCACAGTTTGTTGAAAAAAAATTTACTCACCACATTGTCAATAGTAGTTTTACAAGCAAAGGAAAACTTTAAGCTTACAGTCAGGATTTTACAGGAAATTTATTGAGTTGGTTTACACACTAAGCAAGTGTGGTTTTTCCCTGAATTTCTCAAAGATGATGCATACGTACTAATAATAAACAGTAAACAATTAAGAGTCTGCTAATGTGGCTCTATGACTTCACCTTGGAGATGGAATTAACAGGCGTAAAATCAGTGCTATGCATCAGAACAACAGAAGGCTAACAAAATAAAGTCAAAATATCATTGACCATACAAAGAAAAGCTTGAAATTACATGTAGGTAGACCACCCATCCAGAGAAATCTCCTGGAGGCAGTGATACAGGTTCGGCATCCCTGGTCTTAGGACGGTGCTCTCCCAGGATGCCAACATCAGGGCAAGAGACAGTATGAAGAGTCTAGTAGGCAGGTTCTTAAACGCCTTGGCTCAGAAGTGATGCACAGAGCTTTTCTCACTCCCCACTGCCTACATGCAGTCAACAGTCTCACCTAATGGAAATAGCACTTGGAAGATTTAGACTTTCTATGTGACCAGAAAAAGAGCAGAACCAGATCTGGGTGAGTGTTAAATACCTGGACCGTAATAAGATGTATTTAGTAAATTAATTCATTCAGTAAAAACACACCATCTCCCTAAATATGCCAGATTCTGTGCTAGATGGATGCTAAAGTGATCAAACATTGAGATTTTCCTCTTACATTTCACATGGCGATCTCCACCCATCCTTTAACCAAACACTGGCAGATAGGTTTCATACTCGGTGTGAGGGTACAAAATTGCTTCCGTTTGACCTTGAACTACAAAGCCTATAGCCATATTCTACTTGCATGCTATTCCTGGCCTAAGCAAAGTTACAGACTTGCAGGGATTCAGAAGTCTAATGCTCAAGGGTGCAGCAGTTGCAGCATGATATTTGTTATTCAGGTACATGTACTTTTATAAAGCAAGTGGGCTGGGTTCTTGCAGATGTTATATTAAATACTGGTTCCCAGTCTAGGTGCACTGTCCCAAATTCCATGAAGCATGTGCAGGTGAAATTTAGATGCACATAACTTACCACAGGCTCAAGGTCGACTCCTCTACCTGGTCACATTGTAACTCTGGAATGCCAGTTATGTATGAAGAAGTAGTTCCTATGAAAGGTAGGTTTCATACCTAAGGTTACTGTTTGTGTGTTTCAAGGAAGAGATGACATCACCAGTTTCTATATTATTAGCTCAAGAGACTTTGGAAACTATTTTTTAAAATAATCTTCTCTATACAAAAACATGGGCTGAAAGGAGAAGTAGAAATGAAAAGGATTTAATAGATTTAAATATGCCCTAAAGGAGGTTAAGAAACTCAAAACTCAGGGAAAACTCAAACATGACTGATTCATATCAGTCTATGGCAAAAGCCACTACAATATTGTAAAGTAATTAGCCTCCAAATAAAATAAATAAATTTTAAAAAAAAGAAGGAAAGAAAGAAAACAGAGCCCCAGCAGAGATGAGAGAAACAGCTGGATAACATCCAGGATGCTGGTGGAATTTATTCCAAAGTAGCCTATTAAAAGAGCCACTCCTGGAATGCTCGTAAATACACTTGACCTAATATGGACAGAGGTTGCAGAAAGAGCCCTTGCTTTTGAATTTAATCATTTTCTGGGTTAATGAATCCCTCAGATGCAAGTAGCATTTAGGATTCAAGCAATTCCTTAGAATCAATGCTGGAATCCACAAGATAAAACTTTTGACTCTAGCTATGACAGTTTTCTTCAAAATTACCAAACAAATCATTTTGAACGATGAGACATCTTGAACAAAAATGCAATAAGATATAACAAATCTAGGCTAAGAGGCCTCATCATCTAAAAACCATTATCTTGACTGAATCTTCCCCAAAATGATTTATCTCTCTGATTACATTCAGTTCAGTTCAGTCACTCAGTCGTGTTTGACTCTTTGCAACCCCATGAATTGCCGGACACCAGGCCTCCCTGTCCATCACCAGCTCCCAGAATTTACTCAAACTCATGTCCATTGAGTCGGTGATGCCATCCAGCCATCTCATCCTCTGTTGTCCCCTTCTCCTCCTGCCCCCAATCCCTCCCAGAATCAGGGTCTATTCCAATGAGTCAACTCTTTGCATGAGGTGGCCAAAGTATTGGAGTTTCATCTTCAGTATCAGTCCTTCCAATGAACACCCAGGACTGATCTCCTTTAGGATGGACTGGTTGGATCTCCTTGCAGTCCAAGGGACTCTCAAGAGTCTTCTCCAACACCACAGTTCAAAAGCATCAATTCTTCAGGGCTCAGCTTTCTTCACAGTCCAACTCTCACATCAATACATGACCAATGGAAAAACCATAGCCTTGACTAGACGGATCTTTGTTGGCAAAGAGATGTCTCTGCTTTTTAATACGCTATCTAGGTTGGTCATAACTTTCCTTCCAAGGAGTAAGCGTCTTTTAATTTCATGGCTGCAGTCATCATCTATGATGGGACCAGATGCCATGATCTTCATTTTCTGAATGTTGAGCTTTAAGCCAACATTCACTCTCCTCTTTCACTTTCATCAAGAGGCTTTTGAGTTCCTCTTCACTTTCTGCCATAAGGGTGGTGTCATCTGCATATCTGAGGTTATTGATATTTCTGCCAGCAATCTGGATTTCAGCTTGTGTTTCTTCCAGCCCATCGTTTCTCATGATGTACTCTGCATATAAGTTAAATAAGCAGGGTGACAATATACAGCCTTGACGTACTCCTTTTCCTATTTGGAACCAGTCTGTTGTTCCATGTCCAGTTCTAACTGTTGCTTCCTGACCTGCATATAGGTTTATCAAGAGGCAGGTCAGGTGTTCTGGTATTCCCATCTCTTTCAGAATTTTCTGCAGTTTATTGTGATCCACACAGTCAAAGACTTTGGCATACTGTTACTAAATCATGACCATGTAAACAGTTGAATAAAGGAAAACTCAAACCATTCTAGTGTTTGCAAACCAGGGTAGTTTGTGACTTCTGGTAGTGCACCTTAGGTGCTAAGATTCCATTGCTCAAGCATATGCGCACTGTTGTTCTAGGATGATAAAGAAATACTAGAAATGATCCTTCTATTTGTGGAACCTATAAACCAGAACAAACACATAAGAGAAAAAACAATTTTAAAAGACCCATCTTATTTTCAGATGTCATCATAAAATTTCATAGACTGACTGGCCTAAACAATAGGAATTTATCTCATACAGTTCTGTAGGCTGGAAGTCTAAGATCAAGATGCCTGTAACCTAGGTTCCATTCTGAGGTTTGGATTGCCTTGTGAATGGGCACCATTTTGCTGTGTGTTCACAGGACCTCATTTTGGGGGGCATGAAAGGTGAAGGATGAAGCTCTCCAGAGTCTTTTTATGAGAACACAAATCCCATTGTGAGGCTCCCACCTTCATGGCTTCGTTTAAACTTAACTGCCTTGCAGAATCCCCATCTCCAAACACCATCACCCTGGCACTAAATTTTAGGGGAACACAAAGCAGTTCATGACAGAGCTGTATAAAAATAGGAGCACGCCTGTTTCAGGAAGGCTTCTCAGGTGGCTCAGTGATAAAGAATGCCTGCCAGGTACGAGACTTGGATTTGATATCCTGGAGAAGAAAATGACAATCCACTTCAGTATTCTTGCCTGAAAAGTCCCATGGACCAGCCCCAATGTTGATGTATGGCAAAACCAATAAAATATTGTAAAGCAACTAACCTCCCGTTAAAATAAATAAATTTATATTAAAAAAAATCCCATAGAAAAAGGGACCTGGCAGGCTACAGTCCATGGGGTTACAAAGAACTGGATGCAACTTAGGGACTAAACCACCACCACCGCATTTCAGGAAGATAAAGCATTAGAATAATTAGTTTCCTTGTGGAGTGTCTGAATTTGAGGTATTTATGAGTAAACACAGGAAATACACAATAATCAAATACTATCACATGTAATGCTAACATAAGAGATCATAAAAATAGTCATTCAAAAAAAATCAATGACTAAAGGTATAAATAATTGAAGACATCATAATAAATAAATAGACATGTATCTTTATGAGAGTTAAGTATTTGGAATATAATATTAACTGTAATAAGTATATATTTATTATAGACAAATATTTCATGCACATATAGCTAATGTAGAATAGAAAATAGAAATGTTATATGACTTATGTAGAAAATGTAAGATTTGTATTGGATCTCATGTTGCAAAGAATAATATTAACTCTAGTTAAAAACTCCACTCAGTGTTTTAGTCAGTACTCATCCCAAAAAAGACAAAAAGGATAATATCCAGAAATAGAGATGAAAGATATTTGCATAGATAGACATGGGTTATAATTACACAGAACTTTAACTGCTCTACAAATCAGTTAAATATGATTGCTTTTATTTGAAGTAATTTTGATGGTAACTGTTAATAAGGGGTGTAGTACTTTACATATAGGACTTGAATTTAGCTTGGGGACTCTTATAATCCAAAGATTCTGCTTGAATGTAAATGACTAGCCCTGTTAATAGGTATACAAATGTTTCATTCATATATTTTTCTAATATTTTATTCTATTCTGTGAATATTAATGCTATTTTATCTTTGAGCAAGATACAAAGCTTCATCTTAAGTAGTTATTAGTATTTTCACATTAATGTTTTCCAGAAAGATTGCAATAATAATAATAGCTATTATCATACTTGTAATTGCATTTACATTTTTATTAGATGTTTTACATTCTCTATGCCTGTAACAGCTAAATTGTTCTCCCCTTAAAATTTGTATGTTAAAGTCCTAAACTCTAGTATATCAGGATTTTCCAGAAAATAGTCATGGAGTGGATTGCCATTTCCTTCTCCAGGAGATCTTCCCAACCCAGGGATAGAACCTGGGTCTCCTGCATTGTAGACAGACTCTTTACCGTCTGAACCACCAGGAAAGTCCATATTTGAAGACAGGGTCTTTAAAAATGTAATTAAGTTAAAATGAAGTCATTAGCATGGGCTTTAATCTAGCTTGCCTGGTGCCCCAATAACAAGAGGAGTTTAGGACACAGATAAGGAAGGAGAGATGGAGAAAGAAATGTCAACCCACTCCAGTATTCTTGCCTGGAAAATCCCATGGACTGAGGAGCCTGGTGGGCTACAATCCACTGGGTTGCATAGTGTCGGGCACGACTGAGCGACTTCACTAGGGAAGCAGAGAAGACCATGTGAGCACACAGGGAGAAGCTGCCCATCAGCACACCCAGGACAGCAGCCTCAGAAGAAACTAGTCCTACCTACACCTTGGTCTTGGGCTTTCAGCCCCCTGGACTATGAGAAGCAAATTTCTGTTGTTTAAGCCCCTGAGTCTGTGGTCCTTATACTGGCAGCCCTATTGGAATAACATGCTGCCTAACACCATTTATATTTAAAAGTCAAGGTTGAGAGGGGTTGATTCACTTTTTGACAGTTGAGTACCTTCTTATAACTTGGGTTATCAAAAGCTATTATCTACTTTTTAGGAAGAATTATATTAAGAAGGGTTAATTTGTTTATCTTCCTTTGATATTTTCTTTGACTGTCAGACACGTGATCTACAATCTACTTTGTCAGCTAGGATGGCTTTCTGTATGTATCTTATGACATTGAAGGCATACGGTGTGTGCACAATAAGATGGGACAAGATGTTAAAGTAATAGAGAACGTTTCAGAGTTAGGAAGCAAGGAAGAGAAAGACTTAAGGAAGGAAGAAAGGAAAGGAAGAAAGATGGAAGAAAGGAAAGAAAGAAAGAGGAAGGAGGGAGAGAGGGAAGGAAAAGAGGAAGGAGGGGAAGAAAGAGATGGAGAGACATCCTGGTCTCTGTGTGAAACACAAACAAGTCACTCCCTCCGCAAAGGTGCGAGGAAGTGTTTTCTGTCTGTGGTTCTGGTAATACTGGAAAAATTATTAAAATTGGTTTTCTGCATTAGTTTTCTAAAGTGCCTGCAAAATGTACCACCATTGGATGGCTCAAACCACCAGAGGTTTGTTGTCTGCTGGTTCTGAAGGGTAGACATTGGATTCAAGGTGTCAGCGGGTGCTTTCTTTGGAGGCCGTGAGGAAGTCTGTTTCTGGCACTCAGGTTGGCTGGCTGTCTTTGGTGTTACCTGGCTAGTAGGAGCATCACTCCAGGGTCTGCCTTTACGTCCACACGGCCTTTCCCTTGTTCATGTGTCTGTGTCCTCATTTAGCCTCCTCTAAAGACACTCATCATGTTGGATCAGGAGCCACCCTCCTCCAGTATAATCTCCTTCAAATCAAATTACCTCTGTAAAGACCATGTTTCAAAAAAAGTCACATTCTGGAGGTTAGGAAGACATGTAAATTTTGGGAGCCTGGAGAAATATCAATAACCTCAGATACACAGATGACACCACCCTTATGGCACAAAGTGAATAAATAGCCTCTTGATGAAAGTGAAACAAGAGAATGAAAAAACTGGCTTAAAACTCAACATTTAAAAAAAGAAGATCATGGCATCTGTTCCTATCACTTCGTGGCAAATAGATGGGGAAACAATGGAAACAGTGATAGACTTTATTTTCTTGGGCTCCAAAATCACTGCAGATGGTTGTTGCAGCCATGAAATTAAAAGACACTTGCTCCTTGGAAGAAAAGCAGTGACCAACCTAGACAGCATATTAAAAAGCAGAGACATTACTTTGCCGACAAAGGTCCATCTAGTCAAAGCTATGGTTTTTCCCTTTGCCATGCGTGGATGTGCGAGTTGGACTATAAAAAATGCTGAGTGCCAAAGAATTGATGCTTTTGAACTGTGGTGTTGGAGAAGACTCTTGAGAGTCCCTTGGACTGCAAGGAGATCAAACCTGTCAATCCTAAAGGAAATCAGTCCTGAATATTCATTGGAAGTTGCTGAAATTGAAGCTCCAATACTTTGGCCACCTGATGCAAAGAACTGACTCTTTCCCTGATGCTGGGAAAGACTGAAGGCAGGAGGAGAAGGGAATGACAGATGATGAGATGGTTGAATGGCATTACCGACTCGATGGACATGAGTTTGAGCAAGCTCCAGGAGTTGGTGATGGACAGGGAAGTCTGGCGTGCTATAGTCCATGGGGTCGCAAAGAGTCAGACACGACTGGCTGAACTGAACTGAATGCAACTCATAACAGCATCTATTTAAAACAGCTAAACTTAAAAATATCCCCTCTAAATGCATTTAAAATATTAAAAATGCCTATGCTGCTGCTGCTGCTGCTAAGTTGCTTCAGTAGTGTCCGACTGTGCGAACCCATCGACAGAAGCCCACCAGGCTCCCCCGTCCCTGGGATTCTCCAGGCAAGAATGCCAGAGTGGGTTGCCATTTCCTTCGCCAATGTATGAAAGTGAAAAGTGAAAGGGAAGTTGCTCAGTCGTGTCCGACTCTTTGCGACCTCATGGACTGCAGCCCACCAGACTCCTCCATCCATGGGATTTTCTAGGCAAGAGTATTGGAGTGGGGTGAGTGTACATATGTATACTATGTAAATAGAAATAAAATAAATACACATTTATATGGATTTACAAATATGTTATGTGGATTGAGAGCTGACAAACTAAGGAATTATGAAACCAAAATCTAGAACAAATGACAAGCCAGAGCTACTAATGAACTTTGAGAGAGCCTGTGAAGGTTCTCATTACACAGGCTAAACTGGGCTCTGGAGATTGTCTCTGAAACAAAAGGGAAAAGTGAAGATCCAGGGCTCACCCTCAGTGGTGCATCTGGTAAGAAATCTTCCCCATGTTAAACTCAGATCCAAAGCTCTTTTCCTCCTAGAGCACCAGAAGGATGGTGACCTTGCCAGTGAAAAGAGCTATCCCAGGAGTCTGCATCCAACAAAATATATTTAATAATGGGGATATTCTGAATTCATTTCAAGTAAAGACCATACTACCAGCAGGCCCTGGCAGAAAGCAAATGAGTCCAGATAGAAGATTTGAGAAGAAAGAAAGAATAAAGAACAAAGAAATGGAAAAGCATTCTGATAATTCTAAATAGTCGGTACAAACAAAATAACTTGTTTTAGGTTGAAAAAAGTCAATACAGACTTTAAAACATCTTGATAATAGCAAACACCAGAAGGCGGCTATCTTATTCTAGTCCACACAATAATCAAGGAAGACAGAGTTAGAAACAAACATTTAATTTAAAGGGATCCTGTGATTCTTTGGACACTTGTGAAAAGAAAAGAAAAGAAAGAAATCATACATTCTAAGTAAGTAGATAACCTCAGATATGCAGATGACACGACCCTTATGGCAGAAAGTGAAGAGGAACTAGAAAGCCTCTTGATGAAAGTGAAAGAGGAGAGTGAAAAAGTTGGCTTAAAGCTCAACATTCAGAAAACTAAGACCATGGCATTCGGTCCCATCACTTCATAGGAAATAGATGGGGAAACAGTGGAAACAGTGTCAGACTTTATTTTTTGGGCTCCAAAATCACTGCAGATGGTGACTGCAGCCATGAAATTAAAAGACACTTACTCCTTGGAAGAAAAGTTATGACCAACCTAGATAGCTTATTCAAAAGCAGAGACATTACTTTGCCGACTAAGGTCCATCTAGTCAAGGCTATGGTTTTTCCAGTGGTCCTGTATGGATATGAGAGTTGGACTGTGAAGAAGGCTGAGTGCCGAAGAATTGATGCTTTTGAACTGTGGTGTTGGAGAAGACTCTTGAGAGTCCCTTGGACTGCAAGGAGATCCAACCAGTCTGTTCTGAAGGAGATCAACCCTGGGATTTCTTTGGAAGGAATGATGCTAAAGCTGAAACTCCAGTACTTTGGCCACCTCATGCGAAGAGTTGACTCATTGGAAAAGACTGTGATGCTGCGAGGGATTGGGGGCAGGAGGAGAAGGGGACAACAAAAGATGAGATGGCTGGATGGCATCACGGACTCGATGGACGTGAGTCTGAGTGAACTCCGGGAGATGGTGATGAACAGGGAGGCCTGGCATGCTGCGATTCATGGGGTCGCAAAGAGTCGGACACGACTGAGTGACTGAACTGAACTGAAGTAAGTAGATGCCCATATCTTATGACCCAGTGGTTTCACTACTAGGAATATACCAGAGACAGTTAGGTACTTGGCACCGGGAAACATGAACAAGAATGTTTGTGTCAACATCATTCAAAATAGCGCCAAACTTAAAATAATTCAAATTTCTATCTATACTTTGGTAAAACAAATAATACTGTAGTCTGAAATGTAGTTAAAAACAACATTGCAGGTAAACTTTGCTTGCATGCAAAAATATACAGATGAACCCCAAAGTTTTTTAATGCAAACTGAAAGACATGGAGATTTTATAAACTTTGATTTTTAAAGTCAATGTAAAAATAAGCAAAAGAAAATTGTGTTGTTTAAAAACACATAGATGGGTAGAAAAGCTACAACAGAAATCAATGGACTAATTACTATTCTGTAATTACAACAGGTCCTTCTAGGAAGGCAGGCTGATACATGACTGTATTTCTTATCATTTGTATTGATTACATGAGAGTTGGTATTATAATTACTCGTTAAAGCAGATGATTTTTTTTCAGTGAACATTATATTTAATAGAAAAAGAAGATTTAAAATGTATATATATTGAAACTACTTAAAGCAATTTGTTGTCACTAAAGTAACAGAGACAGAAATTTGGGTAATGAGAATGTTTAAAAGATCTTTTTTAATATTACATAATGGAGGTCCTCAGTTCAGTTCAGTTGCTCAGTCATGTCTGACTCTTTGCAACCCCATGAATTGCAGCACTCCAGGCCTATTTGTCCACCACCAACTCCCGGAGTTTACTCAAACTCATGTCGATCAAGTCGATGATGCCATCCAGCCATCTCATCCTCGGTCGTCCCCTTCTCCTCCTGTCCCCAGTCCTTCCCAGCATCAGGATCTTTTCCAATGAGTCAACTCTTCGCATGACGTGGCCAAAATATTGGAGTTTCAGCTTCAGCATCAGTCCTTCCAATGAACACCAGAACTGATCTCCTTTAGAATGGACTGGTTGGATCTCCTTGCAGTCCAAGGGACTCTCAAGAGTCTTTTCCAATACCACACTTCAAAAGCATCAATTCTGCGGTGCTCAGCTTTCTTCACAGTCCAACTCTCATTAGTATGCCATATTTTAGTCTGAATTTACCTTGAATAAGCTAGTGAACTCCAGGAGATGGTGATGGACAGGGAGGCCTGGTGTGCTGCAATTCATGGGATCGCAAAGAGTCGGACATGACTGAGTGACTGAACTGAACTGACCGAAGCTAGCAATTTATGTTTTGGAATGTTTTGATATACATTATTTTCAATGATGTTGATAATAAGGATAATAATTAATACTCTGTGTTATACGAGTAGGTTTTATTAAGAAACCAAATTAATATGATAGCTCTAAGTTTTTTTCAGTGAAACATCTTGCATTTAGTTGGTGCTCAATTAATGTATTATGAACTGCTATCTAACAGGATGAAAATAAAATAATTCAAGAAGCCAATTCAATTACATAACCTTCTATATAATGCTTACTCTTTGGCTCTTTCCTCCAATATATGTGGGGGTTTTTTGTTAGGAAAATTAGATATTTTTGTTTTCTTCCTTAATCAGAGTTGTATATAGTTAAATTTCCAAAGAGATCTCTGTTCTTGTGACCAAAATGGAAAAGAATATTGTGAAGCATCTCTGGGAACCTGGATGATGCACGTGGTTTTAGGTAGCACTGCAATTATCCAGTTGTCAATAAAATGTCTTTATTACTTTTGGGCTTCCCAGGTGGCTCCGTGATAAAGAATCCACTTGGCGATGCAGAAAACCAGATTTTATCTGCGGGAAGATCCCCTTGAGAAGGAGATGGTAACGCTCTCCTGTATTCTCGCCTGGGACATACCGTGGACAGAGGAGCCTGGCGGGCTACAGTCCATGGGGACACAAAGAATCAGACATGACTTAGTGACAAAACAACAACATTACCTTGCTATGATTATTTATAGGATTTAGTTTCTGAAACTGTCTGCAAAGTAATCATAACATATATACAACCTTGGCCAATCTGAGAGATTGCCATTCAACTGTTGAACTCAGCCATAAGTGGACTCAAGAATTAATGATTATTTCATATTTAATTAGAGTTACAACAGAGAGAGCCATTCTTTACTCATCAATTATTAACTCTACCTGGGTAGAATAATGATACATTACGCTACCAAAGCTTTCCTTCCTAGAGATAGCTGTAAGTTTGAACATATAGTATGACTATGCACATCATTTAAATGCCCTTGTTTACGAGAATGTCTCCTAGGAAATCAAACATGCTTTGACAGGCCATTTAAGTTGTTAATATCTTCCTGCCAGAGTACCAAGATTTCTCATAGGGCTCAAACCTGACTTCCTACATAAATATTTTACGACTTTGGATTGATCAGGTTGCTCCAAAATATAATAGTTTTTCAAATTACTTTAGTTTTGCCCAGTAACTGAGCTGTGAGTTAATTATCATTTTATTTATTAAACGGCTTTCACAAAAGTCTCACTTTCCCAAATGGTGTATATTGTAAAGGAGAGAGAGAGAAAGAAAGAGAGTGAGAGATGGGAGAATTTCCTATTTCAGAAAATGTTCAGTTTTTAATTATGAAAATAAATGCTGAATCTTTAAATGGAGGTTGAGTACTTAAAATATTATGATGACACATTTTGATATTTCCCTTTTCCTCTATTTTTCTATAAAGCCCCAATAACATTCTAGATTAAAAAAGAAGCTAATTGTCTATCATTGGCATTCTATAAATAATTTTGATAATGATTAAAGAAATATCAGTCAAAATCAATGTTCTTTCTTCCCAAAAATGCAGTTAGCTATGAAGCAGTGGCTGGAATATTCAGAGGTAAAGATGTGTTCATGTTAGCCCTTGAAGACAACAGTCTCATTCAATCATCAAGGTGACAGATTCCCTGCTGAGCCAAGATTCATCTGCATAAGAACAACTCTGATTATTCATCAAGAGCTGTGTTTACATTAAATATGGATAACTTGAGCCTTGGGAAGGCTATAGACAAGAAATGGATTTTTGGTCAAACTTTTTCTTTGAAGAAGAGTAAATGCCATTTGTGTTCTGGCAAATGCAATCAAACTGTGATATTTTGAGTAGATGTGTTCAAAAAAGACACAATATATGAATACTACATCAAAGAATTATCTCTTCACAGCTTTAAAAAATAATCAGAGAGTAATCATGATGCCCTTTTTTTGTGCACATATGATTAAAACATTTCTTCAGTTCTGAGAGACAAGTGATAGATTTTTGCTTAAGATTTTTTTTCATTAAAATTCAGAAGCTAAACAACAAGGTTCTACTGTATAGCACCAGAGACTGTACTCAATATTCTGTAATAGCCATAGATACATGTAAATGTATATACATGCATATTATATGCATATATATGTCCATGATGGTGGTGGTTTAGTTGCTAAGTCATGTCGTGCTCTTATGACACCAAGGACTATAGCCCTCCAGGCTCCTCTGTCCTTGGGATTTCCCAGGCAAGAATACTGGAGTGGATTGCCATTTCCTTGTTTAGGGGGGGTCTTTCTGAGCCAGGGACCAAACCTGCCTCTACTGTCTCACAGTCAGATTATATACAGCTGACCACCAGTGATTCCCATATACATATATATACACGCATATTATATGTCTATATGCATATTATATATAATAAACATGTATCTATTCTTTTCCAGATTATTTGTATAATATGTATATACATGTGTGTATATAACCGACCACTTTGCTGTATACATGAAACTAACACAATATTGTAAATTAACTATTTAAAAAATCAGTGTATTAAAAAAGAAACTCAGGAGTTGACTTGGACTGATGAATGGTTTCTACTTTTCTTTAGTTATAATGTAAACATTAAAATCAACAAAGAAAAGAGAGAAAAAGAACTTAGAGAAAAACAGTATTTCAAATATGTGAGAATGTATTACAATTATTCATTTCAGGGACTATTTCTTGCTTTCTTAATCAATTGTGCTGCTTCTTTTAAGGATGCAAGCATCACAATCACAGAGCACATTAGACAGATCCCTAGTATTCATCCCTTGTTGTACAAACATGATTGAGCAAAACTTACTTGTGTTAAAGCACATATATTATTTCCTTTACATTAATTTTCCATGTGATTTTGCTCCCCATTGATAGTTAAGTGTAGCTTTTGCACTTAGTAATTTAAACATTATAAATAATCCTTTAAAATAAATATGATTTTATTTTATTAAAAATAGAAAATTCAATGTCAGTTTATTGTTAGTGTATGGACTTAAGCAAACCCATTATGTTTAGAATTAATGATCTCTGATTGTTTCCAAAGCAAACCATTCAATATCATGGTAATACAAGTCTATGCCTCAAACAATAATGTTGAAGAAGCTGAAGTTGAATGGTTCTATGAAGACCTACAAGACCTTTTTGAACATTTTAAAAAAGAGGTCTTTTTCATTATAGGGGACTGGAATGCAAAAGTAGGAAGTCAAGAGATACCTGGAGTAACAGGCAAATTTGGCCCTGGAGTATAGAATGAAGCAGGGCAAAGGCTAATAATAATTTTGCCAAAAGAACGCACTGGTCATAGCAAACATCCTCTTCCAACAACACAAAAGAAGACTCTACACATGAATATTACCAGATTGTTAATACCAAAATCAGATGGGTAATATTCTTTGGAGCTAAAGATGGAGAAGCTCTATACAGTCAGCAGAAATAAGACCGGGAGCTACTGTGGCTCAGATCATGAACTCCTTCTTGCCAAATTCAGACTTAAGTTGAGGAAAGTAGGGAAAACCACTAGACCATTCAGGTAGGACCTAAATAAAATCCCTTATGATTATAAAGTGGAATTGAGAAATAGATTCAGGAAATAAAAGCAAAAATAAACAAATGGGACGTAGTTAAACTTAAAAGCTTCCACACAACAAAGGAAACTATAAGCAAGGTGAAAAGACAGCCTTCAAAATGGAAGAAAATAATAGCAAATGAAGCAACTGACAAACAACTAATCTCAAAAATATACAAGCAACTCCTGCAGCTCAGTTCCAGAAAAATAAATGACCCAATCAAAAAAATGGGCCAAAGAACTAAATAGACATTTCTCCAAAGAAGACATCCAGATGGCTAACAAACACATGAAAAGATGCTCAACATTGCTCATTATCAGAGAAATGCAAATCAAAACCACAATGAGGCACCATTTCATGCCAGTCAGAATGGCTATGATCCAAAAGTCTACAAGCAATAAATGCTGGAGAGAGTGTGGAGAAAAGGGAACCCTCTTATACTGTTGGTGGGAATGCAAACTAGTACAGCCACTATGGAGAACAGCGTGGAGATTCCTTAAAAACTGGAAATAGAACTGCCTTATGACCCAGTAATCCCACTGCTGGGCATACACACCGAGGAAACCAGAATTGAAAGAGACATGTGTACCCCAATGTTCATTGCAGCACTGTTTATAATAGCCAGGACATGGAAGCAGCCTAGATGTCCATCAGTAGATGAATGGATAAGAAAGCTGGGGTACGTATACACAATGGAGTATTACTCAGCCATTAAAAAGAACACATTTGAATCAGTTCTACTGAGGTGGATGAAACTGTATTCTATCATACAGAGTGAAGTAAGCTAGAAAGAAAAACACCAATACAGTATACTAACTTATATATATGGAATTTAGAAAGATGGTAATGATAACCCTGTATGCAAGATAGCAAAAGAGACACAGATGTATAGAACAGTCTTTTGGACTCTGTGGGAGAGAGAGATGAAGAGGGAGGGATGATTTGGGAGAATGGCATTGAAACATGTATAATATCATATATGAAATGAATCGCCAGTCCAGGTTCGATGCATGATACTGGATGCTTGGGGCTGGTGCACTGGGATGACCCAGAGGGATGGTACAGGGAGGGAGGAGGGAGGGGGGTTCAGGATGGGGAACACATGTATACCTGTGGCGGATTCATGTTGATGTATGGCAAAACCAACACAATATTGTAAAGTAATTAACTTCCAATTAAAATAAATTAAAAAATAAAAAAGAGAGAAATAGATTCAAGGGATTAGATCTGATACACAGAGTGCCTGATGAACTATAGACAGAAGCTAATGACATTGTACAGGAGACAGGGATCAAGATCATTCCCAAGAAAAAGAAATGCAAAAAAGCAAAATGTCTGTCTTATACATAAAAGGAGGCCTTAAAAATAGCTGTGAAAAGAAGAAAAGCAAAAAGCAACAGAGAGAAAGACAGATATACCTATTTGAATGCAGAGTTCCAAAGAATAGCAAGGAGAGATAAGAAAGCCTTCCTCAGTGATCAGTGCAAAGAAACAGAGGAAAACAGTAGAATGGGAAAGATTAGAGATATCTTCAAGAAAATTAGAGATGCCAAGGGAACATTTCATGCAAAGATGGGCTCAACAACGGACAGAAATGGTATGGCCCTAACAGAAGCAGAAGATATTGAGAAGAGGTGTCAAGAATACACAGAAGAACTATACAAAAAGATCTGCACAACCCAGATAATCACGATGGTGTTATCACTCACCTAGAGCCAGACATCCTGGAATGAGAAGTCAAGTGGGCCTCAGGAAATATCACTAAGAACAAAGGTAGTGGAGGTGATGGAAATCCAATTGAGCTATTTCAAGTCCTAAAAGATGATGCTGTGAAAATGTTTCTCTCAATATGCCAGCAAATTTGGAAAACTCAGCAGTGGCCACAGGACTGGAAAAGGTCAGTTTTCATTCCAATTCCAAAGAAAGACAATGCCAAAGAATGCTAAAACTACCACACAATTGCACTTATCTCACAGGCTAGCAAAGCAATGCTCAAAATTCTCCAAGCCAGGTTTCAACAGTACATGAACCAGGAACTTCCAGATGTTCAAGCTGGATTTAGAAAATCAGAGGACCCAGAGATCAAATTGCCAATATTCGATGGATCATTGAAAAAGCAAGAGAATTCTAAAGAAACATCTATTTCTGCTTTATTGACCATGCCAAATCCTTAAGTTTGCAGACCACCACCAATGTTGAAAATTCATCAAGAGATGGGAATACCAGACCACTTGACCTGCCTTTCAGAAATCTGTATGCAGGTCAGGAAGCACTAGTTAGAACTGGACATGGAACAACAGACTGGTTCTAAATCAAGAAAGGAGTACATCAAGGCTGTATATTGTCATCCTGCTTATATAATTTATGTGCAGATTGCATCATGAGAAACAGTGAGCGGGATGAAGCACAAGCTGGAATCAAGATCGCCGGGAGAAATATCAATCACCTCAGATATGCACATGATACTACCCTTGTGGCAGAAAGTGAAGAAGAACTAAAGAGCCTCTAGATGAAAGTGAAAGAGGAGGGTGAAAATGTTGGCTTTAAAGTCAACATTCAGAGAATCAAGAATATGGTTCTGGTCCCATCACTTCATAGCAAATAGATGGGGAAACAGTGGAAACAGCAACAGACTTTATTTTTTGGGCTCCAAAATCAGTGCAGATGGTGACTGCAGCCATGAAATTAAAAGACGCTTACTCCTTGGAAGCAAAGTTATGACCAACCTAGACAGCATATTATAAAGCAGAGACATTATTTTGTCAGCTAAGGTCTGTCTAGTTAAGGCTATGGCTTTTCCAGTAGTCATATATGGATGTGAGAGTTGGACTATAGAAAAAGCTGAGCACCGAAGAATTGATGTTTTTGAGTTGTGGTTTTGGAGAATACTCTTGAGAGTCCCTTGGGCTGCAAGGAGACCCAACCAGTCCATCCTAAAGGAAATCAGTCCTGAATATTCATTGGAAGGTCTGATGCTGAAACTGAAGCTCCAGTACTTTAGCACCTGATAGAAAGAACTGACTCATTTGAAAAGACCCTGATGCTAGAAACATATAAGGTGGAAGGATAAGGGGACGATAGAAGATGAGATAGTTGGATGTCATCACCAACTCAGTGACATGAGTTTGAGTAAACTCCAGGAGTTGGTGATGGACAGGGAGGCCTGGTGTGCTGTCGTTCATGGGGTCTGAAAGAGTTGGACGCGACTGAGCAACTGAACTGAACTGAAGATATAGTGTTTTCCTTATTCCTTTTTTAATTTGAAAAAGTGTTAATACACATGTTCTGTGATCTGAAAGACTCAAGCTCTACTTTTTCTTCTTTTAGAGTCACTCCTCACATATATATATATATATATATATATATATATATGTATGTATGTATGTATGTATGTATATATGTGTGTGTGTGTGTGTATGTTTGTGTGTGTGTATATTTCTGTACCGTACATGGTTCCAGTTCCCTACAGAATTGGTCACCTTCAGACTAAAATGTATTTTTTTTGGATACTTCATCTACAGTAATTTTTAAAATGTTTTTTATTCATTGTCCTTCACCCATCCCATTTAAGTCAGACCTCTTAGCCAAAGCACAGAACTGAAGCGTCACTATAGACAGTTCAGAAAATTACATTGAATAATACATGTCTTTTAAGTAAAAGTTCTGAAAAAATCTTAATTCTCTGACTCATTTGGCCTTGGAAACATGGCCTAGGAGCTATCATTAAACTGTGTGGAAGAAGTAACTATTTTCTTGAAGGACCGGCATAAATAGTTCAGTGGGAAAAAACCCACAAAAATAGTTTCTGTTCTGGCAGACATTACAATGAGAATACTCCCAAGTGTGAAAGTAAAAATCACAGACGATTCTATTTTGGAAATGATCATAAATTTTAGTGCCAAGGGTAATGAATAAATAAAAAGTACAGCTCTAAGACAGAAACATGTTTACCAAGAATGGTCCAAAATTCTGAATAGTCAAATAAAATAGTGAACAGACTAGCTATGAAAGAAACAATGTTTTAATCACTAACATAATAAACATCTTGCTTTTTGTTTCTACTTGCCAATATGATAAAATTTTTGAGTATCAAATGTGAATAGCAGTAGGATTTAAACAACAATAATATTGTATTTTTCTTATTTCCTAATTCAAAACCTTCTACCACATACATTATCTCAATGACTAATTCTGGCCTTTGACGTTCTTTGCATCTTTCATTTAAAACTTACCATAAAGTGTTTTCTATGGTGAATTTATCTTTGTGTCTTGTCACTGGCTTGTAAATATTTTGAGATTAGAAACTTATTGTGTGCCTTCTGATATCTACTAGAATGTCTCGTGTCTCTTAGGGGTAAAGTGGGACTTATTGGCCAAATCAGGCTGACTGCTGTTTTTGCGGAGTTTTATTAGAACAAAACCACACCCTTGGTTTGTAAAATCTGGGCAACTTGCAGGTCAGAGTAATAATGACTCTGGTTACATAAAATCTGACATTGTATAAATATAAAAGAAAAACCAAAACAACAGAACTGAATAATTTTCTTTTCTCAGAAATACCAGTAGAGAGAATGTCAACATATTAAAAGGGATTTTGTGAGCATTTCAACTTTCTTAAAGACCCCAGAGATATTATTTGGAGAGCATTTCTCCATTATCAATATCATTATTTTATTCATATGCCACTAACAATCTGTGTTGTTAATAAAAATCTTTTGTAGAGTAATTAAGGGCAAAGAAAGTGTGAGAATGTTGCTCAGGAAGCTGGAAGGCATGCCAAAGTGATGGAAGAGGATGTGAGTGCCTCTCAGAAAGTGATCCTGCTTGTTTGGGTTCTAGGCTGGACATCAAACCCTGTTTCATAAAGTGTAGGCTCTTGAGATCAGGCCACTGCAAACTTAAAAGGAATGAATTTTGCTGTGATCCTCTTAATCAACAGGAAAAAAATATATAGCCCTCATAATTAACGAGCTGTCAAAGTTATTTTTAACCAAGGGACAATTAGGACAACCCAGAGTCATAAATCTATGGCATAGGTGCATCCCAATTTGATTTACTTTCCTGATGAAGCTCAGGGAAAAAAAAAAAGGCAGATTTAGGCATAATATGAAAAAAAATATCCTTCAAGCTAGGCTTCAGCAGTATGCGAACCGAGAACTTCCAGACGTTCAAGGGGTTAGAAAAGGCAGAGGAACCAGATATCAAATTTGCCAGCATTTGCTGGATCATTGAGAAAGCAAGGAAATTCCAGAAAACCATCTACCTCTGTTTCATTGTCTATGCTAAAGCCTCTGACGGTGCAGATCATAACAAACTGTGGAAAACTCTTAAAGAGATGGGAATACCAAAACATCTTACCTGTCTCCTGAGAAACCCGTATACAGGTGAAGAAGCAACAGTTAGAGCCTTATATGGAACAACTGACTGGCTCAAAATTGAGACAGGAAGTATGACACGGCTGTTTATTGTCACTGTTTATTTAACTTACAAGCAGAGCACATGATGCAAAATGCAGGGCTGGATGAGTTACAGGCTGGAATCAAGATTACCAGGAGAAATATCAATAACCTCAGATATGCAGATGATACTACTTTAATGGTGGAAAGCAAAGAGGAACTAAAGAGCCTCTTGATGAGGGTGAAAAAGGAGAGTGAAAAATCCAGCTTAAAACTCAATATTAATAAAACTTAAGATCATGGCATCTGGTCCCATCACTTCATGGCAAATAGAAAGGGAAAAGGTGGAAGCAGTGACAGATTTCCTCTTCCTTGGCTCTGAAATCACTGCGGATGATGAGTGTAGCCATGAAATTAGAAGACCATTGCTTCTTTGCAGGAAAGCTATGACGAATCTAGTCTGAGCATTAAAAAGTAAAGATATCACTTTGCTGAAAATAGTCTGTATAGTCAAGGCTATGGTGTTTCCAGTAGGCACTTATGGATGTGAGAGTGGACCATAAAGAAGGCAGAGCACCAAAGAACTGATGCTTTCAAGCTATCGTGCTGGAGAAGACTCTTGAGAGTCCCTTGGACAGCAAGAAGATCAATGTTAAAGGAAATCTACCCTGAATACTTACTGGAAGGACTGATGCTGAAGTTGAAGCTCCAATACTTTGGCCATCTGATGCGAAGAGCCAGCTCATTGGAAAAGACCCTGATGCTGGGAAAGATCAAGGCAGAAGAAGGGGGTGACAGAGGATGTGACGGTTGGGTCACATCACTAATTCAATGGACATGAACTTGAGTAAACTGTGGGAGACAATGAGGAACAGAGAAGCCTGCCGTGCTGCAGTCCATGGTATCGCAGAGTTAGATACAACTTGGAGACTGAACAACATTAAAATATTCACCCAACAACTTTTCTCCTCTGTTTGTTTACTTATTATTTTACTTCACCTGTTGACATAAAAGACATAGGAAAGACCTGACTTCACAAACATACTAGTCATATGTCATAGTCAGAAAGAATAGTGGGGTTTGTATATTACTTTTTCTTATTCTTTATGATTTTTCCCGTGTTTCAGGAAAATTTGTGAAATCTTCCCATATTAAGATGAAAGTGTGAGTGAAAAAAATACACTGAAAAGATTCATGAACTTTTGCTGTCCAGTGACAAAGAATAGTCTGAATGTTTGTTTTCTAGTCTCTACCGGAAACAGGCATACTTCATTAGCTCTCAGGCTTGAAATAGCATGAGCCTAAATTTAGTGCTTGGGTCAGACAGCAGATCGAGCAAAACACACAGAGTAAATAGTGTACAGTCCAAAAACATTGCCCAGGGTGTGGGGAGGGTGCTTAGCTTATGAGAGAGAAGAGACTCAGAAAATGGTTTGGAAGAGTATATTTTTCTCTGTCTCAGGAAGAGTGATTTGCTTGTTTGTTTTTCCTGTTTTTAAGAGGATATCAGTAAGCTGAGTAATGTTTAAGAGACATGCATTTTGCAGGAGTCTTTTTTTTTTCTTTTTTTTTCCTTTCAGACAATATTGCACAGGTTTAATTCATTTTGTTACCTTCTATTGTGCAAAATTTTTTCTATATTGCTAGAATACGGAGTGCTCAGTTATACATAAGTTACATTTTTCCACCCTTAAAACTTCAGAGCTAAAATAAGAACATTTGGCAACTAGGGATAAACTGAGGAATATTAACCCAGTTATGCTAGAAATGATTTACCTCATTTGCTCTTGTGAAACCCAGAGGGAATTCCCACATCCCTTGGAAGGCAAAGCTGCTTGATTCCAGCACCTGAGCCACTGTGATCATTCTATCTATCTTTTCTTTATATTTCGCAGTCCTCAATATTTTGTCTCTGAATGTTATCCAAATAGTTTACATTAGACCAAATCTTCTCTCTTCTGCTCCAAGTGAACTCCCAATGTGAGTGATCAGCACCCACAGAGTATTCCAGTCATCCCTCACCAGCTCTTAACCAGAGGTGCCAGCCTTAACACAGGGGCTACCTCTAATTTTTGTAGGACCCAGAACAACAGTGTGTATGAAAGCCCACATATTTTGTCAAGCTAATAAACTGTTACATTAAACAGAGTCTATAGTCCTACTTTGAAAAATAGACTTTCACAAAAACACACCTTTTAATATGCAAACTATGATTTATTTAAAAAGATCGAATTTATATTATTGCATCTAGGTGGACATAGTATTGATAAGTTAGCAACACTTTTAGTGAGAAATAAAGTAATTACATAATTCATAACACATTTATTTCATAAGTTAGTTTAATGTATCTCACTTATATAAAATCATTACTTGAGTCAAAGTTTTTCTATAATTTGTTTTATTAAAATTGACATGAGTATTTAGGATTAAAACACAATTAAGGCATGATTTATTAGAGAGGTAAGTTACATAAAATTTAGAATTAAAATGTAGTTATTTTCATTTTTTCAAAGTTTTTTTCCCTAAACTATTAATATTTTCTCAGCAAAATTCAGTAGAAAATAAAAATCTGAATAAAAATATTAAGGATTTATATCTAAATTATTTAAATTTAAATAAGTGCCTAATTTCTCAAAATATAAATAAATCTTTAAAATGCAAAATAAAGAATCTTTAACTGATGCTAAATCTAGAAGAAATCTTGATAAGGATCTGGACAATTATATCATCTTGAATTGTTCTCTTATAAATTGCTTCATTTTTACCTGAGAAAAAGTAGTAACTTTCCTATGGAGAAGTTGGGACCCTCAAGATAAATGATCAAGCTGAACATCACCAGTGAGAATAAGATGGATATTGCCTACCACCGAGGAGAGACCCAGCATCCTTGCTGCATTGTCCACCTGGGGATACAGATCCTGAGTCTGGTCCTGAAGGCAATGACAACAAAACTCGACTGAGGTGTGTTCTATTTATAAAATAAGGGCAGGCTGCAATCTTCAGAAATGTTCATATTATTAAATTGCATACATTCCTCTGGGGCTCTGTACATTTTTCTTCATTAATTTTACCTCTGTTCTTCAGATTGCATAATCTCTGTCAAGACATCTTTAGATTCACTGATTATTTTCTTTCGCCTTTTCAAGTCTACTGTTGAATCTTCCCAGTGATCTTTTTCATTTTAATTATTCTACTGTTCAACTCCAAAATTTGTATTTGGTACTTTTTGTAATTTTGATCACTTTATATTTTCTACTTAATGAGACATTGTTATCATACCTTCTTTTACTTTTATAAAAATTGAGTTATAACTGGCATATGCCTTATAGTTTTTAAACATTATTTCCTTTAGTTCTACTTTGAAATACCTATAGACATTTATTTGTTTGTAATATTTATTTATTTGCCTGCCTTGGATCTTAGTTTCAGCATGTGGAATCTCTAGTTGTGGTTTGTGGGCACCAGAGCACACACAGGTTCAGCAGTTACTCCAAGGCATCTGGGATCTTAGTCTCCTGGCTAGGGATCAAACCCTCATCCCCTGCATTGCAAGGTGGATTCTCAGCCACTGGACTGCCGGGGAAGTTCCCTCATTTAGTTCTTTGAACACGTCTATAATGGTTGCTTCAGAGTCTTTGCCTAGGAAATCTCATGGTTTCTCTTGCCGTTTCCTCCCTTTTTCCTGTGTGTGAATCACACTTTTCTGTTTAATGTCTCATAATTTTTTGAGACACTGACATGTTTGAGAATATATTTGTTGCATCTCTAGGGACTGATTCTTCCCCCACACCAATCCACACTCCGAGGGTTTCTAGTTGCTTATTCATTTGTTTGGTGACTTGGTTGGAGAATCTTAGTGAGTTCTTTTCCCTGAAGTGTGAAGCCTCTGGTGTCCTTCCTCAGAGGGCCGTCTGTGGGTGACTGTACGTCCGTCTACAGTGTTGATGGTTTTAGTAGGGCTTTTTTGATTTTTCCCTTCCCTTATCTCTGTTATCCCCTCATCTCTTCTGCTTTTTGGTTTCACACCCAGCTGTTAGGCTCCACTACCTGGTGGCAGATTGTCCTGCTGCTTCTGACAATTCTCTGAGGCGTAAATCGCTCATCTGATCCAGTTACATTTGAGATCTTTGCAGAAGTAATTTTGGGGGCCATCTCTGAGGTCTGCTGAAACAGTAGATGGGCTATCCTTAGGTCTCTCTGGCAAACTATTAGATTGATGAAAAAGTAATTGCAGTTTCAGATTGTGAATTTTAAATCATTAAAACTAGGCTCAAACAAATCCTTATTAATCAAAGTAGGAATCATTATGATCAACACAGTTTGCCAATGAGAAATAAGTTTGTTTATTCCTGTAGCATAAATATCCACGCTTTGGGATTTGATGAACAGTTGGAAAGAATTTTCTGCCTTCTGCTGGTTGTAGAAGCATTTTCCCTGCAAAAAGTTGTTGATATGCTTGAAGAAGTGTAAGCAGTTGGGAAGAGGTCATGTGAATATGGCAGATGAGGCAAAACTTCATAGACCAATTTGTTCAACTTTTGGAGTATTGGTTGTGTGACATGCAATAGAGTGTTGTCATGGAGAATGGACACTTTCTGTTGAACAAAGCCAGCAGCAGGCATTGCAATTTTCTGTGCATCTCATCAATTTGCTGAGCATACTTCTCAGATGTAATGGTTTCACTGGGATTCAGAAAGCTGTAATGGATCACACTGGCAGCAGACCACCAAATAGTGATTGCGACCTTTTTTGGTGCAAGTTTGGTTTTGGAAAGTACTTTTAAGCTTCTTCTGGGTCCAATCACTGAACTAGTCATTGCCAGTTGGTATGTAAAATCCACTTTTTGTCACACATCACAGTTCAATCAGGAATTGGTTCATTGTTGTTGCATAGAATAAGAGAAGACGACACTTCAAAATGATTTTTTTTTTTTTTTTGGTTTATGGTCAGCTCATGAGGCACCCACTTATCAAGCTTTTTCACCTTTCTTCTTTGCTTCAAATGCCAAATGACCATAGATTGGTCGATGTTGAGTTTTTTGGCAATGTCTTGTATAGTTGTAAAAGGATCAGCTTCGATGATTGCTCTCAACTGGTCCTTGTCAATTTCTGATGGCCAGCCATTACACTCCTCATCTTTAAGGCTCTAGTCTGCTTTGCAAAACTTCTTGAACCCCCACTGCACTGTACTGTTAGAAGTTCCTGGGCCAAATGCATTGTTGATGTTGTGAGTTGCCTCTGCTGCTTTAAGACCCATTTTGAATGCAAATTAAAAAAAAATCACTCGAATTTTCTTTTTGTCTAACATCATTTCTATAGTCTAAAATAAAAATAAAATAAACAGAAAGTAACAGGTCATTAGCAAAACAAAAAGCAAGAAGTACATATTAAGGTGATGCATAGCATAACCACATTTATTTAAGAATGTATTCCAATATCAAATGGCAAATATCAAATGGTTATCCAGTAAGTTCAATAATGCAAAACTGCAAATTACTTTTGCACCAACTTAATAGATGGGCCATAGTATAACTCTTGTTTTTGGGTCACTTCCAGCCTACTCTTAATTGCTGACCACTAAAATATCCATTGTTTGGGGGACCACCCTTAAGGTTGAACTTCCCCCACAATGTTTCCATGAAGCTCAGTATTTGGGGGATAATTCTGAAGCTTTGAAATATTTTAGGGTGCGTCTCTTCCATTAGGCAGAGAAGAACAGTGACCCACCGCCCTGGGACTGACACTTTGGTTTAGGAGAGGATCTCAGTGGGGAGAGGAAATGCTGGTTCTTAGGTGATCTTTCCCAGCGTGGAAGCTACACCCCATGAGTAAACTGTGGTAAAAGTGGCAGAAGCCCCAGGACTCTTGGTCTTCTATGCCTGCTGTAAGCCTCTGGTGTGTGAGTCAAGGCTGTAGGGGGAAAAGGAGTTCCTGCCCTCTGGCCTCACTCTCTTGGAATTTAGTTGTTGCCGCAAGTAGCTGAGGGGAGTGAGACATGCTGGTCCAGAGAGCCGAGGGCCCCAGACCAAGAGCTGGACAGAAGGATCCCCACTGCTTGGCCACATTCTTTCCAAGTGGGACTCTCCTTACTCTGGGCTTTGTGTGAGAAGAGGTTTAAGTGAGTTGTGGCTCTAATACCACAGGGTGTTCCCACCAAGATTTAGTATATTTTCCTGAACAAAATTTCTTCATTTGTTTTATGCCCTTTAGGACAATCTCTGGAAACCTTAAATGACAACTTTTAAAAAATGTATTGGTATTGCTAATAAACAGTCAACAACTTATGACTGTTTTTTTAATAGGACCTGGTCCTCAGTACTCATGCTATGATTTCAGAAGTGGAATTATACTGGATTTCTTTATCTCAAACAACTGTCTTTGTAGTTATTTAGTTTTCCAATAAGTTCATTCAGTTCAGCAGATATGTCAGGGCTGTCTTTGAGGCTCTGAATGAGGAATCAAACATGGCAGAAAAAAAACTAACATCTGAATCTACCAAAGTTTATATACTATTTCCCTAAATAACAAGTAACCTTTATTAGACTATTTATTGTCTTAATATATTTTTACTAGAATTACTATTGAAATAAGAAAAAATAAATTCATAGTATAGATAGAGGTTAAGAAGTGTTGAAACAAGCCTTTGTTTCGAATCCCAAGTCCAACATCTAATGGCATGTTGTGACCTTTCTGTGTCTCTGTGATGAAACAGGACAATAACAGTAATCACCTTCTAGAACTTTTGTGACTTAATATATGCAAAACACTTAAAGTAGCCTTGGGCAAAGAATACATGCTATATAAATATTTGTTATTATTTAATAATAATAAAACTTGCATTGACTGCATGATGAAATTCAATCTGTAGGTATAAAATTATTCCATAATATGTATTTCTGTCTAGGACCAATTAATTACACTGAGAGAAATATGACTGTCCTTAATAAGGTGATTAAAAATATATAATTTTTATGGACTAGTAGTTCTTTGTAATCTTAAAACAGAAGTAATTATAAAGAGAGGCTAATTTGAGACATTGCTCCTCTTGTCTTATCCATGTTTCTAGAAACCTATAATTAACTCATAATTGTTAGTGCGCTCAAATACCTTTTATGGTCCTTGAAAATGTATTAAATTAACTTAGAAATTTTACAAATTTTAACTTTAAGAAATTTAGTTGTATTCCAAAATGCATTTAGCATCTAGAATATTTTTCTTCACATACTGCATTTTATTGAATGACTTATTCATCCAGGAAGTAATATAATTAGAAAAATTCAAACCATGCTTATTTTTATTATATGAATATGTATAGTTATTAATCATCACAAAGGAAATTGACTATGTATCTAAGAGGAATCCCATCCTAACATATTCCTTGAGAAGAAAAGCAAATTTGAGATCAACTTACTATTGGAAGGATTTTGGAAACAGAATCTGGAAACTCCTATTTGGGGCTTACGCAAGAAGCTGAGAATCCAAAGTAGATGAAATCTGTAAGCGTGCTTTTCTTCCTCAAGTCACATGTGGTAAAAATCTAGAGGAGTAATGACACGCAGTAAAGCAAAGAAGCACAGTTGTATTGAATGCATCTATTTCTAGACAGATTTGAAAGTTTTGACAATCAGATATAAAGTAGGTACTTTTTATCGTATTTAGATTCCTTTCATTGAAACTACTTTCTTCCCATTGCGAACTTTCTTGAATCCATCTTTATAATTAGAGATATCACTGACCCACTACCCTTTACTTTATGAAACCTTACATTTGAAAGTGTTAAAATGGTTCATGATAATTAATATATTTTTTCTATTTTATAAAGGATTTAAAGATGTCATGAAGAGGTATAGGATAAATGGATTTTGGAAAAGTATGTATGTTTTATAAAGTCTTTACTGTGTATTAACTGTTTTTTGGTTGATAGCAAATACTCTTTTATTAGAAAGTAACAAAGAAGAAATGAGATTACACGAGAAGCAACATTACCTCAGAAAGGTCTTAAGTTGAACAAACTCTTCTGAAATTCAAAAAAGTATAAGGCAGCTGAATTCTATACTGATTTTTAACAACATAGTATAAATGAAAATAGGTTTAAGTGGGAGCACTGGCCACATACTGGGAATTTCACTGCTAAAGGTAAGCTTAGAAAGAAAAAGGATCAAAACTTACCCATAAAATATTTAAATGGAAATATCATGTGATACTTTTATAAAATTAAAGTATAAATGACTTATAATATTGTGAGTGTTTTAGTTGTATGACATAGTGATTCAAAATTTTATACATTACAAAATGATCACCATAGTAATATAACTACCATTTGTCATCATATGAAGTTACTACAATATTTTCCTATATTCCCTTGACTGTACATTGCATCCCAATGACTTACTTATTTTACAACTGTAAGCTTGTACCTCATAATCTCCTTTATTTATTTCACCAGTTTACCCACCCACACCCACTCAGACAACCATCAGATACATTTCTGTATCTATTCATGTGTTTTTGTTTTATTTATTTGTTTGTATTGCTTTTTAGTCCTCATATACATGAAATAATATCGTATTTATCTTTCTATGTCTGACTTATTTGAAAATAATGCAAAATGAAAATAATGTCTGTAATTGGTTATGTGAAGGACAGTAACTGAAAAGAAAAAAGAATCAGAAGAGAGCTGATCTAGAAAGATTCAGCAAAATTAACAAAATAAATCGCATAGTAACTATTGAGTTTATGTGTTTTACAGACTTCACTCATAAGTGAATAATGATAACATTTGAAGTCTTAATAATTTTGTAAAGCTTGAAAATTTTTACAGACACAAGAATGCTTAGCATTTAGAATGAAGTTTTCATACATATATAATTAAGAAATAGGTTTCAGAGTTTTTTCCTTAAGTCCTAAATCAATTTTAAAAGGTATTATAATAATGAGATATTCAAAAATTTCAAGGTTTCAATGGTAATACAAATGTAATAAAACTTGAATTTTCAGTAAAATGCAAAATTCTTTCTATGAAAAAACAGTTATTTCTTATAGCACTTAAGTTATCTACCTAACCATAATTTTACATATGGAAACTGGATAGACAGATAAAGACATAGCTAAATATTGCAATATGGTAAATAATTGTCTTTGCTCAAATTGTGTTCATAGTGATTTTTGCACAGTAATTTATGATATTTCTATGAATACACATGAGCATTTCAGTTTACTCTTCCATATATTCAAAATCAAATTCTTTTACAAAATCCACTTAAAATACATTAACAAAACAAATTTCCTTTAGTACACTGTTCTGCTGCCCCTATTAGAGCTTGTACAATTGGATTTTCTCATTCACAATATCTAATCAATGTGCATTTTGCTTCTGGCTATGGAAAAGCAATGCATCCAAAATTGCAGAAAATTTTAAAGCATAATATATGTGAAAAGAAATTTTAAATATTGATATATTATCTTCTAGTCTGCTCTTTGTGCATATGCACAAAGATTATATCTTTGTGTGTGCAGTAAGCATAACTTACTACAGTGAATTTTCAAATAACCGATATTAATAAAAGAATCAATAACTATCATATTTCTACTGTAACAATTCTGTTCTATAGAGCAAGTCCTCTACTTTTGGTATTTTAATCCTTTCTCCATCTTATAAATGTACACCCTCCATCAACTTGTACATCTTAAAATCACCTACTTATATAAGGACTTATACCTTGGCTGATGCTGAAGCTGAAGCTCCAATAATTTGGTCACTTGATGCAAAGAGTCAACTCATTTTAAAAGACCTTGATGGTGGGGAAGATTGAAGGCAGGAGGGGAAGAGGGCAACAGAGAATGAGATGGTTGGATGGCATCACTGATCAATGGATATGAACTTCACCAAACTATGAGAGATAGCGAGGGACAGGGAGGCCTGATGTGCTGAAGTCCATGGGGTGGCAAAGAGTTGGACACTCCTGGCAGACTGAACAACAACAATACTTTGGCTACCAAAGGCCACCCTCATCGGGAAGGGGGCATCCCTTATCCATCTGGAATATATGGCTCAGAAGGTAAAGAACCACCTGCAGTGTGGGAGACCTGGAGTCCATCCCTGGGTTGGGAAGATCCCCTGGAGGAGGGCATAGCAACCCATTCCAGTATTCTTTTTTTTTTTTTTAACATGTTATTACTTTTTTATTTTTTTTAATTTTAAAATCTTTAATTCTTACATGCGTTCCCAAACATGAACCTCCCTCCCACCTCCCTCCCCATAACATCTCTCTGGGTCATCCCCATGCACCAGCCCCAAGCATGCTGCACCCTACGTCAGACATGGACTGGCGATTCAATTCTTACATGATAGTATACATGTTAGAATGCCATTCTCCCAAATCATCCCACCCCTCCCTCTCCCTCTGAGTCCAAAAGTCCGTTATACACATCTGTGTCTTTTTTCCTGTCTTGCATACAGGGTCGTCATTGCCATCTTCCTAAATTCCATATATATGTGTTAGTTACTGATGGACATCTAGGTTATTCTTGCCTGGAGAATCCTCATGGACAGAAGAGCCTGGTGGGCTACATGCAGTCCATGGAATCGCAAAGAGACGGACATGACTGACACAGCACAAAGCACAATAACATATCAGCCAAGAAACTATTGGAAAATTAGACTCAAGCATTTTCTTTCAAGAAAATATTGAATTAATTGAGCTATTTAGCTGACATTCAAACAGTGGATGGGACTTTGCATAAGAGCATTTTCATTCTGCTCCAATAGTGTGAGTGAAAGTGAAAGTTGCTCAGTCATGTCCGACTCTTTGTAACCCCATGGACTATACAGTCCATGGAATTCTCTGGGCCAGAATACTGGAGTGGGTAGCCTTTCCTTCTCTGGGGGATCTTCTCTGGTTGGATCCCTGGGGATCCAACCCAGGGATCAAATGCAGGTCTCCCACATTGCAGGCAGATTCTTTACCAACTGAGTTACAAGGGAAGCCCCATAGCTTCTGTCCCAATAGCATTCTTTAGTTGTTTCAAGATTGGGGAGGAGGAGGAGCTCAAAGAATTCAGAAATATCAATGAGGATATATTTGCAATTATTCAGATCAGTGTCAGAACTAAGTTCTTTCTATTGGGTTTGGAAAAGATGTAAGGAGAAATATTGCAAGGGTGAAATTAATGGACTTCTTTTAGTGTTTTTATGTGAATAAGGGGTTTTAGATGATATACTGAATTTTAGTTTAAACCATGTCAAGTGACTTTAGAGATTGATCTGTGCACAAATTGATCATTGAATTTGGTGATTATAAATCATTAATGTCTAATGGAAAAGCAGCTTTGGTACATTGATTAATGGGGAGAAAAATTTTGAGAAGAAACTAGATGGAATGAATGAGAATATTCTTTATAAATCATTGAATATGAAAGGATGAAGACAGGTCATATTTGAAGGAAAATAAAGGTGGAAGGAAGATTTCTTGGGGGTATGGATACTTTATTCCTGATTTTACACAGTTCTTACTCTAAATATTGGCCATGCATTCCTAATGGTATTCAAAGGTAATAATTTTAAAAGTAAACAACATATAATTAAAATACAATAACATATGTACTATTGATACTATGTATAAAATAGATAACTAATGAGTACCTACTGTATAGCTCAGGGAACTCTACTCATTACTCTGTATTGACCTGGATGGGAAGGAAGTCCAAAAGTGAGGGGATATATGGATACACATAGCTGAGTCATCTTACTGTATAGTAGAAGCTAACACAACATTTTAAAGCAACAGTACTCCAACAAAAATTAATTTTGAAAAGAAAAGGACTGTAATTTCAAAACCTGTGGGGAAAAATGTTTACTTTTTATTTTGTTGTTGTCCTTCTGTGCTGTGTGTGCTGTGCTTAGTTGCTCAGTCCTATCTCACTCTTTGTGACCCCATAGACTGTAGCCTGCCAAGTTCCTCTGTCCATGGGGATTCTCCAGGCAAGAATACTTGAGTGCGTTGCCATGTCCTCCCCCAGAGGATCTTCCAAACCGAGGACTGAATCCAGGTCTCCTGCACTGCAGGTGGATTCAGGTGGATTCTTTACCATCTGAGCCACCAGGGAAACTTGTCCTTCTAATTATGACTTTTTTTTTTTTTGGTAACCATTTATCATTTATTATTATTATTATTTTTTTACTTTACAATATTGTTATGTCTTTATCTTAACACTTCAGTAGACTTTCAGTAAGGGGGGAAAAAAACCTACCCTGTTACGCAGAGCTATTTGAACATCCAGGCAGTTGCCGGCCATTTAGTCATGGGCAGTGAGGGACAATTACAATAAGAAACAAATATGCAAGGCTATGCAAGCATCACTGTATTCAATCAAAATGTACTGACATATGATCATTTAATATCAAAAGGAAATGCTTATAAAAATGAAGAAGACTTGTTTATGCTTACTTGTTTTGAGCAATGTTCAGATAGGTTCTTTTTTTAATATAAATTTATTTATTTTAATTGGAGGTTAATTACTTTACAATGTTGTATTGGTTTTGCCGTACATCAACATGAATCCGCCACAGGTATACACGTGTTTTCCATCCTGAACCCCACTCCCACCTCCCTCCTTGTACCATCTCTCTGGGTCGTCCCAGTGCACCAGCCCCAAGCATCCTGTATCATGTATTGAATCTGAACTGGTGATTCATTTCATATATGATATTATACATGTTTCAATGTCATTCTCCCAAATCATCCCACCCTCTCCCTCTCCCACAGAGTCCAAAAGTCTGTTCTATACATCTGTGTCTCTTTTGCTGTCTCGTGTACAGAGTTATCATTGCCATCTTTCTAAATTCCATATATATGTGTTAGTATACTGTATTGGTGTTTTACTTTCTGGCTTACTTCACTCTGTATAATCGGCTCAAGTTTCATCCACCTCAGTAGAACTGATTCAAATGTATTCTTTTTAATGGCTGAGTAATACTCCATTGTGTATATGTACCACAGCTTTCTTATCCATCCATGTGCTGATCGACATCTAGGTTGCTTCCATGTCCTGGCTATTATAAACAGTGCTGCGATGAACATTGGGGTACATGTGTCTCTTTCAATTCTGGTTTCCTTGGTGTGTATGCCCAGCAGTGGGATTGCTGGGTCATGAGGCAGTTCTGTTTCCAGTTTTCTAAGGAATCTCCACACTGTTCTCCATAGTGGCTGTACTAGTTTGCATTCCCACCAACAGTGTAAGAGGGTTCCCTTTTCTCCACACCCTCTCCAGCATTTATTGCTTGTAGACTTGGATTGCAGCCATTCTGACTGGTGTGAAATGGTACCTCATTGTGGCTTTGATTTGCATTTCTCTGATAATGAGCGATGTTGAGCATCTTTTCATGTGTTTGTTAGCCATCTGGATGTCTTCTTCGGAGAAATGTCTATTTAGTTCTTTGGCCCATGTTTTGACTCAGTCGTTTATTTTTCTGGAATTGAGCTGCAGGACTTGCTTGTATATTTTTGAGATTAGTTGTTTGCCAGTTGCTTCATTTGCTATTATTTTCTCCCATTCTGAAGGCTATCTTTTCACCTTGCTTATAGTTTCCTTTGTTGTGCAGAAGCTTTTAATTTTAATTAGGTTTATTTTTGCTTTTATTTCCAATATTCTGGGAGATGGGTCATAGAGGATCCTGCTGTGATTTATGTCGGAGAGTATTTTGACTATGTTTTCCTCTAGGAGTTTTATAGTTTCTCATCTTATGTTTAGATCTTTAATCCATTTTGAGTTTATTTTTGTGTATGGTGTAAGAAAGTGTTCTAGTTTCATAGATAGGTTAATTCTTAAGTGGAACTCCTTAAAAGAGTAAGCAAGGATTTTGATTTCTGGTTGAGTCTGGGGAAGAAATAAATCATTCTCCACCTTAGTTCTGAATATTTTGTAAATCAGCAGTCTATTTTTCTTTTTTTTTTTTTTTAGTTTTATGAATGTTGAATTTTATTTATTTTTTAATTTTTAAGTTTTTTATTTTTAAATTTTAAAATCTTTAATTCTTACATGCATTCCCAAACATGAACCCCCTCCCACCTCCCTCCCCATAACATCTTTCTGGGTCATCCCCATGCACCAGCCCCAAGCATGCTGCATCCTGCGTCAGACATAGACTGGCGATTCAATTCACATGATAGTATACATGTTAGAATGTCATTCTCCCAAATCATCCCACCCTCTCCTCTCCCTCTGAGTCCAAAAGTCCGTTATACACATCTGTGTCTCTTTCCTGTCTTGCATACAGGGTCGTCATTGCCATCTTCCTAAATTCCATATATATGTGTTAGTATACTGTATTGGTGTTTTTCTTTCTGGCTTACTTCACTCTGTATAATCGGCTCCAGTTTCATCCATCTCATCAGAACTGATTCAAATGAATTCTTTTAACGGCTGAGTAATACTCCATTGTGTATATGTACCACAGCTTTCTTATCCATTCATCTGCTGATGGACATCTAGGTTGTTTCCATGTCCTGGCTATTATAAACAGTGCTGCGATGAACATTGGGGTACATGTGTCTCTTTCAATTCTGGTTTCTCGGTGTGTATGCCCAGAAGTGGGATTGCTGGGTCATAAGTCTATTTTTCATAACAACTTTTTAAAGTTCATTTTTTTCTTTATACATGTAGACTGTTGATAAAATGTTATGTACATAGAGACAGATTTCAGTTGAGATCAATTCCAGAATGATTTTTCGAATTGTAAAACTATATTTTCAGTATAACTGATGAACATTTAAAAGCAGTAGGCTTATTGGCCTTTTTTCCAGTCTTCACTTATTGCATGTGCCTATAAAGGAATAAATGCAAAAAGGAGGGATTCCACATTTTTTGTTGTTAAAAGCTATGTTCTCCTTTACCCTCAAGGCTCTATTCACATTTCAGCTATCTCTTAACTGAGTTAAGTCTTAACATAGCAGAACAAAAATAGAGCATCCTGAAAGAAGTTTTTGCTGTTCTATTTTCTTTAAATTAAAAATGAAGCTTTTTATTAAGCTTGTATTTTTAATATGGAGTCAGAAATCTCTTCACATAATGAAATAAGTATTTGGTATATAGGCTGTCATAAGATGTAATCTAATTTTCTTTATACATTCATACAATTTTACATTTCTTAGGTATATACACATAGGTTAAGATTGAGAAATTCCAAGAAACAAAAATAGAGGCTAAAAACTGGGTTTACTGAAAGTAAAAAAAAAAAAAAAAAAGCAAAAAACTGATTTTGAAACTTTGTTTTTGCAAACAATTAATTTGATTATTTCCCTTGAGGAAATGGTCAATAAAAACAAGAAAAAAGACCAATTTTTCACCACAAATACATCCCTACATCCTTATGTCTTTGTTCCCTAAAACAGCAATTGCTGATTCCTTTTCCGTAGTGCACATGTGACTATTCTCTTCACACATATTCTGAAAAGTTTAAAAAATGTGTTTTTGTCCAGCTTACTGTTTGGTTTGGATTTGTATGTTTTTTCTTCTGGACATGATTTACCATGGACTTGTTTCTCCTGACTCTTATCTTGTTTGTATTTGCTTTAACGTGTAAGTCAAATCCATATAGAACAGAAAGGCACAGCAATGTAATCCTTAGAGTTTATCCCTCAGAAACAGCTGTGCTAAGATTCAAAGGTAGCTGAATGATATTTTATCAAATGTACCCAGAGATAATTTTGGTCTCATGTAAATATAACAAAAGAAATGAATTTTGCAGAAATAAAAATGACCTCAGGAAAACAATTACATGATATACCTTCAAGTAAGATGGACGGGTCCATGTGAGACTGGGTGGTTTCCATTCAAATGATCATTGTGCTAAACAATTTTTAAAATATCAGTGATTACAGTTAAATATATACACATCTCTTTTTAATGTTGGAGTTTGAATGGAGATAACATTTCAAAAATCAAAGAAGCAGAAAACAAGTAATCTGTAGAAGAATTCAGAAAACAAAGAATGTTATACATCCTTCTCAAGATATCAACTACTTCCTATCCCATTTATCAAATACAGACTGAATGTTCTAGAATAAGCATTACATTCTGAACACGTTATTAATACTGAACAAAAGGACACACTTCTATTCATGTTTTCCCCTTGGTGTTAGCAAGGCATCCTTCTGAATTTGGCTGTAATGGTAGGGACTTCAGAATTACACAATTCTAATGCACACATTATTTTTAAAGCAAAGGAAGGTTCTCAATAATAGGCAATAACTAAACAAATTTTCAGACATGGGGAATTGAGGAGACCTTGCACCAAAGTCCAATCTCATCCACAAAATTCCAGTTTCATGGGATGCTTTTGCAGAACACAATAAAAACATTTTACAGACTATATAGAAAAATATGTGACCCTAAGTTACTAAATGACTTTTTGAAAAAAAAAGAGCAGAGAGCAATCACTGTAATAGAGAACTCAACTTGCTACAAAGCTGTAATAATAAATTTAAAAATGAAGCAGTAAAGACTGTATCTTTTAATGTAGCACTAAACACATAGATGAGTATAACAGAATAAATGGGGTTAGAGAAAGACCAGGATACAAATGGCAGCTTGACACACAATAAAACCCAAAATCTTTGGGGAAAAAAAGAAAACTCTAATAAATACTTAGAAAAATACGTCAATACATAGAAAAAATATAAATTTTATTCCTATTTTTCTTCCTCTGCAAGGGAAATTTCCAGATGGTTTAAAGATATGTGTTCTAATGAGGTGGATGAAACTGGAGCCTATTATACAGAGTGAAGTAAGCCAGAAAGAAAAACACCAATACAGTATACTAACATATATATGTGGAATTTAGAAAGGTGGTAACAATAACCCTGTACACGAGACAGCAAAAGAGACACAGATGTATAGAACAGTCTTTTAGACTCTGTGGGAGAGGGCAAGGGTAGGATGATTTGGGAGAATGGCATTGAAACATGTATAATATCATATATGAAACAAATCGCCAGTCCAGGTTCAATGCATGATACTGGATGCTTGGGGCTGGTGCACTGAGACGACCCAAAGGGATGGTATGGGGAGGGAGGTGGGAGGGGGATTCAGGATGGGGAACACGTGTATACCTGTGGCGGATTCATGTTGATGTATGGCAAAACCAATACAATATTGTAAAGTAATTAACCTCCACTTAAAATAAATAAATTTCTATTTTAAAAAAGAAAAAAAGATATGTGATGCATATAGAACTCTAAGTCTAAGGGAATTTAATGAAAATGCACGTAGAAAAATAACTTTGTGGGGTTAGGACAAAAAAACATTTTGTGAAAATAAAAATATCATATGAAATGTTTACCTAAACATTAAAAGGAACAGTATAGGTAAAGTTTATAGTTGAGCCATAGGAAGAAGAAGGAAGGATCCATAGCTCCAGATGGAAACTAACTTCAGTGAGACCTTTGCCAAGTCTCTCGGTTATTGAATAAACTTAAATTCTACTCATTCATTCATACTTTTATACCTTTTTTGAAGTATTGTTGATACATTCATATTTTTGTGTGTCCAATTTGATGCTTTGGAACATAAGCAAATATCCATGATACCGTGATACCATTTAGTTCAGTTCAGTTGCTCAGTCGTGTCTGACTCTTTGTGACCCCATGGACTGCAGCACGCTAGGCTTTCCTGTCCATCACCAACTCCCGGAGCTTACTCAAACTCATCCATTGAGTCGGCGATGCCATCTAACCATCTTTCCCTCTGTTGTCCCCTTCTCCTCCTGCCTTCAATCTTTCCCAGCATCAGGGTCTTTTCCAGTGAGACAGTTCTTTGCATCAGGTGGCCAAAGGATTGGCGTTTTAGCTTCATCATTAATCCTTCCAATGAATATTCAGGACTGATTTCCTTTGAGATTGACTGGTTTGACCTCCTTGCAGTCCAAGGGACTCTCAAGATTCTTCTCCAACACCACAATTCAAAAGCATTAATTCTTTGGCACTCATCTTTCTTGGTAGTCCAACTCTCATATCTGTACATAACAACTAGAAAAAACATAGCTTTGACTAGACGGAACTTTGTTGGCAAAGTAAAGTCTCTGCTTTTTAAAATGCTGTCTAGGTTGGTCATAGCTTTTCTTCCAATGTGCAAGCATCTTTTCATGGCTGCAGTCACCATCTGCAGTGATTTTGGAGCCCCCCCAAAACAAAATCCCTCACTATTTTCATTGTTTCCCTCTCTTTTTGCCATAAAGTGATGGGGCTGGATGTCTTGATCTTTGTTTTTTGTTTGTTAAGCTTTAAGCCAACTTTTCATTCTCCTCTTTCACTTTCATCAAGAGGCTCTTTAGTTCTTCGTTTTCTTCCATAAGGTTGGTGTCATCTGCATATCTGAGGTTATTGATATTTCTCCTGACAATCTTGATTCCATCTTGTGCTCCATCCAGCCCAACATTTTGGATGATGTACTCTGCATATAAGTTAAATAAGCAAGGTGTCAATATACAGCCTGGACATACTCCTTTCCCAGTTTGGAACCCATGATACCATCACCATAATCAAAATAGATAGGTGTGTTTAGAACCTCCCAGATTTTTTTTTAGTACTCCTTTGTTCTGATGTGTGTATGCATGTTAAGAACACTAACCAAGAGATCTACCGCCTCAATAAATTTTACGTGCACAATGATGTATTAACCATAGGCACTCTGTAGTGCATCAGATTGGTAGAAATGATTTCTCTGGCATAACTGATACTTTACTTCCGTTGAACAGAAACTGCATTCTCCCACCCCTCAGCCCCTGGCAGCCACTCGTGTACGCTCTCCTTCCATGGTTCCATTTTAGATTTGTCATATGAGTAGAATCCCATAGTATCTGTGTTTCTGGACTGGCTCATTTCACATAGCATAATGAACTCCAGGTGTATCATGTTGTCTCACAAGGCTGAATTCTTTTTGTGATTCTGAATCATATTCCAGTGTATGTTGACGCCACATGTTCTCCCTAAATTCACCTACTGATGGATCCTTGGTTCATATCTTGGCAGGAGTGAACACCAGAGTGAAGATACCTCTTTGAGATTCTGATATCAATTCTTTGGATATATCCCCAGAAGTGGAATTTCTGGATCAGATAATTGTCCTGTTTATTCATTTTAAGTTATTGTTAACATCAGTGAAAATTTTCTGCACACAGATTTTCTAGTTGCAGCAAGCAGAGGCTACTCTCTAGTTGTGGCGCATGGTCTTCTCCTTGCAATGGCTTCTCTTATCACCCAGCACAGAGTCTAAGGTGCCTAGGCTTCAGTAGTTGTGGCACAAGGGCTTAATTGCCTCTCAGTGTGCAGGATCTTAGTTCTGGGACCAGGGATTGAGTCTGTGTCCTTTGCATTGACAGATGGATTCCTAACCACTGGACCACCAAGGAAATCACTCTTATTTTTAATTTTTGAAAAACCTCCAATTTTCTCTTCTATAGGTCCTGCATTATTTTACATTCCCACCAACAGTGTAGAGCTAATTATCACACAGATTTAACCTAGAAATTGCATTCAAGAAAAATACTGAAATAGCATACAGTTGGAAAAGACTCTTGAGAGTCCCTTGAACCACAAGGAGATCCAACCAGTCCATTCTAAAGGAGATCAGTCCTGGGTATTCTTTGGAAGGACTGATGCTAAAGCTGAAACTCCAATACTTTGGCCACCTCATACAAAGAGTTGACTCATTGGAAAAGACTCTGGTGCTGGGAGGGATTGGGGACAGGAGAAGGGGACGACAGAGGATGAGATGGCTGGATGGCATCACCGACTTGATGGACGTGAGTTTGAGTAAACTCTGGGAGTTGATGATGGACAGGGAGGCCTGGCGTGCTGCGATTGATGGGGTTGCAAAGAGTTGGACATGACTGAGAGACTGAACTGAACTGAACTGAAATTTATATAAAGCCTACCATACAAAAAATATAAACAATAGTAATGAAATGAATTGGGCTGAAATAATACACCCACTCAAGATAAGTACCTCTAACCTAAAAATATCCATTCACAGAAAGTTGTCAGTTGCTTAAAATTACTTTATTATTCAAAAGAAAATCACTAAGATTATATCCCAAGATGTGAGAGGTTCAAAAACAAGATATTTCCCTTTCTCAGCCTCCGTCTCTGTCTTTGAGTTTCTCTTTTGTTAGGGGAAATCATGACAGTTATTTGGTAATTTAGGGTTACTGATATACCTTTTTCTTAACTGCTGGAAAGGCATTAGGCTAAAGAGGGTTATCTAACAGGCTAAACATAATTCATTTGAATGTTTCTGTAGATTATATGTATACACATAATACATATATTAATGTTAATATTAAAAATCTGGGGCAACACAATTCTACTATACCTTCCACTTGTTCAGTCTAAGTCACAGAAAGTTTTAAGATATGATTTGTTCACAAATTCACAGTTCATATTATATGAAAAGTGGTTTACTTAAAACTTTCACAGAAAAAAAGGTCAAATCCAATAGTCTTTAAAAGAAAAATAATTGGACTCAGGTCTGTTATATAGAGAGCTTCACAGGTGGCTCAATGGTAAAGAGTCTGCCTCCAAAGCAGTAGATATAGAAGACATGGTTTCATTCTGTGGATTGGGAAGATCCTATGGAGGAGGAAATGGCACTCCACTCTAGTGTTCTTTCCTGGGAAATCCCACGGACAGAGGAGCTTGGTGGGCTATAACCCATAGGGTCACAAAGAGTCTGACATGACTGAGCAACTGTGCACAATTTTAGAAAGCACTATAATTTAGAAGTCATGTGAGAATAATGGATTTTTTGCTTAAATATTGTGCATGGGGCTTTCAAAAGTCATGCATTAATGTATGTTTCCAGAAGTTTCCACTCTACTTATTGTAAAAAAATAAAAATAAATGTTCATATACTCTCTTTAAAGGTCAAAATGGTTCATCATGAAACAAAGTGAAAAATGAAAGTGTTAGTTACTCAGTTGCGTCTGACTCTTTGTGACTCCATGGACTGTAGCCTGCCAGGCTCCTCTGTCCGTGAATTCTCCACGCAAGAATACTGGAGTGAGTAGCCATTCTCTTCTCCAGGGATCTTCCTGACCTAGGAATCAAATCTGGGTCTCCTGCATTGCAGGTGGATTCTTTACTGTCCACCAGGGAAGCAAGTCCATCATGCTTTCTGACAAATTGTCCATCACCTGGATATAACTGTTACAAGGGACGACACTGTGAAAAATCCTTACAGCAGGTGTTATGAAGTCCTCTGTACCTAAAATAAAAATAAAAACCCACTTGTTCAGAAGTATCCACTTTTATCCCAGGCATATCCAATTCCTTCACCCAAGGGTTAAGTTCTTTATAAAATATCTCAACCTTTTCTCAATAACTTGGTTTCTCATTTCATCTTTGTTTTGTCCTTCCTACAGTGGTTTTTCTTTTGTGGATGTTGTCTAGCTCTGACTCATTTTCATATTTAACAGCCTTGAGCAGACTTCGTACCCTAAGAAAGGAATCATGTCTTGAAGTATGCAAACGCACAAGAGAGGATTTTCATTCTTCAATCACTTCATTTTATTTGTTTGCATGTCTCTTCTCTTCCACATTGGCAATCTTCACTGTCCGTTTAATATTATATAAGCTTTACTAATATCTTCCTCCATTTCACTTAATACTGTTGGGTCTGACTCTCTTCCAGCAGTTGAATCATCCTCTTTGACAACTTCATCTATACTTGATCAGTCTACCCATAGGTCAGGATGCTGCCTTTTTCTTCACCTGTTTTTCTCCAGGGAACTTACCTTCACAATACTTGAGCTTTCTACACTGGTGTCTTGCCACTGCCCAGAACTGTTAGCCTTTCAAAAGATTAATTTCAGACTTCTTATATTCTGACCTTGTATTACCACCTCTCCATGAAACCCATACTATCTAAGGTTCGGCCTCATAAGGATTTCCTATCTGTGATCTTTTTACTTTTTATTTCTCTCTCTCCTACATTTACACTTAAATCTCTATCTTTCAGCTCTGATTTCATTGTACAGTAATATTTCTCTTGATGTGATTCTCAAATCCATTTTTTTTTACTTAACCATTGAATGGCCTAGGGTCTTTTCAGTTTTGGGAGAGTCAAATTATCTGATGTAACTGCTATCATATTTTTTTTAGGGCTAACATCATGATCTTCAACTCGGTTCCAACAGCGAGGTTCCCTAATACTCTTATTAAACCTGGTCACCTCTCCATAGTTATTTTCCCCTTATTTCATTACTTTTTCCCAATTAATTTCTATTGGAATATAGTTTATTTACAATGCTGTGTTAGTTTCAACTGTACAGCAAAATGACTCAGTTATACATATACATATATCCACTTTTAAAAATATTTTCCCCATATAATTCATTGCAAGGTATTGAGTAGAGGTCCCTGTACTACATAGTATGCTGCTGCTGCTGCTGCTGCTAAGTCACTTCAGTCATGTCCGACTCTGTGCCACCCCATAGACGGCAGCCCACCAGGCTCCCCCGTCCCTGGGATTCTCCAGGCAAGAACACTGGAGTGGGTTGCCATTTCCTTCTCCACTACATAGTATACTGGTCCTTATTAGTTATCTACTTTATAGATAGCAGTGCACTAAGAATTTAAGCAGCCCAGAGACAGGGCACTCTGTGATGACTTGGAAGGGTGGAATGGGGGTGGGTGAGGGGGAGAAACTAGCACAATATTTGTAAAAAAAATTATAATCTAATAATAAAAATGAAAATCCATAGAATTCTTAACAGCAGAAGGGTGAATTTCTCCACTTTTTTCCCAAACTTTTAAATCTTGCTGTCTTTATCTGAACTTATCCTTTCTTTCCCCAAGGCTACCATGAAAATATGAGTTCTTCCTTTTACTGAGGCTAAATCTCTTAATTGTGTTCTGAAGCTCATCCTTCCATGCTTACTTAGAAATATCATTAATTATTGCCTCCCACATTTTAGACTTCTCTGACTCTATATTTATCTTCAGAGAAAGTTGAACCCTGTTAATAACCACACAAATGTCTCTCTTCACAGATTTCCCTGATTTTAAAAATAAATTACTTTAAAATTTCAAAATGTGTCATTGATTGTTCCATGCAGAACTTTTTAATTCTAAAAAACAAAAGGTGTATAAACAAGCTTTACCTGTCAGTTTAAAATATAGCCCCATTTTCTCTTTCTATTGTCTTTAGAAGTCTCTCATTATCATTTCAGGTCTAAGAAAGAGTAAACGTATTTTAAAACTGAAGTCTAAAGAGGATTCCAAACACAACTGTTTTCATGAAGATTGAAACTAATACCATAATACCTTAAAGTATCCATTTTCCTCTCTGAACTTTTTTCCAAGGCCCAAGGCCTATGCTAGGGAAAATTGCTTTTTGAAGTAGCCTTTAAATGGTACTCTGAGCAGCCCATGGTAAAGGATTTTGAATGAGCATGTTTGCAAATAAACAGGAAACGAAAGTCTATGAGATATCTATTTCGGCAGTTTGCCGTCTCTAGCTTTCCATACTATCACTTATTATGGGTCACACACCTAATATACCTCGATGACATTTAGATTCTTTTCTACCACTTACTTTATTGTGGAGAAGTACCTATTTCTTTGCCATGTTCAGATGGTTTTAGTTCTCTATTTTAGATGAAAATGAACAACGCTACTGACATCGATCGCTAGCAGGGTGATTTGATGCCTATGCTGCATAGAAACAGCCTTCTGGCTGGCTTATCTTTTTCATGCTTTGAAAATTCCTACTTAAGTTTAAATGAAATATTTTGTGAGAAAAGAGAAAAATGGTTAATCCATTTATGAAGCCAATATGAAGCTTCTTTTCTTAGAATCTAAATAAAACAAGAGTTCGCTGAAAAGTAAACCTAAAGCACTTAATAGCTTAGAAGCTTTTAGTGGATTATGGCTTGATTTATTGGTAATGTGAACAAAGATGTGAACAGGGGAGCACAGCTTTTAAGTTAGAGGTTTTTTTTAATGCCTCCATTATCTTTAAACTAAGGACAAAAGTTTCTGTTTGTTCCCTTAGTTGAGGCAAGCAGGGAGACCTGCGGGTGGGGAAGGGATGAGCAGGACCCCAGGTCTTGCTCTGAGAAGTCACCTTTGTTCTCTGAAAAGCCGTTGAATCCTTAAGGATTTACAATGTGCATTTTCCATGAGTAAACCTCCAAGAGAGAATGAACATGTACTGGATGAGGATCTTCTTTGATTTCCAACAAAAAGATATATCACCTACACATGAGAACATGAAAATATTAGAGGGTGAAACACCAGGCTGTGGCTTTTACAAAGGATTTTTGATAGTGCAATGCAGGAATAAATCATAAAGTAAGGCTTTCTTCTATAATGGAGGCTTTTTGACATTCTAGTTATCCCAGGAGTCACTTCTTCATGTTAAATGTAGGACAGTCAATCCATTCTCCTGAAACAGGAATTGGGATATATTCAATGATTCATAGGCAACTGTAGGTATTTTCTCAGGTTAAACATACTTTTTATGTACATACAGCACAGTGAAATATTAGCATAGCTACTTGCAGTTGAGGCAGTTTATACATTTGTGCTTTAGTGAATGAAATAATTCATTTTCTATTTTTTTAAAATTTAAATTTATTTATTTCAATTGGAGGTTAGTTACTTTACAATATTGTACTGGTTCTGCCACACATCAATATGAATCCACCACGGGCGTACATGTGTTCCCCATCCTGAACCCCCTCCCACCTTCCTCCCCATACCATCCCTCTGGGTTCAAAAATATTTATTGAGATTCTGTGGAACCCATCAAGGATTCTCCGTAATTTTTAATCAGCAATGATAGAAGTGGATTGCCTGACATGGTACACTTTATAATGTGGAGTAGTTGCATAATGGAGATTGGAGGCAGAAATTGATAATGATGGCAATTACGAGTTATCTGGGGGGAGAAGGCAAGCAATTCAAAAATCTAGCATTGGAAAAAATGCTGAAAGTGTTATTATTATGTGAGAGATATTAATAATAGAATTATATAATAAACATACCATAGCATGGAACCCAGGTCTCCCGCGTTGCAAGCAGATTCTTTACCCTCTGAGCCACCAGAGAATCTCATAGCATAGTAAGCCAGATATTTTAGAGGAAGATCAGCCAGAGTGTAATTAGTAATTAGACATAAGACATATTTAGAAGACTGGGGCATGAGAACAAGGCTTGCAGGGTGTTATAACTTGGAAAAAAGAGGGCAAGGAATTTACAGTGTATCAGCAAAAGGAGTCAGCTGAACTTCCACTGCTTGGGGAATATGTGCTCAAAAATAGTCTCTTAAAATGCTCTTATGGCTTGAAAACCATTTGTTGGCATTTTGATTTAGCAAGAAAAGAGGGGAGGAACCCATCGGGAAGATGGCATCTTATGAGAACAACAGTAGAAATGTCCAGTTCCTCAGCTTTTCTTACACTGTTGATCATGCTTTATAACATGTACCCATGCATCTTATATTATGTTTAATATTTATGTCCATCTCTATTGACTTTGCTCTCTGTCCTCAACCTCAAAGTCTATTTCTTCTCTACAGCTCCTTCCTCTCACTGATCTAACCCCACCTCCTTCTGCATTCCAAACTCCCTCTGAAATAACAAATGTACCAACCCAGTTGATATTTCAGTCAAAATTGGGTGCAGTGTGGGTAGAGACATGAGAAGTGAGCAAACATATGAGAAGGCTTTTCCTTTGTGAATGTGACACCTTACTTAAATTTGGAGTAAATGACAGAATTTTATTAATTTTGATTGTTTAAAGTATTTGGTTCCTTCTAGCTCTAAAATACATAGGTCCTGGAAATATAATGTACATCACAGTGACTACAGTCAATACTTCATATTATATATTTACAAGTTGCTAAGAGGGTTGTAAAAGTTCTTGTCACAAGGAACAATTGTAGCTCTGTGGTCATGCATGGTAACTTTGTGGTGATCATCCTGCAGCACACACAATCATCGAATCATGATGTTGTATACTCAGAACAAATATAGAGCTATGTGTCAGTTTTATCTCAATAAAAAAGAATAAAAATAAAATATGCAGTTCTTTACATGGAGATATGAATTCTACATAACTCAGTTTGCTTTCCTTGACATCTCATAAACTCTTAATGAGTTGTGTCATAATATTCTTCCTTCATATAATTTACTTTTTAAATTTTTTTCCCTTTAAAAAAATTTACAAATATAAGCCTTGAAAACAATTTTTATTAAAAGTACAGTGAAACAGGTAGCATGTTAGGTAGGGAAAAGGACAAGTTTCACTCCATTTTTCTTTCTTGTGGAGGGAGAACTAGTTAAGTCCATACATAGTGAGACTGTTTAGGATGGTAGTGATTGTACTTTTCCTATAGATGACAAGTGGCCCAACTAAGATTTATATACAATCTCTCTGACTCCAAAGCCCCAAATTTTAATTTTGTCCCTCATCCCTCTTCCCAAATACTCAACATTCATCTCACTGATTTATAATCAGGGTCCTTTCCACTTGTTTTCATCAGTTGGATTTGATCAATCGGTTTGGTTGTTTCTGATGGCAAGGGATCCTACCCTAACTTAAGCCTCCATTAAAAGCGACATGACTGCTTAACAATCTATTTTGACGTCAATGTGTTTATGGACTCCTAGAGACTTATAAAAACCAAACAAACCAAAAAAAAAGATTGAACTTAGCACACAACCTCTCTAATCATACGTCCACAACTTGATACTGCTTTATCCTTGTCTGCCCCATCCATAGCTATCTTAAGGGTCTGTTTGTAGGAACAAAACACTGCTTAGGAACTCCAGTATTTTTAATGCCACACCAGGTACAGCCAGGTTGCCTAAAATACTTTATACCAGTTGACACATTCTCTGGAGACTCAAGTCTAGCATAACACATTTTTAAAAGAACAACTAAAAGAAAAGAAGTCACGTTATTTTGGAAAGCGTTCCAGCTTTAAGAAGAGAGCTTCATCTCTCAAAGCACATGTATGCCGTGAATATCACTGATTTGTTTAGGAGGAAAATATTTACTATTTGCTTCCTATGAAAAATAAATTTTCAAAATGTTTTACAAAATGAAATTTTGAGCTACTATGAGACTCTGGATCAAGCATGCTGTCATTACTGCTAAAATTCCTGTGGCTTTCATGGTTAGCCTTTGGCATCCACAGTTATGGAAACTCTGAAATCCTTCTAATTTTGGAAAATATGGGTGGGATATTTTAGTCTATTTGTGCTAAGCAAGATTCTTGTCTTTATCAAAGTTTAAGCCTCAAAATATGTCCCTGCTATTTTGAAAGAACTTAGAACCCAGTGGAAGAAATAAATTAGGTTAGATTTTATACTATGTGTAAAGAAACAGTTTACTAATTGGCATTTTATCATTTTCCATATTTAAATTGGAAACTCAGATACTAGAAACTAAACCTTCTCTGTATAGTAGTATATGAAATCTTCAAGGAAGAAAGGTTGAGAAATTTCTCAGGCACAGCTCATATTTGATCCAGAGCCCACTTTAAAGTTTGCAGCAAATGCAATGGTCACGTCCTACACTTCAATGAAATGCACTGAGAGTAGAGTTTGCATTAAGACTTATTGTATTAAGGCTGAGCTACATGATAAATTGCAAACTGACCACAATCATCCAATTCTTTATGAGAATCCCAGTGAAATGTAACATCATTTCTTCTCATCAAGAGATAAAGCTTATTTCGTTATGCCTTGAACTGCTTGGCCATAAGACTTGCTTTAACCAATGGGACAGGAAAAAATATGACACAAAGGCTTGAAAGGTGATTTTACATTACACCATTCCCCCTTGCTGTTCTTGGAAGCCAGATACCATGTGACCACACACAAGAGAATATTGAGAAATTTAGAGAATAAGAAAATCAGTGGAGGAAAACTGAGTCCTACCAGCAGACAGCCATTTTCAAAATCTGGATGTTAAAACTGTTTAATTTTTTTCACCTTATATGAGTTAAAAAGATAGTCATAATTTTCATAAAGTGTAGAGAACTGCACATCGTTACGAGAAACCTGGACTAGACTTATGGGAAAATATGGTACACATTGAGGTCAAGAAGTGGTTTTTGGACTTCCCTGGTGGTTGTGTAGATAAGAATCCATTTCCCAATGCAGGAGTTTGATCCATGGTCCAGGAAGATCCCATATGCCATGGAACAACTAAGCCTGTGTGCCACAACTACTGAAGCCCATGTGCCCAGAGCCCAGGCTCCACAATAAGTGAAGCCTCTGCAATAAGAAGCCCTGTGCACCACGAGCAAGAGTAGCCCCCGCTGGTGGCAACTAGAGAAAGCCCACACAAAGCGATGCAGACCCCAGCACAGCCAAAAGGAAATAAATGAGCAAAATTATTAAAAAAGAAAACAGAAATGACATTTGTCATTGATAGGACTTCACTTGTCATGTGACAATTCTTATTCTTTTTACAATAACACATCATGCTTTTTTAAAGCCTTATTTAATTTCCAAGAACACTGTGCATTCTATTTATGTGTATATTTGCATCTGAATTGCATGTTTCATAAAGAAAAGGAAGATCAGAATTCCAAATGCTTTATTTTCCTGTGATCACAAAAGCAGGCAGGAGATTGTTCAGGTTCTGACAGACTGTCTCTCTATGAGCCTGTGTTTTGGGAAATATTTACAAAAGTGGCTGTCAAAGGTCATTTGCCTCACATCTTATCACAGTGATTTGTAGGAAATATGATATTTAAATAAATCAATATGCAATAAAGAAAATGATGAGCCATGTGATTCTTAAAGAAGCTTATAAATAAGAGGATAAAGATATCATATTTCAAAATGTAGAAGTGTTTTTACACCTCTGCAAAATAATGAATAGTGATACAAAATAAGACAGCAGTAAGTTTTTCAGTAAGTGCTATGATGGTCTTCTTTCTATGTATAACTATATATTTTAAATTACTGAGGATTAATAGTAAAGGAAGACAAAGTTTTTAGATCCAGAAAATATGATTATGACTTTACTTAACCTCCAGGGTTCTTAGTTTTTTCTTTACTTTAATATGGATTATACTACATTTTAATGTTAATATAAGAAGGTTTACTTTTATGTAGTAATTTCAAAGACACTGTGAGTACTTGATCTAAGTTAACTCATTGTACTTATTAAACACAAAAAGCATCAATTTCTTAGGGTGGAATAATGTCTCAAATATGATTAATAATGAATATATACTTTCAAGTATAATTGGTTATCAGTTAAATGTATATTACAATCAACACAGTGAAGACCTGAAGAGTGTGCAGAATACTTTACATAAACAAAACATAATTTAAAAACAGGAGCTACTAGACTCCAGTTCTCCTGAAGGTGGACAAGGGTTACTCATTCTCTGCCTCAGGATCACAACCTGTCTAAGTTCATCTTCCAAAGAACTTGACACAGTTCAGCTGACATCCATCTGCAATGATAAAACTATCTGCCTCAGAGAGACCAAGAAAGATCATGGTCTTCCATTCGTTTCCTGCAAAAATACTAAACTTGTAGTAATTACTACATAGGCTTATATAGATCTAGGAAAAATCCAAAGAGAAGCAATTAATCAAGGCATTGTCAACCTGAATCTGTAGTAATCATTTGATAACTCTTTTACTTTATGAAGGTAATATTAGGAGAATTCAGTTCAGTTCAATTGCTCAGTTGTTTCCAACTCTTTGCGACTCCATGAACTGTAGCATGCCAGGCCTCCCTGTCCATCACCAACTCCTGGAGCCTATCTAAACTCATGTCCATTGAGTCGGTGATGCCATCCAACCATCTCATCCTCTGTCATCCCCTTCTCATGCCCTTAATCTTTCCCAGCATCAGGGTCTTTTCAAACGAGTCAGCTCTTCACATCAGGTGGCCAAAGAACTGGAGTTTCAGCTTCAACATCAGTCCTTCCAATGAACATCCAGGACTGGTCTCCTTTAGGATGGACTGGTTGGATCTCCTTGCAGTTCAAGGTACTTTCAAGAATCTTCTCCAACACCACAGTTCAAAAGCATCAATTCTTGGGCACTCAGTTTTCTTTTCCTTTCCTTCCTTCTTCTTTTTTTTTTTTTTTTAAGAGAACATTAGAAACTTTTAGTCTAATTCTAACATCCATAGATGACTACTGGGAAAAAAATAGCCTTGACTAGATGGACCTTTGTTGGCAAAGTAATGTCTCTACTTTTTAATATGCTGTCTAGGTTGGTCATGACTTTCCTTCCAAGGAGTAAGCGTCTTTTAATTTCATGGCTGCAGTCACCATCTGCAGTGATTTTGGAGCCCCAATAATATAAAGGCAGCCATTCTTTCCACTGTTTCCCCATCTATTTGCCATGAAGTGATGGGACTGGATGCCATGATCTCAGTTTTCTGAATGTTGAGCTTTAAGTCATCTTTTGCCACTCTCCTCTTTAACTTTCATCAAGAGGCTCTTTAGTTCTTCTTCACTTTTTGCCATAAGGGTGGTGTCATCTTCATATCTGAGGTGATTGATATTTCTCCCGGCAATCTTGATTCCAGCTTGTGCTTCATCCAGCCCAGCGTTTCTCGTGATGTACTCTGCATAGAAGTTAAATAAGCAGGGTGACAATACACAGCCTTGATGTACTTCTTTTCCTATTTGGAACCAGTCTCTTGTTCCATGTCCAGTTCTAAATTGATGCTTCCTGACCTGCATACAGGTTTCTCAGAAGGCAGGTCAGGTGGTCTGCTATTCCGATCTCTTTAAAAATTTCCACAGTATTTTGATCCACACAGTCAAAGGTTTTGGCATAGTCAATAGAGCAGAAATAGATGTTTTCTGGAACTCTCTTGCTTTTTCAATGATCCAGCGGATGTTGGCAATGAGATCTCTGGTTTCTCTGCCTTTTCTAAAACCAGCTTGAACATCCGGAAGTTCACGGTTTGTATATTGATGAAGGCTGGCTTGGAGAATTTTGAGCATTACTTTACTAGTGTGTTAGATGAGTGCAATTGTGCGGTAGTTTGAGTATTCTTTGGTAATGTCTTTCTTTGGGATTGGAACGAAACTGACCTTTTCCAGTCCTGTGGCCCCTGCTGAGTTTTCCAAATTTGCTGGCATATTGAGAGCAGCACTTTCACAGCATCATCTTGTAGGATTTGAAATAGCTCAACTGGAATTCCATCACCTCCACTAGCTTTATTCATAGTGATACTTCCTAAGGCCCACTTGACTTAACAATCCAGGATGTCTGGCTCCAGGTGAGTGATCAAATCTTCATGATACACTGGGTCATGAAGATCTTTTTTGTATATTTCTTCTGTGTATTCTTGCCACCTCTTAAAATCTTCCTGCTTCTGCCAGGTCCATAGCATTTCTGTCCTCTATTGAGCCCATCTTTGCCTGAAATATTCCCTTGGTATATCTAATTTTCTTGAAGAGATCTCTAGTCTTTCCCATTCTGTTCTTTTCCTCTATTTCTTTGCACAGATTGCTGAGGAAGGCTTTCTTATCTCTCCTTGCTATTGTTTGGAACTCTACATTCAAATGGGTATATCTGTCATTTTCTCCTTTGCTTTTCACTTCTCTTCTTTTCACAGCTATTTGCAAGCCCTCCTCAGACAGCCATTTTGCCTTTTTGCATTTATTTTTCGGGGGATGGTCTTAATCCCTATCTCCTGTACAATGTTATGAACCTCCATCCGTAGTTCATCAGGCACTCTGTCTATCAGATCTAGTCCCTTGAATCTATTTCTCACTTCCACTGTATAATCATAAGGGATTTGATTTAGGTCATGCCTGAATGGTTTAATGGTTTTCCCTACTTTCTTCAATTTAACTCTGAATTGGCAATAAGAAGTTCATGATCTCAGCCACAGTCCTCTCCCTGTCTTTTTTTGCTGACAGTATAGAGCTTCTCCATCTCTGGCTGCAAAGAATATAATCAATCTGATTTCGATGTTGACCATCTGGTGATGTCCATGTCTTCTCTTGTGTTGTTGGAAGAGGGGGTTTGCTATGACCAGTACATTCTTTTGGCAAAACTCTATTAGCCTCTGCCCTGATTCATTCTGTACTCCAAGGCCAAATTTGCCTGTTACTCCAGGTGTTTCTTTACTTCCTACTTTTGCATTCCAGTCCTCTATAATGAAAAGGACATCCTTTTGGGATGTTAGTTCTAAAAGATCTTGTAGGTCTTCATAGAGCCGTTCAACTTCAGCTTCTCCAGCATTACTAGTCAGGGCATAGACTTGGATTACTGTGATATTGAATGGTTTTCCTTGGAAAAGAACAGAGATCATTCTGTCGTTTTTGAGACTGCATCCAAGTATTGCATTTCAGATGCTTTTGTTGACCATGATGGCTACTCCATTTCTTTTAAAGGATTCCTGCCCACAGTAGTAGATATAATAGTCATCTGATTTAAATTCACCCGTTCCTGTTCATTTTAGTTCGCTGAATGTTGACGTTCACTCTTGCCATCTTCTGTTTGACCACTTTCAATTTGTCTTGATTCATGGACTTAACATTGCAGGTTCCTATGCAATATTGCTCTTTACAGCATTGGACCTTGCTTCTATCACCCATCACATCCACAACTGGGTGTTGTTTTTGCCTTGGCTCCAACCCTTAGGAGAATTACAGAGATGTAATGGTGACGATATTGAAGAGGAAGAAGGTATTGCATAAGAGGTAATTTGAATACTTTGAATAGTACACTTAAACTAATTACTTAGCATTTAGTTATTTCTGCAAAGCTTCTTTACCAGGTAAATTAATAGAAATAAATATTACTAAAGAAATATTGAATATATTTACAACAATGTGCTCTTTAAACCATTTTGGTAGTATATCATTCTTCACAATTTCATATTAATATAATTTAACTCTGGTCTTTTTGTAATATAAAAAAAAATGTTCCTAAAAAGAACTATTAGACAATTTTTTTTAACATATCAGGATTGCATACCAGGATTAAAACTGACTTTCTGTATTATGGTCTACAATATTAAGATATTTTATTAAGCCAGACAGGAAACATTCTCAACAAGACCAAGCCATTCATTTTCACTCTATTTTAATTACTTAAGCATTTTAAGGTGTGTGCTCCATAATTGATATAGAAAGACAGTTGGTTTATCTTGGTGGTTCTCTCTCAAAGACTTTAACCTGATCTAATTTTCAGACAAACCCAAAGTTAAGGATATTGTACAAGATACCAGACCAGCATTCCTCAAATGTCAAGTTCATTAAAAATAAAGAAAGTCTGAGAACCCAACACAGACCATGGAAGACTAAAACTTTGATCCTAACTGCAATGTGATATCCTGGATTAGATCCTGGGGTATAAAAAGGATATTAGTGGAAATACTAGTGAAATCCAAATAAACTGGGCATCTGGTTCAGCATAATTCTTTTATATCAGTATCAGGTGGAAATCTTTGAATGATTTATAAATGAATGTATATATTTACTTCCAAGTAGAAAAGCTCAGTAATTAAGATATATTCTATAATTGCTAATGTCTTCAGAGGAACTTATAAATATTTTGTGTTTATATTTATATTTAAATATTTAAATGTGAAGGAAGCAGTACAGTTAAGTGATAAGTGAAATTAAACTAATACGTGTGAGCTAATTTTAATAGCTAACTTTTTTCTGTTGATCTAGTTAACAGTTAACATTCATTTGGGGCCTCCTTTTGATTATCTAATGTATAATTTGACTTTTAAACATTAAATCTCTACTGAAAAATGCTTATTTGATGTCATCATTTTAAAATAGCAAGAAATTTTAAAGTTGTAATTTTAAAATGTTATGGTTTTTCAGGAGTTATTAAAATAACAGGAACAAAAATAAGAACTTTTAAAAATTAAGACTTTGAAAGAATAGTTTAAGATTCACAATAAAATAGAGAAGGTACAGGGATCTCCTGCTTACCCCTGCCCCCAGACATTCACAGCTTCCCCCATTATTAGCATCTCCACAAGATGGTACATTTGTTACAAATGTTGAACCTACATCGACACATCATACTCACCCATACAATGTCCATAGTTTACATGACAGTTTGCTCTTGGTGTTATACTTCTATCATCCTTATGGTACCATACAGAATATTTTCCCTGCCCCCAAAATCCTCTGTGCTTTGCCTATTCATCCCTCTTCCACTCAGCACCTGGCACCACTGATCTTTTTACTGTCTCCATAGTTTTGCCTTTTCCAGAATGTCATATATTAGGAGTTATATGGTATGTAGTCTTCTTAGATTAGCTTCTTTCCCTTAGTAATTAGATCATTTTTGTTGCTGAATAATATTCCATTGTCTAGATATACTGCAGTTTATCAAAATTTTCACCTACTGAAGGACATTTTGGCAGTGATGAATATAGAAACTCTAAACATCCATGAGTAGGTTTTTATTCCACTACCTTGTGGAATACCAAGGAGCATGATTGCTGAATTGTTTAAAGGTACATTTAGTTTTGTAAGAAACCGACACATTATTTTCCTAAGTAGTTGTACCATTTTGCATTCCCACAGCAGTGAATGAGAGTTCCCTTTGCTTCAAATCCTCACCAGTATCTGGTGCTGTCAGTGTTCAAATTGTGGCCATTCTAATAGGTATATAGCAATATTTCATTATTTTAGTTTGCATTTCCCCAATGACACATGATATGAAACATCTTTTCATGTGCTTCTCTTCAAATGCATGTTTTTTTTTAATGAAGTGTCATTGAGATTTTAATTATAATGAAAATCTTGGTAATCCATTATTTCTTTCATGGATCATATCTGTAGTGTCATTCTAAAAAGTCATTGCCATACACAAATTTACTTAGATTTTCTCCTATGTTTAATAGGCTTTCTATGTTTTTGAATTTTATAGTTTGAGTCTTCAAACAATTTTTGAGTTAATTTTTGTGAAATGGGTATGATCTATGCTTAGATTTTTTTTTTTTTTTTTGGCATGTGGATATCCACTTGTTCCAGCACCATTTGTTGAAAAGACTATCTTTGTTTTATTGTATTTCTTTTGCTCCTTTGTCAAAGATCAGTTAACTGTATATATGTGGTTCTATTTCTGGGCTCTCTATTCTATTCCATTGATCTATTTGTCTTTCCTTTCACAAGTGCCATACTCTATTGATTATCATGGCTTTACAGAAAGTCTTGAAGTGGGGCAGTGTCTATACACCAGCTTTGTTGTTCTTCAACGTTTGCTGCTTCTCTGGATCTTTTAACTCTCAATATAAACTTCAGAATAAGTGTGTTGAGAGCAATCGAATAACTTTTGGGGATTTTGATTGCAGTTGTATTGAACATATAGACAAATTTGAAATGAATTGATATCCTATAATAATGTCTTCCTATCTATAAACATAATATATCTATTTATTTAGTTCTTTTTTGATTGTGTCATCAAAATGTGTAGTTTTCTCACATAAATATTCTAAATATTTTTTTTAGATTTATGTCTATTTCTTTTTTTTTTTTTTTTTGGATGCTAATGTAAATGATGGGGCTTCCCTGGTTGTTCAGTTGCAATTTTAGTTTTAAATTATACTTGTTTATTTCTAGGATACATGAAAGTGATTCAGTTTTGTTCATTGACTTGGTATCCTGAAACATTGCTATGATCACTTTTTAGTTTCAGGATTTGTGTGTGTGTGTGTGTGTATTCTTTCAGATTTTCTACCTAGATGATCAGATCATCAGCAAAGAAACTTCCTTTCTTTCTTCCCAATCTTTTCTTATTTCCTTTTCTTGTCTCACTTCATTAGCAAGGACTTTCAGTACAGTGTTGGAAAGGGGTGGTCAGAGAAGACACCTTTGTCTTTTTCCTGACCTTTAGGAGAAAGCCTTGAATTTCTCTCCAATAATTATCACAACACTTGTTTTTAAACTTTTAGGTGTGAAAAATGATTTCTATCAAAACTGATGATTCTAGCATTTGCAGAATCACACTCAAGGGCAAACTCAATCTAGACTGTGATATGTTTAAATTTTTTTTACATTTAAAAATAGTAATAATATAGCACAAAGCATAATAGGAAGCTAAATTTTGGCCACTATGTAACCACTGGTATTAAAATTGAGTCCAAAACAACGAGTAGAGGTGCTACAAAGTGTGGACTCAGACTATAGGTTTCATGAAGAAAAAAACTATTGTTTGGACTCATTGATTTAAAGTCTAAAATACATATAAACTTTATATCCTAGAATAAATTACTTATTGAATGTGTGAATCAACAAATAAGGGTTCTGGGTACTAAATAGCAATTTTGCTTTCATCTTCTTTCTTAGAGCTCTATCCACAAGAAAGAACTTCCCAGGAAAGCTTAGCTGTATTGACTAAAGTGGTACATATGCGATTCACTCCTATAGGACACAGCTAATTGTTCCTTTGGGAAATTAAGGGGTTAAAAGGACAAGAGAGCAGTTTCCCAAATTTCCAATTATTCATAAAAGTCATCTAGCCAGAATTAAAATTCTGAAGGCTATATTGAGAGCATAGCAGGCAGGAAGGCTAAGGATCTCCAAAGGGAGGAAATAGGCGGCAAGCGTCACTTTTTTTTTTTTTTTAAATCTCTCTCTTAAGTGGCGGGAAGAAACAAATAGTGCAAGACTTTTTTTTTCCTTCTCTATGCAAAATTAAAAGGAGGTTTCTTTTAAAATTCTGTGTTGCCATGTGGACGCCTGGTTCCACCTGAACTTATCTTTTCTCAAACCTTGAGCTAACCATTGTGTTTTTCTTATAGAAGTGTTTTCTTCAGTTCAGTTCAATTCAGTCGCTCAGTCATGTCCAACTCTTTGTGATCTCATGGACTGCAACACACCAGGCAGCCCTGTCCATCACCAACTCTCAGAGCCTACTCAAACTCATGTTCATCATGTCAGTGATGCCATCCAACCATCTCTTCCTCTGTTGTCCCCTTCTCCTCCTGCCCTCAATCTTTCCCAGCATCAGTGTCTTTTCCAGTGAGTCGATTCTTCGTATCAGGTGGCCAAAGTATTGGAGTTTCAGCTTCAACATCAGTCCTTCTAATGAATATTCAGGACTGATTTCCTTTAGGATGTACTGGTTGATGCCCTTGCAGTCCAAAGGACTCTCAAGAGTCTTCTCCAACACCACAGTTCAAAAGCATCAATTCTTCAGTGCTCAGCTTTCTTTATAGTCCAACTCTCACATCCATACATGACTACTGGAAAAGCCATAGCTTTGACTAGATGGACCTTTGATTGGTAAAGTAATGCCTCTGCTTTTTAATATTCTATTTAGGTTAGTCAGAGCTTTTCTTCCAAGGAGCAAGTGTCTTTTAATTTCATGTCTGCAGTCACCATCTGCAGTGATTTTGGTAGCCCCCCAAATAAAGTATCTTAGTGTTTCCATTGTTTCCCCATCTAGTTGCCATGAAGTGATGGGACTGGATGCCATGATCTTAGTTTTTTGAATCTTGAGTTTTAAGCCCACTTTTACATTCTCCTCTTTTACATTCATGAAGAGGTTCTTTATTTCTTCATCACTTTCTGCCATAAGGGTGGTGTCATCTGTGTATCTGAGGTTATTGATATTTCTACTGGCAATCTTGATTCCATCTTGTGCTCCATCCAGCCCTGCATTTTGCATGATGTACTCTGGATGGCATCACTGACTCGATGGACGTGAGTCTGAGTGAACTCCGGGTTGGTGATGGACAGGGAGGCCTGGCATGCTGCGATTCGTGGGGTCGCAAAGAGTCAGACATGACTGAGTGACTGAACTGAACTGAACTGAACTCTGCATATAAGTTATATGAGCAGGGTAACAATACACAGCCTTGATGTACTCCTTTCTTAAGCTATTTTAATGAACTATGTATTTACCTTTGACTTCGTCTTTCTTCAAGTCAGTTTTACCTAAGACTCAGAACTGATAATGGCTCAACAAACCAATATGTTTTACTCATGGAAATGTTCTCTTAAGCTATATTAGTGAGACTCTGTATTTGCTTGAAAATCTGCCTTTCTTCAAGATTCATGTCATTTGTTTTATGCTCCAGGATGACTCACCTTGTGCCAATGTTATCTCAAAATGCATGTGGTGGGTGAGGGGCCTGGTGCCACTGTCTGAGTTTTGAGACATTTCATTTCATTTCTTTTCTTTTTTTTTTTTCTGTAGTTGTAGCATTTTTTTTTAATTTTAAAATCTTTAATTCTTACATGTGTTCCCCTCCCACCCCCCTCCCCATAACATCTCTCTGGGTCATCCCCATGCACCAGCCCCAAGCATGCTGTATCCTGCGTCAGACATAGACTGGCGATTCGATTCTTACATGATAGTATACATGTTAGAATGCCATTCTCCCAAATCATCCCACCCTCTCACTCTCCCTCTGAGTCCAAAAGTCCGTTATACACATCTGTGTCTTTTTTCCTGTCTTGCATACAGGGTCGTCATTGCCATCTTTCTAAATTCCATATATATGTGTTAGTATACTGTATTGGTGTTTTTCTTTCTGGCTTACTTCACTCTGTATAATCGGCTCCAGTTTCATCCATCTCATCAGAACTGATTCAAATGAATTCTTTTTAACAGCTGAGTAATACTCCATTGTGTATATGTACCACAGCTTTCTTATCCATTCATCTGCTGATGGATATCTAGGTTGTTTCCATGTCCTGGCTATTATAAACAGTGCTGCGATGAACATTGGGGTACATGTGTCTCTTTCAATTCTGGTTTCCTCGGTGTGTATGCCCAGCAGTGGGATTGCTGGGTCATAAGGTAGTTCTATTTGCAATTTTTTAAGGAATCTCCACACTGTTCTCCATAGTAGCTGTACTAGTTTGCATTCCCACCAACAGTGTAGGAGGGTTCCCTTTTCTCCACACCCTCTCCAGCATTTATTGCTTGCAGATTTTGGGGAGAAAATAATAGCAAATGAAGCAACTGACAAACAACTAATCTCAAAAATATACAAGCAACTTATGCAGCTCAATTCCAGAAAAATAAACAACCCAATCAAAAAATGGACCAAAGAACTAAATAGACATTTCTCCAAAGAAGACATACGGATGGCTAACAAACACATGAAAAGATGCTCAACATCACTCATTATTAGAGAAATGCAAATCAAAACCACAATGAGGTACCACTTCACACCAGTCAGAGACATTTCTTTCTGCCCCCGTCTGATGTCTATGTCAGAAGCCTTCTCTATCTCTTCTATACTTTAATAAAACTTTTATTACACAAAAGTTCTGAATGATCAAGTCTGTTACTGATCCCAGATCAAATTCCTCTCCTCTGGAGGCCAAGAATCCCTGAATCTTTCACAGCATAGTGACAACCTTTCAATATAATGTGTTTGATACTGTAGAAAGATAACCTATGGCTGAGCCAAAAGGATCTGGTGAGAAGACAAAGGCTTTGTGAAAGAAATAGTTTTCAGTGCATGTTGCCTGTCCCATACCTTCAGTAGAGGTTCAGAATACTGCTGTCTGAGCAGTCAAGTATCACCTCTGATGAGGGAAGTTGCCACTGACACCCACAGATGATATTATGTTCTTGCTATCTTAGGATTCCACATGTATACTTGCTTTGTTTAAACTGGGAAATAAATATTAACAAGGAGACATATATTACACTGAATGGGTAACAAAACATAGAAATGAATATAATTGCATTTAATATTAATAGATCCTTAAGAATGGGGTTGATTTCTTATTTTATATTTTCTTGTTACAATTGTGTATAGGTTCAAATTTCTACAGTTTCTAAATCAGGATTTTCATCCCTTTCCACTGGGCTTCAATTTGAAGTTACATAATAAGAGTAAATATTGCACTATGTTACCTAAAGAATGTTACAATAAATATTTAAGTTATACCGTACAGATTAACAATATTACTGGAATTGAGAAAATGGTACATAATAAAAGTGAGCAAGAACTATAAATAAAGTTTTATAGGCTCTTTTTACTATCAGTGAAAAGATGAAGGAATTTCCACTCATTAACATATGCTGAGTCGCTTCAGTTGTGTCTGACTCTATGTGACCCCATAGACGGCAGCCCGCCGGGCTCCCCCGCCCCTGGGATTCTCCAGGCAAGAACACTGGAATGGGTTGCCATTTCCTTCTCCAAAGCGTGAAAGTGAAGTCGCTCATTCATGTCCAGCTCTTAGCGACCCCATGGACTGCAGCCCACCAGGCTCCTCCATCCATGACACTGATATTCTTTGATTTATATTTCAAAACTGTATTTAATTTCTGTCAACCAAATGTAGACTTCAAAGTTGGGATTTCTCTACAAACAAGCTTCTTACTGAAATTAATCATCCCACTTCTTTAATTATAAAGATCAGATGGAAATTGACACATGTTATCACAGTAGGCTTTGCAAATATGCAAGTGTTAATGCACATGTAGTTGTTGATCCATTACTTAATTCAGCACCATTGATTTAGCATGTCTGGGGTCACAGTCTGAACATGATACCAGTAAAACTGTCTGAAACACTCCAGGTGAGGTGTCATAAGTCTGGGATGCCCACTCACATCATTAATTTTCAGATTATTTATTTCATATAAAAACAATACTAACAGTTTCCAAAATGCATATTATACTTTCAAATGCACTCATATCTTATTAAATAGCCCTGACAAATTCTGTAGTTAAATCTTTATTAAATAAATATAATTTTTCCCAGGAGAGTGACATTGCACTTAAATATTGTCATATTTTTAAAATATCTCTTAAAATTATTGACATACACAGAAGTTGGAGGCTTTTAGCTGTTTGTAAATTTTCATTGATATTCCAAATAAGAAGCAATGGGAATAAAAACTCTTCAGAGAAATTGTTGAACAGAAACTGGCAATCTATCAGGAAACAAATTATCAACCACATGTAGGTCTCAAAATTTAGGATCACTAGGCAATAAAAATAGAGGCATCAAATTTTATCAAATGAGTTGGAGTGATGCATTCAAGTGACCTGATTAACTTCACAGACCATTTTGATTTCAAATTTTATTTTTTAAATATCTAGGTACAGATAAAAAATTACACTTTGAGATTGGTGTTTATTTCTTCTTGTTTTTTTTCTTTTTCATATTTAACAAAATTTTACCTTGATTTGTATAAATCTCCTCTTTCTAGTTTCCTTTGGTTTTATTGTTTTGCTTTGTTTTATTTTACTTTATTTTACAATACTGTATTGGTTTTGCCATACATCAACATGAATCCATCACAGGTGTACATGAGTTCTGAGTCCTGAACCCTCCTCCCACCTCCCTCCCCATACCATCTCTCTGAGTCATCCCAGAGCACCAGCCCCAAACATCCTGTATCCTGCATCAAACCTAGACTGGCGATTCATTTCTTACATGATATTACACAAGTTTCAATGCCATTCTCTCAAATCATCCCACCCTCTCCCTCTCCCACAGAGTCCAAAAGTCTGTTCTATACATCTGTGTCTCTTTTTGCTGTCTCGCATACAGGGTTATCATTACCATCTTTCTAAATTCCATATATATGTGTTAGTATGCTGTATTGGTGTTTTTCCTTCTGGCTTACTTCACTCTGTATAATCAACTCCAGTTTCATCCATCTCGTTAGAACTGATTCAAATGTATTCTTTCTAAAGGCTGAGTAATACTCCATTGTGTATATACCACAGCTTTCTTATCCATTCGTCTGCTGATGAACATCTAGGTTGCTTCCATGTCCTGGCTATTGCAAACAGTGCTGCGATAAACATTGGGGTACAGGCGTCTCTTTCAATTCTGGTTTCCTCGGTGTGTATGCCCAGCTGTGGGGTTGCCAGGTCATAAGGCAGTTCTATTTCCAGTTTTTTAAGAAATCTCCACACTGCTCTCAATAGTGGCTGTACTAGTTTGCATTCCCACCAACAGGGTAAGAGGGTTCCCTTTTCTCCACACCCTCTCCAGCATTTATTGCTTGTAGACTTTTGGATCACAGCCATTCTGACTGGTTTGAAATGGCACCTCATTGTGGTCTTGATTTGCATTTCTCTGATAATGAGTGATGTTGAGCATCTTTTCATGTGTTTGTTAGCTATCTGTATGTCTTCTTTGGAGAAATGTCTATTTAGTTCTTTGGCCCATTTTTTGATTGGGTCATTTATTTTTCTGGAATTGAGCTGCAGGAGTTGCTTGTATATTTTTGAGATAGTTGTTTGTCAGTTGCTTCATTTGCTATTATTTTCTCTCATTCCGAAGGCTACATTTTCACCTTGCTTATAGTTTCCTTTGCTGTGCAGAAGCTTTTAATTTTAATTAGATCCCATTTGTTTATTTTTTGCTTTTATTTCTGATATTCTGGGAGATGGGTCATAGAGGATCCTGCTGTGATTTATGTCGGAGATTGTTTTGCCTATATTCTCCGCTAGGAGTTTTATAGTTTCTGGTCTTACGTTTAGACCTTTAATCCATTTTGAGTTTATTTTTGTGTATGGTGTTAGAAAGTGTTCTAGTTTCATTCTTTTACAAGTGGTTGACCAGTTTTCCCAGCACCACTTGTTAAAGAGATTATCTTTAATCCATTATATATTCTTGCCCCCTTTGTCAAAGATAAGGTGTCCATATGGGTGTGTATTTATCTCTGGACTTTCTATTTTGTTCCATTGTCTATATTTCTGCCTTTGTGCCAGTACCATACTGTCTTGATGACTGTGGCTTTGTAGTATAGCCTGAAGTGTTTATTTCTTCTTGTTTTTTAGGAAATGGTTTGGATATCATCAGGTAAATGTCGTTGGGGTCTTTTAGATAAAATTACAGTTTGACCAAAAACAAGCATGGTAGTTCCATTGTATTTGAATGTGCTGTCCATCCATGTAGCCACACCTGCAAACATGTTAGTCAGTTGTTTCCCTGTGTTGTCTTAACACTTAAGTGAGGTTGATACAAGCAGAATAGAAAATTTTATTTCATGCAGATGCTTTTGCTTAACATTTAAGGCATAGGTAATTTAATTCAAGATATCCTTCCATGGAAAATATACTGAATGTCTTGTGTTGTAAACATTTATAAGTTTCAGTGATTTATTTTGAGCTGACATTAGAAATTCAATGCATAAATTTATGAGAATGAAACATGGACTGTGAATATAAGGCTTGAAAATTACAGTAATTTTGGAGAAGAGAAATAGTGTCCTCATTATCTTGAGGTCTCTTCCTGAGCTAGCCAAACCTTTTCCTAGCAAGGGCTTTCAACCTTGGCTACATATCAGACTCACTTAGAATTTTAAGATACCTAAGGCTTACTCCAAAGGCTCCAGATCAGAGCAATTCCACAAAAATCTATTGAGGTCATTTCTCAGCATCACTTTTAGTTAAGGACCTCAGCTGTAACCAGGATGGCTAACCATTCACCTAGGCAGTGAACTGAAGTAACAGCCTCCTCTACCATCTTTCTTCACCCAGAGCAGTCATTTTCAACTTGGGATGATTGTGGCCTTCAAGGGACAGTTGGCAAAGTCTGAAAAGATTTTTGGTTGCCAGAGTTTCAGGGTATGATTGACATCTGGAGGGGAGAGGGCAAAATAATGTGGCTGAACATCCACAGTAACAGTCCAACTAAGGAGGTTACAGTGCAATTAAGGAAGTTACAGTCCAACTAAGGAAGTTACAGTCCAACTAAGGAAGTTACAGTCCAACAAAGAAATAATTGACTTTGACCTAAACATCAATAGGATGAAGGCTGAAAAACCCTGAGGCAGAGACTCTAGTTTCTCATGACCTGGGTGACTGCAGACCAAATCTATTTACCTATAATCATTTTTAAAGTATCTGCTGTTTATCTTCTCATTCTAAAAAGTCTAAGAAACAATAGAAACTTGTCCCTTCCCTTTTGACTTTAATTTACTGTTTCTACTACTCCTTATCTTTCCTGGTGAAAGCAGCTCTTTTGCCCTTTTCCTATTTGCCCATTTCTGTCGACCCTCTAAGCTTAAAAACCTAACCATAGAAATGAGATCACCAAACAGTTGAAACTAACTCCTGACTTAGGCTTCCTGAATGCACACCATGCTTTGTTTAGCCTGTCTATTCATTTTCTGGAATAATAGAGGTTAGAATGAAGAAGTGGGCAGTTAAAGAATGGCTTTCTCTCCAACCCCAACTGTCCTCCTGGCAATCGTGCAGGCAGACCACTCGGACAAGATAACATCTGCAGAGAGAGTCGGCCAGCCCACAACCATGGAGGAAGATGCAGAACCCACCATCCTGCCTCCGTGACTCACTGAGATTCTCCCTCACTTTTCTCTTGAAAACCTATTACAATTGAGCAGAATCTTCAGCTTCTCAGGACTCGAGTCAAATCTCCCCCAGATTGCTGGCTTTTCTGATTAAAGGACCTTTCCTTTCCATTCATACTTGCCTCTCAAATTATTGGTTTTTGAACAGCGAACATTCAAGCCTGAGTTCATTAACAAGGAAACCAGCCAACTTCAAAATGGATGATAAGACAAAGGGCTCAGGCAACTCCTTCTCTTCCTCACTCCCTTCCCTTCTTTCTTCATTTTCTTTCTTCCTTAGTTGTTTTTGCATATTTAACCATTACTTGCTTGTGTGAATGATAAATCCCTTCAGTGTTCTACTCTGTGCAACCCTATGAGAACTAAAGCCCTCCAGGTCTTGGGATTACCCAGCCAAGAATACTGGAGTAGTTTGCCATGCCCTCTTCCAAGGGGTCTTCTCCACCCAGAAATTGGACCCTTTTCTCTTAGGTCTCCTAATTGGTGGGCAAGTTCTTTATCACTAGCACAACTTGGGAAGCCCATTACTTATACATTGCCAAAGCAATTGCATTATTAGGTTAAATAACAAATACAATATTGTAAAGTAATTAACCTCCAATTGAAATAAATAAATTTATATTTAAAAACAAAAGAAAAACAAAAAAAGAAACCAATCAAACTGAGCACCCATTATTGAGAGCTGGATTCAGACTATGTTATTGGTTTTCTGCTCCATACATTCCTCCCTGTGATTTCATACAGGTAGCCAAGGAAAGCATATATTTTCACAGGAAGGCACATTTTATCACTTCTATAAAATGTGTAATTACAAAAAAAGTACAATTTTTTTTAACATCATAAGCTTGTCTAAAAACAGATCAATTATAAGTTGCCATTGTGAGTCGGTTTGAGGTAGGAGATGACAGAAGCTGGTTAGATGTTAAATAATTGTAGCTTGAAAGTGAGGTCAAGGTCAGATAAATTTTGATTCTGTTTGCTTGGTAGGAAATGATTGTCTCAGTGAACAGGGTAGGGAACAGCAGGAAAGCTGATAATAGAACTTTAGTTAGGGGACCATGTTTATACTAAAAAATGAGCAGCAAATCTATACACAACAAAATACCAATCAAAAGTTGTACAAGTATTTGATATTTTAGTCAGCATTCAACATTTTAGGTGGCATTCAAGCCATATGAGTGCATTTCCTCCATCATCAGATATTTTATTACAGGGAAGAAAAGAGATGGTTTAAATTATCTAGATATTTATTTTACCCCTATTATGTTAATGTTGCATTCCTAAAGCCTCAATGATATTTTGCTTGTTTAAGATACTATGACTGCAGTTTATTTTAGTAAAGGGCATGTAGACTTGACTTTCAGTTATTAATTAAAAATTCTAGTAACCCAGGGTCTCAGAGCTTCCATGAGGACACATGAAGTAGCCATGTCCAGGGCTGGTGTTAGGATTGCCAGGCACTCAGCTGTTCGTAGGCTCACACTCCATTAGGGGCCAAATGTTAATTGGTCCAAATCTGTGTTGCTCATATACTTAGGCAAAAAATTTTTCTTAAAAATCTTTATTTCTATAATAATTGCACAGTTCCTAGGACTGTTGTTTCACCTTGGTTTTCTGGTTTGAACTCTTTGCTGAGGCTGCAGACTTGTCCTGATCCCCAACGCCCAAACAACTCTTGTCAATACCTGGGTGGGAAAGAGCCCCTGGAGAAGGAAAGAGCAACCCACTGCATTACTCTTGCCTGAGGAATTCCGTGAACAGAAGGGCACATGGGGTCACAGAGTCGGACGTGACTGAGGGACTGAGCACACAAGCGTGCTTTTCTCCAAAGGGGCCAGTGGAGAAGAGTGAGGTATGTGCAGTGAATGACAGCAGTGAATTCAAGTGCTCCAAGTGAGAGAGTGAGTGAAAACACAACATAGAAAAAGAAAAAAAAAATTGGTAGATTTGTCCCTGAGTCTTGACCCCAAACAGTCTTTTCTAGATCATAAGAGAACAAGGCAGCTTTCATCATTTTGACCCTGCATATAAAAAACAGACATGAACTATTCACAGTGATGCAAGCTGGCTTTGAAATCAACAAGGCCTGGCTGACAGCACCCACCAAATTGGCACATTCATTGGAAATGATGTTCAAAGCAGCTCACAGGAGGAATGGGAAAAGCAGGTTTGGCTTCTCTGATAGAATACAGAGCAGCATTTCCTTTGGAATCCACATTCATGCTTGATGCTGTAAGCATGGATGGAGATATGCAGAAATATGAAAGTATCCTACATTCAAATTTAATGTATTTGTTTTTAGAAGCTGATTGATCTAATAACAAGTCTACTTACTTCAGATTTTAAAATAACCTGTGGACTGTCCCATTTCACTCTGTGATTACTTCTGGAGAGAAACTCAAATAAAACTAAACTGAATCCATACAATTTATGGTCTGAGGGTGGCTCACTAATAAGATGCTGATAGAATAGATATGGGCCAAAAGGAAGATGAGTCTGGGTTTTGGCTCAGGGCCTCCACCAATGGCTTTTCACTCTCTCCAGTGGTAACAATCCTGTTGGGCATTGACACCTGCAATATGGAACAAATAAATAACATAAGGGCCTTAGAGCAATGAAATTCTGGAGATACTCCCCATCTCTAGCCACACTCAATGAAATATATATTTAAAGATGAGAATTTCATGGACTTCCTTGGTGGTCCAGTGGTTAAAATACTGCATTCCCAATGCAGGAGGCCTGGTTCAATCCCTGGTCGGGGAACTAGATCCCACATGCCATAACCAAATAAAAAACAAAAACGAGAATCCCAAGTTAAAATTATGGGGGGATAAATATCAGGGGAGGAAAAGAAAGGCAATTGAGACCTCTGATTATTGATTGATTAATAGGATCAGTTTGATGCTGGATGAGATTACTTAATTTCCATCTTCTGTGTTTTATCAGAGGCATTAGTTATTTGGGGAACTAAATCTTTTCTTATTTTATAGAGTGTATTTTTAAAATATTTCTGGGCTTTCTGATTCCTCAGCATCTTTGTTCACAGTACCTCCAAATTCCTTATGTATGTTGTAGTCAATGTTAGAAAGAGAATACTATATACTTTATTTTAATCATTGAACTATAATTAATAAGAAAATTAAGTGATTAGAAATTAGACACTATGCTTATGTGGAAACATGCTTAATATTAAAAATCCTATTATATAATATCATATTTGGACTACTTTTTTTTTTTTTAATAAAAGCAGTCCATTCATCTTGGGTTCCTTTCATTTAACAATGTCATTTACCAGTTAATCTCTTGCACAATATTATTTGTCCTGAATATGTTTGGTAAACTATCTTTAAATAGCCATTTGATGTCACATTTTTGTGGGTAGATCATAAGAGTTGTAATTATTTGGCCCAACATATCTACATGAATACATGTTAGAGACAGGAACCTGTATAAACATGAAGTCCAAGGAAAATCACATGGAAAAAATATAGACCACAAATACCAGGTGGGACAAGTTTGCTTCTGTGCAAATATTTTAGGACAAATTTAGAAATGGTCACACTCGCCCACAGGTAAGCGTGAATCCTCAGAATGGGACTGCAGCTAATAGAACACGACTGACACAATGGCACATCAACAAAAAATACAGACCTCTCACCCTTTCTGATAAACCTACAGTCACCAGAAGTAAGGAGTTCCGCTCTGTGGGCAAAGGAAATGTGATATAATCAGTATTCTGGAATTTCAGAGTCAACTTTTGCTTTATAGAAAGTTCTGAATGTTAACCTCTATAGCTAAAAATAAGAATTACAGAAACAGTTGAATGAAAGTAAACATTATATTAATACTTCAATCATCTTAAAACCCATGTACCAAATCTTTGTCTGACTTTGTTGTTGAAGTGGATATATACCTGTAAATTGAAGTTTGATGAAATAAAGAACAGAGCTTAAAGGATGTATCTTTAGTTTGATTTAAAAAATAACAAGGAACTGTTAAGTAAATATAATAAGAAAATACTTGCCTCTTTCCCAGAGGGATGGGAGGTGGGGAGGGGGGAGGTGGGAGGTGGGTTCAGGATTGGGAACACGTGTAAATACGTGGCGGATTCGTGTTGATGCGTGGCAAAACCAATACAATATTGTAAAGTTAAAAAATAATAATAATAAATTTAAGAAAAAAATAAAAATAAAAAATAAAAAGAAAATACTTGCCTCTTTCAAGATTCACTGTATATTCTCTTTTTATTTATTCTGAGTCTATTTTTAATTCTTTAATAGAGTTTTCTTCATCAAGATCTTCTTCATTATGTTCTGTATAATTCTTCTTAGAGAAATAACATCTTATTTCTATTTTTTGCATGATTATTGCTTTTATGAGGGTATGTTGCCAACTTGCATACATTATTAAAGTATTTAGAAACTTGACCAAAGTCTCTTATTGCTTTGCTAGCTTTCTATTGATTCTGCGGCTAATAAATCATTCGCAAATAGATAAATTTCTTTTTTATTCCTCATTTCCATTTTTAATTTTTTTTGCCAGGACTTCTATTCCTGTATTTATCAGAAAGAGACTTTATATCTGCAAGAAACAGAATGTTGAACTTAGAGACTCATTGCGTTTAAGAATAAGAACAAGGCAAATGTCTCCATGACTATGTGTATTTTTTGTATTTGAATAACTCTTCATACTTATTAACTCAAACTTAATAATTGCATATTTCAATCTTCTATTTATACTTCAATTTCATTAATGGTGATTGGTGGTCTATTTCTTCTTAGACATCAATTTTTACATTTTATATATTTTCTAATATGTATATATTCATTTCTTTCAACTGTTTAGCTAATAAGTTTTAAATTTCAAAATTACATTTGTAAATGATTCAACTTGTCATAGATTAATACGTTCATCTCATATTTTGTAGGAATACATTTTAATGTCTTCCTTTTACAAAACTTTGTTTTCAATAGTTATAAGACAAATCCACTTCTAAACTCCAATTGGTGATAAGTAGCAGAGAAGAGATTTACTGCCATGGCAAAGCACTTTTGTAGTAATAACTTCAGCACATAAATTTGAAGTATATTTACTATAGCTGTGTATATTTTAAAATATTTGCAAATGTTAACAACATATTTAGACTGATAAAATACTGAAGTTAATATAGTCAAAACTGTAAGTCATATACATCGCTACCAATTCCAAGTACATTTCTATCTCAGTGCTTTCTTAATTCAGCACAATACTGTTTGTCAGGATGCTGTGCTCCTAGAAATTAGCTTTCTTATTATCACTGCAAATAAACATTTATTATTGAACATTGAATCCCTAACTCAGCATACCATTCATATTTTCAAAGCTCTGATTTCATAACTTTGTTCACAATATCCAGCATTTATTGGAATTAACTGTCTTTCTCTATTTTAATCACCATATGGTAATAATATAAACTTGGCATCATTTAAATTTTTGAAATTCTTCTGTTAATGGAACCAACTCATTGCTCAGTCTCCCTTTCCTCTTTATAAATGCATAAAGAAAACTTGGAATAAAATCTGAGCAGAGTTTAGAACAGCCACATGTTTTAAGTAAACATCACATTTATAGGATGATATGTGTATGTGAATGCAGGTGGGTCACCTTCCATCAAGTATTAGTGAAAGTGTGAAAGTGAAAGTGTTAGTTGCTTCAGTCATGTATGACTCTTTGTGAACCCATGGACTGTAGTGCACCAGGCTCCTCTGTTCATGGAATTCTCCAGGCAAGAATACTGGAGTGTGTTTCCATTCCCTTCTCCAGGGAATCATCCTGACCCAGGGATCAAACCTGGGTCTGCAGCATTGTGGATCGATTCTTTACCATCTGAGTCATTAGGGAAGACCAAGTTTTGTAGAGCTGAAGCTTTTTCAGCAATATTTTGTCTTTCTTTCTGTGGTCCAGGACACGATCCTGATGATGGATATTAAATATCAACAAATATTTTGAAGGCTACTTCCTTGCAGGAAGTTAGGACTGCATATTGAATTCACAGTTTTTCTTATGCTTGCAATTTTGCTTTTGAGCTCATGACTGTAAACATGCTTATTCTACTGGAATTTCTCTACTGGACACACAGAATGAACACAGGATGGAGGAGACAGGAGGACCAAACAGACACATTCTAAACAGAGTAAGTCTTCCTAAAAGAAATCTAGCCTCCTTGTGATCTTTATACATTTTCATTTCTAAGATACAAGAATGAGAGAAACGATTAATGAATCCTATATTTCTCTCAACTGTGGTTTTGTGTGGGGTCCTAACTTTTAAGACAAGCCTTTAAATAATAAAGCAAACAAATAAAAGAGAACAAAATTCTTCCAAAAAATATGCCCAGGCAATACTGTAGAGCCTCAAAATGAAAAATGGAAGAGATCGGTTTCCTTTACTAATATTCTTTAATCTCAAAAAATGTGTCAAAATGCCTTCATTTCAAAAATTAAATATTTGTCTTCTTTCATTAAATTTGACAGTGCTCATCTTGGAGTGGCCAATAAGTGCTGTGACAGGGCCTTACATAATCCTGACCCTGTTCCTACTACCTTATGGATTTCTAAAATGAAAGTTAAAATCATGAGAATAGTTGAATTAACCTCTTAATTTTCATAACTTTGCACAATATTTTTAAAATTCTTCATGTACCAAATTGTGGCTACAGGTATTTTGCACTACAAAAAACACCCCATAGTACACTCTACATTCCCCTTGGTGATTAAAGTAAACATGAAAATGTAGAAAACAGCAATTCTTAGAAACTTGGATCCTACATATATCCTATATTTATTTTTTAGAACATTCATGGTCTCTTCTTTTGTCCCTATTATTTTTTTTCTATTTATTATAATTAAATCAGATTGCCACTACATTGTCTTTTTGAATTAAGTAACTGTTTTGGGGTAAGATATACATTTTTTGATGAAAACTACATTTAGTAAGAAATCATTAAAAACAGCCTAGTTCATGTAAAGCAATTTTGAGTCACTTTCCAGTGAGCTGAATACTAATTCCTTTGTCAAGCTTAATAAATCTTTTTAAAATAAATTTCTACTGAGCAGAACTTATGTAGAAGTAGCTTTTATGTTGTTCCTAATTAAGAAAAACTTTATATTTTCCTGTTGATTATCACGACATACTCAGTACAGAAATTAAAGCTTGAGGAAATAAGGCATTTATTTTCCAGGTTCAGAAATTATTTAAAAAAATATAGTCTAGCTCATTGCCTCAAAATCCTGGGAGTGATTTTAGTTTTAAAATTATATATATATATTTATATATATATATATATATATATATATAATTTATTTTAATTGGAGGCTAATTACTTTTTATTTTAACCTGGGCTATTTGGCTGAATGCTTCAGTTTTATTCAGTGCCCCATTCATAATGTCCAAAATACATATTTAAGCAATAGGTATAAACCTACATAATTCTATTCTTAAAGACACACATAATATGTTCAGGAAAAATATGAAAGAATATAAGAATTTAGGAGAAGGGTCCATGCACGTGCAACAAATAAATATCGGACAGAGGTAGAAATTTCAAGAGAGCTAACTTAAAATATTTCTTTTGATCAAATTAATTGATTCATTGTTTAAAATGAACAAAGTCATTGTAGATATTTTTGCCTTAAGGAAGAGCAATGTTGACATTGCCAGAAAAATTTTAAAAAAATTAAAACTGAACCCATTACCAAGTATGACTAAGCTTCACATGAAAAAGTCTTTAAATAGTGAGGTAGATGTCGTAAGTAATATTTTAACAAAATATCATCAATTGGTCATTATTGGTGAATTTTTTTACTTTACTAACAAATAATTTATACATTAATTTTTTCATAAAATATTTGATGTTCACATTAATATGAGTAAGCTGGACTTCTATCTCAATCCTTTGAAAGCTATCTTCTTTTTTTAAACTTTATTTCTAATAAGAAAATTGCTTTTTGCAAGTCTGTTCTCTATGTCTGCATCTCTATTCTTGTCTTGCAAATAGGTTCATTAGTACCATTTTTCTATATGCCATATATATATGTGTGTGTGTGTGTGTGTGTTAATACATAATATTTAGTTTTTCTCTCTATGAATGACTTCATTCTCTATTGACAGGCTCTTTGTGGAGGCTGCAACAGGCGCATATAACATGGCTGAGAGGAGCTACCCCACATCCGAGGTCAGGGGCAGAAGCCGGGAGGACCCCATGCCGGAGGGGCGGCGGCCAAGAGGAGTTTCCCCATGTCCAAGGTCAGGGATAGCGGCCGAGAGTGCCAGGCTGCAATAGCGCAGGAATGGCTGAGAGGAGCTACCCTGCATCAGAGGTCAGGTGCGGCAGCCAAGAGGAGCTACCCCACATCCAAGATCAGGGGAGGCAGGGGGAGGAGCAACCCCACGTCCAAGGAGCTGTGGTTGCGCAGGTGTAGTAGGGCCGAGAGGAGCTATTCCACCTTCAAGGTCAGGAGGGAAGGCGGTGAGGAGATACCCCTCGTCCAAGGTAAGGAGCAGGGGCTGCGCTTTGCTGGAGCAGCTGTGAAGAGATACCACATGTCCAAGGTAAGAGAAACCCAAGTAAGATGGCAGGTGTTGCAAGAGGGCATCAGAGGGCAGACACACTGAAATCATAATCACAGAAAACTAGTCAATCTAATCACACTAGGACCACAGCATGTCTAACTCAATGAAACTAAGCCATGCCCGTGGGGCCACCGAAGACGGGCGGGTCATGGTGAAGACTTCTGACAGAAGTCCAGTGGAGAAGGGAATGGCAAACCACTTCAGTATTCTTGCCTTGAGAACCCCATGAACAGTATAAAAGGCAAAATAATAGGATACTGAAAGAGGAACTCCCCAGGTCAGTAAGTGCCCAACACACTACTGGAGATCAGTGGAGAAATAACTCCAGAAAGAATGAAGGGATAGAGCCAAAGCAAAAACAATACCCAGCTGTGGATGTGACTGGTGATAGAAGCAAGGTCCAATGCTCTAAAGAGCAAGATTGCATAGGAACCTGGAATGTCAGGTCCATGAATCAAGGCAAATTGGAAGTGGTCAAACAAGGGATGGCAAGGGTGAATTTCGACATTCAAGGAATCAGCGAACTAAAATGAACTGGAATGGGTGAATTTAACTAAGATGACCATTATATCTACTACTGTGGGCAAGAATCCCTTAGAAGAAATGGAGCAGCCATCATGGTCAACAAAAGAGTCCTAAATGCAGTACTTGGATGCAATCTCAAAAACGACAGAATGATCTCTGTTCATTTCCAAGGCAAACCATTCAATGTCACAGTAATCCAAGTCTATGCCCCAACCAGTAACTCTGAAGAAGCTGAAGTTGAATGGTTCTATGAAGAACTACAAGACCTTTTAGAACTAACACCCAAAAAAGATGTCCTTTTCATTATAGGGGACTGGAATGCCAAAGTAGGAAGTCAAGAAATACCTGGAGTAACAGGAAAATTTGGCCTTGGAATACGGAATGAAGCAGGGCAAAGACTAATAGAGTTTTGCCAAGAAAATGCACTGGTCATAGTGAACACCCTCTTCCAAGAGAAGACTCTACACATGGACATCACCAGATGGTCAACATCGAAATCAGATTGATTATATTCTTTGCAGCCAAAGATGGAGAAGCTCTATACAGTCAACAAAAACAAGACCAGGAGTTGACTGCGGCTCAGATCATGAACTCCTTATTGCCAAATTCAGACTTAAAGAAAGTAGGGAAAACCATTAGACCATTCAGCTATGACCTAAATCAAATCAGTTATGATTATACAGTGGAAGTGAGAAATAGATTTAAGGGACTAGATCTGATAGATTGAGTACCTGATGAACTATGGACTGAGGTTCGTGACATTGTACAGGAGACAGGGATCAAGATCATCCCCATGGAAAAGAAATGCAAAAAAGCAAAATGGCTGCCTGGGGAGACCTTACAAAAAGCTGTGAAAGGAAGATAAGCGAAAGCAAAGGAGAAAAGGAAAGATATAAACATCTGAATGCAGAGTTCCAAAGAACAGCAAGAAGAGATAAGAAAGCCTTTCTCAGCGATCAGTGCAAAGAAATAGAGGAAAGCAACAGAACAGGAAAGACTAGAGATCTCTTCAAGAAAATTAGAGATACCAAGGGAACATTTCATGCAAAGATGGGCTCGATAAAGGACAGAAATGGTATGGACCTAACAGAAGCAGAAGATATTAAGAAGAGGTGGCAAGAATACACAGAAGAACTGTACAAAAAAGATTTTAAAGACCAAGATTATCACGATGGTGTGATCACTCACCTAGAGCCAGACATCTTGGAATGTGAAGTCAAGTGGGCCTTAGATAGCATCACTACGAACAAAGCTAGTGGAGGTGATGGAATTCCAGTTGAGCTATTTCAAATCCTGAAAGATGATGCTATGAAAGTGTTGCTCTCAATATGCCAGCAAGTTTGGAATACTCAGCAGTGGCCACAGGACTGGAAAAGGTCAGTTTTCAGTCCAATCCCAAAGAAAGGCAATGCCATAGAATGCTCAAACTACCACACAATTGCACTCATCTCACACACTAGTAAAGTAATACTTAAAATTCTCCAAGCCAGGCTTCAGCAGTACATGAACCATGAACTTCCAGATGTTCAAGCTGGTTTTAGAAAAGGCAGAGGAACCAGAGATCACATTGCCAACATCCGCTGGATCATGGAAAAAACAAGAGAGTTCCAGAAACACATCTATTTCTGCTTTATTGACTATGCCAAAGCCTTTAACTGTGTGGATCACAATAAACTGTGGACAATTCTGAAAGAGATGGGAATCCCAGACCACCTGACCTGTCTCTTGAGAAACCTATATACAGGTCAGGAAGCAACAGTTAGAACTGGACATGGAACAACAGTCTGGTTCCAAATAGGAAAAGTAGTAAGTCAAGGCTCTATATTGTCACCCTGCTTACTGAACTTCTATGCAGAGTACATCATGAGAAACACTGGGCTGGAAGAAGCACAAGGTGGAATCAAGATTGCTGGGAGAAATATCAATAACCTCAGATATGTAGATGACACTACCCTTATGGCAGAAAGTGAAGAGGAACTAAAAAGCCTCTTAATTAAAGTGAAAGCGGAGAGTGAAAAAGTTGGCTTAAAGCTCAACATTCAGAAAACAAAGATCATGGCATCCGGTCCCATCACTTCATGGGAAATAGATGGGGAAACAGTGGAAACAGTGTCAGACTTTACTTTTTGGGCTCTGAAATCACTGCAGATAGTGACTGCAGCCATGAAATTAAAAGACACTTACTCCTTGGAAGAAAAGTTATGACCAACCTAGACAGCACATTCAAAAGCAGAGACATTACTTTGCCAACAAAGGTCCGTCTAGTCAAGGCTATGGTTTTTCCATTGATCATGTATGGATGTGAAAGTTGGACTGTGAGGAAAGCTGAGCACTGAAGAATTGATGTTTTTGAACTGTAATGTTGGAGAAGACTCTTGAGAGTCCCTTGGACTGCAAGGAGATCCAACCAGTCCATTCTGAAGGAGATCAGCCCTGGGATTTCTTTGGAAGGAATGATGCTAAAGGTGAAACTCCAGTACTTTGGCCACCTCATGTGAAGAGTTGACTCACTGGAAAAGACTCTGATGCTGGGAGGGATTAAGGGCAGGAGGAGAAGGGGACGACAGAGGATGAGATGGTGGATGGCATCACGGACTCAATGGAGGTGAGTCTGAGTGAACTCCAGGAGTTGGTGATGGACAGGGAGGCCTGGTGTGCTGGGATTCATGGATTCGCAAAGAGTCAGACACAACTGAGCGACTGAACTGAACTGAAATGAACTGAATATCCCATTGCATATATATACCACACTTCTTTATCCATTCATTTGTTGATGGACATCTAAGTTGCTTCCATGTCCTGGTTATGTAAATAGTGCTGCAATGAACATTGTGGTACATTTAAGGATAGGGTGGGGCGGATTGAGAAAGTAGCATTGACATATATATTCTACCATGTGTAAAACAGATAACTAATGGAAAGCTGCTGTATAACACAGGGAACCCAGCCTGGCACTCTGTGATGACCTAAAGGAGTGGGATCAGGGTCTATGTATATTATTACTGAGTATTATTACTGATTCTCATTGTTAAATGGCAGAAAACACCACAACATTGTAAAGTAATTATTGTCCAATTAAAAAAATAAATTGAACAAAATAAAAAGAAAATCACTTTTTTTATGTCTGTGTTTTTAAGTTAGCTACTTTTCCGTGCCTTGTGTTAAAATAGAAATGGGCAACTGTAAAGCTTAGTTTCTTTAAACACCTATAGAAAATTACTGAGTATATGCGAAGGTGTTTTTTACATCTGGCTGAGTGTGTACAATACAGGTTTTGTTCATTTTTAGCAATGACAACACTACTGCAAGTGGACATAGTATCATCAGGTTAGGAAGACACTCCCACCGGAAGAGTGGATGTTATGGTTTTCCAGTAGAGGTTGTGAGTTTGCACATGTGCAGTTACACTCTTAGTTTTATTTCTCCTTATGACCAGTGACACAAGTGGAAGAATTTACCATGAACATGGGGCATGAAATATACAGAAGTGACCAAAAGTCAACCTAACCAGTCAACAAAGAGATCACACCTGTGATTGGGGCCTTATTAGCACCAAACTCAAAGTAGGTAAATTAATCCTTCACAAATTAGTTGGGCCCAGACTATATTAGTTAACCTGTTTTTTAATTTCTCAGAGCTTAGCTTTATACTTCTATGAATACGCAATTAGTAAATGCTATCCTATCACAAAGCTTTAAATGCAGTTTTACTACTAAATATCTATGTTTTTTTGTTTTTCCCAAATATGTATGTTGCAAGTTTGTTTGTTAATAGTTATAAATTTACTTTAAGTATTTCAATATAAATATTTTAATTGCTGGGGAATTCCTGGACATCAAGTTTTCAAAAAGCTTACATTTGTTATATGAAAAACAAAAAAAAATGGTAGGGAATTGTGGGGGCTTCCCAGATAGCTCAGTGGTAAAAATAATCCACCTGTCAATGCAGGAAATGCAAGAGACAGGGTTTGATCCCTGGGTCGGGAAGGTTCCTTGGAGGAGAAGATAGCAACCCACTCGAATATTCTCGCCTAGAAAATCCCATGGACAGAGGAGCCTAGTGGGCTACAGTCTATAGCGTTTGGCAACAGTCCATAGGGTCACAAAGAGTTGGATATGACTGAACATGCATGCAGGGTTAACTGACCATTTTTATGGGAAATCGACCAAACAATGCCCTCCTTGCTGTGTTAGACTTTTTCCCACTGAAAATAACATATTTTTAGGACATGAGCTGACCCAGAGCAACCCTACAATGTTATATGGTAGATCATCACAATGAGATTAATCTAGTCAATCCTGAAGGAAATTAGTCCTGAATATTCATTGGAAGGACTGGTGCAGAAACTGAAACCTCAATACTTTGGCCGCCTGATGCTAAGAACTGACTCATTGGAAGAGATCCTGAGCTGGGATGGATTGAAGGCAGGAAGAGCAGGAGATGCCAGAGGATGAGATGGTTGGATGGCATCACCGAATGGATGGACATGAGTTTGAGCAAGCTCCAGGAGTTGGTGATGGACAGGGAACCCTGGCCTGCTGCAGTCCATGGGGTCACAAAGAGCCAGACATGACTGAGCTACTAAACTGATGAACTGAACTGAAATCACTATATTAAACAATGAGAAAAACTAATACAATTAGCAGGGCAGACAGTGTATCTTTGAGAAGAAAATTATTTTATGTATATTAATGTATGTATGGGTTTATTTTCAGGAAAATAATTAGGGAATTCATGAGATTAGAAATGAAAAGCCTAAAAGGAATAAGGTTCAAAAATTTTAATAAATCTATAGGAGTTCCTGGTACAAAGAGAGATCTACCAATTTGTCAAGATTACAGGGCAAGAGATAGAAAAATTATGTGAGGACTTTTAAATAGCAGGTCAGTATAATATTAAAATTTAAAGAAGTTATTCTTTTGTGTTATAATGTGAGCTCCAATACCATGATCTTAAACTCTGGCAGAATGTTTTATAGAGATCCCTTACTGAAATATATGTTTGTGGGAATATTCATGATGGTGATGAATTATAATGATATTTTTGTTGGTATGTTATTACAATGAAATTAAGGTAGTAATAACAGTAATATTTAATATTAGTAAGTACTTACTAGATATCAGGCATTGTTTGGAATACATTGATCATCAATTCTCATTTAGTCCTTGAGATGATAGAATTGTTATCCCTGTGTTACAGATGAAGAAACAAGATATTAACAATGTTGAAATACATCTATCTTTGTTTTCTTTTTCCAAATATCATGTTTTTAATTTGGAAGATTCACCATTTTATAATTCCTTTTTCTAAAATGAGGTATTCTTTATTTACAGTATTGTTTTAGTTTCAGTTATACAGCAAAGTGATTCATTTATACATACACACATATATATACTTTTTTTCAGGTGATTTTCTGTTATAGAGGTGTTGTTTTTTTTTATTTTTTTTAGTAGGGGTGCACTTTCCCCACTCTTTTTTAAAAATTTTTATTTTTACTTTATTTTACTTTACAATACTGTATTGGTTTTGCCATACATTGACATGAATCCACCACGGGTGTACATGAGTTCCCAGTCCTGAACCCTTCTCCCACCTCCCATCCCATATCATCTCTCTGGATCATCCCCATGCATCTGTTATAGGTTTTTATAAAATATTGAGTATAGTTATCTGTGCTATACAGGTCCGTTTTGGTTACCTATTTTAAACACAATGCTGTGTGTCTGTCTGTTAATCCCAAACTCCTAATTTATCCTCCCTACTTTGTTATCCCCTTTGGTAACAAAGTTTGTTTTATATGTCTGTGGGTCTAATTCTGTTTTGTATATAAGTTCATTTGTATTATTTTTGTTTTTCAGATTCCGCATAAAAGGGATATCATGTGATATTTGTCTTTCTAGGTCTGACTGACTTTACTTCTTTTCTATGAAAGTGAAGGTGTTAGTCATTCAGTCGTGTCCAACTCTTTGCTCCCTCATGGACTGTAGCCCACCCAACTCCTCTGTCCATGAAAATTTTCAGGCAAGAATACTGGAATGGGTTGCTATTCCCTTCTCCAGGGGATATATATGTGTGTGCTAAGTCACTTCAGTCTTATCTGACTCTACGTGACCCAAGCAAGAATACTGGAGTGGGTTTCTATGCCTTCCTCCAGGCATCGTCCCAAGCCAGGGATCGAACTCATATCTGTTATGTCTCCTGCACTGGTAGACAGGTTCTCTACATCTAGCATCACCTGGGAAGCCCTTAAACAAGCCACTCTTCTTTGAAGCAGAATCAAACCAGTGGCCTAAGGATTACCTTTTTTATTCCATTGTGTGAAAATTTCCAGGCAAGAATACTGGAGTGGGTCTCCATTTCTTACTACAGAGAATCTTCCCAGCCTAGGGATTGAACTTGCATCTCTTACATCTCCTGCATTGGCAGGCAAATTCTTTACCACTGCACCACCTGGGAAGCCTATAAAATCACCACAAATCTTCAAAAGTCAAGGTCTTGGTGCCTCTGTGGAAAGCAAAGTTTACTCTGCATTGATTTAGGTAATAAAGGCAACTGAGATTCAGCAAATGAAAGGCTCCATCCAGGACACTGAATCTCCAGCAAGCAATGTAAAGATGCAGGAATTCTCAAAATCCCTCCATGTTTGTATTTCACAGGGCCATCTACTAACTGGCAACTCTGATCTGTCACTTTATTTCTTGTCTTGATTCCTGGATCTCAAGTTATCTAGAAATACATCAATTTGTAAATTGATAGCCACATAATCAATTCATTTTCTGCTTTGGTTATTTGACTAAATATGGCTTTGGCAGGAAAAAAAGAAAAGCCATAAAAGAGTGTAGAGAGGGGTAATTATGCAGAAACAGAAAACTGGAGATGACTTTGAACAATGAGGATTTGAGATCTCACAGGTATTTCCCGAGGTCCAGGGATGATGTACCAGCTGATAAGGCACCGCTCTGGTGAGGCTCTCATGGTGGCCTGAGGCTGCGACCACAATGGTGAGCTTCATGGCACTGTGACATTTCAGTGTCACAATGCTTGTGGGAATTCTTTACTATCCTTTCTGGGCAGACCACGAGTTCCTTAGCAGGTGGGAGGGAACTCACACAGCACAGTGTCTCTAACTGATACGTAGATTACTTGCATATCAGAGACTGGACTCATTCTAATTAAGGCACTCCTCTGAGAAAAAAATCTATTCAATCGTGTTAATGACAAAGGTTCTTGACCTCCTTAATCAATAGAAGTTGATTAGAAGCCAGACAATAAATGCAGGTATGGCTTTATTGGGGTCCCTACTGCCAGAGCAAGTAACAGGTGTCCTTGCTTGCTTGCAAGGGAGGTGCAAGCTGGTTTCTTATATGGACTAAGAGTAAGGATGTGTCCAGGGGTTGGCTGGAGAGGTGGCTTAAGTGATTTGCCCACCCCTTAAGTGGTGTTAAGCTCAGGGGGCAAGCTCAGGATCCTGATTTTGCTTCCAACACCCAGTTTTTGTTCTAGGCTCTTCAGAAATGATAGTTGGGTTTTTGGTTTCTTTTCATCTTTTGTCCATAATTTGCCCCAACTACACATGCATGCAATTGTTTTTAGCTGCTTACGGTTTTGTTGCTTGAGGAGATGTTTGTCCAGGTGCAAACATTGCAGCAGAGGGCCCCAAGCCTCCAGGTCCCAGCCTGTCTCTATGGCATTTTATGAAACGTAAATAATACAACAGTACAGATCAGTGGTGCTAGTGGTGAAGAGGCTGCCTGCCAATGCAGAAGACATAAGAGACACGGGTTTGATCCCTGAGTTAGGAAGATCCCCTGGAGGAGGAAATGGCAACCCACTCCAGTATTTTTGCCAGGAAAATCCCATGGAAGTACAGACTGGTGGGCTACAGTCCATGGGGTCACAAAGAGCTGGACATGACTGAAGCAACTTAGCATGCACACAGATGAACATGGTCCTATGTGACTGACTGTTCATTATCACAATTCATATCTCTACATCTTCAGTTATGAGTGCGTATTTTCAGATGTACCAGCCTCCTCTTAAGAACTCTGTACCTTGTTCCATTATTGTCTGTAAGTGTATTTGATTTGAGTCAGATGGGAGGGGCAGGAAGCATTTAACTATCTTTGGATAGCAACAATGAACCTGCCCGAATGTGAAACAAGATTATTCAGGTTACTTTCCATCATACACAGTGTGCTCCAGGCAGGACCTGAACCTACACCAGGGGTTACCTGCCCTTCTTCCTTCAGCTCCTAGTCCCCGAGTCCCTTGAGACACTATTCTACTGGTACAACTGTTTGATTGACAACTACAGGAAACAGTACAGTTTTGTGGTGGTTTGTCTGCAAACACTGTGTTCTTACAATCTCAAACAGGTCTACAAAATGGAGGCATTTAGTTTCATTTGGAGATGCTTTTGTATGCAGAGATCTTTTAATACCCTTTTCACAATGTGCCTCCTTCCTCAAGGAGATTTTGAGGTCATTTTATGCTAGCAAAACATTTTTTTCTTTTTTTGTTTTGAACGGAATGTTTATTCTCTGATGATATTTCCTGGCTCCCAAAGCCTAAAGAAAATCACAGGGAATAAAATAGAGCTCTCTTCCTTTGATGTCTATCCAAGAGCATGGAAAAACTATCACTTCTTTCACCTAAAATTCCCTTAATTTGGTCCCTTGACTGCTAAGAGATGACAATTAAAGTATTCAGGCCCTAAAATGGAATCAAAAGGTATAATAAAAAAACACAAGAAGCACTCTTTAAGATTTCACCATGGTTACAAATGTAATATTAAGTTTATGTCTCAAAAAATAGTATGATAAAGAACAGATATAATTTTTGATACCTAAGGCCAAAAAAACTTTAGCCTGTTATTTTAAGTTTTCTAAATGATTGCTGATTATAGTTTTAATTCTATGTTATAAAATTAGGTATGCTAAAATTTTGAACTTGCTTCAGTTCAAACTTCCATTTCTTTTATAGAACAAAACAGTCTTAATTTTCCCATTTTGAATGTTTAATTTAAATAATAATCAAAATGATACAATAGCAGTGTATGATCTTGTAGGTGAAGAGAGATAATATAATACAAGAGGTGCTGTGTGAATAAGAGCTCTACCTCCATACATATCACTTTTCCCCTTTCTCTTGCAACAAGCAATTTGCTTGTGGATAAAAATAATATTTTCAGGTGATTATGTATAATAATCTATTAATCTCTTATTGGTCATCAGAGTATTTAAGTACATTTTCTTTGAAACACTACAGAGAAATAATGTTAAATTTTCAAATTATACAGAAGTTTATTAATCTGTTGCATAGAATTATAAAACATATGTTCTTGATAGACTTACTACCACTGAAGTTTACTTTTATGCTTTTGTACCTCATATTTTAAAAATTTTAAATAGGAAATCTGTTCCATTCATTCAAATAACTATTGTTATTCCTGTTCATTAGCTGAGTTGTGTCCGATTCTTTGCAACCCCATGGGCTGCAGCACATCAGACTTCCCTGTCCTTCACTATCTCTCAGAGTTTGTCTGTTGAGAAGGTGATACCATCCAACCATCTCATCCTGTCATCCTCTCCTCCTGCCTTCAATCTTTCCCAGCATCAGGTCTTTCTCAATAGTTGCAAAGTCATGTCCGACTCTTTCTGACCCCATAAATTGCAGTTCACCAGTCTTCCTGTCCCTCATTATCTCCGAGTGTGCTCAAACTGGTGTCCCCTGAGTCAGTGATGGCATCCAACCATTTCATCCTCTGTCACCCCCTTATCCTCATGCCCTCAATCTTTCCCAGCATCGGAGTCTTTTCTAGTAAGTCAGCTTTGAATCAGGTGGCCAAGGTATTGGAGCTTCAGCTTCAGCATCATTCCTTCCAATGAATAGTCAGGGTTGATTTCCTTTAGGATTGTCTGGTTTGATTTCCCTGCTGTCCAAGGGAATCTCAAGAGTCTTCTCCAGCACCACATTTCAAAAGAATCCATTCTTCAGCTTTTCATCCATCCTCACATCTGTATGTGACTATTGGAAAACCATAGCTGTGACTGTATGGACCTTTGTCAGCAAAGTGATGTCTCTCTTTTTAACATGTGTTTTTTAATTTTGTGGCTGCAGTCACAGCCCGCAGTGAATTTTCAGCTCAAGAAAATAAAATATCTCATCGTTTCCACTTTTCCCCCATCTATTTGCCTTGAAGAGATGGGATGGGATGCCATGATCTTTGTTTTATACATACATAAAAAAATAAAAATTTTGTTTGCCTATATAAAAGGCCCACAGTAGGCATTGTTATAAGGACACTTTTTACCCCTCCACTTTGGATTGTTATTAAGTCAAGAGGGTTTTTAAATAAGAGTTGTTAAATGGTTTAAATAAGACTTGTTAAATGGTGCAAGTTCTGAGTTTTCTGTCATCATACTTAGCAACCAAAAAACAATAACAATATATAATTTCACATTTTTAGTAATAATCACACCAAAATATCTATCTGAACTAAAAATTATTTTGATATTACATTTTTAAAGAATATATGCTATAAAGCATGCAGTATTGAAACGAAAACTACTCCATCTATAACGACCTTAAATGCATGAATATACTTTAAAAATCTTGATTGCTTTGGTCTTTGATAAATCAATAAAATTTAAAAGTTTTTTGTTTGTGACTCAGTAAATGATGAATAGAGTAAATATTTTATACAAATTTGTCTTCATAAAGATTTTTACATAAAAAAACTTTTATATAATATGACAGCTTTAACTTGAATAATGCACATGATACAGAGATTGGATGGAGTGAACATGATCCATCATATTTTTCCAACTGATTTTGACTAAAAAGCCAGGACAACAGAACACAGAAAGCAACTATCACAAGACATTGAAGAGTAAGTTAGAACATAACTACTCCCAGGAAAGTCAAAACTCAACGTATGAGAATGAGCTATTCAGTGAAAACAATCAAACTACTGACCAAAAGTTTCAAAATCTACTTTTCCAGAATTCTGGGTATTAGCTTAGATTTGAAAAGATCAAAGGACTTTCTACTCCACACAAACCGCCAACTCTCATGACAAACAACAGTGTTTGTAACTTACTAACGTGGCTTATTCCTTCCCTCTTCCCCAGCCCAGAAGTCGTCTTGAAGTACAGCAGTTGTATCACCAAGGTTACAGTTACCATCAGCAGCCATGCCCCCACCAGAGGACTGGGGAGAGTGAGGCTGGGACCCCTCAAAGTCCCCATCCTCTTTGCAGTTTTCAGAAAGAGTCTCCCTCGCAGGGCTTTGTCATGGTTTGACTTGCTTTGGAATTTACGAAACAGGAAAAGCTCTTTTGCAAGAATGTGTCTAAAAAAATAATAATCAGTAACTGTTTAACGTGGCATCTTCCTGAATTTAGATACAAGGTGGGGCAGACAAGTACATGCTTAGTCACCTCAGTCATGTCCGACTCTCTGTGACTGAATGGACCATGGCCTGCTAGGCTCCTCTGTCCATGCAATTCTCCAGGCAAGAATACTTGAGTGAGTTGCCATTTCCTTCTCCAGTGATAAAGTATGAAGTGAGTGAAGTGAGTGAAGTGAAGTCACCCAGTTGTGTCCAACTCTCTGCAACCAAGAGACTGGCCAAAAATACAAAAGCTGGAGACTGAGATTCCACGAACTTTGAAAGCTCTGATATATACCTGGCAAACAAGAAACTCACATGCATATGCAGGGCTGTGAGTCTGTCCAAAAGATGTCTAAGAGGGCTCCAATCTCTCACCTTTGGGTGACCTTGAGGCCCTGCACAAACAGGAAGCTAAGGCTAAGATAGAGTTGCAAAAAACAGCCTGACCATCACAGACAGGTGCCCTCAGCAAAGATGAAAAGGCATATAGTTTCAAGGTATTTAAGGAAGTCTTTGTACACAGATTCACTGTGTACCAGAGTAAACCTTGTAGAGTTATCTGGGTATACTTTTTCTATGTTTACTCTGTGGGTAATGATCTGCTTTATTAAAGTTTTTTCTAACTTGAGTTGGAGTTATCAGTGATACTACCAGGATCCCAAAGGCATTTAGATCAGTCTTGATTCATTAACTTGGTCTGTTATGGGAAAATTGTCTGAGATTTGGGTCTTACAGTTCCAGATAAAGACCATGTAGTCACCAATGTATGAAATAATGAAAGGCTGAAATAATGCCTCAGGCCAGGTAAAAGATGCCTACAGCAACTACAGGAAAACAGCCTGATGGTCAGCTCAATTGGTTGGTCCATGACCTTGGAGGTCATTCCTACAGGTGGGCCTCATTCTGCTCTGTGAAATACTGTTGATAGTGTTGATAGTATGGGACTTAACTAAATGCTGTACTAGAAAAAAAGGGAACAAAATTGGTCTCAGACACTGTGAGTGAGATTAATTAGAGTGGCTGACAGGGGTGTATTCATGAGAAAATTTAGCAGAAGTTAAAAAATATATAAACTACGGATGAGCATCATTTTGAGATGATTCATGCTGAGTCTCCCGTGTTTCTGTATCTTTTACAAGAAGAAACACTGTTTACCTTTGTTCCAGATTATCCTTTCAAGGAGGGTTTTTTTTTTTTTTTTTGTCTTTTTGTTTTGTTATAACAAATGGCTTTACAAGATGGTGCTAATATTTCCCTCTGGATCAAATATGAGGTTTTTATACTGTCTGTATAACAAAGGCAATGTGTCCTTCTGAGGCAATAGGCCTACAGTTGTTCTGAACACTCTCGAGCATTTGGGTTGCTCAGCTAAAATGCAGACTTATCCTCCAGGCCTCTTTCCATTGCTCCTCTGGGGGAGAGGAGAATGAACACAGTATTTTTCTCACAGGACTTGCTGGACTGTGATTAATAACATTCCTTATATCTAACTCAGAAATCTAGATACTGTCAGTATCCATGATATATAACAATTAACTTTTTAGTTTGTAAATAAAGTCTGACTTTTAAATGTTCTTGGCAAACAGATAAAACCCAGGAAAAAATAGTAATTTATTTTGAGAAAATATTGAGCAAGTTCTTGAGAAAGACAAACATTCACAATATATTCAAAATCACCTCATTGAAACATGAAACAAAAGCAGCTTTACATCTGCAAATAAGAAAACACCTATGGAATAAGGTGCAGGCTGCCAAAAATAAAGAATTTGGGTTCTGACAATAATAAATATTACACTATGTTTTCAAACAAAAATTATAAATCTTACTTATCTGATCTAAACTATAAAATGAAGTATAGTATTACTTTATGAAAATGAACTTTAATCTAAAATTATAAGATTAATATACAAAAATACTTAATGGGTAAAATGTACAAAAGAGATAAGTAGTGTTTATGTGGTATAAATATTTTAATTCTCTTTGACAAAAGCAGTTTATAAAAACATTTAAAAAAACTTTAGAGCATTTTAATTTATGGCAAAATTGAGAGGAAGTTAGAGAATTCCTATAGATCTTGAACCCTCTCACATTCAAAGCCTCCCTGTCAGTAACCCCCACCAGATGGTATATTTGTTACAGTCAATGAACCTATATAGACACATAGTCACCCAAAGTCCATAGTTTACATTCACTTTCGGTGTTCTCCATTCTATGGGTTTGGACAAGAGTATTATGAATGACAGGTACTCACTATTATAGTATCAAAAATAACCATTCCACTACCCTAAAAATCTGTACTCCATCTCTTCATCTTCCCTGTGCCACAACGCCTGATAACCTTGATCTTTTTACTATCTCCATAGTTTCATTTCTTCTGGAAAGTCATACAGTTGAAATTATACAGTTTTTAGTCTTTTAAAAAAATATTCATTTTTAGCTGATCAATGATTGCTTTACAATATTGGTTTGATTTCTGCCATCATCAGCATGAATTAACCATAGGTGTACACATGTCCCCTCCCTCTTGAATCTTTCTCCCACTTCCCACCCATTCCCACCCCTTTGGTTATTACAGAGCCCCAGTTTGAGTTCCCTGAGTCATACAGCAGATTTCCACTGGCTATCTATTTACATCCATTACTGTATGTGCATCCAGGCTGCTCTCTCCATTCCTCTCACCCTCTCCTCCACCCTTGTCCATAAGTCTGTTCTCTATGTCTGCATCTTCATTGTTGCTCTGCAAACAGATTTATCAGTGTAGCCTTTTTAATATTGGCTTCTTTCCCTTTGTAACATGCATTTAAGTTTCATCTATTTTTTTTAAATAAAGTAAGACGTATACTTACCTGTTGGGGGAGAGTAAATCATTCAAGAAGGCCTATTCAGGCTTTCTCGCCTCAGGTTTTGTAAATAGTGACCATGTAACAGCTGAGCTCATCTGTAGCCCTGCACATGCATGTCTCAGGTGCTCACTGGCTGTAGGCTACATTGTGCAGTATGCATTTCTGAGCTCCACCTAGAAAGCGGCAGCATTACTGCTGCACCACAAGTTCAGTTCAGTTCAGTTTAGTCGCTCAGTCGTGTCCAACTCTCTGCGACCCCATGAATCGCAGCACGCCAGGCCTCCCTGTCCATCACCAACTCCCGGAGTTCACTCAGACTCACGTCCATCAAGTCCGTGATGCCATCCAGCCATCTCATCCCCTGTCGTCCCCTTCTCCTCTTGCCCCCAATCCCTCCCAGCATCAGAGTCTTTTCCAATGAATCAACTCTTCGCATGAGGTGGCCAAAGTACTGGAGTTTCAGCTTTAGCATCATTCCTTCCAAAGAAATCCCAGGGCTGATCTTCTTCAGAATGGACTGGTTGGATGAATGGACTGGTTGGATCTCCTTGCAGTCCAAGGGACTCTCAAGAGTCTTCTCCAACACCACAGTTCAAAAACATCAATTCTTCGGTGCTCAGCTTTCTTCACAGTCTAACTTTCACATCTATACATGACTACTGGAAAAACCATAGCCTTGACTAGACGGACCTTTGTTGACAAAATAATGTCTCTGCTTTTCAATATGCTATCTAGGTTGGTCATAACATTTCTTCCAAGGAGTAAGCGTTTTAATTTCATGGCTGCAATCACCATCTGCAGTGATTTTGGAGCCCAAAAAAATAAAGTCTGACACTGTTTCCACTGTTTCCCCATCTATTTTGCATGAAGTGATGGGACCAGATGCCATGATCTTAGTTTTCTAAATATTGAGCTTTAAGCCAACATTTTCACTCTCCTCTTTCACTTTCATCAAGAGGCTTTTTAGTTCCTCTTCACTTTCTGCCATAAGGGTGGTGTCATCTGCATATCTGAGGTGATTGATGTTTCTCCCAGCAATCTTGATTCGAGCTTGGGCTTCTTGCAGCCCAGCGTTTTTCATGATGTAATAATATGTCTGCTGCTACAGCTGCTGTGTCAGCCAGCTGAGAGACTGTGTTATGGCTGCCATGCCAGCTAGGAGAGAATAAACGTGTCTGCAGTTCTTATGGCTCCTTGAGTCTTTTTATAGCCTCTTAGCTCGCACCTTGCCTGCCCTAGATTCAACGAATAGTGCGAACAGGGTCAACAGCAAGACAGCATGTGGTGAGCAGGATCAGCAATACATTACAATACAGTCCAGCAATCCCACACCTAAGTATTCACTAAATGAATTAAAAATATATAAAAATAAAAAATATGTTCACACAAAATCTGTACATAAGTAAGTGTTTACAGCAGCTTTATTCATAATCATCAAAGAATGAAACAATCAAGATTTACATCAATAGATAAATGGATAAATAAGCTGTGATGATCCATGCAATGGAATATACTCAGTGATAAAAAGAAAGCAAGCTATTAACATATTAACATTGACTAATATCACCTGCATTTTATGAGGGAAAGAAATCACACACAAAATATATTGCATAGTGTCTTTCAATGACATTCTGGAAACACAAACTGTAAGGATGGAGAAAAGATCTGTGTTTGTTTGGGGTTGAAGGGTTGTTTGACAACAGATCACATAAGCAATTTATTAGGGTAATAAAACTGTTCTCTTTATACTGTTGGTGATGAATGCATGACTTTGTCAAAAATCCATTGAATTGTGTAACATAAAGACTAAACTTTGTTGTATGCAAATTAAACTAATCAACTAGAATTTGAGGAAATCCCTGGATAGGATGGTGATTTTGCAAATAAACTTGACTATATTTCTAACTTTCAGCATAATCCCACTAAAAGGAGTTGGGATAAAAGGCTCTGACGTAGAGTCAGCAGTGTTTTGACTGGAAACTCTAAGGCTGAAAGACAGAAGGAACAGCACATAAAAAGTAATTGCATATGCAAAATTTATTTCTCGTATCTATATGTGTTAACTATTCTTCAAACACATTACATACATCTAGGGTCAAGCAAATTCTTAAATAAATTATAAGTAACAGTAGCCATGTTTCTAATTGTCACAATGAGAAGTTACAAATCAGAAAGTGTAGGGGGAAGCTTATTTGGCAGTCTAGCAGTTGAGAATCCACCTGACAAGGCAGGGCACACAGGTTCAATCCCTGGTCTGGAAAAATCCCACAAGCTGCAAGGCAACTAGGCCCATGCCCCTCAGCTACTGAGCCCACACACCCTAGAGCATGTGAGCTGCAATGAAAGAAGCCACCACAATGAGAAGCCTGCACACCAGAACCGAAGAGTAGCCTCCACTCTTTGCAACTAGAGAAAGCCCACACACAGCAGCAGAGACCCAGCACAGCCAAAAATAGACAATAAATAAACATTTTAAAAAGTGTGGGTAGGAGAAGAGTGAAAGTCCTGTGGAACTGAATTTATTGAAGATGCCAGGATGAATTTGTTCATCAAAATGTATAAAAAGATATACACAAAATTAGTATAGTTGTGTGTATATATATATATATATATATATATATATATATATATATATATATATATCAGAATAACATACACAAATATATTTTCTAATTCTGTCCACTGAGAATGTTTGCAGGAAATGACAGAAAAGGGGCAATGAGCATACTCAATACACATATCTTATTTTCTAAATGCCATTCTCTATTAAAATGAATCAAATCTCCTTGAAAAACATATCTGATTTTAGAGCTTATACAAAGAAAAGAGAAAATGAACTTGAATCACCTTGAAGTGCCAGAAGTGAAGAAAAGACACCTCCCTTGACACACCTGCTAGGAAGGGAGCTAACCATAAAAAACTCCAAAAGACCAATGATAGAACAATCTGTGCAATAATATAAACCGTTACAGTGATTATGTCACAAAGAATAAAACGTGTCCATAAATCCATGTTGATTTAAATGATGGAATATGTAGGCAAATGGGGAGAAGGAACAAATGTTCCAAAAGACCATCAGAAATGGTTTTCTTTCAGCTGGCAGAAACACCCTTCCATTTCTTCCCTCAAGATTTCTCTCATCCTACAGTCTTTGTGGTAAACAGGTCTGTAGGGATATTTTCCCTCTATTCCACAGGGCAACATATTGCATTATCACATTGATTATGACATGATCATTGACTTAGTAATTAGAAAGAAACAAATGCTTTTAACAAATTGTTAAGACACACACAAGTAAGAGGATGGGAAAAAAATCCCACTAAATCTTAGGGACCTGGGTGAATATTAGAAGTTTAGTGATGTGGGGAAAGTTCAGACGTCCTTCTAAAGTGAAGAATTAGGTCTTTCCTACCACAATAACTTCCCTGGTGGCTCAGATGGAAAAGTGTCTGCCTACAATGTGGGAGACCAGGGTTCGATCCCTGGGTTGGGAAGATCCTCTGGAGAAGGAAATGGCAACCCACTCCAGTACTCTTGCCTGTAAAATCCCATGGATGGAGCAGTCTGGTAGGTTACAGTCCATGGGGTCGCAAAGAGTTGGACATGACTGAATAACTAAACTTTCTAAAATTTCTACCACAATCACAGGAACACAACACCTAGCAGTCTCCTTTGGATTTTGAAGGTGACATACACCTCATTTGGACATTCACTCCAACATGTTTACTAAGTAACTCCAAAGTTCACTAGTTTTGAGTGGGATCAAAAGGATACACAGTGTATCCAGGCTGCCATATGACTTACTTAGCCATTTAAACCACAGGAACCAAGAACCAGTGACGCTTGAATTGTGTGACACATAGTGAAATAGAGTCACCAGCAGGCTCTCACAGGTGATTCGAAGAACCTGAAGACTTTTGCATAAGGAAGGACTGATGCTGAAGCTGAAGCTCCAGTTCTTTGGCCACCTCATGCGAAGAGTTGACTCATTGGAAAAGACTCTGATGCTGGGAGGGATTGGGGGCAGGAGGAGAAGGGGACGACTGAGGATGAGATGGCTGGATGGCATCACCGACTCAATGGACATGAGTTTGAGTGAACTCCGGGAGTTGGTGATGGACAGGGAGGCCTGGCGTGCTGCAATTCATGGGGTTGCAAAGAGTTGGACACGACTGAGCGACTGAACTGACTAAACTGACTGCCATCTTTTATAAATGTCTATTCTCATTTCGAGAAATGTCTTCAGGGTTGTTATTGAGCATTGGTAAAGACTCAACACTTGACTATAAACTACCAAGTTATCATGAGACCTGAGTAGCCCATGATGAACTATGTGGGAACAGATGACTTAGAACCACCTCTGCCATGGAAGGGCTTGCATGGAAGGGCTTGCACTGGAATAGGTGTTTGTTCTGGGTGTGGAATGGCCTTCCCTGCACATGATATTTCTGCCAAAGCCAGCACCTATTGACTTACAAATACTTCACACATCATCATGTTTTTATATACAGCATTGCTTCTGACCAGTGACGTATTTGCACATCAAAGGAAGCGAGGTTTTTAAAAATTAGTAACATAAGTGGCAGTTAGCCCTGTATTTATGAAATCATTAAATTAAATTTTTTTCTATATATAAATTAAAATCAATCTATGTCCAGGCTCCCAAATCAGCTTCAACATTTTAACCTCTGTGTTTGTGTGTGTCTGCACGCACACACACGTACTAAGTCGCTTCAGTCATGTCCAAATCTTGGCGACTCTATGGACTGTAAGCCACCAGGCTTCTCTGTTCTTGGGATTCTCCAGGCAAGAATACTGGAGTGGGTCACCATGACCTCCTCCAGGGGATCTTCCCAACCCAAGGATTGAACTTGCATCCCTTAAGTCTCTTACACTGGCAAGCAGTTCTTTCCCATCACCTGGGAAGTGCCTTTTAACCTACAAGAATATTTTCATTGAGCGTGTCTGTATTCCTGATTGCTACTAGGATCCAGAAATGTAGATAATCCTATAAGGGACCTAGGTGAAAATTTTAGCAACTTTTAAGAAGTACTAAAAGCTACATGCAAAGTACTAGAAATAATGGTGGATAAATGAAGGATTCCCTTGGGTGAAAACTGAAGGTTAGAATCTCCAAGCCCAGCCGATATGATGTATCTATCTCAACATTCTTTGAAATAAAATATTGCCTCCCTACTTTCCTACTTTAATTACCATTGCACGGGCTAGTCTCAGCTTCATAGACACAAAACTAAGACGTAATATACAAAATCACGTGTTTTTCAATCATGAAAAATAAGGTCAGCAGTTTCTTGAAATCACAAGATTCCCTGATCTTTACAGCACTAAACTCCCACACCTACAGGGTGAACTCCTGCTCCTCAAGGTCCCTCATGAAGCTGTGACAACAATGACCGCATTCACATTCTAGCCCAGAGAAGGGAGAAGGGATTTAAGGACATTGTCCAGCACATGTGAGCAGCACTTCCATTTATATCTCTGAGAAAATATTTATCCCTGACCACACAGAGCTTCAAAGGAGCCTGGACATTACAGCTCTTTTAATTTTTAATTGAAGGATAGTTGATGTACAATGTTGTATTAGTTTAAGGTGATCAGGTACAGCATGATCCTGTTTTTGTTTTTTATTTTTTAACAGATTATATTCCAGTATGTTATTACAAAATATTGAGTGTAGTTAGTTCCCTGTGCTATTCAGTAGGTCCTTGTTGATTATCTATTTTGTATACAGTAGTGTGTATATGTCAATCCCAAACTCCTAATTTATCCCTCTGCTACCCCTTTCCTCTTTGGTAACCCTAAGTTTGTTTTCCATCTTTGTGAGTCTGTTTCTATTTTATGTATAGATTCATGTTTATTATTTTTTAGATTCTACATGTAAGTGATATACTATAGTATGAGTCTTTCTCTGTCTTAAAAGGGGCATATTGACACGTGTATTTGAGATTCAGGTTTTAAACTCAAAGTAAGAATATAACACAAAGCTGCAGTCTTAGAGACACCCACCAAGCAATATCCCTTATATCCATGTGTTCTGGATACTGATGCGTGCATAACGAACTATCTGAAAGTTAATTAATCAAAGCAAGAATCATTTTTGTTCCAGACAGAAGGGTCAGGAACTCATGTAAGACCCTGCTGAATCATTCTCCTGCTGGCTGGCTGGGGTCACATGGTGGGATTTGGCTGGCAGCTGGCTAGTCTCCAAGGTATGAGAAGGCTTTGATTACATCTGAGAACTTGGTGGGCATGTACTGAAAGTTGGCTGAGTTGTCCCACTTGGTCTCTCCACGTATTCTCATGTTTTCTTCACATCATCTATGCAGTGGGGAGTTACTCTCTTACACGGTGGCTTAGATATCAAGAGTGTGTCATCTATGAAAAAAAGTGAAAACTGTTAAGTAAGAATCAGACTTTGAAACTGGCATGATGCATCTTTGAAAGCAAGAATGGACAAATGAGGTGTAGATGCCACTGAACAGAGAGGAATTGTCAAAGAATCCTGCCCTTCCAGAAAAGAAAACTTTCAGGGTTATTTTGCTTACTTTTATAAAATTTAAATCCCATTGCTCAAACTGTAAAAAATGAAAATAGAAATCAGGCTTAAGAAATATTCTGGAGAGTTTTCTGAGATACAGATTAGTTACAAAGAATGAAGTTATGGTTGTAACTACACTGGAAAATGTTTTGCAATTTAAAATTCTGTAGTATCACCAACTTTAAATATATAAATATATATATATATATATTTGAGTAAACATGGTTGGTTCTCTTCCTTTTGAGTCAGTCTGAGTGAAAAATTCTAGTGTCACACCTTTCATAATATAGTTTGAATATCAGCAATTTCCCTGGTGGTTCGGATGGCAAAGAATCTACCTGCAGTGTGGGAGATCAAGGGTCAATCCCTGGGTTGCGAAAATTCCCTGCAGAAGAGAATGACTACCCACTCCCACTCCAGTATTCTTTCCTGGAGAATTCCATGGACAGAGGAACTTGGCGGGCTACAGACAGTCCATGGAGTCACAAAGAATTGGACACAACTGAGCAACTAACACTTTCACTTTTCACCAGCAACTGTATGTTTGGGCTGTTATGTGTGTTTTCTAGTTTAGGAAGAGATTAGGGAAAAAGACTGGATTCCCAGTTGGCATTAGTGCTTAAAAAAAAAAAAAATCTGCCTGCCAATGCAGAAAATGTAAGAGATGCAGGTTCAGTCCCTGGCTCAGAAAGATACCCTGGAGAAGGGCATGGAAACCCACTCCTGTATTCCTGACTGGGAAATCCTATGGACAGAGGAACCTGACAGGTTACAGACCATAGGGTCACAAACAGACAGGACTAATGCAACTTAGCACACGTACACATAGGTCAAAAGGACAGGCAAGTAGTTTCACATAAGTTTACTGTTAATTATAAGGAATTTGATATTTGCTTTTCTAACAGGATGAAAATAAAATCTTAAACTCCTTATTTGGTGTTAGATGCAGAAAACAAAATAACCTAAAACTAAACAGAGAAGGTTTATCATGTGCCATCCACAGACACTTCATAAACTATGTAACCTTCTTTAGTTAAGCACATACTACACGAGGCCATTCTTTGAGAACTGTACAAAAAATATCTTCACGACCAAGATAATCATGATGGTGTGATCACTCACCTAGAGCCAGACATCCTGGAATGTGAAGTCAAGTGGGCCTTAGAAAGCATCACTACAAACAAATCTAGTGGAGGTGATGGAATTCCAGTTGAGCTATCTCAAATCCTAAAAGATGATGCTGTGAAAGTGCTGCACTCAATATGCCAGCAAATTTGGAAAACTCAGCAGTGGCCACAGGACTGGAAAAGGTCAGTTTTCATTCCAATCCCAAAGAAAGGCAATGCCAAAGAATGTTCAAACTACCACACAATTGCACTCATCTCACATGCTAGTAAAGTAATACTCAAAATTCTCCAAGCCAGGCTTCAAAAGTACATGAACCATGAACTTCCAGATGTTCAAGCTGGGTTTAGAAAAGGCAGAAGAACCAGAGATCAAATTGCCAACATCTGCTGGCTCACTGAAAAAGCAAGAGAGTTCCAGAAAAATATCAATTTCTGCTTTATTGCCTATGCCAAATCCTTTGACTGTGTGGATCACAACAAATTGTGGAAAATTCTTCAAGAGATGAGAATACCAGAGTGCCTGATCTGCCTCTTAAGAAATCTATATGCAGGTCAGGAAGCAACTGGACATGGAACAACAGACTGGTTCCAAATAGGGAAAGGGGTACGTCAAGGCTGTATATTGTCACCCTGCTTATTTTACTTATATGAAGAATATATCATGAGAAACGCTGGGCTGGGTGAAGCAAAAGCTGGAATCAAGATTGCCAAGAGAAATATTAATAAGCTCTGATATGCAGATGACACCATCCTTATGGCAGAAAGCAAAGAACTAAAGAGCCTCTTGATGAAAATGAAAGAAGAGAGAGAAAAAGTTGGCTAAAAACTCAACATTCAGAAAACTAATATCATGGCATCTGGTCCCATCACTTCATAGCAAATAGATGGGGAAACCGTGGAAACAGCAACAGACTGTTTTTTTTGGGGGGGGGGATCCAAAATCACTGCAGATGGTGACTGCAGCCATGATATTAAAAGACACTTTCTCCTTGAAAGAAAAGCTATCACCAACATAGACAACATGTTAAAAAGCAGAGACATTACTTTGCCAACACATTTCCATCTAGTGCAAAGCTATGGTTTTTCCAGTAGTCACGTATGGATGTGAGAGTTGGACTATGAAGAAAGCTGAGTGCTGAAGAGCTGATGCTTTTGAACTGTGGTGTTGGAGAAGACTCTTGAGAGACCCTTTGACTGCAAAAAGATACAACCAGTCAACCCTAGTGGAAATCAGTCTTGAATATTCATTGAAAGGACTGATGCTGAAGCGAAAACTCCAATACTTGGCTACCTGATGTGAAGGACTTTCTTATTGGAAAAGCCCCTGATGCTAGGAAAGATTGAAGGAAGGAGGAGAAGGGAACGACAGAGAATGAGATGGTTGGATGGCATCACCAACTCAATTGACAGGAGTTTGAATAAGTTGTGAGAGTTGATGATGGACAGGGAGGCCTGGAGTACTGCACTCCATGGTGTCGCAAAGAGTCAGACATGACTGAGTGACTGGGCTGAACTGAACTGTCTTCAACATCCTCCAATCTGTGACATCTCCCAGCCATTCAGTCCTTCATAAACTTGATACCTTGGAAGACTGCTGCTGCTGCTGCTGCTGCTAAGTCTCTTCAGTTGTGTCCGACTCTGTGCGACCCCATAAATTGCAGCCCACTAGCCTCCTCTGTCCCTGGGATTCTCCAGGCAAGAATATTGGAGTGGGTTAGGCCAGTAATTTTGTGTATTTTCTCTCATTTGAGTTAATCTGATATTACCTCATGTTTATGCAGAGCACATCATGAGAAACACTGGACTGGAAGAAACACAAGCTGGAATCAAGACTGTGGGGAGAAATATCAATAACCTCAGATATGCAGATGACACCACCCTTATGGCAGAAAGTGAAGAGGAGCTAAAAAGCCTCTTGATGAAAGTGAAAGAGGAGAGCGAAAAAGTTTGCCTAAAGCTCAACATTCAGAAAACGAAGATCATGGCATCTGGTCCCATCACTTCATCGGAAATAGATGGGGAAACACTGGAAACAGTGTCAGACTTTATTTTTTGGGGCTCCAGACTCACTGCAGATGGTAACTGCAGCCATGAAATTAAAAGACGCTAACTCCTTGGAAGAAAAGTTATGACCAACCTAGATAGCATATTCAAAAGCAGAGACATTACTTTGCCGACTAAGGTCCATCCAGTCAAGGCTATGGTTTCTCCTGTGGTCATGTATGGATGTGAGAGTTGGACTGTGAAGAAGGCTGAGTGCCGAGGAATTGATGCTTTTGAACTGTGGTGTTGCAGAAGACTCTTGAGAGTCCCTTGGACTGCAAGGAGATCCAACCAGTCCACTCTGAAGGAGATCAACCCTGGGATTTCTTTGGAAGAAATACTAAAACTGAAGCTCCAGTACTTTGGCCACCTCATGAGAAGAGTTGACTCATTGGAAAAAACTATGATGCTGGGAGGGACTGGGGGCAGGAGGAGAAGGGGACGACAGAGGATGAGATGGCTGGATGGCATCACGAACTCGATGGACCTGAGTCTGAGTGAACTCCGGAGATGGTGATGGACAGGGAGGCCTGGCATGCTGAGATTGATGGGGTCGCAAAGAGTCGGACACAACTGAGTGACTGAACTGAACTGAACTGATGTTTAAGTTCTGATTTTATTTTTTCAAAAATATCAGAGAAGTTATTTTGTGCTTCCCTCAATCCATTATACTAAGGACTATATGACATTTATATGTTTCATTACTGGAGGTGTAAACAGAAAATATCACTAAAGTTGTATCTGCCAGGCTTATCCACTGTAAAATTACAGCTTTTCGATTGAGAATTAGAAAATATTTAGGGCTATATTTGCACACTATGCAAATATAGTGTGCAAATGTAATTTTTCTCATTATATTTCTACCCATGGAGTGTTTATTCCTGCCAAAGTTACTACTGCGGTATAAGCCAACAAATGTTTTTTTATTCCAGCTTTCTTTGCACATGTATTAATGAAAATACTAGTAATTAATTAACATATTCTGGATTTTATTTTCCAATCTACTGTCGTTTTGTGATAAGAATTATTAGCATTGATAACAGTGGCTCAATTGGAAAGTAATCCTGAGTTTAGGTTTTGTTTCCACTCTGTTTTGGGGCAGCTATTGTTACCATTACATTTATTTATTTTATTAACACCATTTGGTAGGGAAGCATTAAAGAGATTCCACCTTCTCCTTAGCTGTCTTTTCTTCTACTCTAATGTTTTTTAATTTTTAAATCAGAGGCCCTTTTCATTTTTCACTTCTTTCCTTTTTCTCTATCTCCCTCATGCTGAAGATATTAACTATTAACCATAATATAAAGGCTTTGGATATGATGCCATTTGAAGAAAAATAAGTTAATTGACAGAGGAGAAGACCATGGTATCTTTTTTTTTTCCCCCCGAGTCAGAAAACTGATGTAGTAATGAAATGAGAGAAGGTGGCTTGACATGGCACTTCAGTGTAGTTCTCTTTGCTTCTACAGCCCCAAGACAAACAGGTTGAAAGCAAAATTGAAACAAACCAAGGGACTAGTAGGAAAGGAATTAAATACACGAATTCAAAATAGAGAGTAACTCTTCCCTAAAGGGTTTTTAAAACAGAATTTTTAGCTGAATCTTGAAAAGTTTCTGACATTGTTTGAACAAAAGGAGAAGCAGCCCTCAGGCCATAGATAGACTGTTTTGAGGATTTGGGGAAGTGTCAATTTGGAATTCCACCCACGAGAGCAAAGTGGGGCTGAGATACTTGTAGAGATGAGTAGCTAGGATGATTACTGAGGATCAAAGAATGGGGCAGTTGAAGAACAATTTCAATTGAAAAAGAAAACAGCCTATATGTGAAATAGATCGCCAATCCAGGTTTGATGCATGAGACAGAGTGCTCGGGGCTGGTGCACTGGGATGACCCTGAGGGATAGGATGGGGAGGGAGGTGGGATGGGGGTTCAGGATGGGGAACACATGCACACCCATGGCTGATTCATGTCAATGAATGGCAAAAACCACCACAATATTATAAAGTAATTAGCTTCCAATTAAAATAAATAAATAATTTTTTAAAAAGACATAAATTAGTTAATTTTCATCTGGAGAAAAGCTAAGAAGGTATTCCATGATGGTATCAAGATTCAAGCTCTTCTCAGGAAGAAAATAAAACTTTAAAAAAAGCAGTCCTTCTGCACCATCATTTTATCATAGGTAGATGTGAAGAATAGGGGCTTCCCAGGTAGTGCTGGTGGTAAAGAACCCACTTGCCAGTGCAGGAGACATAAGAGACATGGGTTTGATCCCTGGGTCAGGAAGATCCTCTGGAGGAGGGCATGGAAACCCACTTCAGTATCCTTACCCTGAGAATCCATGGGCAGAGGAGCCTGGAGGGCTACAGTTGACAGGGTTGCAAAGAGTCAGACACAACTGAGTGACTTAGCATGCACACATATGTAACAGTGACTTATTTCACAATCTTAGAAAAGTTAAATAGCCTGATAAACTGAGTCATAACTGATCTTTGGTCTCAATCTTAACTTTTACACAATTCTGGTCCTTCATCTGTACAATCTAAAAGTCAAATGACTGACCCATTGGATGAAAAGGAGGCTTTGAATCATGGTCTTCAACCACATGCATTTTATTTATTTGTTTATTTGTTCTACAGTAGCATCTATATTTGCTATATACATATATATGATGTATATATATATATATATATATATATATATATATTTTACTTTATTTTACTCAACAATACTGTATTGGTTTTGCCATACATCAACATGAATCCACCATAGGTGTACATGTGTTTTTAAAATCTGTTTTTCAGAACACTGTATCCCTCTTCTTAATATTTTGTCATACACTATTTTAACAATAATTCCAACATTGCTCCCCCTTGAGCTTGTTGAGACCTCTTATCCAGAGAGACCAGTTTCATGATTAAGGTAGTACTTGCAATCCCAGAGTAAACCAACAGCCCTAAGTAGACTTAGCTTGGTGACTTGTTCATCAAGTTGTATAATAGCTAACTAATAAGTGCTCCCTATGAGTAGTTACTTTTATGAACTCTTTTTTTTTTTTCTTCTGTGTAAATTATTTCATGTATTGTTAAAAAACAAGACAACCTCACAAAGTAGGCATGATTGTGATACCACTTTCATGGGAAACAGAAGTTAAGCCAGGATATGGACTCAGAGGTATAACATATCCTAATTAACCCAATTTTCTTTTGATATATTTAATTTTTCATGTACAAATTACATATTTTTCTGTAAATAAGCACCATTCATGAAAGAAAAACACATGCACTCATTTACTTCAGTTCCCTTAAATATTTTGTCATTTAATCAAACACGTATTCATAGTAAAGTCCCTTTGTAAAATCCAGCCTAATATTGTTTTTTAATAGAAAAAGGAAAATGCTATTTGGTAAGTTACTAAACCTACGAAGTCTGGGTGGGGCTGTGTCTGAGTGTGGAGGAAGGGGTTGTATATAGGTTGTGATGGTCCTACCCAGAGGCATCCTAAGGGTGGTGATGGACATAATTTTAACTATGACGACAATGGCAGTGACTTGGACAATAAACTGCACCATATTTGCAAATTTATTTTTGACTCATGACTTATTCTGTAGTAGCATATTATCTTAAAATTCTGTTTTTTTCTAGTTACATTGTTGCTACCTGCTCTTGAAAAAAAAAAGACATTTGAAATCATACATAGACACACACGCAAAGTATGTCAACCACGATCTCATCAAACAGAATAAACTTCTGTTAATAGTTTTGCCAACAGACTGTGAAAGAGTTAATATTCTAACTGGGGACTAGAAACCAGGGAATTCTCTGGGACACATAATCAAATTTCTCAATCCTGTGGTAAATTTTAATGATAGAATACAAAAGCTGAAGAAGCAAGACGAATAACAATAAAGGAATTCAAAGACTGAAAGTTTGGATCACCTAATAGTATTTTATCAATGATAAATCTCTTAAATTGATTACTGTAACTTGGTTATGCCAGAAAATGTTCTTAGAAAACATCCACTAAAGTGTTTAGCAAAGCAAAGCTCAGCAGTGGCCACAAGACTGGAAAAAGTCAGTTTTCATTCCAATCCCAAAGAAAGGCAATGCCAAAGAATGTTCAAACTACCACACAGTTGCACCCATCTCATGAACTAGCAAAGTAATGCTCAAAATTCTCCAAGCTAGGCTTCAATAGTATATCAACCAAAAACTTCCAGAGGTTCACATTGGATTTAGAAAAGGCAGAGGAACCAGAGATCAAATTGCCAACATCAGTTGGATCATCAAAAAAGCAAGAAAATTCCAGAAAAACATCTACTTCTGCCTTATTGACTATGCCAAAGCCTTTAACTGTGTGGATCACAACAAACTGTGGAAAATTCTTAAAGAGATGAAATATCAGACCACCTTACCTGCCTCCTAAGAAGTCTGTATGCAGGTCAAGAAGCAACAGTTAGAACTGGACATGGAACAACAGACTGGTTCCAAATAGGGAAATGAGTACATCAAGGCTGCATATTGTTATCTTGCTTATTTAACACATATGCAGAGATTGTGTGAAATGCTGGGCTGGATGAAGCACAAACTGGAATCAAGATTGTTGGGAGAAACATCAATAACCTCACCCTTATGGCAGAAAGTAAAGAATTGAACAGCCTTGATGTAAGTGAAAAAAGACAGTGAAAAAGTTGACTTAAAACTCAACATTCAGAAAACTAAGATCATGGTATCTGGCCCTATCACACTTTATGGCAAATAGATGGGGAAACAATGGAAACAGTGACAGACTTTATTTTCTTGGGCTCCAAAATCACTGCAGATGGTGACTACAGCCATGAAATTAAAAGACACTTGCTCCTTGGAAGAAAATCTATGACCAGCCTAGACAGCACATTAAAAAGCAGGGACATTACTTTGCCAACAAATTTCCATCTAGTCAAAGATATGGTATTTCCAGTAGTCATGTATGGATGTGAAAGTTGGACTATGAAGAAAGCTGATTGCTGAAGAATTGATGCTTTTAAACTGTGCTGTTGGAGAAGACTCTTGAGAGTCCTTTGGATTGCAAGAAGATACAACCAGTCAGTCCTAAAGAATATCAGTCCTGAATATTCATTGGATGGACTGATGCTGAAGCTGAAACACCAATACTTTAGGCACCTGATGTAGAGAACTGAATCATCGGAAAGACCCTGATGCTGGGAAAGACTGAAGGAAGGAGGAGAAGGGGATGACAGGATGAGATGGTTTGGATGGTATCACTGACTGGATGAGTTTGAATAGGCTCTAGGAGTTGGTGAAGGACAGGGAAGAAGCCTGACATGCTGCAGTCCATTGGGTCACAAATAGTTGGACACAACTGAGTGACTGAACTGAACTGAACTGAAAGTGTTTAGTGATAAAAGGGCATAACGTTCCGACTTAACTCTTGAATAGTTCCGAAAACTGTAATGTGCATATACATATATACAGAAGTGATGAAAAAGTAGACGGGATAAAAATGTCAATAACTGACAAATCTGAGTAAAAAAGATATATGGGAGTTGTTTGTACTACTCTTGCAACTTTTCTGTAAGTTTGAATTATATCAAAAGAAAAAGTTAAAAAAAAAAAAGAAGGTTTGGATCACTTGACCATGTGAAGAGGTTAAAAAAGTGAAAATGAAGTCATTCAGTCATGTCTGACTCTTTGTGACCCTGTGGACTGTAGCCTACCAGGCTCCTCTGTCCATGGGATTTTCCAGGAAAGAATACTGGAGTGGGTTTAAGATCACTTCTAGTCAAGGCTATGGTTTTTCCTGTGGTCATGTATGGATGTGAGAGTTGGACTGTGAAGAAGTCTGAGTGCTGAAGAATTGATGCTTTTGAACTGTGGTGTTGAAGAAGACTCTTGAAGGTCCCTTGGACTGCAAGGAGATCCAACCAGTCCATTCTGAAGGAGATCAGCCCTGAGATTTGTTTGGAAGGAATGATACTAAAACTGAAGCTCCAGTACTTTGGACACCTCATGAGAAGAGATGACTCATTGGAAAAGACTCTGATGCTGGGAGGGATTGGGGGCAGGAGGAGAAGGGGACGACAGAGGATGAGATGGCTGGATGGCATCATGGACTCGATGGACGTGAGTCTGAGTGAACTCCGGAGATGGTGATGGACAGGGAGGCCTGGCATGCTGAGATTGATGGGGTCGCAAAGAGTCGGACACGACTGAGCGACTGAACTGAACTGAACTTAAGATCACTTCACTAGATAAAATGCTAACTGAGACTACAGACTGAATGAACTGGTTCCTGGAAGGTGATTATAAATTCCAATAACTACCATGCAGTGTTGCCAAAAGGAAATCTAAGGAAAATGTATGCAGTCTTTGCCATTCCTATAATCTCTTATATGATACATATGATTAATATTAAACTCTATACTTCAGGGTTAAAGTGACAAGATAGAAAAGGGATACTATGACTGAAAAATAGAACACAATAACCCAGAGCTAGGAGAGCAATAAATGGAGCCATTCATAAATTTAAAAACTTAGTAAACCTATAATTAGGTCATATTTTGTAAAGAAGTGTGACTGAGGTTATGGACATATAGGATTGATGTGAATCAGAGAGATAAAAATTCAGCTATGTTTTTGAGAAGGAATTACTTTCTAAAGAACCATTTGTCTGAACTAAAGGATGGTGACTGTCTAAGATTTAAACTAGCCTTTTGAATGCCTCACCTCCCAGACATGTCTATACCCAGGGGGAAAGTTGAAAATCTGTGCAGTCACCCAAAATAGCATATTCTTCAATGTTTTCTCATCTATGGTTGAGAAGAATAATGTGTTTCAGAAGAGGGATCCAAGAGCCATGGAGAATCATGGATCTCCTCCAAGGGAGGGAACATGACCTACCCTTGGGGTAGGGCTAGTACATCCTCCCAATAAGATTACAGAATTGCTGTGTCCTAGGAATGGCCCTATGCCTCCATTTTCTCTTTCTGAAAAGCAATGTTTGTTGTGGTTTTCTGGATTTATTCAACCCTTGGTTTTGGTGTGTCTGGGGAATGAAGGAAAAAATAACTTCCTAGTTAATAGGTTTACAGATAAAGAAGAGTCACATGGAGACAATGTTAAGATTATCACAATTCTTGGAACTGTGGCCTTGGGGTTAGATCCTTTGAGAAGAGGGTGAGAGTAGTTTATGTGCATGGGAAGAGAAGCAAATATTTTCATCGAGAGCAATTGTGTTAGGTTGCGTTATTGTTGAAGTTTCCCCTCTCCTACTGAGCCCATCCTCACAAGATGTCAGGCTGGGCCAAGGAGCAGCTGAGGCCAAGAAATATTTGTAGAAATGATGTGTGCTATTTCTGAGAAAAAGTCTTATGAGATATCAAGTGGTTCTGACATTGCTCTTTTAGTTGTGCCAAGATTGTCCTAGATATTGGCTACTCTTCTTGCTTGGGTCCATCAGGGGAGAGAAGTGGAGTGAGCAGCAGTCTTTAACCAACATACAACAACTGTGAGACTTAAATTTATATTTCTGTATCTCACTGAGATTTTGAGATTATTGCTATAGCGTACTGTAAGAAAATCTAACCAGTACTCTGAAAGATTAGTTAGGGAGAATCAATTTCTATACAACAGTAAATAAAGCCAGTATTGGTGACAATATTGAACATGGAAAACAGATATGGTATTTGCCCACTAATTCAACAGACACTTCTTGAAGACAGTAACTACATTGAGGGACAATGCAATTGGTGCTATGCTTTCTGATGTTCAGAAATACATGTGACCAAGATTTTCTTATTGTGAAATGTTGGAAACTGATGATCTAGAACTAAAAGCAAAATAGCTTTGCAGGAGAAATACAAAAAGTATTGTTTTATTGTGGTTGATATATGCCAGTGTGAACCAAGTATAAAAGTATGCAAAGCATTTCAGAAAAGAATCAAGAATCTGTCATTAAAGCTGAAGGTTATTTGTTAAAATGTTCCGGACAGGCAGCTTACAAAATGGTCATCAGAAACAAGAAAGTCTTTTCCTCTTGGACCTGAAGTTCTTTGTGTCTCATGAATACAAACTAGTTTATCAAGTCCCAAGGAAATAGCCATGAATTTCCATAGTCTTAATAAGCAGTTGGTAGGCTAAGTACAATGGCATCCCTAATTCTTACCCTAACATCCTTTTGGAAGAAATGATAAACAGAGAAGGCTCAAAACTGATGTAAGACACACAGCATGTTTGGAGGTAGTGAAGGGAAATGTCCTAATGAGTGTGAGACAAATAGACATCAAAGCACAAGTACCACTGTGCTGTGAAATTTAGTGAAATTCTAAAGATAGAAATGCTCATAAACATTGACATAAGGAAGTTCATTGACATAAGGAAGTGAATTGAATGACCAAATTAAAACCTTACATAAAGCATCAAAGAACAAAGCCTTTTTTTTTTATTTTAGTAAAAGAATATTATACTAAGGGAACTGTAGACAAAGCTAAGTTGCATGGACAAAAATGTCAACTCTAGGTAGTGATTTTCTCTATGGATTGAGATGAAGAATCTTGAAACTCAGGAAAAGAGACTATCTAACTGACCTGGAAAAAATTAGGGCTATTCAGAAAAAAAACCCAGACACTCTGAGAGGAGTTTCACAAATCCCATTATTGTAAACACAGTAACATCAAAGGGGGGAAAAAATCAGAAGGAGGGGATTAAGATGGTAGAGTAGGGGAACAAGGAGCTTGCCTACCCCGTGGACACAACCAAAAAAGCATCTATATGGGGAGCAGTTCTCACTGCAATCAAACTGGAGACAAGCAGAATGACTCATCCACAGCCAAACCTGTAAAGAAAGATCCCCATGTAACCAGATAGGAAGGGAGAAGAAGCGATCAGATTAGGACCTGTGCCTGTAGGAAGGAGAACAGAAGAGGAGTGTGATGATTTGGGCTCAGAGATACCCCTTGGGGAATGAGGGGTTCAAATCTCAAGTCGGGCATCCCAGCCCTGGAGTCCAACACCAGGAAGACAAGTGCCCTTAGCTGGATTGAAAACCAGGAGGGCTCTGAGAATCCTAGACTCTGATGTGAGTCACTTGCACACACATGCTCACTCTGTGATGAGTGCAGAGGAAGCAGGCAGAAGCTGCCTGAAGCTCTGGCTGGTTTCCTGTGAGCATCCCAGCACACACCCTCACCCGCATCAGGTGCCCACTCCACCCATCTTGCTCCAATGCAGCTTCCCACGAGGGTGAAGCTTGTTGTTGCCAAAGGGAACTGAAAGTCTTGGCAGCCTAAATAGTAAACTGAGGTCCTGCAGTTCATCTAAACTGGTCATGGACAGCCATTGCTGGCACTCACAGACGTGACTGGTCAGGAGAAGTCTGGATCTCTGACGGGTGAGCTGGGAGCCAGTACATCACCCAGCCCCTCTTTCTCTGCCATTAAACCCCACTAGGACAGAAGGTTCACTGCTGGGAAGGAGGAGACACGCACTTAGAAGATATAGAATCAATTTGGACCTATATCTCAGGACTAATGCTCTAGCAACTTGGGAGTAGCAAGCTGTGGCAGCCATTGAGCAGAAGAGAAGCCCCAGTTTATGACTGACTCTGGGTCAAGCCCTTCCCCTTCTAGTTCCACTTCCCTTGAAGGCAATAGCTGCCAGCACACTCTGGGGGAAGAGGTGACCCATGCTCACTACAGATTCATCTCTTCCAAAGTCACTGAGCACACACAGGCTGCATAAGAATGCTACCACACAATGATACAACTTTAATACCAGGGTAAGTAGTTGTTTCATCTAACTTGATAAAGCCAAAGAAAGTTAAACAATACAGGAAGACAGATGGATTTATTTCAAATGAAAGAACAGAATAAATCCCTGAAAAAAATAACTAATGAAATAAATAATTTATCATGTTGAGTTCAAAGCATTAGTAATAGAACATTAACTGAACTTGGGGAAAAACAGATTAAAACAGTGAAAAATTAATTAGAACTAGTAAATATAAAAATAACTAGGAAGAACTGAAGAATAAAATAAATGAAATTTTAAAAATAGTAGATTACAATGAATTAACAGCAGATGAGTGATAGAGAAGAATTCATGTGATCTAAAAGAAGAATGGAAATCAACCAATCATAATATCAAAAAGAAAACCAAAATTTCAAAAATTGATGATGGTATAAGGGACATCTGAGAACACATCAAACACACTAAAATTTGCATTATAAGATGTTCCAGAAGGAGAAGACAAAAAAACAGAAAATGAATTTTATGAAATTATGGCTGAAAACTTTCCAAACTTGAAGAAAGAAACATATCCAGGTGGAGGAAGCACAGAGTCCCAAATAAGAGGAAACCAAAGAAACCCACACCAAGACATATCATAGTTAAAATGGTAAACTTTTAATAAAAATAGTTAATTTTGAAGGCAGCAAGTGAAAAACAGTCACATGCAAGGCAACGTCCAAAGGCTATCAGTTAATTTTTTTGCAGAAACTTTTCAGGCATGTGGGGCATGGGATGATATATTTAAAGTGCTAAAAGGGCAAAGGTACTACTACCTAGGATACTTCACCAGCAAAATTGTTATTTAAATTTTAAAGAGATAAAGAACTTTTCAGACAGACAAAAATTAAAGAGTTCATCAACACTAACTTACTCTATAAGAAGTGTTAGAGGGTCTTCTCCAGTTGGAAAAGGAAAGGCTAAAAAGAAGTTAAAATCTATAGTAAAGGAAAAATATCCCACATGTAAAGGCAAATGTATAGAAAAGGCTGTGGATCAACCATGAAATAAGCTAGCATAAAGGTTTTAAAAATTGTAAAATCACTTATACCTACAATAAACAGTGAACAGATATACATGAAGATATAAATATGACATTGAAAACATAAAATGTAGGGGAAGGGAGTAAAAAAATTTAGATCATTTAGGATGTGTTTGAATATAAGTGACTACAAGTTTGAAACAAGTAGATATAGTTATAGGTCAACATATATGAACTTTATGGTAGTCACAAGTAAGAACCCTACAATGGACGCACAAAAACTGGAGTGAAAGTAATATAAGCATATCAATAAAGAAGATCATCAAACACCAGGAAAGAAGCTAAAAGAGGAAGAAAAGAACAATAAAAAACTATAAAAATAGCCAGAAAACAAATAACAAAATGCAAAAAGTACATACGTACAATAATCATTTTAAATGTCAATGGCTAAGTCACCAATCAAAAGATGTAGGGTGACTGAATGTGAAAATAAGATCCATCTATAGGCTGCTTGGAGAAGGCAATGGCACCCCACTCCAGTACTCTTGCCTGGCAAATCCCATGGACGGAGGAGCCTGGTAGGCTGCAGTCCATGGGGTCGCTAGGAGTCAGACACGACTAAGCGACTTCACTTTCACTTTTCACTTTTATGCATTGGAGAAGAAAATGGCAACCCACTCCAGTGTTCTTGCCTGGAGAATCCCAGGGACAGCAGAATCTGGTGGGCTGCCGTCTATGGGGTCACACAGAGTCGAACACGACTGAAGCGACTTAGCAGCAGCAGTATAGACTGCTTATAAAAGACTCACTTCAGAGCTAGAAATACACAGAAACTGGAAGCGAAGGGATGAAAAAAGATATTTCATGCAAATGGAAATAAAAAGAGAGATGAGTTATTAACACTCATATCAGAGAAAGTATTTTTCAAAATCAAGTCTGTAACAAAAGGGAAAGAAAGACTGTAAAATGATTAATACAAGAAGAGGATATAACATTTATTAAAATATATGCATGCAATAGAAGAGCACCTCTGCATAAATATATATGGTAAATATATACAATAAGTATTAACAGGCGTAAAGAGAGAAATCAGCAACAATACAACAATAGTAGGAGACTCTGGCACCCCACTTACATCAATGGACAGATCAACTAGAGAGAAAATCAATAAGGCGGTGGCGGTCTGACATGACACATTAGATGAGTTGGAATTACTAGGAATTCACAGGACATTCCATCAAAAACAAAAAAGAAAAAAAGAAAATAAAATACAGCAGAAAACACATTCTTCTCAAGAGCACATGGAATGTTCATCAGGTTAGATCACATACTGGCCACAAGTCTCAACAAATTTAAAAGGATAGAAATTATATCAAGCATCTTTTGCCACAATGATCTGAAACTAGAAGTTTATTATTAGAATCAAAATGGGAAAAGAAAAAACAGGCACACGAGACTAAAAAAAATGCTATAAATAAACAAAATGAAAACAATTGATCAGTGAAAAAAATCAAAGAAGAAATCAGAAAACACTTTGAAGCAAATGAAAATAAAAGCATAACTTTCCAAAATCTATGGCATGCAGCAAAGCAGTTCTAAGTTCTATGAAGGAAGTTTATAGCTGTACAGACTTGTTCCAGGAACAAGAAAACTCTCAAATAAAGAATATAAAGTACCATCTAAAAATTAGAAAAAAAAGAAAATTTAAAGCCTAAAGTCAACAGAAGGATGGTAACAATAAAGATGAGGAGAAATAAATAAAATAGAGACCAAAAAATAAAAAAGAAGAAGAAAAAAATCAATGATATGAACAATTAAAAAAAATAAGTAGGTAAGATACATAAGGCTTTAGCCAGGATCATTAAGATAAAAATAGAAGTAACCCCCAAAAATAAGAAATGAGAAAAGAGAAATTACAATTAACATTACAGAGATACAAAAAAATTATCAGTATACTATGAACAGTGATTTGCCATCAAATTGGACAGCCTAGAAGAAATGGATATATGTCTAAAAACACACAATAATCTAAGACTTAATCAGGAAGAATTAAATAATCTGGACAGAATGATTACTAGCAGCAAAACTGAATTAATACTTTAAAAACTCCCAGCAAGCAAAAGTTCAGGACCTGACAACTTCACAGGTCAATTTTATCAAACATACAGAGAAGAACCGAAATCCATTCTTCTTAAACTATTCCAAAAAATTAAAAAGGATGGAACATGCCCAAATTTATGCTACATGGCAGCTATTACCCTAATATCAAAACCAGACAATGGTGCTACAAAAAGGAAACCCACAGGATATTATCTCTGATGAGTACAGATGCAATTATCCTCAACAAAATATAGAAAAATAAAATTTAATAATATATAATAAAGAGGATCATACATCATGATCAAGTGGGATTTATTCCAGTTATGCAGAGAAGGTTCAACATTAACAAATCATTCAACACTATACGCCACATTAACAAAAAGAAAGATAAAAATCACAGGACTATCTCCTTAGGTGCAGAAAAACAATTTCGCAAAATTCAACAACCGCTCATGATAACATGTGTGCATGCTAAGTTATTTCAGTCATGTCATGATAACAGCTCTCATCAAACTGGTAGAGAGGGAACACATCTCAACATTATAAAGGTCATTTATGACAAACAGCCAAAACTCATACTCAATATTGAAAAGTTTTGGGCTTTTCACTTTGTTGTCAAAAAGAGAACAATCCTTTATTGCTTTTGGATTTTGAATTACATTTACAAGGCCTTTCCCAACACCAAGTCTAAAGAGAAATTTACCAAGTTTCTTTCTATTATATCCATTGTTTCATTTTTTCATTTAGATACATAATCCATTCTTCTGTATGGTATTCCATATAATTTTAGCTTTTTGCAAATGATGACCTAATTGTCTTTCACCATTTATTAATGTCAATCTTTGCTTCAGTGAACTGAAATGCCATTTTGTCATATATTAAATTTCCATTTGTATTAGGGTCTAATTTTGAAGTTTTTATTATTATTCTATTCTATTATTCTACATGTCTATTCTTTCTATTCCATTATTCCATTTATTTTTTCTATTCTATTATCCTATTTATCTATTCATATATAAAGAATTAAAATTTTATTGTATAGATTTTACACTCTTATTAGATTTATCTCTCTGTATTTTTCTAATTTGTTGTCATCTTAATGATACTATATTTGCTATCATATCTTCTGTTTATTGTATATATGAAGATAATTGGTTTTGCATGCTAACTTTATATCCTGATAATTCACTCAATTCATTGATATTTGAGCTAGTTTTAGCATTAATTTGCTTGAGTTTCTAGGTATACCATCATATCTACAAATAGAGACAGTTTAATTACTTATTTACTTATCTTTATGTCTCAAAATGATTTTTCTTATTTAATTGTCCTGGCTGACAATATTTCTACTGCAAAGCCAAACAGCAGTGAGGATAGATTAAGATACAGATACACACACAATCATGTTAAGAAAGTATACTTTTATTTCTATTTTCTCTAGAGTCTTCATTATGAATGCATGTTGAATCTTTTCAAGAGCTTTTTCAGTATCTATGAAATAGTCCTATGATATTGCAGTGACTTAAAGTAGAGAGAGCAATGAATGTGGCCCAGTGAGAGGACAAGAGATGGAGGGAATTTAAGGGTAAAATCTAAAGTAGAAATCCATATAGGCTAGAAAGGTAAACCTATGTGGTATGTAGGGTCTGGAACTCTTTGTATTGACACAAAAGAGCCAGTTTGTATTGGCACAAAACAGCCAGTCTTAATGCACATACATATGTCCATTTTCTAATCATGGTAACTATTTTTCTGAGGTATATGTGTATTTCTGAAAGCACAAAATGATCTTTTATGAGGAACTAAAGATCAGTGAAGCAGAGACCTATCTTTTTATTCCTCCAGGTGCTATGGAAACCTTTCAGCACCAAAATCTGATTTCACGATGAATACTTTGTAATACACACAATAACCAAACTGCTGTATAATTTATTTGAGGTTTTAGAAGGCTCTCAGTTGCCTGAAACTCTTGAACTTTAGAAAATAATTTCCTATACATTTTATTATGAAATAAGATGATACAATTTTACTGTATGGATAGTTTAACATCTATTTTATTTTCACCTAGCAAAATGACGATTGGGACCTAAGTCATATCTTGGGTTTTAGAATTTTTTTTTCATTTCTGTTTAATGTGTTTGGTGACATCATTTCTTGTGAATCAAATGTTTTATATTTAAGAAGTATCTTATTCTACTTTGCAGCAAATGATCTTTACTTGCAGGACTCATTTTTAATTTCTACTGGATTTGTCCAAAATATCCTTCAAAATGCAGATGAACATGCCCTTTCTCAAAAATTATTCTAATGTAGATATGGTTTTAAATAATGAAAAAATTAAATGTAATGCCAATGAAGTAACTAAAAACTAGTCTCTCTTAAACTAAAATACCAATGTATGATTAATGTATAACTGACTTAAATAGGCTATTGCAATAAAGTAATTATTCCACTTTAACAGGTTCTATGATATGTCAGATAGGCCTCCAGATTGTAGAAATATAGGCTCTAAAAAGTTTCTAATATAGTACCTCACTATAAGAAACTAGAAGACAGAAACAAATTAAAATTATCAGTAGAGCTGGTTTAGACATTCAGTGATAAATCAACCAACAGGTGAAGGAGTTATGAAGTATTACGAATGCATGCAGAATTTTATTAATAAAAATACATATAGAAATTTGAAGCTTAGAATCAGAACTCGAATTAGATCAATATCATTAAAAAGGCCACATTATAAACACTGTCATTTTCTTTATACAGGAACGGTAAATTTTAATAACATTTGAAAACAGTTTTCAGAACTATTAAAAATACTGCAATAAAAATTGAAAAAAAGTCATTTACCAAATAATAAAGGCATAAAGTAGCTAAAATTCAATTAAAATGTAGAGTTAGTGTAAGATCAGCAACAAATCACAGGCTTCTACTACTTTTCTCTTGGTTCAGCATTTACTACCTTTCAAACTACAACTTCATATTTTTATTTTAATTCTTTTATTGGTATTACTGTCATGTGACTTGATCAATATGCTAATAGATGGCTACTTAACACATTTGCTAGCAGCCCATGAAAAAGAACAAAATACAATAATACAGTGAAGTGACTTTCTCATTACAAGTTAGGAACTTATAGAAAAGGTAAAGTTAACAATTTATTAAAATATCTGTTCTATTAAAATACTTAAAAACTTGTAAATTATCCTTTTATCAAAATGTCTTGGGGTTCCCTGGTGGCCCAGTGGTAAAGAATCTGCCTGCCGATGCAGGAGACATGGGTTCAATCCCTGATTCAGGAAGATCCCATATTCTGCAGAGCAATTAAGCCTGTGTGCCACAACTATTGAGCCCATGCTCTGCAACAAGCAAAAGCCACCACAATGAGAAGCCCATGCACTGCAACTAAGGCGTAGCCCCTGCTCGCCACAACTACACAAAAAGTTTCTGTGTAGAAAGAAAAAGCCTACACAGCATGCAGCAACTAAGACCAAGCACAGGTAAAAATAAATGAATAAAATAAAATCATATAAAAAAGAAATCTTTCAAAAAATACCTTAACAGGATACTCTCGACAACCTTGTATCCCAACCTTAAATTTTAATAAAAATAAGAAAAAGCAAAGGCAACAAAGGAATGAAGGAAGAAAGGAGAAAAGAAGTAATGAATCATATATTTTGACCGTATAACTGCACCAGATGTTGCCCAGAAGTTACTGTGTCTTCAAGTAAACCTAAGTCTTTGGATCATTTTCATGGCTGATGCAGGAAAAATCCCAAGAAACAGGCATATATCAAAGCATAGTGCTTACCTACATATCGTATCTCACACGCATATCGTATCTCCCACACCATTTGGGGCATTCTAAGTATTGGACTATAGTGATGGCTAGTGATGTTGAGCCACCTGGCTAGAGCTTTTCTTACAGTGACCAAAATTTTTCTTACAGTGATCAAAACTTTTCTTATGGTGACCAAAATTTTTAAGTAGATTGTCTAATGTAGATTATTTAGACTAACGTTTCTGCCTTGCTCATTTTCTAACATATTTCTACCAGGAAATCTAAAGACCAAAAGGATTCTAGTAATACATCACCAAATACTTCTATCAAACTGTTATTATCTTATATATTAAATCCTCAGAAAAATAGATCACAGCAAAGGAAACACTACTCCATGCAATCATTTGGCTAAAATAATCTATGAAAAAAATTCTGAAGCTATGATAACATGGCATAAATTTGAAGGTGTGGTTGATTTTGTTAATGTACATAATTCAACAGGAAGCTAAGGACAGCCCATGCTTTTTTTTTTTTTTTTTTTTTTCAATAGGCATCTCAATAAGTCTTCCTGTTCTGGTATGCTAAAGGAAGAATTTTTCAAATGTTTGCTTATTTTCCTATTCAGGACAAGACTAGTTGGAAGATATTAAATGCATTTTAGCATGAAGCCGGACATGCTACAGTTCATCAGACTGCAAGGAGTCAGACACAACTGAGCAACTGAACAAGAACAAAGCACAAGTCAATTTGGAATTAATTCCTCTCCCCAAGAAAGCCGACCTAAATGGAGAAGGGCTAGAAGCAGTAATTCAGAATGTGTCCTCTGGCATGGTGATGTCTCAGAAACCAGCTCAAATCCGTTGCTTACCTGCAAGAATACTGAACTCTTCATGACACGCATCACACCTCAGTTTCTCCATTTGTATGGGTGGATTTCATGGTGTCCAAGGAATGCGACACCAGTGTGAGACCCTGTCACACTGCCCAGGTCTGTACTGACAGCTGTGTAAACTTGAACAAATCTTGGTCTACATTCTTCACTGGCAATCAACAAATTTTGTATTTTACATATGTACCCACCTATTTTACATACGTAACACCTCCCCTCCTGGCTCAGATGACAAACAATATGCCTATAGTGCAGGAGACCAGGGTTTGATCCCTGGGTCAGGAAGATCTCCTGGAGAAGGGAATGGCTACTCACTGCAGTATTCTTGCCTGGAGAATTCCATGGATGGATGAGTCTGGCAAGCTACAGTCCATGAGGTCACAAATAGTCATACACAACTGAGTGGTTATCACTTTCACTTTTTCATTCATCCACCTAATAGGGCTACTGTAAAGATTTAATTAGATAAGGCATGTGCCTGGCTAAAGTTGGTTCATACAACAAAGAGCTAGTTTTCAGTTTGCCAAACTGAAAATGAAGCAATCTCAGGGGAAAGCTAAGTTAAATTACTGAAGGACTTTAAGCAAAAGATTGAACTTTGAAACACTGATCAAAGAGAAACTCTTGATGGGAAAAACCCTTGGAATTAAATAAATACTTCTGTGATCTAGATTATTTTGATTGAATTTTTATTCCCTTTGGGAGTCCTAATGTTTACAAATGTCGTTGCCAATGTTGAAGAGCAATTGACTATGGGGTATGGGGCAAGAAGAGAAGGGGACAGAGGCTGAGATGGTTGGATGGCATCCCCTACTCGATGGATATGAGTTTGAGCAAGCTCTGGTAGTTGGTGATGAACAGGGAAGCCTGGCATGTGGCAGTCCTTGGGGTTGCAGAGTCAGATATGACTGAGCAACTGAACCGAACTGAACTGAATGGGTACCAGACATTGTTCATCAACGTCTGTAAGCTGGAAAACAGCACCAGAACCTGAAGTACAGAACAGCTACCTGTTCTGCTGTGTATGTGCACCATTCTGCATCACCACACTGCCTGGCTCTGGTTGCTATGAAGTGAAAAGTTGTCACCTTTGCATGAACCTTGAACAATATGCTATGTCGCCACCCTTGCAGGAACTATGGGTAAAGTCTAAGTCTTGGCTTGTGTGAGAGCTTGAAAGCTCCTGCTACTTGGATTCTGCCTCTTTCAGGATGCTTAAAACCAATTCTGTCTTTACCATTTACATGTCTTATATGTTTAATGTCTTCTGAACCTTTGTCTACTGAGTTGATTGTTTTCTCTTATGTATATGAATGATGTACATGTTTTAAGGAAGGTATGTATTGATATATTTTTGTCAAATCTTTTCTTTCTTTGATTTCCAAACTCTCATTTTAACATATATTCATAACTACAATGAAAATTAAAATAACTAATATATATTATAAATGTAGGATTTAGCACATAGGGAAAACTAAGTATAATGAAGATTATAATTATTACCAGAACAATGAACAAAGTTGAATACAATGTTGTTTAATTATATATAATTGTAAATATTTGAATTGCATTGAAAAATATTTGATTATTATTAATACTTTGTATTTCAAAAATATAGGCACATTTACATGCATATCTATTTATGTAGCCACATATTGAAATTAGGTATATACAAATCTACATGTGTGCATACACCCATACTTCTGTTAGTAAAACCAAACATGATGGAGAAAATGAGTTTTTAATCTTTTAAATTTTATGTCTTCATGTACAGATATGTTTATTTTTCATTTTGACATTGGTGATTTTTAGCTTTTCCTGTATTTATAGGTGATAAAAACGAAGGGAAAATGTCTCACAGCAAGTACAGACTCAAACCTAATAAAATTACCATATCCCCAGGTTGCAATAATATAAAGATGAGCGGTCTGGTCCATATCATTTTAATCTTTTCCTTAGAATATACTTTATTATGAGTTTCTACTCCCAAAACAGTGGGATATAAGAAATGTGTGAAAGTGAAAGTGAAAGTGAAGCCGCTCAGTCGTGTCCGACTCTTTGCGACCCCATGGACTGTAGCCTACCAGGCTCCTCCCTCCATGGGATTCTCCAGGCAAGAGTACTGGAGTGGGTTGCCATTTCCTTCAATAAAAGGACCAGAGAACTGTCTTTACCCTCTCCTTTTACAGCTAATTAATCCATTCAATTTCATGCTTTGCAAAGAGTGAAGATAAGCTGTTTGAAGCAATCCATGTCAAAATCATTTTGGATGAGACAACAAAAAAACACAGGGTCATGAATTTCTTTCCAGGTCACAAGGTTTCCATATTCCTATTGCTTCATGTGTGTTCTTGTTTCTTGCTTCACCTTAAAAAAATACACATACACACACACACACACACACACACACACACACAATCATAGTGATGCAAGGTGGGTATAGTTTAAGCAAGGAAAATGACAGCAAAGATATAAATAAAACTCTTTGACTCTAAATGAGAAAGAGACAAGTTAATGTAAACATGTATATTTCAAGTTCATATAAAATATAGGTATGTACCTATGTCTTATGCATCACACTTTGTCTGTCTTTTCCAATTAATAAATGACTTTCATAGCCTGATATTGTCAAATAATATGATCTCTAAAACTCATTACTGGCAGAACAGAAGTGAGGCAGGTGGGGTCACACATTAGTAGCAGAGCATAAACTGGTCAAGGTTTATAGGAAACAAATTGACTTTGAAATATAGGTACATTTTGAGCACTTCCAGGAACAATCTCTCCTAAGGAAGCAATTCCTTAAAATATTTGGAAAAGATTTTATGTGAAAATGTTTAAAATCAATTGTTTATATACATGATAGCAAATCACTGGATAAATGATAGTGGAGATCTCTCTCTGTCTTTCTCTCTCTCTCTCACACACACACACACACAAACACAGGGTGATATATCCCTATGATCAAATGTTATGCAGCTATTGAAGTAAAGTGAATATTAATTAAAAGGCAAAAGAAAAACTGTCCTAAAACAGTGTTTGCATGAAAGAGTAGGTTACAAACCTGAATACTGAAAATTATTCCAGTAAATGTAAGAATAAGTGGGAGAAACTGCATCGAAACATATTGTTGGATGCTGAGTGGGCCTCTTAGCTCTCTCTTTGTAAGCTTTTTCTTTTCCAAATTTTATAGGTATGTAATGTTTCTTTGAAACAGAAAAGCACTAAAAGATTTAAATTATTTCATAATAAAATAGTTTGAAGAAACAGATTCATTTCTTTCTTCAAGTGAATGATATTCTTCTAAATTTAAAAATTTTCCTCTATCTGGAAATATTTCACATCTATTTGGGAGGGAGATAGATGTTCAGAAAAATAATTTTTATTGTTTTTGTAAGCATAGGTAAAATACTCTAGAGCAGAAAGGATGTATGTCAAAATTTTGTTCCAAAAACAAGTAGGAAAGATAAAGAACAAAGAGCATAGAATTAAGAGATATTTCAAGATAGATACATTTTTGATAATGAGTATCTCAGTTTTCCCTTTTGTAAAATTAGGTATTTTGACTGGTTGAGCTTTATATCCTTTTAGTTCCAACAGATTATGCTTCTATAATGTTATTTCCCAAAGCTGTAATTTGTCCCCAAATTTGCCTTTGCACAAATAATCTTTCTGCAGTGATTGCTCTGGAGGAGAGAGATTAAGATTCTGGTGCCTTATAAATGCTCTCAGCTACTCAAGCTTCTCCCCTGCAATCCATAGTCTCCTTCAAATTTCTCAGCTTCAGCTTTCAGACGCTTTTACTTTCACTGGAAGTGGAATTATTTTTATGAATCATTTGTTTAAGCCTTGAGAAATTATACTCTAGACTTCAAACCACATAATTGGACCCTCACTTTTCTGTTTTGTTTTGTTTTCCTTCGGGCACTGGCATGTATGTGTATTTCCCCCCTTGCTTCTGTCGCTGTGCATTCTGGTCATTAATTGGTGACTGCTGGGACTGCACATGTGTTTCACATAAAGTTGCCAGCTTTCTCTGATATTAGATGACAGCCTCCTCATAAGTTGAAGACAAGGTGCTTGCACCTTGTCCAAAAAAGACATAATTGGAACTAACAGAAATTTACAGTAGCCAAGGTTACATCATAGTAGAGAACCGCACAGTTGTGGTTGAAGGAACAGTCATAAAGAGCCACTTGCAAGGGTGAAATATATTGATGTCGGTAACAGGATGTGAGGGCCTGCCATGCATACATCTGGGAACCTTCAGGAGTCAGGGAGAAAAAAGATCAGGAAACAGAGGCTGATTAAATATTGCAGTGCTCTCAACAGGCAAATCAAATTAAAAACAATCTTGAAGTCCTGAGTAAGGTAAATAGAATCACACTCTATAAAGCAAGAAGTGATTCTGTAGCTGAGGGGAGCTTCCTGTGACTGTGAAACTTTTGTGTGAGCTTCTCTTTAGACAAATGTTTCCTTCTGGACTATTTCCAAGGTCTCATTTTTTTTTAAGCATATGAACCCCAAAGGACAGAATTCATAGGAGGGTTACAAATAGAAGGGAGGTTTAAAATTGAAATACACACACTTAAAAATGAAGTGTTTTTACATCCTTTCTTCTATTCTGTTAAAAACGTCTTCAGTGAAGGAGTGAAAGCATGAAGCAGAGAAGGAATAGAACTGAATAGGAGCAGGAAAAAAAGAAATTCAAGATGAAACATTAAAGAAGGGCCAAGGGAAAGAGATGAAGGTGGTAAAACATAAGATCTCTAAGGACACGTCTGTCTTTCTAGGTGGTTCAGAATCCGCTTGCCAATGCAGAAGACACAGAAGATGCGGGTTTTATCTCAGCCAGGACGATCCCCTGGAGTATGAAATAGCAACCCATTCCTCTACGCTTGCCTGAGAAATCCCATGGACAGAGCAGCTGGGAAGAATGCCATCCATAGGGTCGGACACGACTGAGCTCGCACGCACAGCAAGAACTCACCTGGGAGGTAATAAGTGTCCCTGACTGTACATAATAATGTTAATCCATTTTTTCTAATACGTTCAAAGGAATATTAGTGCCAGTGTTTGTTTAAAATGATCCCATTGTCTGGTTTGTAGAAGAACTTTTATTTCCAAAGAAAAAGAAATGATTTAAAGGGTTTGACTATGAGAGCGAGCTTTGACTATACAGTGAACTTTTTGGTATATATTTAGAGATACTCAAATGATTGCCTTGATGATACATTATTGGGGCCCTGAGTTTATACACAAGAAAGAGGTACTTCAGTGAGGCAGATTGTGTTTTAGGAAGAGGGAAGGACAATGGTTGTCTTATATGAGTATTTGATATTCCCATGGATAGAGGCGAAAAAAAATTTTTTTTTAATTAAGAAGTTTTGACTATTAAATGGGACCAAATACTTTAAATCCTGAATAAGGTTTTGGGGAAAGCCAAAGACCCTGAAAATATTTTCTGAAAAATGACCAGAATATTCATGGGATTTATCCTATAATTTGGGCTCCCCTGGTGGTTCAGTGGTAAAGAATCTGCCTGCCATACAAGAGAGGTGTCTCCTCTCCATGCTGGAGGCATGGGTTTGATTTCTGGGTCAGGAAGGAGCTGCGGGAGGAGGAAAGGCAGCCCACTCCAGTATGGCAACCCATTCTTGCTGGGAAATCCCCAATGACCAAGGAGCCTGGTAGGTTATGGTCCATAGGGTCACAAAGATTCAGATATGACTGAGCAGGCACATACCCTATAATTTATCTGAGGAGAAAGGAAAGTTATAAGGAATCTGAATTCTGAAAACATCATACAGGATACTTCTGTCCATGTAACACATACTTGAGTAAATTTCAAAGCAGATTAATGATACCACATTTTGCAAACATGCAACAATGGGCATTAATAATAATTCAACAAAAACACTGAAATGAACAGAGATTCTCCGAAATGAGGAGAATAGTAAGGTCCAAAGAATCTCAAAACTGGAGGTCAAAAGAATCGTAAGGCTAAGAAGGAAACTGGAGGCTTGTAAGGTCCATGAAACCATTACAGGGGACAGCACATCCATGGAACCTTTCTGGAAAGTGTTTCTATGACACAGTCTAGAGCAAATGAGAAAACACAGGGGAAATACTTTCAAGCCATTCAAGACACTTCCAGATAAAAAGTGAGGATGCCCTTGTGACTGTCTTTTACTTATCATACGAAATACTTTTAATCATTCCTTTGACAAAGATGAGATGTTGCTAAGAAGGAATGTGGCTGCCTTCACCTGCCTTACCAGGAATTCCCCTGAAACTATTAAATGCTAAGGAGAATTTATGGCTGAATCTGAACTTTTTCAGTTAAAGCTCTACTGTGACATGACAGATTTGGAATTTCAGGCAGAATTCATTTCAACATGCACTATCAGAAATGTTGTACACTTCTCTCTGTGAGCAAAATAAAATATTAGAAAAAAAACAGAGAGGTAAAAAGATTACTTGTGTTCAAAAAATAGTTTATTTTGGAACAGAACAATATCTATAAATAAAATTAAAAAGAGATTTTAAGGAACTTCCACAATATTCTCCATAGTGGCTGCATGAATTTACATTTCTACCAACTTTGCACAAGTTTCCCCTTTTCTCCACACTCCCTCCAGCATTTGTTATTTGTAGATTTTTTTGATGATGGTCATTCTGACCTGTGTGCGTGGTATCTCATTGAAAAGAGTTTTGATTTGCATTTCTCTAAAGGTGGTGCCGAGCATCTTTTCCTGTGCCTGTTTGCCATCTGCAAGTTTTCTTCAGAGTAATGTCTATTTAGGTCTTCTCCCCATTTTCTGGGACTTCCCTGGTGGCTCAGATGGTAAAGTGACTGCCTACAATGTGGGAGACCTGGGTTCATTCCCTGGGTTGGGAAGATCTCCTGGAGAAGGAAATGGCAACCCGCTTCAGTATTCTTGCCTGGAAAATCCCATGGGCGGAGGAGCCTCGTGGGCTACAGTGCCCATTTTCTATTGGGCAGAATTGTTTGTCTCTTTGTTTGATATGGAGCTGTAAGAGCTGTTTGTATAGTTTGGAAATTAATCTTTCGTTGGTCGCATCAGTTGCAAATATTTTATCCATTCCATAAGTTGTCTTTTTGTTTTGTTTATGGTTTCCTTTGCTTTGCAAAAGCTTTTGAGTTTAATTAGTTCCCATTTGTTTATTTTTATTTCCATTACTTTGAGTGATGGGTCTAAGATAACAAAGATGAACTAAAAGAGTGGCGAAAAAAATTGGCCATGGAAGCCCCGAACAGGGAAATCTAGGTGTTTTTGCAGAAATTGGTGTTATCAAATTAGAAAATCTGAATAGGTTTCCACAGGATACAGATGGCACTTTTGAAATAATTAGGGAGGGTTTATTTTCCAAAAGAAGCACTCACAAAATTATAGCTATGGGGAGGCCCCAAAGGATGGAGCATTGACCTGGGGCCCAGAAGCAGCCACAGTCTTACTAAATGTGAAGGGACAAGGAAGGAACAGGGGGGAGACCAAACAAAAGGGGGCTTGCACAGTTGGCTCAAGGAGATGGGAAGGTGATCCTGGGTTGTCTGTGTGATTACCCACTGCAGTGAGAGAGACCACCCTCCAGAGGGAAAAGTGGGAAACCTCATCCAAAAGAGGAAAAGGTCCCTACATCAGCCAGTCAGAGGGAGCAGACTGGAGGATAAAAGCAAGGTTCAAGTCATGCTCTTTGAAGATAGGAAGCAGGCAGCCTCTAGAATCTGAAAAGACAAGGAACAGATTTACCCCTGTATCCTCCAGACAAAACACAGCCTGCTACACCCTTGATTATATCTTGATTTTAATAACATATTTTGAATTTCTAACCTCTGTCACTATTAGATAATAAATGTGTTAACTTAAGCCACTTAATTTGTGGTAGGTCATTATAGCAGCAATAGGAAACTAATGCATGCTGCTAACAGAATTGCAGTATTTGACAACACATTAAAATTAATTATTATAAAAGTGCATAATATTATGTACACACATATTTCATAAACCACATAAACTGGGCTAGCTTATTCTTGCCTAGAAACTAGTGTCAGCACCATACTTATATTTTTAAAATATTGCAAATTAAATAATGTGAAAAGTAATTTCAATTTTATTAAGCTCTTCTAATGAGGCCACAGAGAGATTCCATAAAACATAACATAACTTTTTAATTTTTTGGAAGGCAATGAGTAATTTATATATTTATTTTTACTCTTTATTTTATATTGGAGTATATTACAATGTTGTGTTAGTTTCAAATGTACAGCAAAGTGATTCAGCTATGTGTATACATATGTCTATTCTCTTGCAGATTCTTTTCCTTTATAGGTTATTCCTTGTGCTATATAGTAGGTCCTTGTTGATTATTCTATACATAGTAGTATGCATATGTTAATTCTAACTCCTAATTTATCCCTCTCCTCCCCTTTCCCCTTTGGTAACCATAAGTTTGCTTTCTCTGTTTGGGAGTCCATTTATTTTTGTAAATATGTCTGTTTGTATCTTTTTTTAAGATTCTACATATAAGTTAGACGGTATTTGTTTCTGTGTCTGACTTACTTCACTTAGTATGATAATCCTTAGATTCATCCATGTTGCTGCAAATGACATTATTTCACACTTTTATGGCTGAGTAGTATTACATTGTATATGTGTATCACATCATCTTTATTCATTCATTTGTTGCTAGATGTCTTGGCTATTTTAAACAGTGTTGCTGTCAACATTAGGGTGCACGTGTCTTTTCAAATTATAGCTACAATCTAAACTCGTAAAAAAATCTTGCTTTCCTTTTCCAACTAAGCCTACTCAAAGCTCTTTAAAGTCAGACCCAGCAGCTTCTCATTATTCTAACCTTCCCATCTCTTTCTTTTTCAAAGGAAAGCTCTTCTACTGTCTCCCAGCCTCACTCTCCATCTCTCAACAATGACCCCTAATAATGCCATGCAAAAAACCAGCCAGCTGCTCAAGCAACAAAGCCTTCTTATTTTTCAAAGGAAGTGGGAAGGATCTGTGATAACACTCTTACGTCGGAGAGTGTTTTTCCTGTGTTCTCCTCTAGGAGTTTTATAGTTTCTGGTCTTACGTTTAGATCTTTAATCCATTTTGAGTTTATTTTTGTGTATGGTGTTAGAAAGTGTTCTAGATGTATAGAACAGTCTTTTGAACTCTGTGGGAGAGGGCGAGGGTAGGATGATTTGGGAGAATGACATTGAAACATGTATCATATCATATATGAAATGAATCGCCAGTCCAGGTTCGATGCATGATACTGGATGCTTGGGGCTGGTGCACTGAGATGACCAAGGGGGATGGTACGGGGAGGGAGGAGGGAGGGGGTTCAGGATGGGGAACATGTGTATATCTGTGGCGGATTCATGTTGATGTATGCAAAACCAATACAATATTGTAAAGTAAAAAAATAAAATAAAATCTGAAAAAAATAAAATAAAATAAAATATTATTGAAATTAAAAAAAAAAACTCTGAACACTCAAAAAGCTAAGATTACGGCATCTGGTCTCAACACATCGCAGCAAAGAGAAGGGGAAAAAATGGTAAACAGTGATAGATTTTATTTTCTCAGGCTTTAAATCACTTTGGATGGTGACTGCAGCCATGAAATTAAAGACACTTATTCCTTGGAAGAAAAGCTATGACAAATCTAGACAGCATATTAAAAGTAGAGACATCACATTGACTACAGAATTTTTTATAGTCAAAGCTATGGTTTTTCCAGTAGTCATGTATGGATATGAGAGTTGGACCATAAAGGAGGTTAAGCACCAAAGAAATGATGCTTCTGTATTGTGGTGCTGGAGAAGACTGTTGAAAGTCCCTTGGACAGCAAGGAGATCAAAGCAGTCAATCCTAAAGAAATCAGTCCTGAATATTCATTGGAAGGACTGATGCTTGAGCTGAAGCTCCAATACTTTGGCCACCTGATGCAAAGAACTGACTCATTGGAAAAGACCCTGATGCTGGGAAAGATTGAAGGTGGGAGGAGAAGGGGATGACAGAGGATGAGATAGTTGGATGGCATCTTCGACTCAATGACATGAGTTTGAGCAAACTCCAGGAAATAGTGAAGGACAGGGAAGCCTGGCGTTCTGCAGTCCATGGGGTCACAAGGAGTCAAATATGACTTGGCAACTGAATAGCAACAACAATTTTCTCAGTCAGTTCAGTTGTTCAGTAATGTCCAACTCTTTGTGAACCCATGGACTGTAGCATGCCAGGCTTCCCTATCCACTATTTCCTGGAGTTTACACAAACTCATGTCATCGAATCGATGATGCCATCCAACCATCTCATCTTGTGTCATCCTCTTCTCCTCCTGCCGTCAATCTTTCCCATCATCAGGGTCTTTTCCAGTGAGTCAGCTCTTTGTCAGGTGGCCAAAAGTATTGGAGCTTCAGCTTAAGCTTCAGTCCTTCCAATGAATATTCAGAGTTGATGTCCTTTAGGAATGACTTCTTTGATCTCCTTGTTGTCCAAGGGACTCTCAACAGTCTTCTTCAGCACCACAATTCAAAAGGGTCATTTCTTTAGTGTTCAGCCTTCTCTATGGTACAACTCTCACATCTGTACATGACTATTGGAAAAACCATAACGTTGACTATAAAAAAAAACTCTGTAGGCAGAAATATCTCTGCTTTGTAATATCCTATCTGGATTTGTCATAGCTTTTCTTCCAAGGAGTAAGTGTCCTTTCGTTTCATGGCTGCAGTCACCATCTGAAGTGATTTTAGAGACTGAGAAAATAAAATCTATCATTGTTTCCACTTTTTCCCCTTCTCTTTGCCATGAAGTGATGAGACCAGATGCCATAAAATTAGCATTTGGAGTGTTGAGTTTTAAACCAGGTTTTTCACTCTCCTCTTTCACCCTTATCTAGAGGCTCTTTATTTCCTCTTTACTTTCTGCCATTAGAGTTGTATCATCTGCACACCTGCTGTTATTTCTCCTAACAATCTTGATTCCCACTTGTGATTCTTCCATCTTGGCATTTTGCATGATGTACCCTGCATATAAGTTAAATATGCAAGGTGACAATATACAGCCTTGTCATACTCCTTTCCCAATTTGGAACCAGTCTGTTGTTCCATGTCTGGTTCTAACTGTTGCTTCTTGACCTGCACACAGATTTCTCAGGAGGCAAGTAAGGTGGTCTGGTATTTCTATCTCTTGAAGAATTTTCCACACATTGTTGTGATCCACACTGTCAAAGGCTTTAGTGTAGCTGAGGCAGAAATAGATGTTTTCCTGGAATTTCCTTGCTTTTTCTATGATCCAGTGGTTGTTGGCAATTTTCTATCTGGTTCCTCTGCTCTTTCTAAATCCAGCTTGCACATCTGGAATTTCCTGGTTCTGAAGCCTATTTTGAAGGATTTTGACCTTTACTTTGGTGGCATGTGAAATAAGTGCAATTGTGCAGCATTTGAACATTCTTTGGCATTGCCCTTCTTTGGGATTGGAACAAAAACTGACCTTTTGCAGTCCTGTGGCCACTGCTAAAATTAGACCAATATTGCAAATACTGTGTGGCCACAGTAGAAATTAGCATAACATTGTAAATAAACTGTAATTGAATATATTAAAAATATTTTGAATGTCATTCCATGTTAGTACATATAAAATGACATTGAAATGAGTAAACGTAAGTAGTAAATAGCTTTCCAGAAGAATATACAACAAATTAATAACTGTAATTACCTCTGGAAATTAGAGAACTAGTTGAGAATAGTGTGTGGTCAAAGCAGCATTAACGTACCTGTACATTGTATATATTTAACATGGGGACTGAATTTATGTATCACCTGTAACACATTTATAAAATTACAAATTTATTTTTAGGTGAGATTAGATTAATTCACTCAGATTATCATTCTCTGGTTGCTCATCAAGTCTTGTAAAATTAAATTATGTACTGAACTCTAGAAATCCAAGAAAATGCCAATGTTTCATCACAAAATAGTAATTTAAAAAGACACATTTCCACTTAGTATTGAAAATACTAGGGCACATATATTAAAATCTTATAGGCAGTCTTTTCACCTTGCTTATATTTTCCTTGGTTGTGCAGAAGCTTTTAATTTTAATTAGATCCCATTTGTTTATTTTTGCTTTTATTTCCAGAATTCTGGGAGGTGGGTCATAGAGGATCCTGCTGTGATTTATGTCGGAGAGTGTTTTGCCTATGTTCTCCTCTAGGAGTTTTATAGTTTCTGATCTTACATTTAGATCTTTAATCCATTTTGAGTTTATTTTTGTGTGCGGTGTTAGGAAGTGATCTAGTTTCATTCTTTTACAAGTGTTTGACCAGTTTTCCCAGCACCACTTGTTAAAGAGATTGTCTTTACTCCATTGTATATTCTTGCCTCCTTTGTCAAAGATAAGGTGTCCATATGTGTGTGGATTTATCTCTGGGCTTTCTGTTTTGTTCCATTGATCTATATGTCTGTCTTTGTGCCAGTACCATACTGTCTTGATGACTGTGGCTTTGTAGTAGAGCCTGAAGTCAGGCAGGTTGATTCCTCCAGTTCCATTCTTCTTTCTCAAGATTGCTTTGGCTATTCGAGGTTTTTTGTATTTCCATACAAATCTTGAAATTATTTGTTCTAGTTCTGTGAAAAATGTGGCTGATAGCTTGATAGCTTGATTGCATTGAATTTGTAAATTGTTTTGGGTAGTATACTCATTTTCACTATATTGATTCTTCCAATCCATGAACATGGTATATTTCTCCATCTATTAGTGTCCTCTTTGATTTCTTTCATCAGTGTTTTATAATTTTCTATATATAGGTCTTTAGTTTCTTTAGGTAGATATATTCCTAAGTATTTTATTCTTTTCGTTGCAATGGTGAGTGGAATTGTTTCCTTAATTTCTTTTTCTACTTTCTCATTATTAGTGTATAGGAATGCAAGGGATTTCTGTGTGTTGATTTTATATCCTGCAACTTTACTATATTCATAAAGGTGAAAAGACAGCCTTCGGAATGGGAGAAAATAATAGCAAATGAAGCAACTGACAAACAACTAATCTCAAAAATATACAAGCAACTTATGCAGCTCAATTCCAAAAAAATAAACGACCCAATCAAAAAATGGGCCAAAGAACTAAACAGAAATTTCTCCAAAGAAGACATACAGATGGCTAACAAACACATGAAAAGATGCTCAACATCACTCATTATTAGAGAAATGCAAATCAAAACCACAATGAGGTACCACTTCACACCAGTCAGAATGGCTGCGATCCAAAAATCTGCAAGCAATAAATGCTGGAGAGGGTGTGGAGAAAAGGGAACCCTCCTACACTGTTGGTGGGAATGCAAACTAGTACAGCCACTATGGAGAACAGTGTGGAGATTCCTTAAAAAATTGCAAATAGAACTACCTTATGACCCAGCAATTCCACTTCTGGGCATACACACCAAGGAAACCAGAATTGAAAGAGACACATGTACCCCAATGTTCATCACAGCACTGTTTATAATAGCCAGGACATGGAAACAACCTAGATGTCCATCAGCAGATGAATGGATAAGAAAGCTGTGGTACATATATACAATGGAGTATTACTCAGCCATTAAAAAGAATTCATTTGAATCAGTTCTGATGAGGTGGATGAAACTGGAGCCGATTATACAGAGTGAAGTAAGCCAGAAAGAAAAACACCAATACAGTATACTAACACATATATATGGAATTTAGGAAGATGGCAATGACGACCCTGTATGCAGGACAGGGAAAGAGACACAGATGTGTATAACGGACTTTTGGACTCAGAGGGAGAGGGAGAGGGTGGGATGATTTGGGAGAATGACATTCTAACATGTATACTATCATGTGAATTGAATCGCCAGTCTATGTCTGACGCAGGATGCAGCATGTTTGGGGCTGGTGCATGGGGATGACCCAGAGAGATGTTATGGGGAGGGAGGTGGGAGGGGGGTTCATGTTTGGGAATGCATGTAAGAATTAAAGACTTTAAAATTTAAAAAATAAAAAACTAAAAAAAAAAAAAGAAAAGAAAAAAAAATCAAATGGGAATGAATAAATAGAATAAATTTTAGTCAATTTTGAAAAAAAAATAAAAAATAAAAAATAAAAAAAATAAAAAAAAGAATAAAAATTAAAAAAAATAAAGAGTCTAAAAAAAAAATCTTATAGGCAGTAAATAATGCAACTGCAAGATTTTACATTTCTAAATCATCTATCATTTGGGAGATCAGTATTTTTCACCAGTCATTTTGATAAAGCCAGCATGAATTTTTCATATTGCAAATCATTTAAAATAAGTGAAAATGATTCCTCATAATTTACCATCAAATAAAATGGAAAAAAATGAAACAATTACGATGCATTTATCTTCTTTTTCTAGAGAATTGACTCACTTGTTCTCTACATGCTTCTTTCATTACTATCCAGCCAAACATACTTCAACATCTGGCTAAGATGATTTTTTGGGAGAGGGGGTTGTGGTGAGTCTTCATTGCGGAGCACAGACTCTCTAGTTGCAGCAATCTGGCACTGTTTTTCCTTGCGGTATGCAGGCTTCTCATTTTGGTGGCTTCCCTTGTTATGGATCACAGGCTCTAGGTTCAAGGGCTTCAGTCATTGCAGCATGTGGGTTCAGTAGTTTTGGTGCGTGGACTTAGTTGCTCCATAGCATGTGGGATCTTTACAGACCAGGGATCTAATAGATGTCCCTTGCATTGCAAGGAAGATTCTTTTTATTTTTTTAATTTTTGGCTGCTGTGGGTCTTCATTTCTGCTTGCACACTTTCTCTAGTCATGGCAAGTGGGGGCTATTCTATAGATACTACGCGCAGCAATCTCACGGTGCTGGCTTCTCTCTCTTTTCTAAATTTATTTTTAATTGGTAGAAGATTGTTTTACAATGTTGTGTTGGTTTCTGTCATACAACAAAACAGTAGTGCTAGGAAAACTGGACAGCTACATGTAAAAGAATGAAGCTAGAACACTTCCTAGGACCAACACACAAAAATGAACTCAATAGATGAAAGGCAGATTCTTATCCACTGGACTACCAGGGAAGCACAAGTTATGATAATTTCAAAGGTTCAGTCCAAGTCCCTCTTTTTTTCTTTCCCCCGCATAACATTTTCAGAGAATTGACTCATTTTCATGACATTAATTTTTCCTTCTATATGAGAATGGACATGGGTTTGGGTGGTCTCCAGGAGCTGGTGAGGGACAGGGAGGCCTGGAGTATGGCAGTTCATGGGGTTGCAAAGAGTCGGACACGTCTGAGCGACTGAACTGAACTGAACTGAATGACTCTCAGGTGTAGCATCTCCAGCCCAAGCATTTCTCCTAAGTATAGCTGTCATCTCTCTCACACTTGACATATTGCGATCAAATAGAGAGGACCTAATACATTTTATCATTTTTTTCCTACCTCCTTTCTCTTTGCAAAGTCACATCCAAAATGACTTCTTTACTTATTGCTAATCACTCAAAGTGATTCAAGGAGAATGTTAGAGTAGGAGTTGTAAATTCAAATATCATCTGCTACTGCTGCTGCTAAGTTGCTTCAGTCGTGTCCGACTCTGTGCGACCCCACAGACGGCAGCCCACCAGGCTCCCCCGTCCCTGGGATTCTCCAGGCAAGAATACTTTGGAAATTAATCACTCTTCAGTCTCATCATCTGCAAATATTTTCTCCCATTCTGTAAGTTGTCTTTTCAACTTGTTGATAGTTTCCTTTGCTGTGCTTTTAAGTTTAATTAGGTCTCATTTGGTTTTTTTGTTTGTTTGTTTGTTTATTTTTATTTCAGTTACTCTAGGAGGTGGATCATAAAAGATACTATTGTGATATATGCCAAAGGGTGTTCTGTCTGTCCTTTCCCCCAAGAGTTTTATAAAATCTGGTATTACATTTAAGTCTTTAATCCATGTTGAGTTTATTTTTGAATATTGTGTTAGAGGAAGTTCTCATTTCATCCTTTTAAATGTAGCTGTCAAGTTTTATATATATGTGTGTGTATATATATGTATATATACATACACACACATGTATATAATGGACTTCTTGTCAGTGTTGTTTAGTCACTAAATCATGTCCTAGTCTTTTGTCACAGAGTTGCAGCCTGACTGTAGCCCACTAGGTTTCTACTCAGCCATAGAAAAGAATGAAATAGTGCCATTTATAGCAACAAGGATGGACCTAGAGCTTATCATACTAAATGAAGTAAGTCAGATAGAGAAATACAACTGTCATATGGTATCACATGTGTAATCTAAAATGTGACAAATTTACAAAACAGAAATAGATCCACAGTTAATGAAAACAAACGTGGTTACCAAAGAGGAAGAGGGTAGCAGAGGGATAAATTAGGAGCTTGGGATTGACATATACACACTGTCATATATAAAACAGATAACCAACAAGGACATATTGTAGAGCACAAGGAAATATACTCAATATTTTGTTGTAACCTATCAAGGAAAAGAATCTGAGAAATAACAAACATGCATGTATACACATGTATATGTATGTATCACTGAATCACTATTCTGTACACCTGAAACTAACACAACATTGTAAGTCAGCTGCAAATATAAACAAATAATAGCTACATCTGGGCAGGAAACAGGAGGCAGGCTGGATTTGGCCACAGGCAGAGATGTTGACCTTCGAGGAGCCACCGCCCATTTGATTCAGTAGACAAATTCACGCCAGCATCAACGTGGATGTATGGGTATGAGCGCCTACTTCAGTCAGTTTAAAAAAGTAATCTTGTATTGAGTGGGCCAATGATTTCAGTAAGGATTTTCTGTAAGATGATACAGAAAAACCTGAATGAAATTGTTGGTCAACCCCATATTAAATTCTAGTAATTCTATTTAAAACAAAATTTTAAAGTATAGCAACAAAAATACAAGAGAGTTGAGAGTATTTTACTGTAGAGGATTTCATTTGATACCTAAACAAGCAAAGCTGTGGTTCTGTTTTAGATTACCATGCTTATCACAGTCACGAATCAGAACGCACACACTGACATGAGATGAACAAGCAAAAAAAGAAAAAACAAAGTCTGTCCATCTTTGTTCCCTAAAGCAAATAAAATCTTGAACATTTCCTATTAAGACACTGACTCTCTAAAAAGAAGTAAATTTATCACTGATTTTTATAATTTTTATGTCCAAAAATATGTAAAGCCTTTGATATCTGAGGTAATCATCTGAGAAACTGCCATTTTTCCCACCTAGAGTGGAACAGCTGGAAGCTCAGCAATCTTGGTAAGTGTGTGTGGGTGTACGTGTGTCTCTGATTGCATGTGTTGTATTTTTTATTTCGTAATCTTGTGTTGCTAACACTTGGATGCCCTCCTAAATGTTCTCTCTGAGTAAACCACTCTTTCCTAGATAGCTTTGTTTCTGATCTAAACCTTAAGTCTTCCAGTTTCACCTAAATTTTGATGATTCTTACCTCAAATTGTTTACTAAACCCATTGTCACCTGTCTTTCTATCAGCTCCTCTCACACTACGGGCTGTAAGCCCCTGACAGTGCACAGCTTCCAACATCCACCCCACCCCCCAGCACATCGCATACAGTCATCTACAGTCAAGTTCGTTTCCCTAATTCCTTTGACAGAAAAATATGTTTCCAATTGCTCAATCTGATGCTCAGAATGGTCTAAAGACTGGTATCTCCTTTGTCATCTTGGGTGGAATACGTATGACGTGAACTATGCTTTCAAGTCAGGTCACCATTTTCTCTCTCCCACCCACATACAGTAAAAATCCTACTTTAAGTCCTGTGCACACACTCTCTGTCCTTCCTCTGTGCTCATACACTTTAAATATATTGTAATTCTTGTTTTAGAAAGTATCTATTGGTATGAGGGAAAGCACATGGTACACTGCCAAATTTAAAAGTTATTCAATAGTATTCATAGTCGACATAAATTCTGAAAAATGAAGGAAGATCGGAAGAAAGCAAAAGCACCAGGAGACTCGCTTTGGATCATAAGGTGCACATCAAATCATGTTTTATTCACTTTGCTTTCTCATAGTTTTTTTTTAACCTAGTACATGAATTATTTTTATAATGAGAAAAAACCAAATAGTATCTACTTTTAAATATTCTACTTAAAGTTCTTCAGAACACACCTCTAATAAACACTTCACTTAGTCATCCCAGAATTCAGCAATCCAAAGTCATCTCTCCTGGAAACTCATTACAGTATTTCTACAGGAAACATCGATTCATCTTGTGGATGAGCTACCAAAAACCAAGTTCTTCCAGTTCTATGACCACTAATCTCCAGTCATCTTTCACCTTCAAGCCAGACTTAAAAGTTCTCCACCCAGAAATGACTAGAGTGAATAATTCATACATAACTTAAAATGAAAATAATTAACCATAAAGCAAGCAAAAATTCCAACAAAATTAATATTTTGATCTTATGAAATACACATTAAAATATAAAATTACTTCAAATTCATTTATTTGCTTGTTTCCATATTCCTGTTCATTTGTGAGTGTGTGTGTCCATTAAGCCTGCCTTTAATCCACGAACTCCACCTATTCTTTTGTTCAACTCTGCGATATTTTCACAGCTCTGGAATCTCTGAAATCTCAACTTCGAGTACTCGTCTCACTGGCTTTTCAATAAGTTTGTTCTATCATCCTCACACCAACAACTCTTCAGCCAGTTCAAGAAGCCCAAACTCTTGTTCTTGCAGCATCATCTCTATTTACCACCATTTCCCTAATGTTCTTCCTTAACTAGAGAGGATTCCATGACCAATCACTCCAATCTTTCAGCAACCAGCATTGTGTGCCCTCCCAATATCCATCACCATGTTACTGGCTAAATATTGCAGGAGAAATGTAACAAGCCATGTTAACTGATATAGCTACTGATTTATAACCACAGTTCTTAAGGGTGGTTGGCAAGGCCCATGTACAAACCAGTATGATCTCTTGCTAGTTCTCAGTTACAAATATTTTATACTATCCACTCAGTATTCAAACTTTGAACATCTAAGTTCAATCTACAAACTTTGTTCATATTTTGTTGAAAAAAAAAAATCGATGAAACACATAGAAACTTCCTTATCCTACCACCAAAACTTCTTTTTCACCAGAATCCATTTCAAAAAGTCCCAGCTAAAATTAAAGAAAAGATGTTCATTAGGTTCAGAACCCTCTATCTTCTCACCTTACCATTGATTTCCTATGGTAATACCTTCTCTGTCTGCTGCTGCTAAGTCACTTCAGTTGTGTCTGACTCTGTGCGATCCCATAGATGGCAGCCTACCAGGCTTCCCCATCCCTGGGATTCTCCAGGCAAGAACACTGGAGTGGGCTGCCATTTCCTTCTCCAATGCATGAAAGTGAAAAGTGAAAGTGAAGTCACTCAATCGTGTCCGACTCTTCGTGACCCCATGGACTGCAGGCTACCAGGCTCCTCTGCCCATGGGATTTTCCAGGCACTGGAAGATTTTCCAGGCACTGGAACACTGGAGTGGGGTGCCATTGCCTTCTCCGACCTCCTCTGTCTACTTTGTCATAAATTTCTTCCCCCACATGGATACTTTCTACTAGTACAGAAAAATGCTTCAGTAGCCTTTTTAAAAGGCTCGTTTTCGCATGAGTTTCCAGAATGAAGTGGCCAATAGCAGGACATATGATGTGAAATTTCAGAACAATGGCAATAAAGTCAATATACTACATGACTCCACTCTGGAGGGAAGTCATACACAAAGGATACAAAGTCAGGATGACTTTTGACATATCCCAGTGCATACAGGAAGTTAGAAGACAGATGAGACATGCCTTAAAATTCTTTAGGAAATGACTACCAACATAGAATTCTCCACCTAGCCAAACTATCCATTTAGGGTAAGGATAAATAAAGTTACTTAAGACACTTTAACAAGGTCCCCTTTTGATCTTAAATACTTTGTAGTACATTGAATAGTATTCTTACCAAAAGGATATGTCCACATACCAATTTTTGTAGCCTCATTTGGAAAAAGGTCTTTGGCTATGTAACCAAGTTAATGGTGACAAGAAGAGGTCATATTGCATTATCCAGGCAACCCCTGAATCAAGTGACCAGCATTTTCACAAGGCACACAGAGGAGAGAAACACAGAGATCATATGGAATTTGTAGAGTTGGGTGTAGTGATGTGGTTGTGCAACCACTAGTCAAGGAATGCCTGAAGTCACCAGAAGCTGGAAAAGCAAAGACCTCCCTAGACCTTGTGGAGGGAGCCCAGCCAATCCCTTGATTTCAGACTCTGACTTCCAGGAGGCTGATGGAATACTTTTTTTTTTTCAAGCCACAAAGTTGGTGACGCTATTAGAGCACCCCCAGTAATCCAACCAAGACCTGCCTGCCCACCTCTAAATGACACCTCATGTCTATTAGTCTCCAAAGGAAGCAAACTTCCACTCCATTATTTGCAACTACCTCTCACTTCCAATGAATAGTTAGCATCATGTTGTATTGCCTTCCAATTGCATTAGGATATATCATGTGATTTCAGGGCTTCTTCAGTAGCTTAGAGGTAAAGAATCCATCTGCAGTGCAAGAGATGTAGGGGACGTGGGTTTGAGCCCTGGGTCAGGAAGATCCTCTGGAGGAAGAAATGACAACCACTCCATTTTTCTTGCTGGGAAAATTCCATGGGCATAAAAGCCTACAGTGGGCTACAGTCCATGGGGTTGCAAAGTGTCAGACATGATTGAGAGACCGAGCAAACACACCTTGTGATTTCACCGTATGTGATTCTCTTGCTGTAGCCAAGCTGGCCTCTTGAGGAGTTGTTCCCATCTCAGGGACCCTGCATGATCTCCTCCTGCACAGGTAACTCTCTATCTGGATGTCTAGGTCCTTCCTTCCATTCAAGTTCCAACTCAGCTGTCACTTTTTAACCCATGCTCAAGTTCTTCCTATCAAACAGTGTGTTTCTCATTCCCAATAAGAGCAATTTTCTAGCATTTTACTCTGATTTTTTTTTCACAGCATTTCTCAGTGACTAATAGCTTCTTGAGTTCTATTTAAATAGTTCTATTTTTTTCATTGCTTTATTCTAACAATAAAGAGTAACTATGAGACATCAAGGATCTGATTTGTCTTATTCACTCTTGTATCTCCACTTCCAGAAAGAATGAATTAGAGGAAATAAAATATTAGTATTTCATGTTACTTTGCTTATCCTTTACATTTCATGCATGTATGGTATGTTACTTTAGGGATTTCTTCTTCTCATTAATGTATTAATTCAACCGACGAATATTTATTGACTACATGCTTTTATCCCAGACCACTGTTGGATTTCAGTAATTTAAAAGCAATCAAAATAGTTTATTTGCTCAATGAACTAATAGTGTAAACCAACCTTAGGATCCTACTGGGTCTACTGAAGCCCTTTATAAACAAGTACATATTGGAATTAATCAATCAATTAAAGAAGTAAAGAAAATATTTCATAAGTCTCTTAGTGGATAACTTCAGATTTTTAAATATTAGGATAAAAATTAATAATAAATTTAAGAACGTCAACATTTCTTTTTACATGTATGGGTGCCTATGCATGTTGTGTGTGTGTGCATGGGCATGTAAATATATTTTGACTATCATTAAAGGAATTTCTTACTGTGGTTATATTTTTATATAATTTTAGTGATTTCAGGGCTTCTTCAGTAGCTCAGAGGTAAAGAATCCATCTGCAGTGCAAGAGATGTAGGGGACATGGGTCTGAACCCTGAGTCAGGAATATCCTCTGGAGGAAGAAATGTGTATATATACACATTTCTGTCTGAAAATTTATATATATGTAAAAAATATATAATTTACTTGAAAGAAAAATGAAATACTTTTTTATCTACTATAATCAGGAAACAAAGTATTCTGCATAAGTATATGTCCTTGTGAAATATAGAAGATATATTTTAGTGTTATGTCAGAAAAGTATTTTAGAAATTGTGACTTTCTGCCATGTAAGTTTGTTGATGCACTAAGAAATTACTGTATGTTTAAAAAATTTCCCTAGTATCCAATAGCAACATTACTGAGAAAAGAAACTGTCATTTATAAATTCATTGATTTTAGCTAAAGCTCACAGTATTAAGTGTCCAGACACCATTGAAGTTCTTGTTTTATTAGATGGCCCTCATGTTGTTCTAAAAATAGTATGAGTTTTGGCAATAGGCAGATGAAGCATCTAATCCCAATTTAGTCATTTGCTAGCTATGTGAGCTGAAGCGCCAATTCTTTGGCCACCTGATTCAAAGAGCTGACTCATTGGAAAAGACCCTGATGATGGGAAAGATTGAAGGCAAAAGGAGAAGAACGCAGTAGAAGATGAGATGGTTAGAGAGCAACACCAACTCAATGGACATGAATTTCAGCAAACTCTTAAAGATGCTAAAGGACAAGGAAGCCTGGAATGCAGCATTTTGTGGGGTTGCAATGAGTCGGACATGAGAGACTGAACAACAAGCTATGTAACCTCAAGCAAGTCACTTAAATATTTATTTTGACATTTAGCTTCCTTATCTTTGAAATGAGAGCAAAAATATCTTACCAGGTTATTGTCAGAATTGAGAAATATATATAAAAAAGATTTAACACTTCAAATATGTACTCAATGCTGCTTTTTAGAAAATAGTTCTAAATTATAAGTAGTATATATTTACCTTCTAATTAAACCACTAAGTGTAATATTAGTACAATATCTATATTGCAAAGTGGGAATCAATTGATTAAATAACATGAAAAATGAGAATGATTGCTGCCTTGCCATCAATTCACTGTGCTACATAAGGCCAGCCATGCCCTCTCTACACAGAAACTCTTCTGCAAATTGCACATGTTGGGATACATAAGGTCTGATAAAACTCTTATGCTAAAATTCAAGTAATCCAATAATTATTTTGTGACCCTCTGATGATCTAAGGTTCTGTTATCAATTGAATTGTGTCTTCCAAAGATATGTTGAAGTCCTACCCCCTGGTACGTGTGAATTGGTCTTATTTGGAAATAGGATATTTGCAGATGTAAGCAAGCTAAGTTGAGGCTGTTAGCATGAGCCCCAACTCAATATGACTGATGTCTTCACAGGAAGAAGTAAACATTGCGTAGAGGTAGAAACACCCAGCAAGGATGTCATGTGCTGATGGAGGCAGAAGTTTAAATGATGCACATACAATCCAGGAAAGCCTGGGACGTATTACATCCACCAGAAGCTAGAAGAGGAAGACAGGCTGCATGCTGGCCCCACTGGCTTCTTGATTTTGGACTTCCAGCTTTCAGGACTGTGAGAGAATACATTTCTGTTGTTTAAGCCACCTACCATGTGGAGTTTTCTTATGGCACCAACATAATAACAAAACACCTCAAATCCTCATGGCCAATATTAGGCTAACTATTGAAATAATATGTGACACATTCCTATAACAAGACACATCATCAAGAATTTTCAGTACTGCTCAATAAGTTGTTTGCATGATAATAGCTAAGAAATTTATGTAAGGAGAGTAATTACTGAGAAAACAAGTCAAATATATCATTATTTGCATTATCATTGTTTTCAAAACTAAACTGGAATTTTACAGGAATGATACAGCCAACTTAAAAATACCATATTTGTCTACTTAGGCTGTCATAAGGAAATACATAGATTGCATGGCTTACACATCAGAAGTTTATTTTTGTCAGAATTCTGGAAGCAAGAAGTTCAAGATCAAGGTTCTGGTTGACTCATGTCCTGGAGGCCAGATTCCTGGCCTGTAGGTGGCCATTGGCTCACTACGTCCTTACATGGCCTTTGCTCAAGGAATATTCCTCATCTTGTGAGGACACCGATTCTACCAAATTAGGGGCCCACACTTATGAACTCATGTAATTACCTCTTAAAGGCCCCATCTCTAAATATAGTCACTTTGGGAGCTGAGGCTTCAACATATGAATTCTGAGGGAAGGCACTTCAGTACATAAGAAAGAATATCTTGAATTTTATAGTGAAATATAAAAGGAGACACAAATAATTGAAATATCTTATTCTTGTGATTAATAAAATTTACACAGATAACAATTCTGAAGGTAAGGTGTGTATACTCACAGTTCCAATGAAAAGCCCAACTAGATATTCTTTTATCACTTATCTTCTTCTTAGGTGAGTTTTTCAGTAAACTAGAAACCAAAGCAAAACAAAGCTGGTTAATAAATTTATTAAAATATTTATGCTTCCATTAAAAAGAATACATTTGAATCAGTTCTAATGAGGTGGATGAAACTGGAGCCGATTATACAGAGTGAAGTAAGCCAGAAAGAAAAACACCAATATAGTATACTAACATATATATATATATATATATATATATATATATATATATATGAAATTTAGAAAGATGGTAACGATAACCCTGTATTCGAGACAGCAAAAGAGACACAGATGTATAGAAAAGTCTTTTGGACTCTGGGAGAGGACGAGGGTGGGATGATTTAGGAGAGGGAGAGGGTGGGATGATTTGGGAGAATGGCATTGAAACACGTATAATATCATATATGAAACGAATCACCAGTCCAGGTTCGATGCATGATACTGGATGCGTGGGGCTGGTGCACTGGGATGACCCAGAGGGATGGTACGGGGAGGGAGGAGGGAGGGGGGTTCAAGATGGGGAACACGTGTATACCTGTGGCAGATTCATGTTGATGTATGGCAAAACCAATACAATATTGTAAAGTAATTAACCTCTGATTACAATAAATAAATTTATATTAAAAAATAAAATAAAACACAATCAAAATGCAAAAAATTTATACTTTTTAATTTATATAACACCTGATAATTCATAAAGTTTTTTTCGTGCTGATTATCTTACACAATCCTTAAGACAATCCTGCTAAGACAATGTTCCAAAGTGAAAGTGCTCTTGAGTGAAACTTTAGGCAAAACAGTAATCCCTATATGAAAACCTTCAGGTAATTCCTATATATATATATAAAACACTATAATAACCTCAGGAGGGAATTAAGCCATGTAAAAGACTGTAAGCCAATATACCTTGGCATCAGTATGTTTTTCTAACGTATGTGAAAATTTCAAATGCAAACATGTTCCTTTTTTTCATGCTGCTTGCTAATAAATACAAAAATGAAGTATTAAACTGAGATTGTAGGTACTTGGAATGCTCTCTAAATACTTCATAAGATATGAATACATTGAAAATAACATTTTAGTAATATAAAAGAAGGAGAAATACAAAGAGAATAGAAATGTTCCGTCTCTTCACATCAGTGGCAGCCCTTCTCTTTACCACTAAGGAACCAAAGATTTCCTGATATTTACATCAATATTTTCCTAAGTTAGCTGTCTTCCTAAACCCTTCTTACCCCCACTCAGTAAGCATATGTTCCACCATAGCAGCCCAATTCATGATCCTTTTTCTGTTAAAAAATCTAGCAGGGAGAAATCTGGATCATTGCAGCCCGGATTCCATGTGAAAAAAAAAAAAAAAAAGATTCTGTGGAGACCCACCACCACTTAACTACACTGAGCACATCAAAGTTTTCTGCTGTGCAATCATTTCTAAACAAATTCTCACTAAGAGCTTTATCTTATCCTATTATAAAACCATGTTGCCCTGAAATTACACCAGTTGCACAAAATGGAGGGAAATTGTACAGTTCCTGCTCTTGGTGGTAATTCTGAAGTTGCCACACATATATCAGTTGTTAGAATACTGTTCAATCTTAGCCAAAGTAGAGTCTTTTTTTTTTTGAATTAGCAAAAGTCTATGCTAGTGACAGCCCATTTTGAAGGGAAACAAGTGTTCAGGCTCAATAACCAAGGATGATGATGTTACTGAGTCCAAGCTCATACTGCTCACTGCATGACAAGCCAATAAATCTGGAGACAAATTGCTGGGGCAAGGAATAGAAACTTTATTCAGAAAGCCAACAGACTGACATGATGATGGACTCATGTCCCAAAGAACCATCTTACCTGAGTTAGAATTCAGTCTGCTTTTATACTAAAAGTGGAGAGGGTGGCTGACTGTTGAAAACTTCTTAACTCAGGAATCCTTTCTTCTTACCTCTGCCCACATAGGTCAGGTCACAAGGTTCCTATAAACCTCCAAGACAGATGCTATTCTCTGTTCTGCAATTTTTTATCTCTATATTTGAATAAAGTTGTTACACTTTTAAAGATTGTCAACTGAAAAATATTCATAATGTGAGTTAAGTTTTATTTGGGGCAAAATGGGAACTCTAGCCCAGGAGGCAGCATCTGGATAACTCTGAGGAACTGCTCTGAAGAAGTAGAAAGGAGGTCAATATCTATCTATCTATCTATCTGTCTTTGATTTTGGTGAAGAGAGTAGGTACAGTCAAGCACACATTTTGGCAAAAAGTTGTTTCTAGTTACAGGAGCAGGTGTCTCCATTAGCAATTTTAATGTTTTTCTAGATGTGAGAAGATACAAGAAATTGAGCTCATAAAAACTTCTCCTGAAAACATCTAACTGTCTGAAGCCCTGTTCTGCTTTATTTTCCCAGATGCCTCATTCCTGATCTCCATCTGAATTCCTTTCAGGGGATGTTGAAGGTTGACAGCTGCAGTGGCTACTGAATTCATCCTTGTAGAGGGAGATGATCAGTGACAATTTTTCATCCACAAGGTCAAGCCGGGGAGGCAGAGCCTTGATAATGAGCTATGCTGTGTATTTCAGACTGTAGCAACATTGTTTTACAGAAGGTCAGAGGCAGCATGACTAAGCCTGGGCAACAGAGCACAAGGGTTAGAGCTAAAGGGACTGATCTGATACAGAGTCTAAGTGTGTTCTTTGTTACACCAAGAGTTCCACTATGAAGTTCTTCCAATACCTGACTATTTCTCACTTTGACTCATTTTTCAAGTCATTTTAAATGGAAACAAAGCATTTTGTCAAACCTATTACAAATTCCCTTTTACTGCAAGTGATCAAGTGAATGGGAGAGAAAATAAAAGAAATATGTTGAGTCAAATGATACAGTGAATTTAGAAAATATAATAGGTAAATATGTTCAAAAAATAAAGATCATGACATCTGGTCCCATCACTTCTTGGCAAATAGATGGGGAAACAATGGAAACAGTGACAGACTTTATTTTCTTGGTCTCCAAAATCACTGTATAACAGCAAGATGCTGCGGGAGCAACATCCTTCCTTCATGACTCTGGAAAGAGGAATAAAACCCACCTGTGGAGATTTCATCTGAGCAGGGTCTCAAAGGATGAGTTAGAATGAGTCTAAATGATGAATAAAAGAAAGAAAATTTCATAGAGCTAAAAGAGGATGTGTGAACAAAAAGGCAGTGAGAGGAAATGAAGATATTGGGCCTCTTATTGTACGTGATTTGACAATGTATTTTACTTAAGGGTTGATGCGTCTGAGACCTGACTTGATTATGAGGTCTTAGCATTTACGTTTGTTTCTTTTTTGTTCCAATCCTCAGCGCAGTGTTCTCCAACCAAGAAGATTTAGCTTATGTGGTTTTGCATACAAATCAGGCATTTCTCAATCTTCTTAAGTGAAGATAGGTCTACATGGAAGAGAAAACATCCAAAGCTGCAAGAAATTCCATGTACGTTGTCAGTTCTGATGAACTATGTTGACAACATGGAAATTTTCAGTAAAAAACTGTATTTCTCTTTGTTGGATGATTTAATCAGGTCACTCTAGCATTCAACAAAGTCATCCCGAGATTAATCACTTTATGATAGTGGCATATTGAATACAAGAGAGAGGTGACAGTTAAGGACTTTGTAGTTATAGTTAAAGTGAAATATGGCTCAATTTTTCTTTTCAAAACTAGATTGCTTATAAATACTTCTCAGGGATCAAGTACAGTGAATCTCATAGCTTGTTGCTTTTATTCTCAGAAAGTAAGCTTTGTGTTTTACATTTTATTGTCTTTTTTTTCCTCCCTTTCCTGAAAGCCTGAATGAAGCTCCTTTTTTCTCTTTATTTTTTTAATTTAGGTAACATTGTAATGTACATTATATTAGCATTGTATTATTATTGTACATCACATTTTATTTCAGGTATACAATATAATAAATTAGTATTTGTACACACTACAAAGTGATCACCACAAAAGTCTAGTTTCCACCCATCACTATTTATACAATTAACTGCCTTCACCTATTTCTTTCCCCACCCCCTTCTCCTCTGGTAACCACCAGTTTGTTCCCTTTCTCTATGAGTTTTGCTTTGTTTGATCATTTTTTTTAGATTATATATATATATATATATATATATATGAAATCATATAATATTTGTCTTTCTCTGTTGTCTATTTTTTAGCAAGAGCAGAAGTCTCATTAATTGCTTTGGGGCAATTGTTTTCAGTCCATTGTAGAAACACAGACAATAATAATACCTCCATTTTGAAAAGTATGTCACTGAGTAAAGTGGAATTACATAAAACATTGCAATCTGTAAAATAAAAACAGTAAATTAATAATATCATTATCACTATGCCCCCCACACCATTGATTACTGGCCATGAATCCCTCCAAATAGAAGAGAAACTCAAAGCTCACACCCACTAATAGATGAGAGAAGTACTGGCATTCTGTAACAAATGAGCAATACTATATACTCTTGAATTTTTTAAACTTATACTAGAAGTGCTAACCTGAGCAAATAGGCAAGAAAAGGAAATAGAAGACATCTGTGTTGGAAAGCAAGAAGTAAGAAGCAAAGTTATTGCTATTCACAGATGACTTGACTTTATATGTAGAGAACCCTAAAGATTTCACACACACAAAAAAAACCCTTAAACCTAATCAACAAATGCAGCAAAGTTGCACTATACAAAAATAAACACACAAAAATTAACTGTATTTCTATACACTAGCAATGAACAACCTAAAAGGAAATTGACAAAATAATCCCATTAACACTAGCATCAAAAAAGATAAAATACTTAAGAATAATCTTAATCAAGAAGGCAAAACACTTGTATACTGAAAAACACAAAACATAGCTGAAAGAAATTACACACTAGTAAATGGAAAGTCATCCTGCATCCATGGATTGTGGAAAGTCATCCTGCATCCATGTATCGAATGATTTCGTACTGTTAAAATGCTCATAATACCCATAGCATGCAGCAGATGTAATACCATTAATGTCAATAGACTTTTTTTTGAAGAAATGGAAAAATCATACTAAAATTCATATGAAATATCAAAGAACACCAGTAACCAAAGCAACCTTGAGAAAGAAAAGCAAAGTTGGAGGCCTCACACTCCCTGATTTCAAAACGTATTCAGTTCAGTTCAGTTCAGTCGCTTAGTCATGTCCGACTCTTTGCGACCATTACAAAGCTACAAAATGAAAAAAAATAAAAAATAAAAAAAAATAAAAAAACAAAGCTACAAAATGAAAACAGTATTGCTCTGGCATAAAGTCAGGCTCAGAGAGCAACGAAACAGAATAGAGCATCCGAGAATAAACCCTCACATATATTTTAATTGGTCTTCCGCAAGTGTGCTAAGGCTACACTGTGGGGAAAAGGAATTTTCCTCAAAAATGGCATTTGGAAAACTGGATATCCACATGCAAAAGAATGGAGTTGAAACCTTTTACACACATACAAAAAAATAAGCCAAAGTGGATGAAAGACCTAAACATTTAAATCTGAAACTATAAAGCTGCTAGAAGAAAGCACAGGAGAAAAATTCATGACAATGAATTTGGCACTGCTTTCTTGGATGTAAGAGCAAAGCATAAGCAAAAAAAGGATGAATAGTTAAATGACACTGAAAGTGAAAGTGAAGTCGCTCAGTCGTGTCCGACTCTTTGCCACCCCATGGGCTGTATAGCCTACCAGGTTCCTCTGTCCACGGGATTTTCCAGGCAAGGATACTGAAGTGGGTTGCCATTTCCTTCTCCAGGAGATATTCCTGACCCAGGAATTGAACCTAGGTCTCCCACATTGTAGGCAGAGTCTTTACTGTCTGAGCCACCAGGGAAGTTCTATGACACTACTCTAAACTAAAAACCTTCAGTTCTGCAAAGAAAACATCCAACAGAGTGAAAAGGTAACCTAGAGAATCAGAGGAAATATTTGCAAACTATGTATTTGGTCAGAGGTCAATATTCTGGATGTATATAAAACTCTTACAACTCAACAGCAGCAAAACAAGTAACTAATTAAAAATGAGTGAGAGATTTAAATAGACATTTCTCCAAAGATGATATATAAATGGATAACAAGTACATGAAAAGATTCTCAACAGCGCTTAACATCAAGGAAATGCAAATAAAAATCACAATGAGATATCACTTCACACCTATTAGTCAGTCAGTCAGTTCAGTTGCTCAGTCATGTTCGACTTTTTGAAACCACATGGACTGCAGCATGCCAGGCCTCCCTGTCCATCACCAACTGCCGGAGTTTACTCAAACTCATGTCCATTCAGTTGGTGATGCCATCCAACCATCTCATCCTCTGTCTTCCCCTTCTCCCTCCTTCAATCTTTCCCAAGTGGCCAAAGTACTGGAGTTTCAGGTTCAGCATCAGTCCTTCCAATGAATATTCAGGATTGATTTCCTTTAGGATGGACTGGTTGGATCCCCTTGCAGTCCAAGGGGCTCTCAAGAGTCTTCTCCAACACAACAGTTCTAAAACATCAATTCTTTGGTGCTCAGTTTTCTTTAAAGTCCAACTCTCACATCCATACATGACTACTGGAAAAATCATAGCTTTGACTAGATGGACCTTTGTTGGCAAAGTAACGTCTCTGTTTTTCATTATGCTGTCTAGATTTGTCATAACTTTTCCTCCAAGGAGCAAGAGTCTTTTAATTTCGTGGCTGCAGTTACCATCTGTAGTGATTTTGGAGTCCCCCAAAATAAAGTCTGTCACTGTTTCCACTGTTTTCCCATCTATTTACCATGATGTGATGGGACCGGATGCCATGATCTTAGTTTTTTGAATGTTGAGTTTTAAGCCAACTTTTTCACTCTCCTCTTTCACTTTCATCAAGAGGCTCTTTAGTTCTTCGCTTTCTTCCATAAGAGTGTTTTCATCTGCATATCTGATATTTTTCCCAGCAATCTTGATACCACCTTGTTCTTCATTTAACCCAGCCTTTCTCATGATGTACTCTGCATATAAGTTAAATAAGCAAGGTGACAATATACAGCCTTGATGTACTCCTTTTCCTATTTGGAACCAGTCTGCTGTTCCATGTCCAGTTCTAACTGTTGCTTTCTGACCTGCATACAGATTTCTCAAGAGGCAGGTTAGGTGGTCTGGTATTCCCATCTCTTTAAGAATTTTCGTTTTGTTTTGTTTTTTATTTAAATTTATTTATTTTAATTGGAGGCTAATTACTTTACAATATTGTATTTGTTCTGCCACACATCAACATGAATCTGCCCCAGGCGTACACGTGTTCCCCATACTGAACCCCCATCCCACCTCCCCAGTTCATTGTGATCCACACAGTCAAAGGCTTTGGAACAGTCAATAAAGCAGAAGCAGGGATCACACCTATTAAGATGTTCACTATTTTTGAAAAATAGAAAATATCAAGTATTAATGTGTTGGGAAGGATATGGAAAAATCATAACTATTGGGGTATGTACAATGATATACTCTGTTATATAAAACAGTATGGTTGTTGCTCAAAATAACTTAAAAAAATAGAACTATAACATGATTCAACATCCCAATTCTGAGTATTTATCAGAGCAATTGAAATTAGTATCTTGAAGAGATATTTGCACTCCCATGTTTATTGCAGTGTTATTCACAATAGTCGAGAGATACAGCACCCAAAATGTCCACTGATGTATAAATGGATAAAGAAAATTTGTCATAGATAGGTGATAGATAGATGAATAGGGGAATGGATCGATAGGTAGAAAATGAAATATTACTCAACTTTTGAAAAGAGAGGAAATCCTTTCATGTGCTGCAACAGAGATGAACATTGAGGATATTATGCTGAGCAAAAGAAGCCAGTCACAAAATATAAATACTGCATGAAGCCACTTACATGAAATTTCTAAAATAGTGAAACTCTTAGAAACAGAAAAGTGGTGGTCTCCAGGAGTAGAGGGAGGGATAAAATGAAATTTCAGTGGGTATAGCATTTATGTTTCATTAGATGAAAAATTCTAGAGTGTGTTACAATGTACATATAGTTAACACTACTTTACTATAATCTTAAAATAGTTAAAATGGTAAATTATATATATATATGTATATATATATATATATATATATATATATATATATATATATATATATCACAGTGCCAAAATATTCTAAACTTACCTTTTGGATTGAAATTTTAGAATAAAAATTGAAATTCTATATGAAATGCCTTTATATACAGCAAGAAACATGAAATAACCCTTCTGGATTTTTTCACTTCATTGTGCCATTCAAGTATATAAAATTTCCTACAATACAGCTAAAAACCAATGGGAAAGAATTAATACAGAGAAAAATATATGTTTGTCTTTCTTTTCATAGCTGTGGGGAAAAATTGGTGAGGAAAAAACACCAGGGTACATGGAGGAAAAGACACATATTGATAAATTCTTCCAGATTTGTTTTGTTGTTTAGTAGCTAAGTCATGTTTGACACTTTGTGACCCCATAGCCTGCAGCCCACCAGGCTCCTCTGTCCATGGGATTTCCTAGGCAAGAATACTAGAGTGGGGTGCCATTTCCTTCTCCAGGGGATCTTTCCAGCCCGAGGATGGAACCCACGTGTCTTGCATTGGCAGGTGGATTCTTTATGGCTGAGTCACCAGGAAAACCCTCAGATTGCTGTGGTCTACTTAATTAAATTTGCCCCTGTCAGATCATGCCAGGAGTACAACTAGAAAATACTGACAGATAAACAACCACAAAGATTATGTAAAGCCTGAGATTTTACCTTTATATTCAGTAAATTTGTTGATTTCTTTCCTACCTGAAAGTATTGTAGTGAGTACAAGGGCTTTCTTGACGGATGGAGGGAAAAACAAATGACCATAGATGACTCCAGTATTCTACACTATCTATTTGGGCCAAACTGCGACACGTGTGTCTCCAGGGATGCCCTTTACAGCAGGAACCTTCCCAGAAGTCATCATGCGGAAGCGGATGAGGGGATGGGTGTCCTGGGGAGAAAAACCATCAGACAGTGGACTCGCAGGACTCCATGACATCACTCAGCGAGGGGATGCAGTACCTGCGGGTCAGAGGGCTCCAAAGTCTGGGGCTTGGGGTCAGATGTATCTTACCTAAGACCAGCAGATGTGGTGTAGCTTTGTGAGAAAGGACAGGCAGGTCTAACCGGCTCGGAGTGTCTGTATTGGGGCTATATTAAACCAATTGAATGTGTCTAAATTTGGATTTAGCATTACTGAGGTGTTAAACTAATAGATCCCAGTCTGCTGTGAAGAAATAAATAACATAGGACAATATACATGGGGCCATCTTGAACCCAGTATGTCGCAAGTTGTCACTGAACAATAGAGGACAGGAACATACATCAGTATTTAGGAAAATCACTGTTTCCCCCAAGTGTCTTCAAGGGAAGCCATGCTGTTACAAAGGAAGAAAATATGTTATTCATTTAGTCAATTTTAAGTAAAAAAATATTTTGTGACATAAAAAATACATCATGTTTCTGATGGTGAGTTGTCTATCTTAATGGCCTCTGAGTCTATTTTGTTTCCTTGATTGTACTGAAGCCAGTATTTTTTGTCATCACTTTGAGATCTCTGAAAAACTTTTAGGCCACAAGTCTGTGGATTATGGAAATGGATTAACTTACAAGTAAACTTTTGTTTTAGTTGCAAAACTATGATGGAATTAGTTCACTCTTTAAGGTGTCTTCAATTAGACTATCCGTAAATAAGATTAGTCTGTTATAAAATCAAAACACTTCTGGTTTTTACTATGTGATTTAATACATATGTAAAGTTATATATGAAGACCAACTCAATGTGCTTTAATGATAGACTATGCTCTATGTAATGAAGTAATTTTATTAAGTAGTTTTTTACTTTTACCTTTATTTATTTTTTGGCTTTTCACAATGTAGTTAATCATAAATTACAAATATATCTTTGTTCCTAGATATAAATTTTATTATGTCCTGTGATAGTGAGGAAAAATAAGTATACTAATCTGTAGTAAATTTGTAAATATTTAAGATATTTATTAAATAATGGTTTTTAAGTACTATATTAACATATTATTGGGATGAAGTATTTTTTTAATAATAATAATGTCATTCTACCTATCAAAATGAAGAAGATATTAAGTTATACTCTGTAACTGATAATATTATAGTTTCAAAAACACAGGAAAAGGAACCATTTTTGTAAGCACAGATATACATTGGAAACAAAAGTATTTCAGATACAAATTTAAGAACTCCCATATGACTACATCTTGGAAAGGATGATGCTATCTAATGAAACGCCTGGAGTCCTTCTAGAATCATATTTAGCACATCCTGTCATTTCTAATAAGCATTTAGAGTCCTGAATCACAGCGACAGCTGAAATTAGAGAATTCTGAAACCTTAAGCAAAATCAGTTAACCCCAATCAAGCCTCGATAATTAATATCAGTCGTTGGCAGCTGAGCCTGGTGTCATCCTATATTATAGGTGATGAGGCCATAGTGAATTAAATCTCATCACGGATGTGATTGCTTTCTCCATGGTTAGGAAACACATTTCATATTTTATCTTACCACCAGGTGTGTGGCTTTCACCACTCAAGCAGTGGGGCCACACTTGGGATTCATAAAATAAGTTTTAAATGTGAGCTGGGAGTTGTGGGCAACTTCAGCTTTCGCCATTACAAAGTGAAATCCCCAAAGGAATGGAGGAGCCCCAGTGGCTGTCAGCAGCTTCCATGATCAAGTTCATGATCCTCTGTCCTGCCACCCAAGGCTGCCTACCTTTCTGCCTCTTGTCTCCCGGGGATAGCCTCAAAGCTTTGCTACTTTCTCAGCAGCCTTCAGTCTTAAGATTACAGTTTCAGAGGGTCCTGCTTTCTGTAGCTAAGCTTCTTATCAGGAAAACTTAAACTGATTATGAGACTACCTGGGATGTTAGGGTCAAGAGTAAGGTTGTTATTGTTATTGAGTCACTCACTAAGTCACGTCCAACTCTTTGCAACCCCATGAACTGCAGCATGCCAGGCTCCTTTGTCTGGATAGCATGCACTATCTCCCAAAGAGAGGGAGAAGAAAACTATGTGCTGTGCTATGCTTAGTTGCTAGGTTGTGTCTGACTCTTTGTGACCCCACGGACTGTAGCCCAGGTCTCCCGCATTGCAGGCAGACTCTTTACCATCTGAGCCACCAGGAAACTATCTCCTAGAGTTTGGTCAAATCCATGTCCATTGAGCTGGTGATGCTGTCTAACCATCTCATCCTCTGCTACACCCATATTGATCTTTTCCAAAGAGTTGGCTCTTTGCATCAAGTGGCCAAAGTATTGGAATTTCAGCTTCAGTAACAGTCTTTCCAATGAATATTTAGGATTAGTTTCTTTTTTTTTTCTTTTTTAAAAATATAAATGTATTTATTTTAATTGGAGGTTAATTACTTTACAACATTGTATTGGTTTTGCCATACATCAACGTGAATCTGCCGCAGGTATACATGTGTTCCCCATCCTGTTAGTTTCTTTTAGGATTGATTGCAGTCCAAGGGACTCTCAAAAGTATTCTCCTGCACCACAGTTTGAAAGCATTAATTCTTCAACACTGAGCCTTCTTTATAGTCCAACTCTCACATCCATATATGACTACTGGAAAAACCATAGCTTTGACTATATGGACCTTTGTTGGCAAAGTGATATCTCTGCTTTTTAATATGGTGTCTAGGGCTTCCCTGGTGGCACAGATGGTAAAGACATCCACCTGCAGTGCAGGAGACCTGGGTTTGATCCCTGGGTTGGGAAGATTCCCCAAGAGAAGGGAACGGCTACCCATTCCAGTATTCTGGCCTAGAGAATTCATGGACAGAGGAACCTTCAGGCTGAGGTCACAAAGTTTGGAGATGACTGAGTGACTTTCTTCTTTCACTCTCCTCTTTCACTTTCATCAAGAGGCTCTTTAGTTCTTCTTTACTTTCTGCCGTAAAGGTGGTATCAACTGCATATCTGAGGTTATTGATATTTCTCCCAGCAATCTTAATTCCAGCTTGTGCTTCATCCAGTGAAAGTGAAAGAGGAGAATGAAAAAGCTGGCTTAAAACTCAACATTCAAAAAATAAAGATCATGACATCTGATCCCATCACTTCTTGGCAAATAGATGGGGAAACAATGGAAACAGTGACAGACTTTATTTTCTTGGTCTCCAAAATCACCGCAGATGGTGACTGCAGCCATGAAATTAAAAGACACTTGTTCCTTGGAAGAAAAGCTATGACCAACCTAGACAGCATATTAAAAAGCAGAGACATTACTTTGCCAACAAAGGACCATCTAGTCAAAGCTATGGTTTTTCCAGTGGTCATGTATGGATGTGAGAATTGGACCATAAAGAAAGCTGAACACTGAAGAACAGATGTTTTTGAACTGTTGTGTTGGAGAAGACCCTTGAGAGTCCCTTGGACTGCAATGAGATCCAACCAGTCCATTCTAAAGGAAATCAGTCCTGAATGTTCATTGGAAAGACTGATGCTGAAGCCGAAACTCCAATACTTTTGGCCACCTGATATGAAGAGCTGACTCATTTGAGAAGACTATGATGCTGGGAAAGATTGAAGGCAGGAGGAGAAGAGGACGACAGAGGATGAGATGGTTGGATGGCATCACCAACTCAATGAATATGAGTTTGAGCAAGCTCTGAGAGTTGGTGATGGACAGGGAAGCCTGGTGTGCTGTAGACCATGGGGTTGCAAGCAGTTGGACAGTACTGAACAACTGAACTGGCTGAGCGACTTCCACTTTCACTAGGTTTACCGTATCTTTCCTTTCAAGGAGCAAGCATCTTTTAATTTCTTGGCTGTAGTCACCATCCACAGAGATTTTGGAGCCCAAAGAAATAAAATCTGTCACCTCTTTCATTTTTTCTTCATCTATTTGCCATGAAGATGGGACCAGATTTCATGATTTTAGTTTTTTTTGAATGTTGAGTTTCAAGCCAGGTTTTTCATTCCTCTCTTTCACTCTCATCAAAAGGCTCTTTAGTTCGTTTTAATTTTCTGCCATTAGAGTGGTACCGTCTGCATATCTGAGGTCGCTGATATTTCTATGGACAATATTGACTCCAGCTTTTGATTCATCCAGCCTGGAATTTCATAAATAGTGTTCTGCATATAAGTTAAATAAGCAGGGTGAAAATATAGAGCCTTGTTGTTCTCCTTTCCCAATTTGGAACCAGTCAGTTGTTCCATGTCTGGTTCTAACTATTGCTTCTTGATCTTCATTCCGACTTCTCAGGAGACAGGTAAGGTGGTCTGGTATTGCCATCTCTTTAAGAAATGTACACAGTTTGCTGTGATCTGCACAGTCAAAAGCTTTAGTGTAGTCAGTGAAGTGGAAATAGGTGTTTAGGGTTAGGTTAAAATTTAGCTGACACTGAAGACCTGATGTGCATGTTTAAACCCTGAATTCTGTAAATTACTGAATGTGGCTGAATTTATCTTCCCAGTTTCATTATGGACTGCCTTACTGCATTTTTCACATTCATGAACTATGACAAGAGAGTATAACGCTCAGAGAAAACACAAGAGCTAATTGGGGTGGTCACATAACTACATGTCTGTTATCTTCTTTCTTGACAAGGATTTTTTTGTTGGTGGTGGTAATTCTATCATGTTTTCAAAGACCTTATCAGCACTGGGGACAGGGTAGGTCAGTCATAAAACTTAACATTTAGCTGAAACTATGAAGTAAGTCTGACTATATAAGCCTTTCAGATTGCCCTTTTAGTCTGTATTCATAGTGTGATTTGAGAGAAATATGTTTCATTTTAAAACAAATACATGAATAACCTTTCAAGGTCTCCAACATCTGGATAATATAACCCAGTGATTGTATTTTAAATGTTTGCTTTAGAAGAGAAAGGGTGAAGTTATAGCTTTGAATGCACAAAAAGTTCAGGATAATGAAGAAGACAAAGCTTGTTTATAGTTTAACCTTCCAAGCATCTGACACCTTCAGCCCTTTGATCACCTCTGTTCCTCCCAAGTCTCTCCTTCCCTACCACCCCCACTCCCAGCCCCTGCAGCTCTGCTAGGATTCAGTGGCAGATTCAAACACATCAGGGCAAAGAAAACATATATATTTACTTCTATACGAACCTGATCCAAAGCAAGCATTTCATTCACGAGAAAAGAAAGTAAACATGGATTTTCTTATATCAATCTTGAAGAGAATTCAGTGATAGAAAGATGGAAAGCATGCAGTAATAAAGAATTATCATGTTGATATATGGGAAAACCAATACGATATTGTAAAGTATTTAACCTCTAATTAAAATAAATAAATTTATAGTAAAAAATAATAAAAAATAAACATTCTCAAAAAGAAAAAAAAACAATTATCATTATGGTATTTTTTCTGTATATTTAATTCCACGTGTATTCTTCCTGCACCATGCATAAAATGTGGGTGAAATATATTCAATTCATTCTTAATAGGCTAGAAATACACACACAAAAATTGACACTGAGGTATCATTAGGTATCATTTTGAAATATAAGTGTGCATTTAAGTAATAAGGGTATTATGTACTCCAATCAACACCAACTTGCATTTTAAATACATAAATGTTGATAAGAGAGCTGGATTATGATTATCTCAGTCTTCTTCCTGGATAATTTAGGATCAAATTAATTGAGGACCTATAATGCACATATGGTTGTTTTGCATCCTATAGAGAAACCTGGAAAAGCAGGCAGTGTGGCTCCTATCCTCAAGGATTTCATCTGGAAGGTGAACAGACGGGAATTTAAGTAACAGGAAATATTTAAATGGATTCAAGGAAAAGGTGATATTGCTTCACATCACAGTGACTTCAGTTCAGTTTAGCTCAGTTGCTCAGTTGTATCCGACTCTTTGCGACCCCATGGATTATATAGCACACCAGGCTTCCTTGTCCATCACCAACTCCCAGAGCTTACTCAAACTCATGTTCATCAAGTGGATGATGCCATCCAACCATCTCATCCTCTGTCATACCTTTCTCCTCCTACCTTCAATCTTTCCCAGCATCAGGGTCTTTTCAAATGAGTCAACTCTTTGCATGAGGTGGCCCAAGTATTGGAGTTTCAGCTTCAGCATCAGTCATTCCAATGAATATTCAGGATTGATTTCCTTCAGGATTGACTGGTTGGATCTCCTTGCAGTCCAAAAGACTTTCAAGAGTCTTCTCCAACACCACAGTCCAAAAGCGTCAATTCTTCGGCACTCAGCTTTCTTTACAGTCCAATTGTCACATCCTTACATGACCACTGGAAAAACCATGGCATGAACCATGAACTTCCAGATGTTCAACTTGGATTTAGAAAAGGCAGAGGAACCAAAGATCAAATTACCATCATCTGTTGGATCATCAAAAAAGCAAGAGAGTTCCAGAAAAACATCTCCTTCTGCTTTGTTGACTATGCCAAAGTCTTTGACTGTGTTGATCACAACAAACTGTGGAAAATTCTTCACAATGACTTACTGGCAAATAAATGGCACAGAGAGTAATTCAGTAAGTGCTCAGAAGTTCAGGGGTTCACAATGTCTTCAATGAATGAAGTCCATGGGCCCAAGGGATGTATTGAGAAGGTCGAGGGAGGTAGGAGTGGAGAACATGCTAGAAAATGCTAGTCACCCAATGTCCCATCTCTCCAGCAACAGAACATTGTTTTCTGTTTTAAATAGAAAATATATATCAAATGATCAACTCTCCAAAGCTTGACCTTCTAATGATGAGTTGATTTTATTACAGCAGGGTTCCTGAGAAAAGTAGCACAATTTCAATCCAAAAGACTCTAATGTGGAGCTAATTAGTAGCATTTTACTAGCCAGAGGACAAGGCAAATCTTAACTTTGCTGATGTGTAGTTCCTATCATTGTAAAACAGAGATGCTAACAGAACTGCCAGGATGACTCAGCACCATTGCACCATCTGGACGTTCCTAGGAAACTTTGGAAACAAACATGCACTTGGGTTATAAACCAAAAGAAATGGCATGAGCTGATTTTAGGGGAATATCCCTACTCATTTTTGTAATGAGTTATTGCTGTGTGTCATGACATACAGTGATTGAAATAATGTTGAAATCTTTTTCTTTACCCTTGCTAAGAGGATCCAATCCAAACAGAGATGTAAAGTGATATTGCCAGTAGATTGTACATAACTGCATTTTTTTTTCATAACTGCATTTTATAATGACTTTTTTTCCCCAAAAAAAAAGACAAAGAGAAGAAAGACAAGGAAGCATTATGCTATTGATATGTCCAGCCACAGGGGGTCATTCTCGTTGTACAGATGAGTTGGGTATTTAAACTGTAAAGATCCTAAACTAAAATTTCTGCAGTTGACTCAACCTTAGTAAATTAGCCATTGCTTGCCTTGGGAATACAGTGAGAGAAATATACAACAGTTACTATCTCATATTCAGAGGGAGTTATAAGGAAACGCAAGAAGGAGGTTGACTAAGAACTGCATGCATACATCATTTTTTCCTTTAAACTGTGTTTCTACTTATTTCATCAAACTCTGAGACTATCTCACACCAATCTGATTTGAGTAAAATTCAGGTATGACTGACACAGATAATTTATTCTACAATTGTAAACCCTTTAGGCCCAGAGGGAACACAGAGTCTGAAACTACAGTCTTGCCCAAATCAGCTTACACTTGGCACCAAGCAACCTACTTTGCTTTCTCCTGTGTTTGGTGCCTCTTATTAATCTGATAAAAGGTAGCTTAACCATTGTGGCTGCTGTTGCTGCTGCTAAGTTGCTTCAGTCGTGTCCGACTCTGTGTGACCCCACAGACGGCAGCCCACCAGGCTCCGCCATCCCTGGGATTCTCCAGGCAAGAACACTGGAGTGGGTTGTCATTTCCTTCTCCAATGCATGGAAGAGAAAAGTGAAAGTGAAGTCGCTCAGTCATGTCCGACTCTTCGAGATCCCATGGACTGCAGCCCACCAGGCTCCTCTGTCCATGGATTTTCCAAGCAAGAGTACTGGAGTGGGGTGCCATTACCTTCTCTGAACCATTGTGGGGAAAGAGGGTAAAAATGGCTTAGAAAAATCCCTGAGATCATTACAGCAGTGACAGATTAGGGTTAATAATAATTAATATCAGCCTGCACCTAGCATCTCCCTTCTCCAGTCACTGGTCATCTGGGGAGATTTAAGCCTCTGTTAGAAATTTGGGTAGAGAAGGAAATGGCAACCCACTCCAGTGTTCTTGCCTGGAGAACCCCAGGGACGGGGAGCCTAGTGGGTTTCCATCTATGGGGTCACACAGAGTCAGACATGACTGAAGCGACTTAGCAGCAGCAGCAGAAATTTGGGAGAAAGACTCCATCATGCCTACTTACATTGTTTAGCCAGCCCATTTCCACGTGTAGAAAAACCAGTGTTTTATTCACTTGTTCAGTAAATATTTTTGAGAGACTTTGCCATGATGGAGACAAAACCAGACAAGCTTCTTGCTCTCATTCTGTTAGTCATTACTGGGTGAGAGAGACGTGAATCAAATAATCACAGGAGACATCATTTCCTCATGGTTAGTGCCCAGCAGTAGCGGCACACTGCAGCACCAGAGATGCTCCTGTAATTGGGCCATGACCTCATCACAGAGAAAGGAAAGCCCATCCTGAGTAAGTCCAGGCATGGCTGGGGCATGTCAGGTGAGTAAGGTCACCACTTAAGTAGAGGTCAGGTCTGGAGCCAGGTTGGGGATAGCAGGAGGACTCCAGGGACCAGGTGAGCTAGCTCAATGTGCAGGTGCAGAAAGTGTGATGCAAGAAGGCAGAGATGGAGTCAGTGAGTCCCAAGGGCTTTGTCTCTCATCTCTGGTCCTCATCCTACAAACCAGAGACAGTGAAAGGGCTGGAGTGAGAGCAACGGTAGGGAGGGGAAAAGGCAATGTTTCAAGATCAGATTTGCAGTTTGGGAAAGATCATTCTGACTTTAAGATTTCCCTGGTGGTTCAGAGGATAAAGAATCTGCCTGCAATGCAGGAGACCTGAGTTTGATCCCTGGGTCGCGAAGATCTCCTGGAGAAAGAAATGGCAACCCACTCCAATATTCTTGCCTGGAGAATTCCACAGAGAGAACCGTGGTGGGCTGCATTCCATGGGGTCACAAAAAGTCAGACACGACTGAGTGACTTTCACTTATTCTGACTTAAGGATTCAGAAGTCGTTCTAGGGATTAGGGAGGAGCTCCCTGATGAGAGCTTGAGTTGGGGAAGTAAAAGTTAAACATCGAAAGAAGAGTGTAGACTTAAGATGACAAAAATAAATCCCTTTTCTGTTCAGAGAGTCCATGTGAGCCTAGAGGTTTGATTTCATCTCCTTAATGGCCAGCAGTATGCCATCCAAAAAAAGGTAGCTCAAGGGCTTAAACCTTTCTGTGAGTAAAAGGAGATTTCCTGATATTATGGTGCTATATTTTAATGACTCACATATGTTTTAATTTTAATGACTCATGTTTAGATAAATATCCCCACATACTGCTGCAAACTATTATTATACCAATTTAGACTTTTACAAAAGGTATGTAGAGTCCCAGTTTTCCCAGATTCTTGGTAACTTCGAGCACTGTCAATACTTTTTTAGGTTTGCATTTAAAACTCATTATGTTGACATTTCTTCAATGATGAAAACAAATGACATATTTTCACATGATTATTAGATCTTCCTAGGAATTTTCTGTTTGTGTCATTTTTCCAGTGCTTCTGCAGTGTTTGTCTTTTTCAGAAAGATTTGTAAGAGCTTTAGTCTTTAATATATTTTGCAATTCATCTTCTTGTTTGTTTAATAAGAACAAAGTAAGGACTTATATTTACCCTCGTATTGTACTTAATCTTACACCTTCTGCTTAAAAAATTTTTTTTCAATTTACTTATCACCTTTCTTAGGTTTTGGCCATTTAAGAATGATTATCATCTCTCTGTAGGACTGCCAGACTTAGTAAATAAAATTATAAGGCACCTAATTACATTTAAATTTGAGATAAGCATTTTTTTTTGTATAAGCATGTCCTTAGCAATATTCAGAACACAAATACTAAAATATAATGTATTGTTTATCTGATATTCAAATTTAGTTGACTATCTTTTTTTTATGCATAAAAAAAACTTCTAAAGAGTAAGAGTAATATTATTCTATTCAATTTGTAGAGAACTTTCATAAGTTTAGCTTGTGAGGGGCAGTCCTTCTAAAGGATGCCTTTGAGTGATTTGCCCACAACAGCTCTGAGGCTTGGGGTTGGCTCTGATCAATTGAATGAGGAGTTTCTGAAAAGAATGGAAAAATTACTCATGATTTTTAAGTTTATAAAAATCACACTTCAATTTGGAGTCTTTTGAAAAATCTGGAAGACTAACTTTAAAATATTAGCCATTTTCATTTTTATGTTCTGAGTTTTAAAATACAACCATGTTGTCTGAAAAAGTCCCTGCTTTTGCCCATATCTAGGTATTTCAGAAACATCAAGCATATTGTGCTAGGCTGAATAATATCCCCTAAATTCTTAGATGCTTCCTAGTTCTTAGAACCCATGAATGTGGTACCATAGGTGGCAAAGGGGACTATGTGGATGTGATTTAGTAAAATAACTTGAGATGGGAGGATTATCTTGAAAATCCAGGTGGGTTCAGGTACTCACAAGCATACCTGCAAGAGGGGGCTGAATCAGGATCAGAGGAGGGAACGTTATGATGGAATCAGAGTCAGAGACTGGAGGATGCGGAGCTTCTGCTTTGAAGGTGGAGGATCACTTCATAAGCCAAGGAGCACAGGGAGCCTGAGGCTGGAAAAGGTAAAGAATGATGCTTGCTTGAAACTACCAGAAGGAATTGGGTTTCAGCTCTGGGATTTCTTTGGAAGGAATGATGCTAAAGCTGAAACTCCAGTACTTTGGCCACCTCATGAGAAGAGTTGACTCATTGGAAAAAAACTCTGATGCTGGGAGGGATTGGGGGCAGGAGAAGGGGACGACAGAGGATGAGATGGCTGGATGGCATCACTGACTCGATGGACGTGAGTCTGAGTGAACTCCCGGAGATGGTGATAGACAGGGAGGTCTGGCGTGCTGTGATTCATGGGATCTCAAAGAGTCGGACACGACTGAGCGACTGAACTGAACTGAACTGAACTGAACACCTTGATTTTAGCCCATAAGATCCATTTTTGGTGTTTGCCCATAACTGTAAGATTACAGTGTGTATTGTTTTAAGCCACTAGATTTGTGGTCACTTATTACAGCAGCAACAGGAATCTAACTTGACTATGCCCAAAATATTTTAAGGTTTTCTCATATGTAGATATATTTCATTCAATATAAACAAAAGTAGGGTTGAAAGAAGTCTTCATGTTATCACATTTATTTTATTTTAGCTACTATAGTTTTGCCTATTTAAAGGTAACCAATGTGTTAAAATAGAATTGCCATAAGAGAACTTCCTGATCTGTGCTTTCCCATCATATATCATCTAAAATTTGGCTAACCAATAGATTTTGTTTTAAAGATGCATGTTTTTACTTTTGGTTTTCACTATTAAACATTTTCCAAGGGTTAAAATTTTGTGTTATGAGATGTACATTGTTTTTCTATAATAGTTATCATAAATTATATTTTTTATACTAGTCTTCTAAAGATTGTTGCATAGAGAATAAAGTTTAGTTATCTTGAAAATACATAAGACTTTTTGAAACTCAAGAAGGGAATATTGAAATATTTTATTTTAAAAAAAGTGTTAGTTTCTGATGTACAAAAACAATGACATATGAATATTCTATTTTAGAAAATTATTGGGTCTTTTCTTATATTTTGCATTCAAATTACAGCAACATGTTTTAAAAACAGTTTCAGGGACAAATTATATGACTTACTGCTGCATTCCTAATAAAACAGAAAAATGACATGTTACAAAGAGCCATAATTATAGGGAGGTTCAGAAGATATATTTGAAAAGGTCTGGTGGATTACTCTTTAAAATGGTCCAGCTGCTGTTGCATTTGCCTTTAATGTTAAGTTGAATGGATTTTCAAGCACAACACATTTTATTACCGAGCATATTGTATTTGATCCAAACAATTCCATGTCTATAATATTACATACTTTGGAACTCTGGAATTAAAAGAAAAAAACTCTTAACAGCAATCTCTTTGTTTAGACTGTAATTTATTTTATCATATTTCAAGAACTGTTTATTTAGTATGAAATCTTGCCACTCAAGAGTGTGTTTTCATTGTAAAAACTGATAGATTCACAAGATATTTATTTGATAAGATAGCTAGTAAACTTTTTTAAAAATAACATCAATTTCCTACATCAAAGACACTGATAGTACATATTAATTCTTGCAATGACTTTATGGAACACATCATATTCATTATATACAAGGAAAATGAGGCTGACAGAACTTAACTTGTTCCAAAGGCCATAATTTCAGCAAACACATATTTCTCTTTTTAAAAATAATATATCTAAAGCTTTCAATAATATTCTGAGTTACACTTTTGAAGTATAGTTTAACCATGGTCTTTAAGCTGATACAAATGATTATTATGTACAGCATTTAAGATTTTTATTTAGCAGAATATTATCTACTTTAACTAGTAACATGTCTATATCAGTTAGGCAGTACAAGATTATGCTGTATAACAAGTAATACTCGAAATTTCAGTGGAATTGTGTATTGCTTACTCTTGTACAATCAATGTTGGATTGCATATATTTCCTCAGGGCAACTGTCCTCCATTTTTTAACATTCCAGCCTGCTCTGTATGTAGTTTTGTTTTCTCTATCATGAATACACATATTTACACACACACACACACACACCCCTAAGGTAAACTCTATAAATGCCAAGAAAGGGAAATTAAAAGCAAGGAAATAGAGGAGATCCCATCACTTCAGGGGAAATAGATGGGGAAACAGTAGAAACAGTGTCAGACTTTATTTTTTGGGGCTCCAAAACCACTGCAGATGGTGACTGCGGCCATGAAATTAAAAGACGCTTACTCCTTGGAAGAAAAATTAAGACCAACCTAGATAGTATATTCAAAAGCAGAGACATTACTTTGCCAACTAAGGTCTGCCTAGTCAAGGCTATGGTTTTTCCTGTGGTCATGTATGGATATGAAGAAGGCTGAGCACCGAAGAATTGATGCGTTTGAACTGTGGTGTTGGAGAAGACTCTTGAGAGTCCCTTGGACTGAAAGGAGATCCAATCAGTCCATTCTGAAGGAGATCAGCCCTGGGATTTCTTTGGAAGGAATGATGCTAAAGCTGAAACTCCAGTCCTTTGGCCACCTCATGTGAAGAGTTGATTCACTGGAAAAGACTCTGATGCTGGGAGGGATTGGGGGCAGGAGGAGAAGGGGACGACAGCGGATGAGATGGCTGGATGGCATCACGGACTCGATGGACGTGAGTCTGAGTGAACTCTGGGAGATGGTGATGGACAGGGAGGCCTGGCGTGCTGCGATTCATGGGGTCACAAAGAGTCAGACACAACTGAGAGACTGAACTGAACTGACTGAACATAAAAAAGATTCAATAAAGGTAAACAAAAAAAAAGACAAAGATCTGTAAAATCAAAACAGTGCACATAAATAACTAGACACCTGATGTATAAATATCAAAGTGCCCTTAAGTTAAACACGGTGTTTAAGATAAATAAGCAACGTAAAAGGTGTTTTTAAAAAGAAACCTACTGACTGACAAAACTATAAAGAGGAGTAAAATCAGTCTGAGGAGGCTCTTGAATAAAGAAGTCTTAAATAACTTCTGAAATATATATCCTAGAATATATTTAAGCTTGAAAATTGATTTCAGACAAAATACTTGGACTTTCAGGAGTACATCCCATGACCTTACTTTTGGCTGAGAAATGCAAGCTTGATAGTCTGTCTGACCCTGTAGGTTCTTCATTCCTGTATAATTAGCACTGAGAATGCAGATCTTCTGTCTTCTTGTGTTGCAACTCCTTTTTTCCTTAGATGTAAGCTTGACAGAAGGATATGTGGGCTGCACAATGTGTTGTTCATATTTACAAATCCCTCTCACTCCCACATACATACACATAATAGCCCAACAGTGAAGAAAGAATTCAGAAATTTGAAGTTTTAACTGTTATACTTCCATGACTTACATTATTCATGCCTTGCCTTGCTGGTTTGATCTTTTTTTTTTCTCTTTTCTTATATTTAAAAGACTTTGTTTTTAAAAATCAAATTAAAAAGGGAATAGTGTATAGTGTTGGTTGCAGTATCATTTATCTCCAGTCATTTTATTCACCATTAAATCCACTCACAGTGGAATTTTGCATCAAAGTAGAATGGCTAAGTAGAGTGAAAACATGCTGTACTCTTACTGAGGTGTATATGTATACAACTAACGAGAAATGTTAAAACCCCACATTCTCTCCTGCCTGGGTTAAGTTCTCGCAATATATGTGACAAGTATTTTGCAAATTTGTCAAAAATATCTGTTAATGGAAGTGTATATATAAAGCGCATGCCTTTAATATTGTGTTTCATCTTAAAACATACATGTCCATACTCCAGTAATGCTGGTTTAGTTTACAGACTGATAAAATGGAAGCATTTATAAAGCGTTACTGCTGCATATCAAAGTACAATGATTGCTCTGTAGCTTGCGTATTTATCTGAATTGAAAGCCAAATTAGCTACTGTTTTTTATGAAGCACCATTTCTATCTCAAAGAAAGACTGGCAGAAAAGCTACCTTTATTTAGAACTGAGTATTTGGTGGGCATTTTTTTGATAGTGAACAAAGACTTTGAACTTGCCTTTTTAAGAAACATATCTGATCATTTTGTTGCCAATGATAAAATTTGAACTTTCAAATGAAAAGTAGAAATTTGGAAAACTTGTATCCACTTTTATAACTCTGACACTGCTTAATTTTAAATACTTTTCTGGTGGACTGGTAATGAAATTAACGTGATACTTACTGTAAAATGAAATATGTCAACATTTGAAAGATTATCATAATTCAATAAAACAATAATTTATACATTTAAAAAATATTTTGCTGATATGCCAAGATTTTATTCACAGTTTTCTAAGTGAATAACCAGCTCTTTCTAGTTTCCTGTCCCTTAACCTGGAATAAGACTGTAAGATATCTTTAGAGCAATATCAGTGTAGGTTCCGCCTATATTTTTCCCAATCTTTTCTGGTTGTCTTGCCCACACCTAATTAATGAATCATGATTTGGTTGTTGTGGTTGTTTAGCAATTAGCAATTATAGTTAACAAAATTCTTTAAGGAGCCAAACTCCTAAAATCCTATGTCTTCATTATGTAAGAATTTTTATTTTTTTTTTAATTTTTTTTTATTTTTTAAATTTTAAAATCTTTAATTCTTACATGCATTCCCAAACATGAACCCCCCTCCCACCTCCCTCCCCATAACATCTTTCTGGGTCATCCCCATGCACCAGCCCCAAGCATGCTGCATCCTGCGTCAGACATAATGTTATTTACGTATTTTTGGCTGTGCTGGGTCTTCACTGTCATGCAGAATTTTCTCTAATAGTGTCAAGCAGCGACTACTCTTTTGTTACGGTTCGAGGGCTTCTCATTGTGGTGGCTTCTTTTATTGTGGAGCACAGGTTCTAGAGTACAAGCTCAGTACTTGCAGTGAACAGGCTTAGTTTCTCTGAGGCATGTGGGTGTTTCCCATATCAGGGATCAAACCCGTGTTTCCTGTGTTGGCAGGGGGATTATTTACCACTGAGCCACCAGGGAGGCCTCATGTAAGAACACTTAAATCAACAGTATCCTTATTAAGAACATTTCTTTAAGACTGTATATTGGCCTTATGATTTTCGTATGGAACTTAATTAGGTCTTTTCTCTTCCTGCTTCTTTACCTGGAAGATCCTTTCCTGGGACACCCACTAGGTGCTTCCTCACCTACTGCTGGTCTCTGCTGAAATCTCAGCTCCACAGGAAGCCTTCCTCTCCCAGACTGTCTGAAATATCCCCCCACAAAAATGCACATCCCTTATCATGGCTGTTTATTCCCCATAGCACTTACCACCTGACATGTTCTATTTTTACTTGTGTATTTTCTATTTCTCACCCTAGCCTAGAATGGGTGCTGGTTTATAACGGTTTATTTTTCCCAGTACTGCATCTGAGGGCCCAGAACATCACTGATTCATCGGAAGTGATCAAAAGTATCTGCTGAATTAACACATGAAATAATCTTGAGCCCCTGTGTCTGCTTAGTAGCAGAATAATTAATCTAGATACTTCCAAGTAAAAGTAAGAAATTCCATTTTTTTTTTTGCTGTTGTTGCTTTGGGTGTTTGTCAATGCACGTGGACTTTCTCTAGTTGTGAGCAAGGGCTACTCTCTAGTTTCAATGTGTGGGCTTTTCATTGTGGTAGCTTCTCTTGTTGCAGAGTAAGGACCCTGGAGCTCAGCTCTTGGGTTCCAGAGCATGGGCTCAGTAGTTGTGGCACGCAAACAGTTACTCTGTGGCATGCGGAATCTTCCCAGACCAGGGATCGAACCTGTGTCCCCTGCATCAGCAGGCAGATTCTTACCCACTGTGCCACCAGGGGAGTTCTACAAATTCAAAATTTAATAATCATTTCAGACTTGAGCTTAGTCAATTTCATGGATTACTCGCTGTTGTCTGTTACCCCAGGATGGCATCTCAGTCTTGGTTGTGCATAAGAAGATGGCATGCCACCATGCCACTGAGGGGCTGTGGGCATCTCAGTCTTTACCATTCTGTTCCAGCTCCCACTGAGATGGAACAATCCCACCTGACTTCTGATTCTGTCCTCCTCTGAGATCTGCCATGATTTTTGGTTGATCACAATTGGCAGCCAAGCTCCTTTAGGTGTGCAGACTAATGTAGTTCCATGACTTGGGATTGAAGGTTGAGTGAGAGGTAAGCACAGAAAATTAAAGGAAACTCAGAGGCACAGGAAAGAGGATGCTTTCTTGGGGCCTCATCATGAACAGATGCAGCAAGTTCTCCCTTATCATTTGATACCCCACATCAATGCCCAACAGGTCTATGAGGCTGTTCATCCCAGGGTAACTATCATTTTCTGCTTTGGAACTTGGCCTACATCCTGTTTCATGAACCCTAAACACTCAATATTCAGTCTTTTCAGTCATATCTCTCCCATCATCCCTTCATACTCCACCCTGTGGACACATACTTCTTGAGTTCTTTCATATCAGTAGAAAATTTAGAAACTGAGGCCTTCAAGTTCTTAGTGTTTAGAATGGAAAGCCCATTATTTTGTTTCAACATGTCCTTTACTTTTATTTTTTTATTTTTTTATTTTTTAAATTTTAAAATCTTTAATTCTTACATGCATTCCCAAACATGAACCCCCCTCCCACCTCCCCTCCCCATAACATCTTTCTGGGTCATCCCCATGTACCAGCCCCAAGCATGCTGCATCCTGCGTCAGACATAGACTGGCGATTCAATTCACATGATAGTATACATGTTAGAATGTCATTCTCCCAAATCATCCCACCCTCTCCCTCTCCCTCTGAGTCCAAAAGTCCGTTATACACATCTGTGTCTCTTTCCCTGTCTTGCATACAGGGTCGTCATTGCCATCTTCCTAAATTCCATATATATGTGTTAGTATACTGTATTGGTGTTTTTCTTTCTGGCTTACTTCACTCTGTATAATCGGCTCCAGTTTCATCCATCTCATCAGAACTGATTCAAATGAATTCTTTTTAACAGCTGAGTAATACTCCATTGTGTATATGTACCACAGCTTTCTTATCCATTCATCTGCTGATGGACATCTAGGTTGTTTCCATGTCCTGGCTATTATCAACATGTCCTTTACTTTTAAACCTTGGCAAAACTATTTTCTATGCCATGCATTCTAAAAGCTTAGAACTCTTGTTTTATCTGCCCAACAACTAGGTCAATGAGTGTTACTTTCAGTGGATGACTTGTCTCCTGGGCAACTACCTGAGAGAAGGGTGGGGAGGATTAATATGTCTAAAAATTTGACCTAATACATGAACTCCATTCAGCTAACACAGATAACATATACACACATGCATATGTATAAATGCATATATATATATATATATATATATTCACAGATTTTTTTAAAGGTTAGGAAGAAAGGAGAAAACAGGAGAGGAAAGAAAAATGATATGCAAAAATTGACTTTGCTTGATGCTTGAACATGAGAATGCACCTTAGGTAATAATATATTTATGTTTTGAGTCATAAATTTTAAAGACAATTGAGAAGCAGACTCCTGAATTGAGGTCTTTCAATGTGTAAGAGGAAAGTAGCATCAAGTCCTGCCACCAGGGTTAAACAGATGTAAAGGGAGGGATGTGGTTATGGATTCAGTTTATGAAAGAATGTCCATAGTTTTCTCCAGAAGATCTTTAGCTAATAGATAACCTAAGACATTAGGAACAGTGGGAATTTCTTTTAAAAGTTCTAATATACTTGCCTCTCAAAAAACACATTTTTAATTTCAATGCCTGGATGTATTTAATCATTACCAAATTTTGAACTTACAGAAAATTTTGAAGACACAGAAAGTTGAAAATTAAACCAAGGATATTTCCATTTCCCAAAGATAAAGCTACATTAATTAGTCACTTAATTTTTTTTCTTTTTTTGAAGTTTCTGTAAAGTCCTCACTTTACATCACTGTGATAATGGTACATATGCAATAATAAATGAAGGTGTGGTTCAGTTAATATTATAACATAAGCTTTCCATATTACTATAAGCTCTCCATCATTATTTATTTACTAGGTAATACTCAAGACTGAAAATCACAGCATGAATAAGTAAGGGATTTTAAATATATAAATTTCAGTATTATATGCATGAGACTTTTCTCCCCAACTTTTTATATCATTCTTTAGAAATCTTAGAAAACAGTATCTCTGGAATATAGTCACATTGCTTATATTGTAAAATTTAAAAGGTTTTAAAGTGTTAAGATTTGCCACTTAAAATTTAAATCTCATTTGGAGTAGCAGAAAGTTAAAGTCTCTCAGTCATGTCCGACTCTTTGAGACCTTATGGACCATATATGTAGTCCATGGAATTCTCCAGGACCGAATATTGGAGTGGGTAGCTTTTCCCTTCTCTAGGAGATCTTCCGAACCCATGGATCCAACCCAGTTCTCTCATATTGCTAGTCTCCTGCATTGCAGGCAGATTCTTCACCAGCTGAGCTATCAGGGGTAGCAGAAGACCCCTGATTATACAGAGATATGTATACTTTTTAATATCTCAGTGTAATTCCTTCTGTCTATATCCATTCAGCTCCCCCAAATGACAGACCATTTCCTTCAAATCTCTAGGCCAATTTTCTTTTAAATAAATTGAATAATAATATTCTATTATCATTCATGAGGAACAAAACAACTTTAGAAATAACTCTTATATGTTTAATCTTTGCTACAATACTTTTTTAATTCTGAAATGCTTTAGATTTAAAATTAACCTCCAATTAAAATAAATAAATGTTTATTTTTAAAAAATAAAATTAAAAAATAATAAATAAAATAAAATATTACAAACATTTTCCCATCCATCTTCAATGATTTACATCTAGGAAATAGATGTCTCCAGGATCATCAACTTAATTTTGATGCAGCATCAATTCTAATGCATATTCACAGGTCTTATCACAGCACCATTTTGTGATGTACGGCTGGGATTCCAGACCTTGGCAGAGCAAGTTCTAGTCCAGAATAGTGTAATAGAGAGCTATGTCATTGCTTTCTTCTTTCTCTTTCCAGTTAAAATAATTAGATACCTATTTCAGATAATGTATGTTCTCTTGACATAGCACAAGAGATTTACAACATGGATTAGTTAGTATTGGAATTGTCTTCTAAAAATGAAGCTTATCATCCTTGTATCAAACCAATTTTGGTAATGATGAATATTAGCTAACACATATATATGGAATTTAGGAAGATGGCAATGACGACCCTGTATGCAAGACAGGAAAAAAGACACAGATGTGTATAACGGACTTTTGGACTCAGAGGGAGAGGGACAGGGTGGGATGATTTGGGAGAATGGGAATTCTAACATGTATACTATCATGTAAGAATTGAATCGCCAGTCCATGTCTGACGTAGGGTGCAGCATGCTTGGGGCTGGTGCATGGGGATGACCCAGAGAGATGTTGTGGGGAGGGCGGTGGGAGGGGAGGTCACGTTTGGGAACGCATGTAAGAATTAAAGATTTTAAAATTAAAAAAAAAATAAACAACAACAACAATTAAAAAAAAATAAAACCTATAGGAATATGAAAAATATATATATATTAGCTCATTATTTCTTTTGCATTCCTATTATAACAATGAAAACTCCTGATGAAGTGGATGGATGCCTCATTTTTATCAGAAAGTAAAGTGCAAATAAATGTAAATGAGAAATACAAACTAATGTAGAGTAAAATACTGCTCCGCCATCATATGCTCCCTTGAGTAAATTCTGTGGCCCGATAACAAGCACTTACTATGATCCTGAAGTATCTCTTTTTCTGAGAAATTGAGAGCTAGGTCTTTATCCAAACTGTGTTTTCCTGTGTTTAAAAATAGACCCAACAGGCAGCCCTGAACAGTTGGTGGGGTTCTCCCAACTCATCACGAGTGAGAACTCGGTCCTTCTGGAGGCTCAGGGTTCCTTGCACTAGCCCTTTTCTCATTGGGAGGGCAGATGGGAATTCAGGTGAACACTGAGTAAATTTAAGGTCAGGGAAAGCAGTCAACTCTATTGAAAGGCTGCTAGAAGTGTAAGAAAGATCCCATCCTATTCTCCCCCTATCCCTGATTCAGTCCCTGGGTCACGGACCAGTCTCTGGACTCAGACATGTGGCTTGGGAGGGAAACGTACATCAGTGCTCAGGAGAGCAAAGAGTCTACACAGTTTGCTTGGACCTCTCAACTTGGTCCTGGCTTGTGCATCACCAGCTATGGGCCCTCTTTCAGACTTGGTTTGGAGTTCACCTTTCTCTAAAGTACTCACTTTCCAAATAGCAATCCAGACACCATATATATGGCTTGAGTTGCTATTGCTGACTCTAGGATCCCTTTGGCCAAAGACCACCTGGAAACTAATCCCATCACCATAAAAACTGAGACTGTGAGCCATGCGGCAGAGCTGTTCTCCTGGGTTCCCTTACCCTACTGCTCTCCACCCGGGTGCCCTTTTCCAATAAAATCTCTTGCTCTGTCAGCAATAATAATAATAATAATAATAACCCAAGAAGGGACATTTATGCACATTTTTCATGGCCCCTCCTTCCTTTCATTCCACTGTTGATTATTCTGTATCTCACTCCATCATTCTTCATCTCTCTCAGGATTCCAGCTATGGACTCAAGGTACTCTAGCTGCTCTAAATTAGACTGTGAGTTCATTATGGGTACAGTGATATGCTCACAAAGAAACTTAATGTACCAAGCAATCTTCCTAAATGAGACAAGATAAAATTATTACCCAGGCTAAACTCACAAGAACAGAGAATTCTTATAAAATCATCTGGCTTTCCTTCAGAGATAATCCTATCAGATAATCTGTAGAAACTGTTTCCTTAAGCAATTCCCACTCTGTGTGGAGAGTTCAGGTAAATCTTCAACCTCTCAAGATGGCATGAGGCATGGGACCTTATGGTTGCAGAGAAGAGACATGTTCCTTAGATCCATGTGGCAGCTTTGGGATCCCTCCTGGAATTTGCCATTCACTAGCTGCCAAGGATTCTCCACTCCCTAGACTGGTGACAACTGGCCTGAGGGGTGATTGACCTTTCCCCAGGCAGGAATCTGCTGCTAACAACTATGGTGTAAATTGTACTTTATGGTCTGTGGTCTCTCACAGAGACAAGGTTGCTTAGTCCTCGCCAGTGGTTTATCCCCACTTCCAGAATGCTGTTACCAATTAGATAGTTTCAACACCACAGCCTAATGATGGTTTTAAGGAAGGTACAGAACCTGTTGTTCAATTACTGTCAGAAAAAAAAAATCACAAGAATGCCAAAACACAAATCTATAAATCATAGAAGATTGTACTTAGCATTCAGGTAGAATAGACCAAAAAAAAAAAAAAAAAAAAACACCTAAATTCAGCATGTCATTTATTCACCTGAGAAATTACTTTGAGATAACTCTTTTTGGCAGGCCAAATCAGTTCAAAATAAAAAAATCATGAAAGCTTTACTAAAGCAATTTTGTAAAATGTGAAGACAGTTCAATATCTCTATGCTTTAGGCCATTCCAAACAGTTTTCAATGTTTTAACACTGAAAATATTGGGATATAAATCAGGCATTTATATAACAATTTTAAGAAATGCAAAATACTTTTGATCAAAATATCACTCCTCCATCCACAAAAAAGTCTCTATTATTTTCATGAAAATTTGAATAGTAATCAAATGAGGGAACAAAACATTTCAGTATCTTCAATTTTTCCACAAAGTGTCAACTTTGCTTCCTCAATTGCAGGACTTTCACACTTTATTTGATAGCCAGAGATTTCAACTTTGTACCTACCATCAAGGTCCTTCCAAATGTCCATCTAGAGTTTAGATATAAGAAATTTTAAACATTTAATTCTTTTAGATTCTTTGCAAATCACCAGAGAGAAATCTATTTTGTTTTTGTTTTTTAATTCATAGTAGTAATGCTCTGCTGCTGCTAAGTCGCTTCAGTCATGTCCAACTCTGTGCGACCCCATGGGCTTCAGCCTACATTACTAATTAATCGTATAAACTAATTAATCATATGAACTTAATTTTGTTGAGAATCTGCATAGAAAAGGCATACGAAAATTGTCTGCATCTTTCATAAATTTTCATTGAAGACTTTTCCTTATAGTTGTTGCAAAATTCTCCATATATAAATGTCTGCTTAAAAACTTCCTTGGAGTATATTTGCTTAACTCTTTTTTTGAAGACTAATTTTTAGAGCAGTTTATAGTTCACAGAGAACTGAGTGGGAAGGACAAAAATTTCCCATTTACTCTCTGCCCCTATGTGACCATACTCAGCCACTCTCAGCCACCCTCAGCATCTTGTATACCACAGGGTACATTTGTTATAACTGATGACCGTACACTGGTTCATCACAATCACTCAAAGTCTTTAGGTTACATTAGGGTTCTCTCTTGGTGCTGCACATTCAGTGGGTTTGGACAAATGTAGCTGAATGTGTATCCATCATCATGGTATCATGCACTGTATTTCACTGCACTAAAAATCCTCTGGACTCTACCTATTTATCCCTTCACACTCCTAACCCTGGCAACCACAGGTTTGTTTTTTTTTTTTTTTTTTTACTTTCATCATACTTCTGCCTTTTCCATAATGTCATGTAGTTGGAGCTTCCCTCCCTCAGTCATAGGCATTTAAGTTTCCTCCATGTCTTTCCATGGCTTGACAGCTTGTTCTTTTCAGCACTGGATAATGTCCCATTGTCTGGAAGGGCCAGTTTATTATTTATCCAGTTATCTACAGAAGGCCATCTTGACTGCTTCCAAGTTTGGGAAATTATGAATAAAGTTGCTATAAACATCCATGTGCAGGGTTTTGTGTGGATGTAATTTTTCAGCTCTTTTGAGTAAATACCAAGCAGAATGATTGCAGATCACACAGTAAGAAAACATTTGGTTTTGTAAGAAAGCACCAAACTATTAATGAAAGTGGCTGCATCTAACTCCTTGTAAGAGAAATTATTGCCTGGAAGATGCTTTAAGGCCCTTATGTCTTCGAACCCCCACTTCTCCTCCTTGTTTTGACCCCTGAGCACTCATGGAGTACACTCTATGCACATGTGTCATGTGACTTTTTGATGACCTTACAGGTAAAAAGGAGTTTTGAGAACTAACATTCATTAAAATTTATATTCAAATCTATTCAGTTCAGTTCAGTTCAGTTCAGTCGCTCAGTCGTGTCCAACTCTTTGCAACCCCATGAATCGCAGCACACCAGGCCTCCCTGTCCATCACCAACTCCCGGAGTTCACTCAGACTCACGTCCGTCGAGTCAATGATGCCATCCAGCCATCTCATCCTCTGTCGTCCTCTTCTCCTCCTGTCCCCAATCCCTCCCACCATCAGAGTCTTTTCCAATGAGTCAACTCTTTGCATGAGGTGGCCAAAGTACTGGAGTTTCAGCTTTAGCCTCATTCCTTCCAAAGAAATCCCAGGGCTAATCTTCTTCAGAATGGACTGGTTGTATCTCCTTGCAGTCCAAGGGACTCTCAAGAGTCTTATCCAACACCACAGTTCAAAAGCATCAATTCTTCGGCACTCAACTTTCTTCACAGTCCAACTCACATCCATACATGACCACTGGAAAAACCATAGCCTTGACTAGATGGACCTTTGTTGGCAAAGTAATGTCTCTGTTTTTCAATATGCTATCTAGGTTGGTCATAACTTTTCTTCCAAGGAGTAAGTGTCTTTTAATTTCATGGCTGCAGTGACCATCTGCAGTGATTTTGGAGCCCCCTAAAATAAAGTCTGATACTGTTTCCACTGTTTCCCCATCTATTTCCCATGAAGTGATGGGACCAGATGCCATGATCTTCGTTTTCTGAATGTTGAGCTTTAAGCCAAATTTTTCACTCGTTCAAATCTATAGCTTTATGTAAATCATTGAGTCCAACTATAAAGTATTTTATACTTTATAAATGCAATTAATATCATAATTACTTTCAACAATATCTTAAGATAAAATATCAAATTTCTCTTTTTAAAAAATTTTACTGAAGTATATCTGATTTACAATGTTGTATTAGTTTCAGATGTTTGAGAAAGTTATTTAGTTATATATATATATATATGCAAGTACATATATTCATTCTTTTTTAGATTCATTTTTTATATAAATTATCACAGAATATTGAGTAGTACTTGATGCACTATACATTAGGTCCCTGGTGGTTATCTATTGTATATATTGTAGTGTGTATATGTTAATCCCATACTCCTTATTTGTCCCCCTTCCCACACATGTTGCCTCTTTGGTAGCCATTAGTTTTTTTCTGGTATTTGAACGTCTGTTTCCATTTTATAAATAGTTCATTTTGCTATCATTTTACATCATGTAGGAGTGATATCATATGTTTGTTTGACTTATTTCAAGTTTTCCTAACACCATTTATTGAAGAGACTACCTTTTCCCTATTGTATTAATATATTCTTGTTTTCTTCACTGTAGATTAGTTGACTCGGATAAGGCGATGGCATCCCACTCCAGTACTCTTGCCTGGAAAATCCCATGGACGGAGGAGCCTGGTAGGCTGCTGTCCATGGGGTCGCGAAGAGTCGGACAAGACTGAGCGACTTCACTTTCACCTTTCACTTTCATGCATTGGAGAAGGAAATGGCAACCCACTCCAGTGTTCTTGCCTTGGAGAATCCCAGGGACTGGGGAGCCTGGTGGGCTGCCATCTATGGGGTCTCACAGAGTTGGACACAACTGAAGCAACTGAGCAACAGCAGCAGATTAGTTGACTATATGAGTTTATTTCTGAGCTCTCTGTTATGTTCCGCTGATCTACTGGTCTGTTTTCTTATTGACACCATACTGTCTCAGTTACTGTCAGTTTGTAGATTGCAATCAGGTATCATGATACCTCCAGTTTTGTTCTTTTTCCTCAAGATTGTATTGGCTACTAGTGGTCTTTTGTGGATCCCTACAAATTATAGAATTATCTCTTCTACATCTATGAAAATTGCTCTGGGTATCTTAATTGGGATTGCACTGGATCTATAGATTGCACTGGATAGCATGGATATTTTAATAATATTAATTCTTCCAATCCGTGATTGTGGTGTATCTTTCCACTTATTTGTGTTGTTGCCAATATTTTTCATAATATCTTATAGTTTTCAGGGTAGAAGTCTTTTATTTCTTTGGTTAATTTGACTCCTAAAAACTTTTTTCTTTTTGATTCTGTTGGATTACTTTTAAAATTGTCTTTCTAATAGTTTGCTATTAGTTTAAAGAAACATAAGAGATTTCTATATGTTATTTCTGTATTCTTCAGCTTCACTGAATCCATTTACTAGGTATAACAGTTTTTTTAGCAGAGTCTTTAGAGTTTTCCATATATAACATGATGTAACCTGCAAATAATCACAGTTTATTTCTTCACTTGCAATTTGAAGTCCTTTTATTTTTCTTGTCTGATTTCTGTGGCTAGGATTTCCAATATGTGTTGAATGTAAGTGGAGAGTGTGGACATTCTTGGCTTGTCGCAATCTTAAAGGAAATGCTTTCAGTCATTTACTATTGATATGCTTGGATTTTCAATATCTTCCTGATTCGACTGTGGAAGGTTGTATGTTGCTAGGAGTTTATCCATTTCTTCTAGGTTGTCCAATTTTTTGGCCTATCATTGCTTGCAGCAGACTTATAATTCACCATAGCCTTTGAAAAGTAAGTTTATTATTCTTTAAGAAATAATGCTTTAGGCAAAATATTTCTAAAATTGTGTTAAATATTTTAAAATAAAAAAGCATATATTCTCAAATCAGTCTCGCTGATTTAGAAGGAAAGTTTAATCCCTTTCTTGTTCCATATCCTTGGACAAGTCATGTAAGGTCTCTGAGTTTTAGTTACCTCATCTATGAAATGGGATTAATTAAATAACCACCCACCTCCGAGTTATTATAGTAATTAATTTAGCTTATATAGGTGAGTAGAAAACTCCAACCACTCAACATGTTAGTGGTTACATTTTTTTTTTAATTCCCCAAACCCACAGGGTGGTGGTGGGGAAACAGTTTCAGTATAGTGGGAAGACATTAATGACAAAGTACATTTGTATTTTTGCTTTTAACAAGTGTATGGCTTTTTATGTTATCATATACTTAATAGTGACCAACCTGGATAACATATTGAAAAGCAGAGACATTACTTTGCCAACAAAGGTCCATCTAGTCAAGGCTATGGTTTTTCCAGTGGTCATGTATGGATGTGAGAGTTGGACTGTGAAGAAGGCTGAGCGCCGAAGAACTGATGCTTTTGAACTGTGGTGTTGGAGAAGACTCTTGAGAGTCCCTTGGACTGCAAGGAGATCCAACCAGTCCATTCTGAAGGAGATCAGCCCTGGGATTTCTTTGGAGGGAATGATGCTGAAACTGAAACTCCAGTACTTTGGCCACCTCATGCGAAGAGCTGACTTATTGGAAAAGACCCTGATGGTGGGAGGGATTGAGGGCAGGAGGAGAAGGGGACGATAGAGGATGAGATGGCTGGATGGCATCACTGACTCAATGAATGTGAGTCTGAGTGAACTCCAGGAGTTGCTGATGGGTAGGGAGGCCTGGTGTGCTGCGATTCATGGGTCGCAAAGAGTCAGACATGACTGAGCAACTGAGCTGAACTGAACTGATACCTAATAGAGAATTAGAGAATGGCAGATACGTTAGAAAAGCTGTAGTGATTGCATCTTGACAGAAGAAAAGAGACAATGTTATTAGTAACCAGATAAGCAAGATTTAATGTGGTATCCTAAGAAGTTCGAGATTTTGAACTTGGGAAGATCGAGTCACAGACTTGAAGAAAAATAATAACATTTACATTTGGAAATATCAGACTGTTGCCAATGAAGGTCATGCAATATAGAATAATAACATTCAGCATAGCAAGACAACAGGCAGAAATCATTTAGAATGGCATCTTAAATGTTAAAGACATTAAAAGAAATCACATTGTGAATGTCTCCCCTCAAGGACTGTTACTCACCTATAGTCAACAAGATTTTCTCCAGGTGGTAAAATATCCAAATACTCTTTGACCATCTACAGAGTTTGTCAGCAACATCTAAAGTGCTCTCAGAACTAATTGACAGAGATCAGAAACAAGTGTCTCACTAAAATATTACATTCTAATTGCATATATGACTAGTAAAGATATGCAAAAATGTTCATTCACATTGAACTTTTTAAATGGATTCAGTTGGTTTCTACTGTCTCTCCTGCCATCACCAGTTCCAAGTAGCTCCTTATTTCATGTCCTTTGCTCACATAAACACAAATTCTGTACACAATAGACACCCAGTGTGGAACAAAGGCAATCTTTACTCAATGAATGTTTAAATAACCTATGAGAACAGCTATTTTTTCCACCCTAGTTCAGGTTATGCAACGACTCAGTCACACATCTGCTCTCTCAAGGCTACAAGGATACGTTATGTTCTTCATTTAAGCTTGTTCTTGAGATGAATGTTTGACTTTTGAACTGCTGGAAGTGAATTTGTACAAGGCTTCCATGGCTCAACTACTGAAGAGACAAACACCGATTCTGCAGCCAAAATGTTTTCTCAACTCATTTCAGGGAAATTCTGACTCAGTGTAGAAGCTGTAAACTATCTCTCACCTGGCAAGAAATAACGGCTTCCCAAATGCCATGTAATCTCAGCTCAGGTAAAAATAGACACCAGTACTCATGAAATTGTCTCCTTGTTAAAATGGACAATCAGTTTGCTAAACCACTCAGAACTTAATGCAATAAAAATAAATTTTTCTATGTATTGATCATTCTTAAAAGTCATACATCTTTCAAAGAATTCCAAACCTAAAAAGAAAACATAACACTAACTTACATTTATTTCTTTACAGTTTCAAAGCATGTAGTATTTTATTATAGCTATTCAAATATTTCTCATTTTCCAGAAGCTTTAAAGAATCAAATATGTTGTGTACAAGTAAATAAATTTAGTGCAACAAGTCTTCTAATTTCTGGTGATAAAAAACAAAATTAAATTTAGTAAAATTTATTGTGTGATTTTTTCACTGTACTGGAATTTTATAGCTGCATCTTTAGTAAGTAATTGATTTATTCATTACACAAATGTTTACTAAAAACTTAGACCTGTGATAGTTGGTGGGGGAAATGGAGAGAAATATAAAACTGTCCCAGTTCTCAAAAAGGTAGCTAATCCATAGTGTGTTTAACAGAAAAGAGAGGTATGTGTGTGTTTGCATGTGTGTACATGTGCAGTGTGTTTAATCTTACTACAATCTACTAAAGAAAATAAACTATATCAAATACCTTTATCTTTCAAACTTCCTAACGAATGCAAAACTTCATAATATTTGGCCTTTCCAAAGGTGGTAGTTGCAAGCTGCTTAAACACATTCTCACATACCAATTTTCACTTTTTCCTCTGGAGATTTTAAGGTAAACAAAGTTTAAAAATATATTTAAAATTACTATAACATACTCAACAAATATATAGGAAAAATCAGTTTTCACCTAAAGAGGTGCTACTTTCTTGTATAAAAGTTTAATGTTCACACTCAATGCATAATTACAGATGAATTAACTTACATTTTCCTTTATAAGTAAACCACTATGTCTCTCAGGAGAGTTTTGTGAGCAAGTTAATAATTTGTGCTTTTGGCAAATAGATCACCATCTGGTACCGTTTTATAACTTCAACACTATTGAATTGCTCTTTTAAAATTATGTTTTCTTTTGTAGCCACTGTGTGCCCTGGGACATTCACTAAACAGTATTTTTAAGTAGTTTTTTCCATTTCCACACTGTTCGACACATAGTATTCTTAGTATTTGTTCTCAGCAAAGGCAACTTACTTAGAAATGCTCTTCAATTCAGCATCAACCCCCCATGTGCCTCATTTGTAAGGCACTTCCTTTGGTAACGCAACCAGTATGTATTAATATGATTCATTTTTTAAGTGTCACCTATAAATTGCTACCCATCTGCTACTTATCTGCATGGGGGGGGGGCGGGGAAACAAGATACATATTAAAGAACTAGTAAATAGCTTTAAGTCTGGGACTGCAGTATGACTGATTTTAGTACTTAATGCAATGATTTCCCAATCCGCATGTGCTAACTGATAATTGTTGCTCAACATTTTTAATATACCAGGAGTTTGTGAGACAATCAGAAAATTCGATAGTTGGCTGGACCTGGTTTTGAAAAGACCAAAATAATTCTTTCTGCCCTATTCTTATTAAATATGGGTATTCAGCAGCAGCTATTTTGGCCACATGAATCTCTTGGTTAGTGTTTTATTTTTATAATTTTTTTAAAAAAATCAGTGGTAAAGAATTTGCCTGCCAAGCAGGAGGCACAGATTTGATCCTTGTGTTGGGAATATCCCCTGAAGGAAATGGCAGCCCACTCCAGTATTCTTGCCTGAGGAATCCCATAGACAGAGGAGTCTGCTAGGCTACAGTTAATGGGATCGCAGAGTTGGACATGACTTAGCAGTTACACAACAGCAGCATAGTTAATTTACAATACTGTGTTAGTTTCAGGTGTACAGCAAAGTGACTCAGTCATACATGTACATCTATCTGTTTTTCAATTCTTTCCTCATTTAGGTTATTAAAGAATATTGAGAAGTGTTCCTATTTTATAGGGTAGTCTTTGTTGGTTATCTATTTTAAACATAGCAGTGTGTATACGTTATCTCAAACTCCCAATCTAGTCCTCCCTTCCCTTCCCACCTATTAACCATAACTTCATTTTCTAAGTCTGTGAATCCATTTTGGTTTGTAAACAAGCTCATTTGCATCAACTTTTTAAAGATTCTGCATATAAGTGATATCATATGATATTTATCTTTGTCTGTCTGACTTACTTCACTTTAGTTTGATAATCTCCAGGTCCACACATGTTGCTGCAAATGACATTATTTCATTATTTTTAATGGCTGAGTAATAATAGATATTTCTCCAAAGAAGACATACAGATAGCCAAGAGGCATACGAAAAGATGTCCAACAGAGGCAATTATCAGAGGAATGTAAATCAAAACTACAATGAGATAACATCTTGTACCAGTCAGAATGGCCATCATCAAATATCTACAAGCAATAAATAGTGGAGATGGTATGGAGAAAAGGGAAGCCTCCTACACTCTCTGTGAGAATGTAAATTTAGGCACTATGCTCAAAAAACTAAAAATAGAGTTACCATATGATGCTGTGATCCCACTCTTGGGCATATATCTGGAGAAAAAGTTGATTTAAAAGGATGTGTACACTCCAATGTTCATTGCAGCACTATTTACAATAGCAGGGGAATGGAAGTAATCTAAATATCTATCAAAAGATAAATGGGTACAGAAGATGTGGTTAGTGTTTTTAGACATGGCAGCCAAGCAGTTAGCATCCACACTTCTTTTCACATTAGCATTTCATTTTGTGTAAAATGAGGTAAGAGACACACTTACCAGTAGGTACAAAATATGATGTATGGATACCAGTAGATTCCTTTTATTCTGTCTCTAGAAGGAAAAAACAGGCAGGATGGAAGATGATGTTAAAAACAGTTGTGACAAAGGAAAAGAGAGGAGTTGGGAAAGATATGGCTGTCAGAGAGGAGTAGCCATGCTCTGGTGTCAGAGCCCAGGGGAATGTTCCAGTCATCCCCACAATAAGTGCACTTCTTCAGTGATGTCATTCTGAACAGGCTTGCCCCATCCTTGACATGCCTGTTAAATTTTATTTATTGAATATCACTGAAATGTAGAAATCAATGAGCATACTTTTTTAAAGACTTAAGAAAGCAATTCATAGAGCAAAATTTTCTGCCATGAATTGGATGAAAATTTTGTTGAAAACCACATTGAATAGTCCAAAAATGAGTCTCCTGTGTTTTGATTCCAAAACCATAGATCTGGCTGACCTAGACTGACCCAGTTATATTTTTCCTGGCCATCTCTTCAAATACTACTACTGCCTTCTGTTAGGGGTAGTTCCAAAAATATTGCCTTTCTCCTCACCCACACATTTCACTTCTCTTTCATTCCCAAGTGCTGCTGTAAGGTTGGAGATTGCCAGTTATAAAACTAAGAAGATCCTGGCATCATAAAATGATTATCTCTGATTCTTTGAGAAACAACTACCAATATAAGACTTTGTCACTCAGATTTTCAAATTCAAAAACATCTAGTATTCGACTGCCTTCTCAATGTGTTCTCATCTTCCATTGTTCTGCCACTTTCTTTTCCCATTTAGCATGTATTAAGAGACTTCTTGAAATCCAAGAGATGTTACAGACATAGTCACATGTAAAGCATATCACTCTCAGATGGTGACATCAAATCGAAACATGTCTATAGATAGACAACAGTCAAGCTTATGAACAAAATTGCTCCTGGTTTCCCTTGTAATTTCAGTAACATAACACAGTTCTCCACTTAATTACCCCCTGATTGTTTCTTGTAAATCATTAATATTGACCCAAGCTGTTTGTTGTAATCCTAAAGGGAAAAGAGTCTTAGGACCCCACAGGATCCATCCACAGTATCGGGAAGGTAATGGGTATTCACTAAGTGCCTTTTGCATGACAGTTTATTTCTATAATACAGTTATATCTGAATCACTGAAATTGCTTGCTAGCACAAGCCAAGTGTCCACTGGTTCCCACTTCTCATTAAAGACCAAGACGCTATTGCAGCGATGGTATGTAACTTCCCTATAGTTTGCAGGAAGTCCGGGCCTCAGAGACTTACAGTCTGATGATGACCCCTAACACCAAGTCTTCTGGTTCAGAGCCTCTACAATTTGCATTACTTAGGTCCCATGAAAAATAGTCCCTTTTATGGACCAAGAAGACTTGCTTTGGTTCACATATACTTTTTTTATTTTTATTTTTACTTTATATTACTTTACAATACTCTATTGGTTTTGCCATACATTGACATGAATCTGCCACGGGTGTACACGAGTTCCCAATCCTGAACCCCCCTCCCACCTCCCACCCCATATCATCTCTCTGGATCATCCCCGTGCACCAGCCCCAAGCATCCTATATCCTGCATCGAACATAGACGGGCGATTCGTTTCTTACATGATAGTGTACATGTTTCAACACCATTCTCCCAAAGCATCCCACCCTCTCCCTCTCCCTCTGAGTCCAAAAGTCCGTTCTATACATCTGTGTCTCTTTTGCTGTCTCGCATGCAGGGTCATCATTACCATCTTTCTAAATTCCATATACATATGTTAGTATACTGTATTGGTGTTTTTCTTTCTGGCTTACTTCACTCTGTATAATCGGCTCCAATTTCATCGATCTCATTAGAACTGATTCAAATGTACTCTTTGTAATGGCTGAGTAATACTCCATTGTGTATATGTACCACAGCTTTCTTATCCATTCATCTGCTGATGGACATCTAGGTTGTTTCCATGTCCTGGCTATTATAAACAGTGCTGCGATGAACATTGGGGTACATGAGTCTCTTTCAATTCTGGTTTCCTCGGTGTGTATGCCCATCAGTGGGTTTGCTGGGTCATAAGGCAGTTCTATTTGCAATTTTTTAAGGAATCTCCACACTGTTCTCCATAGTGGCTGTACTATTTTGCATTCCCACCAACAGTGTAAGAGGGTTCCCTTTTCTCCACACCCTCTTCAGCATTTATTGCTTGTAGACTTTTGGATCGCAGCCATTCTGACTGGTATGAAATGGTACTTCACTGTGGTCTTGATTTGCATTTCTCTGATAATGAGTGATGTTGAGCATCTTTTCATGTGTTTGTTAGCCATCCATATGTCTTCTTTGAAGAAATGTCTATTTGGTTCTTTGGCCCATTTTTTGATTGGGTTCACATATACTTAAACACACACTGAGGCTATATGTGAATAAAAGACTTTAATAAACTTTCAAGTGAGAGGGGCATTAAATTGCAATAATACAGAGCACCTCAAATCTAAACTTGGTTGCCCCTCCTCCAAAAAATTCCGGGCACTGTTACCCCTAGGGATCTCCTGTGCTTCATCACTCTACATGCCCTCAGTTATCTTTTATGATCCCTCCTCTTCCCTTCCATCTCTCCTGCTCCTTTGTTCTCTACTTAATTATCCCTAGAGCTACTACTTAAATATTCTACTATGAACTGAACTTAAGCTCTCCAAGCATCAACTCAGAAAGTAAATTCTAGCTCCTTGGCTACACAAAGGCTTTGAACAGCCCCTCTTAGGATAGCTTTCAATAACAATTAATTTTTTTCTTCTATTCAGAATTCTCTTCATTTTCAATAACTCTAAATGCTAGGAATCATGTAGAGAAAATGTTAAATAACATTTATTAATGTTGTGAGAGGTGATACTGATTTAAAGAATATCTTTTAAATCTTTAAAAGCTAGAAGTAGAGGGTCACAAATTCAGAGGAGACATCATAGATGGTGTACAGATCTTAAGAATAAGTTCATAATAAAGAAATTGACTTGGGGAGGCTAAGGTCTTCCTGGGTATCCTTTGTTATAAGAGAAGGGGCACAAGAACAAACATTACTACAGCATCCACCACACGAGATACAAAATCACCACTAAGAATAAGGAAGTCTCAAGGGGTCTGGAGAAGATCAAACCTGTGAATCTGAGCAGAGCTGGAAGTCAAGCTAATCAGGTCTCATTCAAAAGTAGAGATGAGATGTGATGTATGACTTTCGATAAGATGTATGATTTTCTTAGCCAACAGTTCCCCAGTGAGTAGTTACTGAGTTACTGGTTCTAAAGGATGATTGCTTTCAACAATCTATTTTATCTACGTGGGCCTTGCTTCTGTATACAAAAGAGATGGCACAGGTCATGAAAAAACAGAAAATATTAGAGCCAAGAAAATTCAGCGAGATGAAATCAGTGTTACCAGAAGTAAACAGTATATAGAAACACAGGTTAAATGATGCTACAAAAATAAAATATCTATATTAAATTGTTTTAAGTCTCTTTGATAGACAATTTATGAGAACAAGTATTAGTTGCTCAGTTGTGCCCAACTCTTTCTGACTCCATGAACTGTAACCTGCCAGGCTGCTCTGTCCATGGAATTCTCCAAGCAAGAGTACCAGAGTGGGTAGCCATTCTTTTCTCCAGAGGAGCTTCTGACACAGAGATTGAACCCACGTCTCCTGCATTGCAGATGAATTCTTTGCCATCTGAGCCTCCAGGGAAGAGTGATGGGCTGGGGAACTAGTAACAATTTAGCCTATAATTCTGCCACATAGTAACACCATCAAATCCACAATTCCTTGAATGATATAAAGGTCTGATACACATTCCTAAGTTGTTTTTACAGGAAGCACTCACCCACCAGATGAAAACTGCTGATCATAAGAACATAGACTCTAGACTGGTTGAAATCAGAAGGTTGATGACGCTTGAAATTTTACCTTGATGCCAACCAATCTGAGAATTGTGCATGAGCTGATCACACCCGTACAGCCCCCTCCCTTGAAATCCCTTCCCTGAAGCCATCGGAGACTTTGGGGTTTGAGCATGGATTGCCCGTTTTGCTTACTTGGACCCCTTCTTAGCATCACCCCTAAGAAGTGTCTGAATGAATCCACAGGATAAGGTGGAAACGGAAGAGTCCTGGCACTGAAGAGGTTTTGACTTGTGTCAAGAAAATTACAAGGAGAAATGCTCACTGGTGGTGGACTCTCCAAGGGCTCATGGGAGGGTCCATTGTTAAAATGTGCCACAATCCCAAACTTGGAACTAGCAAATAGGAGGTATGAAATGGCAGAACAAAAAAAATGAAAGACTGATCTTGGGCTGCTTTTCCACTTCCGAAGGGAGCCACTGATGGGCTGAGATGAGATGGCCAGGAGGAGGGGAAAATTTTAAATTGAATTTGGAATTTTGTCAAACTAATTAAAGAAATGAAGGTCCTTTGAAGACTAAAGAAATGGAAGATTATCTTAAAAAAAAAAAAAACAGTAAACAAACCAAACTAACTGCCAAACATTTAGTACAGGGAAGGGAAAAACCAACATGAATAGTCACTTTACAGGAGAAGACGTGAAAAATTAAAATTGTTTTAAAATTGAATCTTATGAATCATTTTCTTTCAGTGTTCACTGTATATATTCAAGGTGCCTAAGTTACTAAATGATTAAATGTACATATCAGAATTAATGTGAGCCTATCTAAAGCACTAGAACAAGCTATGAAATATATGAAAGGTGAAATAAACACTCAGAGATCAAACAAAGGTGCTGATTTTTTTTTTCTTAATTAGCTTCAGTTCTTACAAAGTAAAGCATATTTCAAAGGCAAAAATGCATTTGATATTTCACCCATGGTTTTATGGTAATGTGCTAAAGCTTTTTAATAAAATGATGGAAGGAAATATCCGACATCCAGGTGTTTATTCTCTTAAAGGTTAGACATTCGCCACATTTAGACTCACACAACCTCCATGGCGATGACAGAGACCTGGGTTTGACTTGAGAGACCCAGAACCCTCTGGAGATGCGGAGAGGTTGGCTCGATTCTGAGATGGGAAGCGTGAAGGGCACCCTCTTCCAGCACGTGACTACCCAGAGCTTGGCAGAATGCAGAAGTGTGCCAATCAGCCATCCCACTTGTGTCGGAGTGGACCTGAACAAACAAAACTGCTTTTTCATAATTGTTCATATATAAAATTATCTCCACCGTGGTCTACATGGTCTCTTTCCCAATAAAGTCTCTTGCTTTGTCAGCACATGTGTCTCCTCAGACAATTCATTTCCGAGTGTTAGACAAGAGCCCAGTTATGGGCGCTGGAAAGGGTCCGCCTTCCTGCAACAAATGGTGACTCTGGCGGGGACTCTTCTTCGCTGAGACTGACATCCCGACCACTCGGGGTACTCAGGGGCCAGCTTGCCTGCCAATGGACCAGACCCAGCGGCCGCAACTGGGACCCTTTTGTCCCTGGTCTCCTCCTGATGCAGACAACTGGCCAGAGTGCCCCGACCAGTAAGGAACAAGAGACTTTATTGACCTCTCTCCCCTTCCCTCTCTCTTTCCTCTCCTTAACCCTTCTTATCCTTCCCTGTTTTTCTAGTCCCCCAGTCCTGGACGCAGGAATCTGGTCGAAGGGCCCTCAGCCTGAGCTGAGGATTGGAGACTGACCACCTCCTCTTGGCAGAGAACTCGAATTCTGGTTCTGGTCTGGTCTGATTTCTGGTAGGGCCAAGTTCCAGTCCTCTCTTCTCTGGAGTCCCAGGGAAAAGTCCCATAATGCCTGGCTATCTGTAGGTGGCAGGAGATGTCTGTAAGGCCACCCCTTTTGCCCCCCATCTCCCGCCTCCTTCCCCTTCTTCTTTCAACCTGGCTTCCTTTCCTCCCTTGAAATCTTTGATGTTAGTACTTAGATCTGAAGTTCTGTGTCTCTATAGGAGGTTTTCTGAGAGACTGTATTCCCTGGTGGTGCAGAGGTTAAAGCGTCTGCCTGTAATGTGGGAGACCTGGGTTTGATTCTTGGGTTGGGAAGATCTCTTGGAGAAGGAAATGGCAACCCACTCCAGTATTCTTGCCTGAAGAATCCCATGGACGGAGGAGCTTGGTGGGCTACAGTCCACGGTTCGCAAAGAGTCGGACACGACTGAGCAACGTCACTTCACTTTCACTTATGGTCTACACAAGGTCTGTATTCTTTCATTATATAAATCAAGAATTTGGAAGCTTATTAAATTAGGTGCTTACTGCAATAAGGCATTCTAAAGAATTAACATAGCTTCACCATATGACAATGCAGCAAGAGATTCTTTAAACTGTCTTTTACAGATGTATAAACAAAACTTAAAAACTGTGCCCTTCAGAAACTCATATTACATGGAGTTATGCTGGTAAAGAAACAAAAGTCTACTCATTTCTAAGGCATTTTTGTTCACAGGTATTGTATTATTGTTACCAAATCGCAAGTCCGTGTGCCTGGAGCACAGTGAGGTCAATCAATACTAAAACATTACAGTTTGGAACAGAGAAAGATTTGTTACAGATTCACACAAGGAGATGGGTAGGTCATGCCCTAAGAACCCCAAAATTATTGAAAAAGTCCCTTTAAAAGCAAAAGGTGAGAGATGGGCATGGTTAGTTTTTTCAGACTTCTTGGGGTCAGATCCTTTGTTCTTGAGGTCAGGTCATGGTAAGATAACAATGTTCCAGTAAATCTCTACCAGACAAATGTTCTTTTCTGTCCTGACAAGAAAGGGCAAAGTCCCAAGACACAACTTTGACTCTCCAAGGTCCCAGTCCTTTAAGAGGAGACAGATTTCAGTTGGCAGCTCCTTCATGGCCAGGTTCCCATACCCTTCCCAGCTGTCATCCCCGAGGAAGCCAGGCATCCAACCAAACTGGCCCTAAGTCTCCTCGGTCTGCCCAAATGGGAAAACCACATCTCATAGACTGTAACCCAGACAGATGGCCACTGCTATTAGGTCACAGAGACACGGATGGGGGAGAGGTTCACTGCTCCTCAAGGCCTGGGCCAAGGCTAGTGGAGGGCTTAGTGAGCCTTAGTGAGGGCTCTGGAGACCTGCACAGAATAGTCTCTAGTCTGTTCCCTGGGCCCTCCAGCTCACCCACTTGTCCAACGCTGGGTGAGCTGGAGGGCTTCCAGAAGGCCTGAATTTGCATTTTACCCCACCCTCTACCTGCCAATCACCGCACCGCAGACTCTTGACTGAATTACTTCCCCAGTGGTTCCTCACTGACAGTTATTTGTGGGCAGGACCCACTGCAGCGCTGACCAATAGCTGAGCAGAACAACTAACGTCACTCACTGACAGCTGGTTGCTTGTGGGTGGGGCCCACTGAGGCACTGATCAGTGGCTGAGCAAGACCTGTTGCCTAGTAACAAGGTGCAGATTAATGAGGCACATTGCTGCCTGCTGAGGGCTGTGCTCTTTCTGCTTTTTTGCATTATTTTATACAGTATACAAGTTTACCTATGTCGAAATTTAACAAAAAAAATAGAAATTGCTGGAGTATTGAAAAAATATTAACATAGCCTCATAATCAAAATTAGTGTAGTTCCTTTTTTAAAAACCTTTGTGTACAGCTCAGTTTGCCTATGTTTGAAAGTAAAAATATTGATGGCAATTTATTGTCACAAGAAAATATGAAGTTAGAATCATTCATTTGTGGATTTATGTGCAATATCTGAAAGTTCACAAGTTCTACTATTATAAATATGCATCAAAATTCCAATTAAGAATAGTTCAAATAATAGACTGATTAACCAAAACTAAACCAAGATTTATTCATACTGAAAAGGAAAGTAACATGTTAGCCACCTCCTCTCCAAGACAGGGCTCCTGATGCTGAGAACATGGAGAGGCCGACCGCCTGCATCCTTGGCACACGTGCACAGACGACATCCTGTGGCCAGGGCGCACGCATCAGGAGTTAGTACCTTGCACTCCTGGGAAGCTCTGTAAGCAAACTGACTTTGCTTCATACATATATTCCAAACTGTCAATGCTCTCTTTCTCTAGCAACAACTCGTTTATTGCTATACTAATAAATAACCCTTATTCATGTTTTAGAAAATAAAACAGAGACTTTTGATTTGCACATCAGCAGAGAGGAGCCTGGCTATGTTTGTTAGAAGTCAGTATTTAAAATGCACTTTAATTATTCAGTTTCAATGTACTTTATCCAATGTGAGAGAGAGAGATGTGGATCCTGTGGGTGGCAGTAGATTCAATTGTACAAGGCCTTCTCGCGAAGCTTGTTCTTACATGCCCAGTTAAGGATCCCATAAACACTGCTGTTATGAATAAAACCTTCATGCAATTTTGTCTTCTAACAACCTTGGTCCTCTTGAAAGTGTAATGAAAATCTCCATGGGTTAAGGTAAGGAATAGAATTAGTAAGGTCTGAAACAAAATCATGATATGCAACGTTTAAAAGATATGCCAAAATGTACTTTTAAATGAATTAATCACTTTTTAAAATTTAACTTTACATGTGTTTTAAAATAAAAAAAAATAATAAATAAATAAATTTACATGTGAACTGTTTTGAAAAAGACACTGGGTAGGTTACAAACTAAAGCTATCACATAGAAGTTTAAAAGATAAATAATTTACATTCCTGTTTGTGATAACCAAGTTATTTTAGGTCTTTGTCCACAAGTATACATAATTTGCTGATACCTTGTTTCTTCCACTGGTATCACTTAAAGAATATTTATTTCGCCTATTCATTCACTCAACAGACTAGATTACACTGTGAAAGAAAGTGAAAGTGAAGACTTTCAGTCATGTCCGACTCTTTGTGACCCCATGGACTGTAGCCCACCAGGCTCCTCCGTGCATGGGATTTTCCAGGCAAGAATACTGGAGTGGGTTGCCATTTCCTTCTCCAGGGAATCTTCCCGACCCAGGGATTGAACCCAGGTCTCCCACATGGCAGGCAGACGCTTTAACCTCTGAGCCACCAGCTTAGATTACACTGTGGTAACATTCAGCTACAAACTGTCAGCATTTAATAACCAGAAGGTTTACTTCTGACACATTCTGTGCCCATTGTGGGCTCCAGGCTTTTCTTGGAGAAGTTGGCTGTTGAGGTCCCAGGGAGGACTCACATGCAGGTTTAAGGCTTCTGCCTGGAAGGGAAGCTGTGCCCACATCCACCTCCATATGCCTGGCCAGGTTCTGTTCAATCTCAGGGCTGCAAGGAAGCACAAGTCTGCCATGGTCCTGAACAGGAGAAGGAATGTGGTTTTTCAACAGACTATCTCACCTATTTCTGGACACTGGATTTGTTTTCAATCTTTCTGTAAGTTTAAGTTGTGCTACAGTGAAGCTCCTCAGAATACATTTTTTCCTGTTGTTATTTCTTCAGCACACATTACCAGGAGAGAAATTACGGGGTCAAGACTATGAACATTATAATGAAATGACTCAATATACATGAGCATTGCTTTTCAGTATTAGAGTAAATGATTATATTTTATTCCCCAGGAGCCACTTGCTATTCATCCCAGTACCCCAGTTTTCTTGAGTTATGGGGAGTCCAATCTTCATGGCATAAATAAACAATATATTTTAGTCTATGATTTTATAAATATCTCTGTTCTGAAATATCATGACTGTACATGGAGAAACTGAAATTATTTTAACTGAGAAAATCTGTTGGAGAACCATAATAATATGCTGGAGAGTCATAATAGTTGGGCTTTCCTGGTGGCTCAGCTGGTAAAGTATCTGCCTGCAATGCCAGAGACCTGGGCTTGATCCCTGAGTTGGGAAGATCCCCTGGAGAAGGCATAGGCTATCCACTCCAGTATTCTTGGACTTCCCTTGTGGCTCAGCTGGTAAAGAATCAGCCTGCAATGCTGGAGACCTGAGTTTGATCCCTGGGTTGGGAAGATTCCATGGAGAAGAGAAAGAAAGGATACCCACTGCAGTATTCTGGCCTGGAGAATTCCATGGACTGTGTAGTCCATGGGGTCGCAAAGAGTTGGACATGACTGAGTGACTTTCACTTCCATTTCACATAATAGTTAGAAATCTATCGTTCTTTTTGCTTCATGTCAGTTTACAGTGCCAGACTCAGAGTGCTTATATAGCAGACTCAATGCAATCTTTCTGGTTCTATCTATCTACATAAATGTTACTCTTTTAGGTATAATAAAATAGTGCCTAGATTTAACTAGCATTCCTTATAAATGACTGAATCAGTTAGGTTTCTTACTTGTACTCAGTAATAGACTCTGGCTAATTGAAAGAAATATTTTGAAAGGAAATTGGATAGCTTACTGAATCATTAGGAATACTGGTGGTGGGAGAAACAGTTGAAAAAAAAAAAAATTGGCAGAATCCCTTATAGGCAAAACCTGCCCTTGTAAACAGCCTGATTGAGAACACTCTGCGCTGTCAATACAGCCATTGCCTCTGTTGCATAAATGCTCCTGTTGGTATGTGACGTGGGCTCAGTTACTACCCAGATTCTGCTACTGGCTTTGGAAACCAGAAGCTGATGCCACTGCCTCTGTACTCAGTCCAGTCTCTTTTCCTCTGTATTCTAAGGCTTAGGTGGGACCATATCATCAGCCAAGAACAATACAACTGTCCAAAACCACCAGAATTGCAAGATAGTTTCTACAGTCAGAGCTTGGCCGCATCCCACCAAGGCTCAGACAGAGAGATGCTCTCCAGACACCGTGAGGGCATTAGAAGCTGGGAAGCACAGGTCAACAAACTAAACAAACAGCAAGAGTGAAACAGACACCACAATCAGCAAAATTAGACATTTTCTACAATTTCCTTTCAGATATTCCCCAACCTCCCCGACAATCAAAGGCTCTTTGAGATTGTTCTCTTCACTTCCTCTACTCTTTAACCTCTGGAATTTAAAAAGCTTTGCTTTGTTTTCAGCTTTTAAAGAGAGTATTCATTTCACATTTCCTTTGATGAGTCACTTCCTTCTGCTTTGAGAGTCTCTGATGCATTCCCTTCCTTATATTTTGGTTATGCCATCCCTTATAAAATCCATGTCGTATATCCGGAAACAGTGCAAGTCATTCACGATAACCCCTTTCTCTAGTTTGGGGGAAGAAGAACATGTAGGCTGAAACTGTCAATATGCCAAGGCACAAAAAGAAATTGGGCTTTATGTCTTCAATTTTTCCAGTAGAAAAGACAAATAATCCCAATACAAAGATAGGTACTGTATAAAAGAAGTTGTATAGAATACTTCAGGGCTTCCCTGGTGGCTCAGATGGTAAAGAATCCACGGCGATGCAAGAGACCTAGGTTCTATCCCTGGGTCAGGAAGATACTCTGGAGAAATGAATGACTCCATTCTCCAGTATTCTTGCCTGGAGAATCTCATGTATGGAGAAGCCTGGTAAGCTATAGTCCATGGGGTCACAAAGAGTCAGACATGACTGAGTAACTAGGTATGAGGCACAGAATACTTCAGGTACATGTAAAAGAGTGTGACCAGTCCTACTTAGGAAAAATTTCAGAAATATTTGATCTGAGGATTTCTTTTAGTATAAAGTTTATCTATCATATGAAGAAAAGATTAAGCACCTGTAGGGAGCTTTTCACATCGATTTTCATAAGAAGTTCCCTTTTAATATGTAAATTTCATAAGAAGAGAATAATTTAATAATGAGCAGCCATCATATTCAAAGACCTCCCTTTAGCACACATTATTTAATGTTAAGTAATTTTCCAAGCTTCTGTTAAAAACTCATTGTCCGAAATAATTAGTTTTGAAGTAATAGATGTTTTTAAAAGGAAAAGAGAATATTTAAATTAGAGATGAATATCTCAAACTTTCTTCCCTTTGAAACCAAATAAACCCATTTTTAACTTAATGTCTTTTTAATCATCAAAATAATGAGATGTTTACTTTCAATACAAATATCTCAATACCATATAAGTCACCAAAACAGTTTTGAAAGAGCTCAAAGAGTTTGCAAAATCTCCAACTTTTAGAACTAGAAGTGGTTCCCGCTCTGGTCTAAAGCCACATATACATTGCTGAGTTGCTTCAGTCTTGTTCAGCTCTTTGCAACCCATGAAATGTAGCCTGCCAGACTCCTCTGTCCACAGAATTCTCCAGGCAAAAATACTGGAGTGAGTTGCCATGCTCTTCTCCAGGGGACCTTCCCAACCTGGGGATGAAAGTTGCATCTCTTAAATCTCCTGCATTGGCAGTCAAGTTCTTTACCACTAGCACCACCTGGGGAAGCCCAGCCAAGTTCAGATATTACCACCTGCACCCATCTCTCTCTCCCTTTCCTTCTCCACATGTCCTCTAACTCATTACTCTTGATAATGACTTCTCAGTATAGTTTGGGCTGGGGAACATTGATCTGTTATAACTACCTCATTTTTTAGAGGATGACATTCAAATTGAGAGACATTAAGTGACTCAAAGCTACTCAGCTGAAAAGTCAAGTCAAAGGCAAAGATGATGATAACTATGAAATATATCTCATGTTTGAGCTTAGTTGAAAGTGCACTGGGGAATTTAGTTGGGAGTTTGATTGAGTTGAATATTTCTTTGGCCCCAAACTTGAGCTCAAATGTCTGAAGGCTTCAAGAAGATAGTTTCAGCTCAATTTTGCAAATAACTAAAAGTTAGTATTCTTAAAACATAGTCCTCCCAATTAGATAAACTGAATTTCATGATGGTGAATTCCAATATATTTATTATAGTCCTGAGGGTAACACACTGAGAACTGTGAGTGGTTTGAAATCAAACTCGGCTTTGTACTAAAGTTTCTCCTGGAATACACTTGATGTTCAGTCCCTGAGGGAGACCCATTTATGCCACTGCTGAATTCTTCAATCTGGGGAAAATCACTTATTTGCCCAGACCATAATTTTGTGATGATCATCGGAGGTTATACTGGAAAATCACAAGGATATTTGTATTGTACTTTACAATTTGTGATTTGCACTGTTATTAATCACCGAACACTCTATCAGATATATTATTATTATTATTAAATAATCACCACTAAACCTAAGACATTTTTACTGTTTGGGCCACTCTCAGAACTTCCTTCAGGGGATCTTCTCAACCCAGAGATCAAACCCGCGTCTCTTATATCTCTTGCATTCGCAGATGGGTTCTTTACCGCTAGCACCACCCAGAAAGCCCCATCATTAACAAGAATAACAGCAAAAACATCCCTTGTGTCTTGCTTGAAAACAAATTCTCAAGGCACATATTGAGAAATTGTCTTTCAACACTTGGGAGTCTATTGAAGCCCCATTACCTGTGTCTAAATCAATGGGTTATCCTGTCAGCTAGTGACAAGAAGTAGCATGACAGAATATGTATTGTGACATTTCACCTCCCTGTGTAATTATTTCATGTTAGTGGAGGACAAACACAAATACGCAATGGCACTGTTATGCACAGTAACCGGTTGTGTTAAAGTGGCAGGAATCTCCACCCGTGTGTAAACATGGTGCTGTCCTTTAGAAATCATAGGAAGAACAGAGCAAGAAGAGGGGGTTCTGGCTCTTTAAAATCCAGAAATATGGGGAAACGAGAGAGGGAGAGAGACAGAGGAAAAAGGAGGGAGAGAGAGAGAAAAGCATCTGACAAAAGCAGAGAACTTGAAGAGGCTCATTTTCATAATGTGAAATGCAGCATTTATTTTTCTCTAGTGGGCAATAAAGAAACACTGAATGTAAGGATTAATTCAAATTAATTTGAAGGCACCGATCTCTTTATGAAAGAGCTTTCAAAGGAAAAACATGACACGTTCTGGCACTAGGAAGGTGGTGCCAGGAAGCATATTCAGCAAATTCACATTCCAAGTAGGAAATATTCATTAGATCTAAATATCAAGTTGTTTGCAGAACACGCTCCTGCACAAACTTGTTCCGAAAGCTGCTGAATATTATTTCCGTTTGGTCTTACAGATTGCTTAGACTATTGTCTTCCAGGTTTTGTTCCTGAGTACGTGAAAATACACAGTGCAATGAAACTTGATAAATTGTCCTTTATGAATAGGACATACAGGAACAATATGAGCAGGAAAAATGTAACAATTTATCTAATCACGAACTCCAGCGTATTGTGAGAAAAATGAACAAGACTTCTGTTGATGTAACCAAAAAGAGACAATGAAATATTATATAAAGTTACATTTTATGAAAGAAGAGGAATGAAAAACCTATTTTTGGAAAATGCCTACAGTAGTGAAAATTTAATCTGATTCCTTGTTTGAAGAAAGAGAAAAAATTTTCTAAATATTCAATGAGTCAGTCTTGCAGAGGAAATATTTATGAATCTTGCTATTATAAAATATGAGGAAATGCCATCTATACTTTGGCTAAATTGTTTATAAACAGTTATGTCTTACAATAGAAATAAATTGCTAAAGAGTCAAAAATATTTGCTACCCTCATAACCACATCTTTCTAAAGTGTTATGCATGGAAAAACACATACCTCAAAATCAAGATATCAGAGTTATGCCTCCTGCTTTGTCATACCCAAAGGCATGATTATCTAATACCATAGAAACCACACCTTGTTTATGCATTGCTGCTACTCCCTGGAGACAGATTTCTATTCTGGTTCCTCCTCCTATGGTTATAAGATAAGAACCATCTGTTATGATTCCTAAGGAGAGAAAAGTGACAGATTTGAGTAGTGTGTGAACGAGATGACCTGGCTTACAGGCAAATAAATATCAAATTACATAAAATAATAATTATTTAATAATGAAATAAATCAAGAGTAGCACATCATATGTAAGTAACTGAGAGGCCCACTGATAGTGCTATAATGCTAAATTAAAAGCATACTTAATATGGTGAAAAATTGGTCCTTTCTCCTAGTCTTGGAAGAGACCCCAAACTGTAGGGTGGACAATTCATGTAGGTTTACACATGTTAACAACCTCACCATCAAGTAGGCCTTGGGGTGGTGAGTGAGTCAATAATCTGAGGGCCTAGAGTCTCACGTGGTCCAAGATGTGCCCTAAACTCAGCCTTCTCAATATGCTGTCATCACGGTTAGCCTCACTCCATCCCTCACTTTCTGTTTTTCCACCTGGAAACAGTATAAATGGTAGAGCAGTGACAGCTCCATAAACCTGCTGCAGTCATTCAGTAACTGATGCACAGAAAGAAAAAAAAAGAAAGTACTTCTTGACCACCTACTATGTGCCAGATTCTGTTCTGAGTGCATTGTACTCATCAGTGGAAAAAGCAAAGGCCTCTGCCCTGATGGAGTTTATAATTTGGAGGAAGCCTACAGTGACCAATGAATACATGAGTCAACGATAACTGTTACAGGGAAAAAAGCAAAAGAAGTCAGCAGTAAGGACAGGAGTGCTTGGGATGAGGGCACCGTTTGTAATTCCAATGGTATATTTGGGATAATCCTCTGTAAGCGATCCTCAAGAAGTAGGTGACACTTAGGGTCTGTGATTGTTCACATGGATTAACTGGTGGGCAAGCATTTCAGGCAGGGAAACAGCCAACAACAAAGCCCTAAGAAGTCATGGTATAGCATTTGGCTTTCCCTGTGAGGGAAAAAGGAAATTGTTGCAGCATTTTGAGCAACAGAAGGGCAGAGTCTGATCTGCATGTTTAAATTATCACTCTGGCTTCTGTAATGAGAGAAACAAAGGGACAAACAGGAAACTGCTAAGTGAATTAAATGAAAACTGATGTCTTCAGCCCTGGTGGTAGACATGGAGAGAGAAATGGCTAGGTTCCAGGAAAGGCGGAGTCACGGGACCAAGCTGTAAACATTGTGTTCTTTGGGTACCATAGAGAGGACTCTTATATAATGCGGAGTCTTGAGTCACTGGGCAATTCCATTTTCTTGGTTAATTCCACGGATAAAGTTGGAAAAATCAGCACTGACTTAATGTGTGTCTGTCCTAACCTTAACCGTTCAACTTTCTGAATCAGATCAAAATTATTTTTTATCAGAATATGGAATAGTTCTTCATTTCAACAACTGTCCCAGGAGCCACTGTGTGGCAAGATAGTGTTACCCACAGTTTTGAAGGACACATAAAAAGTAGTCCCTGTATGTTTCAGCAGAGAAAAAGAAACTTAAACAATCAAGGATAAGAGGGAGAGGTCATGATAATGCTGGAAGTTGAGGAAGGTCAAAAAAGGGTGGTTAGTGTTGGGTGGTAGAGGCGGAAGGTACTTTAACAGAGATATTTGTTTAGGACACCCTTGAAAAGAATATTGAAAGATGAATAATATTCATCACAATTAACAGTGTATTTTGAACAGGAGGGAAATATGAATAAAATAGACGCAAAATCCAGAAAAGTAGTTTAGGACATGTATAAGAGGTGTGGTATGAAAGAAGTGTGGAGTCTCTCATGTCTCAGCCCACTAACTGCCCTTTTGCTCCAAATTACCTTTGCAAGGATGGTAAAGAATCCACCTGCAATGCGGGGGACCTGAGTTCGATCCCTGGGTTGGGAAGATGCCCTGGAGGAGGACATGGCAACCCACCCTAGTATTCTGGCCTGGAGAATTCCATGTACAGAAGAGCCTGGCAGGCTACATACAGCCCATGGGGTTGCAAAGAGTCAGACACGACTGACTGATTTTCACTTCGCTTCAAATCGCTTCAAATTCGCTTCTATAGCAAATAACCTTGGGAGAGACAGGTAGGACTCCTTCCAGAGCAAAAGGCAAGTTTGTGTTCAGGCATGAGAGATTAGAGGTTTCTGGGCAAGCATGTTTATCTTCCAATATAGAAGGTGAAAGTTCACAAGTTCGGGTTCTTAAGCTGTGCTTCAAGGCCATTGTGTGTAACAGCATCCACTGAGACCCCTCCAAGTGCCCCCATGATGGACGGGGCACTGGGGGTGGGGGGGAAGGTCAGGGGTCCCAGATGCAGAGCTTCCAGCTATCTTCTCCCAGTGGGCCAGAGGTGTCCTTGCTCCTCTCAATAATGACACATGGTAATAGGCATGGAGTGTCCCTAGCTAGAGAATCTTACCTGAGAGCCAATGTGTAGAGTCTGTCATGTAGACATGACAGAAAAAGAAGGTATAAAGAAATGTTCTGTAAAACCGGCAGAGTGGAGGGTTGAGGGATAAGGAAGGAAGGAAGGGAGGAGGGTTCACATGAGCTACTTTAGTTCTCAGCTCCTCTAGGAGACTAGCTGATATGACAAGACCCAAACCTCTATCATAAATCACACCACCCAGCATGGCTTGGGGCTCACGGGTAAACAAACATATTTTTTTCAAGTAGTGCATTCCAAGAGCTTAGAGATTACCTCCCAGGAACTGAGAACAGAAGCCAGACCTCTGGACAAGGTTAAATTCTTCACTACACACCCTAAGCCAGGGGTCTCATGTTTTCTGCCAACATCCGTGAAAGTGTGGCAGGCTAACCTATTAGCTTGCAATTAAGGGAAAATCTGACTTTCTGGTTCTTGACAAGAAAATGAAGAGGGATTTACTGAACAATGTATCTAGAAAAGGAGGAAAGCAGGGGTCACAGCACAGACTCCTTTTATGTTTGGTTAAGAGGCTGAACTTTATTCTTCAGCGGGTTCAGTTTACACATCTGTAGAGGACAGCAGTCCACATCACAATTTTTTTTTTCTCAAGCATCATTCAGCATTCCCTATATAGAGACAAAAACTGCAAGTTGTTAGGATAATTCAAACTTTGGAGTTTTCAGAAAGTGTTCTGGAAATATAGGGAGTGAGGGCATTGAAGATGTTGGCAATAAGCAGACTGAATTAGTTATCCAGACTCAATCAACTGGGTCAGTGAGTCCTGAGGGAAACCTCCTAGTGGCGGGGGCAAAAGACAGGTCCAGAAGAATAGTAAATTAAGAACAGATGTCTGAGGTGTAGAGGAGGAAGACTGGGGACGACAGAAAAATATGGTGAAAGATGGGAATACTAGAGTTTAGCACGTCATCATTTGGAAGATGAACTAATAGCAATATTCAGGATCCACTGTAAGTGTGGGTCAGTCATGTCATAGTCATGACTGTCTACGATATTTTAGACCATAAAAGCGCTGTATAGGTGTACCTCCGTGTTATTGTGCTTCACAGATACTGCATCGTTCACGACCTGCAGGTTTGTAGTGACCCTGCCTTGAGCAAGTCTACCAGGACCCTGTTTCCGAGAGCAGTTGCTCACTTTATATCTCTGTGCACATTTTGATAATCCCCACAATATTGCAAACCTTCCAGCAGCAAAAATATTACACCTTGCTAAGGGCTCTGGTGATGGCTAACATTCTTTAGCAATCAGGTATTTTTCAAACTAAGGTGTGTACATTGCTTTTTAAGACATAATGATATTGCACACTTAATAGACTATAGTGTAGACCTCAGTTCGATCCCTGGGTTGGGAAGATCCCCTGGAGAAGGCAATGGCAACCCACTCCAGTACTCTTTCCTGGAAAATCCCATGGAGGGAGGAGCCTGGTAGGCTACAGTCCATGGGGTCACAAAGAGTCGGACACGACTGAGCGACTTCACTTCACTTTATTGAAGTATACTTAGCTTACAACATTGTGTTGTTCCCAGTTGTACAGCAAAGTGATTAAGTTACACATAGATACACTTTTTCAGATTCTTTTCCATTCTAGATTATTGCAAGATATTAAATGTATTTCCCTGTGCTATACAGTAGATCCTTGTTTATGTCATATACAGTTGTATATATCAGTTAATCCTAAACTCCTAATTTATACACTGGGTTGCCAAAAACAATTATTACTTGCTTTATTATAATATTTGCTTTATTGTGATGGCATGAAACTTGCAATATCTCTGAGGTATGCCTGTAAATTTGAAACTAAAATTAATCATGTAAAAATCACTAAAGTCACTGAAATGGATGCTAGGCATCACAAGAAAGGAAAACAAGATATTCTAAAAGCTGAAATCCTAGATTAATGTAGAGGGGGTAGTCTGTAAATGACCACCAAAAGGACTCAAAGAGTCATATCTGTGACAGAAACCTCAGCTAAGGAGGAGTGACTGTTGTTGAAATTCTCGATGGAGAGTTAAAGAACACCTCTGTCATTTGAAGACCCAACACCCTGGGTTTGAGTGGACTTGGAAGGAAAGTTCCGGAAACTCGATGAGCTCCAGGTCTCAAAACATAAAAAGGAGTGAGTGTAGAGGGGTTATTGTCTGAAGAAACCAGACAGGAATGTTTGTTCATGGTGAACCCGGCAGAAAAAGTGCAACCATTCATGTTTTAATGGCTGATTGCGTGTGTGGACATGGCTGGGCCATGGGGGTGGGAGTCGGGGATAAGTGCGCCGGATATGAGGTTAAACATCATTCTGGAGGTACCTTGAAGGTGTTTTGGCATAAGATGAACATTTGAACTGATGTGAGTCAGCCCTCCCTAAAGGGAGTGGCCCCCATCTCACCCACTGAAGGCCTGGGCAGAACAAATGCTCAGGAGGGGACAAGTCACTCTCAGACCGCGTCCCACCTTTGGAGGTGGACATGGACTGGAGCTTCACCACCAGCTCTCCTGGGCTCCGGCTCACCCATTGCACATGGCAGGGCTTCTCAGCTGCCATAACCATGTGCATCAGCTCCTTATAATAAATCATTTATTAACAGATCACATATACTTATATATACTATAGCCTACTGGTTCTCTTTCTCTGGAGAACTGAGCCCTAATACACAGGGGGCAATGCTCTCAGTGGGAAAGACAGTGGAAGAGACCCTGGATAAACCAGCAGCATGGTGTGATAAGTGTGAAGTCCCAAGGATGAGACACAGTCTGGGACAGCTTCCTGACAAAGCTTGAGGTCTCAGATAGAGATGAAGGCCTGAGACAATATTATCAGAGTTTAATCTTTGCCAAAGCTTGCAGTGGGATGGTATGAAAACTTCTAATTAGGAGTTGCTGAAAGGATGAGCTGGCTTCCTACACACTGTCTCCTGGTAAGACTGACATTCACACTCTTGTTTGGGTTACACATCAACAATATAGATTATAATGACCTTGGGTAAGAAGACCAAATACTTCCTGAGGTGACTGGGGGAGAAATATATTCTTTAAAATGGAAAAAGTGCTTATAGTGAGTAGTAACTAAAGCATAACAATGTAACATACCCTGCAATGGATATAGAAAATAATATTGTCCTATAAGTAGGACTAATGTGTGAAATGTCACTGCAACCTTATTGCAGTATATACTGATAAATGTATCAATTGTATTACAGAATATAAATGTGTCAAAGTAGCATGCAATACACATTAAACTTATACAATATCTTATGTGGTTTAGTCAATAAAACAGACTATAAAATTTAACTGAAATCACTGCAATTAGATGTACCTATATAGTTTCCCTTAAAAGTCTAAATCATAGAAGGAATTCAGGAACAGGATAATAACCACCTGAAATAATGAGACTAAACAGAGATGAAAGACACTGAGTGGGGAAACAGATTCAGATGAGAGACTGTTCTCTTAAGCTGGCCGTTACCAAGGAAACTGACAATGCATCTTTTCAAGTCTTCATGTTTCCTTCTACTTCTACTTAAATTTGAGAATCATCGTGTGATCCTTTGAATCCTAGGGTGGTGCTACTCACACATTCAAAGTTGTGATTTCCAAGGAGATCCAAGTTCAACACCAACAGTTGAACATAAGGCTACTAGAAAAATGTCATCACTTCATTTTCAGTTAACACATTTCTCTCAGGACATGACAGTGCTGGTACATGAAGAGGTTAAAGAAAACTCTCCCAGGAAGTAGAAAGAGCGGAGGAAATTTTAAGAGCTGACATTTAATGGAATTCTTCACGTTTCTTGTGCCATAAAGCTCTGTAAATCCTGTGATCTCCTTATCAGGATAAAGCATAAAAATGCTGAGAAGGATAAAATAATTCAAGTATGTTGAAATTCATTTACCAAAATATGGCTTTAAAATATTGATGTTCTGATATGCAGTCTTCCTCAGTAAGACATTACAAAATAAAACGTATAAAAGGATCTAATAACCATCATAATTTTAAAAATGTATGTTTTGTTTACTTTTTGTTTGTTTATCTATTGCCTTTTGCTGGTTCTTCGTTGTTGCATGTGGGCTTTCGCTAGTTGCAGCGAATGGGTGCACCTCCTTAGTTGCAGTGCGCAGTCTTCTCCTTGTGGTGACTTCTCTTGTTGCAGAGCATGGGCCCAAAGATGCGTATAGGCTTCGGCAGTCACAGGATTGGGCTCTAGACCTCAGGCTCAGTAGTTATGGTTCAGGGGCCTAGGAATAGGACAGCCACCCTGGAAAGTGGCCCAGAGATTCCATTTGAATATACATTCTAGACTCTTGGTGGGTGAAATTGTCGTATATGCACAGTCGGAGCAATTATTTTATTGCAGTATTCTTAGTAAATTGTAAAACTGTAAGCAGCCTAATGGTAGTGGTGGTTTAGTTGCTAAGTCATGTCTGACTTTGCGACCCCATGGACTGAGGCCACTGGGCTCCTTTCTCCAGGGAATTTCCCAGGTAAGAATATATGAGTGGCTTGCCATTTCCTTCTCCAGGGAATCTTCCAGACCCAGGGATGGAAACCATGTCTCTTGCATTATAGGCAGGTTCTTTCAAACACTGAGCCACCAGGGAAGCCCAAGTAACCAAATGGCTTATAAATTAAAAAGAGGTTTTATATAAGATGGGATCTGTTACTAAGATGAAACATTAAAGAGCAGTTAAATGGTATATTATTTGCCATGATAGTTTTATGGGTATCACTACCAATGGTCATAGAACACTATCTAACAAAGGCATCTACAAAGGTATCAACATTAGTAGCAGTAGTTATGGAGCCAGAGGAAAATTCTAAGACATATATTGAGTGGACAGGGCAGCAAGCACAGGAAAGTATGATTCATTCTTTAAAAAAAAACCTTGCAGTCAAGATAATGCTAATCATTTCTCATGGAATACACATGGAAATCAGGATGGAGGATACAGACAGGAACATATAGACAGACTTCAGACATAAAGTGAGTTTGGTTCCAGATACTGCAATAAAGCAAATTTCAAATAAAACAAGTCACAGGATTTTTTTGATTTCCCAGTGGAAATTAAAGTTATGTTTACACTAACCTGTTTTCTATTACATATGCAATGGCATGTGTCTAAAAAGTATTTTAATTTAAAAATGCTTTATTGCTAAAAAATGCTAACCACCATCTGAGCCTTAAGTGAGTCATAACCATATTTCTGGTGGAGAGTCTTGCCGTGATGTTGGATGGCTGCTGACTGATCAGGGTGTGGTTGTTGAAGGTTGAGGTGGCACTTTCTTAAAATAAGACAGTAGTCAAGTTTGCTGCATCAATTGACTTCTCCTGTCACTGATTTCTCTGTAGCTTGCTATGCTATTTGATCATATTTAACCCACAGAAGAACCTTTGAAAATTGGATTCAACCCTCTCAAACCCTTCCACTGCTTTATCAACAAAGTCTATGTTGTATTTTAAATCCTTTGTTGCCATTTCAACAATCTTCACAGCACCTTCATCAGCAGTAGATTACATCTCAAGGAATCATTTTGTTTGCTTGTCCATAAGAAGCAACTCCACATCTGCCTAAGTTTTATCACGACTGCAGCAATTCAGTCACGCCTTCTGGCTTCACTTCTAATGCTGGTTACCTTTCTATTTCTACCACTACTGCAATTACTTCCTCTACTGAAGTATGAACCTAAAAGTTAGACATGAGGCCTGGAATCAACCTCCTCCAAACTCTTGAAAATGTTGATATTTTGACCTTTTCCAATGAATCACAAAACCGTCTAGAATGGTGAATCCTTTCCAGAATGTTCTCAACTAACTCTGCCCAGATCCATCAGAGGAATCACTGTCTATGGCAGCGATAGCCTCAATCAATGTACTTTTTAAATAATAAGACTTGAATGTTGAAATTGCTCCTTAAACCATGAACTGCAGAATAGATGCTGTGTTATCAGGCATGTAAATGACATTCATCTCATTGTTCACCTCCATCAGAGCTCTTGGGTGGCCAGGTGCATTGTCAATGAGCAGTAATATTTTGAAGGGAATCTTCTTTTTCCTGAGCAGAGGGGGGCTTAAAATATTCAGTAAATTGTGTTATAAACAGATGAGCTGTCATCCAGGCTTTGTTGGTCCATTTATAGAGCACAGGCAGAGTATATTTAAAATAATTATTTAGGGCCCTAGGATTTTGAGAATGGTAAATGAGCACTGGCTTCAACTTAAAGTCATCAGCTGCATTAGTTCCTAAAAAGAGAGCCAGCCTGTCCTTTGAAGATACAAAACCAGGTCTTGACTTCTCTCTGACTATGAAAGCCCTGGATGGCATCTTCTTCCAATACAGGGCTGTTGTTCAGTATAGCCACCCTCATCAATTATCTTAGCTAGATTCTGGGTAACTTGCAGCTTCTACAACAGCACTTGGTGTTTTCCCTTGCACTTTGATGTTATTGAGATGACATCTTTCTTTCTTTTTATGATTTTAAACTCAGTTGATTGAAAGTCTTTCCTGGCTATAGATTAAAAATTATAATTATATGGAAAAGTAATTGGAATACTTCTTTCAAATGATACTACATATATAATTTCTTCAGTTGAGATTCTTTTAAGTTGAGCTCAAATATATCCTGATATTCCATGGCAAAATATTTTATATTTCTGATATAAAAAATTAGTTCTCAGTGAACGTGATATAGTTCTCCTTGTCTTTTCTCTTTATTTTTAAAGTTTACTTTTCTAATTAGAGGATAATTGCTTTACAATGTTTTGTTGGTTTCTGCCATACATCAACCTGAATCAGTCATAGACATACACATGTCCCCTTGTACCTCCTTCCAACCCCATCCCATCCCTCTAGGTTGTCACAGAGCACCAGGCTGAGCTCCCTGTGCTATAGAGCAACTTCCCATTAGTTCCTATTTCACACATGGTAGTATATACATTTCAGGGCTATTATCCCAATTTGTCCCACCATCTCTTTTCCCCAGTCTTTCACCGACTTCTAAAGCCCACAGAAAACAGTCTCAACATCTAAAAATAACTGGTGTTACATTTTCGAAAACGGAATTTATACATTTTTCTAACATTTCTTCCACCAAAGTTTCTGGATAACATTAATAGAAGAAAAGAGTGTGCTAAGGATAAGTAATGGGCTTCCCTGGTAGCTTGGCCTGTAAAGAATCTGCCTGCAATATACAGAAGACCTGGTTTCAATCCCTAGTTGGGATGACCCCCTGGAGAAAGAAATGGCAACCAACCCCAGTATTCTTGCCTGGGAAATTCCATGGACAGGGGAGCCTGGAGGGCTAAGTCCACGGTGTCCAAAGTGTCAGAGAAGACTTAGCAAGTAAACCAGTACCTTGGTTAAATAATGTAGGGCAGGAGTGGGTCATTCTTCCTAAGCATATATATTTACTGTAGAATCTCTAGAAGATGTTATGTGCATCTTGTCTCCAAAGTATGTAGAATACAGTATCCCAGCAAATTGCATCACTTTAGAGCACTTTTTACTAAGGTTGCTCAAAGACTAGTTTTCTGAGAAATACATCTGTGGGAGAAAATGAGCTGGTGCAGGCACGTAGAAAGATAAATGGTGAGTTCTATGAGCAAATATGGGCTGAGTGAGAGGTCCTTTAGCTTAGACAATCCTAGGATCAGAGTGTTACTGGGGTGCCTGGCAGTGAGCAGAGAGCACCCTGTATCCCAGCAGGGCCTTTCATCAGGACATCAAGAAATGTGGCTGCAGGACAGTTTCACTACTTGAGAACACACTAGCTTAAATGAATTAATATAAGAACAGTGGTCATTTGTTCAGTATGTCTATTCAGTTGGAGCCTTCCCTCTCATGATCCTACTCTATCCAACATTTTGGTCTTCATGAGCACATTCTCAAAAAATCTTCAGGAAAGTAGGGATGACTGATGTGTTTTGATATAGTAAATATTTTACCTCTGTGGGCCACAGTCTTTACCAATAGTACTCAACTTTGCTGAGTTTCTCTTTTAGTGTGAAAGCAGCCATAAACGATATATATTAGAAAATGAATATAGTTATGTTACAATGAAAGGTCCTTTAAAAGTCAGGTCAGGTCAGGTGGGGAGCTGAATTTAGTCTGCATATTTGATGACCTTAATGGTTGTCAGAAATGGACCAAAAATATTCAATGGTCTGGTATAATTGGCTAGATCTGTGAACATGGAATTTAATAACTATAGTGTATCGTATTTTCAAGTCAACAACTCAACTTCAACTTGATAAATATTAGAAGGGAGATACATAATTTATCAATACATGCTTGAATTGTTGAAAGTTCAGTGTTACTTCCTTTAATGTATCAGTACTTTCCAAGAAAGACAAGGCTATACCTCTAACAGTGCCCAGAGGAACTCCAAATAAAACTTTGCATGAGTCAAACCACACTTGGAGTTTTGCTTCACAGTCTAGAAACTTTCATTTGCAAGGTGACTTGCAGACAGGAGCAAGCCTCATGTGGTAAGATAATTGGGACAACGTTGTAAGAGAAATAGATTCCAAAAAAGGAGTTACTTAACGTGAAGAACAGAAGACTTCAGTGATGTAGTATAGCTGTCCTCAGACAAGCTGATAGTTCTTACATGAAATAAAGATTAGACTTTCCATCAGCTGTTCCTGAAGGCACAGGTGTAAAATTAAGGCAAAGTTTAGTTTTAACACAAGGAAGATGTTTTTGACAAATGTAGCTGCTCTCCACAAATAAATTACAAAGAAGCTACATTGGCAGCAGCTGATTCTCCCTGTGGAAGAAATCTTCTCATCATGAAGGGGTTTCTCTGATCACTTGCTGCAACATTATGGAGAGGTTCATTTGAGCAAGTGTGTGCTCAAGTTTCTATTTAATTTAATATTCTCTGACTTTATAAACTGGTGGAAATTTAATTTAACTTTAACTAACTTTAAATTAACTTTAACTTTCTTAATCATGCTAATAGTTATCATTTTAAATTAGATTTTAATTTCTAGACTGACTAATGTTTTAGTCGCTCAGTCATGTCCACCTCTTTGCAACCCCATGGACTGTAGCCACCAGCTTGCTCTGTCCATGGAATTCTCCAGGAAAGAATACTGGAGTGGGTAGCCATTCCCTTCTCCAGGGAATCTTCCCAACCCAGGGACTGAAACCAGGTCTCCTGCATTGCAGGAGGTTCCTTACCATTTGAGCCACCAGGGAGACCCTAAAGGCAGGGACTCTGTGGACTCTAGCCTGCCAGGCTCCTCAGTCCATGGAATTATGCTACTGATCCTATATTGGGAATTAATCTATGACAACGGAGGCAAGAATATACAGTGGGGAAAAGATAGCCTCTTCAGTAAACGATGTTGGGAAAACTGGATAGTGACATGAAAAGAATCAACCTGGACCACTTTATCACACTATACACGAAAATAAATTAAAAAACAGATTTAAGCCTTAAAAGTAAGACCTCAAATCATAAAACTCCTAGAAAAAGATATAGGCAGTGTGTCCTTTGATAGTAACGCTAGCAATTTTTTGGTATATATCTACATGGGCAAGGGAAACAAAAGCAAAAGTAAACAAATGAGACTATGTCAAATGAAAAAGCTTTTGCACATGAAGGAAATATCAAGAAAATGAAAAGACTATCTCCTGAGTGGGGAAAAGTTATTTTCAAAAATATATCTGAGATGTTAATACTCAAAATATAAAAAGAACTTGATATCTTTAAGTTATTAGTTTGAGTATTACTCAATATCTAAAAATCAAAGAATCCTGTTTAAAAAATGGCATACAATCTAAATAAATATTTCTCCAAAGACATGTGTATGGTCAGCATATACACATTAAAAGATGCTCAATATTACTAATCATCAGAGAAATGAAAATCAGAACCACAATGAGAGATCACTTCAGATATGCCAGAATGGCTATCATCATAAACATCACAAGGAACAGCTGTTGATGAGCACGTGGAGAAAGGGAAACTTTGTACACTGTTGGTGGGGATGTACATCGTGGCAGCCACTAAGGAGAAAAGCATGGAGTTTCCTCAAAAAATTAGTCATAAAACCACCATATGACCTAGCAATTCCAGTCCTAGTTATTCATTGAAAAAAAAAAAAACTACTAATTGGAAAAGATGCATGCACCCCAGCATTCACAGCAGCACTATTTATAATAGTCAAGACATGAAAACAACCTGTGTCCATTAACATATGAATGGGTAAAGATGTTGTGTATATACACAATGGAATACTAGCCACAAAAAGATGAAATTCCACCATTTGAAATAACATGGATAGACCTAGAGGGGCTATGTGAAGTGAAATAAGCCAGACAGAGGAAGATAAATGCTCTAAGATTTCACCTATGTGTGGAATCTAGAAAGATAAAACAAATGAACAAACATTAAAAAATTGAAACAGGTTATAGATACAGAGAACAAACAAGTGGTTGTCATAGAGGATGGGATTGTGAGGAGCAAAGAAATAGGTGAAGGAAATTAAGAGGTACAAGCTTCCAGTTGTAAAATACATGAATCCTGAGTGTGAAAGGTACAGTATGGGGAATATAGCCAATAATTCCATATAGTGACATATAATAATGACTTATTGTTATGATTAGTTTGAAATTTATAGATATATGGTGTCACTATGATGCATAACAGAAACTTGCATAGTGTTATTGGTCAATTTTACTTCAAAAGCAAGGAAAAGAGATCAGATTTGTGGTCTCCAGCGGCAGGTAGTGAAGGTGGTCTCAAGATACAAACTTCCAGTTATAAGATAAATAAATATTAAAGGTGTTAATGTACAGCATAATTAACACTGATGTATATTGTATATGAAAGTTGCTGTGAGAGTAAATCCTAAGAGTTAACACAAGAAAAAATTTTTTTTTATTTTTTAAACTTTTATCTATATGAGACGTTAGATGTTCACTAAATTTATTGTGTGAATCATGTCATGATGTATATAAATCAGATTATTATGCTGTATGCCTTAAACTTATAAGATGCTATGTGGCAATTATAACTCAATAAAGCTAGAAGAAAAAACAAATATGAAAAAAGATTTGGTTGTACTTTAAATCATGGCATCTTGTCCCATCACTTGATGGCAAATAGAAGGGGGAAAAGTGGAAACAGTGCCAAATTTTCTTTTGCTGGCCTCTGAAATCACTGCAGACGGTGACTGCAGGCATGGAATTAAAAGACGCTTTCTTTCTAAATTCCATATATATATATGTTAGTATACTGTATTGGTGTTTTTCTTTCTGGCTTACTTCACTCTGTATAATCAGCTCCAGTTTCATCCATCTCATCAGAACTGATTCAAATGAATTCTTTTTAATGGCTGAGTAATACTCCATTGTGTATATGTACCACAGCTTTCTTATCCATTCATCTGCTGTATGCAAGACAGGAAAAAAGACACAGATGTGTATAACGGACTTTTGGACTCAGAGGGAGTGGGAGAGGGTGGGATGATTTGGGAGAATGGCATTCTAACGTGTACTATCAAGTAAGAATTGAATCGCCAGTCTATATCTGACGCAGGATACAGCATGCTTGGGGCTGGCGCATGGGGATGACCCAGAGAGATGTTATGGGGAGGGGGGTGGGAGGGGGTTCATGTTTGGGAATGCATGTAAGAATTAAAGATTTTAAAATTAAAAAAATAAAAAACTAAAAAAAAAAAAAGAAAAGAAAGCAAAAAAAAAAAAAAAAAAGACGCTTTCTCCTTGGAAGAAAAGCTATGACAAACCTAGACAGTGCATCCAAAATTGGAGACATCAGTTTGCCAGGAAAGGTCCATATAATCAAAGCTGCAATTTTTCTAGTAGTTATTTACAGATAAGAGAGTTGGACTATAGAGAAGCCTGAGAATCAAAGAAATGATTCTTTAGAATTGTGATGCTGAGGAAGACTCTTGAAAGTTTCCTAGACTGCCAAGAGATCAAAGCAGTCAATCCTAAAGGAAATCAGTCCTGAATATTGGAAGGACTGATTCTGAAGCTCCAATACTTTGGTCACCTGATGCAAAGAGCCGACTCATTGGAAAAGACTCTGATCCCAGGAAAGGTTGAAGACAAAAGGAGCAGGGGGCAACAAAAGATGAGATGGTTAGATAGTATAATCAACTCAATAGATGTGAATCAGAGCAAACTCTGGGAAATAGTGAAGGACAGGGGAGCTGAGGGTGCTGCAGTCCATGGGGGTCACAAAGAATCAGACATGACTTAGCACCTGAACAACACACAGAGCAGACTTTTAAAAAGAGTAGCATTGACATATATACACTACCATGTGTGAAATAGATAGCTAGTGGGATGCTATATAACACAGGGAGCTCTACTCAGAGCTTTTTGACGAGCTAGGGATGGTGTGGGGACATTCACAAGATGGTGCCAGTCAGGCTCTCTTGCTCCACGTTTTCGTGCCCTCTCACCTCATGTTCTGTAAACAATGACTTTGCACATCATAAGGTTTATGTAAGAGCTGAGATTATTTATAGTACTGTGTGTGCCCATCACAAAGCACTCATTTGGTCACAGGCTGCTTTGTGTGGTGCCCCTGTATGAGCTTTATCATGAAAGCCCTGACTGCTGCTGCATGGGGGCTATGCTGGAGTGACATTATGATTATGTTATATAAGGTTATGTTATGGCTATGTTATGGCTGTGTTATGATTTTGTTATGGTTGCTGCTTTGGCTGCTGGGTCAGCCAGGAGAGAGGCTGTGTTATGGCTGCCACGCCAGTCAGGAGAGAATAAATGCGTCTGTAGTTCCTACAGCTGGTCACATTTTCTTCCAGCCTCTTAGCTCACGTCTTGCCTACCACTGGCTCAGCAAACAGTGCACACAGTGAGATACAGAGAGACAATTGGCACTGTGAGCAGGATCAGCAATACAGATGGGATGGAGAGATGGGAGGGAGGCTCAAGAGGGATGAGATATATGTATAGATATATAGCTGATTCACATTGTGATACAGCAGAAACTAAACAAACTTTAAAGTAATTATGCTCCAAATAAAAACATTTTTTAAGATGTTAGAATTGAAAATTTTCACAGAAAAGAAGAGGTCTAGAAAAAAGCTATAAAATAGGAGAAACATGTTATCTTAAAAGGAAAAGGAAAAGGAAAGATTTATTTTGAAGCTGAATTTTTTTTTCTTTTTTTCTGGAGCATAACTGGGAAACTGTCTCATTGGAAGACATTTACAAGGTAATGCATTTTTTTCTTTCCTTCTCCAAGAGTCAGTCTACAAGATGTCACAATGAATTTGTGTATTTCTCAGCTATTTCCATTAAAAGTTCTTCTGGTATACAAATGGAATGGAAGGAATTGTATCCTTTGTCTCCTCTCCACAATCTTTTTTTTTTTTCTTTTACTGAAGCAACAGAATTAGACAGTGGTGATGGGGTTGGAAATGGTATTCCTCTTGGTGTTCAAGGTAAATTTCAGGGAATTCATAGAATTAGACATATATAATGTAGCTGCATTATCTTTTAGTCTATTTTCTCTATGCAATCACTGAGAAATAAAGTTGTTTAAAACACTGGAAATGTTTTCAAAAATGCAAGGAAACCATCAAAACAGGAGTGGTCCTCACATGGATGCTGTCAGCTCTGACTGCTTAGTCCACTTTTGGATTATAACCTACTGCTTAGGGTCTTATCACTGACTCAATAGACATGAGTTTGAGCAAACTCTGGGAGATAGTGAAGGACAGGAACTGGCATGATGCAGTTCGTGGGGTCACAAAGAGTTAGACACAACTTAGTGACTGAACAGCAACAATTATCAACTTACATTTAGACTTTATGATCTGTCTGCACCGTAGGCATTTTATTTAAGGGATACTTTATGCATTTGAGTATTGTGTATCCTTTATAGATATAACAAAAAATGTTCTCAATAGCATTTTTATTTCTAAATTAGGATCTGAAAAGTATATCTCAGTATAACTAAAATTAATTGAAGACTCTATCTTTTGATAATATTATGTAGTAAAGTTAATTAATTGCAATTTTCCTAGTACAAACAGTTTGTGGAGAATATTGTCTAGCATATGTGTGTCAAGGTAAGTTTGCATCAAAGTGTTCCATCAGACAAAGACAATTAGGAATAGTAATACAATTCTTTGTTGAATATTTACAATGATCTTAGATTTCAAGAAGGCTTATAGGAAAAAATAAAGAAAACTACATTTAACTTTGCTTTTCTGACAATTTTCAGCTTATTTAGGGTAAATATTACTCAGCCATTAAAAAGAATTCATTTGAATCAGTTCTGATGAGATGGATGAAACTGGAGCCGATTATACAGAGTGAAGTAAGCCAGAAAGAAAAACACCAATACAGTATACTAACACATATATATGGAATTTAGGAAGATGGCAATGACGACCCTGTATGCAAGACAGGAAAAAAGACACAGATGTGTATAACGGACTTTTGGCCTCAGAGGGAGAGGGAGAGGGTGGGATGATTTGGGAGAATGGCATTCTAACATGTATACTATCATGTAAGAATTGAATCGCCAGTCTATGTCTGACGCAGGATACAGCATGCTTGGGGCTGGTGCATGGGGATGACCCAGAGAGATGTTATGGGGAGGGAGGTGGGAGGGGGGTTCATGTTTGGGAACGCATGTAAGAATTAAAGATTTTAAAATTAAAAAAATAAAAAACTAAAAAAAAAATAAATAAAATAAATAAAATAAAATGCTTTGTTTAGAAAAAATACCTACAGATCCTAAAGGGTTTTTATTTTATTTTATTTTTTCCTGTGAGAAATAGAGTTTACTGAGATATTCTGCATGAGTCAGAGTCAGTAATGTTAGCTGTTGTAATAAGTTTCTTTGTTGAATATTTATAATGATCTTAGATTTCAAGAAGGCTTATAGGAAAAAATGGAGAAAAACACATTTAACTTTGCTTTTCTGACAATTTTCAGCTTATTTAGGGTAAATAATATTAAAAATGCTCTGTTTAGAAAAAAATATCTACCAATCCTAACGGGTTTTTATTTTTATTTTATTTTTTTCCTGTGAGTTTACTGAGATATTCTGCATGAGTCAGAGTCAGTAATGTTAGCTGTTGTAATAAGCAACCTTGAAGTGACAGTGGCTTAGCATGTCACGTGTTTATTTCGTGTTAGTATAAAGTCCACAGTAGGACGAGCTTCGCCCAATGTCTCCTTAGGGAGATGTCCTCTGAGAGGGACGCTGGGTACTTGGTATCCTTGCATCCTTCCTTCTTCTCTAACTCAGAGTCCTTATCCTTCTAGGTGAGCTGACTAGAGAGACAACATGAGTGGCCAGGAGGATGCTTTAGGCTGGGCCTTGAGACGCAGGGGGTGCTACCTTTCCCCTTATAAAACATGGGCCCAGAGTTACCACACACTTCCGCCAAGATACAAGGAAGTCTAGGGGGTGTGGAATATTGTGAGTTAAAAAGTTGAAGGGAACTGGATATGTGTGTGTGTTTACATGTGTGTGCATGTGTGTGCATGTGTGTGCATGTATGTGTGCGGGCATATGTGTGCATGTCTATATGTGTGTAACAATTTCCAGATTTTAAAATCTTCTTAGTAAAATGTATCTAACATATATTATAGCATTTCTTGACAATCGTAATAGTTTTGATAAAAGCAACTAAATGATTTTGACTGAGTATATATACATATATAACATATAATTTATTCTGGAGTTGCAAAGAAATGACTAAGCACACACAAACACACATACACATAATTTAAATTGATATTTAGGACATTTTGTGTGGTTTTATGTACAAAGTTACTATATGGATATCATACATATTGGCTCAGCAGTAAAGAATATGCTTGCAATAGAGGAGACCTGGGTTTGATCCCTGGGTTGGAAAGATCCCCTGGAGGAAGGCATGGCAACCCATTCCAGTATTCTTGCATGGAGAATCCCATGGACAGAGGAGCATGGCAGGTTACAGCACATAGGGTCACACAGAGTAGGACATGATTGAAATGACTAAGCAGCAATGTGTATAACTCCATCCATTCTAAGAATGAAGTAAGTGCACATACTCATAAATAACACCCATAAAGCAAATTGAAGTCAAAATTACTTCTCAATTCTGGCCAAAATCACCAAAAGAAAAAAAAAAATCAAGAGTTTTTTTAAGTAAACACACATAATCTCTTCACTATTGGGATTTATTTTTAAAATGACTTGTTTTCTGTTATGATCATAATCAGAAGCCGGTAACAGCTAAGTCGAAAAATAATAATGATCAAAGTCAGGAAGTGACCTGTGACTCCAGTGTAGCCCCCAGACCAATGCTCCTTGTAATGCCATTAAAATCCTTTCACAGGGATCCCCAGCCTCTTGGGGACTTTATGCCCAACTTTACTGACCTTGGGGTCTATATAGAGTCACCACTGAAGAGGAAAAGCCACTGTTTAGCCAAAAAGCACACACACACACACATTGCCCTTCATGATCTCTGACATAGTTTAGCCTCCTGCGCTCTGCATCTCTGCCTCTTTAAGGGGTTTGCTAATTCAATTCTGCTCCTTCTCACTCCCCTAATTATCTCTTCACCACTGCTTTCCCACACATCCAGGTATTTCATGTGGTCCTTCCACTCTGTGTACCTCCAGGCTATCACCCAGTGTCTTCTTTTTTTTTTTTTCTTTTGCAATCTGCTTTTATTGTCACTATGTGCCAGTGATTCTAAACAATATCAGTGATAAAACATTTCGCCCAGTGTCTTCTTTGCGCCACAGTCACATCACTTGCAAGGCGTCTTGATTTTATTTTTTCCCCATGCAATTTTGACTTTTCTTTTCCAATTGCTTTTTAACTGTACTTTCATCCTCCTTCCTCCCCTCACTGAAACACACTTCTCCAGGTTGACTTTGTCTCCCTCTGGTTTCTACGTCAGGTTTTCTATCTGTCCTTGTAGTCTGGGACCATTCTGTCTGTGGAACGGCTCCCTCATCCCATCTTTACTCCAGAGACAAGAGCCTGTGGTTATTGTCAGATGTCAGATGATGCCTGTTGGGCTCCTCCACATCACCATGAATTCTCGGGACCAGAGCAGATGTTGCGTTTCACCCCCAGAGCTCAGGCCTCCTCTGACCTCTGGCTCTTTCAAAGATGTATCTGTTCTCTCACTCACCAAGGCACAAGCCTTTGATCATTTATGACATTTTGGGCCATGACCACACAATTGAAAAATCCACAGGGCCTTTTGATTCCATGTAAACCACAATGATTTTCACATCTTCATAAATTGCTTTCTCGCCTGCAAGGCTTTCTGCTCTAATCCACTGGAAACTTCAATGCCCAGTTGTTATTTTTCAGTCACCAGGTCTCTTCTTAAGGACACTCAGTCACCTCATTGAGTGCCTGGAATCACATAAAGTTTCTCCAAGGTGGTCTCTGTCTCCTTTGCCAGCCTCACACCCCACTGATCTGCAGTGAATATCCAATAATCCAGTTAAACTCCAATACCGGTGTGCCCCCGTCACTTTCCTCGGAGACATTACTCACGCTCCATCCATCCTCGGGAATGCCTTCTATCACCTTCTCCCTCCCAGACATCACATCAATTCTACTTAGGCCTAGACACAACCAGTTCAAATTTCACCTCCTACCAAGTTGTCTCTTCTAATCCTTTCAACCATTTTAAAACCCCTATATAATGGCAGTTCGCCTATTCTGACTTTTATTTCAGATAAAATGTTCCAACTACATATATTATAAGCTTCTTGAGTGACTATTATTCTATTTGCATCTGTGGTATTAGGTAAAGGAGACTGAACACAGTGATTTTTCAGTAAATATTTGCTGAATCTAAAAACCTTTCAAATTTTCATTCAAATTTGATTTCAAATCTAGAATTTAGGTAATATAGAAGCTTAAATAGTTTCAGAAACTTTGGAAGACAAACCTGACTTATTTAATTAATTAAGCACTAAAAGCTTTCTCAATAAGTTTAAATCACAGGAAAAATGGGCAAGAATTAAAGAGGAAATCTAAAGCACAAAATAAATTGAAAAATTCCATAAAAACTATAAGTTTCTAAAAAGCAGAAGATGTGGATAAAAAAGTTTAGAAGTAAGAAAAATATCTTTTCTTGTTTAATATTACTAGAAATGTGATGCCTTTGATAGTTTTTTAGTATTGCTCAGAGATATTAAAACCATAAAATATGTAATGTCCTTTCTCTGCTTTGATGTATTTCCTTTTGTAGGCCTTTAATAGATTTGCTGCCAAGAAAACCTGTGATGTTTAGGGTCAGGGATTTATTTAGAATCTTAAAAACAGCTAATCTTAGATGAATCCCCAAATTAGCATTCACCACTGAGTTTCCAGTGACTAGAATAAAAATATCACATCTGATTCAAAAGTTTGGGAAGTTCCAAAGGGTTGAAAAATTTTTGATAATGATAATCATGAGGAGCTAGTGAAAGTTAAGGAAAACAATTAGTGGTAGAATGTAAAATGATTCCTTCAATAAATGTCAGCCTATTTGAAAAGAGATTTTTTATTTTCCTTAAAAACATTTGGATTTGAACAATCCATCATAGCGTCAGCAAGACCCTGCCTTAGAACACTCGTTTGTATGATCCAAACGTCACTCATAACTGAGTCCTATCACGTCATTGCTTAGAAGTGAAAGCAACCCAACTACAAAGAAGACAGTGTTTGTTTAAAATTTTAAGGCAAAAATAAATGTTCTGAATAATACAATAGAATCTGCTATAAAAACAATTATTTACGCTACATAGAAATAACCCCACCAGGTTTAAGATCTTCTATGTGAAAATACAACTTAGATTTTTCATGATTATAGATACGTATAGCAAAGAAAGTGAAAGTGTTAGGCACTCGGTCACGTCTCACTCTTTGTGACCCCTTGGACTGCAGTCCTCCAGACTGCTTGGTCCATGGGATTTCCCAGCAAGGATACTGGAGTGGGTTGCCATTTCCTCCACCAGGGGATCTTTCCAAATCAGGGATTGAACACTCATCTCCTGCACTGAGGCAGATTCCTTACCATCTGAGCCACCAGAGAAGTCCAAGCATAACAATACCTATTTGAAAAATATTAAGAATGAACCATTCTGTGGAAGCTGACATATCTCCAGTTCCCAGAACACTTGAGTTGGGCAGGATGAACAAAATGTCAAAGATACTAAATTTATGTCTCTAACATTCAAGAGAGCAAGTAAATCCCAGTAGGATTTAGCTTTTGACTCACCTACTTCTTGCCCTAAATCATTCAAGGTGTTTCACCTCATTTCATTTCTTTTGCTTGCATGTATGCATGCGTGTACTCGGCCATGTCCAGCTCTATGTGACCACATGGACTGTACCCACCAGACTCCTCTCTCCATGGGACTTTCCAGGCAGGAATACTGGAACCAATACAATAATGTAAAGTAAAAAAAAAAAAAAAAAATAGAATACTGGACTGGGTTGCCGTTTCCTACTCTGGGGGATCTTCTCGACCCAGGAATTGAACCTGCATCTCTAGCATCTCCTGCATTGGCAGGTGGGTTCTTCACTACTGACCCATAATGCATAATCTGCTTTGAGATTTTTGGAAGGTATTTCAAACCAAATATTATGTAGATTTTTTCAAGACATTTCATTTTTCTTGATTTTTACATTTATAAACATTTTAACCTTTAAACATTTCCCCAGAACCTTCCTTCTCCTCCACTGAGAAACAAAAGCATAGACTATTTCTTATCATGGGCTTCGCCCTCTGCTACCAGGTCCAGAGGACTGGCAGGATACAAGTGATGCATATTTACAGCACAAATTTGGTATCACACTTTTAAAAATATTTACTTATTGAGGTATAGTTGATTTACAATGTTGCATTAGCTTGTGTTGTGCAGCAAAGTGATTGTTTTATATATATATATACACTCTTTTTTATATCCTCTTCCATTGTATGTTATTATAAGATATTGAGTATGTTCCCTGTGCTATACAGTAGGTCCTTGTCATTTATATATTTATATATAGTAGTATGTATCTAACCCTAAATTCCTTATTTTTCCATCCCACCACACCCCACTATCCCCTTTGGTTAAAAAATGATACAGGTGACCTTATTTACAAAACATAAATCGATTCACAGACATAGAAAACATTTAAAGCCTTTTCTCCAATAGTAATATTTGAAGGTCTCCAACACTTTTATTTTTCTTTGACAGACTGGATAAATCAAAAGAAAAAAAATTATTTAATTGCTGCTTCTTGTTCCTACTCTATAAAACCCAGTGAATAATTCAGGATTCAGGAACTGTATGAAATACGTAGAGAATTGAAGATCAGAACATTGCAAAAGTAATGATCCAACAAACACTTCTTTCTCAGGGCTGAAATAGCTCATTTATAAATTGCATGTGTTTTAAAGACTGGCTAAACCAAGAACTTGATCTATCCGTTTTGAAACCTGCCCCGAGCCACAAACACAAAAGCAGAGGATCTCAGCCCAGGAATGAGGTCCGCTTTGCACCTGGCAGGGCGCCTAGTGGGAGCTTCAAAGAGTGAAGGGAGCTGCTTTCAGGCTGCAGGGAGGATAAGCCAACTCAATAAAGCCATTTTTTAAGCTTAAAAAAAAAAAAAAAAAACTTTCACTGAAGCTCTAAAGACTTCCATGTTTCTCTCAGGTGCTGAAGCCTGGGAAAAATTTTTAATTGACTTTAATTAAAACCTTGCATGCTCTATGAGCTACACGAGGAAAAAAAAAAAAAAACAGGACATTTTCCTTCCCCTCTCTTCATCTTTCCTCAATGTTATTTTTTTGTGCTGAGATTGTATAGCTTACTTAAGAAAGATTATCCCTTTTCAGGTAAAACTGAGATACTTGCTGAGTTCTCACTGAAGAAGAATCTGGAATTCTTAAAATAAAAGCTGAAAGGCAAACAAATGACAGGTAGGAAAAGAGAGCAAATTCTTCTATGAATTCATCAAAGAAATACTCAGATACAAATAAGTTATGTATCTTTAGCACAGAGGAAAACTCATACTCTCGGCCAGGAAAGGCCATTATAATTTTTTATAGGAGACCTTGGTGATCTGTACTCTCCAGGACATTGGCCAAATGGTAAGATATATAGCAGGCATCCTAAAATATACCATTTTATAAAAAAATGCAAACTACCCCCTAAGAAGGGGCTTCCCAGATGGCTCAGTGGTATTGAATCCTTCTGCCAGTGTGCTAGTACATGAGATTTGGTTTGATCCCTGGGTTGGGAAAATCCCCTGGAGAAGGAAATGGCAGCCCTCTCCAGGGTTCTTGCTTGAAAAATCCCATGGACAGAGAAGCCTGGCAGGCTACAGTTGATGGGGTCGCCAAGAGTCAGACACGACTGAGTGACTGAGCATACATGCACATACCCTCATAAAAAAATAACTGTGCTACAATGACCAAAGTTGTACCAAAAAAAAAAAAAAAAATCAGACAATACCATAGTTAAACACCAGAAGCAGAAAAGGAATCAGAAATTGAAAACATAAGAATAAAACTCTATATTTGCAATTGATAATTACAAAACCTTGTGATCATCCAATTTCCACTATTCATGAAAATCTATATTTTTCAATTTTCACTGAAACTTTTCCAATGATAGTATATATGTGCTTGCTCCTTCACCCAGCCTACAGCCCCTTATATCCCAGTAGATCTGATATCTAAGATATCACCAAGTGTCACTGATTTGTCCTCGTCCTCCAAGTGATGGGCTTGACCTGCCCTTTCCTTAATACATGGCTCCATACCTGTTGTTGATGTCCACCCTACTTTACTTCTGTGATTTTCAGCCTAACTCTGATTTCTTCCCCATTTCTTTACTATAAACACTTCCAAGGTTTCGATTTTTTTGGTCTGTTTGCTTATCCTTTATTCCCTTAACAACCTCTGTACTATCTTCTTGTCAATCTAAATGACATCCTCCTTCAGGAACCAATGGTCTGAATTTCCAATGAGGGTGTCAGTGCCATAGACTACCATATTGCTCTTTCTTGAACTTCCCCTTTGCTTTCATAACTGTGTGCTAGAGAGATCTCCCTGAATATTTCCTGAGCAAATCAAATTTAACGTGTCTGAAAACATATCTAGAAGGATATCCTCTTAACCAGAAATTCCTTCCCGGTTGTCATGTTTATAATTGGTATCCATATATCCTGTCAAGCCTTGAGGCTCTACATCACGCCCCTCCATGCCCTTGTTCATGCTGTTTCTTGATCCTCCCAGTCAGAAGTAAGCCACTGAATTCCCAAGAATTGTTTAAAATATTTTTGTGACACTTATGATGGTTTGATTTACTACGCTTTTGGGCTCCATCTTACCTTGTCTTACTGTGCTAAATATACTTGAAATTCAACACCATGCCTTCCTAACATAGAGCTTCCCCACTACAATGTGTCCAGATTATGTTTGTTTTCTGAGTAAATGAATCTGATCATTGTTAGTTCAGTTTACTCAAAAAGCCACTCACAGAAAGCACCATTCATTTGAGTTCATCTATATACACAGCCTTTTCTAAATTATTTACAACCCTGCTGACCCCACAGTACTCACATTCCACAAGATTCCAGGTAAGAAGGAGAATGTTTAATGATAACAGATTTGCTGACCCAGGTTGAGGCTGTGAATCAGTACTGTTGGACACATAATTGATTTTAAAGACAAGACCCTCAGGATATTAATCCTTGCTGATTCCTCTGAATGGTGAACACTCATATTTCAACACAACCCCTACCCATCAGGATTCCTCACGTCTGATCTCTGGCTCTTTCTCCTGTTCCTTTTACCTGGTGAGGATGACATATGCTTTGTCTGAAAGGCAAATAAAAAGCTAAGTCAAGATCTTTGAAAGGAATTAAGAACATAATTAGATGGCAGGATGATGGTGAAAGGATAGACTCCTTCGTCTCCTTGTGTGTGAGAGAGACATGCAAAGGCTCAACTGGGAATTCAAGGAAGAGTGAAGTCTTGATAGAACTGACATGACTTGAAGGAGCAATTATTTACATTACTAAAGTGGAAAGGCAGATGTAAGTTCACAAAGCCCTTCACAATAACAGAACTCTGTGGCCATGTGCTGAACCTGGGATGTAACACCTTAGTAAAACAAATATCACTCCTTATTTTCAGATTATAAATTACCTCCATTAAAAGCTTTTTAAATGAGAGCGTCTTACCATTCCCCAATTATTTCCCAAATATTAGAGCCACTAGTATAAAGGAGAGTGTATTTACACTATGAGGTATTAAATTTGATCTTCCATAAACCGTAAATTGTGATTTCTATGTCTGTATGTGATATCCTTACATACAGTGCAATAACAGATATAATATTTAGAGTGGACAAAATGGTGGAGACATTGTTTCCATGGCGACAACTTATAAAAGAGATACAGAAACTTAAGCTAATTTTAAATTCAAAGGAAGTATATATGCTTTTAGTAGCTAAATAATCAAACAGGATTCTTTCTCTGTAAAATATTCTTTGAAATAAATAAGGGAAATATTGCTGTCAAGGTCACATTTAGTGACCTATCCCAGAAATGTCTGAATTCATACCTATAAAAATTAAAGTCAAATGCTTCTAAATCTGCCTCCTTCTCATTAGATGGTCTGCAGCACAATTTCATCTTTAATAAGAGTAGATATTTTCACTTTCATTTGGATTTCAAAATTCATGCATTTTTAATTTATAATTTAAAACACAAATTAATATTTTGTTCAATACATGCACCAGGCATTCAATTAGAAAATGACAAAACCAATAAAATATTTTAAAGTAATTCACCTCCAGTTAGAATAAACAAATTTATATTTTAAAAATTGTTTAAAAAGAAAATTTTTTAAAAAAGAAAATGATGAAGATGCAGAGATGATTGCTTTCAATCTAGCAAGGAGGAAAGATAAAGATGACAAATAATGTAGCAGAACTCCAAGGGCATCAGGAGTGTAAGAATATTCCAAGCAAGGTGCGAGATTAAAGGAATCCGTTGGGACTGATGATAAGTGCTCATGGGGGGCAGTTGTTAATCTGGACCTTAACAAATGTGATGGATTAGGACAGGCAGAGATTCAGGTAATTGCTTTTTGAGGGTGGTCTTATAGTCAAGACAAAAGGCAAAAGGAAAGGCATAGTACATTTGCAAAAATTGGGTCAAATGGGAGTAAGCAATAAAAAGCAATACAGATGAGAACTAAGACTGCAAAATTGTAGACATTTATAAATCTTAAATTGAATTTACGTTACATTGAATCTAATTGAACAAATTCAAATGAGTTAATGGTTAGGCATATTCACGAAGGTCTTGAAAGTCAAACTGTAGATTTTAGAATGTATTCTGCTAGAAGGCAATTTGTTCATTTAATGCATATTTATTAACCGCTAAACACAAATGAAGCATTTCATGAGATACTAGAAATTCACAGATAAACATGACAGATTTTGAGCGCTGGGATGTCATTGCCTGGTTATCCTGGCTCAGGGTTAGTGAAGGGGGCTTATTTAAAAACTGCTCGACATGATTTTAAAGGACCAGTGCCGTTTAGACAAAGAGGAGCAGATATAGATTTCCAAGAATAGGTGACTTGTGGACTAAAGGCACAGAGGCTGGAGCACGTTAAAGTGGTCCTGGTTCTCCTGGAACTTTCCCAATTCTAGCGCTGAATAATCTGAGTTCTGGGAATCCCCAGTTCCTAGACATATTGGGATAGTTGATTGGGAAGAGGTAGATGAGAGGAAGACTGTAAGTTTAACTAGACAGTATATAAAGCTCTGCAAGGAGCAGCAGAAAATAACACTGCAAATTAGGCACATGCTAGGCCATAGAGAGTTTAGATTCAAGGCTAAAAATTCAGGAACCAAGGGACCACTGGTGTGTTCTAGACAGAGAAAAGGCATGGTTATAACTACTCATGAGATAAAACTTCCGTCGGTAAAAAGGTTATGGACACATTCTCCTGGCAAGAAATAATGACAGTAAGTAGACTGATGATAAAAAGCACAGAAAGGATAAAAGAACCACTAAGGGAATAAAATACCTGGAATTCAGTGATTGTTACAGAGATGGAGGATGGAAGCTGATGATGTTCATTTGTTCATTTATTTAAAAATACTCAGTGCCTAATGATGATAAAGACTCTTCTAGGAGGTGAGGACACAGCAAGGGGCAAAACAAACATGTAGCTCACATTCTACTGGGGATGCTGTCTCAAGTTCACACTGGGAATGCAAGAAGGGAAACTAGCTGTTGGATAAGATAATGAGCTCATTTTGGTGTATTAGTTGTCATATCTGCAGAGTGGCAGGAAAAAAAAATCCTGCATTAGTCAGTCATACTTCATAAAGATCAGTCTTTATATAACAAATAAGATAGATTCCATGGGATAAAGCCAGGAAATAAATAGAGAAAAGTTAGACCCTTTTCATGAATCCAAGACTAAGGCCTACAGAGATTTAAGAGGAAAGTAAAGATGGGCCAAGTAGGGGAGCCCCCACAAAAACTGTTTGGACCCAGTGACTTGGAGATCCCATGATAGAGGTGATGGTGATGGAGTTTTGAGGATGAGAAGACAGAATTTTGACACATTATTGGAGAGATTCTAGGGGTCATCCATTGGATGCTCTGATGCAGATATCTAGCAGAGAAATAAAAATACAAGGAAATGTTCACTTCCTGACCACAAGGTGACCTTAGTGATATACCCGAATCCATCAAAGTGAACTCCAACCATTTCTGGAAAGAGAATAGAGGGAAAGAAGAGAAATAAGGAAATTTAGGGACTTGTTTATATACATATATAACAGAAATTTTAAAATTTTAGAGACTATCGAAGAGACAGTTCAGTTCAGTTCATTTCAGTCGCTCAGTTGTGTCCGACTCTGTGACCCCATGAATCACAGCACGCCAGGCCTCCCTGTCCATCACCAACTCCAGGAGTTCAGTCAGGCTCACGTCCATCGAGTCAGTGATGCCATCCAGCCATCTCATCCTCTGTCGTCCCCTTCTCCTCCTGCCCCCAATCCCTCCCACCATCAGAGTCTTTTCCAATGAGTCAACTCTTTGCATGAGGTGGCCAAAGTACTGGAGCTTCAGCTTCAGCATCATTCCTTCCAAAAGAAATCCCAGGGCTGATCTCTTTCAGAATGGACTGGTTGGATCTCCTTGCAGTCCAAGGGACTCACAAGAGTCTCCTCCAACACCACAGTTCAAACGCATCAATTCTTAGTTGCTCAGCTTTCTTCACAGTCCAAATCTCACATCCATACATGACCACAGGAAAAACCATAGCCTTGACTAGATGACCTTAGTAGGCAAAGTAATGTCTCTGCTTTTGAATATGCTATCTAGGTTGGTCATAAGGTTTCTTCCAAGGAGTAAGCGTCTTTTAATTTCATGGCAGCAGTCACCATTTGCAGTGATTTTGGAGCCAAAAAAGATAAAGTCTGACACTGTTTCCACTGTTTCCCCATCTATTTGCCATGAAGTGATGGGGCTGGAGGCAATGATCTTAGTTTTCTGAATGTTTGGAGTTTTAAGCCAACTTTTTCACTCTCCTCTTTCACTTTTATCAACAGGCTCTTTAGTTCTTCTTTTCTTTCTGCCATAAGGGTGGTGTCATCTGTATATCTGAGGTGTTTGATATTTCTCCCGGCAATCTTGATTCCAGCTTGTGTTTCTTCCAGTCCAGCGTTTCTCATGATGTACTCTGCATATAAGCTAAATAAACAGGGTAAAAGGAGGTAATTTGTGAATAAAACAAAATGGAAGATCAGTTAGAAATGGAAAAGTTCTCCACTTCACAGGAAGGAAGGAAAGAAGGAAGCCATAGGAAGCATTGCAATGTGAATTTCATGATAATATTACTATGTATCAGTTACGACACCAAGTATTACATTTTAATAGGAACAGTTATTTTACTTAGAATCGTAAATTAACTTATCTCTGTCCTTCCTTTCTTATATCTACTTAATCATTAAATTTTTAAAATACAGCTTTGAAATAGAATAAATTTCACCAAATATGATTGGATGCATGCATTCTAATACAAATACACTGTGAATGTAAATTTTAATTAAAAATGGTTTCAATATTTTAGCTTTTGCAAAGCAAATTCTAATTCTGAAACTATCATCAGAAAATTCAGAAAACATGAGTTTTCATAAATAAAGCTTTTAAATATGAATTTTCAACTACCTTAAACATTGTTGTACTCAAAACAAGACAGGGTGACTGAAAGTTTAATCAAAGCTAATTGTTAACTTGGGTTTACATCAAATAAAATTTGGCAGAAATGTAGTCTTTTATTTATAAGATTGGATACCACTTTTATTTCAAAACTTATAAAAATTCTTTTCTATTAAACTAGCTTAGTTCAATTAAAAGTGAAGCATTTCTCACTAAAAATCCAAGAATATGAGTTTCTAGGGTTTTTTTTAAAGCTTTTAAATACTTCGCATCCATACCAAATTTAAAATGACACTTTTCTTAAAATCTTATTGGCCATAAATTTGACATCAAAAAGAACTTACCAATATGATGTTTCCTGAAAAACAGCTAAAAACACAATAGCTTCAATCAGAGTTTCAATATTCTTCTAACTGGTCTTTCTTATTCCAATTTATAGTCCATATATCACTTCAATTTCTAAAAATAGGGCTTGGAAAGAGGAAGAACCACTGTTTATGGGGACAGAGTTTCCATTTGGGAGGATGGAAAAATTTTGGAGGTGGATGGTGTTGATGCTTGTACAGCGTTGTCAATGGACTTAATGCCACTGAAGTGTATACTTACTAGTGGACAAAATGGTAAAAATAAATAAATGAAATAAAGAAAGAAAAGGAAAATAAGGTTTAAAAAGAGTTCTCAAGCAATATTACCAAAACCTGTTGCTTTTTCTTTTCCTGATCTCTGAAGATGTTTGCTTTGGCAGCATCAAGCTCTTGGTGGCCTCCCCCAGGTAACAGCCCTTCTTGCCTCTTCACTAAATGTTATTCTCCATCCTCTTGGACACACATATACACACACACATACTGTCTCCCCAGCCTCTCCCATCCCCTACATGGAAGCTCTGGTGGTATTCTCCTGGCCTTGCTAATTCTCAGGTGGAGGCAGCTTCCCCTGTTGTGTCCCCACAACTCTCTGGTCAAAGGTCAACCACACAATACTCCCCTTTCTTAAGAAATCACTGAATTATGCATCTATTTCATCATAGATCGGGGACACAGACTATTTTTTCTGTCTTGAATGTTCAATGCCTAGCCTATGGCATATTAAATAGTAAAGAAAAGTGAAAGTATTGGTCACTCAGTCGTGTCCCAGTCTTTGTGACCCCATGGACATATAACCCTCCAGATGCCTCTGTCCATGAAATTCTCCAGGCAAGAATACTGGAGTGGGTTGCCATGCCCTCCTCCAGGGGATGTTCCCAACTCAGGGACCAAACCCTGGTCACCTGCATTGCAGGTAGAATCTGTACCATCTGAGCCACCATGGAAGCCCTGGTATACAGTAAGTGCTCAATAAATGCTCACTGAGGCGATGCACCCAGTGTTTTCCCTTCCTGTCCTATACTCGCTCTCATACTCTGCTCTGGCATGTGCATCTCCACCTAAGGGATTCAAAGCACATCCGATACATTTGATAACTTCCTCATGTGATCACTCCTTAAGGTTTATCAGTTTAATTTTTCATTGTGATATTCAGGTACATGCTTTGTGTTTTGCCACCTCAACAAGCTGAAATCCTTTGAAAGCTAGTACTTGTTTTACCTTTTTCACGTGTAGCTTCAAACTGCACCTTACATGTATTTGATCCCCACTTGGTAAATATCTATCAGGAACAAAAATATTCAAACACAAGCAACATGGCTTTAAAACCTTCCATAATCTAAATCTGCTTATTTACCTTGTATGTTTAGGTAAATGGTTATCTGTAAGGTTGCACTGCAGCCATGAAATTAAAAGACGCTTACTCCTTGGAAGGAAAGTTATGACCAACCTAGACGGCATATTAAAAAGCAGAGGCAAAATAAGCGACCCAATCAAAAAATGGGCCAAAGAAGTAAATAGGCATTTCTCCAAAGAAGACATACAGATGGCTAACAAACACATGAAAAGATGCTCAACATCACTCATTATCAGAGAAATGCAAATCAAGACCACAATGAGGTACCATTTCACACCAGTCAGAATGGCTGCGATCCAAAAGTCTACAAGCAATAAATGCTGGAGAGGGTGTGGAGAAAAGGGAACCCTCCTACACTGTTGGTGGGAATGCAAACTAGTACAACCACTATGGAGAACAGTGTGGAGATTCCTTAAAAAATTGCAACTAGAGCTGCCTTATGACCCAGCAATCCCACTGCTGGGCATACACACCGAGGAAACCAGATTGAAAGAGATATGTGTACCCCAATGTTCATCGCAGCACTGTTTATAATAGGCAGGACATGGAAACAACCTAGATGTCCATCAGCAGATGAATGGATAAGAAAGCTGTGGTACATATACACAATGGAGTATTGCTCAGCCATTAAAAAGAATACATTTGAATGAGTTCTAATGAGATGGATGAAACTGGAGCCGATTATACAGAGTGAAGTAAGCCAGAAAGAAAAACACCAATACAGTATATTGACACATATATACGGAATTTAGAAAGATGGTAATGATGACCCTGTATGCGAGACAGCAAAAGAGACACAGATGTATAGAAAGGACTTTTGGACTCTGAGGGAGAGGGAGAGGGTGGGATGATTTGGGAGAATGGCATTGAAACATGTACACTATCATGTAAGAAACGAAGTGCCAGTCTATGTTCGATACAGGATACAGGATGCTTGGGGCTGGTGCATGGGGATGATCCAGAGAGATGATATAGGGTGGGAGCTGGGAGGGGGATTCAGGATTGGGAGCTTGTATATACCCGTGGTGGATTCATGTCAATGTATGACAAAACCAATACAGTACTGTAAAGTAAAATAAAGTAAAAATTAAAAAAATTTAAAAATAAATAAAAAGAAAAAAGCAGAGACATTACTTTGTTGACAAAGGTCCGTCTAGCCAAGGCTATGGTTTTTCCAGTAGTCATGTATGGATGTGAGAGTTGGACTGTGAAGAAGGATGAGTGCCAAAGAATTGATGCTTTTGAACTGTGGTGTTGGAGAAGACTCTTGAGACTCCCTTGGACTGCAAGAAGATCCAACTAGTCCATTCTAAAGGCGATCAGTCCTGGGTGTTCTTTGGAAGGAATGATGCTAAAGCTGAAACTTCAGTACTTTGGCCACCTCATGCAAAGAGTTGACTCATTGGAAAAGACTCTGATGCTGGGAGGGATTGGGGGCAGGAGGAGAAGGGGACAACAGAGGATGAGATGGCTGGATGGCATCACTGACTCAATGGACGTGAGTTTGTGTGAACCCCAGGAGTTGGTGATATACAGGGAGGCCTGGCATGCTGCAATTCATGGGGTTGCAAAGAGCTGGACACGACTGAGCAACTGAACTGAACTGAACTGAAGGTTGCATTTTAGGCTTTTTGTATCTCAGACTCACAGAAAGTGTGCTCATGGACTCTAATATTCCCTAGTGAAGCCAGTGACATTTATAATAGTCCTGTGTTAGTCTTGCTTTTTACTCTTTTTTACACCTTTAGATGTCTCTGTTGTACTGAAGTAGAGGGAAAATGCTCCAGTAAAATTTTAGCATCTGTATGAAATTTCCTGTTATGTATTTATTTATTTAGCCAGTAAATCAGTTACTCATATGTTCGACAAACACGAGCATCTACTATGTGCCAAGCACTACTGTCGTCAGGAAAGAATGAGATTCAGCAGCAAACAAAATTCAGCTCCTACTATGACAGTGCTCGCACTGCAGAGAGCAGACAGGAAACAGACCAAAAATGTGTTTATACTGGTTTGATCTCTGTTTGCTCAGTGCAAAAAAAAATATATATATATATATATGTGTGTGTGTATATATATATATATATATATATATATATATATATATATATATATAACATGTAGGGTGATGAGCAATGCTAAGAAGTAAAAGAAAGTAAGGAAAAAGGAAACAGAAATGGATGACATCACAGCTTTATTAAAATTGTTCCATGAAACCAATGTTTGCACAGAGCTGAGCAGGTGAGGAGGTAAAGTCTGTGCAGACCTGGATGGAGGGGCTGGATGACTGAGAAGGCCAAAAACCTGAGGGGGCCTGGGTCATCCATGGAAACTAGGGGTGGAGGCAATGGGGTGGAGGGAGCAGGGGGAGCTGAGGAAGAGGAGAACAGAGGGGGATATCTATGGAAAAGGCAGTGGTAGGGTCCCACTGGGCCCCAAGGACCCACAGTGAGAACTGGAACTTGAATCTGAGTGAGAAAGAATGCCGCTGAGCTATATTGGACAAACAGTGACATAATTTGATCTAAATAACCCTGGGCTTCAGGTGCCAAATAAGTTGCAAGAGTTTAGCCTAGAAGAGAGTGGTTGGTGCCAGATTCTACATTCACATGCAAAACCAGAGGAGAGGGGGAAAAAAGTCAGCTGAAAGGAATTGATGAAGATATGGATTCAATAGAAAGAAAGGAGCCAAGGTTTGTGGACTGAGAAAATGGAGACATGAACTTCAGAAATTATGGAGAGAAACTATTTGTAGGAATTTTTAATGTTTTTAATGTTTATTAATTAAGTAATTAATTATTATTATTTTTTATTTCAGCTGCTCTGGGCTTTGCTGTAGTTCATGGGCTTCTCTTGTGGAGCACAGGCTCCAGAGCTCATAGGCTCAGTAGTTGCAGCTCCAAGGTATAGAGAGCTGCCCCATGGCATGTAGGAGCTTAGTCTCTTGACCAGGGATCAAATCCATGTCCCCTGCACTGGAAGCAGATTCTTAATCACTGGTCCATCAGGGAAGTCCCTGTAGGAGATTTTTAAATGTTGGAAATGTTAAATTTGCAAAAGCTACTGAACTGCCAAGGGAGAATGTTCTATACAGCAGTGGATACGAAAAGTTTCTCTGCATCCCTTTTTTTCTTTCCAGAATTGAACTCATGTATCCTACTACAGGAGCTTCCCTGGTGGCTCAGATGATAAAGAATCTGCCTGCAATGCGGAAGACCTGGGTTCTATCCCTGGGTTGGGAAGACCCCCTGGATGAGAGCATCGCAACCCACTCCAATATTCTTGCCTGGAAAATCCCATGGAGAGAGCCTAGGGGGATTCAGTCCACAGGGTGGCAAAGAGTTGGACACGACTGAGCAGCTAAGCATAGCACAGCACATCTTACTACAGAATTATCGACATGCTGTTGATGGAGCTGAAGGTGCTTCAATAAAACTGGATAACAGTTTATTTGGATGATGGTTATAAGAGTATTTTATACAAAATTATGTTTAGAAGTAAAATACCATGGTCTCTTCTAACTGAGGCATTTTCTATCTGAGACTGGTTGTTTAAGTTTTTGAGGTGAATGCTTTTCTGAGAGCCAAAATATCTACTCAAAACCTCTTTATGAAGTGGAAAGGCAGATTAATCCCCTTCTGAGATATGAGAATTTATGCTGTGCTCCTGAGGGCCAGATGTAAGATTGACACACTTTGCTTGTCAACAAGGATTACTGTCATTTTACTGGGTATTTATACTAGGACTTGCTCTGCAGGCCACCCTCATGAGGAAACCCTTACTGCCGCATGTCTACAGTTCAGATGGTGGACACTTTCTGGAAATTCAGATGGCATCAGGCCCTGGGCATCCTGCCTAATCTCCTTGGTTCCAGGCGAAGAGAGTATTTTGTAGAAACTTCTCATAAGGGCTGTGACTTCTCAAACTTGTTTCTTGGAGGGCCTTTGTTTTTATTGGAGAACATTTTGAACTTGAGGGACCCATCTCCTTCTAGACACACACTTCTGGGGTGGGTCTTCCATCAACAGCCTTGCCGTTGACATTACCTCTGAGGCTGCATGTCCCAGGCTACTGTAGCACTCTTGCTTCCACATTTCGTGTTTACAGCTGTTACCCCTCCACTTGGCATCATGGAATTATCCTGTTCTTGTGGTCTCATTTACATTTCTCACGTGAATGGCACTGTTAGCGGAGCTGTTTTCAATGACACAGGGTAGTCCACTGGAGTCCCCTCACCAGACCGGCTGGCTACTTGAATTGCCATGACAGCCATCAAAATACCAACATGTCTGAAAGCCAGAGAGAATCAACAGGAATTCAACAGTAAAAACATAAATAAATGAAAATAAAAGCATCCTCTGGCTCTTCTAGTTTTCTTACACTTGGACACAAAGAAAAGGAGGATATGACTTACTTGGTCAACCAAATCACTCCCTGGAGAGACACAGATTCTTATTTGAGAAGCATTGCTTGCCATAGATTGATCTGTCTCTCCCTTCCCCACCCAATACCCACAACGATAGGTTGATGTCTTAACACCCATATTTGTGAAGGTGACTTTATTTGGAATTAGGGTCTCTGCATATGTAATCAAGTTACGATAAGGTCGTACTGAATCAGTTCAGTTCAGTTCAGTTCAGTCACTCAGTCGTGTCTGACTCTTTGCAACCCCATGAACCGCACCACACCAGGCCTCCCTGTCCATCACCAACTCCCGGAGTTTACCCAAACCCATGTCCATTGAGCTGGTGATGCCATCCAACCATCTCATCCTCTGTTGTCCCCTTCTCCTCCTGCCCTCAATCTTTCCCAGCATCAGGGTCTTTTCAAATGAGTCAGCTCTTTGTATCAGGTGGCTGAAGTATTGGAGTTTCAGCTTCAACATCAGTCCTTCCAATGAACACTGAGGACTAATATCCTTTAGGATGGACTGGTTGGATTTCCTCGCAGTCTAAGGGACTCTCAAGAGTCTTCTCCAACACCACAGTTCAAAAGCATCAATTCTTCGGCACTCAGCTTTCCTTATAGTCCAACTCTCACATCCATACATAGGCACTGGAAAAAACATATCCTTGACTAGACAGACCTTTGTTGACAAAGTAATGTCTCTGCTTTTCAATATGCTATCTAGGTTGGTCATACCTTTTCTTCCAAGGAGTAAGTGTCTTTTAATTTCATGGCTGCAATCACCATCTGCAGTGATTTTGGAGCCCAGAAAAATAAAGTCTGACACTGTTTCCACTGTTTCCCCATCTATTTGCCATGAAAAATGGGACCTGGATGCCATGATCTTAGTTTTCTGAATGTTGAGCTTTAAGCCAACTTTTTCACTCTCCTCTTTCACTTTCATCAAGAGGCTCATTAGTTCTTCTTCACTTTCTGCCATAAGGGTGGTGTCATCTGCATATCTGAGGTATTGAACCAGAGCCGTCCATAAATTTCACGGGTAATGTCTTGTATGATGGTTGCGTGGACGTGAGGGCTGACACTGAAGGGGTTCAGATACAGTCCCCCAGAAGGTCCAAGCCCTGCAGGCAACTCCCAGAAGCCGGGAGAAACCCAGGCAGCAGTTCCTTCCCTGGCCTCCAGGAGGCGCAGCCTCATGACACCTGGATCATCTGCTTCCAGAGGAGTGAGGGTAAACTTCTGTTGTTTGCCATCTTGTTTGTGCTTGGTTATTCAGACCTAGAAAACGAAATAGTCCTATCTCCTTTCATTTGAAAACAAGAAAAAGGATAAAGAGGAGAGTGAACCAGATGCACAGAAAGAAGCAAAGAAAGAGCCCGCGTAGCCGCTGGTATAGAGAGGGACTTAGAGATGGGTGAGGAGGTGGGAATGGAGGTGGAGGAGGCATCCAGGTCCAATTCCGATTCCAGGAGATGCATTTGACAGCTAAATGGCAGTTGGCAAGGCTGTCTTCTTTCCACATCCAAGTGCCCATCTGAAATTCCATGCAGGTCTCACTGTTATCTCTCATCCTGCTCCACCGCTAACTTACTTGTCACTGTTTCCCAGAAAACTATTAGCTCAGTAAGAAAGGGATCTCAATCATTCTGACTTCATATACCTTCCTAGTAAGCTCTCATAAACGTCTAATAGCTTCACCAGCGTTAATGCAAAAATGTCAGGACACACTTGAACTTTCAAGTATATCTGCCTGTGCCGACAAGCTTTTCAGAACAGGAAAAGCACTGACTGAAAGTTTAGTACATGCCTGTCTGTAAAGCACCGCGATGTGTCTGGTTCACAATGGAACTGAAGGTCCCTGTTTCTCAATGGACCAGATCCGGCCATTCCCAGTTCCATGGACCATCTCTCCCCTCACACGTGGTCTGTTCCCCCAGAAGCACAGCTCCACCCGAGCTCAGGGCACTGTTGCAGCCCAGTTGAGTGTCCACTCTCGGCCTCACAGGTCTTCCTGCCTTAGTTGTAACCAACTCCAGTTCATCCTTCCTGTCTGCTTCCAGATGATTCTAAAACACAAGTCTGACCATTTCACTCCACTATGTAAAGTTTCACAAGGCTCATCCCTCTCGGCAATAGGATGGAATCTGAATCCTCTGACGTTGCACTCGAGGCCCTGCAGTATCTGACTCTTGTCCTCTGAGGTCTGATGTCTTGTCCTTACCTTCCATCCCCCCTGCCCTTCTCTGCTCCACCCGGATTCTTTCCTCCAGTTCTCAAACACGCCACATCCTCTCAACTCTGGAATCCCATGCAAGCTACGTCCTTGGCCTAGAACCCTCCCCACTGCAACCCCAGAACCCCTAAAGCACACCACCCTACCTGACTCTTTCTTCAAATATAGACTCAGAATCTACCCCATGGAATATTTCAGTGATAGCTTTCTTCATTCTTAGATTCAGCTTGACTACTCCTATGTGACCTTGTACCACCTTTATCGGCATCCTGATATTTGGTCATATCATTCATCCACTATACTGTAAAAGCTTTATTGCCAAAACTCCATATAGCATCTGACTATGTTACCTGCAGCATCTGATATCCAGTGGAGGCCCAGAGCAGGCACTCATTAAATATTTGTTAATTGAATGAGCTGCTTCACTGGGACTTCTATCTATAGACAACAAGACAGGTTTGTATATCCTGGTATACTTTGGCCACCTCATGCGAAGAGTTGACTCATTGGAAAAGACTCTGATGCTGGGAGGGATTGGTGGCAGGAGGAGAAGGGGACGACAGAGGATGAGATGGCTGGATGGCATCACTGACTCAATGGACATGAGTCCGAGTGAACTCTGACAGTTGGTGATAGACAGGGAGGCCTGGCATGCTGCAATTCATGCAGCTGCAAAGAGTCAGACACAACTGAGCGACTGATCTGATCTGATCTGATAAGACAGATGATACATAGACAAGTGTCGAGAATTTGTTTTTGTTTCTTTTGTGAAACAGGAAGCAAAGTAACACTTCTGTGTATGAGTTTGCCTCCAAGAGTAGATATAGCAGAGGAGGAGACAGAAGGAGGGGGATCTTCTAAAAGTCTAATCTAATTTTAAAAGTCTAATCCAGCTTCAGGGTTTCTTGTCTTAGTCTGTGATCTAGGAAATGGATTGAGTCTAAAGAAGGACCCGTCAGTGTTTCACGGTAGACATAAATCCAAATAAAGAAAAGACAGAACAGCTTCTATGAGGATAGAAAGGTCCATTTTCACAGTTGCATTTCTCCAAACACTATATTTTAGTAATTAATTGAGGAATAAGCTATGGCCTTGCAGTGTCCTAGAACAAAATGAGTGAACATTCACGAGAGAATTTTATCTGAAGATTTCAATTACACTGCTGTTCCCACAGTCTACACCATTGTATCTCAACTTATATAGAATTGCAATAATAGCACCTAATCTTCTAGACAGTTTATACTTAAATAATTTCACTAATCTTACTAATTAGGCTGTGGACAAGGAGGACAAGTATTAAGATTATCTTGATTTTTGAGTTTGAACTCTAAGATAATATACATGTATAAGAGCTGAGATTTATTAAGTCTCTGCATACACTGTCTCATTTAATAATCAGGATAATCCAGTGAGTCTGTATTCTTATCCCATTTTGATGAAAACAACTCAGATTTAGAACAATTAAATATTATTTCCAAAGTGACACAACTAATAAAAGGAAATGTTGGAATTCAGACCTAGTTTCATATTTGAACTTGCTGCTGTTTTCCGCAATAGCTGAGAATTCCCGAGTAGGTTGATTTTGTTGTTTATGTTTTTCAAATCACCTCATCAGTGCTCCACCACATAATTAAAATAAAAATAATCTTTTGCATGGCAATTTTAACTGAAATAATTTTCCTCTTTTTCAATGTTTTGTATTAGAAAGCCCTCACCTCACTTCTATCCCCCTTTCCTTCTCTACCCATCTCCTCTTGTAAGATTACAAGAAAAATCTATTCATAGGTTATTCTCACAACCAATGGTAAATAAACCCAAGATCTATTTTTATAACCAAATTATAGTTCCAATGTTCATACTCCTTTTTTTTCTTTAAAGACATTTTGTGTTTGCCAAATGGATAGCCATCTTTTCATCCAAGAGGTGAGCCTTGGCAACAAGGATTATTACTGTTGTCATTGTAGCGAATAAGATTATCCTAATTAGACTGTTTGGAAAGTGAGGACATTAGGTCTCTTATCTGCCTAGGAAAGAGTGTTAAATTGTTGAGTTCCTAAGATTATCATTTCCAAACTTAAATCTGAAAGAACTTGATATGCATTTTTGTGCTGTCTTATTTCCTAAACAAGATTCAGTTCAGTTCAGTTCAGTCACTCAGTCGTGTTCAACTCTTTGCGACCCCATGAATCACAGCATGCCAGGTCTCCCTGTCCATCACCAACTCCTGGGGTTCACTCAAACTCACGTCCATCGAGTTGGTGATGCCATCCAGCCATCTCATCCTCTGTGGTCCCCTTCTCCTCCTGCCCCTAATCCCTCCCAGCAGCAGGGTCTTTTCCAATGAGTCAACTCTTTGCATGAGGTGGCCAAAGGACTGGAGTTTCAATCTCAGCATCAGTCCTTCCAGTGAGCACCCAGGACTGGTCTCCTTTAGGATGGACTGGTTGGATCTCCTTGCAGTCCAAGGGACTTGCAAGAGTCTTCTCCAACACCATGGTTCAAAAGCATCAATTCTTCGATGCTCAGCTTTCTTCACAGTCCAACTCTCACATCCATACATGACCACAGGAAAAACCATAGCCTTGACTAGACGGACCTTTGTCTCTGCTTTTTAATATGCTATCTAGGTTGGTCATAACTTTCCTTCCAAGGAGTAAGCATCTTTTAATTTCATGGCTGTGATCACCATCAGCAGTGATTTTGGAGCCCCCCAAAAATAAAGTCTGACACTGTTTCCACTGTTTCCCCATCTATTTGCCATGAAGTGATGGGACCAGATGCCATGATCTTAGTTTTCTGAACGTTGAGCTTTAAGTCAACTTTTTCACTCTCCTCTTTTACTTTCATCAAGAGGCTTTTTAGTTCCTTTTCACTTAATTGTTCTTAAATGTTCTATTTGGGGCAATTTTGATTTAATAGGAGAGAATCTAAAATAGAATGGATGTATCTATCGATATATAGAACTGGAGAAGGAAATGGCAACCACTCCAGTATTCTTGCCTGGAGAATACCATGGACAGGGGAGCCTGGCGGGCTACAATCCATGGGGTCGCAAGAGTAGGACACAGCTTAGCGACTAAACCACCACCGCCACCATATATATAACTGAATAACTTGCTGTATACTTGAAACCAATACAACATTGTAAATTAACAATACTTTACTAAAAAAAAAACAAAACTGAGTATCTATTTGTGTCCCTTTTTTCAAACCAAGTAGCAAATCTGGTTAAAGTTAAACTAGAGAATAAAAAAGTCCATTATCATCATATTATGTGACCCAAAAATGAAACCCATAAGCATCAAACTGATATTTGGGTTTAGTTCATCATGGGTTTAGTTCAGTCTGCAGATCATAGGGAGATTTTAGCTTTGCCATTTTTTCAGCTGTGTTAATTCAATGCTAAGTTCATCGAAACCCTAGAGTGACTCTTGCGTTTGTGTAGTAGCCAGATCTTTCCACGTTGTCACAAGTACTACAGTTACACAGACTTGATGGTCCAATAGAAAACAGCCACTGAATAGCATTTAGACTCAGTCAACCAGTGTCACATGTGAAACATCCTGAATCCCAATACAGGAATCTATTACTTTTCTGGAAAAGAGAAGTCAAAACCAAGTATGAGAAGAAAGCTAACTTTTCACTTGCTGTCCTTAAGTCTTTTTATGATAAAAAATAACACAAGGTTTCCCCTCTTAACAAAGTATTAAAGGGACAGTAGAGTATTGCGGACTACAAGTGCTGTGTGCAGACTTCTAGAATTTATCCATCTTGTTTGACTGCTATTTTTTTCCCCTTTGAACTACCATCCCCTGGCTCTGGCAACTTTCATTCCATTTTCTACTTCTGAGTTGACTACTTTAAAGACGCCATAAAAGTGGAATCAAGAGTAGGTATCCTTCTGTGAAAGGCTTATTTTCCTTAATGTCCTCAAGGTGCATTCATATTATGTCACATGATATGATTTTCTACTTTTTGAGGGATGACTATTATTCCTTTGTCTGGATATACCACATTGCTTTGTTCATCTGACATTTAGGTTATTTCCACTTCCTGATTGAGTGAATAATGTGGTGGTCACATAGATCAATACAGACATGAAAATATCTCCTTGAGATCCTGTTTTCTACTCTTTTGGATAAACTCCTGAAAGTGGGAATGCTGGATTATACAATCATTGTATTTTTAGTTTTTTGAAGAACTTGATATTTTTTTCTGTAACAGCCAGCATTGCACAAGCATTCCAGTTTCTCCAACTCCTTGTCAATGCTTGTTATTTTGATTTTTTTTTCCTTAATGGACATCCTAACAGGTGTGAGGTGATATCTCACTATGGTTTTGATTTGCATTTCTCCGATAATTAGCGATGCTGGTCATCTTTTTATAAATCTTTTATTTATATGTCTTCTTGGAAGAAATGTCTGTTCAAGCCCCTTTTCCATTTTTAATTGAGTTATTTCACATTGCTGTTTACCATCTTTTCATTTCATCTTAAGTGACTTTATCATTTCGTTTAATGCTGATCTAGAACCAGTGAACTTTCTCAGTTTGTGTTTATCTGTGAAAATCTGTATCTCATCTTATACTTGAAGAACATCTTTAATTCTTGATCATATACAAAGTTAAAGCCTCTATGGTAATTTAAAAGAATGTTTATCCTTTCACTAGCAACACCTTGTCACAATAAAGTTCTTCTCTTTTTTACAATTTTCCTTAGTAATGATATACAATGTTGTTCTTTTCCTAACATATTGGCTATTTCAAATACATTTGTTACTGTAGTGGTTATATCCTTAATAGATAAATCAAAGCATCACTTATTTTTATATATGATAGATTAAATAAACAGCTAAACATTGCTCTCCTGTTTAAGGTCTCTTTTCATGGCATGTCTTTTGTCCAAGTCTTCATAGAGAACACAACTAAAGGAACTTTTGCATGTTTAAGTAGCCTTTAGGGATTGCGAAGAGTCGGACACGACTGAGCCACTTCACTTTCACTTTTCACTTTCATGCATTAGAGAAGGAAATGGCAACCCACTCCAGTGTTCTTGCCTGGAGAATCCCAGGGATGAGGGAGCCTGGTGGGCTGCCGTCTATGGGGTCACACAGAGTTGGACACGACTAAAGCGACTTAGCAGCAGCAGCAGAATGGTATGTGCTTAGTCGCTTAGTCATGTCTGACTCTTTGTGACCTTATGGACTGTCACCCCCTAAGCTCTTTTGTCCATGGGGATTATCCTAGGCAAGGATACTGGAGTGGGTTGCCATGCCCTCCTCCAGGGGATCTTCTCAACCCAGGAATCAAACTGGGGTCTCCTGCTCTGCAGGTGGATTCGTTACCAGCTGAGCTACTAGGATAGGATATTCAGATAAAAATACAGAAGATATAGTCATACCAAAAATATCTGTTGTTTATCTGACATTGGCGTCCTTCATTTTTCTTGCTAAATAGGTCAGATCTGCTTTGGAAAGCTCCTGAGACTTAGCTCATCCTTTGGGAATTAAAAAGCACAAAAAACAACTTGGCTCTTTGTTATTGAGGATGTGAGTTACTCCCACTAGACCCAAATCTGAGGATAAAGTAAAATTTATAATGAAACAGGCACCATTATAAATTCACAACGTGCCAGACAATGCTTAGCTTTTAACAAGAATTTCAGCACCTAATCCTTCCAACTACCTTCCAACTCTACCTTGAAAGTAGGAAAATTACAGTTTAGAGGTTAACTTGCCAAAAGCTACACCTGCCAACAGGATTCTGAACCAGGCTGACATTACCCAGAGCCTGTGGGCTTACTCCCAGTGTGATCTTGGAAGGTAAAGTGCAAGGTTCCTGTGACATAGTCTGTGGTGACTTGTTTCACGAACTGAGATAAAAATCTGTGATAACTATATACCATGGGCCAAGGTTAATGGAAATATGATATATATGGCACTTTCTTTCAATTATCAATTAATGAGTACCTCTGTGTCAGACACTGTTCTATGTACAAAGTTTAAAATGGTAAACAACACCTACAAAATCCCTCCTTTTTTCAGTATGTAACAAAATGCATAATATTCTGAGAGAAACCTCTGCAGCAATTGTGGATCAAAGATATTAATAATTTAAATTCCTTCTAACAGGTGAACATGTTTATTATCTCTGAACTTGCAGCTGTTCAGATGACAGGAAAATGTAAATCTGTACATCTTAAAAGTTATCACAGAAAAGATAATAAAATGAATTTCCTGGGTTTGGCTGTTCACAAATACAAAAAATGTGAAAATTTTCACTTACACATAAAAAGAGTTTCATAATCTGTGATGGCCTATTTTGTGAGCTGAGATACTCCAATATTTATGTATGTAAATGAAACAAAACTTTTTATTCAAGTTTATTTGAGATGCCATGCTAATAAATTAGAAAGTAGATCTTATTTTTATTACTCAGCTAACTCTCATACTCTCTAATCTATGAAAGAATTATTTCTGAACATTTGAATTTTATTGGCTGTTGTTCAGTCCCTAAGTCTCATCTAACTCTTTGTGACCTCATGGAGTGTAGCATGCCAGGCTCCTCTGTCCTCCACTATCTCCCAGATTTTGCTAAAATTCATGTCCATTGAGTTGGGGATGCTCTCTAACCATCTCATTCTCTGCTACCCTTTCTCCTTTTGCTTCCAATCTTTCCCAGCATAAGGGTCTTTTCAATGAGTTGACTCTTCAGATCTGGGTAGCCAAAGTATTGGAGCCTCAGCTTCAGTAATAATCCTTCAAATGAAAATTTAAGGTTGATTTCCTTTAGGACTGACTGGTTTGATCTCCTTGCTGTCCAAGGAACTCTCAAGAGTCTTCTGAGGCATTATAATGCAAAAGTATCAATTTGTCTATGCTCAGCCTTCTTTATGGTCCAACTCTCACATCCATACTTGACTACTGGAAAAAACATAGCCTTGACATTTGTCAGCAAAGTGATGTCTCTGCTTGCTTTTTTATACGCTTGATAAGCTGTTTAGATTTGTCATAACTTTCCTTCCAAAGAGCAAGCTTCATTGAATTTCATGGTTGCAGTCACAGTCTGAATTGATTTTAGTTAGTTGGTTAGTTCAGTAACTCACTCATGTCCGACTCTTTGTGACCCCATGAATCACAGCATGCCAGGCATCCCTGTACATCACCAACTCCAGGAGTTCACTCAAACTCATGTCCATCGAGTCAGTGATGCCATCCAGCCACCTCATCCTCTGTCGCCCCCTTCTCTTCCTGCCCCCAATCCCTCCCAGCATCAGAGTCTTTTCCAATGAGTCAACTCTTCGCATGAGGTGCCCAAAGTACTGGAGTTTCAGCTTTAGCATCAGTCCTTCCAAAGAACACCCAGGGCTGATCTCCTTTGGAATGAACTGGTTGGATCTCCTTGCAGTCCAAGGGACTCTCAAGAGTCTTCTCCAATACCACAGTTTAAAAGCATCAATGCTTCAGTGCTCAGCTTTCTTCACATTCCAACTTTCACATCCATACATGACCACAGGAAACACCATAGCCTTGACTAGATGGACCTTTGTGGACAAAATAATGTCTCTGCTTTTCAATATACTCTCTAGCTTGGTCATAACTTTCCTTCCAAGGAGTAAGCATCTTTTAATTTCATGGCTGCAGTCACCATCTGCAGTGATTTTGGAGCCCCCCAAAAATAAAGTCTGACACTATTTCCACTGTTTCCCCATCTATTTGTCATGAAGTGATGGGACCAGATGCCATGATCTTCATTTTCTGAAAGCTGAGCTTTAAGCCAACTTTTTCACTCTGATCATTAGCTTTCATCAAGATGCTTTTTAGTTCCTCTTCACTTTCTGCCATAAGGGAGGTGTCATCTGCATATCTGAGGTAATTGATATCTCTCCCGGCAATCTTGATTCCAGCTTACACCTCTTCCAGCACAGCGTTTCTCATGATGTACTCTGCATATAAGTTAAATAAGCAGGGTGACAATATACAGCCTCGACATACTCCTTTTCCTATTGGGAACCAGTCTGTTGTTCCATGTTCAGTTCTAACTGTTGCTTCCTGACCTGCATATAGGTTTCTCAAGAGACAGGTCAGGTGGTCTGGGATTCCCATCTCTTTCAGAATTGTCCACACTTTATTGTGATCCACACAGTCAAAGGCTTTGGCATAGTCAATAAAGCAGAAATAGACGTTTTTCTGGAACTCTGTTGCTTTTTCCATGATCCAGAGGATGTTGGCTATTTGATCTCTGGTTCCTCTGCCTTTTCTAACACCAGCTTGAACATCTGGAAGCGCACGGTTCACATATTGCTGAAGCCTGGCTTGGAGAATTTTGAGCATTACTTTACTAGTGTGAGAGATGAGTGCAATTGTACAGTAGTTTGGGCATTCCTTGGCATTGCCTTTCTTTGGGATTGGAATGAAAACTGACCTTTTCCAGTCCTGTGGCCATTGCTGAGTTTTCCAAATTTGCTGGCATATTGAGTGCAGCACTTTCACAGCATCATCTTTCAGGATTTGAAATAGCTCAACTGGAATTCCGTCACCTCCACTAGCTTTGTTAATAGTGATGCTTTCTAATGCCCACTTGACTTCACATTCCAGGATGTCTGGCTCTAAGTGGGTGATCACACCATTGTGATTATCTTGGTTGTGAAGATCTTTTTGGTACAGTTCTTCTGTGTATTCTTGCCACCTCTTCTTAATATCTTCTGCTTCTGTTATGTCCATACCATTTCTGTCCTTTATCGGAGCGCATCTTTGCATGAAATGTTCGCTTGGTATCTCTAATTTTCTTGAAGAGATCTCTAGTCTTTCCCATTCTGTTCTTTTCCTCTGCTTCTTTGCATTGATCGCTGTGGAAGTCTTTCTTATCTCTCCTTGCTATGGAAAAACCATAGCCTTGACTAGATGGACCTTTGTTTGGATCCTCCCAAATAAAACCTGTCACTGCTTTCACTTTTCCCCTTCTACTTGCCATTAAGTACTGGGATCAGATGCTATGATCTTAGTTTTTTTTCATGTTGAGTTTCAGCCAGCTTTTTCACTCACCTCATTAGGAGGCTCTCTAGCTCCATTTCCCTTTCTGCCATTAAAATGGTATCACTTGCATACCTGAGGTTGTTAATATTTCTTTCTACAATCTTGATTCCATCTTGGAGTTCCTCCAGCCAGGCATTTCGCATAAAGTACTCTGCATAGAAGTTAAATAAGCAGGATGACAACATACAGCATTGTCGTACTCCTTTCCCAATTGTGAACCAGTCTCTTGTTCCATATCTAGTTCTAACTGTTGCTTCTTGACCCACATACAATTTTCTCAGAAGACAGAGAAGGTGGACTAGTATTCCCATCTCTTTAAGAAGTTTCCACAGTTTGTTTTGATCCACACAGTCAAATGCTTTAGTGTAGCTGAAGCAGAAGTAGGTGTTTTCTTGGATTCCCTTACTTTCTCCATGATCCAACAGATGTTGGAGTTTTAATCTCTGGGTCCTCTAGCTTTTCTAAATCCAGCTTGCATATCTGGAAGTTCTTGGTTCACATAGTGCTGAAGCCTAGCTTGAAGGATTTTGAACGTAACCTTGCTAGCAAGTGAAATGGGTGTAATTGTATAGCAGTTTGAATATTTTTTGGCATTGCCCTTTTTTAGGATTGGAATGAAAACTGACCTTTTCCAGTCCTGTGGCCACTGTTGTGTTTTCCAAATTTGCTGACATGTCAAATGCAGCACTTTAACAGCATCATCTGTTTAGGAGTTGACATATCTGAGCTGGAATTCTGTCACCTCCACTAGCTTTGTTTGTAGTAATGCTTCTTAAAGCCCACTTGACTTCACACTCTAGGACAACCAGGTCCAGGTGAGTGACCATACCATAGTGGTTATCTTGGACATTAAGAACTTTTTGTATAGTTCCTGTGTGTTTTCCTGCCACCTCTTCTTAATCTCTTGTGCTTCTGTTAGGTTCTTACCATTTCTGTCCTTTATCATACCCGTTGATATCTCCAGTTTTCTTAAGGAGATCTCTAGTCTTTCCCATTTTATTGTTTTCCTCTATTTCTTTGCATTGTTCTTTTAAGAAGCCTTTTCTTTTGGAACTCTGCATTCGCTTGGGTGTATCTTTCCCTTTCTCCCTTACCTTTCACTTCTCTTCTTTCATCAGCTTTTGTAAAACCTTTTCAGAAATCCATATTGCTTTCTTGCATTTTTATTTTCTTGGTAATGGTTTTGGTCCCTGCCTCCTGTACAATGTTACAGATCTTCTTCAGGCACTCGTCTATCAGACCTAGTCTCTTGAATCTAGTTGTCACCTCCACTGTATAATCGTAAGGGATTTGATTCAGGTCATACCTGAATGACCTAGTCGTTTTACCTACTTTCATTAAAGCCTGAATTTTGCAATAAGGGGCGCTCATGATCTGAGCCCCAGATCTTGGGCTGGGTGTTAATTCCTCTTTGCATCTATAAGGAGGATGGCTATATCACTCACTGTCCAAATTAGTTGTGGTGTAAAAATTAAGGCACCACAGATCCTGAAAGGAAGAGCTGTGAATTATTAAGCCTGGGTAACAACAGAGCAGGGATTGTCACAAACAAGCCACATTTGTAGTCCATTCATTTCCTGCTCAGAAATGTCAAAGATTTCTTCAAGGTTTTGTAATCTAATTAGCACTCGTGACCTTTTCCTTAGTTGGAAAACAAGAGGGCGTGGTACTTCTAGAAGAAAACCTAGGAGAATATTTTCATGACCCTGATTTGACACAGATTTCTATCATGATTTGTCACAGTAGGTTTATGGCACTATCGGTTGTAATCAGAGCTAAAAATACAACAAAAGTGAACATTCTTCCTTGTGGTAATAATCATGTGTCCTTCTCTGGAGATAGAAACAAAATGCACCTGCTGTTTAAAACAAGGTAAAGAAGATGAAAATCAGTCACTACTGAATAGTTAGCAATGAAATTTGTAAGACTTGTCATCTGCTACTACTGCTGACCTCAGTCTTTTTATCTGCACCTTTATTTGTGCAATGGTTTCAATGCCTGGAAATCCCTTAGTAGATATTTTTCTGTATTACCCTCCAGCACCTTATCACTAGGCTATTCTTTTCTCTTTTTCTTGATGAAGTTTAATATTGTCAACTTGATTCCATTTTCCTTGTGTTTATGTGCAAATAGGTTGCAAGAGTCTAACAACATTTAACATTAGGGTCACATGTCCTGACTACCTTGAACACACTGAAAAACTGCCTTGAAAATAATGTAACCTCTTTTGCTGAATGTCTATCTCTGGGGTTGCCTTTCTTCTCCTTTGGTTGAAGTTCTATAGAAACTTAGAGATTCTTTATGTACCCAATCTGCAATCATGTGTACATATTCTGAAGTAAGAGTCAGCTTTAAGATTCAAAGATCTGTAAGAATGCCCACAGGCTTATTTGCAAATACAGTTGTTCTTTAAAAATATGTTGTCGTTAATAAACGTGTTCTATTCTCCCCAGCAAAGAGATAAAACCAAAAGGAAGAGAAAATGATCTCCAGGTAGGTTTAAAAATTCATCTTCTTTTCATTTATTAAAAGACTTTTACATTAGGGTATTGGGAAGAAGAGTATAAAGCAAAAGTCATATAAAAAGAGAACATTTTAAGTCAAATTCACAGTAGAGTGAATTAGTCGGAATTTAACTTTCTAAGTTTTTTCTTCTAAACACTCACTTCACAACCATTAGTTGATTCTGTACTCATACATTTATAAAGGCTAGTGCCCTTCTCACATTTTTCCCCTCTGAGTAGTAGTATTGTGCAAATTGTCCTAAACATTTCAACAGTCATATTGAAAATCTGATTCACAAAGCATATTGATCAGGTTGCACTTTGGAAAAAGACACACGTGGGAAAAACAAACCATATTTAAATGCAATCTCTTTCCAAGACACTTAAAGAGTTTTAGGAACTTAGAAAAATCAATGAAAGTTCACAGTATTTCTGTAAGGTGAGTAGACATCATTATTATTGTTATATCAGTGAGAAATAAAGATGGAAGTTTATGAGGAGGTACAGGTCAATAAAATAAGGTGGAGAATAAAAATACTGCTCATAGAGCCAGGAACCAAAGCCACAGCTACACAACTATATACCATAAGAAAAATTCTAGTGGAAATATAAAAAGTAACAGAATAATCCAACATGCAAAATTATATGTCACATAATATTTTTCAGGTTTTCCCCTAAAGCAAACTGTGCTTCTCTTCCCACATATGAGAAAGATATTAATCCATTTAAACCTTAGAAAGGGACCAGAAGTATTCAAATCACTTTTGAAAATAGATATAATTTTTCTCTGTAGCATCAAAAATACAGCTTTGAAAATTACTTCTCTGTGACTAACGGTGTGAAGAGGGAATGCGAACATTAAGTGGTTCATTTTGTCAGTAGCTTGAAAACAGGAAATTCTGTGGGCAGGCGATTCCCTAGGGGAAGGGTTGGTTTAAGGAGTCACCACTGGAGCACGCAGCTTGCTTGGCACCTGTTCCTGAAACTAATCTGCTTGAAAGCTGATTGGCCATTATGTTGCAGTGCCAGGCCATCAAATAACAACTGGATACTGGTGTCAGCAAAGTCTCATTTTTCAAATTTATTTAAACCACAAAAAAGGGTAACCCATTTCTCCTACTCAACCGCCAACTTCTGGCAATCAGCAGTCTGTTCTATTTTCTATGAGCTTGGTATTTATTTGCTTGTTTACAGATTCCACATACAAGGGTGATTGATATACAGTACTTGTCTTCTTCTGACTTACTTCAATTAGCAAATGTTGCTGTAAATAGTGAGATTTCATTCATGCAATGGCTGGATAATATTCTATTATGTATGTATATAATATACACATATATGTACACATATTATATATATATATACAATACATACATATATTTGTGTATGTATATATATACATTTACATATCACAATTTCTTTCTGCATTCATCCATCAATGGACATTTCAGTTTTTCCATATCTTGGCTATTGTAAATAATGTTGCAATAAACATGGTGGTACAGATATCTTTTTGAGTTAGTGTTCTCATTCAGTTCAGTTCAGTTCAGTCGCTCAGTTGTGTCCGACTCTTTGTGATCCCATGAATTGCAGCACACCAGGCCTCCCTGTTCATCACCAGCTCCTGGAGTTCACTCAAACTCACGTCCATCGAGTCAGTGATGCCATCCAGCCATCTCATCCTCTGTCGTCCCCTTCTCCTCCTGCCCCCAATCCCTCCCAGCATCAGAGTCTTTTCCAATGAGTCAACTCTTTGCATGAGGTGCCCAAAGTACTGGAGTTTCAGCTTCAGCATCATTCCTTCCAAAGAAAGCCCAGGGCTGATCTCCTTCAGAATGGACTGGTTGGATCTCTTTGCAGTCCAAGGGACTCTCAAGAGTCTTCTCTAACATTACAGTTCAAAACCATCAATTCTTCGGCGCTCAGCCTTCTTCACAGTCCAACTCTCACATCCATACATGACTACTGGTAAAACCATGGCCTTGACTAGATGGAACTTTGCTGGCAAAGTAATGTCTCTACTTTTCAATATGCTATCTAGGTTGGTCATACCTTTTCTTCCAAGAAGTAAGCATCTTTTAATTTCATTACCTTGAGATAAATACCCAGAAGTAGAATTTCTGGATTGTGTGATAGTTCGATTTTTAAACTTTTGAGGAACAACCATACTGCTGTTCACAGTGACTGCACTAATTTACATTCCCACTATCAGTGTATGAGGGTTGCATTTTCTCTATATCCTCGCCATGGTTGTTTTTGTTTTTTTTTTTCTTTTTGATAAAAGTCCTCCTGACAGATGTGAGGTGATAATTTACTGTGGTTTTTACTTGCATTTCTCTGATGATTAGTGATGTAGGACATCTTTTCATGCATGGTTGACCATCTGTATGTGTTCTTTGGAAAAATATCCATTCAGATATTCTGCCCATTTTAAAAACAGGTTTTTCAGTTGAGTTATTTGTGTATATTGGAAACTAGCCGCTTATCAGATACACAATCTGCAAAATTTTTTCTCTCATTCAGTGGGTTGCCTTTTTCATTTATTAATGCTTCCTTTTGTTGTGCAGAAGCTTTTTAGTTTGATGTTTATTTTTGCTTGTTTTGCTTTCAGTATTGGTGTCAAATTTAGAAAAAAAAATAGTCACCAAGATCTGTGTCAAAGAGCTTACCACCTATATTTTCTTCTAAGTGTATTATGGTTTCAGGTCTTACATTCAACCTTTTAATCCATTTTGAGTTAATATCTATGTATTGCATAGGACAGTTATCCAGTTTTATTCTTTTGCATGTAGCTATCCAGCTTTCTCAACACCATTTATTGAACAGGCTTTCTCTATTGCATAGTCTTGCCTCTTTTTTCTTCAATTAGTTGACCATGTGTGTGAAGGTTTACTTCTGGGCTCTCTGATCTATTTCATTGTTCTATGTATCTGTTTGTATGTCATACCGTACTGTTCTAATCACTATAGCTTTGTAAAATATTTTGAAATCAGAGAGCATGATGCTTTCAGCTTTGTTCTTTCTCAAGATTACTTTGGCTATTTGGGATATTTTATAGTTCCATACAAATTTTAGCATTGTTTGTTTTATTAATAATTCTGTGAAAAATTCTATTGGAATTTTGTCAGAGATTGCATCCAACCTGTACATTGCTTTTGGTAGTATTGACATTTTAGCAGTATTATTTCTTCAAATCCATGAGCATGAAAATATATCTTTTTATTTATTTGTATCTTTTTCATTTTTTCTTTAATATATTTTAGTTTTCAAAGTACATGTCTTTCATCTCCTTGGTTAAATTTATTCTTAGATATTTGTACTCTTAGCCATAAAATATATATTACATTAAAACAGAAGTCCATTAAGGAAGTGGAATGTAAATATCACTTCAAATAAAAGCAAAGGACCAAGTAAATTTTCTGGCTGTTAAGGAAGAGCTTACAATGTATTTTTAACATAGGTGTTAGTGAGTATGAAATCATTATGATTCTTAGATCATGGGATACATTTGTAAAAGAGTTTTAATAGATTTATATTAAAATCTCAATATTTATAATACAGTGGAAAGTATATCTTTGTATTTTAAAAATCTAATCATAGATTTAGAGGTCAGCATAAAGGGTGCAAAAGGAAACATATCAATATATTTTCAAAATTCTATGAGGCCATGCTCAAACAAAAACAAAGTTTGAATGCCACTACTAGAGGCAGTGTCTGACTTAGCACAGCTATATAAATGACGCAAATAATATGAATCCTGAAAGTAGATCTAGGACTGTGTATTGAGTTTTTCTGTTATCAGTGAATATAATGAGATAATTTCCAATTTTTCTAGGTGTTCTGTGTTTTGCAGACAAAGGCTGAGAAAATCCAGGAGACACGTATAAAAGCCTAAGCTCCCAATTCCCAGAGATAATCTTGAACTTTTCATCTACAGTTCTTATATGGGAAATTTACCAAACATTGTAATTAATGTGCTTCACAGCTGAATAAATTCTCTCCCAAGACATTCAATTTACATACTGAAGATCAATTTCCCCAGCAATCCAATATTTTAAACTTTAGTCATGAACTTGAGAAATGTGTACAAGGTATTAGCTTTGATGATACAAAGGAATGCTGTTACAACACGTATTTTGCTTCCTCAAAAGATTCCTCTTAAATTAAATTAGATAATTGAAAATAATGTAAAATTTATAAAAATTGAATTACTAACTTTGAGTTATATGTATAAATTATTTGAAAATGTGGTATTTTAAGCATAATTGAATTCTTCACATAATTTTTATTTATAAATATTATAAAAAGTTCCTCTTAAACATTTTATAAGTTAGCACCTTAATAGCCTACTCACCTATCTTCCCACAGCTAATCTTTTCATCAGCCCACCCATTCTGTGTAAAGGGAATCACAAGCTGGATAATATCACTTCTCTACTGAAAACATGTTAATAGTTTCTAATAAACCCAAATCCCTGACTGAGACCTGAAGAACCTGCATGGCCTGGTTTGCCTTAGCTCTTCCACTTCCCCTGTTCCAGGCAGCATGCTTGCTTTTCTTTCAGCACAGATAGCAAACATGCCAGATTCCCAACACCTTCGCTACACTGAAACACTCTCCCTCATCACTGTCCACACTTGCTCCTTACCTTGCTATCTCCGGCTTTATATCTTTATCTCTAATTTAATCTCAAGAACACTTTCCCAGGAAGGTCTCTTTGGGAATCTCTTTTGTGATGCTTCGTTGACCATATGTGCTTACCACAGGAATTCTCTGCAGTCTTTAGTACCTTCACTCTTACCCATACAAACTAAGTTATGCTTGAGGCACATGTATGTTTTTCTGTGTGTGTGTATACTTCTCAGGTGGCACTAGTGGTAAAGACTCTGCCTATCAATGCCAGGAGACATAAGAGACTCAGGTTTGATCCCTGGATTGGGAAGATCCCCTGGAGGAGGGCATGGAAACCCACTCCAGAATTCTTGCCTGGAGAATCCATGGACAGTGGAGCCTGGTGGGCTATGGTTCATAGGGTTGCAGAGTCAGACACAACTGAAGTGACTTAGCACAGCACTTATGTGTGTGTGTGTGTGTGTGTATACACACACATTTCACCAATTACCACCCATCATCCTGGTCAGGTTAGTTTTTCTTCCAACATTCCATAAAAGAGTTTTCTTTTTTCCTTAGAGACATTTTTTCAGTTATATTTTATTTCCTATAGAACCAAAATCCAAAGTTTTAGCAAGACTGGTATTAATGGCATTAACACTTTTTGGTACCCCATTTTCCACATTATGTTTAAATACAGAAAACTTTAAATACAAAAATCTAAAGAAATATAAACCATTTAAATCTTGAGACATTCTCCACAAGTAACTACCTTAAAATTTGGAAATGAGCAAAAGTGAACTAATTTAGAAAGTATTTTTCTACAAATTTTTAAAAGGAGAAAATGATAGTTGACAAAGCAAGGTGTTTATTACAAGAATAATTCTTTTTTTTCTCAAAGATTTCCAAATTAGAGGGATACAAATAGATCTTGAAACTAATAGTTACTGTGCACACAAATTCTTTCATGCACGATTAAATAAAAGATCAAGAAAATCAGTAATTCTTTCATTAGAACAAAGTATATTCAAAAAATATAGAAAAGGAAGATGATTATCCACAAAACACTTCTTAAAAGTTATCAAAAAAAAGTAAAACTAGTTGAAGCATAAAAGGTAAAACTATTTGGACTTGACTCACGACTATATTCTCTTCTGACCAACTTAAGATCAAAAACCACTACTTTAAGTACTTTTCTAAGCTAGAGAAATTTATAAAATTCTAACCATGACATTCTTGTATCCTTTGTTCTTTAAAGATCTATTTTAATAAAAGAATTGTCTATATTTTATATAATATTAACATTTAATTTTTGAGTGAGACTAGTTGATATAATTTGCTAATTTATATTTAAATGATAATATAAAACTAGAGGTCTTATAAATGCATCTTTCTAGTGTTTGGATGAATTTGATAATTTAATTCTGTTTTTTTAAATTACATTAATTCCAGTATTTTTCAGTCATATGAAATTAGTACAAAATTCCACTGGGTTTGTTTTTTCTCTTCCACACTTTCCCAGGCTCCTCTAGATCTGCCTGACTTGCCTGTCCTTAGGAGTTGAGAATTCAGTGTAAGCCCATTATGATCACAATGTGGAAGGAGGGTGGGGGGCTTCCTGAGCGCAGAGGGTTTTGTCTTTACTGGCCCCCAGCATCCTGAGCACTTTCTGGCACCAAAATGCACTCAGTAAACTTATGAACAAATAAGTGAAATTGACAGTAAATTATCTTGCATATCTCCAAAGTATTTCAAGCCTCTTTTGTTAACTGTCCCAAATATATCACAAATTCCTCTTCAGACATGCCAACACTTAACAAGTTTGAATCTGCACGCCTGGGCCTTTTTTCTCCAAGCTCTGGTCCTGCCAATTGAGCAACTAATTCCAGATGAATGGAATTCTCTGGGTCAACGTGCCCTGCTGACCCGCTAGGCTTCACAAGTATGAATAGTTGAAAGAGTAGCACTTTGTTTACACTTAATATTCTTTAAAGCAGTGGAATAATTATCAGTGATACTCACATTTTAATACAAATAAAGATATAAACCAGAAAATAAATCTTAAGGGATGCATTTTGCCCTTTTGCCATTAATCACAGAATTTTGTGATTAATGTCAAAAGTTTTTACATAATATTTAAGTGGTTTGATTTTAGTAAAGTATTTCACTTTTGCACCTGTAACTCACAGAACATGCTTTACATGAACCCTTTCTCAGGACCACTGACCCTGACTCTCAGCTCCAAGGTAAGCCCTCCTTTTCCAGCTGCAGGGAGTGTCCGCAGAGGTCAGGGCTGATGACCACCCTGCCCTCCTGGCCCCTTTCCCCTCAGAAGCCTGTAATTACTAGCTTACTCTCCTTACCCCACTTCATCACACTCTTCCTGCTAATTCCTTGCACCTACATCTGTACATCTTCTGTGCACGGATGATTTTTTCTTCTCAGTTTATGATTTTACATTTTTAAGGTACAGAATTAGTGGGTTTTTGAAAATTTGATCTCCTTGTATTAGAAAGGAGGAAAAGATGAAAATGAATAACAGACTACAAAATGATTTTCATGCATGTAGATAACTATAAAGTGATTTTCCTTCAAATTATTGGGCTGGCCAAACTACTTGTCAGGGATTTACTGGAACATCCTACAGAAACCTGAATGAATATTTTGGCCAACCCAACTTCTTTTTTATTTTTTTAAGTTGTTTTAACAGATAAACTTCATTGTTCTACCTCCAACACTATATTTTAGCACATTCTTTCTGGTCTCTGAACCTAGGTGCTACAAAAAGTTTACTTTGAAGAAAATTAAATAAGAAAGGTTCCTAATGAACTAGCCCAGTCACCTCAGCAACTTTTATTTTTTAACTTTTTTTTTTCTTCCCCCTAGCTTTGTTACAGAAGCCAAAAAAAGTGTTTGAAGCAAGGAATTCACAAGCCTCACTGCTGTATAACAACCTTATCATTATATTGTACTTTTAGTTTGCACTCTTGGACAATACGCTATCAAAAAGAACTGATTTACTGATTTAACTTCTAAGGTACATAATGATAAAGCACCTTAGAAATTCTTATAGCAAGAACACATAATATTCTTTTTCCACTTGGGGAGAAAATTGCATGTATGATTTCTTTTCAATATTTGAAATATTTTCATTCCATATCTACAAAATATGAGCACTAGTTTTGCAAATGCTTGCTTCAAAATCCTCAATCATTATTTACTTGAAAGATAGCTCTGAATATATAAAAATTTTAGGGACCATGATTAATCAGGGCAAGAGTTCACACAAGTATTTACTTGATTCTTCTCTCTCTCTCTCTCTCTCTATCTTTTTCTTTCTTTCTCTCTCATCAAAGCCAGGGCATGTCAGGTTTGACATGGCAGTTGTCCAGAGGGATTTGCTCCCAATTATTTTGATCTAATGCTCTTTGTCTCTGTGATGACAAAGAAATAGCATGTTTTTCATCAAAGGCAGGAAATGCATTATTCTTTCTTTGATCTCTAAAGGGGAATTCTTGAGTAGAAAGGTGAGAGGATAGCCCTTAAGACTTTTAAATGCTCTAATCTGAAAATAAATAAACTAATCTTATGTGAAAAGTTAGACACTTCTAAAAGCCCAACTCCAAAATAATAGGCCCTGATTTTATATTAACCTTTAAATCACAATGACCCCTCCTGTTTTGAACAACTCTGTATCTCTGAGTCCCAAATTGAGGATACTTTAATCATCTGGAAACCTGATGCCATATTTTAGCTTCAAAATATATAAATAAGATCCTAAAACACAATTTTGTATCTTAAAGCATTGTCTGTTTGGTCAAGTCCTTTCTCTTCATCTTTGCTCATGGTATGTTTGACCAACCCTGACTGAACCAGCAACATCTGTATCTTCTCTCCCCCTCCTTTCAAGTCCCCTTCAGTTCTGAACATCATACTCATTTCTCCAGTCAGCTCACTGGAGGCCTGGTATCCTGTTATCTTATTTTCCTTTTTCAATATGTGTGTATATGTGTCTGTCTGAAAGGATATCTGTGTGCCTCTCCCCCTTTTGAGACATGTGAATATTAACAAGAATTCATTTATTTAGTCCACTCTCCTCCTCTCAACTCAATTGCATCACCACATAAAAATTAGGTATAATCTGGGGATTTCCCTGGCAGGGAGATTCCCAATGCAGGGATCCCTAGTCCCAATGCAGGGAGCATGGGTTCAGTCTCTGGTTGGGGAACTAAGATTCCACATGATGCACAGTATGGCCAAAAAGCAAAAATTAGGTACAACTTTCACTCTATACTTCAAAAAAGAGTTCAGAAAACCACACACAAAAAATAATTTTATCAAAAGATGTTTGATTCTTTATTTCATACACAAAATATTAATTTGAGGTAGATAACTATGCCTCAACATATTAGCTAAAGCTATAAAGCTTCTAGAAGAAAACCTAGAAGAATATTTTCATGACCTTGATTTGACCCAGATTTCTTAGAACACACCAAACTAAAATATAAAGGACAAATTCAAGAGACTGAACTTCATCTAGGTTTAAACTTCTACATATTTTTAAAAATCATTAGAAAATTAATTGCCGGGAGCCAGCATGAGGAACCCCGCCCATGGTGAAGGTCATGAGGAAAGAAGCCTGACAAAATGCAAGGGCGTGATCAGGCTTCAGGGGGAACCCCTGAAATTTCCTGCACATCCACCCCCAAAACCAGAGTCTGCCTGCTGTACTACATTATACTTTTCATCCACTCTTCTAACATTAACAGGGGACCTATCACCCAACCACCTTTCTCTGGGAAAGGTTAATTTAGAGCTTTTAGATAATAAGTCTCCTGGGCATAACAGAGTGTTCCAATCTAAACCCCTCTGATGGCTTTTTAGCCTGGCTGCAGGACTCTTACAGCTGTGCATGTGATTGTTTACAGTCTCCTAACCAGGAGAGGCACAGGAAGCTTAAAACACCCTAGGAATGCAGGGGGTTCCGAGGTGTCAAGATCATTAGAATAAAACTTATTAACCATTTCATTGTTGAGCCAATACTTGCTGCCAAATTTTCATATCTTTTATTTGTTGATATAGTTGGTATATAGAAAAAACAAGTAGCAACATTAGATCTTTGAGTTAAGTACCTTCTTTGTTATAACCCGCCACGCCTTTGTTCTATAGAGATGTAACTTTAGTGCTTTAAGGAGATGCAGATTAAAGAAAAACACTTCAGGGGAAACGAGATTAACATTCATTAAGGAAGAGAGCCAAAAAGTGCTAGCAAGCCTCTGGGCCAGGAGATAATGTAAATCACCTGAGACCTTTTGTATACAAAAAGATATACAGAAAGGGTCAGGACTGCTGCCCCTGCATGACTCTGTATCGTCCATTATGTAAAATTTAGGGTGTATAAACACCTTTTAAATAATAAAGTTGGAAGGGTTTTTGCACAAGCTTGGCCTCCCCCGAGTCGATTATTTCTCTTGCTCCCTCTCCCTCCCTCTCCTTTTCAGGCTGATCTCTTGGAACGCGGAGGCTCACCGAGTCTACTTACTTGCCTGGGCTTCTGAGACCCATGCAAGAGGGAGCCCAAAGCAGGGCACCCTCCGCTATTCAAGTGGGCGCCTGTGGCCCAATGTAGACGGTGCAAGTTCCTTGTCTGGAACTTTATTGGTTTTCCATGCAAACCAAGTTAATCAGCCTCTTTTCTCCACTCATTTTCTTACTATACTATTTTTTCTTAATCTAATCTTATATTTCTAATTAAATAAATCTCTCCTCACCGACTCCGTCCACCCTTCAAATTATCCTGGATCCACTGGGGCTGGACCCTGACAATTAATAGGCAAGATCGACTCATGAAGTGTTAAAGAAAACATATATTTAAAAAGGACTTGTGCCCAAAATACATAAATAACTTTTTCAACTTAAAAATAAAAGTTGTTTTTCTTTCTGGCTTACTTCACTCCGTATAATCGGCTCAAGTTTCATCCACCTCATTAGAACTGATTCAAATGTATTCTTTTTAATGGCTGAGTAATACTCCATTGTGTATATGTACCAGAGCTTTCTTATCCATTCTTCTGCTGATGGACATCTAGGTTGCTTCCATGTCCTGGCTATCATAAACAGTGCTGCAATGAACATTGGGGTACACATGTCTCTTTCAATTCTGGTTTCCTCAGTGTGTATGCCCAGCAGTGGGATTGCTGGGTCATAAGGTAGTTCTATTTCCAGTTTTTTAAGGAATCTCCACACTGTTCTCCATAGTAGCTGTACTAGTTTGCATTCCCACCAACAGTGCAAGAGGGTTCCCTTTTCTCCACACCCTCTCCAGCAATTGTTGCTTGTAGACTTTTGGATTGCAGCCATTCTGACTGGTGTGAAATGGTACCTCATTGTGGTTTTGATTTGCATTTCTCTGATAATGAGTGATGTTGAAAATCTTTTCATGTGTTTGTTAGCCATCCGTATGTCTTCTTTGAAGAAATGTCTATTTAGTTCTTTGGCCCATTTTTTGATTTGGTAACGATAACCCTGTATGCGAGACAGCAAAAGAGACACACATGTATAGAACAGTCTTTTGGGCTCTGTAGGAGAGGGAGAGGATGGGATGATTTGGGAGAATGGCATTGAAACATTTATAATATCATATAAGAAACGAATCGCTAGTCTAGGTTCGATGCAGGATACAGGATGCTTGTGGCTGGTGCACTGGGATGTCCCAGAAAGATGGTATGGGGAGGGAGGTGGGAGGGGGGTTCAGGATTGGGAACATGTGTACACCCGTGACGGATTCATGTTGAGGTATGGCAAAACCAATACAGTATTGTAAAGTAAAATAAAGTTAAAAAAAAAAGAAAAGTTGAGTAATATAATGAAAATTTACAAAATATGTGAACAGAAGATAAATAAATGGAAAATAGACATTAAAAAGGTGCTGAACATTACTGGACCATAGGAAAATGAGACATGCCTTCATACCATCTATTTAAAAGACTGATTAAACAGTGGTATGGATATGAAGCAACTGGAATTCTCATATGTAGCTTGTTTGAGATCAGTAAAACCCAAAAGTTCCATTCAGAAATGTAAACCTGCCCAAAGAACTGAAGACATAAGTCCACAAAACATTGTAATATGTTCTTGGCATTTTTATTTATAATAGTCCAAAGGAAAAACAACTCAAATGTTCAACATCAGGAGAGTAATATGATATTGAACAAAATGATAAAGGCCAAAAATATATTCTGTGTTAAAACAGAAGTTTTGCCAAGGGTGACACAGGAGAAGGACAAGAGGGCGCTGGGTGGAATGAAGGGAGAGCTCAGAGCACAATGCATATCCAGCAACATTTCTGCTTGCCCCTGGGAGCTCTGGAGTCAAGACTGACCACTGGTGCCTCTGCTTAGAGAAGAAACAGCTGGACCCTCGTGCCACCAACGTGTGCAGTAATTGCCTGTGCTTTACTTCCCAGGTGGTGCTAGTAGTGAAGAAGCCTCCTGGCAATGTAGGAGACATAAATGATGCAGGTTCAATCGCTGGGTCAGGAAGATCCCCTGGAGGAGGGCATGGCAACCACTTCAAGAATTCTGTGGACAGTGGAACATAGAAGGCTATAGTGTATGGGGTTGCAAAGAGTTGGACACAACTGAAGCAGCTTAGCAGCAGCAGCAGCAGCAGCAGCAGCAGAAGCGACTGAGCACACACATTCTCTAAGAAGGGCTTGACCTGAAGCTACTGCCACCTCATGTAGCACATAGGCTATTGCCAAAAATAATGTGGCCATGGCTCAAAAGTTGAGGCAGACCCTGCAAAGGGCCATGGTGAGAGGTCTCCTTGAGCACACTCCTGGCACCAACAAGGAGTATTTCCTGGAGGAGCATTTGCATAGGCCAGCTCCATACAACCACCCTGTGAAGTCTGAATTGTGCGCATTTCAAAACTAACCTATAGTACAAGATGCAATGATGGTGGTTGTCTTTAGGGAACAGAAAGACATGAGTTCGTGGTTATGAAGGGTTATAAGAGTGCTTTCTGTGGAGCTAGCCATGTCCTATTTCTTAACCAAAGTGCAGGTTACCTAAGTATTTTTATTTTATGACATTTCATCACTTACAGTATGTAGACTTTTAGTACATATTTTGTTTAATTCAAAGAAAAGCAGTTTCAACAATTTTAGTAATGACTGCATAAGATGGATGACATTTTGGGGAATGAGTGAAAGGTGGAAAAATTTAGAATATAGACACACACATTCCTTTATATATATATACATAAAGCATAACGGAGAAGGCATTGGTACCCCACTCCAGTACTCTTGCCTGGAAACTCCCATGGACACAGGAGCCTGGTAGGCTGCAGTCCATGGGGTCGCTAAGAGTCGGACACGACTGAGTGACTTCACTTTCACTTTCATGCATTGGAGAAGGAAATGGCAACCCACTCCAGTGTTCTTGCCTAGAGAATCCCAGGGACGGGGGAGCCTGGTGGGCTGCCATCTGTGGGGTCGCACAGAGTCGGACAAGACTGAAGCAACTTAGCAGCAGTAGCAGCAGCATACAGCATAACACACAGCAAACAGCTTCTGTAGTGCTGTCTTGAAAGAAAAGGGCTTCTCTGGTGGCACAGTGGGTAAGAATCTGCCTGACAATGAAGGGGACATGGGTTGGATCCCTGGTGCTGAAAGATTCCACATGCTACAGCGCTACAGCTACTGAAGCCTGTGTGTCTAGAGTCTGCCTCACTACAAGAGAAGCCACTGCAATGAGAAGCCACCGCAATAAGAAGATGTGCACCACAGCTAGAGAGGACTCTCTACTCTCTACAACTAGAGAAAAGCCTGCAGGCAGCAATGAAGACTGGCACAGCCAAAAATTAACAAATGAAATAAATAAAAATTAAAAAAAGCTTTAAAAATAAGACGTATATGAAAGTACAAGTGATTATAATATCAAGATGCCTATTATTTTTTTCTTTTTTCTTTTTCTAAATTTTACTTTACAATACTTATTACTGAAGTGTCAGATTAGAAGTCTAATGAGCTGTTTCAGACAAAATCTGATAAAACGTGTAATTTAATGGACTTTGAAAAAAACCCACTAAAAATAACCCACAAATCTAATGTAAATTCTTGCAATGTATTCACTTTTCCTGAAGCAATTTTGTTCTTCTTCTTCAAATTTCTACTTTCAAAGCTGATATAAGTGACAAGTTATTAATTGTTAGTATGTAGTAAATATTTATTGAATTAAATCCATCAAAAGTAGGCTGACACTAGAAATTTCATTTGTATTATTTCTTCTATCACTGGGAACCGTAATATGCAAAAATTCATGTTTGTCTTGTTTTCAACACATATACAATACTTAGGTAAATGTATGTGTTGATAAAGCTACCATATATTAGGCTCTATTCCAGTTCCAAGGGATAAAAAGAGAACAAAGCTCTTACATAAGGAAATAAAATAGCAGCTAGTAAAATACCCTCTTGTAATCAACCATATTATAGTATACAAACAGTAAAGAAAGAGGTGGAAGCATGAAGAACAAAGTTATTACATTTCTGTCTTTAATGTTAAGGGAAAGTCTCTGCTATTAAAAGCCTCAAGTTTTCCATAATGTATAAATAAGAGTTTGTCCAGCAAACAAGGAAAGGATGGGTGTGTTCAGTAGGAGGAAAATATAACTAAAGACAGAGAAGGGTGAAGGAGAAGTCTTGTGACACTCATAATGGTTCGAGAGTGTAAATGGGTGTAATTTGGAGGAAGGACAAAGCAGACTGGTGGACAGAAGCTGGAAAATGAAGTTGTGGAATGTACGATGGTGCATTAGGATGAATGGAGGAGACTAGGACAGTAACACAAAGCCAGGCTTTGTGGACAGAAGATGGGGCTTCAGAGAAGGCAAGATTATAGAGGCAGAGAAGTCAGTCAAGAGACAGGGAGAGGATTATTCAGACATTTAAAAAAAAGGGTGACATTTGCAGCAACATGGGTGGATGTAGAGATGATCACATCAAGTGAAGTAAGCCAGGCAGAGAAAGAAAAATGCCATATTGATATCATATATATGTAGAATCTTAAAAAAATGATACAAATAAGCTTATTTACAGAACAGAAGTAGACTTACAGACACAGAAAGCAAACTTATGATCACCAAAGGGGATAAAGAGTAGGAGGGATAAATTAGGAATTTTGGATTAACAGACATGCACCACTATACATAAGACAGGTAAACAACAAGGGCCTACTGTATAGTACGGGGAACTATATTCGGTGTCTTATAATAACCTATAATGGAAAAGTTTCTGAAAAAGAATAAATATATATACAAATGAAATCTATACACAACTAAATCTATATATATATGTCTATATATAACTAAATATATATATAACTAAATATATATGTATATGTGTGTGTGTGTATATATATACACTAAATCACACTTGCTGTACACCTGAAACACTGTGAACCAACTACATCTCAACTTTTAAAGAAAGAGACAAGGATAGAAAAGCAGATAGGGAAGTAGAAGGGACTGCTGCTGCTGCTGCTGCTAAGTCGCTTCAGTCGTGTCCGACTCTGTGCGACCCCATAGACGGCAGCCCACCAGGATTCTCCAGGCAAGAACACTGGAATGGGTTGCCATGTCCTTCTCCAATGCATGAAAGTGAAGAGTAAAAGTGAAGTCGCACAGCCGTGTCTGACTCTTAGCGACCCCATGGACTGCAGCCTATCAGGCTCCTCCGTCCATAGGATTTTCCAGGCAAGAGTACTGGAGTGGGTCGCCATTGCCTTCTCCAGTAGAAGGGATTACTGGTGTGTTAATTCAAAAATCCAGGGAAGAGGAGGCTTCAAGAAGAAGATGGCCACCTGGGTGAGAAGTTGTGCAGAGTCAGGCAGGATGAACTCTGAGGAGGAAATCTTGGCTCCCACCGAGCTCAGGGATGCTCACAGAGAGGGAGGGCAAACCAGAATGCATGGGACCAGGAAAAAGGAGAGGGGAGGGGCAACTGGACGCTTGTGCTGTTGATTGATTATAAAATTGTTTTTTTTTTTGCATTTGAGAGTGGGAGGAAATGGATGAAGCATCATTTGAAAAGACAAAGAGAAGGCAATCATTTGTTTTTAAAAACTGGAAAGGCAAAACCACAGTTGTAAGCTGAGTGGAATAAGCCTATAGGGAAGGAATAATTGAAGACTGAAGAACCGAGGGCAGGGGACTATTGGAGAGAAATGTTCTTTTTATTCCCTGAGCTCTGAGCTTGGATGCACAGAAAGAAGAATGAGCATGTAGGTGCTTGAACTTAGAAGCAGAGGGACTGATTTAACAAGTGAACTTGGTCAAGGACTGTGGGGGTTTCCGCAGAAGAGAAGGCTACACTCAAATTCTTTAGAAACAGCTCAGCTCTAGAGTCACAGGAATAAGATGTCCTGTGAGGCTTCCCTGGTAGCTCAGCCATAAAGAATCCGCCTGCAATACAGGAGACGTGAGTTCAATCCCTGGGCCAGGAGTTTGCCCTGGAGAAGGAAATGCAACCCACTGCAATATTCTTGCCTGGGAAATCTCATGGACAGAGAAGACTGGCAGACTACAGTCCATGGGGTTGCAAAAGGGTTGGACACGACTTAGCAACTAAACAATTTGGTGCTGGAATTTGACTGGTGGTCCAAGTTGGAACCTTGCCTCAAAAGCCCCTACACTGACTGAACAAGTACATATCCCACTTCTAACCATTTCCTCTCCCTGTCTGTCCCTACCCCCAACCATAGGACAGATAAGAGACACTCTGTGTCTAGTGCTGCCTGAGAGCAGTGCACCCAGGACCCTGGCTCTTTCAGGAGAGAAGTTCTGCCACCTTAACCCCATCACCCTGTACCACCCTTTCCTTTTCCCTGGACCATCTAGATCTAACAATGTTGATGGTGGGTCAGGCTTAATATATTAACACTTATGATAAAAAAAAAAAAAAAAAAAAAACAAGAAGAATATGATCATCACAACAACCACCTGCAAAGTTGGGACCTCAAGGCACAAAGAGAGAAGCACGTTGACTTGAACCACATTTCACATGCTGCCGAACGGTTCAAATCCAGGCAGCAAGAGCGCTGAAAACACCAGCCCCTCCCTTAATCCCAGCAAGAATGGGTTGAGAGACTGGCCTGAGAATACAGCAGTCATGTTTTCAGATATTATTCTCTGTGCAAAGTTGAGCTAAAGGACTTGGAGACTTAGGCCTGAGTTTTCAAAGACCTCCAGTAGGTTTGTGTTTTGAGCATTTGCAACTAAATAGTTCATGATTAATTCTGAAACAATCCAAACTGTTCTCCAAAGGAAATTAAGTGAACTGGAGCTGTGCTGGACACTTTCAAATACTACTGAGCTCTTTTCACCTCCATAAGAAATCCTTCCATTGTACACAGGATTTTCTGCCTTAAACTATCTGAATATGAAGAAGTAACACATATGAGTACAAACAAATTTATTACTTAAGTTAGTCTCTGTAAATTTCAAGCATCCAGGGAAAGTCAAAAGTTTACTTAATTTTTAATGTATTTTCAAATGTTGTGAAAACATGAATTGATGCTATTGCAGCAACATGGATGGGCCTAGAGATTATCAGACTAAGTGAAGTAAGTCAGACAGAAAAAGACAAATATCATCTGCTATTGCTTATATGTAGAATCTAAAAAATAATAATACAAAGGAACTTATCTACAAAACAGAAATAGGCACACAGAAATAGAAAACAAACTTGTAGTTAGCAAAAGAGGAAAAGGAGGGGGAGGGATAAATTAGGAGTTTGGGGTGAACATATATATGCTACTACGCATATAAAATAGATAAAAAACAAGGACATACTGTTCAGCACAGGGAACTACATTTAGTGTCTTGTAATAAGCTACAGTGGAAAAGAATTTGGAAAAGAATGCATATATATAAAAAAGATACATGTGTGTATATAACTGAATGATTTTGCTGTACATCTGAAATGAGCACAACATTGTAAATCAATTGTAGTTAAAAAAACACATCAGCAAAATGTGTATATTTTATCACTGTAAAAGTTCAGCAATCTCAAATCAAAGGAGGGTAGATAAAAATAAAATCTCTCTTATCAAGAAGAAACTCCTCTCTCTCTCTCTCTCTCTCTCTCTCTCTCTATATATATATATATATATATATATATATATATATATAAAATCACAAGTTTTTATTGTAATGTACAGAGAAATGGCTGTACTAGACATGCTCTATGAAAGGGTCCTGTTAGTATTTCATTGATGACATATCTCAGAGTGGTCAGTAAAAGAATCATACTTCATGCAAAATTATACACAATGACTTGCATCATCAAATAATTTGTAATAATAGCTAAATCCTAAGAATTTGCCTCTTTTTTGTAAGTTAATTGGCTATTGGTAGACTAAATAAGATACATCCTGGGTTCTCTAGAATTTGAGGTAGGAAGACTTGGAGACAAGAGATACTTCAGGAAAAATAAAGAGTGGATAACTTGATGGAGTAGCTCTTGTTCCAGAAGGTGCATAATAGATCAGCTGCCTTCCAAGTCTCTGGGGGGTCCACATTGCATCTGTAGCAGAAGTTTAATGCCAAGTTCTGTTTAGATCAATGACTTTCAAACTGAAAGCATCAGGCTCACCTGGGACATTTGTTTAAAATTCAATTTCTTGTCCAATATCATAAAAGTTTCTATATCAACAAAAGTAAAGTAGGACACAGAAATCTGTCTTTACATCACTTCTAGTGATTCTGTTACTAATGGTTCAGGCACCACCCTTTGAAAAGTGTGTAAAGTTTTGATCATCTACTCAGGATAAGAAAATATCAGAGTTTAAAACTCTAAGTTTAGCTTTTTCTTATCTGCATTATTGCAGTAAAGAATGCTAATCCAATCAAATTTGACAAGGAATCAGATAGAATTTGAATGATCTCTTAGTTATTAGTAATGAGCTTTTAGCCTAAATACACATTGGATCTTGAGATATTGACAATCAAGTATAGTTATATAATTTACAAAGAAACTAAGTATACTTCAGTGAATTGAAGGTAAGAACTCAAAATTTCATCCTGACAGGGTGAATAAGCAAAATTATTTTGGTCATTCAACAGTTTGGCCTATGGGTAATAAAACGCTTATATTAATAGATCACTGTTACCTCGCGGCTTCCTGCTGCCTGTACCCTGATTTCCAAAGCTTTCCACTGCAGCATCTCTTATCTTGGGTTATTCTGCAGACATTGCTTCAGTCTCCCCCTCCATCCTAACTCTTTCCCTTCCTCCTTCCCCTGGTTTCCTGGCTACTTTCCACTCAGCAATCTCTCTCCAGATTATACCTTAAAAACTCCTTTACTAGACCTTTCTAACACATTTGGAACTAAGTTAGCTTCCTCTCTTTGTATGTCATCCTTAAGTACTCAGCAATTTCATTATTAAAACAATCAGCTTTTTAATTTTTTTTTATATTGAACCACATAAAGCTGTTTGTATATTTTGGAGATTAATCCTTTGAGGCATCATCTGCATTTTTTTTTTCATTCTGTTGATTCTCTTTTTGTTTTGTTTACCATTTCCTTTGCTGTGCAAAAGCTTTTGAGTTGCATTAGATCTCATTTGTTTATTTTTATTTTCATTATCTTAGGAAGTGGATCAAAAAAAAAAGAGATTGCTGTGATCTATGTCAAATTGTTCTGCTTATGTTTTCCTCTAAGAGTTTTATAGTGACTGGCCTTACATTTAGGTCTTTAATAAATAGATAATCTTCAAGGACATACTATATAGCTCAGGGAACTCTTTTCAACATTCTGTAATAATCCATATGGGAAAAGAATCCAAAAATGAATTGTGATTACTTCTTTATTTTCTCCAATAGTCAGTATAAACTGAGGTCAGGAGCCAGGATTCTCTTTCTCACTGCCTACCACTGCCATTATGAAGCCTGTTTGTTTAATTCTTAAAAAAAAAAGAGAAGGTTTAGAGTACCTTTTAGGTAATTACAGGCAAAAGCAAATTCATATGTCTTCAATTATCTTCCTGAAAACTTAGGTTACCAGGAAGTATAACAAAAGTGCCTGGGGTTTAAATGAGGCCTGTAATCTGGGTTACTCAGTTGAGTAACTCCTAAGAGTAAATCAGCAATTTCACTTAGCTGGTGAAAAATATATAAAGGTCCAATGTTCTCAGGAAGCTTTGAGCATTTGAAATTTTGTATAAATTTTTTTTCTTTAAATGGTTCTTATAAAACAAACTAAAAAAACAAACACAATCACACTAAATTCCTTATAGAAAATGAAAGTGCTGCAGAAAAGGTAATAGTTTATTGTCATTTTGCCAATAAATATATTGACATTCTGACTTTCATTCAACCTTTCAAACATTCTCTACAAAGAGCTGCAGATTTGGAGATGAGCCAATCTGTTTTAAAAGAAGAAAATTTATGCCAACAATAAAGTTCCCGTGACTGAACACTTGAAATAAGAATTATAAAGTGACATCAATAGGGCAAGGACATTCTTTTAGGCAATGAACTTAGAGAAATTTCTGTTTCTATAACAAGCCATAATGCTTACATAACTCAACTAGAATGCTTTTATAATGGTTTAACTCTGCTCAATGTTATGTGACAGCCTGGATGGGAGGGGAGTTTGGTGAAAAATGGATATACGTATATGTATGGCTAAGGCTTCCCTGGTGGCTCAGACGGTAAAGCATCTGCCTGCAGTGCGGGATACAGGTTCAATCCCTGGGTTGGGAAGATCCCTGGAGAAGGAAACGGCAACCCACTCCAGTACTGTTGCCTGGAAAATTCCATGGACTGAGGAGCCTGGTAGGCTACAGTCCATGGGGTCACAAAGAGTTGGACACGACTGAGAATCTTCACTTTATATGTATGGCTGTTCTCCGGAAACTATCACAACATTGTTAATCAGGTATATTACAATACAAAATAAAAAGCTTTTTAAAAGATCTACAAAATAATTAACTTTAACAAATGCAAAAATACCTAGAATATGTTGAACATTATGTTTCCTATTTAATGAAATAGGACAGGCTTTCCAACAGAAAGAGGGATAGGAAAGGGTAAAAGGTGTGGTGAGGAAACTTTAAAAAAAAATTAGTCCATCTGGTTCATAAATTTTCCTTCACTTATACTTATTAATCACTGTGATACAAATAATTTTTGTCTTTAATTAAACATACTATATTCACTTCCTAGGTTTTTCTTATTAATAGTGTTAGTATTTGACATTCATTTTTGTGTGATTTAGAACCTAGGTTTATGATGTAGTGGAATTACATTTATATAGATTTTTTAATGTACTAGTTATAATAGCAGACATATTAAAAAGAGTGACTCATATAGTAATCATGTAAATGCTCCATCATGAATATAATATAAGAGCCATGCAATTTTTCTTGTGATTTCATTGTATAATATGCCTTTACTAAGTTTAATGTGCTTAAGGCATAACTTCGTAGTTGTTCCTGTAATAGATTGGTTTGTGCTAATGATTCGTTCTTTTTTTTTTTTTCTAATGAAATTGCTCCTTGAAATGGGAAAATGTGGTTTATTTTGAGAATGATCCTGTTTAATGTTTTAGCCTAAGAAAGACTTGAGCGAAATTAACTGTTCTATGGTTCATGAATTATTTCTGGCATCTGTTACCATCTCTCATAAAGAAAGGTTGAAGGGAAAACAAACTGTATAACCCCACTGGTGATCACTGTCAAAACAATGCTAAAATGGCATTGCTAAAATAAAAATATTTATCTATTTCTCATCCTGTTGTTACATCCCAATTTGTCATCATAAACACTGAAAAGTTGAGAGACAGACTGACATTGATGAAGTCTGGACCCCAAATGACAATATAATACCTTACATTTCTAAGACATTTGGTCTCAGAATATCTAAGCACTTTGAATATTTTAAAGGATTTTAGTTGACACTGCTAGGACAATAAGAAATGGAAAATGACTACAACTATGTGTTATATTTAAGAAGTGGCTTTCATAATAGCAAAAACTGCTTGTATAGGAATGAAGTGCAAAAGAGAATTTGGTGTCACGGTTTTCACTTTGAATAGTAGAAGCTACACTGAAAGGTGTTCTCTTACTGCTAATGGTCAGGTCTTTCCACAACCATGATTTATTTTACTAGAAGCTGGAACAGGTGTGGTCTCTTTTTGGCAAAGTCTTCCTGAAGTTCATACCTTACTTGGGCTTCAGGTTTCAGATCTGTTTAACAAGACTGCTGAATGCCGTGCAACCCAAGAACTTCTATCTTATTACACGAACAGAAGACTGACTTACTATGAAAGCCTTCATCTGAAAATCCAGTTTCTCATTTTGAATTTGGCAAAATTAATGTACATGATCTCCAGGATGTTGGTATGAAGTCTCATCTTAGGAAAATTGTCTTCATGGCAAGTTTTAACAAAATGAATATTAAAGTGGACACATATGCTGGACAATTTTATTTCCATAAATAAATGTCAGCTTTGGCTGAGGACCAAACAGTACTTTTCAAGAGCTGGAATAATTATTATCAAAGTGAATGGCAAGAAAAGAAGGAGGTCAAAGGCAAGTGTGTTTTTGTTGCTTAGGATACAACAATTTTGCCATGAACTCTCTAAAAAAATAAATATAAGTAGGGTAAAGGGAAAAAAATGAAGAGTTTCCAGACTCGAATTAAACACAAGGATTTCACCTTAGGTCAAATACCATTTACTGACTTTATGAAAGAAGCCTTATAATTGCCTTATTTCCTTTGAAAAATATACGGCGTTGTGCCAGCAGGTACTTGGTGGTGCTATTCGCGTGGCCAATTCATCCAAGGAGCTGTTGCTTGTCCCTGCAGCTGAAGGTCTAGTGCATTTTTTAAGTTCCCAGGAAAGCGATTGTCACAGGTCAGTCTGCGGCTCCTGATGGCTATAAATGGCTCTGTGTAATGAGAATAGGTAGATCAACATGGCTCAGGCTCTGAAGTGAAACTTCATCTTATTTCTGGCACCGCAAGTACAAACCTGATCCTTATCTGTCAAAGAAAAAACATTCCTCCTTAAAGGCCGGCATCACTCTTGACAATTTCCACATACCTCTAGAAAATTATGAAAGACCCATTGTATCAAAACCTGGGGTAAACAGGATATTTCAGGCCTGTTAGTGTGATCGAGTTAATCTGTACATTTCACTTTGTTTTAGCAGTATCTGATAAAAAAGAATTCTTCAACACTCTTTATACTTTTTGATTCCACCCTGACTTGAGCAGACAAAACTATGAAATAGGAATAAAAAGAAAAATAAGAAGACAATATAATTAAAAGACACTGAGAGTCTATGGGATTTTGTTTTTCATGGGCTTGGTGCCACTACTGATGGTGTACCTGTGGCTGTTGTCCTGGGTAAAGATACACAGCCACTCCTGGGCTTCCATTGACCAGAAAGTGTTTGAGCCCCATTTTCATTCTAAACTGCCCAGTAAAATGTTTTTTGTAAAAAAAAAAAAAAAAACAAGACATTGTTTGTTTTCTACTTTGTCCATTTTCTCAGTATAGAAAATTTTCAATATTAGCATTTCCAGATGAGACTAGAAAACTAGAGGACAGATACACACACATAGTGGAATACAATGAACTCTGGGGTTAAAAAGCCTTATTTAATGTTGCACCTCAACAAGGTATTTATCTTCCCCAAGTACATTCTCCAGATGGAAAATAAAAATGTATGCTGCTTTGAAATAACATTCTCAGGATTATAGGAGGCAAATTAACAACCTGCTTTCTATTTTACATAATATGTCATGAATGATGAAGCAAACACCCCTCAACCTGCCATCAGTTGAAGAAATAGGACATTTCTAGCACCTCTGAAGTGACCCCGTGCCCCTCATGAACACCCTTCAATTACAAGGGTAACTGCTACTGTGAATTGTTTTGTTTAAGACCTCACTTTTGGTTATTTTCTTACTATATGAATCTCTAACAAAATTTTAAGTTCTGTATATATGGTGAATTGATATAAGTGATATTATAAGAAATATATTCCCCTGCAACTTGCATTCTATTTAGTCATTATAATGATTCTAATTCCTTGTTGATAGTGCAGTTTGGGGCTGCTACGAACAATGCCATTTTTAAATGCCTTTTGTTTATATTTTGGTCCCATGGCATGTGGAATCTTAGTTCCCTAACCAAGGATTGAACCTGCATCCTCTCCATTGGAAGGATGGAGTCTTAACTGCTCGACCACCAAGGAAGTCCCTGAACAATGTTGTTTTGAAAACACACTCAAGCGTGTCACTGTCCCACACCTGCCAGGTCCTGTGAATGGATCTGCTGGATCATTGAGCAGGCACATTTCAGTTTTGTAAGACTTCACCCTGCTTCCCAAAGCAGGAGGGGAAATATAAACTCCTACCAGCTTCTGTAGAAAGTTAATTATTTGTTCATTCAAAAGGAAAAGGAACTTCCTTCTGGCATTCTTGGAGGTAATTTTTAAATAACTTTTCAATTCTTTCCAGGACAGCAGATAATTATGGTTTTTTTCTTCTTTTTTCAGTTTAGCTTCTCTTGGAGAAAATGCTGGGTATACAGAATGACAGAGAATAGCATTGATTTTATGTAATTTTAACTTTTTAGAATAGAGTTGAAAATCATATTCTTTGGTAACAGTCCAATAGTCTGGTTATTTGTAATATGGATGTGCTTCCAGCCCAGGAAAGCATTGAAGTGGCAAGTGAAGGGGGGGTTGGTGGAGAAGAGAGAGCAGGTGCTCGTGATAACCTATTCAAATAAAGTTTCTTAGACTGTGCATTCTAATATCCAAGTGACATTGAAGGTTGCACCTTTAAAATACAGACTTAATAAACACAAAATACATAATTCATTTCTCGATGTTGATGGTCATAGTTTATACTGGGAGAGATAAGCCCAGAGGAAAAGAGAGAGAGGGACATCCTTCACAGATACACACATATGAATAGAACAGCATTTGGAAAGAATAAACCATCAGCCATGTCTTCCATGGGGCTTCCCAGGTGGCGCCAGTGGTAAAGAACTCGCCTGCCTGTGCAGGAGATGTGGGTTCAATTCCTGGGTTGAGAAAATCCTCTGGAGGAAGGCATGGCAATCCAGTCCATTGTCCTTACCTAGAGAGTCCCATGGACAGAGGAGCCTGACTGGCTACAATCCACAGAGTTGCAAAGAGTCAGACAAAACCGAAGCGATTTAGCATATACACATGCATGCCTTCTGTTTTGAAACTGTACTCAGTGGGCCAAGGAATACATCTAGGTTCTTTGTGGTAGTCTTAAAGCATGTTTGCAATGGACTGAAATGGAAGATGGCATTTCATTATCATCCAGTTCTCATGGGAGCAGAGAATTCTCCAACATGTTTCAAAGATATAAAGATCCTGCCTTTTATCCGAGTCCTCCCCTGCCCCAGTTGGATATAAGGAATGTAAACATTAGAGAGGCTTCCCTGGTGGCTCAGACAGTAAAGCGTCTGCCTACAATGTGGGAGACCTGGGTTAGATCCCTGGGTTGGGAAGATCCTCTGGAGAAGGCAATGGCACCCCACTCCAGTACTCTTGCCTGGAAAATCCCATGGATGGAGGAGCCTGGTAGGCTACAATCTATGGGGTCGCAAAGAGTCGGACACGACTGAGTGACTTCACCTCACCTCACCTCAAAATTTCAGTCTGTGAATGATCACTCACCTTGGCAAACTCAGAAGGTGTCTGAGATTTCATTATCCTAGTCTAGAGTGTAAAAGTATCCCAAAGCACAAGAATATTTACAGATGATAACAAGAAGCCTTAGTACACAAAACATGACCCTAAATCCAAAATAAGTGTTTATTAGATACGTTCTTGTGTAATCTAACATCCAGACCGTTTACTGGAGAGGCAGTACAGGGGAGGGGTCAAGAGATATAAACTAGTACAGCCACTATGGAGTACAGTATGGAGGTTCCTTCAAAAACTGCAAATAGAGCTCCCTTAGGGTCCTGCAATTCCACTGCTGGGCACATATCTGGAGAAAACTCTAAGTCGAAAAAGTGCTTGCATTACAATGTTCATCGCAACACATTTTACAATAGCCAGGACTTGAAAGCAACCTGTGTCAATTGACAGAGGAATGGATAAAGAAGATATGGTACATTTATACAATGAAATATTACTCAGCCATAAAAAAGAATGAAATAATGCCATTTGCATCAACACAGATGGATTTAGAGATTGTCATACTAAGTGAAGCAAGTCAGAAAGAGACCAATGAGCATCATATGATATCATTTATATATAGAATATTAAAAAATGATATAGCTGAACCTACATACAAAACAGAAATAGACTCACACAGAAAACAAAAAGAAAGGGGAGTGAAGAGGGGTAAATTAGGAGTATGGAATTAGCATATACATACTACTATATATAAAATAGATAACTAATAAGGGCCTACTGAATAGCACAGGGGATTATACTCAATATCTTGTAATAACCTATAATAGAAAAGAATCTGAAAAAGAATATATACATAACTGAATCACTTTGCTGTGTACCTGAAACTACACAACATTGTAAATCAACTATATTTTAATAAAAAATAAATAAAAAGAAAACATCAGAAAAATATAAATGAGCGTTGATCCCCCTGGGGACTGCTACCCCCCTTTTCAACACATAAAAGTGTTTATTAGAGGTAAATGCTTAGGCCACAGACCGTAGACTTCTGGGTCTATGACTCATCAAATGGCTCTTTAAAGGCAAATACAAGAGCTTCCTGTGCCTCAGTTTTCTCTTTTGTAAGATGAGAACAAGAATATTGGCCACATTCTAGGAGTCACATGGGGTTTAAGTTATATCTAAAGCAATTGGAAAAGTGCCTGACATACATGGCAAGTTTTCAGAAATGGGTTATCCTTACTGTCCTCACCAGCATCATCACTTGCTACAGAGCCACTTGCACAAAGGTCAGGTTTGTGGACAGCAGTGGTGCAGAACTTCCGATTATACCTCATTGTTGACACTCAGCACAAGCTTATTTATCACACCACCCTCAAAGCATGGAAAGAACCAGAAGCATGATATTTGTGCACTTCAATCAGACTTTACTTTGACAATCAGTTCAATCAGTGTTTTCATTCCTGAAACATATAAATAGCTAAAGAGAAAAAAGACTGAAATCAGAAAACTCTTTACACCAATTTCAGAAGCTTGCAGCTTTCTGCTTACACTGTGACTCTGCACGACAGATGCACAAAGAAAATATGTCAGCCAAGAACATTTAAAATTGTATATTTATTCTTAGAAAATGGATTTAAGCTATAAATCAAAAGTTTATTTCTTACACCACACATATATGTTTATGTTTATTATTAACTTGCAAATGAAAGGAGGTAGATGGTTACATTTCAAAAGCCAGTTTTAATTCTAACTGAATTGAGTTTATAAATTGTCCAAATGGAAATTGACCTTTGTCTTTACTTGTTTGCTTCCTCATTTTGTTCCTTTTTTTCTTAATTCTCTAATAAATATCTACAACACTTCCACCTTGTTTTCTGGTATGGAGGGAAATGTTATTAAGTCACCCAGGGCAAAAGAGAATAACTCAGCATATGTAGAAACTCCTCACCCCAGGACAGACAGGAAATGTAGCTTACAAAAGCCACACACACACACACACACACACAAAATCAGTCTTTCCCAACTACTCCAATTATTTTAAATGCATTTTGAACTTAATTCAAATAATGTATTTTCTGTTTTTTAACATCTACTGGGGGAGCCAGAGTCTATGTAATAGACTCAGTCCACCATCTAGAAGTGATTTACACCACCATCACGAAGTGGTGTAGAGAGTTATTTCCACTTTCTGAAGCCCTGTGGCCATTCATCTACTCGCGTGTGGCATGTGTTCTCTATACCTTGTGCTTCAGCTATTTGAGCTGCTGTTTTCTCTTCCCTATAAAGCCCCCCAGCAACAAGTACCAGGACGTGAGAATGGTAGACAGTATCCTTGTACTTGTCAAAAACAGGATGTCCAAGAAGCATCACATGTGTTTTGTAACTTTGTATGAATATTATTTATGTTTATATTACATAGATGTGAAAACTGAGGCCCAGAAAAATGAAGGTAGTTTACACTCTTCTCTGATTTCAAAGTCCAAACTCTTTTGATGAAGGCAGAGACTTAATTCACTTTTTAATATCTTTCTCATTATCTTGTTTAATTTATTTACTTATTTTTTCTTTTTTTTTTTTTTTTTTGGCTGTGTTGCTCAGTGTGGGATTTTGGTTCCCTGGCAAGAGATCAAATCTATGCCCTCTGCAGTTGAAGCATGGTGTCGTAACTACTGGGCCTCCAGGGAAGTTCTTTGATTCATTTTCTATCTCTCCCACAGAGCAGAATGTGTATCTTTACTCACAGAAATTCTCAATAAATGACAGAAAATAAATATTTTCTTGCAAATGCTCTATATAACAAATGATATTTTTCACCTATCTTTTCTGAAAAGTTATTTTTATAACTGGCTATACTGTGCTGAAATACACACACAAACACACAATTGCACACACAATAAAAAGAAAAGCTATCCAGACTCCAAAATGAGTAAGTTTAAAGCATATTAGCAATGCTTGTATATTTGAGAGTGTCAAAGTGAACTTAAACATGTCTTTTCACATGTTTGATATGTAAACAAATAAATATTCCATATTCTTTTAGAGTATGATTTTTTATTCTCTCAAATACACTGGGCTTAGTTGGGTTGTATGTATAAGTGAATTTAGTTAGTTACTATGAGTTAATTTCACAGCCACTGTGTGGTCTAGTCTACTCAAAAGTAATAAAAGACATTCTAAATATATTTGTTTTCACTGGACACCAGACTCTAACATATTTACTTTACCAAGTAGTTAATTGTGTGGGTTTAAATATATATAGGAATATTACTCAGTCATAAAAAGGAATGAATTTGAGTCAGTTCTACTGAGGCGGATGAACCTAGAACCTATTATACCGATTGAAGCAAATCAGAAAGAGAAAAACAAATATCATATATTAACACATATATATGGAATCTAGAAAAATGATACTGATGAACCTATTTGCAGGGTAGGAATGGAGCCACAGATGTAGAGCCGCAGAATGGACTGGTGGACAAAGCAGGAGGAGGAGGAAGGATGAAATGAGGAAGCAGCGTTGACATATGCATACTACAATGCGTAAAACTGCTAGTGCGAAGCTGCTGTATAGCACAGGGAGCCCAGCTTGGCACTCTCCGACAACATAGAGGGGTGCAATTGGCATGCTGGGGAGGTTGAGGATGGAAGCGTGATACACACACACACATATATATACACATATACATATACACGTATAATTATGGCCAATTCCCGTTGTTATACAGTAGAAACCAACACAACATTGTAAAGCAATTTTCCTTCACTTAAAAAATTTTTTTAATATATAAGTTGTATTCACAGGGGAAAAAAAAACACAGTAAAATTCATTTTAATAAAACAAGTCTATGGATAGAGCAAATATCTCAAATGTGTTGTAACATGTCACATGCTAGCTGACACTGTGAACTACTGGTGGAGAGGCCTTCCTGGTAAGTGTGGACAATGACAATGGCCAGGAAGGAACTAAGGCCCTTGATGCAACAGTCTACAAGAAGCTGGAGGTTGGCCACAGCCAGGAGAGGAGGCGGGAGAACTCTGGTTGCGCCTTCAGAGGAGGTTGCGACCCCTGCCAATGTTGTAACTGGATGTCGCAGGAGACCCTGAGGCAGAGAACCCAGCCAAGATGTATATAGACACCTGACTTGTAGAGATTGTGAGGTCACTTTATGCCAGGAAGTCTTGGTATACATATTTTTTTAAGTAACAAAAGACAGCTAATGCATTTAATAACATCAAATAGCTGAATGAAAAGGAACAAAAGTAAATTCCTTCTTTCAAAGAGTGAATTGTAAAGCTATTGGGTTAGTCAAAACTTTGTTCAGGTTTTTCCATAAAATATGACAAAAAACCCAAACAAACTTTTGACCAACCCATTATTTGCAAAACACACACATACACACACACACACACACACACACACACACACGCACACACAACACAGGGTAGTGGTTAAAAGCATAAATTCTGGAGCCAAAATTCAGGGTTTAGCCCATTAGCTAAACAATATATCTTTAAGAAAGATGTTGAATTAAAAGTTTTTTATTTAAAAGTCTGTTTAAACAAGATATTTTTGATCAGGGAACTATATTCAATATCCCGTGATAAAGCATAATGTAAAAAAATACAAAAAAGAATGTGTATGTATATATATATATATGTGTGTAACTAATTCACTTTACTGTATGTAGAACTTAATAAAATACTGCAAATTAACTATTCTTCAAATTTTAAAAATTAAATTAAAAACAATTTCTACTCAACTTGATTCAGAGCTTGACTGTACCATCCAGAGCATCTAAGCATGGGGCTGGTTGTTTGAAGCACCCACTAACAGATATTAGAGACACCTTACTATAGAATCAGTGGAGCCCACAAAGAAAGAGAGAGATCTCATGAGGAAAATGAATTTAGAATGTACATGTAGCAACTGCAGCAACTCTCTTTCAAAAGGTGATTTTTTGTGGTCTCCACACAGGAACACGTAGAATCCTGTCCATGGAAGGTCTGTCTGTTGTATGCTGACATTTTCACCTGATTTTCTTTCAATATTTGAAAAAAAGCATGCCTTTCAATCACTTTTCCCCTTTCACTCTCATTGTTGCTTCTCATGGAGCAGGCAAGAGTTGCCCAGCCCAGAAATCAGCACAGGGGATAGAGGAGACCTACCAAAGGATGGAAATCTGCAAGAATGGGGCTCCTATAGATGCTTGTCGGAGCCTGCGGGTGTGTGCGTTTCAAGTCCCAAGCCTCATGAGAATGTTCCTCCCCAGTGGGATCAGAAATACTCAGGAAGAAAATTTCTCATGCATGTTGCCAGAATAGTAACTCAACTCCCACAATGCTTTCCTCTGAAATGAATTCTAATTTGCTTCAGAAAATAAACCTAGTGCTTCCATGGAAGCAGACTTCCCACTGCCTGATGACACTGCCAGGCAAAACCCAAGTGATGTTCAAAAATTAGGAGCCCAGAGAAAAACTGTGAACATTTGGCTCTTGGAGGAAACAGCTTCCAAACAAATAGAGGGAACTTTTGTTCGACTTTCCCATTGGTTGCCTTCTGTGGGAATCTTTTTTTTTTTTTTTTAACTTACATCTAGTTGATTTACAATGTTGTGTTACTTTCAGGTGTACAGTAAAGTGAATCAGTTATACATATACATATGTTCACTCTAGGGTATTTTTAGATGCTTTTTGTCATTGATTTTTGAAGCAACAACTACTTACTGCAGCAGCTCCTTATTTCTAGGTCCAGAGAAATTCTGCATCTTCTATACATACACAGAGAAAACCAGGCTTCCAGGCCATCTACTGACAGACCTGTGCGTAGGGAGCACAAAAACAGCAAATGACTCCCATCGTTAGGACTAAAGTCAGAGCCAACCTCAAGGAAATCGGAGTCAACAAAAAGGACCTGAGGACACTGATTATTTCAGCCTGTCTTTTCAGTGTGTTCTGGGGCTGGGGGGGAATAAATGTAGTAGATGAAAATACTAAAAGAATTTTTGTAGGAAAATGCTTATATTCTTTTTTCTTTCTTTAATATAAATTCATTTATTTTAATTGGAGGTTAATTACTTTACAATATTGTATTGGTTTTGCTTATATTCTTTAGTGTGTTGATATGAGGATTGAGAAGAAGAGAGAAAAGGGAACTATTAGCCATTGCCTATGAGGTTAATGCAAAATGGAAAGTAACAAATTATAGTCACTTTTACATCATTTGTAATTTTGGGGGCAAGTAAGCCAAAATAATAGTAGTGTTAGAGAACGGGATCGACTTGATTAGGGAAGCTGAGATACATTAAAGAGCCATCTCCCCATTCAAAGATCTTCCACCTACTGGCAGGGTACCAGAACTGCCCCAGATCTGGTCATGTCTTTGGTTAAATCACTCTGGTTCCCATTTAAAGAAGAATTTTACTTTAGGCAGCTTAGTACTTCTCATCCAATTATTCCTGGAAAATGGAATCAAGGATAGGTCAGGTATGGTTTACATCAGTGGGACCACCAGGTCCAGGTAAAGTGGACCCTGAGGGAGAGTTCTGCTGGAATCCTTCACTACTAGATTCCTCAGTTAACTACAAAAGAATTTACATTAATTAATTAAAAATCTCTTTCTTTGTAATTCTTTTTAAAAAGCTAATTTTAAAAAAACCTCAAAACTAACTTGTTTTTATATCACTTCTCCTTCTATGTGAAATGAGAAGTGGATTAACCAAGATATTTTTAGCAGAAATAAAACAAGCTGAAAAGGGGAAAAAAAAGTACAAAAATATATGAAGTGAAACATTTATTGCTGCAAAGATAAGTGACAGCAATTACATTTTCCAAAAACTACTACTGCTGCATAACTCTTTCCAAAGCTGATTTTCAACCATTTTGGAAATGATGCCTTTCTTTAAGACTTCTGTGAAAGGTAACTGACACTTTAGTTTCTCCAGAAGGACCAGTTGGGAGTAGAACACATCCAAATAGGATGGTTAACCTGCCAAAAAGTTGAAAGACCTCTGCCTGCAAAATGGGACATGGCATACATTGTTCAGTCTGTTTGCAGGGTAATGGAGTTTTAATCCCAAAATGTCCTTTGAATGGAACAAGGTCACGGAAGAGTAAAATCAGTGAGGTTTGTCTCAACATGTGAGTATGGGGTATCTGATTAAAAATGATGTTTCCTTCACACTATTGCATCCACTGTTTGTACTGTGGTTGTCTAAAGCCCAACTTTACAATAAACTCGGAAGATTCCCAGGCTACTTTCACATTTCCTGTGTTAGTAAATGTTTTCTTCACTTCCTGTTTCACAGACATACCTGTAAGTAGCTGCTCTTAAAATGGGTAAAGCAAAAAGAAAACAACCCTTTTTAGCAATGACCCAGGTCAGGAGGCTTCCTGGTTTTTATTGCCACTTCAAAGCCAAACCAGATAAAGCAGCTTAAGGTACTACTTTGACATTGAATGGAATTTGAGACAGCTGTCTGAGTAGCACGAGTTTTGAGATCATAGGAATTTTGCTTGAAAATCTTGCCTCTCATCCATATATGGCAGAGCCTGTGGAGCTATCTGCTCACTTGAGCCAAGAATCCCTCTTCTATCCCCTGGCCCACCAGACATGACCGTCAGTGCCTCTGCTGGGTTCATCTCTCATTTTATAGAAAGTCACATGAGAGCTGTGAGCTGTGACTCTCAGTTTACATTGTTTATGGTTCCTTTCCAGTATGCTCCGACTAGCAGCAGGGATCATGAAAGGAGCCCTGGGTCAGAATGTTGCAAAGCCCTGGGTCAGAATGTTGCAAATACGTGTCTTGTCCCCTGTAGACACACTTGATTCAGGCATCCCACCTGAGTTAATGTTGGTTTTCTGATTGCAGTGTGTCTGGAGTCTCAGGAAGTGCCTACACCACCCTTAGAGGATCGCTGCTTGTTTGAAGGAGCACATGTACATCCCTGACCTCTCCACCCATCTCTAATGCCACATAGGAGTCCACTTGGAGGCATATTTAGCAGGAAATATACTCTTTGCTTCATGCCACTCTGTCATATTCAGTGTTTCAAGGCTGATTTGACTCAGAAATGTCTAATCCTAGATATGAGCTGAGCAGATGATTTTCCGATCAGATAAGTAATAGCAGAGGTTTAAAGGGAAAATGTTGATTTCTAAAGAAAATAGGAAACTTGTCAAAGTTATTCATATTCTGCTTAGAAAATGACCCAAGCTGAAAATGAAAGTGACACGTGAAATCTAATATCTGCTGGAGTTCCTGGTTGCATCTACAATGTAGTATAAGGTTTTCCATTCCTCTGTTCAGCTTCAATAATAAATCTGAGGTCCAAGAATCATCCTCTGAGAAAGAAGCAAGAGACCAGCTTAATCAAGAACATCAGACAGAAACAGGAAGCTGAAAGAAATGTATTGATCTTCTTTTGTTGAATGTTTAGTAGTAGTGAAGTCGCTCAGTCATGTCTGACTCTTTGCGACCCCATGGACTGTAGCCTACCAGGCTTCTCTGTCCATGGGATTTTCCAGGCAATAGTCCTGGAGTGGATTGCCATTTCCTTCTCCAGGGGATATTCCCAACCCAGGGCTCGAACCCAGGTCTCCCACATTGTAGACAGATGCTTTACCGTCTGAGCCAATAATACCAAGTTTAAAAAATAACCAAGGGCTTAATAAGAAAGCATATAATATCCAAATGCCCAAACACTAGGGTGTCACTATCATAATAATGTTTGTCATTATTTATTTATTTATTTATTTACCCAATCAGTCCATTCTGAAGGAGATCAACCCTGGGATTTCTTTGGAAGGAATGATGCTAAAGCTGAAACTCCAGTACTTTGGCCACCTCATGCGAAGAGTTGACTCATTGGAAAAGACTCTGATGCTGGGAGGGATTGCGGGCAGGAGAAGGGGATGACCAAGGATGAGATGGCTGGATGGCATCACGGACTCAATGGACGTGAGTCTGAGTGAACTCCGGGAGATGGTGATGAACAGGGAGGCCTGGCGTGCTGCTATTCATGGGGTCGCAAAGAGTTGGACACGACTGAGCGACTGAACTGAACTGATGGACTTAAACTGTTTTTAGGGCTTTGCTGGTAGCTCAGCTGGTTAAGAATCTGCCTGCAATGCGGGAGACCCCGGTTTGATTACTGATCAGGAAGATCCCCTGGAGAAGGGATAGGCTACCCATTTTAGTATTCTTGGGCTTTGCAGGTGGCTCAGATGGTAAAGAATCTGCCTGTAATACGGTAGATCTGGGTTCAATCCCTGGGTTGGGAAAGAGCCAACCCACTCAAGGGCATTGCAACCCACTCATGTATTCTTGCCTGGAGAATCCTCATTGACAGAGGAGCCTGGTGGGCTACAGTCCATTGAGTAGCAAAGAGTTGACCACAACTGAGCTACTCAACACAGCACAGCACAGACCATTTTTACAGTCTTTAATTGAATTTGTTACAATACTGCTTCTGTTTCAAGTTATGGTTAGCTCTCAGACCAGGGATTGAACCTGCACCCCCTGCATTGGTAGGTGAAGTCTTAGCCACTGTACCACCAGTGAAATCCCTTGACATTATTTTTTAAACTGCTGTTTCTACAACTGTTTTTGGTCACATTTAAATACGATCCTGCATTTTCCATCAAATTTCTCATATGGGAAATCATCTATAATGATGTTTTCAATTGATCTGATGTTAACAAAGTTACAAGTTAACACCTGTGGCACCCTTCCAATTGAAGATTTATTTTCCTGTGTTCAGGGGAATATTTTTAAGAAAGTTTGGTGCATATTAATAGTCTTCCCAAAAACCACATCTTGACATAAACTAAATATTTGCAAATGTCCCAGAAATTCAGAGGCATCGCTTTGTTTTTGTTGTTTTTTTCCTCATCGTGTTTTCATGGGCTCCAGCACTTCCTGTCTCAACTTGTGCCAGGAAAACTAACTACCAAAATAGGACAAAAAGCTATTTCTGTCCTATGGTTTAAGAATTCATCAGAAAATCAAGAGGTATTAGCAAATGCGTAGGCTCTCCAAACTAGAAAACATAAATGTAGCCAAATGTTGCACATGTAATAACCACTTTCTATGAAGTTTGGCCATAGCACCATTCAATCAAAAGGAAAAATCAATATTGAAAAAGTAGGATGATAAACCCTACAATGACAAATTTATTGGGCAAGTTGGCTTGGTCACTTGCTAAAGTTACCATAGAACCAAAAGGGTAATAACGGTAAGTTCCTCTACCCCTAATACACTGAAGATGGTCCACATAAGACATTAACCATGAATTAACTACTATTAATCATATATTTTATTATTATTTAATAATCAATTGATATTGGAAAATAAATCTATCCTTTAACTAATACATAAAGCCTAATTTAACCATTTAATTCTTTTCATTTAAACTATGACAAAGACATTTTACCAACATATATTTTTCCTTTAGAACTTGATATATTTAAGCAATAATTTTATATTTTTATTTTGTCATAACTTGAAAGTATTTAAAAGATACTCCTTTCAGAAAGATAAGCATGTTTCCCAGTATTCACTTACGTCTTCCACACTTAGGTTTCCCCACCCAGCATCAAGGATGTAAATGGTGATAGAAGTGAAGCATTGTGGGCAAATCCCATTTTTAAAGTGTTGTCCTGTTATCAAAGCATGAACATCAGTCTTACTGAAACAAAAACACATCATCCTTCACAGTTCATGGGACTCAAAAAAAAAAAAATACAAAATTCAATGGGTTTTTGAGAGAAAGGAATATTTAAATTCACACTTGTACTGTTCATAAAATCAGACCACTGCAGTTTTGCAACTCCAAAAGCTGCCTTTTCCTGCTGAGAAATATCTACCTTAAACTAGAACTGGAAAAAAAAAAAATATGTAAGAGAAAATACAGGATCCCGTTACCATATACACCATCAAACTCTCAGTAGGTCAGTTGGTTGTCCTGTTAATAATTATCAGTCAACTGGAACCAACTCCTACTTACCACTCTCATCAACATTAGTTGGATGACTGAGAATCTTAGAATCAAGCATTTCTTCTGGTTTCTGACTATACAGCTCCTGATCACATTATTCTTTGACCTGTCCTCTGAAATGCAGCTCTCTGTACTGGTCCTAGAGGACAAACAATGGCCATGAATGTGACGGGGGTACTGGGGAAAGGGGGCCATTGCACCCAGATAAGCCCCCCGTCTGCTGCAGTAGCTGACATGCCACCACTTAGAACCCTGTCCTTCCATGTCTAGCACTCATGCTCTTTGGGCAGTTCCAGCAAATTAAACTGAGGCGCACAAAGCCAAATCACACCCATTTTCCTTCCAGGAGCGACCTAGAACTCTCTTAGGAATTAGACATGTTGAGAACTCAGGGAAATTGCTCCTGGATGGAGCTGAAGGTACAGAGAGGTGAGGCTCCTGCACACAGAGCAGTGGACCTTTGAGGGCAGAGTCTCCCTGTGATGGTCAGCCATTCCTCCTCCTTAAATTCCCCCTATGGTTTATGCTTTCCTTCTCCAGTCTCCACCCTGACCTGCCTGCCCTCACCTGCAATTGCTCCTCCCACTGCTTTATGAGTCACAGTAGATGCAGCTGAGTCCACTTTGGAACATTCCCCAGGAAAACACCACCTGACAACATGATATCAGTGAATTACTGTTTCTCTTCCTGGCATTTCTACCCATATTTGGACTCTCTAGGCATGGCAGAGCCATTTTTCTTGTATTAAGAACATAGCAAAATATTTCATATAGTATAGCTATCCTGTGGTTAGATTGTTCCTTTCTTAGAAAAATCTCTGCTCAAAAAATGATATATATGATAGACCACTTTGAAAATTTAGGGACTGTGAGAGACGATTAGCAGGTTTTCCCCCAAGCTCATCATGCAAAGTGAAGGAGAAGAAAAATGAAAAAAAAAAAAAAAAGTTATTGGATGAAGAATTTAGCATCCTAGTTGGAAATTCTATAAAGCTCAAGACACTCACTGAATGATGTTTAGCAGGCCCCTACCTACCTCCTCAAAGAAAAGGAAAAAAGAACAGAGGGATAAAGAAAACATGCACTTGAAGTGTGATGCAATCCTTAACAGCCTCTCGGAAAGGCCCTCCATTCTTTTTCCTGAAGTAGCGAAGCTCTGAGAGACAGCTACTCCCCATCTCCTCCACTGCTGCAGGGATGGGCAACTGGTTTCTCAGTCTAGAAGCTGAAAGGAACCCATAGCTTCTGAAACTGACTGCTCTTTTATCACAGCTGGGGAAGCGATGTTCCAGGGCATGTCACACGGTTTCTTCCCTAATTTATGTGATTTCAGGAGCACTTAGGCTCACCTAGAGTATTATTTCTGTACTGTGGTTGACCAGTGGGTGAAGAATACTCACTCCGTCCAAGCATGTTGCGTTCTTCTTTAATCTGGTTTTAACAGAAGTGCTTCCCAACCAAACACTCATCAGATTTCAAATCAAAATATACCAGACCAAGAGGGCTTGGAGTTGGCCATCAGGGAAGAGATCAGGTCCTTGAGATTGTGGAAATCAAGACAACCACATTTATGTATGGACAGGGGTTACCACAGTTACAGGCAGCAATGAAGCAATCTTATCCCTTTCTACTTCATGTGGCAAGCTTCACACCCATCACTTGAGGCTGCCCAACATCTGTGAAATAAAATGTCCTTGACTCATTGGCTATTTTCCACATTGAGTGCCACCTTCCCAAGGGAAAACTAGAAAACTCACACCCTTGGGTTCCCTGGGAGCACAATACATAGGTCCTGCCGACCAGATTTGCCCAGGTGATACTTGGATTCATGCAGGAGATATTGAAGGAAGTGTTGGTCCCAGTGATTTTGGGGAGATCCTGCTTCTCAGTATCTGCAAGCACACAGCTGCTGACATTCATAGGTTCTCACAGACACAACAGCAGTGTTTCCATTTGGGAAGTCTCTGTATTGTGGCTGGAAACAACCTTGTCTGTAGTTTTGAAATCTGGCTCTCTGGTCAACCTGGCAATAACCTCTAATAGAACATTTTTCTGCTTAGATTATTCCAAACAAGCTCTGTTGTTTAGGCTAATGGACGCTGACCAATACATAATCCTATAAATTTTTAATTCCTCATTAGCTAAAGTTTCTTTTCTTTTGGTTCAGCATGTAGGCCCTTTCACATCTTTCCCTCTGGGTTCTGGTTTTAGCTCTTGTGTTTACAATGACAAGAGAAGATATCCTCTTCCTGCCTTCACATAATTGGCAAAGCTGTGATAAGACCTGTATAGCAGGAGCCAGCGGACATCCTGGTTTCCCACTTGGATGTTACAGACTGAGATATGATGACAGTCAAAGCCCTACCATGTATGTGGGTGCTCTAAACTCACAAACAGACATATGTAGCCAAAATATCTAGGGGTATATTGGGGAGGGAGAGGTGTTTTAAAATGCACCTCCAAGTGATCCCAATGGTCACAACCTTCTCTCTCAATCCCTTTATTTCCCTGGGGGCTGGACCTATATTCCCAACAGCACACAACAAAGTGAGAAGCGAACACTTCTGCCATGAGATTATAAAAGTCTGCGATTTCTTTTTTTATTATTATAAATGCAAACTTACTTTATTTGAACAACTTAACTGGAGAGAAGGGCTTCCCTGTTAGCTCAGTGGTAAAGAATCCACTTGCCAATGCATGAGAGGCAGGTTCAATCCCTGGACCATGAAGATCCCCTGGAGAAGGAAATGGCAACCCACCTTGATATTCTTTCTTGGGAAACTCCATGAACAGAAGAGCCTGGCAGGCTACAGTTCATGGGGTCGCAGAGTTGGGCACAACTTAGTGATTAAATGGGCTTCCCTGATAGCTCAGTCGGTAAAGAATCTGCCTGCAATGCAGGACACCCTGGTTCGATTCCTGGGTTGGGAAGATCCCCTGGAGAAGGAAGAGGCTACACTCAAGTATTTTGGGGCTTCCCTGGTGGCTCAGCTGGTAAAGAATCTGCCTGCAGTGTGGGAGACCTGGGTTCTATCCCTGGGTTGGGAGGATCCCCTGAATAAGGAAAAGGCTCCCAGTCCAGTAAGCTGGCCTGGAGAATTCCATGAACTCTATAGTCTATGGGTTCCCAAAGAGCTGGACACGACTGAGAAACTTTCACTTTCACTTAGTGCCTAAAAAACAACAGCAAACTGGAGAAAAGGGGTAGGTGAATATGTATTAAACCCAAAAGGAAAAAAAAATTCTATGTCAAAAATTTTTAAATGGCATAATATACTAAAATAAGTTTATTTCTTTTCTTTTTTTTTTCATTCCAAATGGATTTATTGAGTGCCTCCTAGGTGCCAGGCACTGTTTCAGACATAAGAAATACAGCAGCAAACCAAAGTGTGTGCCCTCAGTGAAAAGAAGTTTATTTCTAAAGAAGCTGTCTGAAAGGAAAACAATATTTATTATGACATGACATATTAATTTTACTCATTATAATTATAGATCTGTAATTTGAATGTTTGTCTAATCCAGTCTTTTAAATATTATTTTTATTACTTTTAGCCGTGTGGCTTGGCTTGGGAAACCTTAGTTCCCTGAACAGGGATTGATTAAATTTACGTAGGTTTCATGGATGTGCCAATCACAAGTTTTAAAAAAAAAATTAGGAGAAAGGATGTCAGATGGTTTAAACAACATGTAATTGAAATACTGGACCAACTCTGGCTTGCATACCAAGGGGTAACAAACGGTCTCCTGAAGTTTTCCTGAACTCAGTGATCTAATGGCTTCGTTCTTAAGAACAGCACATAGCAAAGTGAGAAAGGGTTACTTGTGAGTTAAGACTATAAAAGTCTGCCACATCTGTGTTGCTTGTCCTCTCCCTGCCTCTTTGCACTTGCTTGTACTGTTGAAGCAAACTACTGTGTTGCAAGCTGCCCTGTGAAAAGGCCACTTAGCAAGGAACTTAGCATGTCTTCCCAGGTGGTACTGGTGGTAAAGAATTGGCCTGCCAATTCTCTTGCATCTCAGGAGATGCAAGAGACACGGGTTTGATCCCTGGGTCAGGAAGATCCCCTGGAGGAGGGCATGGCAACCAAATTAAGTATTCTTGCCTAAAGAATCCCATGGACAGAGGACCCTGGCAGGCTAGGGTCACAAAGAGTTGGACACGACTGAAGTGACTGAGCATGCACACACAGATGCACGTAGTTGCTTCATAATATTATATGTGCTTCAGGTGTACAGCAAAGTGATTCAGTTATACATGTATATGTATATATACTCAGTGTGAAATGTGAATCTCTTTTCCTTTCCATGAAACATTTAGCAAACTCTACATTATCCTTTAACACATCTGCAGTTAAATTTGAGTTTTGAGGAGAAACATAAAAAACACCTGGTTAGAGTCACTTAGAACTAGCAAACTTGGATTAAAATAAACCAAAAGCCCCCCTTTCATTGGGGAGTGAGCATTCCAGAAACTAGATGTCTAACAGGCAAAAACGGAAAAGAACAATCCATAAAAGTTGATCCTTTTTACCCATATTTTAAACTTTTTAATCTTGTATTGGAGTGTGGCATATTAACAATGTTGTGATAGTTTCAGGTGAAGAGTGAAGGGACTCAGCCATTCAAATACATGTATCCATTCTCCCCCAAACTCCCCTCCCATCCAGGATGCCACTTAACACTGAGCAGAGTTCCTTGTGCTACACATTAGGTCCTTGTTGGTTATCCATTTTAAATATAGCGAACATCACCCATTGAAAAATAAAGTCTATATGTTGGTCATGACAGTATGGTCAGAGCATTTTAGTGGCCCGAGGAGCAACATGTGTGGTTTTGTGCTTTCAGGAGGAATTAGGAGGAAATCAGGCATCTGTTAGCAGGCAGCCTGCTTCTACTTGAAAAGGGTCAATCATCCTGTAACTTACCCGGTTATATCTTAATAAACAGCAATTACTTCACCTGGCAGGGAGACCCGCTCAATTTCCTACCAAGAGATCAATGCTCTACAGAGGTAATAAACCTGGGATGATCTCAGAAAAATAACAGGGGGATAGCAAATACTTTGGAAACTAGTCACATGAATTATAAATTCTGTTTTCACAGACTTCCCAATAAAATGCTCATGAGTTCAAGAGCACACCTAGCTTATTTTTCAGTGTCTTGAAGGAGAATAGCCAGTTAATCCTAATAGGCATCCAGGAATACCTCACTTGTCCCATGAATGGTGATTCTGCCATACTTTTTACCAGCCCATTTCAGACTCAAGTATATCTGATGTAATTCTCAAACACATTTTATTCTATTGGGTTAGTCAAAAAGTTCGATTGGGTTTTTTTTTTTCCCATTGCTTATTAAGATATGATTATGACTGACTGGTGGTATTATACAACAGAAACCAACATAACACTGTAAAGCAACTTTCCTCCAATTAAAAAAAAAAAAAAGAAAAAGTGTATGTTGTAAAAAAATTTTTAACATTCCAGAATGAACTTTTTGGCCAAAACAATATGGCCCCTCAGTAACTGGATACCTTACCATGCAAGAAGACCCAGCATGGATCCTAGGACCGTTCACTTTGCCAAAAAAACCAGTCTGGGCCTTTTTCCAGCTCCATCATTTTGCAAATCTCTCCTAAAACCCAAATATCCCCTTTTGTTCTAACCTGTTTCTACCTGGATTCTTGTTAATTCTATGTTCTTAGCTTCCAAGTTGTCTTGATCCTGCCGTCTGTTGCCTGCTGATTGCTGGCGTGGCTGCAGACACCCTAATGGCTCGGAGGGATGAAGTGAGTATAAGGTTGATGCGAATACACCAATTCCATAGAAACGGACGTAGACTTCAGTGTCTGAGGAAAGTCACAGCTTTAGGAAGCAAAAGGCTCAGTGATGACATGGCCAAAAACACGCTGGGCCTGAGTACACCTCCAGATGCCTAAGTCACCCGAGACTAAACTCCAGGGAAAGTGTGGAGCCTGGGAGGAGCAGGAGGCGGTGTCCAAGAATATCCCCGAGGGTCTACATGCAGTCACAGAAGGAAAGACCATCTCTCTGAGCACCAAAATCAGAGTATCCATCACACTCCCTCCAACAAAAAAGTCCATTTTTTTCCTTTTGGCTGTGCCTAACGGCTTGCAGGATCTTAGTTTCCTGACCAGGGATCTAAGTCATGCTCCCTGCAGTGGAAGCACAAAATCCTAACCACTGGGCCTCCAGGGGAGTCCCCAAGGCTGCCTTTCTTTGATGCCTTGGCCATTTGGCAGTATTCTCAAATTTTTTATTCTTCCTACTTAAATTCTAAGTTCCCCTCCTACCGGGACATCCTCAACTGACTCACAGGATAAACTTTATTCCAATCAAAAGCTGGAGGCATCCGTAGTGAAAGTGCATCCCTGGCTAAGCCCAGCATCCTCGTGACTCCAGTGACCTCTGCTCCTCTCCCAGAGCCACTGTGAGAGCTGGAGTCTCACAGTGTGAGCCTCTGTCTCCTCACAGCCCACTGGGCAGCCAGCCCCAGTCCATCTCTCCCAGCAGTCCTTCCTGACTCTCAACCTGCACTAAGCCCTCACCCCCTGCCTAACCCCTAGAGCATTCCATCATGGATCACACTGTGGTGATGCTGAGTCTAGAATGCTGAGGGAGCTCAAGAAACGTTGGTTCAACTAAATCCATCTTCCTGGTCTAACTAACACTTCAGCATTTCCGTGGCAAGTGCCTCAAACCCTAGAATGGTTCACTAAACCAGAGCTCCCATCCTGGCCCTGCCCTTGTGTTCTAAGGCTGGTCACCCCTCTCTTGCTCCTATCAGTGGTGGATGGTGTCACAGACTCTGTCTCTACTCTGGTCTCCATGTCAGCCTGAGATCCCTCCTAGTTATTTATAACACACTCCTCTTCCAATTCACCTTGACTTTCCTACATGCTTCTGTTCAAACTGAGCTCTGTTACCTTCAGGGTGTTCATAAACTTTTCCAGTATGTTGCAACACAAAGAACATAGAAACTCTTTCAGTTTCCTATATTTCAAGTCCCTCCACCCTTGCCACACACACACCTGTAAGCATCTTTACTTTCAAGCCCATCCTTTACAAACGTTTAGTTGTTCTTTTTTTTTGTTTGTTTTTCATTTAGGAACTCACATTTAATCCTGTGTAGTTGTCAGATTACATGTAAACATAGTATTCTTTATAATCATCACCAATATGACCTATCATTGTCATGGACTTCAGATGACTTCTTGGCTTTTTCTAGCTTTCTCTCCAAGCCTTCTAATCTCTCAAATGTTTATTTCTGTCTTCTCAATTCGATAGAGATAGTTAATTCACAATTGACAATCTCTAGGTTCAGCCATGTTGCTGCAAATGACACTATTCCATTCTTTTTTTTATGGCTGAGTGTATATATGAACCACAACTTCTGTATCCATTCATCTATTGATAGACATCTAGGTTGCTTCCATGTCCTGGCTACTGTAAACAGTGCTTCAGTGAGCACTGGGTGGATGTATCCTTTCAGACCATGCTTTTCTCTGGATATACGCCCAGAAGTAGGATTATAAGGTCATACGGTAGCTCTATTTTTAGTTTTTAAATTGTCCATCTTTTACTGAGGACATAAGCCCTTAAAAATGGTGAGTGAGATTGAGAGCAGGGACCGTGGCTTATTCATATGTTCACCTAATGATAAAATAAGGCTTAGAGCATAATACTGACATTTATTTCTTAATCTTTCTTTCTCATTAAGATAGAAGGGAAAATAAAGAGGACAAAGAGCCAAGAGAACAAATTGTTAAAATTTATTTATTTAGTATTAGTATAGGCCAATCACTGTGCTGAATGGTTTTCCTATATAATATGTGGATACTATGAAATTCCTATTTTAACCAATGAAACACTACAGGTTGGGGATATTGTTAAACCACTGCTCAGACAGAAGGGTTGGGATTGAACCCAGGCACCTCATCACTAGTTATATTAACCACTTTTTATTAAATGCTTCCTAAGAGAATACAGGATGGAAGCACTTTATGTGCATGGCATGCAAGGCTTCAAGCCAGAGTACGAGGGCAGAAACCAGAAGAAAGTGAGACTGGCAGGCTTTTTTCATTGCGGAAAATCCTCATTGTCAAAGAGGAGAAAGAAGTAAAGTTGAAGACATGATTTGGCTCCAAATGGCCTTGAAGGTATGAAATCAACTCTTTTCAGTCGTAAAAAAATGAAATAATAGCATTTGCAGCAACATGGATGGACCTTGCAATTATCATACTAAGTGAAATAAGTCAGAAAAAGAAAACAAATACCATATGATATCACTTATATATGGAATCTAAAATATGACCCAAATGAACTTATCTATGAAACAGAAACAGATTCACAGACATAAAATACAAACTTATGGTTACCAAAGGGGGTGGAAGAGGGATAAATTAGGAGCTTGGGATTAACATATATACACAACTATATATGAAATAGTTAACCAACAAGGAGACCTACTGAATAACACAAAGAATTATACTCAATATGCTTAATAAACTATAAGGGAAAATAATCAGAAAAAATATATGTTGTGTATAATTGAATTATTGTGCTATACACTTGAAACTAACATGACATTGTAAATTGACTATACTTCAATTGAAATAAAATGGAAATGAAGTCAATTTTATTGGCAGTGAAGGTATTATGAAATATTAATCCAAAAATTTCATTAAATGTACTTCATATCTGTTATATTCAAAGTTGAGTTGTGATAAGAATTATAAAGAGAGAGCAGATTAAAAGATCCCAAATTCTAAGAACTAGGAGCTTACAGGGAAGATATACCTTAATCACAAATATCTATAATACAAGATAGAAAGTTATTACTGTGAAAATAAACGTTACAGGACTTCAGAAAAAGTAGAGATTTTTGAAGATAAGGGGGCAATTTTATGAACAGTGGCAGTTCATAGACAGTAAAAAGGAAAATAGACCTGGCATTGGGAGGAAGCTCATTCTGGGTGGAGGAAACAGCCCAGCAGAAGTGCTGAGATGGGAAGCAAGGGCAAAACTTGAGAGTTGAGTTTGCCTGGAATCTTCAGTCTACGAGGGGGAATGGCACCCTCAGTGAGGCAAGCCCAGGCCTCCACCACCTCTGCAGATGCCCTTGTAGCCTCAGACAGTGGGATGCACTCTATGTGTATCTGCTGAAAATCATATTCTCATAGCTGATTGAAAAGACTAATCTGACAGGCTGTGTGCTGTGAAAGGAAAATGTGACCATTTGGCACAAGGTGTTCATGAATAATACAACAAATAACCAGCAAGGACCTACTGTATAGCACAGGGAAACATATTCGATATTCTCTAATGGCCTATATGGGGGAAAAAACATCTGAAAAAGAGTGGATATATGTATAATTGAACTTCGCTGTACACCTAGAAGTAACACAACATTGCAAGTCAACTACACTCTAATATAAAATAAAAATTAAGTTAAAAAGTAAAATTTTTGAATGGATAAGAGAGCTGTGGTATATATACACAATGGAGTATTACTCAGCCATTAAAAAGAATACATTTGAATCAGTTCTATTGAGGTGGATGAAACTGGAGCCTACTATACAGAGTGAAGTAAGCCAGAAAGAAAAACACCAATACAGTATACTAACGCATATATATGGAATTTAGAAAGATGGTAACGATAACCCTGTATGTGAGACAGCAAAAGAGACACAGATGTATAAAACAGTCTTTTGGACTCTGTGGGAGAGAGAGAGGGTGGGATGATTTGGCAGAATGGCATTGAAACAAGTATAATATCATATATGAAACGAATCTCCAGTCCAGGTTCAATGCATGATACAGGATGCTTGGGGCTGGTGCACTGGGATGACCCAGAGGAATGGTACGGGGAGGGAGGTGGGAGGGGGGTTCAGGATGGGGAACACGTGTGTACCCGTGGTGGATTCATGTTGATGTATGGCAATATTGTAAAGTAATTAGCCTCCAATTAAAATAAGTAAATTAAAAATAAATAAAAAAGAGCTTGTCAAAAAAGGCAAAATTTTTTGAAAAAGTAAAACTGATGGAGCATAACAACTAAAGGGGTCTATCAAGCGAAAAAAGAAGGGGATACAAGACTGGAACATTAAAATCATTCCAGTGGAGTGGTGTAATAAAAGAACACTTCAGGAAGATCAAACTGGAGGAAGGTACAAAGTGATCAATGAAAACAACAAGTGAATGATGAAGTTATGCTAATCGGTGCAGGACTCGACAGAGTTCTAAATGGATGGTGACAAGAGGAAATGAATTGGGGATCTAAACATATTTCAAAACAGGAATGAACAAGAATTGATGTTACGATAAGTATCATGAACGGAAATCACAGAATTAAAGTCAGATCTGAGGTTTAAAGCTGGAGGAATTTGTGATCCACTAACAACAGTAAGGAATTTACTATAAGAAAAAGGTTATTTTAAAGTTGGGGGGAAATAAACTCAAATTTGGGCAGGTTGAGTTGCATAAGGCAGCTTTATGCAACAATTAACCTCAATCAAACCTTCCTAAAGTTACTGCTACACCCATACACTTTCTTTTTCAAGATTATACTTCGTAAGACACACAGCGCCTTCCATTTCAGATTTGCAGTTTCTCAGAAACTCTACAGACATTTGATACTTCTAAATACTTCAAGTAACCATTAGCTTATGTTTTTCATCTTGTTGCATACTACTGTAGCAGAAGTAGAGAGATCAAAGAATAATATCAGTCTAACTTTTCTATGCTTTAACTTTTCGGTTCTATAGGAACCAGAAATTATAGTCACAGCTGAAATGGATCCTCCAACATTCCACAATGTCCTATTTGGCCACTGGTATGAAGAGCCAGCAATAAAGAATCTAAAAACATCTTTGGCCATATGAAAGTTACTTACTTCAAGAAAAGCTGTCAGATGACTTTGATCTTACTGTTTTAGTAATATGAACCAGCACAGACAGTCATATAAAGGGCAGGCCAATTAAGGTTGTTTAATGAATAAACCAAATAAAACTATCAAATACCAGATTAGAAGAAAAATAATCAGAGAGAAGGATACAGAGTCAAATGTAAGTGGGGAAAATTTTTCTTGCAGTTAAAAAGAAAAAAAAGTTAATCCAATTCTTAAGCCATAATTAAATGGCCTGAAAAGTTTAAAGATAGTGTATGCCACATTTAAACACATGAAGGTTGACGCTGTCCAAAAAAAATATCTTGCTTGTAGAAATTATAAAGAACCAAACATGGTAGCAATGTTATGTCTTTAATGGTAGGAAAAGTAAAAAACAGTAAAAGAGAAGCTAGATAAGCAGTCTGTGTTCAGATGACCAAGGAATAAATATATTAAGGGTTAGGGTTAGTGTCAGGGTTATTTTTTCTCACACTATAACCTGTCTTCTGGCTCTTACCAATCACATCTAATGTCTGAAGACATATTAAGCTAGGCATGATATTGTCTCATAAATAAGGTTAGCAATGCTTTTCTCATTAATAAAGACTTGAAAATGGTGTGCAGAGTTTAGAAGAGATATTTGTCCAATGCACTATAATCTTTAAGTTAAAAAATGGTCAAGATAGTATATACTAAATTAGTGAGTCCTATACATTTATTAACAATTAAAATGATACAGTTAAATAATAGAACAGACATAAACAATCAGTGAATTTGGGTAAAAATAGTTTATTATTAGAAATAATATTTTTTCAACCAATAAAACTACTTTGCCTGAGTAAAATAAATGAATCCCCATATTAAGGTCATTCAGGGTGTGTGTGAAAACGATTCCTGAACTAAATATTTGAAATCTTATTAGGCAAGAGGATTAGCTTCAGTTGGGTATAACAATTTAGACTCTGCAGAAGAAACTAGGAAACTTAACCATGGTCTCATTTGAGAAATTGCTGCAGAATCTGCCTAAGGGTTGAAACAGACTCCACTGAAATGCACTGGAGAACTGGGTCCCCAGACAGACCCTTCTCAGATTACACAGAGCAATTGCTGTAGGCTTGACCACAAAAAAGACCATGCGCTCTGAAACGCTCCATGCAGGACAACCTGCTGGCATTCCTGCTAGATTAAACAATATGTCCCTGCAACTCACCAGATGTATTTTTTGATAACATCAAACCCCAAATCCAAAAACTTTCAGCAGCCAGACATTCAGTTCAAAATCTCCCCGATTGTTGCCAACACAGCAGCTGCCAGGAGCCCAAACCTGACCAACAGAGTGTTTTCCATCTTCCCATTAAAAAGAGGGTGAGGAAAGGACATCTCTGTCCACAACTGTCTGATTTAACTTGGATTTGGAGGAAAGTTGGGGGAAGGGAAAGGGGAAAAGAACAAAATATTTTGGCTACACCAGGATAATGGGAAAGTCCCTTTAAAAGCCTTCTGATTTCTGAATGGTTTCCTGTCTTTGTTTGGGATAAGAGAGAAGCCAGGATATATGAAATCTTATTTTTAGTTTAATTCTTTGGAAAGGATTGTATCTCACCAACTCCAATGAGTTCAGAGAAAGGAAAAAGAGTAAATAAACAGCTTACAAGCAGGCTGTCCTTCTTAGAAGAAATAAACTGGACTTTTCTAAAACAAGAAGTAAAATAGAAAACATTGAAATAAATCTAGGCAAAAATAAGATCTGGCTTAAGCCACAACTACCCAAATAATCTGGATGGGTGTATGACAATGGGATTGGCTTTTATAGTCTCTTTTGATTTATTAAGAAGGAGGGACAGGAATCATTATTGTGATTAGAATATGCTTCAGAAGTATTCTGGAGTCAAAAGCTCTAGCTCATTGATTTGGCTACAGCTGAAAAGCTGGATGATGAATGGATACAAAAGTTGTGGTATATATATGTATGGAATATTATTCAGCCATAAAAAGGAAATGATCTGAGTCAGTTGAAGTGAGATGGGTAAAGCTAGAACCTGCTATACACAGTGAAGTAAGTCAGAAAGAGAGAAACAAATATATTAATGCATATATACATGGAATCTAGAAAAATGGTACTAATGAACCTATTTGCAGGCAGGAATAGAGACACAGAGATAGAAAACAGACTGTAGATACAATGGAGGAAGGAAAGGTAGGACAAGTTCAAAGAGCAGCATTGAAATGTATACATTACCATATGTAAAACCGATAGCTAGTGGGAAATTGCTGTATAAGACAGGGAGCCCAACCCAGTGCTCTGTGCCACCCTCGAGGGGTGGGATGGGTTGGAGGATGGGAGGGAGGGAACATATGTATACTTATGGCTGATTTACATTGTTGTATGGCAGAAGCCAATCCACTGCATAGCATTAATCTTCCAATTAAAAAAAGAAGAAGAAGAAGAAGAAGCTGGATGAACACTGTGAGGAGCACAAAAAAAGTTCATGCTTCCCAGAGCTACCATGCTAGCATGGCCTTAGCATAGGATTCCTCCCAGAAGCCGTCAAGCACGGTAGTTCCTGCAGATTTGCCAGGATACATGTCATGGCTGAAGAGCTCTAAAGAGAGCTTAGCAGTGTGGGATTCAGCTGGTTCAGCAGAAGTGTAGCAGATGAGTAGCTTACCATTGTGCTGGATGTGAGGCGATCTCCTTCTCTGGTAATTGCTGTCCTTTAATGACTAGGGAAGAAATGATTGTTCCCTTATAGTCCAGTTGGTAAAGAATCTGCCTGCAATGCAGGAAATGCTGGTTCGACTCCTGGGTCAGGAAGATCCACTGGAGAAGGGACATGATACTCATTCCAGTATTCTGGCCTGGAGAACTCCATGGACTATATAGTCCATGGGGTCACAGAGTTGGACACGACTGACTGACTTTCATTTTTACTTTCACTGATGACTAGGACCTTTAATGATGGAGTGGAATGGAATCAGTACTCTAAGTAATACATCCACAACATTTTGTGGGAACTGAGATAAAAACCAATGCATTCATTATGTCATGAAGAGATGGAATCTTGAACTGTAGGAATAAGTCTGAACTGGCAAATATCCAGGAGGATTAAGGAGAAATAGCAATCTAGATGAGAAAACATGTTCAGAGGTATAGACAGTTCTAAGAAGGTTCATGCAAAATTCTGACAGTTAAATGAAATATACAGAGAACATTTCATGGTATGTGGATGAACCTAGAGATGATCAGACTAAGTTAAGTCGGCCAATACACATTACTATACTGTGTATTGTAGATACACAGTACTATACATAAAATAAACAACAAGGATCTACTGTATAGCACAGGGAACTATATTCAATATCTTAAAAATATTCTATAAGGGAAAATAATCTGAAAAAAGTACATATTTTGAATCACTTTGCTGTACACCTGAAGCATTGTAAATTAACTATATTTCAATTAAAAACAAACAAAACAGAAATAAAGAAAACATTCTATGTTGGTAAGTGAGATTGCAAACCATGTAGCTAATTCTTCCATCTCCATTTGCACAGCATCTGTGCTGTGACTTTAGAAGGGGTGGATTCTATTTATTTACCCATTAGATATGGGCTTTACTATATGACTTGCTTTGGCCACTGGGACATTACCGAATGTGGCACAATCAGCCCCTTTTTGACAGGCCAGATGACTGCACTCTCATAGACAAGTCCAGGTGAAGCTAAGAGAAAAATTCAGACTCATAGAACAGTGAGCTAAGAAATGATTGATCTTTTAAGACCCCAAGTTTTGGGCCTGGTTGCCTACACTGCAAAAGTTGATAGCTGCAACGCCATAGAAGAGTCAGTATTCTTAAATGGGGCGGGGGGGGAGTGTCACTCTGCAAATGATAACTACCACACACTCACTGCAAAGGGAGAGAGTACAAAATCTCATCAAATAGTGTCAAGTCTGGGCTCTCTGAACCATGCTTTTTCTCTCTAGTTCCACATGATCCTCTCTTATGGCTTGATATCCTATAAACTCGAGTCAAGATGTAACGTTTCTCACTATCGACCCCTGTCCATACATATAAAATAGACAGGTCAAGAGGAAGATGTTCGAATATTTAGGTGCATACATGACGCATAAAAGAAGGAAACAGTAGATGCTCCAAGTGGTCAAAAGGCTACACTCAGACTTTCTTACCTGCCTCTTTCTTTCTCTGAGCCACTTTGTCCTCAGCTGGCTACTCAGTAAATTCGGGTTCTTTCCCCAGTGAGATAACCCAGACCTTCATTCTCATGGATCAGAGTGAAGAGGTCCTGCCTTCATGCTATAATGTTCTACTAATTTTTATCATTGGACCTTCTCATGGTACACCCTCTGTTCTGGACTCAGTCCCTCCTGCCCCATTTACATACCAGCCACACATGTTAGTAACAGGAAGCAAGTCTTGTTGGGATACAAATCAGAGCAGGAAGTAAGTAAGCTGTGGAGAACTCAGCCAGTCCATCTTCTCCATCGCCATGAATTTGGGATTCCTCCTTTGTATCCTAGATAAGGGATCAGGAAACTTTTTCTTGAAAGGCAAGATAGTAAACATTTTAGACTACAAGACAAAATTAAGGATAAAACATGGATATTTATATAACCATTTAAACTGATACCACTGTATAGTACAGAGAAATATACTCAGTAATTTGTAATAACCTATAAGAGTAAAGATATATATATATATATATATGAATCACTTTGCAGTACAGCAGAAACTAGCACAACATTGTAAGTCAACTATACTTCAATAAAATAAATTAATAAAATTAAAACATACAAACCAATCTTAGCTCAGGAGCTATAAAGTACATATATAAATAAAACTCAAAGACAAGCCAGTGATCAAATTGGGCTGCCAGGGCCGTAAATTGCTGACCCCCAGTCTAGGTGATGCCAGGTATTTTTGGCACATGGAATTATTTTGGCATTGGTGACCAAGTCAAGACTTCAATCAGTGAATGGAACAATTAGAACCACTCCCAAGGCTGGTATGTGAGCCTCTATCTGGAAACTTAACCTGGTTTAACTTTAAGCTTCTCTCTTGACCTAATAGGCACAGAACCTGTCCCACACATCACCCCTAGGCTCTTGTTATATAAACTGACAATGCTGCACAACCCCTTAGGTGTGCAAGCCTTGTCATTCTCGATTTATTCTCTAAAGACCTCCACAGCTACCCCAGGGCACTGATTCTAGCTCTAGAGCTAAAGATTTCAAGGTGGTTTTAGGGAAATAATGTCCTTGGGAGAATCTCTCTTCCCCTTTCGTTGAGTGCTCTAGGCGATGTTATTCTAGGCTTAAGGAGCAAGACAGGAAGTATCTAATCAGGGAGGAAGGGCAACTTCCTGCGGCAAAACCACTTTCGCTATTTGAGCAGAAAAAGGATCCACTAAGAGCTATTAGCCTCTCACTTTTCCTGGTAGGCTTGGCATCAGCTTTGCAAACCACAAGCTCAAGGGCCCAAGATTCACTGGAGTAAAAGTTCCACTTGAGACAAAGCTGCTGCTCCCAGGGCAGACCTTTCCATAAACACCCAAACTCTCGTTGGAAGAGCCAGATCTCTGTGCTGCGGTCTGAACTCCTGCACAAGCATCCAGAAAGGATATCCTTACCCACTCCTTCCCCCACACACCACTGCCAGAGGATCCTGCTACTCTGAGTCATGGGCTTGGAGAAATAGATCGGCAAAGTCTAGGCACCCCACTCCAGTACTCTTGCTTGGAAAACCCCGTGGATAGAGGAGTCTGGTAGGCTGTAGTCCATGGGGTCACTAAGAGTTGGGCACGACTGAGCGACTTCCCTTTCACTTTTCACTTTCATGCATTGGAGAAGGAAATGACAACCCACTCCAGTGTTCTTGCCTGGAGAATCCCAGGGACAGGGGAGCCTGGTGGGCTTCCGTCTATGGGGTCACACAGAGTCGGACACGACTGAAGCGACTTAGCAGCAGCAGCAGCCGCAGGGTGTCTCTTGTGCGTGTGCGCATGCTCAGTCACTCAGTCGTGACCTACTCTGTGCAGCCCCATGGACTGTAGCCTGCCAGGCTCCTCTCTATATGGGATTTCTCAGGCAAGAATACTGGAATGGGTAGCCATTTCCTGCACCACGGGATCTTCCTGACCCAGAGATCGAGCCTGCATATCCTTTGTCTCCTGCATTGCAGGTGGATTCTTTACCTGCTAATCCATCAGAGAAGCCCTCCTGCATTAGCAGGCAGATTCTTTTCCACTGCGCCACCCATGTCTTGTACCCTCAGTTATTAAAGAAATATTAGAAAAGCTGTCGTCTGGGTTCTGGAGACTTAAGCTGCCCAATGGTGCTAAAAAGATAAATAAAATAACCCATTTCAAATATGACCTGCTCAGAGCAATGGCAGGCAGTGGCACCCCACTCCAGTACTCTTGCCTGGAAAATCCCATGGTCGGAGGAGCCTGGTAGGCTGCAGTCCATGGGGTTGCGACCAGTCGGACACGACTGAGCGACCTCGCTTTCACTTTTCACTTTCATGCATTGGAGAAGGAAATGGCAACCCACTCCCAGTGTTCTTGCCTGGAGAATCCCAGGGACGGCGGAGCCTGGCAGGCTGCCATCTATGGGGTCGCACAGAGTCGGACACGACTGAAGCAACTTAGCAGCAGCAGCAGCAGCAGCAGACCATTCAGCAAAGATGTGGGAGCACCAGTATTCTTGTAGAGAATACTTTCTGGGCAGAAAGAAAGAATACTTTCTGGGCAGAAAACCTTCCCAGAAGAGCAAGCCTTATTAGACACACTGCAGAGCCACAGGTGCAAGTGATCAAACACCAGACACAGGGGAGGAAAGTGCAGGATTCTGTAAAAGTAAGACCACAGGACAGCTGACAATGAGCAATAAAAATCCCATGTTTTAAAAGTAGAAGATAAGACATGCTGGAGCAGGTAGAGAGAAAGGACTCCTCCTACACTGTTGGTGGGAATATAAGTTGGGGCAGAGAACAGTGTGGAAGTTCCTCAGGAAACTAAAAATAGAACTACCATATCATCCATCCATCCATCCATCCACCCATCCATCTGTCTGGGCATATATCAGGCTAAAATCATAATTCAAAAAAATGCATGCACCCCAAAGTTCATTGCTGCATTATTTACAGTAGCCAAAACATGGTATCAATTTAAGTGTCCATCAAAGGAAAATATACATACACATACACACATATATACAATAGAATGACTGAGAATAGAATATTCTCAGAATATTCTATAGAATATTACTCAGTCATAAAAAGGATGAAATAATGCCATTTACAGCAACATGGATGGACCTGGAAATTGTCATGTTAACTGAAGTAAGTCAGACAGAGAGAAACAAATATCATATGATATTACATATGTGGAATTGCAAAAAATTATATGACTGAATTTATTTACAAAATAGAAATAAACTCATGGACTTTGGGGGAAAAAAAACTTATGATTATCAAAGGGAAAAGGTGAGGAGATAAACTGGGAGTTTGGGATAGACATGTACACAGTGCTGTAATTAAAATAGATAACTAACAAGGACCTACCATGTAGCACAGGACGCTCTCTTCAGTGTTATGTGACAGCCTGTAGGGAAAAGGATATGAATAAATATATACACACACATATATGTACGTATAACTGAATCACTTTGCTATATCCCTGAAACTACATAACATTGTAAATCAACTATTAGTACAATAAAATAAGTAAATAAGACAGGCTTAGAAGACAGAGCAGCTGAGAGTTTAAAAGAAAATTGGTAGAAAATTGATGTCAGAGATCTCAAGTGAAGGGAGAGATTCAAAAAAAGAACATTGAAGTAGGTGTTAAAACAGTTCAGAGGTCAATATCTATATCTATATTGCAGAAGTCAGCAATTAGGGGAATCCAGGTGACCTCCACTGGAAAATAAAATTGCAGGAGAAGACAGATTGTAGCTGGCTGGGAACAGAAGATGAAATGGACAGTGCATTCAAATACAGGCACTTCCCTGACAGAGGGCAGAGCAAGAAAACAAAACATTAGAGATGGACAAAGACCCCAGGCAGAGCTTTTTTGTGTTTAATGTGGAAAAATCTAATCAAGTTTAGATGTTTTCCCTTTGTGAAGAAGAGTGACCTCAGTTTTTGAGGGCAGGACGGAGGGCAAGCTTTGCAGGTAAAGGGTGTCAGTACGGCCACACACAGGTATTTCCCAGCCACACTGAGATCCAGCCTTGGGCTGAGATGCTTCCAAGTGTCCTTCTGGAGCCTCACAAGTAATGATCACAGTACTACAGATGCTAAGGTTATATCAGGAAGGTGGCATGAAGATGAGGAAGCAGGTGATTTGAACTCATGGTGGGGACTCTTTTAAATCATGGACCAAATATGTAAGCTGGGCTTGTAAGAAAGTGATCCAAGAAGGTCACCAGGTAATAAGGTGGTTTCGAGAGCCTGAAAACGCCTATGAAAAAAATGTGAATCAGTGAAAGTTTTCCATCAAAATACCTATGAATGGGGGCAGAGAGAAAACTATCTGTTGGGAAGAAGAGAGTGAAGGGAGAGAGGAGGATACAGGCAGATCAGATTAACACTGAAGCTTGAACGTTGACTATTTGAAACATGAACACTGGAATCAAAGGGCCCTGATTCTTTCCTGAAGCTAGGACACTTTTTCCATACTCATAACAAAACACTTTCTGCAAGATCAGAGCCTTAATAAAGAAGGAAAGGATTATCTAAAGATAATGTCTAAATACATGTGGCTCCAGGTGCTGAGCTGGACACGGAGCAGAGTGAATTGCGGCCCACTGCAAGGCCTGCTGGGAGAGAGGACAGCCTGTAATTATCATGGGCCACTAAAAGACCTTTGTGATTTCTAAATATATGTAAAATGTTAACCTGTGAAAGTAAACTTCAAAACCATGCATTTATTCCCACAGTTACCGCTTACTGATGTTTTTCTAAATACCAGGAACTATGATAGGCATTCAGCATAGAATTATGAACAAAAAGGTATATATTACCATTCTTGGTGGAGCGGACAGATGAGTTGGGAGAGCAGGATAACCACACAGTGCCGTCAGTGTGATATCACACAGCAGCAAGTGCCCAAAGGGGAAGAACAGCCCCGCAGACCCAGGAGGAGCCTCTCAAGGTGGGGTGTGGGGGTGGGGGGCAGCCAAGTCTTGCCCTGAAAGTCTTGTTTGTACCATGTCAGCAAGGTGAGTTAAGAGGATGAAGGATCTGAAAGTGTGTGGTGCTGGTCAAAAAAAAGCAAAAAATTCCCTGGTGAATTTCAGTAACAGAAAGAGGGCCAGAGGGTGGAGGGAAAGATGAAGATCAATCCGTAAAAAAAACTCCTGAGGGACAGGAAGGTCAGACTGCGTCGTAAACCGGTCTTAGAGCCATAAAATTGAAAAAGCCTTCTCCTCCCCTGAAAGTTAACAATCCGTGAGCGGTTTGAACAGGAAAAGGACATAATCAGATTTTGTTTAACAAATCAATCTGGCTGTCGAATGCACTGAAGGGAAAAGGAAACAGTTATCTCAACAGTGGGGACTGTCACTTAGATCAAAAGAACAACATGAAGATGGAGAAGTATGGATGATTTAAGAGTTGTGTTGGCCGAGAGACTGGAAATTTAAGGTGGGAAGAGGGAGTTGGGAATGCTAGTTTCTTCCCCAGCTTCTACCTCTCGGGATTGGATAATAATAGGTAATAATATAATATTATTATTATACATTAACATGGTTAATACTAGTATAATCAAATTATTATAAAGTTAATAATATAGGATGAACATTAATATGTGGTAATTAATATAATGATATTGAGCACAGAAAGAGATGTGAAACCCTGGGATAAAACCAGATTTTAGGGAAAAATATCATAATTTTTTAAGGCATGTTGAGCTTGAATTGCCTAAAAATGAGATATTTAGAAAACAATTGACTCCAGTAGCCCACAGATATACCTCTGGGAGTTGTTAGTGGCATAGAGGTATGTGGAACTGTGAGCATGGACACAATTTATGTGTGGGAAGAGAATAGAGGGTGAAAAAAGAAAAGACCAGGAAGGAAGCCTTAAAGTAAAATATACAAAGATCAGAGGAAGGAGCAAGTCGCCTTCCTAAAGGGATTCTTCCAGAGAGAGAAAGCTGGACCTGTGTCCAGGAAGCCCAGGAAAGGGTGTTTCTAGAAGGAAGGGCTGCCTGGGATGTGCAGGTGCCCTCCAAGGTTAGGGAAGATGAACAATGAAAATATCCACCGTGTCTAGGGAACTGCCTTCTGGAGATGCTTTTAACAGGGGGATGGAGCCAAACTCAGAGTGCAAGGTGTGTGAAGGCTGAAAAACAGAGACACACACTGGAGGCAGGCTGTTTTAAGAAGTTGAGGAAGGAAGGTCAGGGAAGAAATATGGAATGGTTCTTGGCCTGCCCTAGAGAAGGAGTCTCTTCTGATGCCTTTTTTAATTCTATAGAGTTCAAAAGTTAAATTTAAAAGAGCACTTAAAACGAGATGATCTCACACAAAACTCCCACTGTCCTTGACATGTCCACTCATTGCAACACCAGGTTTAAAGCACTGGGTCTCGTCTGCCGAAAGAAACCCTGAGGCTGGAGCGCTTACATGACTTGCCCAGCTTGACATCTTGGAGGGGAGTGAGTCAAGACTGAAACCCAGGGCTGCTGACCCCACATCCTGTGTCCTGTGCAGAACCCTAACCGTAACTGTAACAAAGTGAAAGTGTTAGTCACTTAGTCGTGTCTGACACTTTGGGACCCGCGGACTGGAGCCACCAGGCTCCTCTGTCCATGGGGATACAACAGACAAGAATACTGGAGTAGGTTTCCATTCCCTCCTCCAGGGAATCTTGCTGACCCAGGGATCGAACATGGCGTCTCCTACATTGTAGGCAGATTCTTTACTTTCTGAGCCACCAGGGAAGCCCTAACCAAACCATAACCTTAACCCCAATTCCATGCTGCTTCCTAGGAAGCTCTCAAGATCATCAGGCTCATGATGCAATTCTGGAGTGACCAGCGGCCACACCTCGAACTCTCTCCGTATGACTCACGCCCTTGACTGGGCAGGTAGAACCAGAGCCCTGGAGGCTGGGCTGCTCCACCCTTGCTTCTGCAGCTTCTGGGGCTGACATGTCCCCCCTCCACACATTGATGTGTTCAAAAGAAAGCAGCATGGGTCCCCGGAGAGATTTCCCTCAGAAGCAGTGCCTGCAGATGGGCAAATACACAGTCAGTCATGACTCATGAACTGATGAGCGTCAGAAACCATCAGGAATTCAATAAGGAGTAAAGCTATCGGCCAGGTTCACATTTTACGCTCACCGTGGCTGCCCTCCAAATGTCTGGTCTCCAGGATGGAAACATCTTTCCTTAATTCTGTTATGGTTCTCAGTTCAGGGGCTGCTAGTGTTTCAGAAATCAATACAGCTCAACACAAAAACTATTTTCTGCCTTTGTCAGGGAAACTGGGTTACTCTACTGTCTTTTCTGCTGTGGAAACAGCAGAATAGTATTTGTAACTGATATACCCTTGGAAAATTATCTGGACAATTTTTCTATTAACTTTCTGTTATTTGTAGCTTCGGGTAAATCAGTTTTGTTTTTGTTTTTTTCCTTGCACGCTTTCTTTCTTCAGACAGAATTGAGGACCACAAGATCCTGGCTAAAAGAAACAAAATAATGTATATACCCAGGAAGACATCATGTATGATTATGTATTTTTAAGGCAATAAAAGTAAAAAATGTTTTTATTTCATATGACATTGGTATTAATTTTCCTCTGAAAAACTTTCTCATAAAATAATTTATGACAATGTCATAATATGTTCTTCTTCCATGAACTTTAAGGAAGCATTTAGGAAAATAAATATAATCCTTAAAAACTAGGCAAATTGTTATTTAACGCATCTAAGAGTCAACCCGCCTCCTGCTTCTTAGTGAGTTTCTTCTTTGTGAGTTTCTTGAGCTTGAGGCAAACATCAGGATGATAACGGTCATGGTCCATGTTCCTGGGCAGCAGATTCTGAGTGAAAGGTAGAATTCAGGATATAGGAGGGACATGAGGACAGGCCATTGTGATCAACACCTGTTAGACTCCAGGGAAGTAAGGAGGGGCTGAAGGAGGTGACGGGACCCTGCAGTTCTAGCAAAGTCTTCCATCAGTCCCTGAGGAGCACTAAGGTCCAGACGGCCCCTCTGGGATCTCCCCATGGGGCGGGAGGATTCAGAAGTTTATAGCCCATGTCTGCTGGTCATTGCACTGAACTTCCTGGGACAGGACGTGACCTTGAGCCCTTCAGCTGTAACAGTTAGCTCTACCTACCTCCCTACCACATGTGTACATTTACATTTCATCTGTCTTTTCTTACAGTGAACAATGCTGCCAAAATTATAGAAAGAAATAGATAACAAGTATATGTTGATTGGTGACAATAAGGGGGGAAACATGCATGTTAAGTTCAGACAGCTCCTTTGCCACCAACAGCACTGCTCCTCCATTTTCAGGAACATGACCTGGCTGACACATGGGCAGCTCACCCTCAGCAAATGTGAATGTCCTCTGGTCACTCCTAGCTGCCGTTGCACTTCGATTCCATTTCACTAATTCATAGAGTAAGATTCATACTATAAAAAAAAAAAAAAACCTCAGAGTTTAATTTAGGGTTAAAATTCTCCCCTTCCCAGAATATTCTCCCCTTCATATGAGCCACCTGCAGGAGAGGAAGTTTGAGTGAACTTCATTTTTCTTTATTCTAGGCTGGCTTCTCCAAAACTCCGGTGGCAGGGTGTCTGTTGCTTCTGACTTCTGCTGTTTTGGGGGGAAGGGGCAGGAACACAGGAGAATTCAGGAGCAACTTAGTTAGCAAGGAGAAGAGTTAAAGTAATGGGAAGTAGTACTTGCCTGAGCACTGAGCTGTTACTGATTTCTTGTCAGCATTACAAGTGGTTAACCCTTCAGAAGACATAGGTGGTGGCAAGCCAGCTCTCTCTCCACATGGGCTACGTCTGGTCTACAGAACCTTTCTGCTGTAGATGGAAGTGCAGCTGCTGAGCACTCAGCAAGCCCCACTCCCCCCAACCCTCCACCCCCGCCATCCTCTGCAGCCTCAGGTATGTCCTGACTAATCCTGTGAAGCCTTCACTCTAGGCTTGAGATGAGGGAGACATGTTTCCTTCCCATGGGAATTAATAGGACCCAGTATTCTCCAAAGAAAGACTTGGTTTCCAACATCCCCAGACTTTCAGCTCCAACTTCACATCCTCTAAATCAATGAAGGGTCAGAGTCCCAAGCCAGGTGTCTTCACCTCTTTCTCAAGTCTTGTATTGGTGAACCAGCATATCACTTTGGAAAGCAGTGGTACCCTACTTGCCATGATGGTCTTGTTGGTGAGCTTCATGCCTCATTCAACAATGTGGCCATCATAATCGCACTTTAACAAGCTGTTCTACACATTATACATTTGAAAGGTAGGAACAGAAGCCGTACATATTAATCAGTCATGCTCTTAGAAGACACAAAGGAAACATGCTCCATCACTCACACAAGACTCTAAGAGAGACCTGAGCTGAACTCCCTTGCACACCATGTTTGCTGGCATCTGTAATGATACAGTCAAACTTTTCTTTACCGATTTAGGTCTTTGAACTAATTCACAGAACTGCTTGTCAAACCCAACTCACAGGAATCAGAGACGTTATTTGGTATCAAGCTTTCCTAAGTAATTCCAAGGAGGCAGGCAAGCACGTGGTTCAGACAAAACAGCGAGGCACCTGAGCCGTCAATGGAAGATCCCTAGACTCTGGATCAGAATAGATATATTCTCCAACTGGGTTTCTTGGGCTTGCTCATACAGCTAGAACATTTAAAATATAAACAAACTCCAGGGAGTGGAATCACCTACATTTCTCAGGAGGCAGATCTTGGATTTTACTTTTCTAGGACATCCTTACCTAAGGGTATCCCCTGAATAGCACCTCAGAGTTAAGGGTTTTTCTTCCTAGCAAATAACATTAGCCTATGACCCAGAGGTCAAGTTGACTAAGAGATCAGACAGTATCACTCACCTCTTTTTCTTTCTCCCAGGCGCACTCCCACCACAAATAAAAGGAGTGAGAGGACTTCAGATTACTCTTTTCTCCAAGGTACTTATTGTTAAATGTACAAATGGGACAAAAAGAGTAGGTTTACCTCAAGGGCATAATTTATAACCAAGTGTAATGCAGATATTCAAGGGGATTACATAAATGTAAGCAACTCATAGCATGTGGTGGTGACGAGGGGAGAATGGAGTCATTCATCCCAGGCAAGATGAGGCACCATTGCCACAAGCATGGGGTGGGAGGTTGGGATCTCACAATGGCAAACACTCACCACATCCTCGGAAAAGAATTGGAGGAAATGCCAAAATAGATCAAGGTTAAGACTAACGGGTTTTTAAATTATACTGTGGGTCAGCTCTGCACCACTGGAGCTCACCACTTACTGAGTTTCTGAGAAGTTTGAAAAAAAAATGTTGCTGAGTCAAATAAACTTAAAAAGCTCTCTTTGGCAGAAAAGGTAAAGAGTACCTTCACCTTAAAAGGTAAATAATAAAAAGAGACAGCCAGGAAACCCACATTTTCCTGAGGCTCTACTCTGAACTTTCTCTAACATCTGTGCTTTAGAATTTCTGTGCCTTTTACTATCTCCCTACTCTCCCTCTATAATTCAATATATTTTGAAGGCATGGTCTACTCCTGGAGACACTGTAGGCTTTTCGAGAGGATTTTTGAAATGATTTTATGAATATGCATGAAATCATTATTCTGACAGTAAAGCTGTGCACTGCCTCTCACCTCTGAATATTTTTGAAGAGAATAAGAATCAGGGTCTTATTGTGCCATGCTTTCTCTTTCTCATTTACCTCAAAGCAATCACAGATGCATTTCTTAGAAATGGTGGTGATGCTCTTTTAAGACAATTTTATAACTCAAGGTCAAAGATACATATTTGAAAGATAAAAATCCAATTAATAATAAAATCTTACTCAAAGTAAATTCTATGAAAATACCTAGTGGAAAAGTCAGGTAACTCATTTTCTAAAAGACTCGCTTCCTGCTGTATAATCTGTAAAGAAGTTACAAAGAAAGACATGAAAAAATCCGACCCAATGAAAAATATCAGAGAGGAAAGGTGGTGAGTGAATTTCAGTAAAAGCAAACTTAACTTGGAATTCTAATTCTATGTCAGATGAATGAATAAAGAGGATGTGCTACATATATACAATGGCATATTACTCAGCCATAAAAACAAAAAATGAAATCCTGACGTTTACAGCGACATGGAGAGACCTAGAGATTATTATACTAAGTGAAAGAAGTCAGAAAGAGAAAGACAAATATCATATGACATCACTTATCGGTAAAATCTTAAAAGATAAGATGAATGAACCAAAACTAGGCCCAGAGAGAAAACAAACTTATAGTCCCAAAGAGGAAAGGGGTGGGGGGATAACTTAGGAGTTTGGGATTAACGTATCCACTTTACTGTATATAAAACAGAACCAACCAGGACCTACTGTACAGCAAAGGGAAATATACTCAGTATCTTATAATAATCTATAAAGGAAAATAATCTGAAAAAGAATATTTATATAGTTATTCAGTATTGTTCCAGGCCATTCCAGTGTGAACATCAAGCAATAAATTGTTCTTCAAATCCCAGACACATCATGCTGTAGATTTCAGTAAAGATGTTAAACTATATCTATCTATCTATATATCTATATATATATACATATATATATACATATATATATATGCATTTTTCTTTAGTTTGCTATAGGTCTGTTAAAAAAAAAAAGTTCAATTTAGAGCAGGAAAGATGCTGGGAGATGAAACCTTTTGTATCCTTTCACCAGTCTGCTTTCCTCCTCTTTGCAGATACAGATGAAAAAATCCATTGAATACTCAAGATTCTTCATAAACATAGAATCAGAAAAGTGAAGATTGTTTGTATATGTTGAATATTCATTAGAAATAGACATGAACTTCCTAACAGTCTTCTAAGGTGTTGTTTTTTCCTTTTTCAATGCATTGTGTCACTCAATCTTCACAAAAAACAAACTAGTTAGGGGGAGTCATCTCCATGGCATTATGAGAACACAGATGCACAGAGAGGTTAGCGCATTTGACCAGGGTCACACAAGGATGGATGATGGAGTCAGAATTTGAAACCAAGAGAGCACTATAAGATTATTCCCTGCTTTGCTATCTCTTCAGTAACACATGCCAGGATCCAGGTAAAGCCCTGGAGGTAGTACCATAATATTCAGCCTTGTTTGTTATGAATCCTCCTCTAATTTCATCCTCCCTGCCACATGCTGAGTTTTTCTAGGCACCCTTTGGACCCTCCCCCCGAGGGTGACTCATAACATTGCGCAGACTGTACGAAGGGCTCTGTGGATGAGGAGTCAACAACGTCCATTCATCTCTACAACCATGCTACGAAATCATCAGTGGGATCTGACTTCAGTTGCTCAGACTTGTGTGCAGTATGGCCCCTTGAGGTGCACTCTAACAGCACTGCTGTCTCACTCCCCTGCTCCCTAAGTCCCACGTGTGACCTGCGGGTCTCAAACCTCTGCTGTTGGCTTCAGTGCAGTTAACCTTGTGGGTCTTGATTTGATGGCACAGTTTTGTCTCCCTTCTTTCCCTTGCATCTTACATACCCAATACCTCCACAATTGTCAGGGAATTTTCCCCAGTGGGTAACTAGTACGGGAAGCCTCATCTAAGGTCTTCTTTGGGGAACTCCAGCCAAGACACCAGACTTTCCATACAGAACACATTCTGAAATGAACTTTCCTTGACTGGCTTGAAGCAAGCTCATTTGACCAGGATCGCTTTGTTTCCAGCTAGAAATAGTTTGTCTATGTTGCTTTTGCACATGTCAGTTGTGTATTGGCTTTATCATTGAACTTGAAATTTTGGTATTTCTCCATCCTGTGAACTCCAGTAATCTTGAATAAACTCCAGAACATCCAGTAATCTCCATATTACTGTCTGCTGTGAACTCTTACTCATATAGAAATGTACAAATGCTTCTTAGCACCTACCAAACATTTTATGATGCTTTTTAATAATATTCACCACAACCTGTAGTTAAGCAAGATCATGATTATTGTCCCCATTTTGACATGAAACAGCAGCAACTCGGAAGGGAAGCTATCCAGGCAGTCATTAGGTTATGTGGATGAACCCTGGATCCAGGTCCTCAGGCTCCTTCACTTCTGAAACTATGTCTTCACTCCCTAGAAGTCATCAGGATCATTTTTGCATGTTCTTAAAACCTCTTGACTCTGCTACTTTCTACACTCAGAAGAACTGATCTTACATGGATCATCAGAGCAATCTGGGACCTTTAATTTCATGCACATGTGGTGAATAATTGCATTCAGATAGTAAATCTCTTCCTGTCAGTCAGTTGTACTCTGGATGCACCAATAGGTAACTTGCCATGGTTACATCATCTGCAGCAAAATCCAAAATACCCCACAGCATGCATAGGAAGGTGTCTGAAAAGAAAAGTATCTATCTGATCCAAAAAACAGAATTCAGAGTGTCAAAAAATGTCTTCTATTATTCACCTTCTCCACTAAATCAGGTTATTGTGACCTCACACCTCAGAGTTATTTTATACCTGGATTTTTCTCAGAAGTTATCATTGCAGAGACATGAGGGACAAAATCCATGTATTTTGATGATAAAATATAAAACTTTTAAAATATACTTATCTTGGCTCTTATAATATTATGTTTATTCCTCTTTCTCATTCTTTACCTGAAAGTGTTTATTTATGATCCAGATTTAAAATAGTGTATTTGATTTAAAAATCATTAATTATCTTACATTGATAGTAAAGAAAGGCAAAACATAGTGGAATTTATTGACCCTTCTCAGTATTTTAAAAGATTTAATCTCAGTTTTCCATTGGAGATTTTAATTCAATTGGGCATATTCTAAAATTTGTGTTTCTGTGATACATTTCTTTTAAATTGATGTGTAGTTGATTTAAATACATTTCTTTTTTGGTTTATGAGGGATAGGGGAAGGAATTTTTAGAGGTCAAGTTGCCTCTTCTTTCTGCACAGAAAGCTTTCCTTTGCCAGCAAGAAGAGTGTTGATTGAATTAAGACCACTATTGTCTTTATTGGGGAAAAAAGTCCACATCTGTTCTGTTGTAAATGAGAACTTAACAAAACTATTTATTTCTTCTTCTTATAGCAATCTTTTGAATACACTTAGCATTCAGTAAGGGCTTCCTTGGTGGCTCAGACAGTAAAGAATCTGCCTTCAATGCAGGAGACCCAGGTTCAACCCCTGCGTTGGGATAATCTCCTGGAGAATGGAATGGCTACCCACTCCAGTATTCTTACTCAGAGAGTTCCATTAAAACAGTCTACTTAATTTAAATCAATAAATATTTATTGAATGTCTTCATACCCTTCTAGACTCTGAAGTTATATTGGAGAACAAAACAAATCCAGACTCATGGAATTTTTATTTTGGTGAAGAAATACAGACTATGGCAACAGATTGTAGTTAAAAAGATGCTGCAGAGAGTTTAATGTCAAGTAATAGCACAAAGTAAGGTGATGGGGGTGGAGCTGAAGTGGGTACAGGAGAGGAGTCAGAGAAAATCTTACACGTGTAAACACAAAGGAAGGAGTAAGCCCATCTATTCAATAATAGAAGAAAGAATATTTCAGACAGAAGGAGAGGCAGTGAAAAGGTTCTGAGGCAGAAACACACCCAGCATATTTAAGGAAAAACAGGGAATGAAGAAGGGTTTCATGCAGCATCCAGGTGCCCATGGTCTGTAGTGGAAACTCTGGGTACTACTTAGGATACTACTTAGGATAAAAGAGGAAGTTACAAGGTGATAAGCTGAGGCATGACTCAGTCTGACTCAAGTTTTTAAATGAACGCTTTTCTCTAACATTTTGATTGCTGTGAAAGGGCAAATGTCTCTTTAGAAAGCCATTGCAATGTTTCTTAGGAGAGATGGAGGAGCAGGATGGCAGGGCTGAGAAGTGATTTGCTGCTGGGTATATTTTCATGGAGGAGACAATGTGGCTTCCTGGTAAACTGGATGGGATTTAAAAATGAATAAAGAATAATCTAAATTGTTTGGCCCAAGAAATCTGTGCAACAGGCTGTTTCCCTTTGAGAAATGGGAAATCCATAGAAATTGTGGGCTAGGTGAAGAATAGTTTGATGAGCTATGTCTAGATCCTAGTGGAAAATGTCTCCTAAATAGTGAGATGAAGGTGTTAGTTTACAGGAAAGTCAGGGCTGGAAATATACATCCAAATTATTAGCACGCAGAGGATTGGACAAGACCACAAAAAAGAGTGTGAGCTAGAGAAAACTAATGGGAACTAAGAACTGCATGGACTTTGTTCATGAACATGTTCTGAAGCAACAGTTTCAAAGATAGGAATTTTCTATGAATTGGAAGGACTGATGCTGAAGCTTAAGCTCCAGTGCTTTGGCTACCTGATGTGAAGAGCTGACTGACTCACTGGAAAAGACCCTGATCCTGGGAAAGATTGTGGACAGGAGGAGAAGGGGGTGAAAGAGGATGAGCTGGTTGGATAACATCACCGACTCAATGGACTTGAGTTTGAGAAAACTCCAAGGGATAGTGAAGGACAGGGAAGCCTGGTATGCTACAGTCCATGGGGTCGCAAGGATTCAGACACAGCTTAGCAACTGACCAATAACATGGATTCAAATATGCTATTCTTATAGAATTGGTAGCAAACAAATTAAACCTGGCATCATCCTTTCATAAAGGATCTCTTTTTCCCACATGTGGCTAAAAGGCAAGGGGTTAAAAATTCTAAGTTCTGGGGATATCTGTTTATGGAAGATTTTCTCACAAATTAATGTTTGATTGGGATAATATCAGTCAAAGAATGATAAATGGTGAAAAGAATTATATGTACAAAAGCACATAATTACTTCCAATAATCCTTCCTTAATTAATAATTACCCCAAAATATCTCCTATCTTTGTAATTCATCCACCTAACCCATGATTTCATTTAAATGCTTTCTTTAGTTCTAAATAAATTGAACAAATCTACTTATAAGCCCTATAGGTGGGTGTGGCTGTGTCTTTAATACATACCCATTTTAATGTGAACTTCTGAAACACTCTTAACTATGTTCAAAACCATTGATTTTGTAGAAACAAAGCTGTGACCAAACACACACAGAACTTAGGATACCCAATAGCTTAGGATGGTTCTCTCTGGTCTAAGAGAGAGACAGCGAGAGAGACAGGGAGAGAGAGAGAGAGAGAAAGAAAGAGCGGGGAGAGGGGGACTTTTTAAATAGCATTAAAGCAGTGTTAGGCCTATTATATAACACTAGAATTTTACCAATGTACTGACTTCAATACATTATTTTGTCTGTGTGTGTGTTCAGTTGCTCAGTTGTGTCTGACTGTTTGTGACGCCATGGACTGTTACCCACCAGACTCCTTTTCTTTGTGGGATTATCCTGGCAAGAATACTGGAGTAGGTTGCCATTTCCTTCTTCAATTATTTTGTACACTTTTACATATTTTACTACATATATGTTGCTATATAATATCATATATTATTATATTATATATAGTATACACAATATATTGTATAATATATTATTTATTTTATATAATTTATATTTACATATAATTTTTATTTTTATTTATGTGTATATATATATATATATATATATACACAATCTGTATTTATAAAATACAGATCGTGATATATTTCAAGTAGGCACCATACACAAAAACTGTTTTATAGCAAGACAGTTCTCTGGCACTAACCTGTCACACCAGCAACACTGCAACATTCTTGAATGTTTGAGTAATTAGATAACAAATCTTTTTTTGGAAGAAAATTTTAGCATCACAGAAGTACTGGGAAGAAAACATAGAATATATTGATAATAAGCCAATGTCACAAGACATAATCCCAGATTCATACACATTGTGCAAGGATCATTTATATTCCATTCAGCCCCAGGATACTTGAAATGATCAACAACAGCTGCTATGATGGATGCCTGTGGACCACATGACAACAATATGGCAGATGCGTGTACTCACCACAGCCATCAACACAACAAAAAGGAGAGGGAACCTTCTAAAGCTCTTTCTACAAAAAAAATAAAAATAAAAAAAATATATATATATATATATATGTACACATATTTTGCACTATTTGCAGGTTAGAGAAGAAAACTCTAAATTCAAGGGACAAAAATGAAATTAGCTGTTTATCTTGCAATTTATAGGCTAAAAACATGTATCTCCTTCTGTCTTCTCATTAGCTTTGCATGAATCCATTAGGCTTACAGGCAAAAGAGATCAATCGTTTCTATAAATGCCATCACCACAGACCCACCTTAAGTTATTCTGAACTTTCCACACAAACACAGACCTGAAAACACACAGGAAGCAGCATTTTATGATAAAAAACAGGGACACATTTATGTTTAGCTGTGATTTAGGTAAATTACTCCAAAAAAAAATTCTCTCAAGCATGTTTTGTCCGGCAAATGTGATGGTCAATAAGATAACCTCTTGACAATGACAATGTTTGTTCTTGTTGTCTATTTAGGTTTTCTCAGGTTTATCATTTTGATTTCTTTCATCCTTCTATAGGTACTTGTGTTCCAAAGAAAAAAACAGAACCAGCTTGGTTGTTCTGGACTTCCGTGAGGATGGTTTCCATCACAATTAACCCTCCCTGTGGCCTGTAGGTCAAAATCACCTTTCTTCTCCTCCTGTGGTCAAGTAACTGGCTCAAAATCAAGGGAAGCAGTTGGTGAGGACATCTGAGGATCCTGTTTCCCCAGTGGAAAGCAGACCACAGTTGGGAAGCAGATTGCACCCTGGGCAGGAAAAAGGAATGGAGTGTGAAAACAAAAGTGAAAAAGCAGCTGCGAATACTTTCTCCTATAAAACATGCTAACTTTACACTGTAATTGCCAGAAGCTTTTGAAGCCTAAAATACTATGATTTTGATATATACTGTACCTAGAAATTTTTTTTTAATTTAGTAGTCCCTGAAGAAAACACAGAGATGAACACTTCACATTATAATTGGAAGGTGTTTAATGAAATTCTAGTTTTTCCAACCTATTTTAATCTGCAAAAACATGAAGAAGTGAAAAACTTTAGAAGTGTCTCCCTTCATTCCAGACATTTTTCACTGATAAAAAATCAGAGAGGACAACTTCCAAGTTAAAATTGGCCAAGACTCTGTGATTGGCAATTGTCGGCTGGTTTTCAGTCCCTCCCCTGAGTTGTGTGTCTGGATTTTGAGCAGTAAACCCTTTGAAGTCCACAGGAGCTCAACTCATAGAAGGAATTGTGTCTGGTGAGGTTGGTCTTCGCTTTTTCACTTCCCCTCAACCCCCCACGTTCTGTAAAGGTTTAATGTTGAACTAATATATATCGCTGTTTTATCTTCTGCTTTTCTTCATACTGCTCTAAGCAGTTGCATCTAAATGGTATAATTCAGAGGAAATGTTAACCTGCATACTTTCCAGAAACAGAAATATTCAGCTAAAATGAAAAGCACAATGTCTTAAGAAAATTGTGCTCGTGTAGGCATGATAAGCGTCTCATAGGACTGGAAAGGAAACGTTAAAATATACATACATATGTAAACTTCAGACTAATGATTCAGAAAAGCATTCCAATTAAATCATAGATTACTTGACCTCTCTTTGTCTCCATCTGCCTCCCCCTAACTCCACCTTCTCACTCTGTTTCTCTGTGTCTCTCTCTATCTGTCTCTCTCTTGGTCTCTCTTTCTCTATCTCCTCTCTTTCTCTCTCTCTCTCTCTTAGTTATAAGACCTGAAGTAGTGGAATCATTTGGCTTCAGATTTTCCATATTAGTGTCTAGTCTAAAATGGAATTTCTTTTGAAAGCTTAAGCAAAATCTGTCTGGCTGTTTGTGAGTTATGGGAGCACAGGAGAAATATGCTTCTCCAGTTATAAAAAATACTGTTAAGATTTTTCTTTCCACTCATGTAAATTAAATGGCACCAAAACCATAAACTTCAGACTTGGAAAGATTTAAATCATAATGAGAAAAGAAAATGTAACTGAAGTCAGTAAAAATCTGATTATTTTTATTGCTTAATTTACAGAACAACAAGAAAAGTGTTTTGAGATACCTCACAAAATATGTCTGTCTACCTGTCTAAGATCATGGCATCTGGTCCCATCACTTCATGGGAAATAGACTTTATTTTTATTTTGGGGGGCTCCAAAATCACTGCAGCCATGAAATTAAAAGACACTTACTCCTTGGAAGGAAAGTTATGACCAACGTAGATAGCATATTCAAAAGCAGAGACATTACTTTGCCAACAAAGGTTCATCTAGTCAAGGCTATGGTTTTCCAGTAGTCATGTATGGATGTGAGAGTTGGACTATGAAGAAAGCTGAGTGCCACAGAATTGATGCTTTTGAACTGTGGTGTTGGAGAAGACTCTTGAGAGTCCTTTGGACTGCAAGTAGATCCACCCAGTCCATTCTAAAGGAGATCAGCCCTGGATGTTCTTTGGATTGAATGATGCTAAAGCTGAAACTCCAGTACTTTGGCCACCTCATGCGAAGAATTGACTCACTGGAAAAGACTGATGCTGGGAGGGATTGAGGGCAGGAGGAAAAGGGGATAACAGAGGATGCGATGGCTGGATGGCATCACCAACTCAATGGACGTGAGTTTGAGTGAACTCTGGGGGCTGGTGATGGACAGGGAGGCCTGGTGTGCTGCAATTCATGGAGTCACAAAGAGTCAGACACCACTGAGCGACTGAACTGAACTGAACTGAACTTAAATTGTCTGAAAGGTTACAGAATTCTTTTCATAGGGTAGTTACCACGCCCATCTGTATGCATGAATCCTTTCTCTCTCTTTCCTAAATTCTAGGGAAGTTAAGTTTAAAAGTGTCAATATTAAAATTATTAAGAACTTAGAAATCAAGAAATTATTAACTGGATAACCCATGAGTAAAATTAAATATGGAGCTTTCCTGAGAATTAGACAGTAAGGAATCTGCCTGCAATGCAGGAGACCCAGTTTCAATCCCTGGGTTGGGAAGATCCCCTGGAGAAGGTAATGGCAACCCACTCCAGTATTCTTGCCTGGAGAATCCCATGGACAGAGAAGCCTGGTGGGTTGCTGTCCATGGATCTCAAAGAGTCAGAAACGAGTAAATGACTGACACTTTCACTTTCAAAATTAACTATAAGTGACATTGTGTATATGTATAAAACATCATTGTCAAAGCACCAGGATGATGTCTTAAGTACAGGTCAAGTTTTCTGTGTCTTAATAGGAGCATATCACATGTTGTCCTGTGTTCCACTCTCGCTTCAGATTAATTCAGCCCTGCCCTACCCTCTCTCATCCCTGGTCCTACATCCAGGCACTTAACCAGTTCCCCTTCCATCCAAAGCTAAGATTTTAAGAAATGCTATGCACCACAGTTTAAAATTGTCTACGTTATTACTCTAGATGAGTCAAGAAACAGCAGTGTTCCCATAACTTTCAAAGGGAAGCATCGTCACTTGCAGTTGTCTCCCGTCTGAGATATGAGTGAGACGGTTGGCGCAGTCTTCAGTCCCTAGTCCCTGTTTTCAGCAACATGACACTGGCTTTGAATTTGCCTTAGCTCTCCTGCGTCTTCTTGCATGCTTGACTATGCATACGTAAGTATCTTCCTTATGTCTCATAACATATTTGATATGAGACTCAGAGTCTGTTTTTCTTTCCTTTAGTCTGCCTAACACCTTGAGCCACATCATTATTTGTGTAGATCATCATGTTAACATCCTGGTTTTCTAGTTCCAACACCCCAGACTGTATTCCTCTGATTTCACGCTGAACCATGCCCACCTTTGATCCATATTACACTGTCACAGATTAAGTTCTCCTTCTTTTCACCAGACTTTCTGCCCTGATTCAGGTTTCTTCCCCCTGTCCTCACTCCATTCTCCACTTTGATTTCTAAACACAGCTTTGTCTACAGCTCTTTAATGTATAATTTTCCAGGTTATGACTCCATATAGCCAAATAATTGGATTTCACCTCTAAACCTCAGTCTATACATTCCAAATTTTATCTACTGATCTACTGCTATGAAAATAATAATCAGACACATTTTTCTCCCAGCCCATTCCCTTCTGTTACTAACACTATGAAGATGATGATGGTGATGGTGGTGATGATGACGATTATGCTGATGATGACGATTTGATTTTTCTCTTAGTTATTTTTTTAAGTTTATGCACAATGCTTGAATCTCCATCCACTAAGCAGAATTAGAGTATTTCTTAAATCCTTATTAGGTAAGGAGAGGAATATGAAATTATTACTTCTGGAGAACAGAACCAGTTTCAAAACATCTGCTCTTCATTCTAAACCTCTCTGGGTTGTCCAAACAACCTGCCTTTGAGTTGCTTGTGAAGTAAATAAAGTAAAATGGAGATCTGATTATGACATCCCCTCTCAATGATGGTGATTCTTCTCAAAAAACAGTATCTTTTCCATCCTCCTTTTGTGTTATAATTCAGGTATACATCTCTTCCCACCCCCATCCTTCACCCTCCCGCCAAATCTCAGGACTTAATTTGTTTCTTTCTTTACAGTGTCTTTCCTTACTAGTCTTAGAGCTCTATGCAGGTTCTGGCCAACTTGTCCAGAATGATCCCCTCATTCTGTGGATGGGCTTTACTCACCAGGTATATGAGTCTCACAGCTGCAAACTCTAACTATCTACAAGTAACTTATCTGGTATATTATGATGCTGGGTCCCATATGCAACTGTTTATTTTTTATCATAGTGATTTATCAGGAAGAAAGTCAGGTTTGCCACATCCTTGGGTTAAGACACATTGACAAAGTTCAACCCCCTTCTTAAAGCCAGATTTCTGTTCACTTTACCCTGGTTTTGCCCATGCCCACCAGCAGCAGTGGCAGCCTTGCAGGTGAGATCCCAACAGCCTTAGGGACAAACTGACAAAACTAAGACTTAAAGCTCAATTTCTCTGATCCCTCCAGCTTCTCTTGGCTAGATTGCAATTATTTCCAAATCAAAGAGAATTTATTTTTTGCTCCATGAAGAAATTACTTAAGCTCAAGTAAAGTAGCCAGTAAGCATTGTTGAAATAATATGATGGAACTCAAAAGTTCTCAGCATACTTTATTTTATCAACACTCCCTAGCTTCATGAGCAAATTTATACATTTATTTTCCCCTTAATTCAATGATTTCAGTAAAGTTCTCATTTGGGAGAATTTATTTTCTCTTATGTTCTATCTGCATGCCTAAATAAATAGAGCTTTTTCTTTCACCATGTGTTTTTCAAAAGTGAACTTCCATTTCAAGTGATGACCAGCCCAAGTGCCATGATTCCCCAGCAGGGCTCTGAATTCTGGTCCCCAAACCAAACAGGATGCATTCATCACCTGGCCAAGGGGGCCATTCCCCCAAAGGAAACTCCTTGGGCTACTTGAAAGAAAGAGCCAAAGAAAGGACCTCACAGATAAGAAAAGAGAATATGTGTTTTAAACCATTCCAAAAATGCTTTCAGACATTGAGTATAAAGCACAAAGAAAGGACAGTCTCTAAAACTGGACAGAAGAAAAATGTGGATTAAGAAAGCCACATTTTCCATTTTGGCAATATAAAAGATTCATCCACAGTAGAGTATTCGCCATTAAATAAGAACAATTCATTCCAGGAAAGTTTACTAAACCTACAACATCAGCAAAATATGGCAGCATTTCTTTACAATCAAACTATTCAGCTGTATAGTTATAGTTTCATCACTGTATAAGTCTGTGTCTTCTTCTACCTCCCATCACAAAATTTAAAACATGATAAGAGAACTTCATTTTTCATCACTGTAGCAGAATCGTAGAGATGAAAAGGTCACCTAGCTTTGTTTCCTCTGCTTTTGGTGCTTCATCCATGTTGAGCTGCTTTTATTCCTTCCAGTTCCTTAGATCTTTACCATCTCTGAATCAATGGATGTGCTGGTCTCTCTATCTCAGGTGTCCAGAGCCAACTCACCAAGCACACCCCATGCCTCTATCCTTTCACTCAGCAAGCACTTCAGGAGAGCCTTATGTGTCCCAGCACTGTGGGGATGGAGGTGTAGCACCAGGGAGCTCATAGGATTCACATTCCAGGAAAGGGACAGAGGCCCATAGAGATAAACAAGGGTCATAAGTACCATGATGATTCAGATTTTGGGGTGGAGAGATGATGTACTGGAACAGTGGTGATGATTTGGGAAAACCCTGACAGGGAGGTGATGGGGGGAGTCAGTTGCACATTCTAGCCATCACAGTCTCTGAGGCTAGAGCTGGCTGTTAGGTTTGAGGATTTGGGAGGCTGGCAGGATAGGTGGAGCAAAGGCACAAGGGAGGAGCATGCAGCCGGGGGTGGGGAGGACCACCCAGAGAGGAAACAAGACCATGTGGCGTGCAAAGGGCCCTGATGGGCGCTCTGAACATTGGGTTGAACGCTTGAGTATAGCAGGGGGCGTCAGAGGGCTTTGTGTCAACAAGTGTCATAAACTGACTCCAGGTTTCACCAGGACTCTTGAGGGTCCAGGTGCCATACTAGGGACACACCGCAAGGTGGGGCTGGAGAGGACTTAGGAGGCTGCATCCATAAAGACGGTGGTCTGGAGCACCAGAGTGGTGGTGCTGGGGGCAATGAGATAGCGCAGGAGTCTGCATATTTTGAAAGTAGAGCAGATGAGACTGATTAAGGGATTGGATATGAGTGCCCAACTTAAGTGTGACATTCTCGAGAAAATCTGACCTCAGACCAGGTTAGGACCTCCTGGTACACCTCCCAGGGGCCCTGACTCTGTCCTTGTAAAGAAAGCCCCTTTTCAGAGTTTGGATCAGTGTATTATATCTTCTGCTGAAACCCCAGCTGTTAAAAAAGCACCTTCCCCATGCTGGATGCCAAAGGAATATTCAATGAAATTATTAAGAGAAGGAAAAATTACAGCATTTGTATAGTACTTTAGCTCTGCTTGTAATGTTCTCTTGTGACTTGCTGGCTCGATAAACTCCTATTCACTCATCAAAACCTAATGCAAATATCACTTGAATCCTTCATCTCCCATTTCCCAAAGCAGTTAATTACCACCACTCCCTCTGTTTTTGTATCTTGTACTATTGGATGTTTTACAATGGACTTTTGTGGGACAGTTAAAAAATTCAACAGATGTGCCCTTAGCAAACAAAGATATCTATTAATAACAGCCCAGGGTTTCTGTTTCTACAAAGTAATAAACTCTTCTAACTCATGCTGCCCCAAGAGTATGTGCTGTGTACACAAATGCCAATATAAGTGACTTCTAAAGACAAAAGCAAAAAAAATATCTTGAGTATTTATAATATGCCCTGTTCTACTTTAAGTATTTGAACAATCATTTACTTTTCACGAAACACTAGTAACCGAAATACCCGTTATCCCATTTTACAAATTGGAGAATTAAGAAATAGATCCTTGGCCAGTTCACACATGTTGTTAGTGCTGTGGCTGAGACCTGAGTTTTGAGTAGAGACTGTAATGAAACAAGTTCTATGTGCTGCCCTTCAGCAGACAGAATAGACGCAGGAGATTAAATTTAAGCTAAATCAAGTGTTCAGAAGGAATAGGAACTCAGACCCCAAACCTGAGACCAAAGCTGACCATATCGGCATGTATCCTCCAGAAATTTCCAGAAATGGGAGAGGTGGGACCTTTCCCATGGGATGTGACAGGAGTGACCAGAATCTATTCACTTTCATTTCCGAGAGCTGTGACATTCTTCAAGAAACACATTTACTGTTGTGTTTATCTCTTGTCATAGAGTTATTTCCTGTAGAATGCGAGCTTCCTGCTCATTTTATGACCCTACTCAGAAATTTCTTATCAGATTTAATGAAAGAGATTTATTCAAGTCTTCCTCCTATCAAGAGGAAGTCCACTCAAACTTGAAGGACAAAGTGACTAGACCACGATCATGCAGGTAATTTTCAGGGAAGCTGCCTGTCTCTGACTCCTGGTCTAGTGCTGCGTATCAGACACCACATTTACATTCATAAAACAGAGTCACATGCAAGAAAACTCAGGCACAGGGAGAAAGAAAGGAAGGCAGGATTTATTATCTTCTCCTAAAATTTCAAAAAGCTCGAGATACAGGATGTTACAAATTCCATGCAATGCAAATGCTTCTTCTTACCGATACTGCAAATTCTGTGTTAGCCCCTAAGTGGGCAGTATTCTCACCTAATCGTGCTTTTTAATGTGGCCTCTGTCCTGCCCATAAATTATTTCATTCAAGTCTGGCATTGCATTGAGATCTTTGAATTATTTGTCTTCCATTGACTATCTCTTTCCTAAGGTGAGGACTTCTCTGGTAGCTCAGCTGGTAAGCAATCTACCTGCAATTCAGGAGGCCCTGGTTCACTTCCTGGGTTGGGAAGATCTGCTGGAGAAGGGATAGGCTATCCACTTCAGTATTCTTGGGCTTCCATGGTGGTTCAGACAGTAAAGAATTCACCTGCAATATGGGAGACCTGGGTTCAGTCCCTGGGTTGGGAGGATCTCCTAGAGAAGGGAATAGCTACCCACTCCAGTATTCTGGTCTGGAGAATTTCATGGACAGAGGAGCCTGGCAGGCTACAGGCCATGTGGTCATGAGCTGCAGTCCATAGGGTTGCAAAGAGTCAGACATGACTGAGTGACTTTTACTTTTTCAAGGTGTGACAGTAAGAGCCTTACATGTAAATGACCTTATAACCCATTATCAAATATCTGGCAAGGACCCTTCCTGAAGTAGACACATAAGAAAAGCAGAACTTTTTTTTTTTTTTTTGTAGCCAAGATTGTCCAGGAAAGTAGACGCATACTGTAAAAAAAATAATAATGATAATGATAAAGTCAAGTAATAACCAGATTAACTGCCATGGATTCTTGAGTATGAACATTTTTCAAAAGCAGAGTTGTAAGTTCTGGCAAATTCTTAGAACAAACATATATCACAAGTTATGGACCCTCATTTCCAACCTCTACTTCCAGCACAGGCACTAACCCCTCAATGCCTCTCTCTTGTCATCCTCCTAACTCTCATGTCCACACTGCTGCTACTACTGCTGCTAAGTCGCTTCAGTCGTGTCCGACTCTGTGCGACCCCATGGACGGCAGCCCACCAGGCTCCCCCATCCCTGGGATTCTCCAGGCAAGAACACTGGAGTGGGTTGCCATTTCCTTCTCCAATGCAGGAAAGTGAAACGTGAAAGGGAAGTTGCTCAGTTGTGTCCGACTCTTAGCGACCCCATGGAGTGCAGCCCACCAGGCTCCTCCATCTATGGGATTTTCCAGGCAAGAGTGTTGGAGTGGGGTGCCATCGCCTTCTCCGCATGTCCACACATACACTGTGAAATTTCTTCTAGGATTTTTTTTTTTAATTAATTGACTTGAAGTTACATTGCCCTCACCATTAAATCTTTGCCTGAAACAAGCTGAAACCATTTTCTACAAATAATTATAGGGTGAAGTAACTTCGGCATTAGTTCAGTGTGCTACCATTTCTATGAGAATGTCTTGTCTTATGTCCCTGGTCTGATGATGATACATTGAATGATTAATTTGTTTGTGTCCTCAACTAAACTCTGAGATTTTGGCTGCATCTTAGGGTTGTTCATCTCAGTCATAAACTCTTCGGTTGGATGTACCTATTTGTGTCTTCTGGCAGGACAATTTGGAGAATAATCCTGAACATCTATTTTCCTGGACTCTTAGCTTCTCTGTAGTCAGAGTTTCCAGACTAGTAGATCAGACTGTGCTCTCTTGCTGCCAACTTATGCCTGGGAGAAAGTGAATTCAGAAGCACTTCTGAGAGGTGCCTATGGATACAATCACTGATGTCCTTTTTTGGCCTAATGCTTCATGGGTTCACCTTGCTACTGCAAAGAAACCCAGAACTGACTCTCAAGGACATGTGCAAATAACCACTGAACCATGGCTCTCTGAGGCTAGCTGCTCTCTAATTCATCCCTCCTTCAGAGGCATACCAGCTCAAAGACAGGGAAAATCCAACCAACCTTGTTAACAATGCCACCAATGCACACTAGTAGCTTTTAAACACTGAGGAAAATCAGGATCACATGGGGAAGCCTGTTAAATGCTAATTCCTGGTACCGACCACTTGATAACATGATCACAGGGTTTGGAGTGATACGAAGTCTAAAAATTTTTTAAAGTACCAAATATTTTTTGAGATAGGTGATCTTTGGATTACAACACTGTGAAAACTACTGGCCTCTCATCTGTACTGCGTGTCATCATGTTTTCCGTCAGTTCGGTTCAGTTCAGTCGCTCAGTAGTGTCCGACTCTTTGTGATCCCATGAATCGCAGCACGCCAGGCCTCCCTGTCCATCACCAACTCCTGGAGTTCACTCAGATTCACGTCCATCGAGTCCTTGATGCCATCCAGCCATCTCATCCTCTGTCGTCCCCTTCTCCTCCTGCCCCCAATCCCTCCAAGCATCAGAGTCTTTTCCAATGAGTCAACTCTTCGCATGAGGTGGCCAAAGTACTGGAGTTTCAGCTTTAGCATCGTTCCTTCCAAAGAAATCCCAGGACCGATCTCATTTAGAATGGACTGGTTGGATCTCCTTGCAGTCCCAGGGACCCTCAAGAGTCTCCTCCAACACCACAGTTCAAAAGCATCAATACTTTGGTGCTCAGCTTTCTTCACAGTCCAACTCTCACATCCATACATGACCACAGGAAACACCATAGCCTTGACTAGACGGACCTTTGTGGACGAAGTAATGTCTCTGCTTTTGAATATGCTATCTAGGTTGGTCATAACTTTTCTTCCAAGGAGCAAGCATCTTTTAATTTCATGGCTGCAGTCACCATCTGCAGTGATTTTGGAGCCCAAAAATATAAAGTCTGACACTGTTTCCACTGTTTCTCCATCTATTTGCCATGAAGTGATGGGACCAGATGCCATGATCTTCATTTTCTGAATCTTGAGCTTTAAGCCAACTTTTTCACTCTCCTTTTCACTTTCATCAAGAGGCTTTTTAGTTCCTCTTCACTTTCTGCCATAAGGGTGGTGTCATGTGCATATCTGAGGTTATTGATATTTCTCCTGGCAATCTTGATTCCAGCTTGTTCTTCTTCCAGCCCAGCGTTTCTCATGATGTACTCTCCATAGAAGTTAGATAAGCAGGATGACAATATACAGCCTCGACCTACTCCTTTTCCTATTTGGAACCAGTCTGTTGTTCCATGTCCAGTTCTAACGGTTGCTTCCTGACCTGCATATAGGTCTCTCAAGAGGCAGGTCAGGTGGTCTGGTATTCCCATTTCTTTCAGAATTATCCACACTTTATTGTGATCCACACTTTATTGTGATCCACACAGTCAAAGGCTTTGAAATAGCCAATAAAGCAGAAATAGATGTATTTCTGGAACTCTCTTGCCTTTTTCATGATCCAGCGGATGTTGGCAATTTGATTTCTGGTTCCTCTGCCTTTTGTAAAACCAGCTTGAACATCTGGAAGTTCATGGTTGATGTATTGCTGAAGCCTGGCTTGGAGAATTTTGAGCATTACTTTACTAGCATGTGAAATGAGTGCAATTGTGCGGTAGTTTGAACACTCCATGGGAAATAGATAAAGAAACAGTGGAAACAGTGTCAGACTATTTTTGGGGGCTCCAAAATCACTGCAGATGGTGCTTGCAGCCATGAGGTTAAAAGACGCTTACTCCTTGGAAGAAAAGTTATGACCAACCTAGATAGCATATTGAAAAGCAGAGACATTACGTTGCCGACTAATGTCCGTCTAGTCAAGGCTATGGTTTTTCCAGTAGTCATGTATGGACGTGAGAGTTGGACTGTGAAGAAGGCTGAGGCCGAAGAATTGATGCTTTTGAACTGTGGTGTTGGAGAAGACTCTTGAGAGTCCCTTGGACTACAAGGAGATCCAACCAGTCCATTCTGAAGGAGATCAACCCTGGGATTTCTTTCAAAGGAATGATGCTAAAGCTGAAACTCCAGTACTTCGGCCACCTCATGCAAAGAGTTGACTCATTGGAAAAGACTTTGATGTTGGGAGGGGTTGGGGGCAGGAGAAGAAGGGGATGACAGAGGATGAGATGGCTGGATGGCATCACCGATTCTATGGATGTGAGTTTGATTGAACTCTGGGAGATGATGATAGACAGGGAGGCCTGGCGTGTTATGATTCATGGGGTTGCAGAGTCAGACACGACTGAACTGAACTGAACTGAACTTGAACATTCTTTGGCATTGCCTTTCTTTGGGATTGGAATGAAAACTGACCTTTTTCAGTCCTGTGGCCACTGCTGGTTTTTCCAAATATGCTGGCATATTGAGTGCAGCACTTTCACATCATCATCTTTCAGGATTTGAAACAGCTCAACTGGAATTCCATCACCTCCACTAGCTTTGTTCGTAGTGATGCTTTCTAAGGCCTACTTGACTTCACAAGATGTCTGGCTCTAGATGAGTGATCATACCATCGTGATTGTCTTGGTTGTGAAGATCTTTTTTGTACAGTTATTTTGTGTATTCTTGCCACCTCTTCTTAATATCTTCTGCTTCTGTTAGGTCCAGACCGTTTCTGTCCTTTATTGAACCCATCTTTGCATGAAATGTTCCCTTGGTGTCTCTAATTTTCTTGAAGAGATCTCTAGTCTTTCCCATTCTGTTGTTTTCCTCTATTTTTTTGCATTGATCAGTGAGGAAGGCTTTCTTATCTCTTCTTGCTATTCTTTGGAACTCTGTATTCAGATGCTTATATCTTTCCTTTTCTCCTTTGCTTTTCACTTCTCTTCTTTTCACAGCTATTTGTAAGTTCTCCCCAGACTGCCATTTTGCTTTTTTGCATTTCTTTTCCATGGGGATGGTCTTGATCCCTGTCTCCTGCACAATGTCACAAACCTCAGCCCATAGTTCATCAGGCACTCTATCTAACCACTTCAGTATTCTTGCCTTGAGAACCCCATGAACAGTATGAAAAGGCAAAATGATAAGATACTGAAAGAGGAATTCCCCAGGTCAGTAGGTGTCCAATATGCTACTGGAGATCAGTGGAGAAATAACTCCAGAAAGAATGAAGGGATGGAGACAAAGCAAAAACAATACCCAGTTGTGGATGTGACTGGTGATAGAAGCTAGGTCCGATGCTGTAAAGAGCAATATTGCATAGGGACCTGGAATGTTAGGTCCATGAATCAAGGCAAATTGAAGTGGTCAGACAGGAGATGGTTAAGAGTGAATGTCAACATTCTAGGAATCAGCGAACTAAAATGGATGGAAATGGGTGAATTTAACTCAGATGACTATTATATCTATTACTACAGGCAGGAATCCGTTAGAAGAAACAGAGTAGCCATCATGGTCAACAAAAGAGTCCAAAATGCAGTACTTGGATGCAATCTCAAAAACGACAGAATGATCTCTGTGCATTTCCGAGGCAAACCATTCAATATCACAGTAACCCAAGTCTATGCCCCAACAAGTAATGCTGAAGAAGCTGAAGTTGAACGGTTCTATGAAGACTACAAGACCTTTTAGAACTAACACCAAAAAAGCTGTTCTTTTCATTATAGGGGGCTGGAATGCAAAAGTAGGAACTCAAGAAACACCTGGAATAACATGCAAATTTGGTCTTGGAATATGGAATGAAGCAGGGCAAAGGCTAATAGAGTTTTGCCAAGAAAATGCGCTGGTCATAGCAAACACCCTCTTCCAACAACACAAGAGAAGACTACACGTAGACATCACCAGATGGTCAACACCGAAATCAGATTGATTATAGTTTTGCAGCCAAAGATGAAGAAGCTCTATACAGTCAACAAAAACAAGACCAGTAGCTGACTGTTGCTCAGATCATGAGCTCCTTGCCAAATTCAGACTGAAATTGAAGAAAGTAGGGAAAACCACTAGACCATTCAGGTATGACCTAAATCAAATCCCTTATGATTATACAGTGGAAGTGAGAAATAGATTTAAGGGACTAGATCTGATAGATAGAGTGCCTGATGAACGATGGACAGAGGTTCATGTTTTCCTTAGTTTTACACAATTATTCCTGTGCATTTAGGTAATCAGTAGAGGCTCTATCAGGAGAAAACATGGTGGTGCTTTCTGTCTCAAGTGATGAGAATATTGGGAAGAATCTACTTTAAGGATACATGCCTCTACTGATGGTCCCATCAACATGTAAACTGGCAGTAACTTGTTTACTGTTATTTACTTCTTCATTTATTAGTTACTGCATAATTATGCCCCTAATTACCATATCACAGCAGGTAAAAATTTGAAATGGCATTAATTTGCACACTTGAACCCACAGAATTATCATAATATAGAACAAGCCACAAATAAAAGTACATAATATAATTATACTTGTCAGGAAGAAAAGTAAGTGTAAAATTATAAGACATTGAAAAACAATAACACAACAATCTGACGTTTCCCGCAGATGATAACCTGACCTCAATTGTATTCTCTTTGATTAAAGCTAGATATTTTCTTGAAAGTTTGCTCTCTGCTCTCTCATTTTATCCAAGTTGATAGGTCAAAAGAAAAACAGTAAAGCTAAGAGAAATGGCTCCAACACTGAGATGAATGTCAAATCTTTCAGGAACCTCCAGAATTTACTGAGCCTGCAGGATAACTTTGTGATCTTTTTGTGTGAAATCCAGTACTATGTCAGCCTCTTAGGGTCTCAAGCGCACCTTTCTTGAAAGATCTCAAGATTTATTCTCCCAGTTCTGAATGAGTAAAAATGTGTTTTATTGAAACTTCCCAAGAAGTAAGTGGATTTGCTATGGAATCTTGTATTGTTTCTGGGCCTGAGAAACATGTTTGGCACTTAATGATTCCCAGATTATTTCAACTTAAAAAAATAAAATAAAAACAAGATGGAGAAAGAAAAAAATGGCAAAGAAGAAATGGTTTAGAAAAAAGCTAAATATTTTGAATGCTAAAAATAAAACGTGATTTTTAAACAAAAATATGTTAATGCAAAGGTTTGCCTGCATGCCAAGAAAAGTTTTGACTGATGACTTTCTCAAATGAGAAAGTGAAACATTAGAAAGAGTGATAGATAATAAGATATCTGGGTGGCCGTCTGAAATTCGAGTCTGTTGCTATTAGCTCTGGTTTAATTATCTTCCGCTCCCTTAAATTTTGCTCCAAATGCTAATCCTCCCCATGAAATCTCAGCCTTTGCTTCTGGCTGCCCGTTTGTCAACCCTCTGAGAAGGAATGCATTCTGCTTAACATCTAGACAATTAGAAGCAATGCATAACACATAGTAATAAAAGGTAGACTTTGAGTGGCTATATGTATTTTTTGAAACATATTCTCATTAGAGAAAAAAATAACTTTTATGCTTTTCACAATATTATTGGGTGGAGGACCTAAAAGCAGATTTTCTTTTCTTACAAGATGATACCAATTTAAAATTAGCTTTAAAATATTTATTTATATGATAAAGGTGACAATTTCTGTGAGTATAACAATTAAACATTTTTATTCCTGCAGTTAGGTTATTGAATACATTTTGTGTAATTCTGTTGAATAATTTTATCATCTTAATGTGTCCTCAGATGTAAAAAAAAAAGTCATACTTAACTGAAATACTAAAGGTTCCATCTTATTAAATAAGGAAGGTGATGGAATTTTCCCAATTAAATTGTCAAAATTGCTTAAATTTAAAAAAAAAAAGTTAAAACAACAAAAATTCTGGAATACAGTGTTACAATCCACATGATTTTTATTCCTTATTTGCTCATTGCCAAAATGCAGAGAATTAGACAACTCTAAAAGCACAAGTTACAAGAGCACAGTATTTACTATTTGATAAGTATCTGAAATGCAGAGAAAGAAAAATATATAGGATTTCTCTGAGTCTTTTTACAGCAGCATGTTGTTTATGCCAAAGTTTGATTTTCATGGCTCCCCCAATTCCTTTCTGTACTCCTCTTTCTTCTGGTACCCAAAACCCAAGGAGTATCTCCATCGTCTACCTCAGATTTTTCAAGGTTCCCAATCCAATGAATTTTCCAGAATACCCTTACTGGACAATGTGTATGCTTGTGATAACCTCTCCCTCCAGCTCTTCTGGTAATAAATGCCCCAATCAACTAGTTTAAGCAAAGTACAAATTACTGGCTCTTTTATGGGAAAACCAAGTGTTTGTATAACTTTTATGCACAGGAGGGTCTAGTACTTTGAGTGATGTCATTAGGAATCTTCATCTCACATATATCATTTATTTATTTATTTGTTGTCAAGCAGGTTCTGCCCACGAAGAGCAAAAAAGCATTCAGAAAGCAGTAAGCTTTGTATGGTGTTTACTATCTACAATCCTAGAAGGAGAAAAACCCTTTCTCTTTCAGCATACATATAATCATCCCGAAAAGGGCCTTGATTAATTTTGCTTGGATCATGTGACCAAGCTAGACAGTCCCCAGGTTTACTGGGACAGGACTGCTATTAGTAAATATCAATTTCCCACTCCTCTGGCAGGAAAGATGTCATAACTGATAACATACTGAATTACTGGAGTTTATACAAGGAAAGAAAGACCATGCTTTTGTGTCCACCAAGGATTAAATCTACCATATTAGAAGGTTTTTTTTTTTTTTTTTTTTAAGGATTCTTAATAGTAAAACTACATTCTGGTAGTGGAATTGATGGCAGTATGATTGGGATGCTGAAAAAATTGTTTACTAAAGGATCCTTCCTTGTGGCTCAGTTGGTAAAGAATCCCCCTGCAATGTGCGACACCTGGGTTCGATCCCTGGGAACAACCCAGGGGGATTGGTTGTTCCCAATCCCCTGGAGAGGGGAAAGTCTACCCACTCCAGTGTTCTGACCTAGAGAATTCCATGGACTATATAGTCCATAGGGTTACAAAGAGCTGGACATGACTGAGCAACTTTCACTTTAAAGGATCCTTCCAGAGTCCACTTGAAAATGACTCATCTTAACTTGGTTTTTATTTTATATTCAAGATGATCTATTCATCTTGATTTTGCTGTTGCCTGAAAATATACGTGCAGTTTTTCCCTTCCAAAAACATATGGAGATTAATCAACAGGCAAAGGATAAAAATATGCATGTATTACACTTCTAAAACAAACTGTAGCCCACACAGGAAAATGTACTGAGAAGTTTGTCTCCAATTCCTTTTTGAAACACTGTGATAAACAAACTCATTCTCAGTAAATGTAGAATCACATTATTGTTGAAGCAATCAGGTAAAAAGAAAAAGAAATAGGAACAATAGATTTTTTTCTCAAAATATAATTCTTCAAACCTCAACACTGACATCCCTGATGAAAGATCATTTTAATTTGTTAAAATTGGATGGAATCTTGGAAATAACTCACACAAAATTACCCTCAAGACCTCTTTTAATCTGACATAATTTATACTATGTTTATTTATTAGGATAACTATCTCTTCACTAAAAATAATATATTCCTGAGAGACATCATATCTTGCAGACACATGACATTGGTATTATCCAGTCTTTTTCTTAAAAGACCATGAAATCTGGTGTTTAACTCTTTAGAATAAAAAAATACTACATTGTCAACAAATTTGCTCATTGAGCATGCATGTTGACCTTGGATTGAAAGGTGCTAATATAGCTGAAAACTCTACAGTTGCTCCTGCCATGCCCCACCCTATGGGTGGCCTCAGTTAGCTCTGGCACTCCTCCAAAGCTGCTTTGACTTGTTGGGTGGGGGGACAGTTTCATTCACCTGCAGACCTATAATAGCCAAGGTCAAGCTTTGCAACCAGTAATGCTGGGTGCCAACCCCACACATCAACCTACCCATAGTGGTTGTTTCCAGGCCTGGAGGAGTCAGCCAGGGGCTAGCCCTACCCACCAGCTTGCCCACAGCAATCAAAGAGGAACAGAAGTATACACATATTTCCCACTTAAGGGACATCCCTTTTTCTGGTGCCCATGGGGGAATTACACCACTAGGCCCCATGGGACATCTTCTACTTAAAGCCCCTCTTTAAAGACAGGGGGATATGGCTAAAACACTGAATACTTAGAAACAAAGTGTTGTTGGAAAAAGAGATTTAGGAAAATGAGGAGACAAAGGAATACCTTTCAAATGAAAGAATAATAAAAAATCTCAAGAGAAGAACTAAACAATACAGAGATAAGCAATTTACCAGGTAAAGAGTTGAAGTATAAAGATGCCCACTGAATCCCAAAGAAAAATGAATGAACTTGGTGAGACCTTCAACAGAGTTAGAACATAGAAAGAAATACAAATCAATTAGGTTGAAGAATGCAAAAACTAAAATGAAAATACCCTGGAGGGACTCAACAGCTAAAATTGAAGACAGTTTAAGGAATCTCTGGGACGAGCTCAAGCTTACAAACATTCACATTATAGGGGTCCCAGAAGGAGAAGAGAGAGCATATGGGGCTAAGAACATATTTAAAGAAATAATAGCCAAAAAATTTCCTAACCCAGAAAAGGAAATAGACAACTAGGTCCAGGAAGCACAGAAATTTCCAAATAAGACAAATCCAAAGAGACACCAAGACACATTATAATTAAAATGTCAAAATTTAAAGGTAGGGAAAATCTTAACAGCAACAAAAGAAAAACAATTAGTCACAATTAGCAAAAGAAAAACAATCAGTATTAACCCCCATTAAGACTACCAGCTGATTTTTCAGCAGAAACTTTACAGGCCAGAGGCACTGGCATAATAAATCCAAAGTACTAAAAGGAGGGGAAAAAAAAACTTACAACTATGAATACTCTACCCTTCAAGATTTTATTCAGAATTTCAGAAGATTTACAGTTTCCCACACAAGCAAAAGTTAAAGTTCATCGCCACTAAACCAGCCTTACAAGAAATGTTGAAGGGACTTCTTTTAATAGAAAAGAAAGGTCACAACTAGAAACAAAAAGTTACAAAAGAAAAAAATCTAACTGGTAAAGGAAAATACCTATTAAAGGTAGTGGATTAACCATCTATAAAGTCAGAATGAAGGTTAAAAATTAAATATAGCAAAATCATCTGTAACTAAAATAATTAGCTAAGCAATACATAAAATGAAAAGGTGTAAAATATGACATCAAAATTATAAAAACTAATGGGAAGAAAAACAGCAGTGAGAGTAAAAATATTGTGCTTTTAGAATGTACCAGTATGTGATCATCAACATAAAAATATAAAGTAGACTGTGATATATGTAGATCATTATATATAAATCTAATGGTAAATGCAAATCAGAAACCTATAACAGATACACAAAAAATAAAGAGAAATGAATACAAACAGAGCATTAAAGTCATCAGATCACAAGGAAAGAGAACCAAAAAAGAATGGAACTGAAAATAACTACAAAAACAACCAGAAAGCAGTGAACAAAATGGCATTAAGTACACATCTATTAATAATTACTTCAAATGTAAATGAAATAAATGTTTCAAGTAAAAGAAATAGGATGTATGAATAGATAAAAATGGCAATACCCACATATATGCTACCTACAAAAGACTCACTTAAGATCCAGAGACACACAGATTGATGGTAAAGTGATGGAAAATAATACTCCACACAAATGGAAACAAAAATAAAGCTTGGGTAGCAATATTTCTACCAGACAAAATAGACTTTAAAACAAAGACAATTGCAAGAGATAAAGAAGGGTATTACATAAGGCTAAAGAGATCAATCCAAAAAGAGGATACAAACATACATATCTATGAATCAAACATAAAATCACCTAAATACATAAAGCAAATATTAGCAGATATAAAGGTAGATGTTGATAGTACAGTAATGTAAGGAACTTTAACAGCTCATTTATATCAATGGATAGATCATCCAAACAGAGAGTAAACAGAAACACTGTCCTTAAATGATGCCTTAGCCAAATTAATATATATATATTTATATATAAAACATTCTAAGCTAAAACAGCAGAACACACATTCTTTTTAAATGCACATACAACATTCTCCAGGATAGATCACGTGTTAAACCATGACAGGTCTCAATAAATTTAAGTAGCATATTTTCCAAACACAAAGTAAATAGAAAGAAATTAATTAAAAGAATAAAACTGGGGGGATAAACACAGAAAAGTGGAGGCTAAGCAGCATGATACTAAACAACAAATAGATCAACAAAGAAATTAAAAAGGAAATCAAAACATTTATTGCAACAAATTAAAATATAATTACAATGACCCAAAATCTATGGGACATGGCAAAAGTAGTTCTAAAAAGGAAGTTTATAGTGATACAGCTCTAAAACACACACACACACACAATAAATGTGAAAAGATGTGGATAAATAATCTAAACTTACATCTAAAGAAACTAGAAAAAGAAATGAAATAAAAAATTAGTAGAAAGAAGAACATAATAAAGATTAGAATGGAAGTAAATGAAGTAAAGAATAAAAATAGAAAAGATCAATGAAACTAAGAGTTGATTCTTTGAAAAATAAGCCTTTATCCAGACTCATCAAGAAAAAAAAAAAAAGACGAGGTTCAAATAAATAAAATCAGAAATTAAAGAGATGTTACAACACCACCACAAAATCAAAATCCAAAAGATGAGAAGAGATTAACATGAACAGTTATATGTCAACATGTTGGACAACCTAGACAACCTAGAAGTAACAGACAAAAACCTAGAAACATACAACCTTTTAATACTGAGTCAATAAAATAGAAAACCTAAACAAACAAATTACTAGTAAATAAATTGAATCAGTAACAATAAAAACTACAACAATAAGCAAAAGCTTTACAGGTGAATTCTACCAAACATTTAAAGGAGGGTTAACACCTATACTCTTTAAGTAATTTCAAAAAATTGAAGATGAAGGAATGTTTCCATGTTCATCCTACAAGCTGAACATCACCCTGATATCAAAACCATATAAACACACTACAAAAAATGTACAGAGCAAAATTCATGATAAATTAGCTGGAACAGGATAAAGCTGGAATCAAGATTACCAGGATAAATATCAGTAACCTCAGATATGCAGATGACACAACCCTTATGACAGAAAGTGAAGAGGAACTGAAGAGCATCTTGATGAAAGTGAAAGAGGAGAGTGAAAAAGCTGGCTTAAAACTCAACATTCAAAAAACTAAGATCATGGCATCCGGTCCCATCACTTCATGAAAATAGTTGGGCAAACAATGGAAACAATGACAGAGGAGGCACCAAAATCACTGTGGATGGTGATTGCATCCATGAAATTAAAACACACTTGCTCCCTGGAAGAAAAGTTATAACCAATCTAGACAGCATACTAAAAAGCAGAGACATTACTTTGCCAAAAAATGTCCATCTTGTCAAAGCTATGGTTTTTCCCGTAGTCATGTATGGATGTGAGAGTTGGACCATAAACAAAGCTGAGCACTGAAGAAATGGTCCTTTTGAGTTGTGGTGTTGGAGAAGAGTCTTGAGAGTCCCTTGGACTGCAAGATCAAAAAGTCAATCCTAAAGGAAAACAGTCCTGAATATTCATCGGAAGGACTGATGCTGAAGCTGAAACTCCAATACTTTGGCCACCTGATGCAAACAACCGACTCACTGGAAAAGACCCTGATCCTGGGAAAGATTGAAGGTGGGAGGAGAAGGGGAAGACAGAGGATGAGATGGTTGGATGGCATCACAGACTTGATGGACATGAGTTTGAGCAGGCTTCTGGAGTTGGTGATGGACTGGGAAGCCTGGCATGCTGCAGTCCATGGGGTCACAAAGAGTCAGACACAACTGAGCTGAACTGAACTGATTCATGATAAGTAAAAATCCTCACAAAAAATGAGTAAATGGATTTTAAAAATACATTATACATTATATTAACACATACATATGGAATTTAGAAAGAGAGTAACAATGACCCTATATGCGAGACAGCAAAAGAGACATAGATATAAAGAACAGATTTTTGGACTCTGGGAGAAGGCAAGGGTGGGATGATTTGAGAGAATAGCACTGGAACATGTATATTACCATATGTGAAATAGATCACCTGTCCAAGTTTGATGCTTGAAATAAGGCACTCAAAGCCGGTTCACTGGGACAACCCTGAGCGATGGGATGGGGAGGGAATTGGGCGGGAGGTTCAAGATGGGGGACAAATGTACACACATTGCTGATTCATGTCAATGTATGGCAAAAACAACTACAATATTATAAACTAATTAGCCTCCAATTAAAATAAATTAATTAATTTAAAAAACATTGAAAGGATCATACACTGTAATCAAAAGGGAAATTTTTTCCAGGGAGGAATGTATGTTTTAATATTTGATAATCAGTGGATTCCCTGATGGTATAGTGGTTAGGATTTGGTTTTTTCACTGCCATAGGCCCAGGTTAAGTCCCTGATTAGGGAAACAAAATCTTGCAAGCTATGTGGGATGGGCAAAATAAAAGAAGGAAAGATCTGCAAACCAATCAAGGTGACATATCACATTAAGAAAGCCAATGGTAAAAATCATATAACCATCTCAGTAGATGCAGAAAGAGCTTTTGAAAAAATTCAAATGATTCATGAATCATTTAATGAATCATTAAAAATTGAGTCATTAATATCATTATCATTAATATTAACATTCATTAATATCATTAAAAATTCTCAACTAAGTGGATAAGGAAGGAACATGTTGCAACATAATAAGGGCCATAAATGATAAACCCACAGCCAACATCATTCTCAAGAGGGTAAAGCTGAAAATGTATTCTAAAATGAGAACAAGATAAGAATGCTCACTCATACCACTTTTATTCACCATAGTTTTTAAAGTTCTAGCCTCAGAAATCAGACAGGAAAAAGGAAATAAAGCATCCAAATTGGAAAGGAAGAGGAAAAGTGTCACTATTTATTGATTACATGATCTAAATATAGAAAATCCTAAAGACACAACCAAAAATTATCTAATCAATTCAGTTCAGTCGCTCAATCATGTCCGACTCTTTGTAACACCATAGACTGCAGCACACCAGGCTTCCCTGTCCATCACCAACTCCCAGAGCTTGCTCAAACTCATGTCCATTGAGTCGGTGATGCCATCCAACCATCTCACCCTCTGTTGTCCTCTTCTCCTCCTGCCTTCAATCTTTCCCAGCATCAGGGTTTTGACCAATGATGGTTCTTCCCATTACCTAGCCAAAGTACTGGAACTTTAGCATCAGCATCAATCCTTCCAGTGAATATTCAGGACTAATTTCCTTTAAGATTAACTGGTTTGATCTCCTTGTAGTCCAAGGGATTATCAAGAGTGTTCTCCAACACCGCATTTTTCTCTTTTTTAAAAAATAAATTTATTTTAATTAAACGTTAATTACTTTACAATATTGTACTGGTTTTGCCATACATCAACATGAATCTGCCATGGATATACATGTGTTCCCCATCCTGAACCCCCCTCCTTCCTCCCTCCCCGTACCATCCCTCTGGGTCATCCCAGTGCACCAGCCCCAAGCATCCAGTATCATGCATCGAACCTGGACTGGTGATTCGTTTCATATATGATATTATACATGTTTCAGTGCCATTCTCCCAAATCATCCCACCCTCTTGCTCTCCCATAGAGTCCAAAAGACTGTTCTATTTCAAAGGCATTAATTCTTCAGCACTCAGCTTTCTTTATAATCCAACTCTCACATCCATACATGACTACTGTAAATACCATAGCTCTGACTAGGTGGACATTTGTTGGAAAAGTAACATCTCTGATTTTTAACATGCTGTCTAGATTGGCCGAATAATAGATGCTTTTGAACTGTGGTATTGGAGAAGACTCTTGAGAGTCCCTTGGACTGCAAGGAGATACAACCAGTTCATTCTGAAGGAGATCAGCCCTGGGATTTCTTTGGAAGGAATGATGCTAAAGCTGAAACTCCAGTACTTTGGCCACCTCCTGCAAAGAGTTGACTCATTGGAAAAGACTTTGATGCTGGGAGGGATTGGGGGCAGGAGGAGAAGGGGACGACAGAGGATGAGATGTCTGGATGGTATCACGGACTCGATGGACGTGAGTCTGAGTAAACTCCGGGAGTTGGTGATGGATAGGGAGGCCTGGCATGCTGTGACTCATGGGGTTGCAAAGAGTCGGACACGACTGAGCGACTAAACTGAACTGAACTGAACTGAACTGAGATTGGTCATAGCTTTTCTTCCAAGGCATTAGAGTCTTTTAATTTCATGGCTGCAGTTGCCATCTGCAGTGATTTTGGAGACCAAGAAAATAAAGCCTCTCATTGTTTCCATTGTTTCCCCATATGCTTGCATGAAATGATGGGACTGGATGCCATGATCTTAGTGTTTTGAATGTTGAGTTTTAAGTCAGCTTTTTCACTCTCCTCTTTCTCTTTCATCAAGATGCTCTTCAGGTCCTCTTCACTTTCTGCCATAAGGGTGGCATCATCTGCATATCTGAAGTTTTTTATATTTCTCCCGGCAATCTTGAGTCCAGCTTGTGTTTCATCCAGCCTGGCATTTCACATGATGTACTCTGCATATAAACTAAATAAGCAGGGTGACAATATACAGCCTTGATGTACTCCTTTCCCAATTTGGAACCAGTCCATTGTTCCATGTCGGCTTCTAACTGTTGCTTATTGACCTGTGTACAGATTTCTCAGGAGGCAGGTAAGTGGTCTGGTATTCACATCTCTTTAAAAATTTTCCACAGTTTGTGATCCACACAGTCAAAGGTTTTGGTGTAGTCAACAAAGCAGAAGTAGAGGTTTTTCTGGAACTCTCTTGCTTTTTCGATGATCCAGCATATGTTGGCAATTTGATCTCTGGTCCCTCTGCCTTTTCTAAATCCAGCATGAACATCTGGAATTTCTCAGTTCACGTACTGTGAAGACTTGCTTGGAAAACTTTGAGCATTACTTTGTTAGCTTGTGAGATGAGTGAAATTGTGCAGTAGTTTGAACATTCTTTGGTATTGCCTTTCTTTGGGATTGAAATGAAAATAGTCCTATGGCCACTGCTGAGTTTTCCAAATTTGCTGGCATGTTGAGTGCAGCACTTTACCAGCAGTATTTTTAGGATTTGAACCAGCTCAACTGGAACTCCATCACCTCCACTAACTTTGTTCATAGTGATGCTTCCTATGGCCCACTTTGCTTCTCATTCCAGGATATTTGGCTCTAAGTGAATGATCACTTCATCGTGGTTATCTGGGTAGTTAAGTTCTTTTTTGTATAGTTCTTCTGTGTATTCTTGCCACTTTACTTAGCATCTGCTGCTTCTGTTAGAAGTAATAACAGAACTTCTAGCTTTATTAGTAGTAATAAAGAGTTCAATATAGTTGTAAGATATAAAACCAATATATAGAAATTTTTGCATTTTTATACACTAATAAAGAACTACTGAAAGAGAAATTAAGAAAACAATCTGACTCACAATAGTCCCAAAGAATAAAATACCTAGGAATCAATTTAACCAAGAAGGTGAAAGCTCTGTACTCTGAAATCTATCAGACATTGGTGATGAAATAAATTGAATATGACAGAAATAAGTGGAAATTTCCACCATGCTTTTGGGTTGGAAGATCCATTAATATAGTTAAAAGGTTCATATTACCCAAAGAAATTACAGATCTAATGCAATCTCTATCAAATGACCCAAATAAATTGAAATTTGCACCATGCTCTTGGGTTGGAAGATCCATTAACATAGTTAAAAGGTTCATATTACCAAAGAAATTACAGATGCAATGCAATCTCTATCAAAATATTGACATTTTTCAAAGAATTGAAACTAATAATCCTAAAGTTAAGTGGAACCACAAAATATCCAAAGCAATCTTAAGAAAGATAAACGAATTTGGAGGTACCATGCTCCCTGATTTCAAACTACACTACGTAGATATAGTGATCAAAACTGTATGGTACTGGTGCAAAAACAGACACATAGATCATTGGAACAGAATAGAGTTTAGACATAAATCCATATTCACATGGTCAATTAATTTACCATAGAGGAGTCAAAAATATATAATGGGGAAAAAGCAGTCTCTTCAATAGATAATGTTGGGAAAACTGGACATCTACATATGAATGAAAGGAGACCACTTTCTTGGACCATATTCAAATCTCAAAATGGATTCAAGATTAAATATAAAACATAAAACCATTAAAAGTCCTGGAAGAGATTATAAGCAGTGCAGTTTGACATCACTCCTAAAAACATTTTTTTTTTTTGGCATCTGTCTCCTCAGCTTATGGCAACAAAAGCAAAAATTTAACAATGGATAACAATAAGAAAGAATTTGCATAACGAAGGAAGCCATCAATAGAATCAAAACGTAACCTACTAAATGGGAAAAGATATCTGCAAATAAGCAATAATGTGTTAATATCCAGAATATATTTTTTAAAATACATAATTCTATATCCAAAAAATAAATAGTACTGAACAATCTAATTTAAATTGGGGTAAAAAAACAGAGTAGGCATTCTTCTAAGGAAGACATAGAGATGGCTAACAGACACATGAAAAGATGCTCATGGATAAAGATGTGGTGTATGTATATATGTACATGTTTGTGGGAATTCTATTCAATCATCAAAAAAATGAAATAATGCCATTTGGGACAATATGGATGGAACTACAGGGTATTATGCTAAGTGAAATGTCAGACAGATAAAGTAAATAGCATATGATTTGGAATACAACTGAGGAATCTAAAAAAAAAAAATATATATATATATATATATATATATATATATATATATAACAGAATCAGACTTACAGATACAGAGAACAAGCTGGTCATTACCAGAAGGGAGAAGACGAGTAGGTTGGGAGAAATAAGTGAAGGGGGTTAGGAGATACAAACTTGCAGCTATAAAATAAATAAGCCAAGGGATGTAACATACAACATAGGGACTATCATAAATATCCTAGCATTGTATAATGACAGTTACTAGATTTATCATGATTATCAATTTGCAATTTATAGAAATATCAAACCACTATGTTGCACCTCAGAAACTAATATAATGTTATATGTCAACTACACTTCAATTTAAAAAAAAAATAGTTTGCAGCCGGAGTATCATAGAAAGACGCTGGGAATGATGCAGTACAATAACATAGTAAGTAGTATTAGGAATTAGTTATATAATATGGTCAGAACATTTTAAAAGATTATTATAGTCATAATTTTCATTAATATAGAATGCTAAAGCTTTTCAGTACGCAGCAAATTCTATGTACTGGTAAACTCTATGTTTATGTTTTAAAAAATACTTTCTGAAATGTCAGAGCAGCATTAAAACATCCCTAGCTCTTAGACAGACATGCTCCCTGCCAACTTCGCTGTATTTCCATCATGCCTCACCTCTCTTTTTCTCCTTCTGTTTTAATTGTCTGTACACACACACATACACACATATACACACACAGATCTTCTATATGCAAAAATGGATCGCCGTTATACTTAGTAAGAAACTTCCTCATACCATGTAGGACTTCAGGCACGATCCACTGAATGGCTTTGCCTTAGACCTGGATCTTGGTGTCACAGAGGTTCAACACTCTGTGTGAAGCTTCCCCAGGCTGTGTTGTTCTTTAGTATTCCATTCTCTGCATAGTTGTCAAAGAGCCTAGGGAAAGAATGCCATGGCAGCATTCAGTCCTGGATTGTCCATAAAAATATTTGACCATATGTGTAGTGCAGATGAGAGCAAGAAGCCCTGGCAGCTACAGTAAAGCCTGTTGAAACGAGGCAGATCATAATTTTTAAAGAATTGCTGGGACACAGCTTCAAACAATGAGGTTTAGAAGTGGGTAGTTGGAAATTATAGCAACTGTGAAACCTCTTCATTAACCTTCAAGGAAGCTTCATCATTTTGAGCAAAGGCTTCAGCCTGTGGCACTCCTAAAAAGAAAAGTGTGAGTATGCTAAGTAAAGGGCTTCCCTGGTGGTTCAGATGGTAAAGTGTCTGCCTGCAATGCAGGAGACCCAGGTTCGATCTCTGGGTCAGGAAGATCCCCTGGAGAAGGAAATGGCAACCCACTCCAGTATTAAGAGAATATTATATTGGCTCTCATTTTATTATGAGGTTACAGTGTCATGCATTTAACTACATTTATAGATCTTTATTACCCATCACATTTCCTTCAAAAGTAAAGTGTAACAACAAATAGTCTAAGGCAAATGTACATCTGGATATGTAGATAATACCTGTATGCATGATAATATCTAATTCAGCAGAAAATAGTGAGGATTGGGTTAGTCTATTTAAGTGAATATTTTAGATAATAAACTTGAGCCTCTTTTAGGTATGAGGAATTTGTGATATTTCTCCTTTTCATAAGCAAATTATTATGTATGTCACCACATTCAAATGGATTTGATTATAATTTAGATTTTTCTTAATGACAGATTGGTGTTAAAATCTATTTAGATGTCTAGCAATATTTTTGAATGTAATTTTATGTTGTCTACTGCACTCATATGGAATAGGAAATGGCAACCCACTCCAGTAATCTTGCCTGGAAAATTCTGTGGACAGAGGAGCCTGGTAGGCTACAGTTGGTGGCGTTGCAAAGAGTCAGATACACAAAGGACTGGGCATGCATGCCCTGCACTCATAATGAATTATCTTTCTGTAGCATCAACATTTTCACTATTGTCCTTGTGCCTACTTCTGGCCACACTCCCTACTTCTTTACTTTCAGCCCTCCTAGTAGTTTCATGGAATGATAATGTTATCCAGCTATTTCAAAGTGTCACTTAAGGAGACTTTCAAATCAAAATACAAAAAAATAAAAATAAAAAAAAAACAGGCTAGTAATCCCTACAGCAACTGCTCTCAACTTCCCTACATACTGCCTATGAAAACTCCAAAAAAATATAAAACCCAGAAAGAGATTCCACATACCTCAAGGCAGACTGAATGGAGCTGAACACACACCTAAAGGAAGGTGAGAAGGCCCTTCAGCTACCTTTCCAGCTCTGCCCACTGGACCAGCCATGCAAGATACATGCCAACAGGGAAACAGAGCAGTTACTCTTGAGTTGAATAGATGATAGATGTCACAGCTTACTCATTTCAGAATCCTTTACTTGCTCAACTTAATACTACCCTCTGCCTCAATACCTCAACACATGCACATACAAACACGCTCATAAATACTATCTTCATTCGTTCAGAGATTAAAGCTTCAAGGAAACATCCAGGCAAGAAGAGAGTAAAATGGTTTGGAGGAAGAGGGATTGGGTGCTTGGCATCTCTTTGGAAAATGTAATTCCTCAGTTAAAGATTGCAGATGGCAGAAGACTGAATAAACCGCAAAGCATGGGGATTATAATTTTTATTCATTCCATTGCTTTGCAACCTAATGACTTTATATGACATTTGATTTTAGTGCTCTGAGAACCAGGCTAAAACCTGTGCACAGTAACAGGACAGCACTGGCATAAATCCATGTGACATCAGAGAAACAAAACAGGCCAGTTAACACAGCTTGTCCCTGGAAAACATGAGTTCTAGAGAGCACTCCATTCAAATAAGACAGAAAAAGAAGACTATGTTGTCTTAAAAACACTGCCAAGCAAGGAAAAGCAGCTAAAAAGGCTAAGCAGCTGAGAAGCCAGGACAATTTCTAGGAAAAGAGTGACATTCTCAGAAGAAAAAAAAAAAAAAAAAGACAAACGCAAGCCACATATGAAACAGTTTCAAAAATCTTCAAAAATGCTGTAGTTTTAAAAAGATCTTCTATTTTGAAAGATCCTCAACCTATTAAAAGCAAAATAGGTTTTAATACTGAGAAAAGACCACGGTAGCAGTAACAAAATGCACATTGAAGGTAATAAACGGGGACATTGACAAAGAAGAAAAATCAAATCCTAATGTGAAAAACAAAGCTTTTCTGAATACCACAGAGGAAAAATGGCCCAAGGAAGGCAAAACAGTAAGTAAAAATTTATAACTGAAAGACAGAAAATGACCACCAGGAATTAATGGAAATAAGTGTGGAAGAAAGTACAGCATGTAAAGCAGGGCAATGATGAAAGATTTAATGAAATAAAATGTCTATGTGTTACTAAATGGCCAGATTAGCAAAGCTTAGTAACTGAGTGTTAAGAATCATAGAGACTTAAAATATGCTTAGAAAAAATGTTTTTAGGATGATTTAAAAAATACTAAATATACCCAAACCTTTTGTTTTAATTTAATAAGAATCAGGTTAGCCCTTACTTCTTCAAAACAGTAAATGCAGAAAAATAAAAGTAAATTTCTAGCATTTGAGATGAAAAATTATTTATTAAAAACTGAATTTCTTGTCAAACCATCCTCTGTGGGTACAGGCCACAAGAAAACCATATTTGCAAGTATGCAAAAACTCAGAAGATATAACACTAACATCTATGGCTTGAAAAAAGAATAGAAATAATTTAAAACTGTATCTTAACAGCTAGGGATAATCAAACATTTTTAAAATAGAATATCACATTAAAAGGCTGACTAAATATTAAATATGTTTCAATGGCATATGTTTAAATTTGAAATATTTAAACTTTTTTCTAACAACAAGATGTATGACATAAATCATATTTTTATGATAATCTAGGTAGACATCTTTAGAGTGATCACAATTTCACGTTACCATGGAACCTGGGACAGAAAACAAGTTAGGAATGAGATCCCACCTTTGGACAGAGAGTCTGGGAGGATGCTGAGCTGGCGGTGTGTCTGCTACTCAAAGACACACAAGCCACCAAGACCCCTCAGAGCATTACCCCATAAAAGGGTGTGAGTACATTTCAAGAGAATCCAGATATTTATATGTAACACTGCAATTTTTTAATATACAAAGACAATTCCAGTATTGGAAAAAAAAAAAAAAAAAGAAACCACTGGAGGTGCCAAGCAAAACATGTGTCTGAGATTTGAGTCACGACTAACCAGGTCTTAACCTAAACATTCAAAAAAATTAGAATGTTTTAGAATTCCAAAGATAAATAAAGACCAGGGATGGTAGGTGGGAGGTTTGGAGTGTAGAAATGTCTTGCCTTTCCGGGATAGAGGGGGATCCAAAATGAGTATTTGATTAGAATAGTAGGAATATAGACCAAATGTTTGGGGATAAAAATATACCGACAAAATTTGTAACTTTTCAGTAATAGAATAGGATACAGCAAACAAACCATGGTTAGATAGCAGTGTCCAGCTGGGTTGATTGAAAATTCAAAAAGACAGTAAAGTTTAAAAATAAAATAGTGGTTACTGCTTTGTAATACAAATAGTGCTGAAAAGAAGACTAGAGAGGATAATGATATGCAGAAACTAAGTAGAAGATTTCCCTGTTGATCCAGGTGATGAGAGTCTGCCTACCAATGTAAGGGACATGGGTTTGATCCTTGGGTCTGAGAGGATTCCATATTCCGCAGAGCAACTAAGCCCCTCGCCACAGCTACTGAGCAGCCCTCAAGCCACAACTACTGAAGCCGGCTCCCTCTAGAGCCTGTGTTCTAGAGGAGCCCATGCGCTGCCACTAGAGAGTAGACTCTGCCCTCTCTAGCGAAAGCCTGCATGCAGCAACAAAGACCCCACGCAGCAAAAATAATAAACAAATAAATTTAAAAAATTATAAAAAGAAACTAGAGTGGCAAGATAAAATGCAATATATAAATCCAAGTAGTTTATTTATTTATTTTGAAATATTATTTAGTGAGCAGAATAAAATAATGTTGCAAAATATAATGATGAATAAAAACTTTTTAATAAAGATTCAAATTTTGTAAGTAACTGTAACTTTGAAAAATGGCTATATAAATATAAGCATTTGAGTAAATATTAGTCCATAAAGAACATATGAAGACATTTTCTAAAGCACAAATTTTACAGCCTACGTTTCCTACTATTAACATAGGGCAACTGAGTCAAAAAAGCTACCGAAAATTCAAATGGAGGTTATTTAGAAAGTAACAATGTAAATGTGCTTATCAAACATATGGAATGTGACAAAATTTGTACACAGTGGCAAATGTACACCTTTAGAGGCTTTCATAATATTAACAAAAGGATGAAAATAAATTACAGATGAAAACAAAAATTCAAAGTAAGAAAGAAAACAAAATAGACTACATAAGGTTCTGAAGATAAACAAGGAAAAAATGAAACTGAGGATATTAGAATAGATTTTAAAAGACAATTTTTAAAAATCCATGAAAAATAAGGGCCAAACAAATCAAATGATAAGTACACACAAAATTCTGACCAAAATAATGAACAAATAGATGTAGTTAAACCCTTAAATGGAGAAGGAAATGGCAACCCACTCCAGTATTCTTGCCTGGAGAATCCCATGGACGGAGGAGCCTAGAGGGGTACAGTCCACAGGGTCACAAAGAGTCAGACATGACTGAGCGACTTCACTTCAAACCCTTAAAAGATAATATTATGTGTAATTCTGTGCTTATTCACCTGAAACTCAAGAAATGTATGTTTTTCTAAGAAAAAATAAATTACCAAATGGTTACATTTTCCAGCAGCGGAACCTCAGGACAAATAAGAAGTAAACTTGTTTTACAGACAGAACACAAGGATATGTAGCAAAAAGCTGGCATCCAGCTAGACGACTTTCTGCGTGGTGACCTTGGCAAAGTCAATTCAGTTATTGTCCACTCTTTCTCCATTGATTGAAAACTTGGATAGTGGTCATCACTGGGGTCTCTTTCAGCATCAGAATTCTCTGATTCTCCTACATGCTAATCCACACAGAAGCAGGAGTATATGGAAGGATAGCAAAACAAAAAAGTAAGCAAAATCTCAAAGCATCATAATCACACTGTGAATCAAACCTCTGGCTCATCATCCCTTCACCAGGTATTGGTTTCTATTATTTGGAACAGTGGAGCTTAGGGGAAACATACAAGCCAAAGCATTTAGTTCAATATTTCATTCATTCACTGGCCTGCCCTTGAATTCTTTCTTCTCTTCCTGTTCCTTAAAATCTTTTCCCAAGTAATAAGAAGTCATCCATGGTCTTTCCTTCTGGAACTCCTTGGCTTGGTTTCCAACAGCAAGGTCCCCCTCACATTCATACTTGGGTTTTGTGGTACTTTTTATATTATTTTATGAAATATAGCCAAAATGAGCATCTGTATGCTTTTCTTCCAAAATGTCTACCTCTCAGTCTTCCTCTGAAATTTCTCTGCAGGGTTTCATATCATCTGGCATCCCAATAAGCCCTATAAGTAAATCTGATCATAATAAGTTTTTTAAAAAATATTTTTCCAACTAATTGCCAGCTGTGATAATAGCCATCGGTACAGTTCAGTTCAGTTCAGTCACTCAGTCGTATCCGACTCTTTGCGACCCCAGGAATCGCAGCACGCCAGGCCTCCCTGTCCATCACCAACTCCCGGAGTTCACTCAGATTCACGTTCATTGAGTCAGTGATACCATCCAGCCATCTCATCCTCTGTCATCCCCTTCTCCTCCTGCCCCTAATCCCTCCCAGCATCAGAGTCTTTTCCAATGAGTCAACTCTTCGCATGAGGTGGCCAAAGTACTGGAGTTTCAGCTTTAGCATCATTCCTTCGAAAGAAATCCCAGGGTTGATCTCCTTCAGAATGGACTGGTTGAATCTCCTTGCAGTCCAAGTGACTCTCTAGAGTCTTCTCCAATACCACAGTTCAAAAGCATCAATTCTTCGGCCCTCAGCTTTCTTTACAGTCCAATTCTCACATCCATACATGACTACTGGAAAAACCATAGCCTTGACTAGACAGACCTTAGTCGGCAAAGTAATGTCTCTGCTTTTGAATATGCTATCTAGCTTGGTCATAACTTTTCTTCCAAGGAGGAAGCGTCTTTTAATTTCATGGCTGCAGTCACCATCTGCAGTGATTTTGAAGCCCCCAAAAATAAAGTCTGACACTGTTTCCACTGTTTCCCCATCTATTTCCCATGAAGTGATGGGACTGGATGCCATGATCTTCATTTTCTGAATGTTGAGCTTTAGGCCAACTTTTTCACTCTCCTCTTTCACTTTCATCAAGAGGCTTTTAGTTCCTCTTCACTTTCTGCCATAAGGGTGGTGTCATCTGCATATCTGAGGTTATTGATATTTCTCCTGACAATCTTGATTCCAGCTTGTGTTTCTTCCAGTCCAGCATTTCTCATGATGTACTCTGCATATAAGTTAAATAAGCAGGGTGACAATATACAGCCTTGATGTACTCCTTTTCCTTTTTGGAACCAGTCTGTTGTTCCATGTCCAGTTCTAACTGTTGCTTCCTGACCTGCATACAGATTTCTCAAGAGGCAGGTCAGGTGGTCTGTATTCCCATCTCTTTCAGAATTTTCCACAGTTTATTGTGATCCACACAGTCAAAGGCTTTAGCATAGTCAATAGAACAGAAATAGATGTCTTTCTGGAATTCTCTTGCTTTTTCCATGATCCAGCGGATGTTGGCAATTTGATCTCTGGTTCCTCTGCCTTTTCTAAAACCAGCTTGAACATCAGGAAGTTCACGGTTCACGTATTGCTGAAGCCTGGCTTGGAGAATTTTGAGCATTACTTTACTAGCATGTGAGATGAGTACAATTGTGGGGTAGTGTGAACATTCTTTGGCATTGCCTTTCTTTGGGATTGGAATGAAAACTGACCTTTTCCAGTCTTGTGGCCACTGATGAGTTTTCCAAATTTGCTGGCATATTGAGTGCAGCACTTTCACAGCATCATCTTTCAGGATTTGAAATAGCTCAACTGGAATTCCATCACCTCCACTAGCTTTGTTCATAGTGATGCTTTCTAAGGCCCACTTGACTTCACATTCCAGGATGTCTGGCTCTAGATGAGTGATCACACCATCGTGATTATCTGGGTCATGAAGATCTTTTTTGTACAGTTCTTCTGTGTATTCTTGCCATCTCTTCTTAATATCTTCTGTTTCTGTTAGGTCCAGGCCATTTCTGTCCTTCATCTAGGCCATCTTTGCATGAAATGTTCCCTTGGTATCTCTAATTTTCTTGAAGAGATCTCTAGTCTTTCCCATTCTGTTGTTTTCCTCTATTTATTTGATTGCTGAAGAAGGCTGTCTTATCTCTTCTTGCTATTCTTTGGAACTCGGCATTCAGATGCTTATATCTTTCCTTTTCTCCTTTGCTTTTCACTTCTCTTCTTTTCACAGCTATCTGTAAGGCCTCCTCGGACAGCCATTTTGCTTTTTTGCATTTCTTTTCCATGGGGATGGTCTTGATCCCTGCCTCCTGTACAATGTCACGAACCTCATTCCATAGTTCATCAGGCACTCTATCTATCAGATCTAGGACCTTAAATCTATTTCTCACTTCCACTGTATAATCATAAGGGGTTTGATTTATACCTGAATGGTCTTGCGGTTTTCCCTACTTTCTTCAATTTAAGTCTGAATTTGCTAATAAGGAGTTCATGATCTGAGCCACAGTCAGCTCCTGGTCTTGTTCTTGTTGACTGTATAGAGCTTCTCCATCTTTGGCTACAAAGAATATAATCAATCTGATTTCGGTGTTGGCCATCTGGTGATGTCCACGTGTAGAGTCTTCTCTTGTGTTGTCAGAAGAGGGTGTTTGCTATGACCAGTGCATTTTCTTGGCAAAACTCTATTAGTCTTTGCCCTGCTTCATTCCGCATTCCAAGGCCAAATTTGCCTGTTACTCCAGGTGTTTCTTGACTTCCTACTTTTACATTCCAGTCCCCTATAATGAAAAGGACATCTCTTTTAGGTGTTAGTTCTGAAAGGTCTTGTAGGTCTTCATAGAACCATTCAACTTCAGCTTCTTCAGTGTTACTGGTTGGGGCATAGACTTGGATTACTGTAATATTGAATGGTTTGCCTTGGAGATGAACAGAGATCATTCTGTTGTTTTTGAGATTGCATCCAAGTACTGCATTTCAGACTCTTTTGTTGACCATGATGGCTACTCCATTACTGGAGTGGGTAGCCATTCCCTTCTCCAGGGGATCTTCCCAACCCAGGGATCAAACCCAGGTCTCCCACATTGTGAGCGGAGTCTTTACCAGCTGAGCCACCAGGGAAGCCCGATAATAGCCATGAAGTGAACCAAACAATTAGAATTCCTTGTCAATGTGCCTGCGGAGGATTGTGGAGGAAAATGGTGGGAGAAAGCAGAGGAGGGTTCATCCAAATATATCAAGAAGTGACATCTAACTAGTTTATAGTTTTCACTCATTCTATGATTTCCACCACTGTTAACAATTAACCATATTGTATGAATGGTTGTGGTTCTCTTTTGTAAATCCTGAAGTTAATTTTTCCTTTATCCTTTAAACATTTGTGTTCTGAGAGAAGCTACCTATAACAACATTGGGCTCTCAGATGTGATAGAACTATCCATCTGAAGGCAAAATGGCCATACCATGGGTGACATTTACTGGACACTTATGATATACTGTTTCCTCTAATACGTATTTTAATATCCTAAGCTTTAAGTTCCACGAGAGCAGGTCAATACCACATCTGTCACAGGATGCTGGGAGAACATCAAAGGACACAGGGTGGGCTCTCAATTAATAATATTGAATGAAGACAGGAGCACATCATTGCCATTTTGTCTTTACAACACAGAAGAGTAAGTGTGGAAATCCTTATTTATTACCATACACAAGGACTTGGAGGACTCGCAATTGCATGGCTAATATGTGGTGAGTTAGAGTGTAGACCCAAGTGTGACTGGGCCCCACGGCCTCGCCTTTTACTGCCTCAGATCCACCACCATGCACTGAACTTCTGCACTTGCTTCAGTGAGGGCAGGACAGGTCGCACTTTACAGGCATCTGTTGTGTATTATAAGTATGTCTCAAAATTTCTGGAACAATCTTGGATGTGTTTGAGCTAAAGAGCTCTGCAGGTCTGAAAAACAGAAAATAGTCACAGGAAGGGTCATTGCATGCAGTTTGCATGGTTCAGACCAATTTTTTGCTATTCATAAGTAGTAGCAAATTCCTTGGACATTCTAAGGATTTTAAGTCATTTCCTGGGCCCTTGCTAAAACCATTTATCTTTTCTACTCAAAAAAGCAATCCAAATACAAATGAGATTGATATTGTCAGAGAAATCCTTTGGTATTTTAACTATCCATCATTATAAATCAAACATTAAAAAATTATTTTACATAACTAGAAAATCATTAGCAATTTGTCTGTTTTAAGAGTAAACACACATGCATGAAAAGAAAAATCCAGACATGAAAGGTCAAATATGATTCACATGGTGGTACTCAGCCCTAATAGACAAGACCACAGCAAATAAAGTTCACAGGACTCTTCCTTCACTGTTAGAACTTCTTCAAATGCTATGGAAAGAAATAATCAATATATGATCTAAGGCTAATTTTTGCCTTTCTTCAAAAAAAAAAAAGTTATGCATCTTTTCCACAGACAGAAGCCAATTCTGTCTTAATTACTACTAAGGATTACTAAGGATTTAAAAAGATCCCTTCTTATCTGATGAGAGTTTTTAAGTCATTTATCAAAACTCCATGGTATATCCAAAAAGATTTCTGTGAAGAATCATTGTTATATTGCTATTGATACTACAAATGCATATTTTCTTCAAAAAAGATCAGAGTATTTATATATATATATATATATATATATATGCACACACACACACACATATATATACACACTTATGACATGCATTTGGGTGGACTCCAGGAATTGGTGATGGACAGGGAGGCCTGGCGTGCTGCAGTTCATGGGGTCACAAAAAGTGGGACACGACTGAGAGACTGAACTACAGTGATATAGACATGTATTCTGTAGTATAAGGTACCAAACTCTGCCTTAGTAGCATGTATAGTTTATCACTCTAAATTGGCGATTTTTTAATATGCAGTGTAATATACATATGCTGCTGCTGCTGCTGCTGCTGCTGCTGCTGCTGCTGCTGCTAAGTCACTTCAGTTGTGTCTGACTCTGTGTGACCCTATAGACCGCAGCCCACCAGGCTCCCCCCTCCCTGGGATTCTCCAGGCAAGAACACTGGAGCGGATTGCCATTTCCTTGTCCAATGCATGAAAGTGAAAAGTGAAAGGGAAGTCACTCAGTTGTGTCCGACTCTTAGCAACCCCATGGACTGCAGCCCACGAGGTTCTTCCGTCCATGGGATTTTCCATGCAAGAGTACTGGAGTGGTGTGCCATTGCCTTCTCCAAATATACATGATCCTCCATTAAATAAACTGGATTGATAAAACAAGCATTTGAGGGAATTACCTGGCAGTCCACTGGTTAGGATTCCACAGTTTCATTGCCAAAAGCCTGGGATCAACCCCTGGTTGGAGAACCAATATCCTCCAAGATTCATGGCAGAGTCAAAAAAAATTAAAAATTGAAAATAAATTTAAAAAACAAAAATAAATAAATGTAAATCCCAAAACCAAAATAAAACAAAAATTTGACTGTACCTCAGAATTACAATTCAATTTCTCTGTTACTCACAATCAAGATCTAAAAGCAGGCAATGTATGATCCTGTTTGGATTTTCTCTTATATAATTAATTTTGGTGTTTCATTTACCTGATTGTCTGCCTCTCACTTTTCATATACAACAATGTATGAATACATACTGCATGCTACTGCTGCTGCTGCTAAGTCGCTTCAGACATGACTACATATTCATATGTAAATATATATTTCTTGCACATCAATATGAATATTGACAAAATCTAGAGCCAACTTTCTTCAATGGGTAATCAAAATTAAAATGAATAATTCTTTTCTCTCATCTTTACTTATCCTAAGAGCTATGCTGCCCATAACATCAAACCACTGGCCCTCAGATATTTCTTCAGATGCCAAGCAAGTTTGGCTCTTTACTAACTAGCCACATAAACATTGAAGGTGTAAAAATACCACTCAGACTGTAACTGGAGAGAATATCCTGCCATCCACAGCAGCAGACTCAGACTGTTCCATGGGACAGGACCATGACGTGGCTTCACACAGTCAAACACCATCACCAGTTCTCATTCTCTTGACCTCAGTCTCTGTATGAGTCAGTCCGGGCCAAGCCTGTACAGTCAATGACAACCTTCTGGCTCTCTTTATGTCACCAAGCACAGTGTCCAACATTGCATGTTCTGAAAAAGAGCAAACAAGAGCCAGGATTATTCTATTCCCATGAAATGCTAATTTCCATATACAAATTTGGTAATGACTGATAGAATTGTTCATTATGATCTGGAGGTCCTTTAAGACCAATTAGAATTCACATTTATCTGCTTAAATTCAAGCACAGGAAAGAATGAACTATTACCTAAAGAAGGACACCTCATATGACAAACAGAAGCTCTGATTCTGCTTCTCATTGGCCATCACTGGCCTTTTGACCCTCAGGTGACCCACCCTGAGCCTTGTTTTCTTCATCTCTAAAAAGGGGCAGTGCTAGTCTCAAGCTCAACACCTACTTCATAAGATTATTTGTGGGGATTAAATGAGAAAATGAGACTAAAGAAAGAACTTAGCAGTACCTGGCACATAGGAATGACTCAAGAAATGTTTTCTAGTATTTTTATCTCTTCCAGCTCAAATGTAAAATAACCTTGATTTCAACAAGTCATTATTGAGTATCACTACTTGCTGGATGTCATTCCAAGCCTGCGACCCTGCACTTTCTAGTAAGAAGAAATTGAAAATATACAATGAGCATAATAAAGTAACAGAACTATGGAGATTCAGAAGGTGACTAGAACAAAAGAGAAAAAGGTGAAAGTAATAGAGTAAGGATGACCAAGATTCGGTGGCAGGGCTGATTGTAAGGTGATCGGGGAAACCTAAAATAAGATTGGATTTGTTGAGTTTCTGACTTTAAGAATTATTAAAATGCTACTATTTTTCTCTTTGTAAATAGCATGCATTAAAATAAAAAGTCGCCTGTCTGTATTTCTCAGCAAAATACATCTTTTTTTCAAAATCAGAAGTCTCTAGATACGTCATCAGGCCTCCCTAAAAATAACTGAGTTGACAATCGCAGAATCAGTTGTTGACAACTGGTTATATAATCATCTCTAGTGTTATGTATAAATCAATGCTGTCACATAAAGCCTGGCTCTGATTTTATCATGACTTTTCACACGTATTTCTCCTTTCCAAAACTAAAGCTGTTTTCTATCAGGACTCTGAGAGCTCTGAGATAGTCACCTGGCAAACAAAGCCTTCCTGCTTTCAAAAATGAAAAAAAAAAAAAAATGACCCTCTGCGTGTTCCAAAACTTGTTCTATGGAAATCCGCATGTTAAACCAAAAAAAAAAAACAAAAAAAAAACAAACATGCAGTAGTGTCTGGAACATTTTTCCAATTATTTTATTTCTAAAAAATTATTTTCTCTTGGTGTTCTTTAACCTTTTAATTTGTTCCCAATCCTCTCCTGAAATTAAAAAAAAAAACTTGAGAAAGACTTATTGACACTTTTAAAAAATACCTTTCTGTGGGGAGGAGGGGAAATCCTTAAGTAACATAAGATACTTCTTTGAATTCTGAAATCAAACAAGTCACAGAGTCTAAGAGTTTTATTTTGAAAATGGACATTTGTTTCAGTTGAACCTAGAGAAATGTTGAGAACTATATAATTACATTTCCAGAAGAAAAAAATTTCATGGGTCTACTGTACATTTCTTGTTTTCATTTAATCACTTACCTCCTACTTTGCCTCCTCCTGAAAGCACGAGATTAAGAGGAATAAAATTTAAACAACTCTCTGCTGGAAACATTAGCCTCTCTCATCAAAGCAAATATTCTAGAATCCTGATCCTTCCATTTACCTTCAGAGAATACCCTCTAGCAACTCCTTTATTTTAAAATAGTTTTTAATTAAATGCCTGCTTTAATTTTTATTTCATTTTTATTAGTAGTATGACTACAATTCAGTTCTGTGGAATCATGATAGTAAAAGAAAATGTGAATAACTCAACACACACTAAATTTCCACTGAAACACTTTCCTCTGAATCACATGTTTGATCCAGAAATAGTGAAGGTTTTATTTATTTGTATAAGCTCTGACATTTTGAATTTTAATAATATATATTTACTAAGCATGACTATTCTCAAAAAAATTTTTATACCATATACTCCAGCAACTTTTCCAATTACTCTTTAATCTTTTCCTGACTTATTTCTCCTCACCCCAATATAAAGGAGAACTTAAGAGAAATATAAGGATGCATATGTACACACACGTACACACACACACACACATCCTACCTTGATTTCCTGACTGACAATTTTGGAGAAAGTAGTGATATATAAGACAAAAAAAGTGAGAGATTGATGTGTTTTGGTGTTAGCAAGAATGGCTGGATACATGCTAGCCAAAGGCAAAAATAGCAAATACAATGTTATGAGGCTTGGTTAATGGATCTGAGTGACACCAAAGAGTTACCGAATCTGGTAAAGAATCTGCCTGCAGTGCAGGAGACCCAGGTATGATCCCTGGGTCAGGAAGATGCCCTGAAGAAGGAAACGACAACCCATTCCAGTATTCTTGCCTGGAGAATTCCGTGGACAAAGAGGCCTGGCAGGCTACAGTCCATGGGATCACAAAATTGGACACAACTGAACAACTGACGCTTCTGCTTTCAAAGAGTTATTGAGGTTTCTATAGCTCTCATTTTTGCAACCTTTTGGGGATTTGCTTTGATTCTCTAGAGACCTACAAATATCAATTTAAGAATCATTGTTCCTAAACATTCCACACAGCCAATAAAGTCAGAAATATCAAGATAAATTTCTAGAAGCAAGGTTTCCAAACAAAATTCTTCTAATCTCCACAGAGATCATTGGTTAAATTTTAACTCTGGCATTTAAGAGTAGATTTTATTTCATTTTGAAAATGTATACCACTGTAGTAATCTGTAGTTGGCCATTGTGAATGAGTCTTTTCAAACAATGCATTATTGAAAAAAGTCAGATGGTAGCTGGAAGCTTTGTCAGAAGCAACTGGTCACATGTGAAAATCTTGTTAATTTGATACATATGTGAGAGCAAGTTCATCAGGTAATAAGGGGCCAGATCATTAAGGCAGAGTTCTCTTTTCTGGTCTCACTACAGGCAGACACATTGTACCCATCCCTCAAAAGCAGTATTATTCCCTAATATAATGATTCTCAAGGAACTTTATTAGAGAATTCCACAAATGAGGAGCCAGCCTATCTCTATTTTAATCACAAATCCCTAGCCTGTAGAAAAATTCTCACGAAGTTATATGGGATAAAATAATAACATTTTTTATAAGTATGTTCTCACATTCACACATGAAGCTCTCCAAAAGCTGAATATGGTTCAGTTTCCACAGTGCAGAATCTGTTAATTGGATCTGCCTATGTTTTCCAACTCATAGCATCCTGCAGTGCTAAGTATCTAATATAAACACTCCCCACAACACTCCTCATAAACTCTGGAGTTGTTTTTTTTTTTTTCCTACCTTGAAACTAACTTGTGAATTTAGATGGCCTAACTACTAAAAATAAACTTGGCTTTTAATTTTTTACTGGTGTACTCCAATCCCATACTTAGAGCTTAATAATGATTATCCTTCTTACAATCTTCCCCAAAAGACTAACGCAATGTTCATGTAAAAAGTCCAAAGAAAGGAGGGCAGAATAATTTGAGGTTTGGCAGTCTCAGCTATTAACCTCAAATGAGTCCATTTTCTCTCTATAGCTTTTGTAGTTAACTTTAATGTGACTGAAATAAGCATGCATTCAAAGAATACAAATCTAACATATATATTTTCATGTGTATCTGCAAGTCCTCAGAGCAGAGATCCTGACTCTCCTTGCTCTGAGCTGTATTTTGAAAAATGTCTGTGCAGAAATCAACATTGGGAGATAGAGATAGCATCTCTCTTTAGGACATAAGACAGGTTTTCTCCCATGCTGGGAAGACTGTGTCTCTCTGGAACAGTAGGCAGGCAAGTTTACTATCCAGTGTAAAAAGTTCAAGTTTCTAAGCCCCCTCAGCTTCTCCTTTAACACAACTCACTGAATGTGCAGACATTATCTGATCTTCACATCATCCTCTATGAATTGCAACTTAGGGACCTGGCACAAAGTATGCTGATGTGTGTGCAGCTTGCTGTAATTTGAGTAACAAAACCCAGTGTCTCTGGTTCAGGAATCTCACAACAGTAACATTTAAGGTTAAAAATGGATAAAACTGGGATGAAGTCAGCAAGATGGTGGAAGGGCAAGTCCTAGACCTTCCTTCCCCCAGAGAGACACTGACTCAAAGACAAAACACAGACCAATTCCTTTCATGAGAGATTCAGGAGCTAGTTAAGAGCTCTGTACCCACATCAAAGCTGGTTGAAAGAATCATAGCACTAACCTGCTGCAGTCCCATCCCCACCCCCACCCCCAGCTCAGTGTGGCATGACTGGGAGAACCCCCAGCCCCCAGGTTCTTCTGGGGAGAGAAACAGAAGGTTGAAACATATGTCCAACATTCAGGAGGGCTGTCTAAGGGACTGGTTTCTGCCTTTCCTGTTCTGGCATTCTTGTGGGACCAGGCATGTTCTGGATGCAGGGATGGGTCTGAGAAGTAGGAGAGGTGGATGTCATGCTCCTCCTCCAGGGAACCCACAACATAGCAGACAGAAGCCAGTACAGCTCAGGAAACAAAACAGCAATAAGTACTTCACTATCAAAGAATTACTTTACATCTAAATGGTAGAACACCCCAATTAAAAGACATGGAGTGGTGAGTGGAGTAGAAACAGTAATAAAATAGAATTGTATGTTGTATTTAGACTGAAAGGCAAACATAGGCTGAAAGTCAAAGTATGGGAAAAGTCTATGAAAAGGCTATGTGGTAACCAAACGAGAGTATGGATGGCTATAATCATATCAAATGAAATATATTTAAGCCAAACATTGTCACAAGAAATAAAGATGATCATTATATGATTATAAAATGGTAAATTCAGCAAGAGGATGTATCATTTATAAACATATATTCAGTCAACATCAGGGTACTAATACGTGAGGCAAACATCTATGCAACTGAAAAGAGAGATGATAAAACAAAAAGAGAAGGAAATTCCAATGCTTCATTTTCAATAGTGGATAGAAAATCCAGACAGATGATCAAGAAGGGAACAGGAACTTGAATGACACTATAGATTATACCATTTAATAGACACATACAGAACATTCCCAACACCAGCAGAATACACTTTCTTCTCAAGCACACACAGAAATATCTCTAGGATAGAAAACATATCAGTCACAGAGCAAGTCTTAAATATATTTAAGAATGTTTTAATTTTTTGAATTATTTATTTTATTTGCCTGTATCAGGTCTTAGTTGAGGCTTGCAGGCTTAGTTGTTCTGTAGCATGTGGAATGCTAGTTCTCAACCAGGGATTGAACCTACATCCCACACACTGCAAGGTGATTCTTAACCACTCACTGGATCACCAGGAAAGTCACAAATTTAGGAATATTTAAATCATACCAAGTAACTTTTCTGATCCCAATAGAATAAAAGTAGAAACCAATTGAAGAACAAAAGTGGGAAATTAACAAATAGAAATTGAATAACACAACAATTGAACAACAAATGGATCAAAGAATAAATCATCCAGTATATGAGGGGAAAGATTGAGACAATCCAAAAAAAAAGAAAATACCAAAGTTTATGGGATATGACAAAAAAATACTAAGAGGAAAGTTTATAGAAGTGAGCATGTACATTAAAAAAAAAAAACTCTCAAAATAAAACAACTTAATTTTAAAGAAGAGCAAATAAGGAAAAAGTTAGCAGAATTAGGAAAATGGTAAATATTAAAGTAGAAATGAATAAAATCAAGAATTTAAAAAAATCAACAAAATTGAGTTAGTGTTTTTAAAAGATCACCATCTAGCTAGACTATAAGGGGGAAGAAAAGGAAAGAAGACTCAAACAAGACGAGAAATGAAAGAGCAGACAATAGCATATACCACATAAATAAAAAGGATTATGTACCACAAACTGGGTCACCTAGGAGAAATATAAATGCCTAAAAATTTGCAGCCTACCAAGACTAAATCATGATGAGATAGAAAGCGTTAATAGAATATTACCTAATCATAAAAAGAGAATGAAATAATGGCATTTATAGCAACATGAATGGATCTAGAGATTAGCATATTATGTGAAGTAAGTCAGACAGAGAAAGACAAATACCATATGATAGCACATACGTGGAATTTAAAAGACTATGGTCTCCTTTGTTTCTTTTGCATTTATTTCTGCCCTAATTTTTAAGATTTCTTTCCTTCTACTAACTCTGGGGTTCTCCATTTCTTCCTTTTCTAGTTGCTTTAGGTGTAGAGTTAGGTTATTTATCTGACTTTTTTCTTGTTTGTTGAGGTATGCCTGTATTGCTATGAACTTTCCTCTTAGCACTGCTTTTATAGTGTCCCACAGGTTTTGGGTTGTTGTGTTTTCATTTTCATTAGTTTCTATGGATATTTTGATTTCTTCTGTGATTTGTTAGTTATTCAGAAGTGTGTTGTTCAGCCTCCATGTGTTGGAATTTTTAATAGTTTTTCTCCTATAATTGAGATCTAATCTTAATGCATTATGGTCAGAAAAGATGCTTGGAATGATTTCGATTTTTTTGAATTTATCAAGGTTAGATTTATGGCCCAGGATGTGATCTATCCTGGAGAAGGTTCTGTGCACACTTGAGAAAAAGGTGAAATTCATTACCACTTCACACCAGTCAGAATGTCTGCGATCCAAAAATCTGCAAGCAATAAATGCTGGAGAGGGTGTGGAGAAAAGGGAACCCTCCTACACTGTTGGTGGGAATGCAAAATAGTACAACCACTATGGAGAACAATGTGGAGATTCCTTAAAAAATTGCAAATAGAACTGCCTTATGACCCAGCAATCCCACTTCTGGGCATACACACCGAGGAAACCAGAATTGAAAGAGACACATGTACCCCAATGTTCATGGCAACACTGTTTATAATAGCCAGGACATGGAAACAACCTAGATGTCCATCAGCAGATGAATGGATAAGAAAGCTGTGGTACATATACACAATGGAGTATTACTCAACCATTAAAAAGAATACATTTGAATCAGTTCTGATGAGATGGATGAAACTGGAGCCGATTATACAGAATGAAGTAAGCCAGAAAGAAAAACACCACTATAGTATACTAACACATATATGTGGAATTTAGAAAGATGGCAATGATGACCCTGTATGTGAGACAGTAAAAGAGACACAAATGTGTATAGAGGACTTTTGGACTCAGAGGGAGAGAGAGAGGGTGGGATGATTCGGGAGAATGGCACTGAAACATGTTTACTATCATGTAAGAAACGAATCGCCAGTCTATGTCCGATGCAGGATACAGCATGCTTGGGGCTGGTGCACGGGGATGACCCAGAGAGATGTTATGGGGAGGGAGGTGGGAGGGGGTTCAGGATTGGGAACGCATGTACATCTGTGGTGGATTCATGTCAATGTATGACAAAACCAATACAGTATTGTAAAGTAAAACAAAGTAAAAAAAAAAGACTACGAAACTGAACCTATATACAAAACAGAAATAGAACCCAGTCGTGGAGTACTTAGATTACTTAATCAAACAACAGCATGGTATGATTTATGATTGAGAATTTACCTTTAATTTTGAAAATTATCTTTCCTGATAATAGAAATAATAGAATAAGTGAAGGTCTGAAAGAGCCATAAAAACTTTTGTTTATATTATTATGTTGGAGGGTCTTTTGCAAGTATTTTTCAGATTGTTTGAAAAATAGACGTGTTGCCCGTATCTGATTTTTTTTTTTTAAATGAACTCTTTATGGCAACTCTCTAATGAAAATCTGCAAAGAGCTACGGAGATGTATGACAGCACTGCCAGGATGAAGCATGATATTTCACTTATGAAAATGTGTCTACTGTTAGAGTCTCTAGGCACACAGGCAACACAGAATCACTAATGAGTCAAAGAAAAGGCAAAGCCACATTCCTTTCCCTCCACATCCCCACAGCAGAGCAGAAGGGCCAGCAAATCTGCCTTCTGCCTATTCTGTTTCCATAAATTCCTTTCTTCACTGGAAATTTATGTCAATAGCTAAGGGAGAGGGCTTCCAAGCACTAGGAAAACAACTCCTGTTTTCATTTAAATGCCAACATTCATCAGTAACCATTTAAATCAGGATTCTATACTACCAGGATACGTCACTGAAAACACCTGCCATTATAAATACATTCTTCACAGGGTTATACAGATGAAAGACAACCAATAAGAAGAAATTCAGGGTGGGGAGATTTCCTGATGGTCCAGTACTTAGGATTCTGTGCCTTCACTGCAAAAAGTAAAGATTCAATCTCTGGATGGAGAACTAAGAACCTGAAAGGCAAGCAGCAGGGACAAAGAAAAGAAGGAGATTCACAGTTACCTAGGGAAATTCAATCTAAAATGTTAAAACTGTTAGAAGTTCCTTGAATCAGAAGTCTTATTTGCAAATTTAAGGAGTCAATGATTTTAATGTACATCAAATTCACCTTTGATTTTAAGAATTCTAATTTCCTTTTTAATTTCTAACACACTCTCACATAGGCAAGCTCCGTTCACTCCAAACAATGCTTTTTGTTACCTCACTTTTATATTTTCCTTCTATTAAGTAGTTCCTCTTACTGGCCACTTGATGATTCGGTGAATCTATTAAATCACTTTTCTAGAATAATTTGCACTAAAGAAGTGGCTTCTAAAGTAGACACTTGAGTCCAAAAGTCCACTCTACACATCTGTGTCTCTTTTGCTGTCTTGCATACAGGGTCATCATTGCCATCTTTCTAAATTCCATTTAAATGTGTTAGTATACTATATTGGTGTTTTTCTCTCTGGCTTACTTCACTCTGTATAATCGGCTCCAGTTTCATCCATCTCTTCAGAACTGATTCAAATGTGTTCTTGTTAATGGCTGAGTAATACTCCATTGTGTATATGTACCACAGCTTTCTTATCCATTCATCTGCTGATGGACATCTAGGTTGTTTCCATGTCCTGGTTATTATAAACAGTGCTGCGATGAACATTGGGGTACATGTGTCTCTTTCAATTCTGGTTTCCTCCGTGTGTATGCCCAGAAGTGGGATTGCTGGGTCATGAGGCAGTTCTATTTGCAATTTTTTAAGAAATCTCCACACTGTTCTCTGTAGTGGCTGTACTATTTTGCATTCCCACCAACAGTGTAGGAGGGTTCCCTTTTCTCCACACCCTTTCCAGCATTTATTGCTTGCAGATTTTTGGATCGCAGACATTCTGACTGGTGTGAAGTGGTACCTCATTGTGGTCTTGATTTGCATTTTTCTAATAATGAGTGATGTTGAACATCTTTTCATGTGTTTGTTAGCCATCTGTATGTCTTCTTTCATGTATACTATCATGAAAGAAATGAATCGCCAGTCTATGTCCGATGCAGGATACAGCATGCTTGGGGCTGGTGCACAGGGATGACCCAGAGAGATGTTATGGGGAGGGGAGGTGGGAGGGGGGTTCATGTTTGGGAATGCATGTACACCCATGGTGGATTCATGTCAATGTATGGCAAAACCAATACAGTATTGTAAAGTAAAATAAAGTAAAAATAAAAATTTTAAAAATAAAAAAAAATAAAGTAGACACTTGAAATTGTTTTATTTTTTCAATAAGTTTTGTGTCTGCAGAAAGGGATTACGCTGTAGACAAATCTGTATTACGAAAATTAGAAGCAATAGTAACCTTAAGATCTCTTTAATTAGGGTCACTGGAAGTTAGTTCCATTCCTTTCGGTCACTCATCAAGTTCAAGCCTCAAATAAAAGTTTCCAACATGTGCTGGTGCTCAAGGGAAAGGGTGGTGGAGGGTAGAGTGGGAGTTTGGGATTGTCAGGTAAACACTACTATCTATAAAACAATAACCAAAAAGGACCATTTGTATAACACAGGGAACTCTGCTCAATGTTGTGTAACAACCTAAATGGGAAAAGAATTTGAAAAGAATAAATACACATATATGTACACAGAAGAACTGTACAAAAAAGATCTTCATGACCAAGATAATCATGATGATGTGATCACTCAGCTAGAGCCAGACATTTTGGAATGTGAAGTCAAGTGGGCCTTGGAAAGCATCACTATGAACAAAGCTAGTGGAGGTGATGGAATTCCAGTTGAGCTGTTTCAAATCCTGAAAGATGATGTTGTGAAAGTGCTGCACTCAATATGCCAGCAAATTTGGAAAACTCAGCAGTGGCCACAAGACTGGAAATGGTCAGTTTTCATTCCAATCCCAAAGAAAGGCAATGCCAAAGAATGCTCAAACTACTGCACAATTGCACTCATCTCACATGCTAGTAAAGTAATGCTCAAAATTCGCCAAGCCAGGCTTCAACAATACGCGAATCATGAACTTTCTGATATTCAAGCTGGTTTTAGAAAAGGCAGATGAACCAGAGATCAAATTGCCAACATCCGCTGGATCATGGAAAAAGCAAGAGAGTTCCAGAAAAACATCTATTTCTGCTTTATTGACTATGCCAAAGCCTTTGACTGTGTGGATCACAAGAAAATGTGGAAAATTCTGAAAGAGATGGGAATACCAGACCTGCCTCTTGAGAAGTCTGTATGCAGGTCAGGAAGCAACAGTTAGAACTGGACATGGAACAACAGACTGGTTCCAAATAGGAAAAGGAGTATGTCAAGGCTGTATATTGTCACCCTGCTTATTTAATTTCTATGCAGAGTACCTCATGAGAAACCCTGGACTGAAAGAAACACAAGCTGGAATCCAGATTGCCAGGAGAAATATCAATAACCTCAGATATGCAGATGACACCAAACTTATGGCAGAAAGTGAAGAGGAACTAAAAAGCCTCTTGATGAAAGTGAAAGAGGAGAGCGAAAAAGTTGGCTTAAAGCTCAAGATTCAGAAAACGAAGATCATGGCATCTGGTCCCATCAATTCATGTGAAATAGATGGGGAAACAGTGGAAACAGTGTCAGACTTTATTTTTTGGGCTCCAAAATCACTGCAGATAGTGACTGCACCCATGAAATTAAAAGACGCATACTCCTTGGAAGAAAAGTTATGACCAACCTAGATAGTATATTCAAAAGCAGAGACATTACTTTGCCGACTAAGGTCCATCTACTCAGGCTATGGTTTTTCTGGTAGTCATGTATGGATGTGAGAGTTGGACTGTGAAGAAGGCTGAGTGCCGAAGAATTGATGCTTTTGAACTGTGGTGTTGGAGAAGACTCTTGAGAGTCCCTTGGACTGCAAGGAGATTCAACCAGTCCATTCTAAAGGAGATCAACCCTGGGATTTCTTTGGAAGGAATGATGCTAAAGCTGAAACTCCAGTATTTTGGCCACCTCATGTGAAGAGTTGACTCATTGGCAAAGACTCTGATGCTGGGAGCGATTGGGGGCAGGAGGAGAAGGGGACGACAGAGGATGAGATGGCTGGATGGCATCACTGACTCGATGGACGTGAGTGTGAGTGAACTCCTGGAGTTGGTGATGGACAGGGAGGCGTGGCGTGCTGCGATTCATGGGGTTGCAAAGAGTCGGACATGACTGAGCAACTGAACTGAACCGAGGTGGCACAATGGTAAAGACTTCAGTTGCCAATGCAGAAGAAGCAAGAGAGATGGGTTCCATCTCTGGCTGGGAACATCCCCTGAAGTAGGAAATGACAACCCATTCAGTATTCTTGCTTGGAAAATTCCATGGACAGAGGAACCTGGTGGATTCCAGTCCACGGGTCACAAACGGTCGGGCAGAGCATGAGCACAAAGGGATTCAGGTGGTGATGTCAGCTACGTCTTGTAGAAGCCCAGCTTTATGGCCTCAAGGCGAAGTTTATGGGAGTAGGTTTGGAGCTGCAAGACAGTCCTTACAGCCAGCACACTTAAGGAGGCTTTCGACATCCCATAGGATACAGCAGCTGGAGTCCCAAATAACGGATCCATTACACAAGTCAAGGGGAGCCTGGCTCTGCGCACTCAAGCTAGAGGGTCCTGATTCACACCATGAATCTGCAGACACAGCCCTGGAGCTGGGACGCATGCAGATTACAGCCCAGGAACCAAAAGTGACTACAGAAGAATTTAGCTCTACAACCTCCTGGATTGCATTGACATGTGTGTGCTTAGTCATGTCCGACTCTCTGCAGCCCCATGGACTATAGTCTATCAGGCTCCTCTGTCCATGGGGTTTTCCAGACAAGAATACTGGAGTGGGTTGCCATTTCCTTCTCCAGGGGATCTTCCCGACTCAGGGACTGAACCCATGTCTCCTGCATTGGCAGATGGATTCTTTACCACTTGCACCACCTGGATCACATTAAAGTGACTGAAACAAGAATTCTTCAGAAACATCCATTCACGTGTTCTTTGTCTCCATCCAATCTCATCAGAGGTTTCTTTCTCTCCTCTGCTTCTTCCATATCCAAAGGGAAAATATCCCCCTAATCCCAGTCCACCAGGCTTTCTTTCCTCCTCTTTTCTACTGTTGTACGATTTTTGCATTAATTACAATGAATTAACTATTAATTCAAATGGAGAATTAAACTGGAGATCAAACTAGTCAATTAAAAGAAATCAATCCTGAATAGTTATTGTAAGGACTGATGCTGAAGCTCCAAAGCTTTGGCCACCTGGTGCTAAAAGCCAACAGATTGGAAAAGACCCTGATTCTGGGAAAGACTGAGTGCAGGAGGAGAAGAGGGCAACAAAGGATGAGATGGTTAGATAGCATCACTCACGCAATGGACGTGAGTTTGAGCAAACTCTGGGAGGTGGGGAAGAACAGGGAAGCCTGGCATGCTGCGGTCGATGGGTGTACAAGGAGACGGACATGATAATAACTATTAATTCACACTTTTCCCTAGAATGCATTGTAATTCTTCTTTATGACGGACTGTCAGCACTACTGGCCCCAGCTTGTCACTCCTCTGCTTTCAGGCTCTTTGACTGGAAACCGTATCTCCTTGCTACATTAACACAAGTCTCAGCCTTGTGACTTGCTCTGGTCACAGAAATTTGGGGCCATAAGACACAAGAAGAAACTTGAGAATGCATTTGCTGACCTGGATTTGCTCTCATCCTGCCCTGACACCATGAAAGCATGGCCAGGCTGGCTTACTGCAGGAGGAGAGAGGCTTGGTCCCAATAGCACTGTCATCCCAGCCGGACCTGTGTATTGGTCCACCTGAGAGCAGATAAATAGACCCACCAAGCCCAGCTGAACTCTCTGAAAATAGATTGATGGGTAAATAAATCCTTATTATTATATTCAGTTCCTGAGATTTGAGGTGACTTGGTAATCATGATTATGGCAATAAGTAGCTGATATGCTTCTGAACAGAAGGAAGACAGGGCTGGAAATTATAATATTCTCTTTGATGTGTTGAAGAAGCAACAGTCTGTGAACCTTTATTCATTAATAATATCCTCTGTCATATTTCAGTTAAAGCACACAGACAAAAACAAGCTCAAATGTCAAGTAAGACACAGATGATTAGTGGCCTGTTTACAAGAAAAGATTATCAACTAAGAATTGATTCAGAAGAATTTCATTTTGAAAATTTTTAAATGTTATAGTTAATCCAGAGTTGGTGATGAACAGGGAGGCCTGGCATGCTGTGGTTCATGGGGTTGCAAAGAGTCAGACACTACTGAGCGACTGAACTGAACTGAAATCTTTTCATTACAATTTCATGAGAAGTCTCTAAACTTAGCAGATAATCATTAAGAAGCAATAATGTACTCAGAGTTTCATTTTTAGAAGTTAGGTCAAATTTTGAAAATATTTTTTAGCTTGTATATGCTCTTATTCAGAATTATTCATTACTCTCAAAGACTTTCTCAGACATATATCAAAGAGAATAATGATGAAGGATTTAAATCAGAAAAGTCTTAGACTATATTTTTCATCCTGTTCAATCAGTTCCCAAGAATTTTGGATAACTAAAAAAAAATATTTATTGCAATCTCTCTGAAATCTTTCTTGATCACATACTTTTTGGGGGAAAATATGTCTCATGCTAGAAGAAAAAAAAAAAAAGGTACAGCAACTTCCCATTCCTAACATAAGAGAATTTGAGTTTTCAGCAGATTATTCAAGATGAGTATCAGGAAGGGAAACATCTAAGAAAATGTCAACAATCACCAGTGTGCTACCTATCCAGGGCTCTATATACCTGGCTTCCCTAGTCCAGAGTATAAAAAAAGAAGAAATGAGTAACACAGGCCATATTCATGGAAGGCACAGTGACTCTAAGAGCTCCCCACTTCCTGGTACCACTGTCTCCTTCCTTTCCAGAGCTGTCCCCATCCTCTTCATCTGCCATCCATGGCCAGACCTCCGCAGTGTATTAAACATCAGCTACACTGAGTACATTTGGACCAGAAGAATTTCCCTGAAGTCATAAGTACAGAAGCCATCCTGGCATTGAACTGAAGATAAATGATACTGGCTCATAAACAGGGAGACAGATCAATGGAATAAATAGTGCGTCTAGAAATTGATCCAAGAACATCTGGAAAACTACAGATGATAAAGGTTGCATTTCAAATCAGTGAGCAAAGTGTTTAATAAAACTGAGACAACCAGGTAGCTATCTGGAAGAGATTAAAGTTGGACCTATACCTCAAAACTGACCTCAGGTATATCAATGATTGAAATGTATGAGAAGAAATAATAAAAGAGAAGAAAACAGGTGAGAATTAAAAAAAAAAATCCTAAGAGATCTTTCCAGTCTTGATACATAAAATGAACTAAAGCAAGATAATTTTTTTTCATTCTGAGAGCATTTATCAAAAGATGACAACAAAGTGAGAAAAAACATTTGCAATACATATCACAGACAAAAAGTAAATTTCTTAATATATAAAAGGTTCCCATATGGAAAATGCAGAATACACTATACTTCCACTTCTGTGCAAAAGGGGAATTTAACAAACAATTTTTTTGCATATAATTGAAATGTCTCAGTAAATATACGAGAAATTATTCATTATGTGTTGTGCAAGGTAAGGAGTGTGAGGGTAAAGAATGGTCAGGATTAGGAAATGGAAGAGAGATTTTTTTCTCTCTGTATCCCCTGAACCTTGAAATTATGAATTCTGGGAATGTATCATTTATTTCAAAATAAATTTTAAAAAGTTGAATTAAACTTCTTAATTTATAAAAAATTATGCTATCCTCATATTTTAATCAGGGTTGTTGATGCTTTCCACACCCAGAAAACTCGTCAAAATCTCAAAGTTTAACACATGAAAGATCTGTTTCTCGCTCAGTAGAGCCTGATATGTGTTGGATGGCCCTGATAGATCTAGTATCCATGACATCTGCAGTGAATGGCCTTCAAGACTGGTTGCAGTGGAAGAGGGGCATAGAAAGCCCAGGAGTGACACATTTCCACAAACAATACATAGGCCAGAGCCAGTCAGGGGGCCCAGAGAGATTGCAGGATGGAAGTGAAAGAAAGAACATGCATGGAGGTCCTGATGCTCACCACTGTGCTAGCCACTCCTTAGTTAGCTTCTAAATAAAGGTCTTATTAATTATAAAGCCTCATGTTTTATGTAACCTTGGTTTTATGTGCTTTTGGTACTACCATGTTAAAAAAATCATATTAATGAAAAATGAGGATCTCAATAAACAGTTTTCCAAGGAAGACATGCAGATGGCCAACAGGCCCCTGGAAAGATGCTCCAAATTACTAATCATCAGGGAAAGGCAAATCAAAACCACCAGGAGATATCACCTCACACCTGTCAGAACGGGTATCATCAAAAAGTCTACAAATAACAAATATGGAGAAAAAGGAACCCTGTTACACTGTTGGCAGGGATGTAAATTGGTGTAGCCGCTATGGAAAACAGTATGGCGTTTTCGTAAAAAAATGGTTACACCTACCATATAACCCAGGTATTTATCCAAAGAATATGAAAACACTAACGTGAAAAGATATATGCATGCCTATGTTCCTTGCAGCACTCTTCACAATAGCCAAGACAAGAAAATAACCTTAAGTGTTCATATACACAGTGGAATGTTATTCAGCCATGAAAAAAAAAAAAGAATGAAATTCTGCCGGTTGCAGCAAAGTGAGTGGACCTAGGGATTATCATTGGAGAAGGCAATGGCTCCCCACTCCAGTACTCTTGCCTGGAAAATCCTATGGACAGAGGAGCCTGGTAGGCTGCAGTCCTGGGGTAGCTGAGTCAGACATGACAGCGACTTCACTTTCACTTTTCACTTCCATGCATTGGAGAAGGAAATGGCCACCCACCCCGGTGTTCTTGCCTGGAGAATCCCAGGGACGGGGGAGCCTGGTGGGCTGCCATCTATGGGGTCGCACAGAGTCGGACACGACTGATGCGACTTAGCAGCAGCAGCAGAAGAGATTATCATACTAAGTGAGTAAGTCAGACAGAGAATAACAAATCTAAAAACTGAACAAACGAAACAAAACGAAACTCACAGATACAGAGAATGGGTTGGTGGTTACTAGAGAAGAGGGTTGGAGTGGGCAAAAACAGTAAAGAGGGTCAATTGCATGGTGACAGGTGGTATTTATAGACTCATGATGGTGACCATTTTGCAGACTATACAAACATTGAATTGTGATGTGTACACCAGGAAACAGATGACTCATTGGAAAAGTCCCTGATGCTAGGAAAGATCGAGGGCAGAAGGAGAAGAGGGCATCAGAGGATGAGATGGCTAGATGGCATCACTGATGCAATGGACATGAATTTGGGCAAAGTCCGGGAGACAGTGACGGACATGGAGGCCTGGCATGCTGCGGTCCATGGGGTTGAGAGTTGAACTCAACTGGGTGACTGAATGACAACAACAACACCTGAAACTAATAAATGTTATACACCAACTTTATCCCACGCTTAGTTTAAAAGCAAATCCAGAAGCGTAAATTTGGACTTTGGGATTAGCAGATACACACTACTATAAATAAAATAGATAAACAACAAGGAATTACTGTATAGCACAGAGAACTCTACTTGATATTATCTGACAATCTATGTGGGAAAAGGATCTGAAAAAGAAGGAATACATGTATATGTATAACTGGATCACTTTGCTGAACACTTGAAACTAACACAATATTTTAAATCAACTATGCTCTAACATAAAATAAAAACTAAATTAATTTTTTAAGTCATAAAAATTTTAAAAAGCATATTCATACTTCAAATAAAGATACTCAGATGAGAGCTCTAGGGTTTCTTAGAACACCGGGTATATCCTATTTTAAGTAGAGAAGAATAAACTTGGACCTAGCATAGCAATGTTAATAAATAGACAATTGGTCAATCTAAATTTGCACATGCTTTCAAATGCCTGGGCCCAGTTCTCTTTGGCTGCGCCAGGTCAGATTAAACAAGAGTGGTCCACTCAGACATCAACCAACAGTTTGGAGGCAGATGAGCTCACACTATCCATTTTGTCAGGATGCTTCAGCCAAGTTTTCATATGCACAGCCAGGGAAGGCTACTAAGTGTATTCCTTCTCCACAAAATATAAAGTAAGCCTCAAAGAGAGCCAATGCAATGTTCTGCTGGCTATTTTTAACCTGGAAAGAACTGTTTGTATTGAATCTTGATTTTCATCTCTCAGTTCTCCTTTGAATCCATGTTGCCAAGCTGTGCTTTATCACTTTGCAGCAACAGAAATGAAGTTTTCTCCTAAAAAGTGGAAAGCGACGGAGTAGATGATTTGGTCGTTTCTACATCTTTTTTAGGTACCACGAGGTGACAGATAGCATGATTTAGCAACATACTCAAGCTTATCTCATTTCGAAAAAGTGTTTATGTACCAGAGAGATCCCTGGATTGATGGTGATGAATGCCAGCTGTCCCAAAGAGACGCTCAGGGCTCCAGACAGCAAGCCTTAATAACTGGGACCTGGACTGAGGGATTATTCCCCAGAAGAAGGGAAGAAAAGAATTTGGGAAGAGATTGATCCATGTTTTAGCAGAGAAACCGAAGTGAGTGAGGGTTCTCTTAGCACATCATTTTAATGAGGCATGGCAGTGACTGCAAAAGCAACATGTGAGCAGGGCATTTTTACCTCTCGAATGTATGTTGTTTGTATTTACCTGGGGTGCAAACGCTGCAAGACCAGAGTGGTCAGACACCAGCAGAACGTTGAGTCATGAGCACACCCTACTGGTTTGGTGTGAGACCACAATAAAAGGTAAAGCATTGATCTGAAACTCTTCATTCACCACTGCAGTGCCCCTCGCGGCCCTTTTCAGATAAAGTCTCTCAGGAAGAGAGCAGTTGGAAAGGATCACATGGCACATTCATTTGTTTTCTAGTCACAGGAGGACAAGCCTCATTATAATGGCAACGTATTCATATTTAAGTAAATTTGTGTTCATCTTGCAGAGCTGAAAACACTGCTATTTCCTAATTCAAATATGGCCAACATGATGAGTGTATTCATGCAGCAGAAAAAAAATTCCCCAAATGCAACGGAGCAATTAGGTTTGGATTTCTCTTGTGGAACAAAAATGTCCTCCTCGGGGGGCCTCCATGTGTTGGCACCACCCAGCTGTTGGAAGAATTTGCTGGATGAAAGCAAAATCCTCGGGAGAATAAGGAGAAACAGGTGGAGACATCTGCAGGTGTCTCTGTGGACCCAGGTCAGACTGACTCACTTCACCAGAGTCCTCCACGAGCTGCATGTGAAGTCCACTAACACTCCGTGCGAGTTGACGGCGTGAAAAATGTCTTAACAATAGAAATAGAGGGAAAGAAGGTGTATCAAGGAATCCAAAAACTTCAGAAAGGATTAGATCCTGTCGAATATATTTATTGTGTACATTAATCTGTATTAATATGCACTTAATATACATATCACTATTATTTTAATGTCATATTAAAATTATGAAATGGGGCATGTTTTATCATGTCCATAATTTAAAACGCACATGCACACACGCAAATCTTTGAGACTTTCTTTCCTTTTGTTTTTCACCCAGCAGTGGTGACCAAGAACACAGGGCTATTTTTGATTTTACTAAATCTCAATAGCTGTGCATTGGAATTTCATTATGACTGTATTCACAGTGTCTAGATAATAAAGGATTAAAAATCTTTCACTAAATTCCTATTAATAGATGGGGCAAAGAAAGCAAGCTTATCTTCTACTTTTATGAAGTTCAACCATTTTGTTTTAGAGATCAGATAACTAAATACTATGGCACAAGAGGACTTTCTTCCCAACTTTTATCTGCCAGGCACAAGAAATAATTTTGTGACCAACTATGAAACCTCTTCTAATATAATAAAATGAAACTCAGCAAAACTTGTGCAGCAGCAAAACGTAATTAATATTTGGCATTATTTGCATCCCATTTGTTTTTGGCTCAAAACTAACTCTGAAATTCCAAAAGCATGATTCATTTTGCAATGGCAGCATTCCTGAATTTGAGGTTTGCTCTTTTAAAACTTTGACTCGTACTATGTTTTTAAAATTGAAATCTGATAGATGAATGTGTAAAAATGGCAGGGGAAAGTCAATGAGCCCAAGCAGCGTGCCTCTCTAGGGACCTCTGTGAAATCCAATATGCAGCCTGCTACCTGATGAATCTAACAAAGCTGGTTGGAACCATATCTCTGAAAAACATTGCATGGCTCCCTCTGTTACCTACAAAATTAAATTCTAAAATCTTGTCCACACATGCAGAGTCCTCTTCCTCCAGCATCTTCATCTTTACTTGTATTATTTTCTTTTGGACATTCCTAAATTCCAACCTCACCAAATTATTTCTGATTCATACTTTTTAATACATACATGTATATTTATTGAAATAAAGTTGATTTATAATGGTATGTTACCTTCAGCAAAGGTTCTTTTCCCTTATAGATTTTACAGGATCTTTAATATAGTTCCCTGTACTATACAGTAGGTCCTTGTTTATTTTATATGTAGCAGTATACATATTTTAATCCCAAATTCCTAATTTATCACTTGCCCATACCTTTCCCATTTGGTTATCATAAGTTTGATTTCTATGTCTGTAGGTCTATTTCTGTTTTGCATATAGGTTCATTTGTATTACTTTATTTTAGATTCCACATATAAGAGATATCATATGATATCTGTCTTTGACTTACTTCACTTAATATGATAATCTCTAGGTACAGTCAAGTGGCTGCAAATGGCATTATTTTATTCTCTTTATGGCTGAGTAATATTTCTTTGTATGCACCACATCTTCTCTATCCATTTATCTGTCAATGGACAGTTAAATTGCTTTCATTTCCTTTCATTTCATTTATCATAAATACTGCTGCAATGAGCATTAAGCTGCAAATATTTTTTTTTTAATTATAGTTTCAAAAAAATCTATAATGGAAACTCTATCTTTAATTTTTTAAGGAACCTCCATACTGGCTGCACCAATTTACATTCCCACAACAGTGTAGGCGGGTTCCTTTTTCAAATGGACAGCCTAGAAAAAATGGACAAAGTCTTAGAAAGGAGAATTATTTTCTACTTCTTCTAATTTTTCTCCTGCCTTTCTCTATGTGACTCTGCTGCTGCTGCTGCTGCTGCTAAGTCGCTTCAGTCATGTCCGACTCTGTACGACCTCATAGACGGCAGCCTACTAGGCTCCCCCATCCCTGGGATTCTCCAGGTCAGAACACTGGAGTGGGTTGCCATTTCCTTCTCCAATGCAGGAAAGTGAAAAGTGAAAGTGAAGTTGCTCAGTTGTGTCCAACTCTTTGCAACCCCATGGACTGCAGCCCACCAGGCTCCTCCATCCATGGGATTTTCTAGGCAAGAGTACTGGAGTGAGGTGCCATCGCCTTCTCCAATGTGACTCTAATGCCATTCAAATTCCATTCCAACCACATCTAATAGTAGAGATGAGGGTGACAGTGATGAGTAGCAGCCAACATTGGTAAGGGCTCATCATGGGCTAAACATTGACACCTTGCAGCAGGTTCTTGCAGTAGCTTCACACCTTGCAGTAGGTTCTTTCTTCTTCTGGACATCCTTGTGTGGTAGGTTCTGCTCTTCATGAGAAATAGATACAGTAATAATCCATCCAAAGTCTCATACCTTAAATGCAGAAAAGCTCACATGGCAAATGCCTTTTGTCCTCAGGAAAGTTTTCTGACTTCTCAGATGTCATAACCCAACTTTATCCAGATATGTCAGGTAGAACTTTAAGGCTGTTTTGGGTGGAAGTTATGGTCACCAACAATTTTTAGCTGATAAGTCAGAAGCCATTCATCCCCCTGCTTTGGAAGCTCAGGAAGGCCCAGCACTCTGTCTCCTTAGAGATCGTCTACCACCAGGCAGGAAAACTCCACTTTCTCCAGAGCCAGATTCCAGGAGCAAGAGTATGTTTACCTTCATGCCAGCAAAGGGCCACCCAAATCTGCTGGGTTCCTGGTTGAATACAATGAAATTTTTTCTTTTCAATTTAACTAGAATAGCAGTTCTTAGAATGATCACTAAAGATCTTTCAGGGAATCTGCAAGGTCAAAACAACTCTGTGATAATATTTAGATATTATTTCCCTTTCATCCGTGTTTCAGCATCTACAATGATGGTGCAAGAGCACTAACTAGTAAAACTATTGGAGCCTTTGCACAAACCCAAGGCAGTGGCACTAAACTTCCCTGGAGAGTGTTGTGTTCTTGACTGCCAGTGCATTCACAGGGGTTAAAAAAAAAAAAAAAAAAGCTCTACTTAAAAATGACCCTAAGAAAGCAACAAATTTATTGATCTTGTTACACCTAGACTCTTGAGAACATGCCTCTTTAATGTTCTGTGTGCAAAATGGAACATTTATATGATGTCCACACCCAAGTACGATGGTTGACTCAAGGCGAGCACTTGTGTGGTGGGGCTACAGCTGAACCAGAAGTTTTTATCATGAATCTTACTATTACTTGAATTAGGAACTTAAAGACAAGTTATGGTCACTCAAACTTGGGTATTTGGCAGGCATCTTCTCATAAAGGAATGAAATGAACCTGCCACAAAAAAGAAAGCAATCAACAAACAATATGTGGTACAGTGATAAAATTGGAGGTTTCATGCCAGATTTGGAATTTTAGAACTTTGTCTTCTTTATCGTATTGGCAGTTTCCTAATATTTATAAATTTTTTTAATAAGATTGATGGTTATATTAATGACTCTGTGTGTGTTTATTAAAACAAAGTGTATTAAATATTTGGAAGATCTGGATAAGTTGGTGTATTCATATTTCATAATGACTACCACATGATGTTTCAAACTCATGCAGGGAGAAATGATCCTTTCAAAGCGCAAGATAGACCAATGGACCTTATTGGAACAGGGTACAAAATGTTCATGGAAATAGTTTCATATTTCTTCATAATCTTCAATAAACTATCACTTGTTATGTTGTCATATAATATTTTAAAATTCAAAATTATCTGCAAATGATACTTACTTTTTTTTCCAGTTACATGAGTCAGATGGGGTTTAAGGTCAGATTTTTTTCATGTACTTCAACCCAAACTATGTATCTCAACAAATTGGAACATATGAGAATCAGATATCTTCTAATAATCCAGACAGTAAAGAAATTTTCAAACATGTAAAACAAGACCATTTTTGTTTTTAAAAGTAAGGTTATTCTTCACAAATATTTATGTTTAACCCATTTATTACTAATTTAAAATTAATAAATATTTTAGTTCCCTTTTTAAATTTCTTAACATATGTTCTTATGGAATTTTTAATCAACTGTAAGAGTATAGAAGGATTTTGAGACCAAGAAGATAATGTAAAATTGAGCTAGGTCTTCGTCTTTAAGAATAAGACAATGAGCCTTCCTAGATTTTCATGCACTGTTCTCAAAAGGGTGAAGATGTCTGGGAAACATCTAAGTTGATCCATGTATCTTGAATGTCTTTATTTCACCAAAAGACACTATTTTAACATTTAATATGGTAAACAGATGCTTGCTCCTTGGAAGAAAACCTATGACAAACCTAGACTGCATATTAAAAAGCAGAGACATTATTTCGCTGACAAAGTCCATACAGTCAAAGCTATGGTTTTTCTAGTTGTCATGTGTGCATGTGAGAGTTGGACCATAAAGAAGGCTGAGTGCTGAAGAATTGATACTTTCAAACTGTGGTGCTGGAGAAGACTCTTGAGAGTCCCTAGTACTGCAAGAAGATCAAACTAGCCAATTCTAAAGGAAATCAATCCTGAATATTCTTTGGAAAAACTGATGCTAAAGCTGAAGCTCCAATACTTTGGCCAACTGATGCAAAGAGCAGACTCATTAGAAAAGACCCTGATGCTTGGAAAGAATTAAGGCAGGAGGAGAAGGGGATGACAGAGGATGGCATGGTTGGATGGCATCATTAACTCAGTGGACATGGGTTTGAGCAAGCTCCAGGAGATGGTGAAGAACAGGGAAGCCTGGCGTCACATAGGGTCACAAGGAGTTGGACACAACTGAGTGATTGAACAACAACAAGTCACAAACTAAAGCCATTTCTGACGTTCATAGATGGTAAAAGCCTCGTGTGTTGACCATGACAAAGCATGAATAGTCACCAGAACTTGGGCTTTCTCCTTAGAATATTAGCTGATGACACTTGGAACTTACATTCTCCATTAGAATTCAAACTTCGGCAATTGAGTTTTAACTTAATCTAAATAAGAAACATGTAATACTACACACCAATGCTGAAGTTTTTAAAATAAAGTTACAGATATTGAAATAACCAACCCAATGTCATCTCTCTTTGAATCTCATCAGTTCTCTTTATGTGCCTCTTTCAGGATACCTATGTATATATTCTACCATATAGAATTGGTATTGAAAACTTTGTGTATTTATTTTACTCCCTAGTCTTTTCAAAAATTCTGCCACATTACACATCCAACTACAACAGATAGACTTAAGATATGATGATTAGGCAAAGCAAGTCCTCAGAAGCAGGAGAAATCTAACAAGAATGCCAATAGGAAGCTGGACAGGTAGACCTGTATTTCCAGAAATACACAGGGAGAGAACGGAAATAAACAGTAAGGAAGAGTTGGATGTCCTGATGGTAAATGAAATACAGCAATGAGCACACAGGAGTAGACATTATCTGGACACATTAAAGTTTTATTTTTAATAACAAGCATCCAAAAACTGTTAGGAAAGACTTCTTTAAAATTTTTTTAAATATTTATTATTTTTTAATTTTACTTTACAATACTATATTGGTTTTGCCGTACATCAACATGTTGATGTAGGAAAGACTTTAGAACCCATCAAAACTCAGAGTGGGACTTAAATCTTGAAGGAGAAATAAAATGGATGTTCATAATCTTAGAGAGATTTGACTATTCATTAACTATGAATTTAAAAACTTGGGAACAAGGGAACAAGACAATATTCCAGTTACCTGTCTATCAGAATATATGATTAATGAATATATCCTTTTAGTTTTAGTGAAGAGATGACTTTAGACTTGCAGTACATTTCATTCTTGCTATGTGAGTCTAATAGTCTGCAAATAAAGTCACAATGCTATTGAAATAACAGTGATAAATTAATTCAGGACATGGAAGAGCAACTTCAAAGGTATTATTCTTAAAAGAATTAGGGACAAAATATTTCAAAAGAAGCACACCTTTGGAGGAAAAAAAAAGAAGTTTGGATTTTAATCCTAGCATGCCCACTTTCTAGAAATGCTCTTGAGCAAAACACATAACTTCTCAAAATCTGTTTCCTCATTCCTAAAATAACGGAGAAGGCAATGGCACCCCACTCCAGTACTCTTGCCTGGGAAATCCCATGGACAGAGGAGCCTGGTGGGCTGCAGTCCATGGGGTTGCTAAGAGTCAGACACGACTGAGTGACTTCACTTTCACTTTTCACTTTCCTGCATTGGAGAAGGAAATGGCACCCCGCTCCAGTGTTCTTGCCTGGAGAATCCCAGTGACAGGGGAGCCTGGTGGGCTGAAGTCTATGGGGTCGCACAGAGTTCGATACGACTGAAGGGACTTAGCAGCAGCAGCATTCCTAAAATGAAAGATAATATTTTCCTAATAGGGTAGTTATGATTATTAGATGTTATGTGTATGAAAGTATAGGACATGTAAGTGTGTTAGTTTATTAATTTTAAGAGTAAGAGGTCATTAATTTTGATCAGAGCACAATTTTCAAAAAGCAACTATTATCACAATTTCCAAGAAAAAAAAAATCTGCAACAAATCCCCGAATAAAGAAGACACAAAAGAAAGCAAAACGTAAGCATCACTGAAAGTATATTTTAAATAGAAATGGAAACAGCTACTATAGTGCAAAAATAGCATGGTTCTCATTACAAAAGGGTTCAGGGGTTTACTTACCTTGCAATAAAGACTTCAAAGAAATGGGAGATGTGAACAATCAAAATTCAGAGACATGGGTAGGTTTCTAAATGGGAATAGGGGCAAAGAAAAAAGTTATTAGTCTACAAAGATGAAGACCAAAGGAGATATAATAATAAAAATAAAGAGAACAGTAAAAAATAAATAGTTTCTTTTTCCCCTTGGGTTTTCTGCATAAATAATTTATACAAATCTATTGGCAAATTAAAAGTTAAAAGTTTTCCACTATCTCTTGTATTTTTACTTGAAATGCTACACTAATTTTGAGTAAATCTTATTTATTTCTCTACAAGTTAAATTCTTTTGAAAAGATTTCTTATGTAATACTGTTCTGAAAGTCAAAGAATTGAGACATACATTGTGAGGCTTATAAAATTTTTATTGCACCACAAAGTCCTGACTATAGTATCTGATGTTGTCAAGTTCCTTTTAGCTCTTGGAGAGCAGAAATAAAAAAACACCCAAACTCTCATTATGACGGCATAATTAACCTAATCCGCACTGAAGAAGAGAAATTCTTTGTGGTAAGTTAAAATGCTATAAATCATCTGTTTTCAAACTTTGTTTTACAAACACCTAGGTATAGGAGAAGGCAATGGCACCCCACTCCAGTACTCTTTCCTAGAAAATCCCATGGATTGAGGAGCCTGGTAGGCTGCAGTCCATGGGGTAGCGAAAAGTCAGACACAACTGAGTGACTTCACTTTCACTTTTCACTTTCCTACATTGGAGAAGGAAATGGCAACCCACTCCAGTGTTCTTGCCTGGAGAACCCCAGGGACAGGGGAGCCTGGTGGGCTGCCGTCTATGGTGTCACACAGAGTCGGACACGACTGAAGTGACTTACAGCAGGCATAGGTAAAATCTGTTAAAGGAGTGAACTTTCTGATTCTCAACTTCTATGGTTTTATTTTTTTAATTTTTTATTAAAGAATAGTTGATTTACAATGTTGTTTTACTTTCAGATGTACAGCAAATTGACTGTTACACATAAACATATATATATATATGTATATACATTCTTTTAAAAATTATTTTCCAGTATAGTTTATTCTGAGATACTGAATATAATTCACTGTTTTATACAGTAGGTCCTTGTTGGTATATTTTATATATACTATATATATATTATATATAAAATATGTCTATTTTATATATAATAGTATATATTTGTTAATTCCAAACTCCTAATTTATCCCTTCCCCTCTTTCATGTTTGGTAACAGTAAGCTTGTTTTCTATGTCTGTGAGTCTGTTTCTGTTTTGTTAATAAGTTCATTTGTATTCTTTTTAGATTCCACATATAAATGATGTCATATGATATTTGTCTTTATTTCACATAGTATGATAATCTCTAGGTCCATCCATGCTGCTGCAAATAATTATTTCATTCTTCTTATGGCTATGTATATATATGTATATATACCACATTTTCTTTATTCATTCATCTGTTATTCACCTACTGATGGACATTTAGAATGCTCTCATATCTTGTCTATTGTGAATAGTGTGGCAGTGAATATTGGGGTGAGTGTATCTTTTTGAATTACAGTTTTCATCTTTTTTAGATATGTGCCCAGGAGTGGGATTAGGTCCCATTTGTTTATTTTTGCTTTTATTTCTATGGCCTTGGGAAATAAGCAAACTTTGGTAAGCTTTATGTCAGAGAATGTTTTGCCTTTCTTTTCTTTTAAGAATTTTATGGTATCTTGTCTTAGTCTTTAAGTTATTTTGAGTTTATTTTTGTATGTGGTATGAGGGTGTGTTCTAGCTTCATTGATTTACATTCAGCTGTCCAACTTTTCCAGCATCACTTGTTGAAGAGACTGTCTTTTTCCCATTTTATATTCTTGCCTCCTTTGTTAAAGATTAATTGACCATAGGTACAACGTCCATGTTTTTAAACTCCCAAGCATACACTCTGTTAAACTGTTCCCTCTGTGAACACACTTTAGATTGAAGCTCAAGATCTCCTTTCCAATCTCTCTCTGAAGACACTCTATGCCCATCTCAGTTATTACAGACCATAACTCCAGGGTATAAAACTTTCAGGGAGGCCACAAAGAGGTATAAACATACTCTGTGTTGGTGTTGAGAAAGGAAATGATGGATGATTGATAAATCTTCCTGTAAGTCAGGAAGATTTGTTTACAATCCTTTTTTTTTTTTTTTTTAAACAAAATGGAAGAAAGACCTAACTGGTAGTAATCTATTATCGAGTTTGTTTTTAACAATCTGTGTGATTTGGAATGATAAAAAAGAAAGACTTCAAATAATTATGTCAAATTCTAATGATAAAGCATCTATTCCTTTTGTTTATCTATGTAATATGTTTATGAACATGTACATGTAAGCAGACAAGAAAGAATATTAGAATCATGTTTGAACACTATCTAAATCCAGCAACAACTAGATATCACTACATAAATTAATTTTTAATTACCTCCTTTCAGAGATCTATTGAGAGATATGCCAACAAAATTCTTACTGTTATACTTAATAATTATTTCTCAGAATTTTACTATTAATGTTGTTTTTATTATATCATTAGAACTATAATGAAAACGCAATTCAGAAAAACTCTTTCATCTGAGATTTGCAACTACAGGACTCTTTTAGATTTCAATTATACATGAGTATGTGTTTGTTTTCTTGTTGGGTAGAAGTATGAAAGGAAGATCAGTAGAAGGCATTCAAATGTAAATGTACTTCATATAGTTTTAAAAATAGATGATGATTTACACCAAGTTGCTGCAGGGTTTAAATTCAGTAAGATACATTTCAAAAGATGAAGCACTACTTCTAACTTAGTTGTGATCATTTACAATATGTTGGGAAACTTTCAATTGCAATATTTATATTTATGATGAAACCTTTTAAATGGTCAGCTAAACATCTGAAGTTGTCTGCAGTTTACAAAGTTCCTTTAGAAACAGAGTAATAAAAGTCTGAAGCCCAGGGCTCTAGTTTAAATCATAGACTCACAAGAGGCTTGATTGAGACTGATATTTCTAAAACCTCACAGTGGTCTCTACAGACAAGAAGAAAAAGTAGTGGGTTTTTTTGTGTGTTTTTGTTATTTCTTTTTCAGTTCAGTGACCACGTCTGGTCACTGTTAACTCACCACACAAGATTTATGATTTTGAATGATTCGTTGACAGTGACCATAATTTGTTTTTAAGGACTTTCCCTTTGAAATGTACCTTGATCTTGATATATCACTCCAGGCTGATCTCTACAGGAAAATCTGGCACCAAAAGCTGTGATGCTTTTGAGGGGAGCTTTATGTGATGATTAGATTTCAAAGCCACTAAAGCCCGTGATAATCTCCTACATAAGAGTCCTAAACATGACTGTTTGTGAAAACTCCCTTAGTCCTCTAAGGTTTCCCCTTCCCATTTTCTCCAATACCATCAAAAATACTCCCTGATTTTCTTTGAATCAGAAGTTTTAGCACCTTGAAAGCCCTTCATTTGAAACAATTCCTCCAACCACACTGGGAAATTTGGGGGTAGTAACAACTGCTAAGCACTCAGGCATAATAAAAACTCATCTCTTCTAAACATTTAAAAATCAGTGTCTATAATAGTCACGTCAAATCTTCTGTAAATTTTTCCATACCATTTGAGTATTTCTAGAGCACAGTGCAGAGAAGGCGATGGCACCCCACTCCAGTACTCTTGCCTGGAAAATCCCATGGACCGAGGAGCCTGGTAGGCTGCAGTCCATGGGATCGCAAAGAGTCAGACACAACTGAGCAACTTCCCTTTCACTTTTCACTTTCATGCATTGGAGAAGGAAATGGCAACCCACTCCAGTGTTCTGGCCTGGAGAATCCCATGGACGGGGGAGCCTGGTGGGCTGCCGTCTTTGGGGTCGCACAGAGTCGGACACGACTGAAGCGACTCAGCAGCAACAGCAGCAGAGCACAGTGAGAAGCACAATATCTTCCCTTTTTAAAACATGACCTTTATTACTTTGTACAAATTGAGTGTTTTGAGACCCAGAAGACCACTGCAGATACAGTCGAGAAAAAAGTCAACGGCTCTTCTGATGGCTTTAGTAAAAGCTGTCGGAATTCTTTACATTTAACATCTGTACAACTAGTAAGAAAATGTGTGTGTGTGTGTCTGTGTATGTGTGTGTGTAGATGGGAGCTCCAGCTGCTCATAGATTGAAGGACTCTCCATGGCATCAGCAGATAGGAATGATATTTCATTCACCCATTGGCCATGGATAAGAGTCAACAAGCTCCACATGATTGTTCTGGGTGTTAAAGTGTGTCTGCTTTGTAATCGTTGTCTGAGACCCAAACTCTTACTTTACAGTGCTTAAATAATTGATTTCACCCAGCCTTCAGTCAGAGCTAGAAAATCCCAAATATTTTCCCATTAAGCCTCAGAGTAGGGCACTGCTTACAATGTGCAGGAGTTTCAAAATTCAAGGATTCATGGGAAATCATAGACTTTACAAAGAAATCCATTTTGGCTGGAAAGGAAAGAGAAGGACTCATGCTGATGTTTTCATAACATCAAGAACCAGAGCTGCAGGTTGATTAGGTAAAAAAGAATATTATTAAACTCATGAAAGATGCAAGCTTATGCTGGTCTTCCACAAAGCAGATTATTCCCCATAAATGTCATTGCTATCTTTTTAAATAAGTGAATTTACCAAAAAAACAGGGGTTCAATGAAAGTCTACAGTCATCCACATGCTATAAAACATTAAGACAACTAAATCTTAAGATCAAAAACTCCCCAATGAAGAGCTCAAAGGTGAAAAAACATTCTGAATCCTTAGTCACCAAAGAAAGTAAGTTTAATGAAAATATGTTCAGGATGTCCTGTCTACTGTTCTAACCAATGAAATCCAAATTTTATTCACAGTTGGAATGAAAGGTAGATATATGTTTATTCAAAACAGAAGTACAAACTTACTTTCATTGTTGACATTTGGTCGTTTGACATCCTGAAATAATTTGAAGCATATTGCAAACTAAAGCACAATATGATACAGACCACTGAAGGATAAACATAACAAAGTTAACTGAAGGAAATTTGAATAACTGCTTTGACATACCTGAATTGAGTGGATTACCATACTCAGGCAATAAATTTGGCTGGAAGGCTTTTGACTGCAAAACCAAAAGATATGAAACATTTTGGGTTGCACTGATTTCACATTTTAACATCAGAAAGTGCAAATACTGACTTAAAGTCACTGTTTCCCCATAGAATAAAGGTTGTGTGTGTATACTGTAGCTGGCCACCTGGATGCTAAGCTAAGTGCATGTGGAGACACATGTAGCAAGTGAGAAGTTGGTGAACAATGTATCAGATGCAAAAATCTCTTGAGGATACAAAAAGGACACTAAATTTAGTTCCTATCATTGGGCAACTGGGTATTAGTGCCTATAAAATGTAAGAAGCACACAAATATAACAAGGAATTTGATGCATTTTTAACAGAGATTCCTAGGCTGGTGAATTTAGTGGAAAGTGGGTGGAGAAAATGGTTTGCTCTTTCTAACCATACCACAGAAATCTCGACAAGCATGTTTTCATTTTAGTGTTTCTCCTTAAGATCTTTTTCCACAATCATCAGGAAAATTGTCATGACAGATTTTGAGAAATATATATATTTTTTTTAATCCTATAATCTGTGATCATAGCTCTGATATGCTCAGTTTTATGCCTGAAAGTGTGTGAGGTGATAAGCTTTAATATGTGTTTGTCCAGTTTACATATTTGTAAGGAAATAGAAAGGCCTTCACAATTTATGAAAGTGCTTCCTCATCAACTGCAGGGTAGCCCTCTGCAAAATGGATAGAGGTAATCCCATGATCCCATGACCCTTTATAGGCATGGCTGAGCGAGCACCTGGTGGAACAGTTATTGTGCTGTGGATTCCAAATGATAAATCCCTGTGTCATTTTATTGTGTGAATTATATGATTGGTTTTTACTGTCTTGCTTTTTGACAATAATTTAGTGAGAAAAAGATTATGATCTGTGTTTAAGTTAGTAGAATTTTTGCATAGGAAGATATGTGTAATGGAGGATAAGAAATATGTATTTATTTTTAGCAACACTTGGTGAGAAAAGGCAGAAGCCAATTATTCCATTTCAAAAAACAGTCTCACTGTGCAAAGAAACCTACTCTGAAGCAGATAGAACATCCATTAAATTACTTTTCCTAAGGCGATGCTTGAGTCTAACAAGCAGGTCCTGTCTGAGGTGCAGCCTCTTCGACAGGATTCAGGGGCACAGGTAGCTTGTCTGAATGCCCTTCACATTTATATTTTCCTCAGGCTCTTGGCAGCCATCAGGATCTGTAATAATGCCTTCTCCTACATAATCCTTTAAAGAGCAGCACCCTAAGTTCCCAAAGAGCAAAATGCAAAAATAAAACCCACCAGGCAATACCATACTTTAAGCTGAAAACACACCATGACAGAAGAATAATGAAAAAAACCCTGTCATTTTCACTCTTTAAAAAAAATTACATATGGTTTTTATTTTTTTCAATTTGACACTAATAGATGGAGAAATATACCATGTTCATGGATTGGAAGAATCAATATAGTGAAAATGAGTATACTACCCAAAGCAATTTACAAATTCAATGCAATCCCTATCAAGCTACCAGCCATATTTTTCACAGAACTAGAACAAATAATTTCAAGATTTGTATGGAAATACAAAAAACCTTGAATTGCCAAAGCAATCTTGAGAAAGAAGAATGGAACTGGAGGAATCAACTTGCCGGACTTCAGGCTCTACTACAAAGCCACAGTCATCAAAACAGTATGGTACTGGCACAAAGACAGACATATAGATCAATGGAACAAAATAGAAAGCCCAGAGATAAATCCACACATATATGGACACCTTATCTTTGACAAAGGAGGCAAGAATATACAATGGAGTAAAGACAATCTCTTTAACAAGTGGTGCTGGGAAAACTGGTCAACCACTTGTAAAAGAATGAAACTAGATCACTTTCTAACACCGCACACAAAAATAAACTCAAAATGGATTAAAGATCTAAATGTAAGACCAGAAACTATAAAACTCCTAGAGGAGAACATAGGCAAAACACTCTCAGACATAAATCACAGCAGGATCCTCTATGATCCACCTCCCAGAATTCTGGAAATCAAAGCAAAAATAAACAAATGGGATCTAATTAAAATTAAAAGCTTCTGCACAACAAAGGAAAATATAAGCAAGGTGAGAAGACAGCCTTCTGAATGGGAGAAAATAATAGCAAATGAAGCAACTGACAAACAACTAATCTCAAAAATATACAAGCAACTTATGCAGCTCAATTCCAGAAAATAAACGACCCAATCAAAAAATGGGCCAAAGAACTAAATAGACATTTCTCCAAAGAAGACATACGGATGGCTAACAAACACATGAAAAGATGCTCAATATCACTCATTATCAGAGAAATGCAAATCAAAACCACAATGAGGTACCACTTCACACCAGTCAGAATGGATGCAATCCAAAAATCTGCAAGCAAGAAATGCTGGAGAGGGTGTGGAGAAAAGGGAACCCTCCTACACTGTTGGTGGGAATGCAAACTAGTACAGCCACTATGGAGAACAGTGTGGAGATTCCTTAAAAAATTGCAAATAGAACTACCTTATGACCCAGCAATCCCACTTCTGGGCACACACACAGAGGAAACCAGAATTGAAAGAGACACATGTACCCCAATGTTCATCGCAGCACTGTTTATAATAGCCAGGACATGGAAACAACCTAGTTGTCCATCAGCAGATGAACGGATAAGAAAGCTGTGGTACATATACACAATGGAGTATTACTCAGCCGTTAAAAAGAATTCATTTGAATCAGTTCTGATGAGATGGATGAAACTGGAGCCGATTATACAGAGTGAAGTAAGCCAGAAAGAAAAACACCAATATAGTATACTAACACATATATATGGAATTTAGAAAGATGGCAATGACGACCCTGTATGCAAGACAGTAAAAGAGACACAGCTGTGTATAATGGACTTTTGGACTCAGAGGGAGAGGGAAAGGGTGGGATGATTTGGGAGAATGGCATTCTATCATGTATACTATCATTACTATCATGTAAGAATTGAATCGCCAGTCTATGTCTGACGCAGGATACAGCATGCTCGGGGCTGGTGCATGGGGATGACCCAGAGAGATGTTATGGGGAGGGGAGGTGGGAGGGGGGTTCATGTTTGGGAACACATGTAAGAATTAAAGATTTTATAATTAAAAAAATAAAAACTAAAAAAAAAATTACATAGATGCTCATCGCACCTCAAATGATTGATAGAACCTCAGAGCAATGTTGAATCTTTCATTCAAACAAGATTTTTTGAGTCCTTCCTTTCAGGGTTTTGGGCATCCCTGGAGACATGTGGACCATCAGGCTATTTTCTAAACAGGGAGACAAAAGGTGAACATTATGTTAGACTGTGATGACTGCTAATAGGAAGGATAAATCAGAAAGCCCCGGTGAGAGATGCTGGGTAGTGTGACAGTTACAATTTTCCAGGAGGGGTAGGGTCAGGGAGGGACTCTGGGTAAAGTAGCAATGGAGTCAGCAGGGAAACTGCTTTGCTCATTTCTAGACCATTATGAAGGCCATTGTTGACGTGGATGGTGATTGACAGATTTGGGTTCTTTGATTTAATATTTAGAAAATCACATTTTTATTTAAAGGGTTGAAGACACTTTGTTTTCTATTTTAACAATCTTGGCTAAGATGGCAACACTTTCAGTGGAAGGAGCTAGTAAGAGAAGCTACCGCTTCACCAGAAAATGGGCACAGAGGTGGCCATTCTCATATTTTCTCCTTAGACCTCAAGAGTCTCCTCAGAAGAACTCAAGGGAAACTGGTGTATTTCACTTTAGAGTGATGTTCACTTTCTAAAAAGGACCATGTCTGCAGTTTAATGAAAGTAAATAATATTCATCTGATTAAAGCTACAAACATGAAGACAGACTTGATGCCAATAAAGTCCTGCAGGCCAATCTTGGCAGCGGTGACCCTTTAATAAGCAAAATGTCAAGGAACTTTCCATAAGAGTGTACACAATCCACAGATCTTTTCCTCATAAATGGACAAGTTGTTCTGTCCCCACGTTGTTGGTCATCAGTACATTTTAACAAAGAGGCATTGACTTCTCTTCCTTACTCGTCATTCCTCCCCACCCACGAAAAAAAAAAAAAAGGCCACCTCCCAAACCTATTCCTGATAAATACATAGGCTATTTTTGGAAGTGAGAGAAAATTAGCCTAAAAAGGAAAAGAAGTAAATTTAACAATGTTATGCATTAAACTACATGATAAAAGAGAAAGCAATAAATAGAAAATGCCATCTGGAAAGCGAAGCCAGTGACTCACCATTATTGGATGAAATGACCCCACATAAGTACTTTTTCATGATGAAATCAGAGTTCTAAGCCATAAAACTTCAAAGAGGAAGAGTTTCTCAATGTTACATTGAGGGACCCAAACATTCTTCTCATTCTTAAATTTTATTTATTTTGATATTTACTTTTGGCTGTGTTGAGTCTTCCTTGCTTCTTGTGGGTTTTTCTCTAGTCGCAGCAAGTGGGGACTACTCTCTGGCTGTGGTGTAGACGGGCTTCTCACTGTGATGGCTTCTCTTGTTGCAGAGGGGTAGGCCTGCAGGGCCTGCCGGCTTCAGCAGTTCCTGCCTTCAGACTCAGTTGTTGTATGAATGCTTAGTTGCCAAACAGCAGGTGGAATCTTTCTGGACGAGGCATGCAACCTGTGTCCCCTTCATTGGCAGATGGATTCTTAACTGTTGGACCACAAGAGAAGTCTCTGTTCTCGTTTTTTTAGTTGAAGTATTATTTAATATATAGGAACTCTACTTTAAAAAAAAAAAAAAAAACAAACTAATCTTCTCTCCCTTTCCATTCAGTAGCATGCATTTGTGGTGACATAATCTTGAGATCTACAATGTACAGGGATCTCTGTTCTAAACAAAAAGACTACTTTACCAGATGTTAAGTAGCTCTCATGACTTTTTAAAATTCAAATATGAACATCTCATTTTGCACCTCAGTAAAGAATCAGAATCTCCTATCTCCAAGTATAAACACATTTTAATTGCAGTTCTTAGAGATACCCCAGGTCCCATACTGAGTACCTGCAACCCAACGCTTTCAAGCTAAGGTTGCCATCTCCAAAATTGTTCCAAAAGTGTTCAAAAAAGAAAAATTTAACTGTTAAAATTACATTACAGGTGTTTCATTATTCCTCATCATATTCAATAACAAGACAGCCTGAACTCCAAATAAATTCTGCTCAGAACCTCCAAATCATAAATGTTATTTTCAACACTTTGCTGTTAGGCAACTCAAAATATGCTACCATTCCCTTCATTTCAAAGACTTTTCAAGCATATTCTTTTCCCTAAACTGCTGTTTAAGTAGATTGAAAATACTTTCTCTGAACTGAGACTAACATTTCAGAACTCACCTCAGCCCCAAAAGATTTGTTTTTGTTCCATCTAATTATATTGAATATGTGGTTTGTAACTAATTTTGTCTGTGTTGGAGGTTTCTATACCAAAAAATAGTGTCTTGAAAAGAAATAGGCATCTCTTGGCTGTGCTGTAAATAATCGGGAATGGTATTCTTGACACACAATCATATTCTATACCCACTGGTGGTCTTTCACTATCTACAGTTTCCCTTGTGAGTTCTGAGATGCCTAGAGGTTTGGCATACTTGTAAACTATTAAATTAGCCTAGTTTCAAGGATGCTGGCAGAGGACACACATCCCCTGGCTTGGAGACAAGAAAGCAGCAGAACCAGCAGAGTTAGCAGCCTGGGTGTAAAGTTCAGGGTGATTCCCCTCGACCCCCCGCATCCCAGTGATTCACTGAGCCCAATGAGGGCTTGCACCATAGTGGACAAACACAGCTTGGGGAATCCAATACCTGGTCTTTGCCCCTAAGGGACTACACCCAGGAAATGGTTCTGGTGAGGGTGGTCCAAGCCTTGCATGCAGCCCACCTAGTGGGTGTGCACAAAGCACTCAGCATATGCAGGGGGCTGCTCCTCTCACCCCACTGGGTGAACTGCAAAGACATCCTGATTGATGTGGACTTGTATCCATCCCAAGAAAATCTATTCATTCTCTTTCTCTCCCTTCCTCTTTCTCTTGTCCTTGCTCTTGCTCTCTCTTTCACACACACACACACACACACACACACACACATCTTTTACAACAAGTTAAATTGAAATCCAAACCTTAAATAATGATGCACCCTACCACCTGCTCCCAAGCCAATCAAATTACATCTATGATATTGTAGAGATGGCTTTCTCTTTTTGTTTAGCTCTTTTTTTTTTCTATTGTTTAGCTCTTTGCTTATTAAAAAAAAAAAAGTCACCTGGATTAGGTAATTTTCCAATGGGGTCAGCTGTACTTTAAGACTGGATTGAGGTCATATCATTCTCCTTAGGATACCAAAAATGCAAATAGCTACAAATATCTATCACTGTGAAAAATAACCATATTTTAAATGGTTAAAGCTGCTAGAGCTTGAAACAATTATTCGTGCTTATACCATTTTGGAAATATTTTTAAAATTAAAAATAAAGGCTTGCATTACTTTACTATAAAATATATGTCTAACTTTCATATTATCAGATCATAAAATGTGCATGTTTTTTTGTGAAATTTGGGCTGTGGTATCTTTTGACTTCTTTTTATATTCCACCTGGGAGTGTCTAATTCCTCATTTGTGCTTTAAAGAGTAACATGTGAAAGAGAATAACAGTGAGTTTAGAAAAACCTAAGTCAGAAACATCATCCTGTTTTAAAAGATACCTTTTTTCAGGCTCTTCCCCAATTTTTGGTTTATGAATATGTCTTTTCTGGACAGCTAGCCTTTAAAATGAGTTAGAAATGTGGGACTTATAAAGTGTATTAGTAATAATAAAATTATATGTTAAATGCTAATTTTTAACTTTAATACATGCATAAATGTCTACTGCAGGCTTTAGGGACTGAATAATAAAGTTAGCCAGGCATAACTCTAGCCAAGCATTTCCCAAAAATGTAAATGTAAAAAAGAAAAAGTTCTGAAAAAATAACCCAGACAAATGTACCCCTTTAACAAACTATCCAAAAATGTCCTTTTAATCTTAAGAAAGTAAAGGTAATATCATTAAAGTGAGATATACAATCAGAGTGAAAGAATCTATTTTCCAGAACTTTACCCTACCCAGATCATTTTAATTGTATTAGACCAAGGAACTGCAGTCATAACATCATCTATAAGTAGTATTGCCTCCTTCTTTTGTTTACTGAGAATTATTGTCCAGGTGCCCCAAAAGCATTAGTTACACTATTGGGTCTTGAGGTTGAAGAGAAAAGGAAGACTGAACAGGGTCTCCATCCTCCAGAAGCTCACATTCTAGTGTTAGAAAAAAGCCCATCAACCAATTATGACATTGGAGGTGATGTGCTCGGTTGCTCAGTGTGTCCGACTCACCTGTCAAGTGATCACTACAGCCCACATATGCGGTGGGCTCTAAGGACTTGGACTCCACATGACTGTTAAATCTGTGCCTTTTGACTCTCCTATATTGTTGGTGGGAAAGTAAATTGATTCAGCCACTTACAGAGAACAGTATCAGTTCAGTTCAGTTCAGTCGCTCAGTTGTGTCTGACTCTTTGCGACCCCATGAATCGCAGCACGCCAGGCGTCCCTGTTCATCACCAACTCCTGGAGTTCACTCAGACTCATATCCATCAAGTCGATGACGCCATCCAGCCATCCCATCCTCTGTCATCCCCTTCTCCTCCTGCCCCCAATCCCTCCCAGCATCAGAGTATTTTCCAATGAGTCAACTCTTCGCATGAGGTGGCCAGAGAATTAGAGTTTCAGCTTTAGCATCATTCCTTCCAAAGAACACCCAGGGCTGATATCCTTCAGAATGTACTGGGTGGATCTCCTTGCAGTCCAAGGGACTCTCAAGAGTCTTCTCCAACTCCACAGTTCAAAAGCATCAATTGTTCAGCGCTCAGCTTTCTTCACAGTCCAACTGTCACATCCATACGTGACCACTGGAAAAACCATAGCCTTGACTAGACGGACCTTTGTTGGCAAAGTAATGGCTCTGCTTTTGAATATGCTATCTAGGTTGGTGATAACTTTCCTTCCAAGGAGTAAGCGTCTTTTAATTTCATGGCTGCAATCACCATCTGCAGTGATTTAGGAGCCCAAAAATATAAAGTCTGACACCATTTCCACTGTTTCCCCATCTATTCCCCACGAAGTGGTGGGACTAGATGGCATGATCTTAGTTTTCTGAACATTGAGATTTAAGCCAACTTTTTCACTCTCCTGAAAAGGAGCCTCTTTCATCAAGAGGCTTTTAGTTCCTCTTCACTTTCTGCCATAAGGGTGGTGTCATCTGCATATCTGAGGTTATTGATATTTCTCCTGGCAATCTTGATTCCAGCTTGTGCTTCTTCCAGCCCAGAGTTTCTCATGATGTACTCTGCATATAAGTTAAATAAGCAGAGTGACAATATACAGCCTTGACGTACTCCTTTTCTTATTTGGAACCAGTCTGTTGTTCCATGTCCAGTTCTAACTGTTGCTTCCTGACCTGCATACAGATTTCTCAAGAGGCAGGTCAGGTGGTCTGGTATTCCTAGCTCTTTCAGAATTTTCCACAGTTTATTGTGAACCACACAGTTAAAGGCTTTGGCATAGTCAATAAAGCAGAAATAGATGTTTTTCTGGAACTCTCTTGCTTTTTCCATGATCCAGCGGATGTTGGCAATTTGATCTCTGGTTCCTCTGTCCTTTCTAAAACCACCTTGAACATCTGGAAGTTCACGGTTCTCGTATTGCTGAAACCTGGCTTGGAGAATTTTGAGCATTACTTTACTAGTGTGTGAGAGGAGTGCAATTGTGCAGTAGTTTGAGCATTCTTTGGCATTGTCTTTCTTTGGAATTGGAATGAAAACTGACCTTTTCCAGTCTTGTGGCCACTGCTGAGTTTTCCAAATTTGCTGGCATATTGAGTGCAGCATTTTCACAGAATCATCTTTCAGGATTTGAAATAGCTCAACTGTTATTCCATCACCACCACTAGCTTTGTTCATAGTGATGCTTTCTAAGGCCCACTTGACTTCACATTGCAGGATGTCTCGCTCTAGATGAGTCATCACAACATCGCGATTATCTGGGTCATGAAGATCTTTTTTGTACAGTTCTTCTGTGTATTCTTGCCATCTCTTCTTAATATCTTCTGCTTCTGTTAGGTCCATACCATTTCTGTCCTTTATTGAGCCCATCTTTGCATGAAATGTTCGCTTGGTATCTCTAATTTTCTTGAAGAGATCTCTAGTCTTTCCCATTCTGTTGTTTTCCTCTATTTCTTTGCACTGATCACTGAGGAAGGCTTTCTTATCTCTCCTTGGTATTCTTTGGAACTCTGCATTCAGATGCTTATATCTTTCCTTTTCTCCTTTACTTTTCGCTTCTCTTCTTTTCACAGCTATTTGTAAGCCCTCCCCAGACAGCCATTTTGCTTTTTTGCATTTCTTTTCCATGGGAATGGTCTTGATCCCTGTCTCCTGTACAGTGTCACAATCCTCCATCCATAGTTCATCAGGCACTCTATCTATCAGATCTAGTCCCTTAAATCTACTTCTCACAGTATGGAGGGTCCTTAAAAGTTAAAATTAGAGTTACCATGTGATCTAGCAATCCCACTCCAGGGCATATACCCAGAAAAGAAAAAAACTCTAATTTTAAAAGATGTACGTGGCCATAAGTTCATAGCAGCACTATTTACAATAGCCCAGACATGCAAAGGGGCTTCCTCAGTGGCTCAGCAGTAAAGAATCCACTTGCAATGCAGGAGACCTGGTTTGATCCCCAGGTCAGGAAGATCCCCTGGAGTAGGTGTCAGCAGCCCACTCTAGTATTCTTGTGGGGAAAAATCCCATGGACAGAGGAGCCTGGTGGGCTACAGTCCATAGGGTCACAAAGACTCAGACATGACTGAGTAAGTGAGCATGTACACAGACATGGAAACAACCTGTTCTTTTTTATGTCTGAGCAGTATTTCATTGGTTATGTGTAACACATCTTTATCCATTCATCTGCTGATGGATATTTAAGCTGCTTTCACATCTTGGCTATTGTAAATAGTGAACGTAAGGTGCCTGTATCCTTTTTAATCTCAGTTTTCCCCAGATGTATTTGCATCCTTCTTGTGTACTCTGGTTTTTAGCCTATGCTTATATTCTTCATTTCCAACCACTGACTGGTTGGAATTTCAGACTCAATCACCCTGAGACCTCCCCTCCCAAAGCTTTTAGCATTTCTTGTCTCTGTTATGGGGAGGCATCATCACTCTCCACCTCAGCTGGCTGGAAAACAATGGAGAGGCTTTGACTCCCTTTCTGTAAAATTTCTAGATCCAACAATTGGATCAATTTGCACTGAGGCTCTTTTAAAGGGCTGGGAAGTGTAATAATGCTCCCCTAGGCAATCCTTTATGTTCCTTTGAGGGAGTGTAAATTCATCCTAATCTCTCCAACAGCCAGCCACCTGGAGGGGAAATTAAAATGCCAACCAATCTTCACCAAGCGTTTTTGCACTATGCATCTGCTACTGTCCTTGGCAGCCAGGAAAACTCTGGAAGCCAATAACCCATTCTCTAGTGTTCCAGAAACTGCTTGAAATGTTTAATCTCAACTTTAAACCCTTTACAATGCTTCTGAGAAGTTGGCTTGAAAATAGCACACATGTGAACAAAAATACCAACCAAATGATAAACAAACAAAACTGAAGGGCACTCAGAGAAACAGGAAATATTTGGGGTGGGGAGGGGAGTGATAATATGAGTTCTGGCTTCTCCAATAGAAATAGGTTGCTCTGAGTTTCTTTGAATGGAAAATTGGTTTCTTCCCAATCCCACTAAATATTGAATAAATAGTCAGAAAACATGATTTGAATCTGAGTCAAAGGATCCCCATTTCAGAGCATGGACAACTACCCCTGCAATCATTCATCACCATTTCCCTGCCCTGCTGTCATCACTTTAATCATAACCTCTTAGACTGAACAATCATACTACCCTTTAAACTGTCAATGGCAGAATTTTGGGTGCTTTGGAGATTAGCCTTTTCATAGACCAATGGTAGGCAGAATTGATTTTTGTGCTCTTAATTACTATTTACTTTATGAAAAGTACAAAGTCAAGAATGAAATTTCTCTAGACGTTTAAAATTTAGCTTGCAAATATTATCATATTTTATAGGACTGTTAACATTTAATCAATTAAAAGCTCTAAGTTATTTCAACACTTATTTATAAAATTACCATATTCCATTTCCCCACAAATATGTCTGCCATAACAAACAAAACCTTTGCACACACTTAAAAAGATCTTCAAAATCTAGTAAGTGATTTTATTATCGTTATTCTTGTTGATCAGTTGCTCGGTTGCGTCCAACTCTGCAGCCCCATGGACTGTAGCACATCAGGCTTCCCTGTCCTTCGCTATCTCCCTGAGTTTGCTCAAACTCATGTCCATCGAGTCAACGATGCCATCCAACAATCTCATTCTCTGTAGCCCACTTAACCTCCTGACCTCAATCTTTCCCAGCATCAGGGTCTTTTCCAATAAGTCGACTTTTTGTATCAAAAGGCCAAGGTATTGGAGCTTCAGTATCAGTCTTTCCAGTGAATATTCAGGATTGATTTCCTTTAGGATTGAGTGGTTTGATTTCCTTGCTGTCCAAGGAACTTTAAAGAGTCTTCTCCAGCACCACAGTGCAAAAGTATCAATTCTTCAGCACTCAGTTTTCGTCATAGTCCAACTCTCACATCTATAGATGACTACTGGAAAAACTATAGCTTTGACTACATGGAGTTTTGTCAACAAAGTGATGTCTCTGCTTTTTAGCATGCTATCTAGGTTTCTTGTAGCTTTTCTTCCAAGGAGCGAATGTCTTTTAATTTCATGACTGCCGTTATCATCCACAGCAGATTCTTTATAGTCTGAGCCACCAGAGTAGCCCAAATTAATTTATAAATATAGTAATTCTTAAGTTCTAATTTTTAATATTAGTTGTAATTTATTTTTAAATGAAATCACAAATACAAATTCATTTTTCAACTATATATTTTAACACTAGATAAAAGATACCTAACAAGCATCATAGTACTTATAATACCCAACATATACAAATTATCCTCACTAACATAAAATGTAAATATCACAGTTTTGCTTTATTATGTCTTTATACCTAATTCTAAATCTTCTGGGTTAAAATATTTAATTACTGTCTTCACACACTGGGGCTGCCTCCCCTAATATTGGGGTCACCTGCTCATCATCCAAAAATGGCACCAGTCTAAAAACCTGCCTTTCAGACACCCAAGAAATTCTGTGACTCCCTAGGGTAAGCCTGTACTTTTTGCAAAACAAAACAGTTAACGGTTCTTGTAGCTCTTTTTTTTTTTTTTCAAATATAAATAAGAAAAGACAAGTTACTTTGGTCAAGATTATGTCGAAAATAGGGAGTGAAGGGCTTTGGGGTTTCCTCCAGAGTATTAGGAGGGGGTTGAACATAAAACAGGATGAAGGGTCCACCTGACAGCTGCCACCCAGGAAATAGATGGAGATGGGCAGGTGTATTTATGAAGAGGAAAGACCTTGATGATCCCAAGAAATGGTCACATCTAGTCTGTGGACAGTTAGGAAATATTAATGGTAAAATATTAACATTTGTAAAAAATAGCCATTATCTTATCAGAATTTTTTAAAAGTGCTTTCAGGTCAACATTTATTGAAAAGTATCACAGTTCATTCAATTAACATTTCAAAAGTTCTGAGATATATTTAGGTCTTAAAGATTAAAGTGTCATTTCTTCATATTCACAATTCTGTAAAATTCTGAGTGTATTCGATTAAATAAGGTAGAAATATTAAGTGCCTTCGGAGAAGGCAATGGCACCTCACTCCAGTACTCTTGCCTGGAAAATCCCATGGACGGAGGAGACTGGTGGGCTGCAGTCCATGGGGTCACTAAGAGTCAGACACAACTGAGCGATTTCACTTTCACTTTTCACTTTCATGCATTGGAGAAGGAAATGGCAACCCACTCCAGTGTTCTGGCCTGGAGAATCCCAGGGACTGGGGGAGCCTGGTAGGCTGCCATCTATGGAGTCACACAGAGTCGGACATGACTGAAGTGACTTAGCAGCAGCAGCCTTAAGTGCCTTTCCTTCAAGATTTTTATGAAAGCGAAGAAGTTTGCTTCAAAAGCATACAAAATTTTTAAAAACTTTCAAAATCAATTTTGTTATGATAAATTTCAAAGAAGCTGTGGGTGGCCAGACAAGATTTTCCATAGCTTTAGACTTTTATGGGTTTTTTTGAAGATAATTTCTTAATTTTAGAGATCCTATGTTTATCGTATTTTCCACTTTAATAAAGGCTACAAATAATGATGATAGTTGGTAAATGCGGATTATTTTAAAACTTTTATCAGATAGATCTCTTTAAAAAAAAAAGATACAATTAGCAAAAATTAAACATACCATCTTCTCAATTCTCAGAGGTTTTCAAAGTAATCAGTGAAAAACTCACATTTTAGTTGTTTTTAAGTTAACTTACTAATACAATGGAAAATATAGAGAAGGAACTAATTGATTTGACCAGCTAAAGAGTCATGTACTCTATCAGCTCTAAATTAGAGAGTGGTTTTAACTTTGTCCCATTAGATGAATTCAGTCATAATTGTAATTACTCATTATAGAAACAAGTAAATATAATTATTGCTTCTTTTGCCATTGAAATATGTCAAAATTCTCCGATCACAATGTAAAATTCCAGCGACTTTATTATACTGAAGTCATTTATACAATTTTAAACCATCTTAGCTGCTCTCAGGAAACATACATTTGAAACATAATCAGGATATAAAAGGGAAGTGTCAATTTCGCTTAAAGAAAGGATGAGCATTTCATGGAGATATCACAAAACAGACAGAAAACATACCCTCCCGAGATGACCTGGGGACAATTCACACAAAATGAAATAACTTGTTACATGGCTACTGTGAATAGAACTGAAAAGAATTTCTCTCTCTCTCTCTCTCTCTCTCTCTATATATATATATATATATGGTGTGTGCCTGCTCAGTTGTGTCAGACTCCGTGACCCTATGACCGTAGCCCGCCAGGATTCTCTGTCCACAGGATTCTCCAGGGAAGAATACTGGAGTGGGTTGCCATTTCCTTCTCCAATGTATATGTGTGTGTGTGTATGTATATATATATATATATATATATATATATATATATATATAAATCTATGGATCTACAATATTTAAAACCAGACATCACCCTTATATATGGTAAAAAGTATCAAAAATAGTCCAGGGATCAGTCTCAAACCTGGGAGCATATCAGGATGTAAGACCCCACAGAAGTGCAGCAGCTCATCCATTCCCTCACCCACCACACAAACTGCTAATTGGGGCTGAGGAAAGTCCCCAAGAGCAGGCCCTGCTGTATTTCATTTTTTAAAAGTCTTCATTATGTCTTCAGAAACAGCCTCCCAGTAAAACATATAGCACATTCATTCCAAACATTTCCTCCTAAATCTATTTTTTTAAGTAAAAAGTAGAAGAATTTTCTCTGCAATATCAATGAGAACAACTCCCACTGCTCATTGTTTCAAACCTCCGAAAATAAGTCCAGTCAGTGAAATGCATCAAATAAGGCTATAGTATGTAGTTTGTATTAAAACCCAGCACAGAGATTCCAAGTAAATGACATTTAATTATGGCAGTCCTGGAAACACTAGCAATAATAGCCATAGAGTTATAATATATTTACCTGCCACTTAGAACTTTCATGTATTATTTACATTCATGATAAAATTTTAAAATAATAAATTAGCATGCAAGGTCAAATGTTAAATCAACCATGGGCAATTTTGCCTATTCTTGCCAGAGAAAATTCTAAACAAAGCTACCATGTAACTAATGTCCAAATTTCTTTCACAATATTTTCAGGGCCCTAATGGAACTCTTTTGGAACCAGATGACCACAGGGAAATGAATGGAAATAGTTCGCATTACAGACTACTGGTCATTTTCTTGGTTCACAGTTTCAGAATTGAGGTGGAGCCAGAAGTTATGTGGCCTGACCATTTGTCAGGGCCTCAGTATTATTTATCTCATTGAAAATAATTACGAGTTGTTCAACATTAAAGGAGAATGAGAATTCATAGAGCTGTTAAGTGTTTGGAAAGCACAGGGAAGTACAATACAAATGGGTTCTGTCAATCACCCTGGTGTGTGGAGCATTCATGTTCTCACTCCCATTAAAATCTCAGACTAAAATGCCTGGGAGAGTGCAAAATTTCAAAAATGCACCTCTTCTAGCTTTTCAGACAGCCATTTTCAAGATATATGTATATACTTATATACATATTAAACACATTACATATTCGTTATGCCACATTTAAAACAAATGTAAGTTAGGCACAAGAAGATACAATTTAAAAATTTAAAAGCCTCTGCCTCTATGTGTGTGTATAACTGATTCACTCTGCTGGACACCTGAAATTAGCACAACATTGTAAATCAACTACACTCCAATAAATGTTTTTTAAAACTCAGATTAGAATTAAAAGCCTATATAGAGAAAATTTCCCCTAGAAATGGAACATTAATTTAATACCAGAATGGACACAGCAAATTAAAAGTATCAAATATGCACAGACACACACACTTGGCCAGAGCTGAAATATTACTCCCGATGGGGTGGCCCCATGGTTATTATTGATCCACTGGGGCATAATTTCAGAAGAAAGAGGTAAGAAGAGCAGCCCAGCTCCAGCCTGACAGCAGCTTGAACCCTGCGTCGTGTTTATGAACACCTGCGACTGCTATCACATGCCCTTCCATTGGAAACTTTCTGCTAAATCTGTAAAATTATTTCACTGTGGCCCCATGCTTGGTCCAGCCGAGCTGACACCTTTGATCTGGGTCCACAGGGAGCATTTATTCATGTGGGCGGCAGCAACAGCTGTAAATACAGCGCTAATGCTATCAGGGTATTGAATTTCCCTTTCTTCTCCAACTGAAATCTGTGTTTCTCTGTACTCCACTCCCCATTGATAATACTCGTAAGTTTCTGAAGTTTCAGGATAATCTGTCAAAGGTAGTTGCTTAAAAACTGTGACCATCGAGTTCCATTAAAACAACAACAGAAACCATTTACTCCTTTCTGTTTGGTAAAGGGAGCGGACTGCAGCTAATAAATCCCAACCCTCAAATTTCTGGTCTTCTGTCCCTGCCCAGTAGCTGTAGCTCATAGTTGCTCATTGTCTATAATTGGTGAAGCATGAAGTGAGGGAAAAGGTGAGCCTGACCCCATGCGTGCCATGTCCATCCCTCCTAGACAGAAAAAAGATAAAAAGAAAGGACCCTAAAGTAGAAAGTGGTTGACTGTGTCCCATGTAGAGCAGGAGGAAGATTTCCATAAGACCAATGTCCATGGTCCAGCGCTGTACTTTCTAATAAACTCCCTTTTACATCCTAATTGTTTTTCCCCTCCGCCATATTCCATCTTCAAAGTCAAATTTCATCAACTTCTTGCAGTACCTTGCTCCTGGCAGCCTTTGGCTCGGCTCTTGGAGCTCCAAAACTAGATTACACAAGAGGCCTCTTACCAGGTTGTTGGCCTTCCCAGGTGGCACTAGAGGTAAAGAACCCACCTGCCAATGCAGGAGACAGAAGAGATGCCAGCTCAGTCCCTGGGTGGGGAAGATCCCCTGGAGGAGGGCATGGCAATCCACTCCAGTGTTCTTGCCTGGAGAATCCCATGGGCCGAGGAGACTGTTGGACTATGGTCCATAGGGTAGAAAAGAGGTGGACATGACTGAAGTGGCTTAGCATGCACGCACACTGTTACCAAGTTATGTGCCTTCCTTCCTTCCTCTCCTGTCCACCTATCTCGTAGTGGAAGAAGGGTTTTTGTACTATTTCACTGTTCAAAACTTCTAACTGAATGAGTACCTCTGCCCTCGAAACACAGATCTTACCTGTGGGAAAGCAAAGAGGGATGTTAAGGTTCTGATTTGAAGTTCTGTCCAGGATTCCTAGACTGGAGGAGACTAGACTTCTTGCCCTTGTCCACCTCCTCCATCTTTGGACAGCCGTGCTCTCAAAGTGCCTCCACAAACCACCTGGGAGCTTCTGAGATGAGAAGACTGTTGGGGCTGAATCAGGACCTCCATCTTTAACATCACGCCCTAAGCCCAGGAGAGACTGAGAAGCACTGTGTTAGGGAAAAGAGCCCTCATTTCCTTGCTAATCCTGGGCCACTGTTCTGCTGGCTTCTGGATGGCTTCGTTGCCCTCCAGACTGACACTTTTATTTTGTGAATCGATTGTTCAGAATCACCCACTTGGTGACTTTCACCAAATTCACTTTTCATCTCAATCCTTGGCCTGCTGCTGCTGCTAAGTTGCTTCAGTCGTGTCTGACTCTGTGCGACCCCATAGACAGCATCCCACCAGGCTCCCCCATCCCTGGGATTCTCCAGGCAAGAACACTGGAGTGGGTTGCCATTGCCTTCTCCAATGCATGAAAGTGAAAAGTGAAAGTGAAGTCACTCAGTCGTGTCCGACTCTTAGCGACCCCATGGACTGCAGCCCACCAGGCTCCTCCATTCATGGGATTTTCCAGGCAAGAGTACTGGAGTGGGGTGCCATTGCCTTCTCTGAATCCTTGGCCAGAAACCACCAATTTCACATCTCACATGCAGTGGATGAATGTGAAAACTGTTTATATGAGGCACTTAATTACATAAAAATAGAAGAGATTGTTTTCAACAAAAAGTAATAAAATTTATTTAAGACAGAGGGTCTTAGAAGAGTACTGTGGATAGTATCTGGGCAAAGGAAGGATCTTCTGAGCAACAGAGTGAAAGACAGATGGGTATCACTAATATTGCTAAGTTACTGCTCTCCACGGGATTCTAGTTACCACTGTTTCTGCTCTTTCTTTTTTTTCTTGACAGACATGCCTGGAGGAAGGAGCTTATTTTCATCCTCCTGTACCCAATGGTATTCTGAGCCCTCCTGACATGTTACCTAAAGTAACCCACCAACGCAGACCCCCAACCCCAGAGCTGATACAGGCCCAACCTGCTGTGACTATCAGAGGCAATACAATTAGACTCCATCTTCTGTTCCTGGGCGTAAATACCACCATCATCCCAACTCTAGACTTTTCATTGTGACTGAAATTCCCTTTCTGAGCTTTTCTTAAGATCCTTCACATAGATTAATCCTTCACACAGTTTAATCCTTCACACAGTTTTCACATTCATCCACTGCACGTGAGATGTGAAATTGGTGGTTTCTGGCCAAGGATTCAGAGAAGGCAATGGCACCCCACTCCAGTACTCTTGCCTGGAAAATCCCATGGATGGAGGAGCCTGGTAGGCTGCAGTCCATGGGGTCGCTAAGAGCCGGACACGACTGAGCGACTTCACTTTCACCCTTCACAATCAGGAGATCTCTGTAAGCAACTATCAGAGGGAAAATCTTTTCATTTTAGTCCTGGAATTTTTGTTGTTCAGTCCCAAGTTATGTCTGACTCTTTGTGACCCCGTGGACTGCAATGCGCCAGGCTTCCCTGCCCCTCACCATCTCCCAGAGTTTGGCCAAGTTCATATCCGTTTAATCAGTGATGCCATCCAACCTACTTAGACTCTATCATCCTACTTCTGCCTTCAATCTTTCCCAGCATCAGGGTCTTTTCCAGCGAGTCAGCTGTTGGACTATTTCTAAATATGATTTGGGATATTTATCACATTTTCCTTGAAAAGTAGACACATCCATTCTAGACCCTAGAATGTGTGTATCTATTAGGTTCTGTTTGTTTGTTTGCTTGCTTTTTGCTTAGAGACCATGCATACATGTGCGTGCTCATTCACTAAGTTGTGCCTGACTCTTTGTGACCCTATGGACTGTAGCCCATCAGGCTCTGTCCATGGGGTTTTCCATGCAAGAATACTAGAGTAGGTTGCCATTTCCTCCTCCAGGTTATCTGCCCAACCCAGGGATTGAACCAGCATCTCCTGCATCTCCTGTGTTAGCAGGTGAATTCTTTACCATTGAACAACATGGGAGGCTAAAGACCACGTCTTGTACCAATTTTTAATCCCTGAGAGCTGATGGTAATGAAACTTGATCTTCAGTTATTGTTTAAAAGCTATTAGTTATATGATAAAGCAATCTGAACCCTGATATTTCCTAAATCACTAACGTTTTCTTGTCTTTTCCAGTTGAACCAAAGCATTGCGTTGGAAAGTCACTGCCCTCTATTCCAGAAACATTGTTCATTAAACTTCTGAAAATCTCTAGGTACCACATATTCCCTATAGAGAAAACATATACATGCAGTTCCTTTTCATAGTAATTCTGACTTTAAATTTCAAGGTCTTAATCCTAGCATTACATTTGGGAGATGAGCAATATCCTATTAATTTGGAGTTTAACATTTGGGCATTCACCAAGTTCTACAAGGCAATTTTACATCCTACCCCAATTATCTTTTATGACCAGAGCAAATTCTCAGCCTTGATGCGCAACCAAGAAGTTGGTCAAGGGCTCAGTGATGACATTCACCCAGCAAAGAAGTGTATTCTTCCTTGTCTCCAACCAAATACACTGGCTTCTTCTGCCACCTCAAAAATCACCAAATTGTGCAGAGGTCAGTTATGGCAAATGTGCATTTCAAAGTTTGTGAAAACATTTCCCCTTCCTAATTTTCATATAATAGATTTAGACATTGTAATCTGCCAATAAGAATTATATTAATAAACTCTATAGATTATTCTTAAGTTTTATATTAACCAGAAACCTTAAAAAAAAACAGAAATCAACTGCATCAATAATATCTTAAGAGAGAGCATTCAATGTGTTATTTGCTTCTACAAAAAAAAAAAAAAAGTGTGTGAATTTCAAAGCAATATGTGCTTCAATGATGGCTCAGATAGCAAAGAAGCTGCCTGCAATGTAGAAGACTTGGCTCTGATCCCTGGGTTGAGAAGATACCCTGGAAAAGGGCATGGCTACCCACACCAGTATTCTTGCCTGGAGAATTCCATGGACAGAGGAGCCTGGCAGCTACAGTGCATGGGGTCCCAAGGTGCTGGACACGACTAAGCAACTAATACTTTCACTTTAAAAGTCATATACATCAAGGCAGACAGAAAGATCTCAAGTCCTATTATGACAGAAATTAAATAGAATGAAGAAAAATATACAATCATTTCAGGAAAATTTTATAAGGTAGAAAACGCAAAACATGAATCATGAGGCAAGCTTCCGTTATGTTATGGCTACAAATAATTAATGTTAAACCACAAAGAAAGAGAAGGGTGACTTTCCCCTATTCCCTCCCTCAATCCTAAATCTCTTGAGTATTTGCATGTTCACTGATATAATTTTCCTTTAATATTATGAAATTAAATTTTTTCTATTTAAAATATTTTAACCTACAGTAAGTTTTCTGAATGATACTATTTTGAGAAAGAACATGTCCTTACTGACTTGAAATTATCAAACTTTCATTTGCCAACAACCTAAAAATTAGCTTCTAATGTAACTTCTAAGGAAAAAGAAGAATCTAATTATAGACAACCCACAGAAAATGTCCTAAAAGCAGAGCTTAAATACAGTACTCGAAATCAAAGTGGAATCATCCAGGTAATCTTACATATTCTAAAATGAGAGTCTGTCTGAATAAGAGAGACTTCATTATATGTGTTAGACTTTTAGAGGAGCAAAAATGAAAATAAATTTGATCCAATTCATTCTCTTCTTAGGCAGGATGCTCCCTCATACTTACTAAGGAAAGAACATCAAGGCAAAGATAGAAATATCTTTTTAGCCTCAAAAATGATCCCTCTTCTGCAATAAATGAGGAAGAAAGGACAAATTTCAATCTTTTTCTTTTTTTATAAAACTTTCAATTAAATTTTCAATTTTTGCAAACAACCCATTATGTAAAGTTTAGAAAGCAGGAAACTAAAGCATATACCAACTCAGTTTGCTCTGCTCCAGGAGGTGGTGAATTTCCAAACATGAGAGAGTAGATGATAAAAAACTTGAAAAGTGGAGTTCCTGTTTCCCCAACTTCTACCACCTCCAACAAGCTTAGATATTTATTTTTGTAATTTTCTTGTTGTTGATAGGGAAGGTATGTCCTTTTTCTTTTCCAAACTAAATAACTCCGACATGTGATTCACTGTACTCATCAAATTAAGAAATTGTGAAATAGAAAACGGAAGTGATTTTTTTAGATTGCAAACTCCCTGGTCAAGAGTGGCAACTAAATTTTTAAATTTTTTTCGAGAAAAATCCCTAGAAGATAGAAATTCTTGAAATGAGAATTCAGATTGAATATGAGGATGCATTTCTTGAATAACAGATTTAACATTGACTTGCATAAGAGAAGCCATGTATGAATGTGCTGAGTCACAAAATTCGGCATTGGTGATATTTTCACCAATGTGAAAAACTATTATACAAACTGGAAAACGCCAAATATTACACCAAATTATCCATCAAGCATTCCATTCTGACAAAAGAGAGGACTATTCTAATATGAGATCATCTCAGAGCATTGGTTTTATTACCAAAAGTAATTTTTTTGGTACAGAAAGATAAAAAACAATATTTACATTACCAGGAAAGGACATTAAATTCCTCATATACAATTTGTGCATAAAATATTAACAACTAGTTTATGTCATCTAACTTAATTTCCCACTGGACATAAAGTTCGTGTTAACTTAGAATCACCTAGAATTTGGAGGGAAAAGTCCATATACCCAAGCCTTACCTCAACCCAACTAAGTCATACTCTCCAGAACATGAGGAATTTTCTAAGCTCTCCAAGTGATTCTGAAGCTCTCCAAAGCTGGGGAACCACGACAGTTGTACAAAATATTGATTAAGATGGTGTACTTTGGGCGTGTTCATGGGTAGGGGGTGAAAAAGAAATATGTGTTTTAGTTTTAATTGTTTTTAGCAAATAAGCAGAACTTCCTTTTTTCAGTAATGCTTTAATATATAGTGTCTTAAAAACTGGATGTCAAACATCTTAGTGTTTTAAAACAGAGAAAATGCCAGTCAATATAAAAGAATGCCTTTTATTTCAGTTTGAGTTGGGAATGTTCAGAATTTAAAACTAAAACTTCCTGTTCACCATTAAATTAAAAAAAAAAAAGAACAGTAAGACATTAAGTCGATTTAGTCAGACAAAACAGGAACTGTAGCTGTTATGTGAGTAGCTAAGAGGATGTGGGCCTCACATACCAGCTCAAGATCCCCATGCAAAGCAAGTTTATAGCACATAATTATCATTACAGCACCGTATTACTTGGTGACACATATGGTATTACCAGAAAGAATTTACTAAAATTCTGAGTCTGAAATTTAAGCCACATATATGTACTTGATAATAACATTTTGTTTTCATATGGGGAGCTGTTTTAAAAAAAGTGCATGGAATATGCTATGAATTTTCGAGAAGTCAAATTAACATGAATTTGTGTGAAAAACAAAGTTTTAAAGTTTGGATTAACCAAGAAAAAAATATGTTTAGTGGAGGAAGAAAATTCATACTTTAATTTTATGAAAACTGAGTTGATGAGAGAAAATGGTTTTACATCTTAAATAATGTGGTCTGTCCACCTCTAAGAGCATAGGAATTTAGACAGTGAGGAAAGAAGTATTTGAAACTGCTAGTAAAGAATCTATTTTAAAATCACATGAATTTATTTTAGAGTAATACTTAGATTATACCCTGTTCAAACTATCAAACTCCCTTGCCACTCTTCAAAATCTGTGGGTCTTGATTTAATACTGAAAACATTCTCCAAGTTACTCTGGTTTATAAATGACCTGAATGTTAGCTCCATCTGTCTTAGATTGGAATCTGTGGAAACGGTCTGTGAGATCCATAGGGGCATAGAGAAATTTTACTAGAAAAGTTTTCAAAGAAACACCTATAATGAAGGGAGGAGGGCAGGCATGGAAGAAGGTAACACTGAGTACAGACAGCTTTGACTGAGACCTCTGACAGATGCATCAGGAGCTGTGCAGCTTCAGTGGTTGAGGGCAAGGGGTTCCGGCTTGGTCTGCCCACCAGGCAGCAGGCCAGGCATAGGAGGGCCTCCACTACCAGCCCTTCTCCCCAAGGAGAGTGTAATTGGAGGTGAGGCAGCTCTGTAGAGCTGAGCAGAAACCAGCAGCTGATACAGCAGTGAGCACATTAGCCCTGAGCACAGGTCTGAAACAAAGATACCTCCATAATGCTGAAGCATGAAAGAGAGAAAAAAAAAAAAAGGAAAGAAAGAGAGAGAAAGAATGAGAGAGAGGGGGGGATGGAAGGTGGGAGGAAGGAAAGAAGCAAGGAAAAGCAGGGGAGAAAGAGAAGAAAAGAGAAAGGAAAGATGGAAATGAAAGGAAGAAAAGGGAAAGAAAGAGGTAAAGGAAAGGCAGGGAAGAGGGGAGGGAAAGGGGAAGAACAAATCTGGGCAGAGCATGATGGTATGACTGCTCCTTACAATCCACCTGCACCACTCAAACCACTTCTTGGAGGGAGTTAGAGTAAGTCTGGCCCCTGGGGAGGAACTTCGGCTCCTCTTCGGTCAGAAGAAGCAACGATGGCCCAGGTGCAACAGCTGCTTCTCAGGTCCCACCTGTTACCTTTCAGCCCTCTCTACTCCACCACGCACTCTGAATGTCCCTCCTGCTGGGCTGGCAATTCAGTTGTCCTGCTTGGAGAAGTGAACCAGATCCTCACTCTCAGTGGACCTGAGCCCCTCCCCAGGTCATGGCGGCTCTGTTGTGCATTTATCCCCAAAGTGGGCCCAAAACCCCAAAGGAGGACTGGTTGGCAGCAAATACCCTCCATGCACCACGTGTCACAGTGGCGCATTTAGTCTGATCTGAGCACAGCTATCAGGACAAGAACTTGCAGCCTGGGCACCTTTATAGGTACATCCCCTTGTCTTTTCCCAAAACCTCCTCAACCAGATCTTCCAAATTTCCCTGTTTGATCAGCTCCAACCCCACGAGTCTATGGATATTCTTACTTTGTCTCACTTTTTTGTTTGCACACAGTCAATAACTAAGGGCACCTCCCAGAACCCTGCCCAGTGGGCGCACTTGCCCTCACCATGCTTTTCAGGCTCATCCTGAATGGGACTGTTGGGAGCTGCGTCTTTAGCCATCACTAACAAACTGAGCAAACTGATGAGTGAACAAAGCCAGCCTCTTCCTCCACTATCAGATGGTCGTAAGGAACCTCAATTCCCACAGGAAGTCAGAGGGGACGGGTGACAGAAGGGGTGGTGAGGGGCTTTGCACCACCTGCTGGCATAGCTAACCTGGACCATCTGGTCCTGCCTGTGTCCAGGGCTTGCAGCATCACTTCCATCTGGCAGCAGATCCCTGCCAGGCTTGCCCGATCTTGGCTTGGTGGTTCAGCAGACACTAGCTCAGGCCACATGAGGCTGGCCACCTGGTGTTCTGCCGTTCATTCTCTACAAGGGACCAGTGGTGTTCCAGTTGCTCTTTTCTGAATGATGTATCATTCATTAATGCTTTGTCTGGGTCCATTGCAGACCTCTTTCCTACCTGAGCCCTAGTGGAGCTGGCAGCCTTCCACCCAACCGGTATACCAGTTAGAAGAGACTTTCCAAAGGTGGACCATACTGCCTCCAGAATCTGAAAAACATCTACCAAGAGTTACATTTCTTACTGGTGGGAGGTGAACTATACCAGAGTTGGTCCTTCACTTCGGAAGGGGTGCCCTGAATTCCTTAGGCCACTAACCCCCCTAAACACCTGGTTGATGTGCTGGCCCCTTAACCTTCATGAGCATCATCTTCCACCCTACAGGATGCACGTGTCTTAGCACAGCATACACACTTTGTGCTCATCTGGCCCTGTTACCTTGTGGTCTTTAATACATCAGAGCAATGTGACAATATGACATGCCACAAAGTGTCCTGTCCAGGTCCCCTTTGGACTATACTGCTAGGACATTCATTAGGAGATATAGACATAGGGCCACACAGTAAACATTTGACCCTAGTAAGTGCAAACAGTTTCTAATCCTCTTTTCTGATACAGACAGAAAGGAAGACATCCATCAGATCAATAACAGTGTATTGGAGGGCAGAACTTCTGTTCATCTCTACCAGTAAAGGTCCCTCACTCAGCATAACAACTACAATGAAGGCTCTTGTTTGATTCAGTTTGTAGAATTCTGCTGGCATCCACCATGTTTCTGTAAAGACCAGACCAGTTAACTTAATGGGAATATGATAGGGACCACCTTGGATTGTGTAAGCAGAACACTCATACCAAGACACAGGACTGATTTCCAGTCTTGGGCAGAAGGGGCAGTTTCAGTGGCTTCTACTGCCTACTACGGTCACCCTTACCCCAAGGATCAAGAACCAACTGGGGCTTCTGTCAGCTACCAAGATTGCCCACTGTGATCCCATTTACTTCTGGCCTCCATCTGCCACCACACTCCTAGGAGGATTGCAATGACGCTGGGAGGTCTCTGGCTCGTGATATCAAACTTGACCCTTGGGGAAGGATCTCTGAAGGTCAGAGAATCTCTGTCTTCCCATCATACACTTACGTTAGTTAATGTTCACAGTTCACTTCAGAGAAGGACTAGGAATTACCACTGAGTACACTTGCTGCTGAGATGCAGGGTCTATTCTCCCGAGAATCTTGTTTCTCCCTCAGTGACAGGTTCCAGATATGAGGACTGGTGCAGGTCCAGGAACTGGGTAAGGAGCCATGACTTTTTACTGAGGCATCATCTTCTGTTTCCTGCTGATCCATCCTTGATTATTTTTCATTGTATAAATTCAGAAGTACCCTTGTTGGCTGCCTTTCACTCTTGTCCCTAGGAGGACTGACTGTATACCTGTCTGAAGTTTGAGCCCCCTTGACTGGCCCCTCAACTTTGCAATGGATTGTGATCATCACACATACCTTGCACCACTGTGTGAACTTTATGATCATTTGGAAGCTTATTATTAGTCTTGATGGAAAGGTTGTATGCCAGCACATCCTACTATTGGCCAGCTGAAGACAGACATCACTGAACTTCTAATGATGCTGATGTCATTCTGCAGCAGATTTATTTGTTAAAAAGTGTATCCAAGGAGTCTTGGTGCCAATGATACTTCTAGTTTGAAGCAGAATAATATAACCTGTGGAGAAAAAAACTCATTGCTCAATATCTGAGAGTTTACAGCCACATTATCTTCCAACCCTAATTATGTGAAATGCAGGTATATTTCCATTGCTGAAACTGCTACAGAACTTCACAGAGAACCATTTCCTCCCACTGAATTTCTTAAAATTCTCAGATGCACTGGAAATTTAGTAAGCCACACAGAATCTGCATTAAAGGAAGAAACAAGATTTTATGGTGAGAGCTGAGATAGTCCTGAAATGAATACACGTATGCAAAGAACAATAATGGCACCAAGCATCACAGCCTGTGAATGAAATGAAATGTGGCATTTTTCTTGGGCCATGCAATTGGGGCATCACAGAAAGTAGAAACCAACGAGGTTATTTAGGTCATTCTTTTTACCATGGAAACTGCTATTAGATCATTCCAGGTGGGCTATAATCCCTAGTGTTTTCCCAAATTTCAAGTGCACACATGAGCACTAGAGTGGATTGTCTGGTGAAGGCCACTGAACTCTGAAGTTTCATCTCGGAATGCGGGGGGCCTGAAATTAATCAGCTAGGAAGAAGGCAAGGATCTTGTATTACAGAGTTACTTTACATTAATTCCAAATTACTCTGGTGAAAATATGGGTAGAAAAAAATGTTAGAAGCGTCTTTGATAAGTATTTTCTTTTAGAATCATGTCTGCTTATTTTTCACTCAAAATTTTTAGGAAAATGAATATTAGAGTTAGGCAGATAGTCTAATAAACTTCATTTTACACGTAAAATATCTGGGGCCCTAAGGTCTGCCTTAAATCAGATGTGTTTCATGCAGATATTTCATTATTCCCAGTGAGATACACAACTGGAAGCTTTCTTTCTCAAAAAGATGTAAAATCGACATTCTGACAAGATGGTAAATGACTGTATTACGCTGTATCATGTTTTAATGGTTTCTCAGATATCCCAAGAAACCATGTCACAGTTTTTTTTTTAATTTCAGAATGTATTAATAATTCAATGTCAGCCTAATTAAGGCATACTTACTCTTAAGTCAAGAGTAAGGAAAATGGGGTCCTATATTTTAGAAACTATGTTTTTAGAAAATAATGGTTCCCTGATAAAAATTTAAGATCAAATGTTAAAGGGCAAAATGTTAGAATCTTACCACTAACTGTATAACCTCAATTACATTTCAGTCTTCTATTCCCTTATAACTGTGAATAACTTTCAATTCTCTAAGAAGCAAAAGTAAAGCAATTCCTTCCAGTTTTAGAAAAAAATAATGTTTTATATTAGCCTATTTTCTGAAATGTTCTTTTAAAAAATACTTGATATCAATTGCATTATGTCAAAATTTACTTCTTTGGAAATATTTCAGAATTCATAGTTCCTGAATTGTTTTTTTTTTTTAAGCTTAAATTTTTATTTTTACTTTATTTTACTTTACAATACTGTATTGGTTTTGCCATTCATTGACATGAATCTACCACGGGTGTACATGCGTTCCCAAACATGAACCCCCCTCCCACCTCCCTCCCCATACCATCTCTCTGAATTGGTTTTTAAAAAGTTTCTCAATAACAAAAGAGTATAAGAACCCACCAACCTAATTCCACATGCTCTGTCCTTTAGATTCTGAGTTCTTCTATAAATTATAGGACAAAAATTCACAATAATCAGTTTCAGATGAAAGAATAGAAACTCTTTAAAATGAAAGAAGACAAACTAAATCTCCAGTTGTCATCTTCAAGGGATTTAAATCCAGATTGACTTTATTTGATACTTTGACCTCAATTTACTTATTTTAACCCTGCTATCTCTTTATCACACAATACCAGCTTTTTTTCACAAGTTTTTAATTTTTAATATAATTTTATTTATTTTTTAAATTAATTAATTTATTTTAATGGGAGGATAATTACTTTACAATATTGTGATGATTTTTCCCATACATCAACATGAATAACCACAGGTATACAGGTGTACCCCCCAACCTGAACCCTCCTCCCACTTCCCTCCCTATCCTATGCCTCTGGGTTGTCCCAGAGCACTGGCTTTGGGTGCCCGCTTCATGCATCAAACTTGCACTGTTGACCTCAATTTAGATTCAAATTTTATTTGTATTCTTTTGATAACTCAGTAGCTACAGAGTCCTGGGACAAGAAACACAGGTACTCATTGTCCCTGTTTTAGCTGATAGCATTAAGATCCACACAAGTTTGTTCTTTGAAGCATCAGTATGTGCTGATTCTCTAAAAAAAAGTGATTCTGAAACCAGATGCCTTAGGTTCTGACATGCTGATAAACAGAAACAACAATCCAGGTACTAATAACTTTTTTTTAATGTAAAAGTGAATACTCGCTGAATGCTAACTAATTCTTGCAGGAATCTAAATACTAAAGACAAAAGCTGGTTCCAAAAACAAACAAACCTCTAAAACTGGTTGATCAGAAAATGGATTCATGGCTTCAAAGCATTAGCAGCAAATTCATTCATTGGAAGCAACAGTCTTATGTAGGAGCCAGAGAAAAGGATGAAACACAGAAAAAACAGCTCCATCTACAATGCCAGTTAAAAGGGACATGAAGGAAATGAGATTCTCATGGTTGAAAGCATTTCCTAACTTTCTTCAATTCTTATTTTGTTTCTTTAATAATATTAATTTTAAAATTTATGTTATATTATAGTTTATTTGCAATGTTGTATTAATTTCAGATGTATAGCAAAGTGTTTACAAGGTGTTGTAAATATATATATGTGTGTATATATATATGTATATATATATAATTTTTCAGATTCTATTCCCATATATGTCATTAGAGAATATTGAATAGAGCTCCTTACCTTATAGTAGTTCTTGTTGTTTATCTATTTTCTATACAGTAGTGTGTGTATGTTAATTCCAAACTCCTAATTTAATCCCTCTCTAATAATATTGATTTTTTTAAGTGATCTTCTGGGACTCATTATTCATGAGGTAATTGTTTCTCTGATATTTTCAAAGTCTCCTTTCCTATAAAAAGCCAAGAACACAGACAACAAGGGAGAGATCTGGTAGACCAGTGTGTGGCCTGGGAGATGGAGGCTACGCCCATATCCTGGAAAGAGCTCAGACCTCAGCTGTGATGCTTCAGACCCTGGAGGAAGTTGCAGAGCAAGGGTCATGGCCACCATCAGTGACTGCCATCCTCTGTCCCCTAAATGAAGACAAGGAAGGGAGGTGGGCATGACCTTCAGGAGAGTGGAGGTCTCATGGAATAACCCAGCAAGCTTCCTGAGAGCTCAGGCTGGCACACACACTTCTGTGTCAAAAGTGCTAACATGTCTGATTTTCTCAACAGCCCTTAGAGGGTTCAGAGATAGGGAGACAGCACTGCAGAAAGTTCACGTAACACATCCAAGTGTTCCAGGGAGTGTAGATCAGAGACAGGATGTAAACTCCAGGCGGAAGGTCCTAGACCCACACTTTTGTACCTGTGGCAGCTTTAAAACTCCAGCACTACATCCCAATCAAATATAGTGTCGTAGCAAATGAAGGAAGAGATAAGTAAATACTCAGTGAATCAGTCCATCAGGTGTGTATAGCTGTGTATGTGTGTATGTGAGTGTTCATACACACACATACACACACATGTATACATATATATATATATCTGTGTATATATATGTTCATTAGGGGTCCCTAGCCTCTGCAGTCTAATGTCTGATGATCTGAGGTGCAGCTGATGCAATAATAATAGAAATAAAGTGCACAATAAGTGTAATATGTTTAAATCATGCTGAAACCATCCTCCTTCCCTGGTCTGTGGAAAAAATTGTCTTCCATGAAACCCATCTCTGGTGCCAAAAAAGCTGGGGACTGCTGCGTAGGACAATAATTCTCAGTTATATTTCACAGTTATTGCCTCTTGAGTGAACATCTTCGCTGCTTGAAGAGAGCACACAAGTTTTCATAAAGCAGACAAGATTTCATAGTTTCTAACTCTAGTTTGCAAGAATCCTAAATTTAGTTTCTGTAATCTAACTTAATACTGCATACAATGTTTTTTAATCATCCCTCAGTTAACTCGGTGAGCTTAAAAATCACTCCACAGCTCCAGGTGAAAAGTCAGTTAACTCTGAATTGAAATCTCAAGCATAACACATGTTGTGTTGTCTGCGTGGAGCCATCATCCTTCCATCTGGTCTGTAGACACTGTTTTCAATACCTGTGGGTCTGCTGAAAGCATGGCTTCCTTGTGGTTTGAGGATGCTTTCCATTCTCTTGACACCTTTCAATTATGGGAAACTGTTGAGTTTCTCATCTGTGACCCCAGGAACCTCAGAGCCCCAGGGAGTTCTTACAGGCCCCAATCTTAGACCATGCAAGCTGCCACACTCTGTTCTCTCGCAGCTGGAACAGGGATGGCAGAGGCATCTTTGGGAGACCAGATCCCCACCCCCAGTCTGTAGCCTAGGCGTGAGATCTCAAGTCTACCCACAATATCTGCAGGACAAGTCTCCTTTGCCAACCTGGCAGAGCTGAGCAGCGAAGCGTCATGTTTTCTGAGACCACACCAACATCAAAGCCTGCAGTGGTTCCCATCTCTCTTGTTCCCTCCTCCTCTCCCAGACAGTAAAATTTTATCTCCTGAGGGAAGAAAATTTGCCTCTTGTGTTGTGATTTGAATTATTTTTCAAATTTGTAGTTTACGGATAAACTTGTGTTCTGATTCCGTCATACTCTTAATCTTTTACAGCACAAAAATTTTTCTCTCCAAAGATGGTCTCTTCTGGGAGACCAAAACTACTTTGACGAATTTAATTCTGAACTTAGACTGTCCCTCTATAGCCTCAAGGTCAGTTATTTAAATGCTCTGTAACTCAGTTTCCTAACTCATAGAGAGGTGAGGAGGATTCGATGAACAAGACATGGAAGCATTTGAAACAGAGTAGATATATAGAAGTACTAACAATAACATTATCATTATTACTAATATTTTTATCATTGTTGTCACTTTTAATAGACAAAGACTAGGGGAAGAATCTCAGATGTCTAAATTAAAAAAAAAAATTGCAGAGAAGAACTGGCCCAATTACCTACCTAATAGGTTTATACTGGCACAAAGTTATTCCCTTTACTCCGAGTAGCTTTGTGAAGAAGAAGGCTTCTTTAGTCTTAAGGGAAAAAAAAGACAAATTTTAAGAGATTTACTGATGCTGTCCATGTCACTAATACGGAGAAAGAAAAATACGAATTTAATTCCTAGACTTCAAAGCCACTCCTACTGTTGACTAAGTTATGAGTGGACAATGGAAAAAATCTTCTAAACTGGAAAAGTGAAACCTGATTTTAAATTGAACTTCGTGAAATATTCGATTTTTTGAAAAAATACGTCCTGAGACTCTTGCTGTGTAGAGCTTTATGCTAGATGATATGGGTCATACTAAAACTGAGATGCATAACACTTTTTCTTTATCATCTAGGAGTTTACAACATAAAGAGATAAACAGATATATGCACAACTAATTACTTTGTAGCATATGAAACACTTTGAATAAACCCAATTTGCTGTGGGACCAGATGCTGAATTTCATGCTGATTTAGACAAGATCCAAAAGACTTCATGAAAGATATAATATCTGATGAGAACTTTTAAAAAATACATGCAAAAGAGTGCTGGTAAATTTTTAACAATTAGCTCCCAGAAAAATATAGATAGATATAATTCATTATATTTTTATATATAATATGTATAATTAATTTTATTATAAAAATTAATGATACAGATCTATTAACCCACAATTTGCAAATAATGAAATGGGCAATATTCTTTTGTAATTTCCATTTTGACATAAACTCACAAAATACTTTCCTTGATTTTTGCTAAACTCTATGCCTACAGATGACCAATATTGGCATTTAATAAATGAGTGTGATTGCAAATGCCCTACATTGTAACTTCAATAGCTCGTCAGTGGTGTTAGCAACTTAACAGGATCAGTAGTAGTTTTTCTATTTCTTCAATCTTTCATGCTCTTCACTATGTAAGAACCACTAAGCTTAATCCGCATTATTGACATTCTTTTCAGTATATTCTTAAGTCTGGAGATAACCAATAAGGTGATCAAACTCTGATTTTTCGTGCTTGTTGATTCCCATGGTCTGAACATTCTACCATGTCTGATTTCAAGCTATCATCTACATGAAGATGTTGAAAACAGAGTTGAAAAAATTATCTTTGTACAACATTATGTTATAGACTTAAGTAGAATAAAAACACACAAAATGGGAAAATGTTAGTAAAATAATTAGGTAAGTAATGTTTTTAATATTTCTCATAAAATACTTGCAAATTTACCACTGGACTACACCACCCTGGTTCCAAGGGAACTCTGGCACCCACTGGATATAATGTTTTTTTAGAATATCTACATGCCTGGATCTTTACCCTCATTTATAGATGAAAAAAAGAGGATCAGAAAAGTAACTTGTCCAAGGTCATTCAAAAATGAGGTGGTGGAGATATGCTTTTCCTACATGATGCCATGAGTCAAATTGCTTTCATGTCCGTAATTTACAGAGAGTGGTCTAAATACAAGGCCTTTGGCTGCTCTGAGCAGAAACCCCATTGTCCAGGACTGCTCGGCCAGCACTGTGTCAGAGAGGGCACCAGAGCCAGCTTACTACAGTGCTTGTCATTGTGCTGTTGTTAGTCACTAAGTTGTGTTCAACTCTTTTGCAAACTCATGGACTCCCTCCAGGTTCCTCTGTCCGTGGTATTTCTCAGGCAAGAATACTGGAGATGGTAGCCATTTCCTTCTCCAGGGGATCTTCCTGACTGAGGGACTGAACCTGTGTCTCCTACTTAGAAGGCGAATTCTTTACCACTGAGCCATCTGGGAAGCCCAGAGTGCTCCGTTACTCCCATTTTAAACACACGTAGCTAAGCAAGGCAGTGAATGGCAGGAAAGGGTTTGAATCTGGGAGAGCGGTAGTGTATCAGCACGTGGACGGAAGGTGTGATGTCATAGCTGGCAGTGTGTAGACTGGTTGCCTGCAAGGTACTCCTCACTTTGAGGTGATCCACATATTGGGCCACTCTGGTGTCCAGGCAGCAACTCTGCAGTCCTTCAGTACGATGGATTTCTGGAGGCCCCCTGCCACTCTACACAGAGCTGAGACTGGGCCAGGGCATGGTTCCCTTGCCTCCGGGGAACTTACTCTGCACGATTGTGGTTGGAGCACTAACCTAGACATGGGACATCCACACACTGTTTCATAGCTGCTTGCTAACAAGCCTCTGTGTCTGTGTGTGTGCGCCTGTTTTTGTGCCTGTGTGTGTGACTGTGTCTGTGTATGCCTGTGTATGCCTCTGTGTATTCCTGTGTGTGTCTGTGTATGTGTCTATATGCCTCTGTGTGACCATGTGTGCCTGTGTGTGTGCCTGTGTGTCTATGGGTAGTTTCCTGTGTGTGCCTGTGTGAATGCACGTGTTTGTATACGTGTGTGGAGGTGTTAAGTGTATGTGATAGACAGCATTTGGTCTGAGACTTGTGTTCTTTAAAGTCTAGGTGTGGTGGGCAGTAACATCTGACCCTCTTTCTCCTCATTGTTTCCTGTGGCTGGTACTATCTCTGATAAAGAACACAGAACTTGGTCTAAATTGCTTCTTAATAGTGGGCTTTTAAATTTTGATCTGTAGTGAAAGAAGGAGAATTTCACAAAGAGGAAACCAATTCTTCCAGAGTTCAGAGGTGCCTGGGGGCAGCAAAGAAGAAGCCAGCGTGCGTTGGGGAAGCTGCCCATCCTTGTAGGAAAGCCTGTCACCACTCCCGGGAGTCAAGATCACAGAATGCCCAAGGGGGATTCTCCCAGGCCAGGCTAGGCCTAAATGCTCATAGCAAACCACTTAATTTAGTTCTTTCCAATGTGTGAAAATATCTGCTTGCTTTTTAAAAAAAAAAAAAAAGAGAGAGAGAGGGAATTCCAGGTGTGTCTCCAAAAGTATTATTTTTCTCTATGATCCTGGCCACTGGAAGGTCACCCCATTCTTTCCCTTCTAACTCACCTGTCACTTTGCCTTTCAAAGAACGTCCAGGCCAGGCCTGTGCTGTCAACCACTTGGAGCAGCTGCTGTTTTGTCTGCTCCACTGAGCTTCTCAGATGTCAAACAGGGTGACTCCTCCCTACAGCCTCAAGTGGGTGAATCTTAAGGGGTCCTCTGTCCCGCACCCATTTGGATTTAATAACCAACCCCTTCCTCCTGCCCAAGGATCAAAAATCAGCAGGGCAGCTTTCACTTTTTCCTCTCTATTCAGACATTTTTACTTTCATCAGCAAATTTACTCCTCAATGAAGTAAAGTCTCTAAGAGCTTGCTGAGGAAAGAAGGTAGGAAGATTGTGATCAACTTTGAATGCTAAAGAGTTTGGCCTGGATGCTGTGACAGCACAGATGGCTCTCCAGGGAAGTGAGGCAACCAAGCTGGATTTTAGAAACAATTAGGACATCAGCATGATGCCTGGTTTAGATAAATTAGAGGTAGAGTCAGGGTCAAGGGGCTGATTCAACAGGTCGGAGTGAAAGAGATAAGATCTGAGCCAGTGTCCTAACACTGCATATGGAAGGTAAGGCAAGTATTTGAGATACTGGAGTAGACAGTCAAGGGCTCCAAGATTGATTGGAAGGGGGAAATGATTGCAGTGGATGAAGCAATTCAGGGGTAAATATAGGGGACAGAGGAGGGAGCTGGAGTCCATCACAGGATGTGGATACCACGTGTGTGTGGAAGTGGCCAGTGATATACTGAAAAGGCAGATCTGATAAAAATAGGAACTGAACTGAATGGGAAGAAATTTAGATTAGTTAGTGAAATAGTGTAATCCCCTTCAGCAGAGAGTATATTATTGGTGTCTTAGAAAGACTCTTAAAGGTCACTTAGTCCATCTTCAACATGTATGAAGCTAAATGAAACGTTTATAGGGACACAGGGGTGTGTCTATGAAGGAGAAATGCATTTCTTACCATCAGAGTCACTTTTAGACTGAGAAGTCCAATAACAATAATATTGAGGATTGGAAAGTCTTTGCATCTTATTAATATTTTTTATATAAAATCTTTGAACAAAATGAGCCTGTTAGGATTATAGCTTTAATTATCCTTGTTGTAAACGGAATCACCCCATTTCTCTGCTCAGAATTTATGAACTGTGCTCTGTCACCCACAGCATAATCCCACCATCAGCCAGTCTGAATCCTCCTCCCATAAAGCCCTTTGAAGTGCTGCAGGAGATGCAGGCAAAAACCCTGTCTTCAAAGGATTAGCCCATCAAATAGGTTCTAAGGTCCTCACTTTTCCATCTGGTGGGTTGGTTATACTCAGATTCAAAAACATGCTGTGTGAAAAAGAATTAGAAGGAGTAAAGGAGAGAAGAAAGCTGCATTTTGGAAAATGAGAGCAAAGAGGTAGGTGGTATTGCTGAGCCACAGAAAAACAAGAGGGACTTAATTATCACAGAGAAGGAAGAGAAGGAAAGACGGGCTCTGATATCTCAGGGAGAACCACCTCGGTCATCATCACCACTGGAGTTGCTCTGTTTTCCTAAGTGGCTGAAAGCAACTAAACATAGAAAGTTGGGAGGTTGAGGGTAGCAGAGGAAAAGTAGTATATAAAGAATGAATAAACAGCAAGCTCCTACTGTAGAGCACAGGGAGCTATGCTCAATGTCCTGCAATAAGCCATAATGGAAAAGAAAATGAAAAAGAATGTATATATATATATATATATATATATATATATATATATACACACACACACAAATAATTGAGTCACTTTGCTGTACAGCAGAAATTAACATAGTATTATAAATCAGCTATACTTTAACAAGGGCTTCCCTGGTGGCTCAGACAGCAACGAATCTGCCTGCAATTTGGGAGACCTGGGTTTGATCCCTGGGTTGGGAAGATGCCCTGGAGGAGGGCATAGCAACCCCCTCCAGAATTCTTGCCTGGAGAATCCCATGGACAGAGAAGCCTGGTGGGTGTAGTCCATGGGGTTGCAAAGAGTCAGATATGACTGAACAACTAAGCACATACTTCAACAAAGCAAATTAAAAAGATAAAGGACTCAAAAAGTAGAACTTCAGCAATCTTTAATCTGAGAAAATTTGTTTGGCAAATAATTTTGAAATAAATATATTTTAGTTTTGTGATGTCTTTGAGAAGCCACACATTATTAATCAGGAGAGGTAAAAAGTCAATGACCATAAACAAATGAATGACAATAAATAAACAATGATTATTATCAATAAAGATTGATACTAATTAGTCAGGGGTAGCTTTGTTGGTTTCAAATGCTGTTTTCTAACAAATCTTTAATCTTGAAAAATCTAAATTCCATGTAATTTATCTCCATATAACTTTGATTCTGAAACTACTTTGAAAAAAGAGGCCAGAGGAAGATGGATAAAGAATGCCCCTAAAATAATAAATTTGAGTGATAGAGATTCTGATAACCTCAGCAAGTAGTGACATATAAGTAATTTCCAGGAATGTACATATTTCTTTCACAAACTTTACAAAATTCATGTTTCTAAGATGATTATGGAGTTTGGGGTCCATGCAGCTCCACAATTTTTTTTTTCCCATCTAAGCAAAACATTTATTTATGTTTCAGAAACTCTTTTACATTGATGCAAATTTTCAGAGTTTGCGTAGCCTAATTTCTTTTTTTTTCTTTTTTTTTATTTTTAGTTTTTTATTTTTTACATTTTAAAATCTTTAATTCTTACATGCATTCCCAAACATGAACCCCCTCCCACCTCCCTCCCCATAACATCTTTCTGGGTCATCCCCATGCACCAGCCCCAAGCATGCTGCATCCTGCGTCAGACATAGACTGGCGATTCAATTCACATGATAGTATACATGTTAGAATGTCATTCACCCAAATCATCCCACCCTCTCCCTCTCCCTCTGAGTCCAAAAGTCCGTTATACACATCTGTGTCTCTTTCCTTGTCTTGCATACAGGGTCGTCATTGCCATCTTGCAGCTCCACAATTTTTAAAGACATTAACTCTTTGTAGGGGGTAACATCCCCAACTCTAGTTGTGAAGCCAGGTTCCATCCCACAGCCTTTCCAGAAATTTCCCTCTGCTGACACAGGCAAGATGACTTCCTGGGGGTGGCCAGGAAGTGTGGCTCCACGCAAGAGGAGATGAGCCTGCCTCGCACCTACAGGGTCTTCATGTGTCTGCTCTGAAGACTCATCTCCATTTCAGGGCTTCCCTCAGGGTGGGTGGGGATCTCCCTCTGCTCAGCCCTGCTTCCTGCTTTTTCCCTTAGAATTTGAACCCAAGAACTCTCCTCTGTAAATGTCCTGCATGTCTATATCGCCAAGGACCAGACCTCTAATATCACTCAATCTAAAACATCTAGCAAATGAATATATTTGCTGGTAGCATTACCCTGGCAGCAACATTTAATGTAATTTCCAAAAATGTTCACCAAAAAAAGAGTAGTTTAATGAGAATATATTAGGCTTTTTATTTGAAATCATGAAATAGATAGAGTTATAGTTTTGACAAGATTAAGAAACCATCAGAAAGATGGTTAAGATAAGGATCAAAATTTAGAGTGCATATAAAATTTCTTGAGAGTCCCTTGGACTGCAAGGAGATCCAATTCTGAAGGAGATCAACCCTGGGTGTCCTTTGGAAGGAATGATGCTAAAGCTGAAACTCCAATACTTTGGCCACCTCAAGCAAAGAGTTGACTCATTGGAAAAGACTCTGATGCTGGGAGGGATTGGGGGCAGAAGGAGAAGGGGACGACAGAGGATGAGATGGCTGGATGGCATCACCGACTCGATGGACGTGAGTTTGAGTGAACTCTTGGAGTTGGTGATGGACAGGGAGGCCTGGAGTGCTGCGATGGGGTTGCAAAGAGTTGGACATGACTGAGTGACTTAACTGAACTGAACTGAAAATATCCTCATTGTTATGGTGAACATTCTTTTTGGAAAAGAATAAATTAGTTGTTTATTAAAAACAAAACCTTAATATTAAAGTATTCTTCAAAAATAACATTGTATAAAAAAGAAGTGTTAGTCGCTCAGTCGTGTCTGATTCTTTGAGACCCCATGGATTGTGTAGCCCACCAGGCTCTTCTGCCCATGGAATTCTCCAGCAAGAGTACTAGACTGGGTAGCCATTACCTTCTCCAGAGGATCTTCCCAACACAGGAATCGAACCCAGGTCTCCCACATTGCAGACAGATTCTTTACTTTCAGCCACCCATATAGAAAGCCCAAATAGAAAAGAGAAGCCCATGTAGAAAAAGAGGAAAATGCCGATCCAATTTAAAAAAATTGAAAGCTATACTTGGCCTCTTGCTTGCAAAAGCAGGATATGAAGTGTTGCTGTGTAAAATGCCAATCTTGTGTCTGCCGTAACTAACCTGTCATCACTGAGAGATTAAACGTGTCCATGTTTCAGCTGAAACCTGCGGCGTTTGCAGATTCAGAACAGCCATCATGACATCATGACGGGGGAGTTTACCTCCGGACGTGAGCTCTTCCATCCAGGACATCGTCACTACATGGATCATGGCAATGATTCTGCCAAAGCCTTTCTGCTCTCGTGTGTCTCAACTGCAGAACACTGCGCCAAGATACAGAGAAGTCAATTGATCTGTATTCATGCAACATATTATTTCATAGAATTTCCTGTCTCCTACACTTAACCCCAAAAATATACCATTCAATTTCTCAATTCTGATTCAATATCCAGCAAAATTTTTGTGCTGTTCATTGAGATTTTGGAATAACTGTCCTCAACAAACATGTTGTAAGTAGTGACACATATAGACTCATGTTGTTTGAAACTGAAGAGAGCTCAGCTTTTACTTAATTTCTTTGTATTTTTTAAAACGAGTCCAAAATCTTTATTTTACACACATGAAAAACCTTCTGAGGTCTCAAAGTATAAAATGGATGTCTGCTGTTAATTGCAATCTCAGCACAAATACATATATGATTAAAATGTAAATATGTATTTATGGCAACGAAGCAACACTGGAAAAAGAACTTGGACTCAAAACATATTTACCAGTTTGGGCCAATGTTTCCTTCTCACCAACAGTCTTTGGTGTGGATATTTTTGTTGTTTTTCAGTCACTTACTCATGTCTGACTCTTTGCAACCTCATGGATTGCAGCACGCCAGGCCTCCCTGTCCTTCACTATCTCCCCAAGTTTGCTTAAATTCATGTCCACTGAGTTGGCGATGCCATCCAACCATCTCCTCCTCTGTTGCCTTCTTCTCCTTCTACTTTCAATCTTCCCTAGCATCAGGGTCTTTTCCAGAGTCAGCTCTTCACATCAGATGGTCAAACTATTGAAGCTTTAGCTTTAGCATCAGTCCTTCCAATGAATATTCAGGGTTGATTTCCTTTAAGACTGACTGGTTTGAACTCCTTGCTGTCCAAGAGACACTCAAGATTTTTCTCCAGCACCACAATTCGAAAGCATCAGTTCTTCAGCGCTCACCCTTCTTTATGGTCCAACTCTCACGTCCGTACATGACCACTGGAAAAACCATTGCTTTGACTATACTGCTAATTTAAAACCAAGAATGTACCAACCAAATTTATAAATCATTTTCTGGCTTAATCCTCCATAGAATGTATCACCATATCCCAGATGCATCAACAGGTCCAGGCTTCTGATATGCAGAAATCAGGGGTTACAAGGAAGGTGACATGGGTCTGCTCAGTGGCCTGACCTCACAGGAGTTAATCTTCATACTGTAATGACTTTAAGGGAATTTAGAAATTATTTCAAGCTAAACATATTATTTTGACTAGTTTAGACTAACTACAAGGTTTTTCGAAATGCTACTACAAGCATGGTACTGAAGAGGTTCAGTTTACACAAAGGCAAGCTTAAGTCCATTTGCTGCATGCTATTTGAGGAGGCAAAATCTCCTTCTCTTTACCATCCTCTCTCTTGAGGTTTGAAGGTCCTTTCTAAAATGCAAATATTTTCTGGGTCAATTTACTTTCTCAGAAAATCCTTGAGGCTAAAGAAAAATAGGTTGCCTGAAATAGCTAAATTGTCTCCCTACTATTTCAAGCAGTGAATTTCATGAGCCTTTCTTCACCCCAAAAAGAAATATGTGGGAGAAAAATACCACAGCAATCATAACATTTACTGAATTGCAATGTGCCAGATATCATGCTAATGCTAAGTTACACAAATGCAACTTATCTTATTTATTCCTTATAGTATCCTTCCCACATAGGTATCATTAGGAACTACAGATCTGGGGAGCTCTGACAGGTAGAAAGGTAAGTCATTTTTTAGTAACTCAGTTGTGTCCAACTCTTTGTGACCCCAGGGACTGCAGCACGCTAGGCTTCCCTGTCCTCACCATCTCCTGGAGCTTGCTCAAACTCATGTCCATTGAGTTAGTGATGCTATCCAACCATCTCATCCTGTCATCCCCTTCTCCTCCTGCCTTCAATCTTTCCCAGCATCAGAGTCAGTTACTCACATCAGGTGGCCAAAGTATTGGAGTTTCAGCATCAGTCCTTCCAATGAATATTCCTTTGATTTCTCTTAGGACTGACTGGTTTGATCTCCTTGCAGTCCAAGGGACTCTAAAGAGTCTTCTCCAACACCAGTGTTCCCAAGCATCAATTCTTCGGCTTTCAGCCTTCTTTATAGCCCAACTCTTACATCCGTACAGGACTATTGGAAAAACCATAACTTTGACTAGATGGATCTTTGTTGGCAAAGTAATGTCTCTGCTTTCTAAATGCTGTCTAAGTTTGTCATAACCTTTCTTCCAAGGAAAAAGTGTCTTTTCATTTCATGGCTGCAGTCACTATCTGCAGTGATTTTGGAAACCAAGAAAATGAAGTTTCTTACTGTTGCCATTGTTTCCCATCTATTTGCCGTGAAGTGATGGGACTGGATGCCATGATCTTCATTTTCTGAATGAGGTTTAAGCCAACTTCTTCACTCTCCTCTTTCACCTTTATCAAGAGGCTCTTTAGTTCCTCTTCACTTTCTGCCATAAGGGTGGTGTCATCTGCATATCTGAGGTTATTGATATTTCTCCCGGCAATCTTGATTCCAGCTTGTGCTTCATCCACCCTGGCATTTCACATGATGTACTTTGCACATAAGTTAAATAAGCAGGGTGACAATATACAGCCTTGATGTGCTCCTTTCCCAATTTTGAACCACTTTGTTGTTCCATGTTCTGTTCTAACTGTTGCTTCTTGACCTTCATACAGATTTCTCAGGAGGCAGGTCAGGTGGTCTGATATTCCTATCTCTTTAAGAATTTTCCACAGGTGTTTTGATCCACACAGTCAAAGACTTTAGCATAATCAATAAAGCAGAAATAGATAGGTGAGTGTTTTGCCTAAAGTCACAGAAGCAGCAGGAAAGACAGTGAATACAGCTCCACTTCTGTGACACTGACCTTGACACAAGCTGCCTCTCAAGATGTGTCTCCATCTTCTCATCATTTTCTCCTGACTCAGAGGGAAAGACATTAAAGTGTTTATCTTCACTGGCCCTCTCCACTGTCCATCCTATCCATTTGACATATACTAGGAAAGCAACCCTGCATTTCTTGAATTTTTCCTCCTCACTCCATCATGCTATTCAGTATCTCCAACTGATCCTGTGAACACTTCCCTCCTTTCTTCTTATTGACCAATAAATACACTCACCTCCACCATTGCTATCTCTCTCTCTTTTTTAAAGATTTTATTGAAATATAGTTGATTTACAATGTTGTGTTAATTTCTACTGAATAGCAAAGTGATTCACTTATATGTATATGTATACATTCCTTTTCATATTCTTTTCCATAATGACTTATCACAGGATATTGAATATACTTCCCTATGCTGCACAGTAGAACCTTGTTGTTTATCCATCCTACATATAATAATATGCATCTGCTAATTCCAAACTCCCAATCTGTCCTTCCCCTGCTCCCCTCCCCCTTGGCAATCACAAGTCTGTTCTCTTTGTCTGTGAGTCTATTACTGTTTCATGGATAAATTCATTTGTGTCATATTTAGATTCACATATAATATCATACAATATTTGTATTTCTCTATACAATTTGTTTCACTTAATATGGTAATCTCCAAGTCCATGCATATTGCTGAAAACAGGATTGTTTCAACCTTTTTCAATGGCTGAGTAATATACCATTGTATATACGGACCCATCTTCTTTATCCATTCATCTGTTGTTGGACATTTAGGTTGATTCTTATAACCATTTAGCATGATTCTTATAACCTTTTAAGTTGTCTGTTATAACCACCTGATTATTTCTGCACTTTTTTTTGTAATTTCTTGGATAAAAATATAATTTCCATTTTTCACCAAACAATTTAAATGATTTACAGAGTGGTTTCCAAAAATGGCTACAGTGAGGCTCAGAGTTTTTGCTGCCGATTCCTGACTCCTTGTGACGGTGCTGCACATGGTCAGAAACCATTGTTACCATTTCCTTCATAATAATTGTTTCCTCTTTATTTCCACTGTGATCACTGGATTTGGTGGGTTGGAATTGATATTTTTCATTTTAACCTTGCATTGGCACTTCTGCCTCTTGTCTTTCTACTTTCCAATATATAGAATAACACCCCTGCAGAATGTGACCTCCTAGAATAAAACTTTGATCACATATCTGCCTTGTATCTGAACTTGCCAAGCATCCTTGTGGTCTCAGAACAACAGAGAAATTCCTCCACCAAATTCCCAAAACTGTCAAAGTGTGAACTCCCAATCCAAGTCACTATTCGCCTCCTTCTTCCTTCTGCAAAGCTCCTCTTCTCAAAGTGCTCCTTCCTGGTTTCCTCCACCCAGCAGGACCGTCCATCCTTCCTGGTTTTGTGTTTGGACCACTACGTGCTCTATGGCGTCACCTCCTTAGCATCACTCAGGTCCCTCCACCATGACCTCACATTCTATCCAGCTCAGTTTCCTCTGGGCAATGTTGCCTCACTGTTTCACCCAGCAGGCTTCCAACAAGGGGCTTTTACAATTTGACAATTTTTAAAATGTCCTGTTACCATCATGGTCATGACTGTGCGTCTTGCCTCTCGTTTTCTTCAGGTCAGTGTAAGATCTGGACCATTTCTCTATGTCTCTGCTCCTACCCCACAGTGTAGAATACAACACTTTGCTCATATCTGGGCATGGCTATTTGGTGAAAAGGTAATATTTAGCTAGGATTTTAGATTAACTCATTAAAGAATTGGCAACCACCTATTAATGGAATCCTGTAACAAGAAAAACAATTTTTAAAAATACTTTTCAGGATACAAATGGTTGGACTTGTTCCCACCATCCTCACCCCCCACCAAATATGATGTGCCATTTATCAGGAGAGCTTCTGGGAACTCAATCTCTGTTAAAGAGCTCACTTGGCCATTAATAGAAGGAAACAGATTCAGATTGCTAGACAATTGAAAGTTTCAATTACCTCAAAGATGACTCCACTCTGGTAGTAAAAATAAAATAAAAGGCAAACCTATAAATTTGTTCTATGAAAGCTTCTATGAATACGAGAAACAATGGGTGAAAAATGAAGCATTAAGCCAATTTCTCCAAAGACAGGTTAATGCTCTTACAAATTTTTCCATTTGTTCCTTAAATAATTCTCCATTTCACGATCTGAGCTGTCCAAGTGCTAACATCATGCCTTCATAACAGTGCCAACTTACTCTTGGCACAGTTACAGCTTAATTTTTGAAAGACTGTGTTTTATATGCTCTATTTGTAAGGCGAATTTAGACAAAATTAGGACATGAAAATTAGCACGATGAAGAAGAATAAGAAGAACAAGAGGTCTGTGCATGCAAAGAGTTGCAACAGATCATAAGTATTGCTTCTCAAAATGAGCTACACTGTACAAAAGAGAATTCTGGATAGGACTCTGGATGAAAAATGAGGACTATTTTCTAGATTGTCAACTCACTGTGAGCTCATGAGATTTACTCCTTTTAAATAACTCTTAGGAGAGTGTTGGAGAACTTGAAATAGAGTCAAACATGACCACAAAAAAGAATGTGTCCTATGAGACAATTGGTTGTTTTCAGGCAAATATATTAAATTAAGTACTATAGAGCAGCGAGACCACTGATATCGTTGAATGATCTATATTGATTCTGCAAATGACAAGTATATTAGATAACTATGCAAACTTTAGGGGTAATTGTCATAAGGTAAAAATAAATATGAAAATAATCATGATTCAATAGTTTATTTTTATGGAAAAAAAAATCTGGACTTCTTCCTCTGAAAAGATAGAGTACATGTAACTTCTCTATTCCTCTCAGTAAGAAGACATAACAACCCTGAATATTATGTATAAACAACATATGAGTACTCCTCAAGGCATAGAGAAAAAGGTACAGTAGACCAGGACCTCAGCATCCTAGGAGTGACCCACTGGTGAGTGTCCTGGGCCCCCTTTTAGTCTAGAATCCCTCATTCAGGGTCCATAAGAAAGAGATGGGAATAGCAGACCACCTAACCTGCCTCTTGAGAAATCTGTATGCAGGTCAGGAAGCAACAGTTAGAACTGGACATGGAACAACAGACTGGTTCCAAATAGGAAAAGGAGTACATCAAGGCTGTATATTGTCACCCTGCTTATATAACTTCTATGCAGAGTACATCATGAGAAGCGCTGGACTGGAAGAAACACAAGCTGGAGTCAGGATTGCCGGGAGAAATATCAATTACCTCAGATATGCAGATGACACCATCCTAATGGCAGAAAGTGAAGAGGAGCTAAAAAGCCTCTTGATGAAAGTAAAAGAGAAGAGTGAAAAAGTTGGCTTAAAGCTCAACATTCAGAAAACGAAGATCATGGCATCTGGTCCCATCACTCCATGGGAAATAGACGGAGAAACAGTGGAAACAGTGTCAGACTTTATTTTTCTGGGCTCCAAAATCACTGCAGATGGTGATTGCAGCCATGAAATTAAAAGACACTTACTCTGTGGAAGAAAAGTTATGACCAACCTAGATAGCATATTCAAAAGCAGAGACATTACCTTGCCGACTAAGGTCCGTCTAGTCAAGGCTATGGTTTTTCTGGTAGTCATGTATGGATGTGAGAGTTGGACTGTGAAGAAAGCTGAGCGCTGAAAAATTGATGCTTTTGAACTGTGGTGTTGGAGAAGACTCTTGAGAGTCCCTTGGACTGCAAGGAGATCCAACCAGTCCATTCTAAAGGAGATCAACCCTGGGATTTCTTTGGAAGGAATAATGCTAAAGCTGAAGCTCCAGTACTTTGGCCACCTCATGCGAAGAGTTGACTCATTGGAAAAGACTCTGATGCTGGGAGTGATTGGGGGCAGGAGGAGAAGGGGACAACAGAGAATGAGATGGCTGGATGGCATCACTGACTCAATGGACGCGAGTCTGAGTGAACTCGGGGATTTGATGATGGACAGGGAGGCCTGGCATGCTGCGATTCATGGCGTCGCAGAGTCGGACATGACTGAACGACTCAACTAAACTGAAGATACTGGAGAAGCAGACAGCAGAAAGTAAGGCCAACAGAGACAGAACAGAAAAGCCTGCTTTCTCACCAAAGGAGTAGGAAAGGGACATCCTGGAGGGACAGAGAACTTCTAGAGCATAATCACTCTGCTCCAGCCAAAACCAGAGGAAAAACTGTGGTCCACTACCATCCCTGTCATCACAGTCCACGTGGAGAGTGTAGACTCCACCCTCAGCAAACTCTAAAAAGATACCCCCTCCATTGGTGTTTGAGAAGCAGGGAGTCTGGGCTCCTACCCACCAGCAATAATGGACCTCAACAACAACCCAGTGGTGATGGAACCTCCCTCCACACTGTAGGTGGGTAAGGTAAAGGTAGTCATTAGGTGCCTCCTCCCTCCCAGCAAAGACATTACAAATGGAGCCTCCTGGGAAACTTGACTGCCCACCTCCTCCCAGCAAGAAAGAGCTCCCAGTGGAAGGAGCCCCCAGTGTCAGTGGAAGCAAGAAGAAAACCTACCACATGACAGTCACCAAGCAGCAGTCTCTTCCTAGCTGAAGGGGTGTTATGAGAGGTTTGCTAAAACACATGATTTTAAATAAGACCCAGACTCCCAAAACATTATACTAAAATTGTCCAGATTCCAATCAAAAGTCACTCATCTTACCAAGAACCAAGAAGATTTCCACTTGAATGAAGTAAGATAAACGATAGACATTAACACTCAGATGACATGGGTGTTAGAATAATCTGGCAAAGACTCCCAACAACCGTCATAAAAACACTTCCAGAACCAATTATGAACATGTTTGAAAAAAATTAAAAAAAAAAAAAAACCAGAAAGTTTTAACAAAGAAGTAGAAGGTATGATGAAAAATCAAATTGAAATTTTAAATTGAAAGTTACAAAAATCTGAAATAAAATCTGAAATAAAATTAGAACAGAACAAATCAATTAAAAAGAAAGAAAGTGGCATGGGAGACTATAGCAAAAATTCTAACTTTCATGTCAACTGAGTACCTGGAGCAAAGAAGAAGACAGGGTTGAAAAAGTAGTTTAGTAAAAAGTGGCTGAAAATTTCCCGTCTAACAAAAGACATAAGCTTACAGACTCAAGAAGCCGAACAAACCCTAAACATGGTAAGCCCAAAGAAACTCATGCCAAAATGCATCATGTATCATAGGCAAACTTCTGAAAACTAAAGACAAAAAATAGATTAAAAATAGAAAGAAATAACTCATTAACCCATAGGAAAAAAACAATCTGAAGGATAGCAGATTTCTGATGTGAAAGAATGAAACCAGAAGGAAACAAGCACTCAGAGAAAGAATTGCCCATAAGAATTCTATATCCAGTGAGAATGTCCTTCAGAAAGAAAGGATAACTCAAGAGATTCTCAGATGAAGGAGAACTAAGAACTAAAACTAAAGTCATCAACAACAGACCTACCCTAAAAGAATGTCAAAAGGAAATTCTCTAACCAGTAAAAATGATGAAAGAAGGAATCTTGTAATACCAGGAAACAGGAAAGAGCAACAGAAGCAGTGAAACTATTTCACTCTCTTGAGTTTTCTAAATTGTATTATGTTTAACGGCTGAAGCAAAACATATAACACTGCTTAATGTGATCTCCTGATCCCCTGGTGGCTCAGACAGCAACGTGTCTGCCCACAATGTGGGAGACCCAGGTTCGATCCCTGGGTTGGGAAGATCCCCTGGAGAAGGAAATGGCAACCCACTCCAGTACTCTTGCCTAGAAAATTCCATGGATGGAGGAACCTGGTGGGCTACAGTTCATGGGGTCACAAAGAGTCAGACACAGCTGAGCGACTTCACTTATAATGTGATCTCAGTGTACATAGAAGGAATACTTGAGGCAATTATAAAGTAAAGGGCTATGAAGACAAGTAGCTTTCTACATTTCACTTGAACTGGAGAATATTGATACTAAAAGCCTATGACAAGTTACATATATGTATATGAAATAACCTAGTAACCTAGAGGAAAAAAAGCTTTGTGAAATCACTAACAAATAAAAAAGAAAGAAGAAGGTACAATCTGTTTGTAGGACATATATTAAGTTAGCTATAAAAATGCATTCCAATATACATTAGGTACAAACAAATACTGTTTGATTCCACTTACGTAAGGTACCTGAATAGTTGAATTCACGGAGTCATTGATAGCACATTGGTAGATGTACGTTGGTAGATGCCAGGAGCGTGGTGTGGGGAGGGGTGGGGTGGCGAGATGGGTGAAATGAAAGTGAAAGTCTCTCAGTCGTGTCCGACTCTTTGTGACCCCATGGACCATGCAGTCCATGGAATTCTCTAGGCCAGGATACTGGAGTGGATAGCCATTCTCTTCTCCAGGGTATCTCCCCAACCCTGGGATCGAACCCAGGTCTCCCGCATTGCAGGTGAGTTCTCTACCAGCTGAGCCACAAGGGGAAGATGGGTAGTTAGTGTTTCATGAGAACAGAGTTTCAGTTTAGGAAGGTGAAAAATTCAGAAGATGGATGACGATGAGAGTTGCACAACAATGTGAATATACTTAGTGCCACTGAGCTATACAGTTAAATGTGGTTAAAATAGTACAGTTTATATTATGTGCCTTTTACCACAATAAAGCAAAAGCTATACAGAGAATGCACAAGAAGATACTATACTCCACATGTCAGAATCATACTGATGGAGAATCGATTAGTTGTTGCCAGGAGCAGGGCGATGATGGAGGGGAGATGGTGGGGCAATCATGAAAGGGCCACAGGAGAGAGGGCTGGAGGTGATGGAATAGTAGCCAGGTGGATCCCCACATGGAATACAGTGACATCCAACTAAACACACACATGGTGTCAATGCCAGTTTTCTGAGTTTATAACAAACTCTAATTATATATGATGTAACCATTGGGAGACCCTGGGAGAAATGTGTATGGCATCTGTCTCTACTATTTTTTGCTACTTCTTGTGCGTGTATAATTATTTCAAAATGAAAAGGGTTTTATAAAGTGCTAAGTTAGACAAGTTAAATCAGAACTAAATGGCTACAAAAAGAAACAGAGAAAGAAAGGAAGAGCACATTCTATGCCAACACACCAGTGTAAAACCTCACAGTAATGGTTTGAATGTTAACATTACTGGCAAACATACCTAGAAAACCATGTTTTTCTATTCTGTAATGCAGCCATTAGTTAGAAAATTCCTTCTTGGATAAGCTTTTGATTCCTGTTCTTCTGTAATCTCATCACGCTCTACTTCCTACCTTGTATCCACCAGGATAGGGTAGGTTAAGATGCAGTTATAAGCGATCCCCAAATCTCACTGGCCTGATATTACAAACATTTCTCTCTCTTTCACGTACACTGGGTTGTTTCATACACACTGGGTTGTCTGGCATCATCCTTCAGATGCATCCTGCTCGTGGAGGATGCAAATGGAGACGCAAGATTCTCTAGGGCCTCTGGTCACTGTGACAGAGGAACGCAAGGGGTAAACCACTTGTGGCTGCAGCTCCAGGCAAAGCTTTGGCTTCATTCTATGTGTAAGCAGTATCACCAGGGTCCATCACTAAGTCCTATGTTAATTTCATCCTCAGTTTGCTTCCATGCTGATTACTGTTGCCGGGGAAACGTTGATAGGATCTGTGGGGTCCATCCTTGAATGTGTGACTGATATCACTTCCAACCAAACCCTAAAAAGTAGATGAGGAAGGAATGTCTCCAAACACAAATTCAAGGCACTCTTACCATAAAGAAAGAAGGGTTGATTTTGGGCAGGTAAGTAACACACATTCACTATAAAAAATAACTGTGGTAAATATTACATTACAAAGGGGTAACTCTTCCAATAGAATAGAAGGCCCTTTATATCTGTAACAAGGAGGTATTTGATTATGCATTTCCTGGCATAGATTTTAGCCTGGTACATAGTAGGTAACCAAGAAATCTTTGCTGAAGGGCTGACTGAGTAAAGTAAGGAAAGGAAAAAGGAAGGAAGGAGATGAAGGGAGGGAAGAAGGGAGAAGGGAGGGAGAAAGGAAATATACAAGGAAGAAAAGAAATATAAAAGGAAGGAGAAATTGACCATTCATGATTGAATTAGACAGAATCGAATTTTTTTTATTTCGATGCCTAATTTTATAAATCAAAAAAATTAAAACAATGTTAGTAGAAAACAGAAAATATAACAATACAATATGTTTAAGATATTTCATTTGAAATTAATCCACTAAATTTACAACAATTAGTGCATTACATCATTGGTTTAAGGCAGCAATTATCAAAGGGCTCTTCACTGAAAAACTGCCTTGAATAAACAAATAAAGCATCATGTTTGCAAGAGGAGCTACTGTGAATATTTACTGCCTTGCAGTTTGCATGCAACAATTGCTCTAACAGCACAAATACAAATACAAAGCCCGTGGCGGATCCATGTTGATGTATGGTAAAACCAATACAGTATTGTAAAGTAAAATAAAGTGAAAAAAAAAAGACAATAAAATAAAATAACTATAATCATTAATAATTCAAATATACTTTTATAAAATTGGTAACATTCACTAGAGGCTACCTGCAAAGGAAATGATGACAGTGAGACAAGAAGAAAAGCATGTGAATCTTAGGCCCTTGAAAAGGGTCTGTGAACAACCTAATATCCTTTGATTCTTTTCTGCTTACACTAGTCAAAAAGGATTTCATGGTTTGCAAGTAAGAACCCTGCAGGATGCAGCCGAGTTGGGGGGCAGGAGGGAGCGGGGCGCAGCTCCCAGGGGACCTGAAACACCTAGGTCAGGCAGGTGCTCCTTGTTTCACATCCTTGCTTCTCTTGTTTCCTTCCTGAGGAAGGAGAGCAAAGGAGGCAAAGACAGGGAAAGTATACCTTCCCGGGCATCATCAGGGGAATCCTTTTATGTTTACATTCACTTAAACCTCAGCTACCACATTGAAGACAGTTTCCAAACGCTGGCCCCATGATGGAGTGTTGTTTTTATAGCAGCGACATGTCAATGCTGGTGCCACAGAGCAAAATATTTATGCAGCGAGGCTTGTTCGCGGCATTTGTGTGGAAGGAACACCGCCCTTACTGCTTTAAGGGCCATCTCATGGAGGCGGTGAAGGGAATTATACTGTACTTTAAACCAAACTTTACATTTTCAGAGGGGCAAACATATGTATTTGTTTGTTTTAAGGGCAAGCACAAAAGGACTATTTTAAATTAAAGATCCATTTTATCTTGGATCAGTAAAGCACGCTTTGACTTAACGTGGATTTAACTCAAGTGTGCAATTATAGGGTAGTTAGTGTAGAAGCTGTGCCTGACTAGTCCTTCCGCCCCTCTAAAAGTGGAGAACAGCAGTCATGCCTTACTGGTGGTTTACATTTAATGACACCTAAAGTATCTTAGGAAAATTATTTGTCATTCTTAAACTGTTTTCTGCATTTCCACCAGTCGCTCATGAATTTTATTGGTTGTAATTTCTTTCCCTCCACACTTAGAGAGATCTCACTGACACTGAACTTCTTGGACGTTCCTCCAGTCTCCATTGTTGGTGACCATGCTGCATAACCAATTGAGAGCTGATGGGCAGATGCCAGGGTTCCCCCCAACTCAGGCCGGGCTATTGGAGGGGCATCTCATTTGGATCTGCTTTGAGGGTGCTGTGAGGATACAGCAGATCCATCCCCTCAGGACTAAGGCTCAGCTGTCCCTGTCCCGTGGTTGTTGGGAGCGGGACAGCCCAAGAGTGCCCCTCCTTGTCCTGCATCCCCGAGATTCAGAGTAGTAAATCCTCGGACCCCAGGTCCCAAGTCAGGACAGCTGAGAAAGGCATCTTGTGTCTAGGGCTCCTGGAAGTGTGGCTGAGGTTTTGACTGTGACTGCATGCTCCCCTCTGCCCAACACTGCTGTCTCCTGTCCCTCAGAGCTGTTGATTCATGTACCAAAAAGACACTCTGTATGAGTCTCTGTCTCTCTGTTTCCTTCCTGGAATGGGATCGAATGAATCCACTGCCATGGGTGGCCTGATTACATACAGGATCTAACTTTATCAGAATTTTTATGTCTTGAAAATTTAAAACAAGAAGCAAAGCTGGCAAGGGGAATTGGTGATGGAGCAGAGAGTTTATTAATATAGAGAGAGGCATGGAGATACCTGGATTTAGCCATGTTTTAGAAAAACAAACCAAAGTAATTTGCAAATAAAGAAAAAGAATAACTGCATCCACCAAGAGAGACAGTGATTAGAAAAGTCATGTATCTCAGACATAGAAAGTATCTGCCACTTTATGTCCCTGGAATTCCAGGCTCATATTACATATTTTAACAACAAATACCTATGAGATCCTATAACTACACAACTGCTTCTCTTCACTTGAGTTAGCTTAAATCCATTTTTAGTAGGTATTTTGCAACCAAAATAGCTTTGAATAAAATGATATCCATAACATAAATTATGAGTTTAAATTTTTTTGGAAAGCTCAAGGCAAAGAAAATATTCCATACTGTCTTTTGGGGTCAAAAGTTCACTGAACCAAGGATTCAGTGGCAGGTCATTTAAGAAGGACCATCACTCAGGAGAACCAGTCCAGGATGGAAGAGGATGCAGAAGAGGAAAAAAGCAATCAAAGGCATAGTTTTAGATGAAGCCCCAGATGTAGACAGATCTCAAAAGGAGTTCTGGGCAGGAAGGAAAGTACACTCTAGAGCTCATTCCACCACTGGCTGCAGATGGCGTGTGTATGTGTGTGGGTGTGTGTGTTCTTGCCATGTGGAGGGACTTCTGCTAACACCCAGGCTTTCCATATGTGCAAGACAGTGCAATGACCAAGAGCAAACCTCTAAACATGGCAAGTGTGAAAATGCGAGCTTGAGGATGATAGATGAAACCAGGAAAAGCAATCTGAGGGATTCTGGGCGGGGCAACAAGAGTGAAACTGTTTTTCCAATGGAACAAAATACCAGATACAATTCTCAGAATTTGGAGAGACCACTCTGCTGGCTTTCTAAAAGCATGTCCACAACTGTTGCTATTCCTTGTGTTGCCATGCATATGGAGAGACTTTCTGTTCCACAAGCCTCGCGATAAGCACATCAAAATTACATTCCACAAAGCCACCCAATCCTGGTCTGACTCAACTAGCCACCAATTAGGACAAAGTCACCAAGAGGTCAAATACAGTATGTTTTACCTCATAAACCAACTGCAATTAATTGGTGTTGATATTTAAGCTATTCTGAGAAACTATACTGAGAAGAACCTTAAGGCCAGATTTAGTGGAGCGGGGGAGTTTTGATCTATTAGCAGTACCTTCCATAGGTTCAAGGTAGTGGAGTAATACAGATGTGCCCGGTTACTTGCACTGCCTGTTGATTTGGGGTGGGCGGTGGGGTGAGGCAGTGTGTGGAGGAGGAAGTATTATCCCAGGGAAAGGAAAGCAAGGACAGACATAGAGGCTGGAAAAGTGTTTAGATGTTCAGATGACCTGTCTTCAAACTGCCTATGTGTCCTTTGGTGGCTCCTGATCTGAATCTAAGTCTTAATCTTCCTGCTCTTAGGTTCTCTAAAAAAGCTCTCTTTCTCTACCAAACTCGCTCCAAACCAAGGCATTTGGTCACATGCAAATCATCTTGTTATCATCACCGTTAAACTTCACAGTCTTAACATTCAAAAAAAAAAAAAAAAAGGAAAAAAGGAGAAGCGAAACTTAATTCTCTCTTTTGAGTCTGAGTATGGCTGAGAGTGGCATATTCACGAATATGGCTGGAATTGGCAGTGACAGATTTTATTGGGCTCCAAAATCATTGAAGATGGTGACTGCAGTCGTGAAATTAAAAGGCGCTTGCTCCTTGGAAAGAAAGCTATGACAAACCTAGACAGCATATTAGAAAGAAGAGATAACACTTTGTTGACAAAGGTCTATTCAGTCAAAGCTGTGCTTTTATGCAGTAGTCATGTACGGATGTGAGAGTTGGACATAAAGAAGGCTGACCACTGAAGAATTGATGCTTTTGAACACTGGTCTTGGAGAAGACTCTTGAGATTCCCTTGGACTGCAAGGATATCAAACCAGTCAACCATAAAGGAAAACAGCCCTGAAATATTCATTGCAAGGACTGATGCTGAAGCCCCAATACTTTGGCCACCTGATGCAAAGAGCCGATTCACTGGAAAAGACCCTGATGCTGGAAAAGACTGAAGGCAAAGGAGAATGGGGTGGCAAAGGATGAGATGGTTAGATAGCACCATCAACTCAATGGACATGAATTTGAGCAAACTCCGGGAGATTGTAAAGGACAGAGGAGCCTAGTCCAAGGAGCTGCAGTCCAACAAGGAGCTGCAGTCCAAGGAGACACAGAGAGTTGGTTGGACACGACTTAGCTACTGAACAACAACAAAACTCCACAGTGTGACTTCAGGGTTTTTGGTTTTGTTTTGTTTTTCCCAACCTGCTCTCTATTATGTGTCAGGCCCCTGGGGACCACACCCTGGAATAACATGTAGAAATCATTTCTAGAAGCTTTTAATCGAATAAGGGATACATCATGAAAACCAATGCTTGCCTTCAGTTCAGTTTGGTTCATTTCAGTCTCTCAGTTTTTTCCGACTCTTTGCGACCCCATGAATTGCAGTATGCCAGGCCTCCCTGTCCATCACCAACTCCCAGAGTTCACTCAGACTCACGTCCATTGAGTCAGTGATGCCATCCAGCCATCTCATCCTCTGTCGTCCCCTTCTCCTCCTGCCCCCAATCCCTCCCAGCATCAGAGTCTTTTCCAATGAGTCAACTCTTCGCATGAGGTGGCCAAAGTACTGGAGTTTCAGCTTTAGCATCATTCCTTCCAATGGAATCCCAGGGTTGATCTCCTTCAGAATGGACTGGTTGGATCTCCTTGCCTTAGGATGTACTAAAGGAAAACATGGGATCAGGGAAGCCATGAGCTGTTGCGTCCTGGAAAAATGAAGGACCGGGTAAGTCAAAACACATGATTCTTACCCAGAAAAATTTAGTCTGCTTTATTTCAATATAAATCCTTAGTTTTGGAAATGAGTCTTTTTGACATTTTAAAACATCCTAGTTGAAAATTTCTTTTATATATCTTAGTTAAAGCAATCCCCTGTTCCAGAAACCAGCAATATTTCCATTTTAGAAATGCAGTAATATGCAATGGCAAAAATAGTGATTTTTTAAATGAGCTCTGAGAATGTCAAGGTTCTCAGGGAAGCCCACCCCTGCGAGCCTGATGATATGAGCTCTGTGTTTTGCGCCTTTCACTCTCCATCTCCCTTTCTCTGAGCACCAGCGAGACTCCTCCCCACCCAGTGGTCTTAATCTCCAGGGCTTTCAATGACGTGTCTGCCCTTGACCTTTCTCTTTCCTCCCAACAGATGTCCTCGTACCTGTATCTCCTAAGCATCGGGGTTTGTTCCTCCATCCAAATTACCCTGCTTGTCTACTCCAACGTGACTCGAGCCCTGCAGCCACTTGGAACAGAATTATATAAATCAAGATCAAATGAAGGTGTCTGAAAACCCTAGAATGATGACTCCGTTGTGTTGAATTTTTGCCTTCCTATTGACCATAGAGAGCTGAGATGTGGGTAGACAGCTCATCATCCAAGGTCATAAAATGCCCTTCCTAGGGATGCAGGGATGGGAGGCACACCGGGGACTGTACACACCAGCACCCCAGAGCTCCAGGAGAAGATCTGCGGTTCACAGGGAGGAGAGCAAGCCACAGGAACCTAGAATCTTAAGGATGACACTCAGAAAAGATAGGGTTAGGTGTCAGAATAAAGACAGTGATTTGAATCCAGTTAATAACAAGATGATAGTACTCTAACTATCATTATACATGCATGCTAAGTCAGTTCAGTCATGTCTGACTCCGTGTGACGCTATGGGCTGTATCCCACTAGGCTCCTCTGTCCATGGGATTCTCCAGGCAAGAATACTGGAGTGGGTTGTCATGCGCTCCTCCAGGGGATCTTCCTGAGCCAGGGATCAAACCCTCATCTCTTACACCTGCCTTGGCAGGCGGGTTCTTTACCACTAGTGCCACCTGGGAAGCCCAACTATCGTTATATAACCATATAATTATTGTAATAAATATACAGATAGTATATAATTATATACTAATCATGATAAGAATAATTGCTCATGTTTATTGTCTGCACAACAGCATTCCAGGCATTAAGCTAAGTGTTTCACATGAGTTTTCTTCTTTAATCTTAAGTGAATTGGAAAGCTAAGGATTGTTGCTATTGTTCTCCTCTTCCTAGTGGAGGACCCTGAGATGAAAGAGGTGAAGTGACCGTTCTGAGGTAGTCTGGCTGGTAATGGCTGTTGCTGGCGTTAAACATTTCTCTGTGGTCCTCGAGCCCTGACGGGAAATGTCTGTGCCTTTCACAGTAAGTCACTGGAAATACCTTCTTGGGGTGCAGCAGTTACTGCAGGAAGCATGTTTTCAGAACACAACAAAGAGATAGTAATGCTCAGACAGAAACCGGAAGTCACTTTTATGGAAATCGGAAGGGAGTGAGCAAGACAGGGAACACAACTCCTCCCTGAAAAGTGCATTAAGAAGGTAGTTTTGAATGTGAAATGCAGATTTGTGAGCTTAAAAACACCTAACAGAGGCTCTTTCTTGCTTCCAGCCTTTCCTTAAGGGAAATAAAGCAATCCTATTTCTCATTTAGGTACAAAGGAGCAGAGGAAATGTTCTTAGAAATACAGTTTTAGCAAATTGACTCCCTATGGTAACATGTAATAAGGAACTGCTGTGATGGGGAAAAAGTGAATGTTTTTCCTAATTAGAAAGAGTCCTTCCCCATACTAGAACACTGAGAATCAGGGGTAAAAAAAGTTAAGTGGCTCCAAAACTTGAAAAATATCCTTTTTAGGTCTTAGAATCTTTCAGGTCTTCCCAAGTGGCACTGGTGGTAAAGAACTTGCCTGCCGATACAGGAGACATAAGAGACACGGGTTCAATCCTTGCTTCGGGAAGATCCTCTGGAGGAGGAAATGGCAACCCACTCCAGTATTCTTGTTTGGAGAATCCCATGGACAGAAGGTCCTGGCAGGCTATAGTCCATAGGGTCACACAGAGTTGGACACGACTGAAGCACAACCATATTATAGGGAAGAATTTGAGATCTCATGAGAGACAACGATGGGAAAAATGTCAAATAGATAAACCTTGGATGCAAAATGTATTTCAAACCCATGATCCAGTCTGTGCATTTGATGCAGTACAAAATTGAGTTGCTTAAGCTAAAACACAGAATTGAGAGTGTTTTGTCAAGGAAGGATAAAAAGTTAATATTTTATGGCATTCAATTTAATTACTGTGTGTATTGACATTTTTTATTTTGTTTACAGCTTTTTATGAAGTAAAAATGATACCAAGAAAGAAAACTGCAAAGATTTAATGTATGAAATCTGATGGGATTGAAGGTATGTATATACCCATGAAATGATCCCTACAATTAAAGTAATAGACATATTCATCAGCTCCAGAAGTTTCCTCCTTTTTTAAAAGATGAATATTTTGGAGATTTACATTTATTTACATTGGGCATTTAAACGTTTAAAGTCTTATTTATAATATTCTTGATTAATGTTCATATTTTAATTTCTTATTTGATTATTTATTCAATCATACATATTCATTGACTATTCATTATGAGTCAGACACAGTTCCCAGAAACATTTAGCACCTTTCAGTTCAGTTCAGTTCATTTCAGTCACTCAGTCGTGTCCGACCCTTTGTGACCCTATGAATCGCAGCATGCCAGGCCTTCCTGTCCATCACCAACTCCCGGAGTTCCTCAAACTCATGTCCATTGAGTCAGTGATACCATCCAGCCATCTCATCCTCTGTCGTCCCCTTCTCCTCCTGCCCCCAATCCCTCCCAGCATCAGAGTCTTTTCCAATGAGTCCTTTAGAAAACAATATTCTACCTTGATCTCTTCTTTCTAAGCTTCACAATGTGTATATTTTGCTATCATGTTCATGTAGGTGCAAGCAGGGTACCTATGTGAGTGTGCACACGTGTGCACATGTGTGTGTATCTGGTCAGGTTCTCTACGTGGAATGCTAACAAATCCACAAGGTCATGATGCAGTTTTTATTTCTTACTGCTGCTCCTGCAAAATACTGAGATTTCCTTGGCATGAGCAACACAACAATGTGTGAGTGTAAAGTTGCCAAGAGTTTTGAAGGGAGTTTTTTACAGCCAGTGCCTGTTTTTCATTGTGGTTGAAACTCTCTTTTTCCTCCTTCTCTTTGAGGTTTGCAATTTTCCTCTGTTAATCTATGATAAAACTTTTGAGTTTAAATTGTGGATCTTTAGTATTATTAGCTAGATTAGGTCTATCCGTTGCTACAAAAGCTACACAGATACAAAATTAATTTCTTATATGACACAGAAGGAAATATCTTCAATAACCTTTAAGGAAAATACAGGTGGCTTTACTTTTGTACTACTGGCAGGTATCTAACTATGCATGATTGAGTGTTAATCCGGTTCAGTCACAGTCATGTCCAACTCTTTGAGATCCCATGGACTTAGTCCAATGGGCTTCTCTGTCCATGGGGATTCTCAAGGCAGAAATACTGGAGTGGGTTGCCACGCCCTTCTCCAGGGGATCTACCTTACCCAGGGATCAAACCCACGTCTCCTTCGGTTCCTGAATTGAAGGCAAATTCTTTACCACTGAGCCACCAGGAAGCCCATCTAACTACAAAGCCATGAAAAGGCTGTATACCAGACAGTTTAATCAACCTGATTTTTATTAAAATAAGAATAACATGATATAAACAAACTTATGTACAAAGCAGAAATAAAGCCACAAACATACAAAACAAACTTATGCTTACTGAAGGAGAGAAAGGGAGAGGGATAAATTGGGAGATTGGGATTAACAGATATACAAGAAATAGATAACCAACAAGGACCTACTATACATCACAAGGAAATCTGCTCAGTATTTTGTAATGGCTTATAAGGGAAAAGAATCTCAAAGAGAATGCATATATGTGTATGCATACGTACTAAGTCAGTTCAGTCATGTCTGACCCTTTGCAACCCCATGGACCGTAGCCCCACCAGGTTCCTCTGTCCGTTGGATTCTCCAGGCAGGAATGCTGGAGTGGCTTACCACTTCCTTTCCATATATATGCGTATGGGCCACTTTGCTGTACACCTGAAAGCAATGCAACATTACACATCAACTATACTTCAATTTAGAAGAAATGAGGATGTGAACCCTAAAAGATTATCTTAACCCCAGAAAGTATGATAATAAAAGTCATCGACTAAACAGAAGACAGCAAAATAAACCTGAAGCCTCATGGGTTCCATACTTGAAGTAAAACATTTTCTAAGAGACCAAAAGAGGAAATCCTACGTCAGGGTTAACACTCTGCACACAAGAAACGTGGATTATGCATTTCTTAAAAATTTACTTAAAAATTCACTTCCAATATAGCTGGAATATTTATGCAATAAAGATCCCCTAAAGAGATCAAACAGCTTTAATTTTTGCTTCCTTGATATTGTGCACAATTAAAGCCATAGAAAAAAGGGTTTGGCCTGTGAATAGCTTGAGCTGATAAAACAGTTTTTCTTTCCCCCAGAAAAAACATTAGTTTCATCATTATTAATACCAATAAATCATATGGTTTTGCTATAATGTATTTATAATGAATTTAAAATCTAATTACCCTCATATTTATCTTAGGAATAAGTTTATCAGTAGACTTAAAGTGTTCACCTAACAGCAAAATGTTATAATTAAAATTTTGACAGAAGATATAACTAAATTTTGGTATATCTCTGCACTGAATATAGTGAAATCATTCCATTAAACTATGAAACTTTAGTGGCATGGAGAAAACATTCGTCATACAGTATTATTAATACAAGCAAAATTAGGTAGAAATGTATCAACATTATGAGAGTGAATTTATGAGGTAATGGAAAAGAATTACACTCAAAGTTAACATTAAGAAAATATTTTGTTAAGAAAATCTAGTCAACACTTGTGAAATTTGCAGAAGTGATAGGTTTTATCAAGGGAGACTCTTCTTGCTGTCGTCACATTCGCTTCACATATTGAAAAATGGAACATCACATGCAATTTTTTTGTCAATTTTATGATTAAAGGTTTTGAAGGATGTGTGCGTTATCTTCAAAACAAATATGAAACCAAATCTAACTTGGAAAATATCACATCAAGGACACAACTTACTTAGAGGTGACTGCATAACATAGGGAACTCAGCTCAGCGCTCTGTGATGAACTAGAGGGGTGGGTGGGGGTTGGGAGGTCCAAAAATGAGGGGATATATGTATACCTATGTCTGATTAACGCTCTTGTATGGCAGTAACCAATACAACATTGTAAAGCGGTTATACTCCAATAAAAATAATTTTTTTTTTAAAAGTGAGAACCCTATTGAGTTTGACTTCCATGTAGGAATTCTTTTCCTATGCTATCTTATTGTAAATCAGGGCTATGTTGCTTGGGCCATATGGTTATTCTCTGAGCACATGGAGGCTGGGAGGGGAGAACCTCCATGTGAGCATTAGGTGATTGCTCTGCTAGAGGTGAGTCCAAAATCCACCTAGAGATTAATGTGCTTAAGCTTTCAATGTCTTTTCTGTCATCTCTCCCATAATTTCACCCAAGAAGGTTCTGTTTTCTTTCTTAGTAATTATCAGTGACATACATCTGGTGACTTAATCCGTAAGTCAAATTCACCTTGCACTGAAGCATCCTTGAATTTTAAATGTTAAGTGTAGTCAGGCTGGGAGCCTGTTTCCCACAGGCTCTGATGTGTAGGACAGTTTTCACTGGCACTAAATACAAGTTAACATCTGCAGTGCTGATAAAAGAGATGATCTCTGAGTTAAACATCACACCTCCCTCTGTGTGGCCTTTTCCAACAGATCGAGTTTACCACATGCTTTACCCACAGATTCAGGCTTAGTCCCATCACTCTTCTGCAGAAACTTAGAAATTAAAGATCATGATCACATCGTCTTCCAGTTCCCTGTGTCATGGCACTGATTCCTAACCTTTTTTGGATCAAGTCCTCTGACAATGTATGTGTGTTTACAGACTCTCTAGGTCAACTTCATGCAGTTCACAGGGAATTTTAAGTGCTTTTGCTCTCAGCGCTAAAATGTATAAATAGATTTCTGTATTACAGGCTTGGAATAGGGACTCTTTCCAGTTGAGAACTATGCTGATTTTCTGAGAAAATTCTGTTACTGAATCTTATTTTCTCACTGATTTACATTGTTATTTCAGAGATGCATATCTAAGTCACTTGTTTTTACAGAAAGACATAATAAAGTGATTCTTAGATTCAAGCATCCCTGGGAAACAGGGACCTTCCAATATCACATTATCAAGAAACAATAACTTCTGAAATTAATCTGTTGAGATACAAGATGAAGAAATGTATCATGATGGACAAATTCTTCATGGATTCTTCATAACAAAAATTGAATCTTTCATTTTTTACCTTTATGCTTCTGAGGAGATCTGTCTCAAAGCACATCAGGATATACATCTTTCAAAAGGACTGGAAGGGCAGCTGATTTGGCAATGCTGTTAAACAGCTTGCAACTTGAGACAGCAGAAGATTGAATAGAATCCTTTTAAAAGTACAGGCAAAAGTACAAGTGTGCCTTAGAAAGAGTGTCAGTGGAGAAAGTACAGGGCAATGCAAGACAGAGTGACTTTTTGACTAGAATACCTGTATATAAATACACAGAATCTGTCCAATTAACAAAATAGGGATTGAACTAGTAAGGGATTAGGAGTAAAACTACCATATGACCCAGCAATCCCACTACTGGGCATATAACCTGAGAAAACAACAATGCAAAAGACACATGTACCCCAATATTCATTGTAACATTGTTTACAGTAGCCAGGGCAAAGAAACAACCTAGATGTCCATGGACAGATGATTGGATGAAAAACATGTGGTAACAATTATACAATGGAATATTACTCGACCATAAAAAGAAACGAGTTTGAGTTAGCTGTAGTGAGGTAGATGAACCTAGAACCTGTTATACAGAGTGATGCAAGTCTAAAAGAGAAAAACAAGTGTCTTATATCAGTTCATTTACATAAAATCTAGAAAATGGTGCTGATGAAAATATTTGCAGGACAGAAATAGAAACATAGAGAACAGATGTGTGGACACAACAAGGGAAGGAAAGGGCGAGGCGAGTGGAGAAAGTAGCATTAACATATATACACTATCATGTATGAAATTGACAGCTGATGGAAGCTGCTTTACAACACAGGGGGTTCAGCCTGTTGCTCTGTGGAGACTGAGAGGGGTGGGCTGTGGTGGGGCAAGGGAGGCTCAAAAGGGAAGGGATATATGTAAACATAAACTAATACAGCATTGTAAAGCAATTATACTCAAATTTAAAAAAGAGAAATATGTACCACAGCTTTCTTATCCATTCATCTGCTGATGGGCATCTAGGTTGCTTCCATGTCCTGGCTATTATAAACAGTGCTGCGATGAACATTGGGGTACACGTATCCCTTTCAATTTTGGTTTCCTCAGTGTGTATGCCCAGCACTGGGATTGCTGGGTCATAAGGCAGTTCTATTTCCAGTTTTTAAAGGAATCTCCACACTGTTCTCCATAGTGGCTGTACTAGTTTGCATTCCCACCAACAGTGTAAGGGGGTTCCCTTTTCTCCACATCCTCTCCAGCATTTATTGCTTGTAGACTTTTGGATCACAGCCATTCTGACTGGCATGCAATGGTACCTCATTGTGGTTTTGATTTGCCTTTCTCTGATAATGAGTGATGTTAAGCATCTTTACATGTATTTGTTAGCCATCTGTATGTTTTCTTTGGAGAAATGTCTATTTAGTTCTTTGGCCCATTTTTTTTTTTTGATTGGTCATTTATTTTTCTGGAATTGAGCTGCATAAGTTGCTTGTATATTTTTGAGATTAGTTGTTTGTCAGTTGCTTCATTTGCTATTATTTTCTCCCATTCAGAAGGCTGTTTTTTTCACCTTGCTTATAGTTTCCTTTGTTGTGCAGAAGCCTTTAATTTTAATTAGATCCCATTTGTTTATTTTTGCTTTTATTTCCAGTATTCTGGGAGGTGGGTCATAGAGGATCCTGCTGTGATTTATGTCAGAGAGTGTTTTGCCTATGTTCTCCTCTAGAAGTTTTATAGTTTCTGGTCTTACATTTAGATCTTTAATCCATTTTGAGTTTATTTTTGTGAATGGTGTTAGAAAGTGTTCTAGTTTCATTCTTTTACAAGTGGTTGACCAGTTTTCCCAGCACCACTTGTTAAAGAGATTGTTTTTTCTCCTTTGTATATTCTTGCCTCCTTTGTCAAAGCTAAGGTGTCCATAGGTACATGGATTTATCTCTGGGCTTTCTATTTTGTTCCATTGATTTATATTTCTGTCTTTGTGCCAGTACCATATTGTCTTGATGACTATGGCTTTGTAGTAGAGCCTGATGTCAGGCAGGTTGATTCCTCCAGTTCCATTCTTCTTTCTCAAGATTGCTTTGGCTATTCGAGGTTTTTTGCATTTCCATGCAAACTGTGAAATCATTTGTTCTAGCTCTGTGAAAAATACTGTTGGTAGCTTGATAGGGATTGCATTAAATCTATAGATTGCTTTGGGTAGTATACTCATTTTCTGTTTTTTGTTTGTTTTTATTTTGTATTTTTTAAATTTTAAAATCTTTAATTCTTACATGCGTTCCCAAACATGACCCCCCCCTCCCACCTCCCTCCCCACAACATCTCTCTGGGTCGTCCCCATGCACCAGCCCCAAGCATGCTGCACCCTACGTCAGACATGGACTGGCGATTCAATTCTTACATGATAGTATACATGTTAGAATTCCCCTTCTCCCAAATCATCCCACCCTCTCCCTCTCCTCTGAGTCCAAAAGTCTGTTATACACATCTGTGTCTTTTTTCCTGTCTTGCATACAATGGAGTATTACTCAGCCATTAAAAAGAATACATTTGAATCAGTTCTAATGAGGCGGACGAAACTGAAGCCTATTATACAGAGTGAAGTAAGCCAGGAAGAAAAACACCAATACAGTATACTAACGCATATATATGGAATTTAGAAAGATGGTAACGATAACCCTGTATGCAAGACAGCAAAAGAGACGTAGATGTATAGAACAGTCTTTTGGACTCTGTGGGAGGAGAGATGGGATGATTTGGGAGAATGGCATTTAAACATGTATAATATCATATAAGAAATGAATCGCCAGTCCAGGTTCAATGCAGGATACAGGATGTTTGGGGCTGGTGCACTGGGATGACCCAGAGGGATGGTACCGGGAGGGAGGTGGGAGGGGGTTCAGGATGCGGAACACGTGTACACCCGTGGTGGATTCATGTTGATGTATGGCAAAACCAATACAATATTGTAAAGTAATTAGCCTCCAATTAAAATAAATAAATTAAAATTTTTTAAAAAAATAAAAAAGAGAAATAGTAAAGGATTGGGAAACACAATTTTATGACTATGACAGAAATGATCACAGTGAAGAAGGAAAAAGGAGAGTATTTGGGTAAAAAGAGGTCAAAAGGAGCATGTGACTGGACTGTGCTAAGGATGGCTGTGTTGTCTATGGGCTTGAGAATGGTTTCCTCATGTAGCTTACTAGTGAACACTGGTGTAAAATGTAATATTGCAGGGTCTCAATATAAGATTTACTGAGGGCCTCTTATGTGAGATCAGTATTGGCCACAAATAATATATGTTGAGTGAGACCTGTGCATCCTTGAGCTTGGCCCCGATCTGCTAAGGGGAGAGGAAGGCACCCATGATGGTCACTGGTATCCAGAGGACAAACCATTACTCCACACCCATCTTGTAGCAGCCACGTCATACCACACCTCACTTGTGCAATCTAATTCCCAGCAGTGGTCCTCTGATCTCTGCATCACACGGGAGCCAAAGGGGAAATCAAGATTATTAATAAATTGCCTGAGGTCATGTTAGTGGGGATGGATTGACCCCAGAGCCCCAGAAGAACCATCCAACCTCCTGTTGAATAAAGCAAGGTGTGAAGCATGCACTTTTGGAAGCATTAAAAATCTGTGAAGTCATGGCAGGGGAAGTGACACTTGTACTAATTCTGGAAGGATGAACAGGATTTTGCTATAAATGAAAAGAAGAAAGGAGTTGAATTTGGAACAAATAGCACCTGTCAAGGTGCAGGGCTGAGCAATTCATGGTGACAGAAGAGCCGGCAGAGTGGACCATCTGCACCAGCGTCACCATAAAGCTGCGGGAACTTTACTGCACCAGGTGACAGAGGAGATTTTTGAGGAAGGGATGTATTTGTGTTTTATTTAGATGCATTTTTAGAAATAAAAAGTCCATTGTGTTTAGTGAGAAGGGGGCTAGAAAAGGGGCAGCAGTGGTGTGGAGACAGCATTATGTGCAAGAGGAGATAAATTAAGAAATTGACAGTAAAGCTTGAATGACGATGGCGTCTAGGCTGGAGCAGTGGGAATGGGCCCCAAATGAGCTAGTTCACCAGTGAAACTGGCCGGGCTAGGTGGTCAATCGAGGCTTAATGGAGTTGGAGAGGGAGGTGTTCAGGATGCCTCCCAAGGTTACAGCGTGGTAGATACCGGTCACCAACTAATGGGAACAGAAAAAGAGGAAGAGTCATGAGAAAGGGAGTTGGGTAAAATAAATTCCCTCCAAGTGGTATCTACAGAACGTTCAGGTAAACTGATCATTTGACCTAAGTTTGAACTCAGAAGAGCAGGATGGGAGGTGGGGATTGTGAAATGACCAACCCATGGGCAGTTGAAGTCAGGAAGTGCAGGCGTTGATTCAGGAAAGGTGCATGAAGAACCAAGATGAACAAACAGAAATAAGCATAGGGGACTGAATTGCAGTGCTCAGATCCTGGAAGAGAACCAAGAACAAAGGCATCCTGGGAAACAAGAGAAGAAAGCGTGTCAAGAAATGGAGTGGTTGGTTGTGTCTTACTCACAGACATAATCATTTTAATGATACAATATACTTTTAAATGCTATATAATAACTTAACCAACATTTCTTTTTTTGTAAGGTGGTTGCATCAGCCGAGGGTTTCAGAGTCCTAACTTGTAAAATAGCTAGTGGTTGTAGTTGACCATACTCAGTGTACGCCCACACCTGCAGATCTCTATCAAATACTTCTTCAAATGTCAGTGCTTCTCAGAGTTTAATGTGGATGCAAATCACTGAAGGGCTCATTAAATACAGGGCCCAAGTCAGTAAATCTACTCTGGGGCCCCAGATCAAATTCTGCATTTCTAACAAAGTCCAGGTGATGCTGATCTTACTCCTGCATGAATCCTGCTTGTATCATTGTTCTTGTTGTTCAGTCCTGTGTGACTGTGACCCCATAGACTGCAGTACATCAGACTTTCCTGTCCTTCACTATGAGTTTGTTCAAACTCATGTCCACTGAGTCAGGGATGCAGCCATCTCATATTCTGTCATCCCTTTCTCCTCCTGCATTCTATGTTTCCCAGCATCAAGGTCTTTTCCAGCGAGTCAGCATTTTGCATCAGGTGGCCAAATTATTGGAGCTTCAACTTCAGCATCAGTCCTCCCAGTGAATATTCAGGGTTTATTCCCTTTAGGATGGACTGATTTGATCTCCTTGATGTCCAAGGGACTCTCAAGAGTTTTCTCCAGCACCGCAGTTCAGAAGTATCAACTCTTTGGCACTCTCGTTTTATGGTCCAACTCTCACATCCATACATGATTACTGGAAAGACTATAGCTTTAACTATACAGAAATTTGCCAGCAAAGTGATGTCTCTGCTTTTTAATATGCTGTTTTATATTAACTAGTATTGAAAACCTAGGCTTCTTTAACAGGAACACCACACCCAGGGGAAAGGAATTTCAGATCTCAGCCCTTTTGGTGAATTGCAGGGGTGGGGGGGCAATTTTAAGACAAGCGGTCCATGCACAGAATATAATATGAAGCTGTGACATTTGAAGTTTGTATGAGCACTGTAAGATTCACTTGGGCATTCTTTGGCATTGGCTTTGCCAAAGAATGCTTAAACTACCACACAACTGCATCAATCTCACACTCTAGCAAATTAATATCCAAAATTCTACAAGCCAGGCTTCAACAGTATGTGAACCATGAACTTCCAGATTCTCAAGCTGGTTTTAGAAGAGACAGAGGAACCAGAGATCAAATTGCCAACATCCACTGGATAATTAAAAAGGCAAGAGAGTTCCAGAAAAACATCTATTTCTCCTTTATTGACTATGCCAAAGCGTTGACTGTGTGGATCACAATAAACTGTGGTAAATTCTGAAAGAGATGGGAATACCAGACCATCTGACCTGGCTCTTCAGAAATCTGTATGCAAGTCAGGAAACAAGAGGTAGGACTGGACATGGAACAACAGACTGGTTCCAAACAGGAAAAGGAGTATGTCAAGGCTATATATTGTCACTCTGCTTATTTAACTTATATGCAGAGTACATCATGAGAAATGCTGGACTGGATGAAGCACAAGCTGGAATCAAGATTGCTGGGAGAAATAGCAATAACCTTGGATATGCAGATGACACTACCCTTATGACAGAAAGTGAAGAAGAACTAAAGAGCCTCTTGATGAAAGTGAAAGAGGAGAGTGAAAAAGTTGGCTTAAAGCTCAACATTCAGAAAACTAAGATCTTGGCATCTGATCCCATCACTTCATGGCAAATAGATGGGAAACAATGCAAACAGTGTCAGACTTTATTTTGGGGGTCTCCGAAATCACTGAAGATTGTTACTGCAGTCATTGAAATTACATCATGCAGCCATGAAATTAAAAGATGCTTATTCCTTGCAAGAAAAGTTATGACCAACCTAGACAGTATATTAAAAAGCAGAGAGATTCCTTTGCCAGCAAATGTCCATCTAGTCAAGACTATAGTTTTCCCAGTAGTCATGTATGGATGTGATATTTGGACTATCAAGAAAGCTGAGAGCCAAAGAATTGATGCTTTTGAACTGTGGTGTTGGAGAAGACTCTTGAGAGTCCCATGGACTGCAAGGAGATCCAACCAGTCCTTTCTAAAGGAGATCAGTCTTGGATGTTCATTGGAAGGACTGATGTTAAAGCTGAAACTCCAATGCTTTGGCCAGCTGATACGAAGAACTGACTCATTTGAGAAGACCTTGATGCTGGGAAAGATTGAAGGCAGGAGGAGAAGGGGATGACAGAAGATGAGATTGTTGGATTACATCACCAACTCAATGGACATTAGTCTGAGTAAATTCTGGTATTTGATGATGGACAGGGAGGCATGGCATGCTGCTTTCCATGGAGCCTCAAAGAGTCAGACATGACTGAGAGACTGAACTGAACTGAAGCTTCACTTGCAAAAGGGAATTCATGGGAAAGAAATGGGTTAAGTTGTCTTCCATTATTTGAAGAAGAGAGTCTTCATGATTACAAAGGTCAAAACCTGAACTGACAAGAGGAAATTATAGGGAAATAGATTCGTGTTTTGAACTGTCCAAAGGAATGTTTTCAAAGGAACTTTTCAGTGTAAGAGCATGGAGAAATCTCAGAGATCATCCAGTTTAAACTACTCACAGATCCATCATATGAAGAAAAGAGAGAGAAGTTTATATAACACTCAGGTGATGTTTTAACACTGGTTATTGTATTGAAGACTTGACTTCGAATATCATCTTTAACTGAATGATCATTTACATTCATAAATTGAAGTAATTGCATATAGCTCTTCATTCTAGGAACCAGTTTTATAGTCAATTTGTTATGCAAACAAAAAGGAAATCTAGTGGATTTGGGGGAGGGTTGGTTTCTGAGAAATATCAGGAATTTGCATCTATACTAATATTAGGATTCTATCCAAGTACTTAACCACATTTACACCTAATAAAATAGCTATGACTTGTCTCACAGACCAACTGGAACTATGAAAGCTTTTAAAGTAATTTGAATGTTGGCTTTTAAATTTATTTATTCAAAAGTCATTGAACAAGTATTGGATGTAAGAACTTCAGGTGGTTATTGAGGCTACTGATAAATTTAATTCTATGAGGTAACTGTCAGCTGCTTATGAACCTTGAGGAGGAAAAGGGTTGGACTGGAAGGTTCAAGTCATCCTCATGAAAGCATCTCAGGATCTCTGAATCCAGAGGGTATCAGCTGTAACTGCCAGGTAAGTGGGCACATTGAAGACTTGACACATCCTTTATCATGTCTGATAGAAATAGCAATTGTCTTCAATGAGGTGTCACCTCACACTGGTCAGAATGGCTATCATGAAAATGTCTACAAACTATAAATGCTGGAGAGGATGTGGAGAAAAGGGAGCCCTCCTACACTGTTGGTGGGAATTGATACAGTAGCTATAGAGGACAGCATGGAAATTACTTAAAGGAGCTACTGTATGATCCTACAATCCCACTCCTGGGCATACATCTGAAGAAAACTCTTAATTCAAAAGGGTACATGCACCCCGATGTCAATGGCAACACTATTTACAATAGCCAAGACATGGAAGCACCCAAAGTATCCATTGACAGATGAATGGATAAAGAAGATGTGGTACCTATTATACAGTGGAATACTACTAAGCCATAAAAAGAAATGGAATACTACCATTTGTGGCAACATGGATGGACCTGAAGATGATCATACTAAGCAAAGTAAGTCAGAGAAAGACAGACATCATATGATATCATTTATATATGCAATATAAAAAAACTGATACAAAGAAACTTATTTACAAAGCAGAAATAGACTCACAAAGAAAACAAACTTGAGGTTATTGAAGGGGATGGGAGGAGGAGAGATAAATTAGGAGTTTTGGATTAGCAGATATACACTACTATACATAAAATGGATAAACAACAGGGGCATACTATGTAGCAATGGGAACTGTATTCAGTATCCTGTAATAACCTATGATGGTAAAGAATCTGAAAAAGAATAGATATGTATACACATACACACACACACATGAATCTTCTTGCTGTCACCGGAAACTAATACAACATTGTTATCAACTATACTTCAGTACTAAAATGGTTATATAAAAAAAGAAATAGCAATAGTTGGATGGATGTAGAGGGCTTCATGATCTGTTTTGATACCAGGACTTGGCTGAGCACCTCTGGTCTAGATTTTCTGAAACAGACATTGGGCTGCAAAGACTCAGACATATGGCAAGTCTTTGATAGAGTAAAAATGAAGCTTACTTTATAGAGAAAAGAACATAGATTTTGTTTATTCACAGGCTAATTTTAAAAGAAAATGCAAATGCATGCACAATATTTGCCTTCTCCCAGGAAGAGAAACCAAATATGAACCTCCTAATTTTCCCCAAAAGTTTTTATACATCTGTGTGTGATACTGAGTAATTAGTCAGTCATGACACGTTCTCACTTCCCTACTCAATCTCCAGCTGCAAAAATTAAGATGAAAAACTCTCCACAAATGTAATCATTACAAAGTGTTGAAGCAGATTTGAATGAAAGACAGTATAGATATAAGTGATTCAGATTTATTGCCATGCCAGTTGACTGCAGCAAGACACATGTCTTGTTACAGCAGTTTGTTTGCCTTTATTCCATGATGATGACATAATATATTGCCAAAGTAGATACACATTATGCAAAACATGAAGAATTTGATTTAGCAAATCGCATACATTAAACCACCCAGATATATGATGTCAGTCAAAACTCACTGGGTGAATGATCAAGTGTTTCAGAAGAGTTCTAAAGATATTGACCATAGAATTGGTCAATATACATCTGTTTATCTTATGCTTTTTGTTTCTGGTAAGTTTCTTCTCAAGGTGGTCAAGTCCAGTAGTCTCTCAGTCTCCAGGGATTCCAGGAGCTAAGCTGGAAGCAATACCAGCTCCCTCCCTCCTGCTTCTGCTGAAATGCTGGCAAATCATGTTTTCAGATCACAGCTTTAGGAAAAAAAAGCAAGACATATCAAATACAGCCAATGAATTATTCATGTACTTCCTGCTTTCTTTGTAATATATTTTTTTCTAGACATGTATGACACATACTTGCTGATCTCTGAATATTCTGAAATTAAGACTGCCAGTCTGGAAATTTGGAAGATAAACCCTACCATACATACTATCAGTAAAAAAAAAAAAAAAAAAAAATCTCCATTAGGATATATTAATTTTATTTCTGCTGCTGCTGCTGCTAAGTCGCTTCAGTTGTGTCTGACTCTGTATGACCCCACAGATGGCAGCCCACCAGGCTCCACTGTCTCTGGGATTCTCCAGGCAAGAAGTCTGGAGTGGGTTGCCATTTCCTTCTCCAATGCATGAAAATGAAAAGTGAAAGTGAAGTTGCTCAGTCGTGTCTGACTCTAGCCCAGGTTAAATATAGAAAACCAGGAATACATCTTATTTTCTAAATTTTAGAGGGGATTGGGTCTCAAAATTTGTCTATTGCTTACTATTATTATTAAATAGACATTTTAGTTATATCAGAAACTAGATTATTTCATATAAATGATATTTTATTTACATCTCTCTGTGATGTCATTGGAAGGGAAAGGGAAGTCGCTCAGTCATGTCTGACTCTTTGCGACCCCATGGACTGCAGCCTACCAGGCTCCTCCATCCATGGGATTTTCCAGGCAAGAGTACTGGAGTAGGGTGCCATTGCCTTCTCCAAATGTCATTGGAACTAGTTGTCTACTGGTAAGTCCAACAGGTACTTCTGTACTAAAATTGATCACTTTTTTCCTCCTAGAATTCTTTTGGTTACAGGAAACTTTTATAGTGTTTAGTGGGTTGTCATGAATTTGACTTACATCTAAGGTGTTACTTAAAATAATACTAAACACTTTAAACAGAGTTAAATTTTGCCCTTCTTAGTAAAATATTTACTTATTAAATGGATTGAAGACCATTAAAAATTTATAATAATTTGTTATTTTCCTAAACAGGAGATAAAAAACACTTGTATAGAATTGTTTTCAACTTAGTTTAGAAAATAATTATAATTTTTCTACTTGAGTTCTGTGGAAGACCTGATCTCATAACAAATGAGAATAGGGTAATAGCTCATTTTTTCGTGACAAATGGGCAAAATATCCACCATAACACCTAGTACTGAGTGGCATCGACAATTAATTTAAAAATTAAATCTGCAACAAGATTTAAAGACAGACTTCAAGAGCTTTTATAGGGTCACATAATATTTACCTTGTAAGTATAAAATGGAAATAGTGTATTTCAGGAGCAAAAAAGCAAAAATAAGTGATTGTTGGAGTCATAATAATTTACAATGTAAAACATTTTCTAATACTACGATAATAACAGTAAAGGGGAACTTAATCTCAAAAACAAAATTCCAACAAAAGTTTATTTGCTAATGTCAAACAATGAAAAGGGTGTACATCCTGCTAAGTGAATGAGAGTTTAAGAGTGAAAGAGTTTATGGCGAGTCTTAGGATAATTCCCATTCCAACCTCTCTTCACAGATACAGTACTAAAATAAAGTTCTACGCATCCTCACAAATACAGCTAACTTTAAAGAGAAGTGGTCAGAAGAGGTAGCATCATCCTCCCTTTATCAAGAGTAGGTCAAGTGGCAATGGTTTCTGAAGAATCAGATGAAACATAGACACTGGAGAGTGGGAAATGATGCCCTTAAATAAAAGAATAACCTCAAGGTCTTTGCACTGAACGTAGACTAAGAGTTGAAACCTACTGGTCTTCTTTCTCCACTCCATGAAGAGTGGAGATATTTGCCCACATTGGCTTCCAAAGCTGTGTGCAAACAGCTCCAAGAACACTTCTCTCAGAATGAATCCCAGCAGGAGATATTTTGTGAGAGGGCTGAGCAGAATTCCTTCATCAATAATACACTGTTTTGATTACTGTAGCTTTGCAGTATTTTCTGAAGTAATGCTTCTTGTTTTGTTCTTTTTCATCAGGATTGCTCTTGCAATTCATATAATTTTGGGGATTATTTGTTCTAGTTCTGTGAAAAATGTCATGGGTAATCTGATAGAGATTGCATTAAATCTATATATTGCTTTGGGTGGTATTGTCATTTTAACAATATTAAATCTTCCAATCCAAGAGCATGGGATATCTTTCCATTTCTTTGAACTATCTTTAGTTTTCTTCATTAAGGTTTTGTAGTTCTCAGCATACATGTCTTTCACCTCCTTGGTGAGGTTTATTCCTAAGTATTTTATTTTATTTTTTGATGTGATTTGAAAAGGGATTTTTTAATTTACATTCCTCTCTGATGCCATCAAAAAGAATGAAATAATGCTATTTGCAGCAACATGGATGGACCTAGAGATTATTATACTAAATGAAGTAACTCAAAAAGAGAAATATAAATACCATACTATATCATTCACATGTAGAGTCTAAAACATGATACAAATCAACATATCTATGAAACAAAAAGACTTACAGACATAGGGAACAGACTTGTGGTTGTCAAGGAGTAAGGGGTTGGGGTAGGGGAGGAGTGGGAGTTTGGAATTAGCAGATGCAAATTATTACATACAAAATTGATACACAACAAAGTCCTACTCTATATCACAGTGGGTTTATCCTATGATAAACAAGAATGAAGAATAATATGAAAAATATACATATATATCTGAATCACTTTGCTGTAGAGCAGAAAGTAATATAACATGTATATTAAATATACTTCATTAAAATCCCAGAGGGATGTTATGGGGAGGGAGGAGGGAGGGGGATTCAGGATGGGAACACGTGTATACCTGTGGCAGATTCATGCTGATGTATGGCAAAACCAATACAATATTGTAACGTAAATAACCTCCAATTAAAATAAATAAATTTATATTAAAAAATAAAATAAAATTTTTAAAAAATGGTTTCACATTTCTCCAATTGCTATCAATCTCCTTCCTCCACAAAAGATAGACAGTTAAATTGAATATATATTTTTAATTTAATATTTCGGCTGTGCCACGTGGCATGTGAGATCTTAGTTCCCTGAGAAAGAATAGAATCTGCACCCCTTGCAGTGGAATCCTAACCACTGGACCACCAGGAAAGCCCCTAAATCAAATACAATATTTAATCCTCAAATTATAATTCTATTTGGCAAACAAGTTTTAGAAAACTAAAAATGGAATCAAGGATTTATCCACACCACATTGAATGAACAGTATTCTGGATGTAATCTATGCATTATGTAAATAATCACAAAAGAATTAAAGGCATGGAGATTATACAGCCCTGGGATTTCTTTGGAAGGAATGATGCTAAAGCTGAAACTCCAGTACTTTGGCCACCTCATGCGGAGAGATGACTCACTGGAAAAGACTCCGATGCTGGGAGGGATTGGGGGCAGGAGGAGAAGGGGAGGACAGAGGATGAGATGGTTGGATGGCATCACTGACTCGATGGATGTGAGTCTGAGTGAACTCCGGGAGTTGGTGATGGACAGGGAGACCTGGCGTGCTGCAATTCATGGGGTCGCAAAGAGTCGGACATGACTGAGCGACTGAACTGAACTGAACTGAATGTTTTATAAAGAAAGAACGAAGAAATGAGAGAGATTGATATAGAGACAGAAAGTTTGGAAAGAAGATAGCATAAAGAGCAGATGAAAATTTCCCTAAGTGTCTTAAGTTATAGAAGAGTTCATGTTAAACATTTTAAGTAAATGTTTCAATGTTTTGAATTAGTTAAATGTTTATTAAACCATAAAATTATTAATAAACAACAATGAGACTATCACTGAAAATGTAGACCACATTATCTGAGAGCTTATTTTCCCTCCTTAATAGAAAAATGATAGATGCTCACTGAAATAGAAGCAAGTGCTTTGCAAAGGATTCTATGCTTTTAATATGTTTTTAATAACAGTTTTTCACAGCTTTAGAGAGATCATTTAGAAAGGCTGTATCTTATACTGATGAAACATTTTCCAAAGAACATATTTCCTGTTCAATTTCAATTTTTTGTCCATAAGTTGCAAAGTGAAGGTATGTATGAAAGTTTCCTGGAGATAGAGCACATATGATACAATCTCCTTGCAAAGAAAATAATACCTACTAATCTCATTTGCCAAACAGCACTGCATAACAAATACTCTCAAGATCCCTGTAAGATTCTTGCTTACAACAAGAATGATTTATTTCTCAGTCAAGTGTGTGTGGGTTTTCTGGAATCTGCAGAACTTGACCCCATGGCAGGAACTGGGTTCAGAACAGCAGCAGGACCTCTGAGTCCACTGTGCTCTCTGGGGGCACACTCTGCTCATGGTGATGGCAGCAAAGACAGCAAATATCTGTACCAGCATATGACACCTGTCACAGGCATTATACTTCCATCTTGTAGGTTACAGCAAGCCACGGCAAAGACCACATTCTGATAGAAACACACACTTCAAAAGGAGTAGACATCATCTACTACTACCAGGGACAAAACCGAGACCAGAAATGCCATTTAATTACCTGTATGATTATCTACACATTGACATGCATAGATAAACATGGTGGGGAACACGGTGATAAAATTTTGGATTTTTTTTTTTTTACTTTATTCCTTGTTCTTTTTGAGGGGGAGGTATTTTATTTCTTAAACACTGCAGTACATAATTTAAAAATTTACTGCAGTCGTAATTTCTTAGAATGACTTCATTGAGATATAATTCAAATACAAATATTTCACGATTTTGAAGTATAGAGTTCAGTGGTCACCAGTATCTAATTTCAGAGTATTTTCATCACTCCAAAGGGAAAAGCTGTCCTTATTAGCAGTCACTGTCCTTTTACCCACTTCTACCAGCCACTGGCAAAACACTTGTCAAATTTCTTTCTGTATAGATTAGTCAGTCCCGAACATTGCATATAAATGTAGTCTTACATTTTATGGTCTTTTGTGAAAGGCTTTTTCTACCTAGCACCATGTCTTCATGGTTCATCCACGCTGCAGCATGTATCAATACTTCATTACTTTTAATTTTTATTGCATAATATTCTATTGAATAGATACACTCTGCTTTGTTTACTTGTTTATTAGTTGATGGACATTTGGGTGGTTTTTTTTTTTTTTTTTACTATAATGAAAAATGTTGCTATGAACCTTCGTGTGTGGGGATTTTCCATTTTCTTGAGTATATATCTGGCGGTAGAATTACTAATTCTATATTTACTCTGGGTTTAAGGTTTTGAAGAACTGAATCACTGTTTTCAAAGTTGCTACAGTAGCTTACAATCTGACCAGCAATGTATAGGGTTCCAGTCTCTCCACATCCTCATCAACACCTACTATCTGTCTCTTTGATTCTAGCTGTTTCACTGGGTGTAAAGTAGTTGGCTCATGATTTTAATTTGCATTTCCATAATAACTAATAATGTCGGCTATCTTTTCATGTGTGTATTTGCCACTTGTGTATCTTCTTGAGAAATGGGTATTCAAGCACTCTGTTCATTTTTCTATTGAATTATCTTTTTATTGTTGTCATGAGAGTGCTTTATATATTTTAAATATCAATATAAGATCTTAATCAGATATTATAGGCCTCCATGGTAGCTCAGAGGGTAAAGCATCTGCTTGCAATGTGAGAGACCTGGGTTCGATCCCTGGGTTTGCAAAATCCCCTGGAGAAGGGAAAGGCAACTCACCCCAGTATTCCGGCCTGGAGAATTCCATGGACAGAGGAGCTTGGCAGGCTACAGTGCATGGTATTGCAAAGAGTCGGACACAACTGAGCAACTGAACGTGCGCACAATCAGATACATGAATGGAAAATATTTTTTCATGTTATGTGGTTTGTCTTCTCATTTTCTTAACAGTGTCCTTTGAAGCACAGAAGGTTTCAATAATGTCATTTTTCTTTTGTCACATGTGTTTTTGGTGTGTATCTGAGACATGACCAATCACCTAATCTAAGGTCATCAGAAATTTCTCCTGTATGTGTTTCTAAGCATTTCATACTTTTACCTCTTACATTTAGGTCTTTGATTCATTTTTGACTTAATATCTGTACATGGTAGGAGGTAAGGGTTCACACTTATTCTTTTGCATATGGATATTCAGGGGTCCTGGCACTATTTGTTGAAAAGAATACCTTGTCCCCATCGAGCTGTCTTGGTAGCATTGTCAAAATCAATTGACCATAAATGTGAGAGTTTATTTCTGGACTCTCAGTTATCTGTATGTCTAAATTATTAGCCTTACCACACTATTTTTATTGTTTCACAGTAAGTTTTGAAATTGGGAACTGTGAGTACTCCAAGTTTATAGCTCTTTTTCAAGATTTCTTAGCTATTTTGGGTCCTTTGCATACGCATGAATATTAAGATCTGCTTTCCTGTTTCTTTAAAATGGGAGCTGGGAGTACATATATATTTCTAAAACAATAAAGTTATTAATCTTAATAGCTATCCTTCCTATGAAACTACTAAGTCTCTTTCTCAAATTGTGTACGCTGCTGCTGCTAAGTTGCTTCAGTTGTGTCTGACTCTGTGTGACCCCATAGACCACAGTCCACCAGTCTCCTCTGTCCCCGGGATCCTCCAGGCAAGAATACTGGAGAGGGTTGCCATTTCCTTCTCCTAAATTTTGTATAGATTTATACTAAGTAAAATTATTATAATGGCTTAGAAGTTACAAAGAAATTGCATTTAATGTAAGTGGCTAGGCAAATGCTTTCTGAAGCAGAGTACAAAATATAATTAACATCTTAATACGCACGGGAGGACATTATTGAAATAGATGAGCACAGGAACAGGGCTCCATAGACAGTGCTAGCATGCACAGAGAACAGAGAGCAGACTTGTGGTTGCCAAGGGGGAGGAGGAGTAGGGGAGGGGCAAGGGAGAGGGGTGGATTAGGGGTAGCAAACTTATATACAGGATGGATAAACAACAAGGTCCTACTGCACAGCACAGGGAATTATATTCAATACCCTGTGATAAACTATAATGAAAAAGAATATGGAGAAGAATGTATAGACATGTATAACTGAGGCACTTTGCTGTATACCTGAAAATAACATGACATTGCAAATCAACTATACTTCAATTTAAAGAAAAAGCTGGAAATGTTGGATTAAATGCAATTCCACAGGTCACAGCTATCACATTTCACAGTGTGTTGAAAAGTCTAATAACAGTGGTCAAATGGCCAGATGGAGACGTGGTAGACTTTCCAGGACAGCAGCCAAGCTGTATCTAGTCAGCCTCCAGGCAGCTGGGACAAAATTATGATAATAAGTCAATAATACAGAGCAGGTATTTTCACTTTATTTTTCATGTGGGTGGGCTCAGGGTAGGACTGTCAGGCGGGAAAGTGCTTGAAAGGCTATTGCCTGGAAGAGCCTGGGACCTAGATAGGCCCCAGGCAAGTCCAAACGCAGGGCTCAAGTGCTGAAGACACCAGCCTGCCTTGAGATCTACTTCTCAAACACAGGCCCACATCTTGATGTGTGCCATGTTAGGTATGTGGATCCACGTGCTAGAGGGGTCTGGGCTCACCCCTTCTAGTATCAGCCACTGAAAATGCAAAGACAGGAGTAGGAAGTTATACTCCCCCATTTCATACCACCATCTAATCTGTCATCAAGCATTTCATTAATCACACACAACTCCAAGTCACTTGCAACTTAATTTACCACTAATCAGTATCAAGATAACTGAGAAAAAGAAAACTACTGCTCAAAAGCACAGGAGTCCAGAGGCAGGAAAGCCTCACCAGAAATGCTCACTTTTCTGCCTGTCTTTTGAACTGATTTTACCTTTTGCAAAATAAAAATCATGGTGACACAAATCTTGCAAACACACACTCAGTTTCTCCCCAAAATAGCTGCATTCTTTTATTTGGTGATTCAATACATTTTAATTCCAATAGTCACCACATAACCTAGGCACAAGATTCAGCATTGTACAAGCGAAAGATTTGACTGATTTTCTTTTCAATTGCCAAAGAGTACAATAGGTGAATTGATTAAAGGATATACTTCTGTACATAAAAATATTCATGTATTTATACAAGTGTATGGAACAGAGTTTAAAGATAATCTAACCAGAACATCACAATAAATAGGATGTGTTCCTATAGGACAGCCGAGCATGCTTTGTCAGGAGGTTGTCAAGTCTCATATTCTCAAGGTGCTTTATGATCTTCTGAGCTGGGCTCACATTTCCCTAAATAAGGGTTAGAGGTTAGTAACGCCTGGACCTGGATGCCTCTGGGGGTATTCTGCTTTTTACTTGCATCCCAGTAAGAGGAGTTTGAAGACATGATTATTTATTTTCCAAGAGTCTTTGCAACTTACCAAATTCTATCCATTTCCCAATTAACATTTGAAAAAGCAGACTGATCTAAGCTCTAGCACCATACAAGAAGGAAATACATGTATTTTTGTCAGAGCAACAATATTTTATATCATCTTTGTCCCTCTGGCTATAACAATTCTGTTTAGAAAATTTTACCAAGCTAAAAATAGTTGATCTAGGATGTCATAAAAAAGAATATTAAATACCTTTGGTAAAAATAGATATATTTAACAAGATTAGAAAAGCAAACAGTTATAATGTCAAAAGGAGACTATAAAAAATGTACACAATAAAACAAATAAACCAACTTATTAAGTGAAGATAAGGCCACTCTTCTCAGGTTTGTCTGTTCCAAACCATGCATGGAGGTCTCTTCTTCTAAATGGTAGAAATCTGATTAAGAAATATGGAATATCCAGTCTCTCCTATCAGCATGACAAGTTTAATTCATGGCAACACAGTTCCTTTTTAAAACCCATGTTGGTAGAACTTAGAACACTCTTATACATGTGACTAGAAGAAACAATCCGAGATTTCTGTGATTTTAGCCCCAGAGCACGGGGCTTAGAGTTAAGCAAGGCGACAGAACCAGGGGCTCACAGGCAGTGTTTCCTGTGCTGACATGAACCTAGGCCACATCCAGACAAGAGACACAATGCAGCCGAGGGTGCTCATAGGGACTTTGCAACTAACTAGAAATCTACAAGGTTCATTCCTTTTCCCGGCGAGGACGTTCCTCTTGTCGTGGGGCCTCATCTCCAAACAGCCGTTGCACAACCCCTAATTCTGCCCGGTGTCTCCTCTCTCAGAACACGCTGTAAATCCTGAAGATGAAAGGGCCCTGGAGCCAACAGCCGGGACTGTGGAAGGAGATAAGGCACAAGTTCCATCGCAGAGGCAGCCCTGAGCCACCGTGAGGCATTATCCCCCAGGGTTCCCCCTGCAAACGCAGTCACACTCCTCATGGTGCTCGAGGGCCACGTCCGTGAGTGACTTATGCAGCCCCCGGACGCCTGTCTTGGGTCTCAACTGAAGGACCTGAAAGGGAACAATGGAAACGACCTTTAAAATCAGGCCACGTCTGCAACTTGTGATTTCATGGACAGGAATGATTTCAGAACAGAATCTCGGGGCCCAACAATGACTTAACACATTTTAATTTCTACTCCTGAAGGCATTATGAACATATTCCCCCACCCTTCAAGAAATCACAAATGATTATCATCTTTTCATGAAAGGAAAGACCTTTTAATACCAACAATTAGGAAGGAGGCTGCTCAGAATAAACAGACTTGTGGTTGCCGAGGGAGAGAGGGACAGGTGAGGGAATGGATTGGGACTTTGGGATTAGCAGATGCAAACTAGAATATATAGAGTAGATAAACAACAATGTCCTACTGTACTGCATAGGGAACTATAGTCAATACCTTGTTATAAACCATAATGGAAAAGAATATGAAAAATAATATATATGTATATCTATAACTGAGTGACTTTGCCATACAGCAGAAATTAACACAATATTGGAAATCAACTATACTTCAATAAAATAAATTTTTAAAAAAGAATAGTCCTTACATTGAAAGATTCATCAGAGGGAATTTCACCTTCTTTAGGTGTTTTGGAAACCACTACTGAACAATCTGTTTTTCTGTTTGTTGTTTTCTTTCATTCATTTATTCACATGCTTAGCAAATATTTATCCTTGGAGCATGGCAGGCAGTACTGAGATGCTGTGAAAAGAAACCCGACCGGTCTGCAGCTGAGTCTGCTCAATTATGCTGCTCATTAACGTGCTTGGCTACACGTCAAGTTCTCTGTAAACTTGATGAGATGGATTAGATGTACTTCGTCGACAACAGCTCCGTCACAGTTAACTTTCTGCAGCTGGGTCCTACTGTGTCGTGTACAGTTGGCAAGAATAACAAGAATGCCTCTATGAAATGAAGTTATTTGCAATTTGGATGGTTGAGATTTTAAACCAGAAATACAGCAAAACAGACACTGGTACTAAACACACCCTTTTCAAACTGTGATGAAAGGATACAGCTCTGTATTCTATACATGATTCTCTGACATATTTGATAAGAACTAACTACTCAACGTATATTACATTTTAGGTCTTATAACAGAAATGACGCAAAGTTTTAGAAATTATGTGGCTTTGGCTTATGAACAGAGCACAGAATAATGTGAAGTTGTGTAGTTTGCTCTCTGAGTCTGACACAGATAACTTTGCAGAGCAACTTCTGAAAGATTCCATTCTGGAAATATTCATTAATCCAAAATGGCACAAGTCAGGTTTTACGGAGGCTTCCCAAGTTGCTCAGTGGTAAAGAACCTACCTGCCAATGCAGGAGACTCGGGTCTGGGAAGATCCCCTGGAGAAGGAAATGGCAACCCTCTCCAGTATTCTTGCCTGGATAATCCAATGGACAGAGGAGGCTGGCAGGTTACAGTTCATGGGGTCGCAAAGAGTTGGACATGACTTAGTAACTAAACAACAACACAACTGGTTTTATGACTTAGTAACTAAACAACAACTGGTTTTATGACTGTTTTACTTAAATATTTAAAAATGAAAAACAAAGAATCGTCCTCCCTTTGGTTTATCTGGTCATATCAAAGGTTAATTAGCTGACATTTTTTGAATGCTTACTGGGTACCAGGTGATCTAATAGTTTTCACATACTTTAACTCACTAGAATTCTATGAAGTAATTTATAATTATTAGCCCTATTTTAGCTTAGAGAGAATGAGTGACACAGTCACTATCTGTACTTTTGCCAAATGGGAATGATCACAACGATAGAAAATAATTTCACCAAGACCCAGAATATTACTAGTGGTATACTTTACTTACTTATTAACTTTCTTCCTAGAGAGATAAACTGCAAAGTCTTATGATAGCTATGAAAAATTGCAAACTTATGAAAAATAGTAAACTTTTAAAGTAGATTTTCTATGACATTTACAATTCTAGAGTGAAAATTATTCAGACTATTATTTTCATGTGAAACTTAATCCAGTGAGATGAATACAATATATGTGTTGGTATTGATCTCCTGCTTTTGACCAACATAAGTTGGCATGAAAACCAACTACTCGTAAGATGCTGGCACTGTGCCTTATCATCACTCTTGACAAATGGCTTCTGGAGTTAGGTCAAGTGGATTGATACACTGCAATATTGGCAATGTCTTTAATTCCTATATCCACTTATATACATTCTCCCAGTTGGCAGGGGAAAGAATGGCCATGACTGGTAAGGGTTAGTAAGACCCCCATATACAGTTCTGACAGTCTACATTACACCAGGCTACAACCCAGCAACCCTTCCTCCCTCTGCAGAGCTTACACAAGATGCAGTCACCGCATAATTGCCCCCTCTCCACCCCATCTTCATCTACCCATGCCTGTGGATATTTACAAAAGCAAAAGAATCTCATAATGTTCCAAGGGTATTCAGGTCTTGAATGTGGTGCAGATTTAATTAGTGTTCTCCCTCTTAATTCCCTTTGAAAGGCTGGACTTTAGAAGACAAAGAGAGACCTGGAAAATGACTAGCTGGTCCCAGATAATGTTAAAAAGGGTTACTGGTCTTTAGCACAGGGCTTATGATATAGGAAAAGAAATGAAGTAGAAGCATATCTCACAAAGGTGTTGAGGAAGAGACTCAAACTACAATTTTGACTGTGTGAAGAAATAATACAAGGAAATGCTAAAACTAGAGACTGTGGAGAGAACAGATCAGGCCAGAAAGACCCATCACGGAACAATGCACGTGTCCCCAGTTCCGGGTCGCACACAGCCTTGGGTGATGGGACACATTACTAGAGCAAGGCAATTGAGTGATATGATTATTTCCCTCCCCAAAAAACAGATCTACACAAGAAAAGACTATGTGTTACGAAAAATGAAACTAGATGCATGAAGATATAAACAAGATGAAAGCCCATTAGGGTGACTAAGAATAGAGGAAAGGAGCGATATGTTTGTCAGAATATCTTACGAATGTTTTTGCCAGAAAGAAAATATCCTATCTCTGGGCAAAATTCATTAAGTCTTTATTGATTATTAAGTTCAGTTCAGTTCAGTTCAGTTGCTCAGTCATGTCCAACTCTTTGCGACCCCATGAATCGTAGCATGCCAGGCCTCCCTGTCCATCACCAACTCCTGGAGTTCACTCAGACTCATGTCCATTGAGTCAGTGATGCCATCCAGCCATCTCATCCTTGGTCGTCCCCTTCTCCTCCTGCCCTCAATCCCTCCCAGCATCAAAGTCTTTTCCAATGAGTCAACTCTTCGCATGAGGTGGCCAAAGTACTGGAGTTTCAGCTTTAGCATCATTCCTTCCAAAGAACACCCAGGGCTAATCTCCTTTAGAATGGACTGGTGGATCTAATTGATTATTTGCCATAATCAAAGAATATGGCTGGACAAGGTGGAGGGGACAGAAATAAAGCTGAGTGAAAGTGTTAGTCACTCAGTTGTGTCCAACTCTTCGCAAACCCACAGACTGTAGCCCACCAAACTCCACTGTCCATGGGTTCTCCAGACAAGAATACTGGAGTAGGTAGCCATTCCATTCTCCAGGAGATCTTCCTGACCCAGGGATTAAACCTGGCTCGCCTGCATTGCAGGCAGATACTTTACTGTCTGAGTCACCAGAGAAAGCTGAGTGAGACAATCGCCAATATACGTGGACGGCTTGAAATGTGCCAGACCTCATTCTAGGTATTTGTAAGCATCAGCTCCTTGAGTCCTCATAATGAGGCGTGAAGGCTTACAGCGCACATCACAGATGAAGAAATTGAGGGGCCAGGGATTAAGCAATTAGCTCCAAGTCACACAGCCTTGGATTCCCTGCACTTGAGCAATGCATTGTAATAGGATCTTTATTCTTAGTTCTCAATTTGGGAGAAACAAATACAAAGTAATAACAGTTCTCTAACAGAAATATCTTTAAAGTTGCACACATGCAGGAGGATGAACTACAGTTATGCTGGGATTGACAGGAAACCAAAAAGGGATTCAAGAAAGTTGTAACATCTAGGTTTACACATACCTAAAGAACCCCTGTCTTGCTTTTCTGAAAAATTTGTTTTTTGGAGACAAGGAAATTAAGAAAACATTTTTTTGTTTTTGGCTAAAATGGCTTCAAATGAAGAATATCTGATTTTAGATGCAAAAGCAATAAAAATCTAATTTAATATTTTGTCAAAATATAACATTACATTTTATGATATTTTTAAGTTTGTGAAAACCCAATGAAAATATTAAAGGAAGTCAAAAGAGGGACTTATTCAGTTATATTTGTAGTGACACAAACAGATACACTTCAGCTTAATATGTAGGCAAGCTGCATAAAAGAGCTGGATGAAAGAGAGAAAAAGTAAAACTTTTTAAACTGTGTCTTTCCTTCTGCTTTGTCCATGAAGTAGAATAATCTTTAAACTGAAAACTGGACCAAGGATCACCAAAAAGAATGAAAGCCTTCACTTTAAATAAGTATCTAGATCTTGATTAATGGTATTCAATAACAATGATTTTAGAAATGTTATAAGTTATGTTTTTGAAAAAGTTCATTTATTTAGAAGTAATACTAAATTTACTAGCCTCAGAACATAGAAAGTATAAGGCTGAGAAAAATTTAGGGCTCAGGAACTATGAATTACACCAAACAATCTTCTTCATAGGCTAATTCGATTGCTAAAAAAAAATAATATCAAAGAAAATTTTATAATTCCAACAAAACATTGAAAAAATTAAGATGGGATTAGGTTGGCCACATCTGTAGCAACATGGACTAGGTGACCATATAATTATATCTGTGCACATACACATTAGAGATATTTGTGGGAAATGTACTCCATGATCTTACAACTAGATAAACAGGCACAGTTGTAAGTCTGGACATATAGGTAGCGCACACAATCAACCCCGCCTGAAGGCCGGAGATGATGAATCCATGCCCTTCTGAAGAGCAGTAGTGCCGAAGCTCTGCCCATGACCTTTCCCCAGAGAAGAATTTTACCTGAGACTTTAAAACAGATATTGCACACTCTGTGGCAACTTTCTGGATAACTCTGAAACCAATGGTATTTGAAAAGAAATTTACAAGTATAGCATGGAGGAGGATCCTCTTGATCTGAGGACTGATTCAGCAGCCCCAAAGCCTGACATGGACTCAGCATCTGATAAGCTTGTTTAGAAAAGCTCACAAGACTCCTCTGGCTTTTATAGCTCTTCACAAGTTGCGTCATAAGCCCAAGACTTGTCGGCTAAATCATGTCCCCAAATACACTTTCCTTAGTAAGTACCTGCTTTAGAAAGTTCAAAATTGAATAATTTTAGGTGGGGAATGAGTCACTCCAGTTTATCTACTACTTTAATCACATCTTTTTACGTTATACCAATCAACTCTAATATCAGTCTAATTGAGGCATTTTGACTTTAACATGTTTTAGAACAGGATCCAGTGGGCCATTCCCCTACTCCATGTCCTCATTTTGTCTTTTGTCTGTAGAAAAACTATTCAAAGAATAAATTTAACAGGAGAAGTGAGAAAATGCAGAAAGGGTAACAGTCAAGTAAAACAAAATAATAATAGTTTAGTCATTAAACAAAGTCAAAGACCTTTAGAGTTCTTCCTCAAGGGCTATAGATAGTATCCTGAGCCATATCCTTTGAGCTGTTTTCCAGACACCAGGTAAAAGAACTTAACTATATGCTCCCCACAAGTACAAGCTTATAGACTCTAGACCAGTTGGAACCAGAAGGTTAATGATATTGACTTCTGATGACCTTACCACCAACCAATCTGAAGAAAGTTCATGAGCTGAAACCATTTTCCTTACTGCATCTTTAAAAACCTTTTCCTGAAGGCCTTCAGGTGTTCAAGCCTTTTAAATGAGAACGACCTGGACTCCTTGTTTGGCACCTATAATAAACATTGTATTTCCTGCACTACAAGCTGGGTCAAAAGACTGACTTTACTGTTCAGGAGGGCAAGCAACCCAAGTTTGGTTCAGTAATAGAACTGCCATGTGAAAGGTTTTTTTCTCAACCAGATTCCCAGTTCTCAGAGTAGCAACAAAGCTATCCCCTGGGCAGAGTGGGACTGGGGTTCCTCCTGAAACAGGAATGGAGGCTGTTTATAGCATAAGGGTCTCTAGATGCATGTGGAATATGAGAGCAAGCAGTCCTACTTATTTTCCAGACTGCCAGTTTTGGATGTTATCTTCTAAAAACTGTCATCTAATAATTGTCAGAGAATAAAACCATTAGGAAAAATCGATCCTAGTTTGCATTTATGTAGGCTAAGTGTCCTGATGATTACAGCAAGTTAATAATAGACCTAGGGTAGAAATAGGGACCTTCTGTTCTGGAATTCAGTGCTTTCTTTCCATTTAGTCAACTGCCAACACAATACCAGGGAAGAGCTGGGCAGCCCTGTCACATGAGTGCAGTTTATGACATAACATATTCAGGTTACCCAACAAATGTGGGTTCTGCTGGTGTCTTCATATATAAGAAAAATCATTTCATTTATTAAGTAGATATTTATTTTGTGCCATTCTCTTATTTAGCAGAAAAAATAAAAACAAATGAAGCCATACTGAAATGAAGTTAGGAGGCAGACTTTGGTTTGGTTTTGTAAAAATTAAAGTTTGTAAAACACATTTTGTGAAGACTGAAGTTGAGCCATCAAAAAAGGATTGCTTCCTGATGTGTGAAAGCTATGTGCTGCTAGAGAGGGTGGCAGGGGGTATAACTGGGGATAATTAATAAGAATTTTAAATGTTTAAGCTCTAACATTACCAAGGCTCTGAAAACCAAAAATTACTAATATTTCCTATTGTATTTTCCTTAATTACATAGGATAAAGATAAAGAAGAATGAAGAATCCATGAAGGTTTAACATACTATTTGGGGCCACATGAATAACAGGAAGACACAATATAAAAGATGAATAATAGGAAGTATAATTATGAATATGTTCTTGGGATTTATATGTTAGCACTGTCCCAAATGGAAAAATAAACATCAAAGATCTCTTTTCTCCAAAATAGACCATAATTTACCTCCAAGTTTGTCTTTAAAATATTTTCCCTTGATATTTTGAAAAGGTGAAAATTTCATCCATTTTCCCCCATCCAGAAGAACATATTGTGTTTTTTTCTATGAGGAAAAAGTCCCCTGATCACCCGTGATTGTCCATTTGGAGGACAAGCTGTCCAAATCCTTCATGTCTGGCTTTCTGAGTTCAAGGTTCTAATTTTTTAAAGTAATAGATAAAAACAGGAACTCCTCTGTAAACCTTGGTTTGGTTTTGTTTGGTTTCCCTGAAGACGACCTCTCCTTTAAAACAATAATCCTTCTCCGATGCACTGCTTTATGATATTCTGGGACACGACCCCCAGCTGAAAGATCAGGGAAAGCAAGGGCGTCCGTACCTCGTGATACTTCTTGGTGACCTTGCTGGGGACACACTGACACTCGCTGCAGGTCTGCAGGCAGCACGCGCAGTTCCCGCCACAGCGCTTCACCAGGAGGCAGCCAGGCCAGAAGATGGTGTCGGTCCTCTTCAGCTCCTCCCGGACGGACACAGAGAAGTTGCGGGGCGTGCAGCTGTAGAGCCGCACCTCCTCCTTGAGCAGGTTCAGGTCCACCACTGCGGGGCACACAGGGAGCCAAGAGGAGGTGAGCTCTGAGCCTGATGCACTTCACTACGCTCTTTTTTTTTTTTTCTCACACAGAAATCTATTTCATGAACCATCACCTTAACAATGACCCTAATTATTTAACCAGGTCTTAGGGTGATGCAGCTTGTGCGCTGGACTTCTATTTTATGACGAACAGAGCTTACTTGTGACCCAGGGATGGTTGAGAGGTAGCATTGTGCAGAGTTGATGGAGCCAACAGAAACAGTTAAGAGCTAAACATAGGAAACTTTACAGGAAAAAATGGGCTACATCTTCTAACCTTTGGAAAAAAAGCAAATACGGGACACGTTGGAGGGAAGAATAGAATGTAAAACAAATGTTTTGATGAAAAAATAAATCCAAGTTTTAGAAGGATGACAAGCTCACGCAATGAGTGAAGAATGAAGTTTAGAAACTTGCTGGCAGAACTTGACATGAATCACAGAATGTGAAAAGGAATGAAGAAAATGAGTTTTTGAAGACAGCTGAGTGGACCAGGAATGAAAAAGAAGACACCTTTTAAGAGAGCAGGAGTTGTTGGAAAGCATTGCTTTTGGCGTGTTGATTAGTTTATGGACTTGGAAATTTAGATTAACTAGATTCCTTCAGATTTGTAGTCTCCTTTTAATGGATGAAAGTAATGTCTAAGTTACAACCATTGTCTCTATTCTTTTAGTAACTTGGTTAACTATGTTGTGCTTTATTCTTTAGAATATCTACTTATGAAGAGAAAAAAAGTATCCTTTTATTAACTGTTGCAGTAAATTCTCAAAGAACCATTGCTTTTAACTACAAGATGACATTGCCTCAGTTAAATTATATCAAAATAACATGTCACGTTTAGTATGAACTATATATAAAATATGAAGTAGTTGATAATTACTAGGATAAACATTTCTAAAATGATCTTAATTTCTGGTTTAAGGCTTTGCCTTTCCCCCTAGAAATATTCAAGTAAAAGCAATTCCAATAAAATTGAAGTTTTAATAATATATAATCCATCAGAGTTTTTTCTGTCAGTTCAGTTCAGTTCAGTCACTTAGTCATGTCCAACTCTTTGCGACCCCATGAACCCCAGCACACCAGGCCTCCCAGTCCATCACCAACTCCCACAGTTTACCCAAACTCATGTCCACTGAGTCGGTGATGCCATCTAACCATCTCATCCTTTGTCGTCCCCTTTTCCTCCTGCCTTCAATCTTTCCCAACATCAGGGTCATTTCAAATGAGTCACTTCTTTGCATCAGGTGGCCAAAATATTGGAGCTTCACCTTCAACATCAGTCCTTCCAAAGAACACCCAGAACTGATTTCCTTTAGGATGGACTGGTTTGATCTCTTTGCAGTCCGAGGGAGCCTCAAGAGTCTTCTCCAACACCACAGTTCAGAAGTATCAATTCTTCAGCGCTCAGCTTTCTTTATAGTCCAACTCTCACATCCATACATGACTACTGGAAAAACCATAACCTTGACTGGACGGATCTTTGTTGACAAAGTAATGTCTCTGCTTTTGAATATGCTATCTAGGTTGGTCATGACTTTCCTTCCAAGGAGTAAGCATCTTTTAATGTCACGGCTGCAATCACCATCTACAGTGATTTTGGAGCCCCCAAAAATAAAGTCAGCCACTGTTTTCACTGTTTCCCCATCTATTTGCCATGAAGTAACAGGACTGGATGCCATGATCTTAGACCTCTGAATGCTGAGGTTTAAGCCAACTTTTTCACTCTCCTCTTTCACTTTCATCAAGAGGCTTTTTAGTTCCTCTTCAATTTTTGTCATAAGGGTGGTGTCATCTGCACATCTGAGGTTATTGATATTTCTCTTGGCAATCTTGATTCCAGCTTGTGCTTCCTCCAGCCCAGCGATTCTCATGATGGACTCTGCAGAGAAGTTAAATAAGCAGGGTGACAATATACAGCCTTGATGTACTCCTTTTCCTATTTGGAACCAGTCTGTTGTTCCATGTCCAGTTCTAACTGCTGCTTCTTGACCTGCATACAGGTTTCTCAAGAGGCAGGTCAAATGGTCTGGTATTTCCATCTCTTTCAGAATTTTCCACATTTTCTTGTGATCCACACAGTCAAAGGCTTTGGCATAGTCAATAAAGCAGAAATAGATGTATTTCTGGAACTCTCTTGCTTTTTTGATGATCCAACGGATGTTGGCAATTTGATCTCTGGTTCCTCTGCCTTTTCTAAAACCAGCTTGAACATCTGGAATGTCATGGTTGACGCATTGCTGAAGCCTGGCTTGGAGAATTTTGAGCATTACTTTACTAGCGTTTGAGATGAGTGCAATTGTGTCGTAGTTTGAGCATTCTTTGGCATTGCCTTTCTTCGGGATTGGAATGAAAACTGACCTTTTCCAGTCCTGTGGCCACTGCTGAGTTCTCCAAATTTGCTGGCAAATTGAGTGCAGCATTTTCACAGCATCATCTTTTAGGATTTGAAATAGCTCAACTGGAATTCCATCACCTCCACTAGCTTTGTTCATAGTGATTCTTCCTAAGGCCCACTTGAGTTTGCATTCCAGGATATCTGGTTCTTGGTGAATGATCATACCACCATGGTTATCTGGGTCATGAAGATCTTTTTTGTATAGTTCTTCTGTGTATTCTTGCTACCTCTTATTAATATCTTCTGCTTCTGTTAGGTCCATACCATTTCTGTCCTTTATTGGGCCCATCTTTGCATGAAATGTTTCCTTGGTATCTCTAATTTTCTTGAAGAGATCTCTACTCTTTCCTATTCTATTGTTTTCCTCTATTTCTTTGCATTGATCACTGAGGAAGGCTTTTCTATCTCTCCTTGTTCTTTGGAACTCTGCATTCAAATGGGTATATCTTTCCTTTTCTCCTTTGTTTTTCACTTCTCTTCTTTTCACAGCTATTTGTAAGGCCTCCCCAGACAGTCATTTTGCTTTTTAGCATTTGTTTTATTAAAATTTAGGAACATTATCTAAAATATAAGAGCTATGTTAAATATATTTTCATTATTACTGACAACATCATAAATAATATTTTCTGCGCCAAAATTAACTTCAGATAATAATAATCCAGTTGTAAAAGTTAACTGACTAATATTTGAAAATATTTTAAAAATGACAAGGTAAGTAAGAATCAAATGCTTGCTTTCTTAAGCTATGTTTTACTTGTGTATGTGGTCAAGTTTTTCTAAAATGTCAAAATAAGTCAAGGTAAGTATTTTTAAGAAACACATACAAGATTCTGTATATGCAGTTGTAAATTATAAACACATGTAAACTATACAATTGACTAAAATTGGTCAAGAACAGGGAAACACCAAGGAAATGGTAATTTCATAGGTTCATTTTAGCCTCATTCAGCTAAAAATTATTTTTTCCAATTCAACAGAAAAATTACTGCTTTATTTGAGTACCTAAAGTTTTCTCTTTCATCTGAAAAATGATCCTGTGTAAGTAAAACTTTTAAATATGAAGAGGAAATGAATTCATTTTTTTAAGTGCCATTAAAGACCAACTTAGTTCTAATAAAATTAATGAGATAATTAGGTTAAGTGATGTCACCTGTTTTATCTGATTTCATTTTGCTGGACTAACAGTCTATGTACATACTGCTCTTTAACTGTCAACGCTGTATAGGAGCGTCTTTGAATCTTTTCTCTAGAAGTTAATATCTAGGCAAGAAGCGAGAAAACCTAAAACAGACACACACATGCAAAAGCCAGTTGCCAAAGTTTTTAATGCTTATTTAAGATTTATACTTCTTTAGAATGTGAATGAAGCTCTTAGCTTTCAAAGGATATTCATCTACCTCAAAGAGTTTTAAACATACTATTTCATGCAACTAGAAAATGAGACTGTATATGTTCCCTTTAAAATGTTTACTTAACCACAATAAAAGGTTAGATGGATTTCCCAAGTGAACCAAGTTATGATACCTGCTACAATGTGAAAATTTAAACAGACTTTCAACTTAGCTTCCACTCATCTATCATGTTTGACACAAAAGTCAAAAGCCCTTTTTAAGTACTAGTTAAGCCTGACTTTAAAAAAAAATGAGTTTTTCTTTTCTGTAGTAGGAAGATATGAATGAATACACTGAATTGGAGGATGAAAGGGAAAATAAAGAAACGGAAAGACATGAATGCAGTCTACTCTGGGCTAAATAAGGACTTTAAATTTAGCATATGTTATTTGAAATTTATGCTTCCTACTGCTAGGGCTTCAAACTCATCTAAGCTTCATTAAATTAAGTCATGTAACTATATTTGGTGTCACGAATTCATCAAATATTGTGTAGAATACCTAAGCCAAAAAAAAAAAAAGGGAAGAAAAACAGAGAAAGATCATGCATGAACACACACTTTTGTATAACTTTACTATTATGAAGTTTCCCTCTACAAAATATTTGTAAAGTAAACTTAGCCTTCAGATGCTTTATTTTCTTTTTGTGACTACTGAGACGATGCATGCATGAGCTTGTCTTTCTAAAGAATGAAGATGTGAAGCTTGTCATCAATGAACACTGTTTTTCTAATACCTATTTCCTTGTTCAGATTCGTAAATGTTGCAAGTTTTACTAAAAAGAACACTGGTTAAGAAAAAGAAAAAAATAAAACAAAACAAAACAAAGACAACCATGATCACATTTTACTTGGTCAGTGTTCATTCTTTTAAGACATTCAGCCCGGGGAAATTCTATGACTGTATTGCAATCTGAGGGTGGTCTTTCTAAGATGAATGTGGTAACACTGTGATATGTTTATTCTATGGAAAATCTCTTTCGATGTCTAATTAGAAGCTTTTAAACGTTTTACTCCTCGTTCCTTTGTAGAGAGACTCTGGGAAGGGAGTTGGTTTTGTCTACATAGATGTTATCCCACACCTGCATTTTAGTTTATGTAAAGTTCCAAAAATATACACTGCTTTTCTCACACTTACCGTATGCTTAAAAAGTTAATAGATTTGGCAAACTGCAAAGGGCTTCAATTTGGAAACTGTTAAACGACTATTTGAAAGATCTGGTTCAATGCTGGGTCTTTTAAATACATCCTAGCCTCTGGCCAAATCATCACTGAGTACCACATGGAGAGAAACAGGCACATGGGCATAGCTGGAGGGGAGATTTGCAGGTTCCCATCCCAAGAACAGCTGTCAAAAAACTTGATCTGAGCTCAGAACCCAGCTGACTCCCTCTGCTTCTTACAGATCCACTCAAATTTGCTAACAAAGGCTGTATTCAGGGGCGTTGCAGCCAGCCTCACAAATCTCCGTCTTCCCGTTCTTGAGCAGGAGGGAAGGGAAGTGCTGTTGGTGAGTTATTCATCAAGATCACATCTTGTAAAATATGTAACAGCTTTCAGGATCTGGACAAGATTCGGCTGCCTCTGGACAAGATTTCCAACATTGCTGAGAGGAAACCAGGGCTGCTGGCCCAGCAGAATACCATGCTGGGCAAGTCTCAACAGGATCTGCTGAGATGGAAGGTCCTGATCAGAAGGGGTGCAGCTCTAAGGAGGAAAGGGTGGGAGTAGGGTTTCTTTCTGAAGAACACGTCTGATGCAATCTGCCCCTGTGAGTTGCTCAAATTAACTAAATATTCTGCTTTCTATAGACATTCTACAGACTGTTCTTCCATTTGTAAAAGACCCTAGGTAGATTTTAAAGTATCTCACAGACTGAAACAGATTTTCTAAGGGTATTATAATTAGACAGTTGTGTTTTCATTTGTGTCTGACAGGGATGCTTTCCAATGTTAGCGTTACTAGGAAAGTTAGCAGACCTTAGAGCAAATTCTGTTACCATAATTTCTAATTTCTTGACTATGTGGAATTAACTTTAATCATCAACACTTTCACTCTTGGAAGGAGATACGCTCATATAGTCAAAAGTGATCATTTCAAACATAGTTATACAGAGAAAGAATCATCATGGTGTGAGTTCCTTTAGGGCATTATTTTGTTACAGTGATTCCTATCTTGGACACTACTAGGTCTGTTTTCTGGAAAGCCATGGTTATTTTTCATAGTATTTAGAAAAGTTGCTAGGCTTAGGAACTGGAAATGGATATAATTCTGATTCAGAAGACATGCTAGACAAAGATTTTAATAGAGCTTTCTCCTTTTCTAGCCCCAAACATGGCTCAGCAGCTATGATAATTTCTGCTAAATCTCTAATTTAATATACACCAAATATTGTTTGAATAAGCAACAATTCTTGCGAAATGTAACAGAGGACTTCATCAACATGATATTTTTGAATTAAAGAAATAACAGGCATTTTCAGCAAAAGCATCTCTTTAAATCTCCCATACGCAGTCAGAAGAGCCTCCATTTATGTGCATTTTCATTTAATATGTAAATATGCTCAAATATTAAGAAAATGGAGCATTTAACTTTATCAAGGAAGAATTTTAAACTCTACTCATTAAACGGTATGGCAGAAGAATCCGAAACATGAGCTGCTAAGAAAATTAGATGAGGTTCTAAGCTGAAGGGAGCGCTTACCTCTGGATTTTCTTCCAAACATGTAATTCTTGCCCAGCAGTTGCAAAGAAGTGGGCCTGTAGAGATCTTCTAAGTCTAATTGCCATCTGTCTGGTTCAAGATACCGAATGAGGTCTTCCAAGGTACTAAAGGCAGTGACGGCGTTATTCAGGAGGTCCAGTGGCAAGGCTGAGGCGGGCAGCGAGGACGGACTCACAGTTTCTGTGAGCTGCTGAAAGCAAAATGAAGCCAGTGTTAGGTGGACTCTGTTTTAAAAATGACAATACATGCCTTCTGGACTCAGGCACGGGGTTAGGTAGTGAGACTATGGCTGAAAACACAGGGAAGTGAAGTTTTATTCAATGTCAATGACCAGTAATAATTGATACTTTGCAAAGACTTCATGAACTTGGACGGAGTTTCTATGGAAGATTTTCAATAGGGAAGACATCCACTTTTGTTAACACAAACCATGGTGGGTGTGGGTACCTGCTGTTACACAAAATAGATGATGCCTCTGTGGTCCAGTTATGGACTTAACAATGGAAGCCTTAAAAGAGTTTATCACTTTTTCCCTTCGTTTTCCACTTTTCATCTTCCTCATTCTTGGAAATCACCCGGTGGGTTTATTAATGATTGTCAGAGGAATGAAAACTTTAATATAAAGTGATTGGTCCATGAAGAATATGAATAAATTGTAAGTGAAACACCTTTGACATTGGAGAAGAACTTGTTAATCAAGATAGGAAACATCCAAATCATAAAAGAGAACTTTGATAAATTTGCCTAAAATTTTTAAATAAGCAGAGTTAAAATACAGACACTGGGAGAATACCTTGGCAAACCACATACTTGCCACAGGATACAGAAATAAAACAAACTCAATAGAAAATGGGTAAATTCCAGACAAGAAGTTTGAATGGCCACTAGACATCATATACACAAAAGAGATACTATTTCACTTATAGGAGATTGGTGAACATTTAAAAGAAAGGATGGCCAAGGATATGACTGAATTGAAATTTCTCTGCTCTGCCTGCAGAAGTGAGTATTAATTGGCACCACTGTAGTTGATGTAACTGATGTGCACAGGATACTAGAGTTGAAGATGGATACATCCCATGTCCCTGTAATTCACTTTCGAGGTTATAGCCTTTTATTTGTGCACATGAAGTATGTGTGCAGGAATGTCAATTCATCAGTGCTGAAAAGGAGCAAATCAAAGCAGCCTAAAATGCTCAGGTATGGATTAAAATACACCATTTTTAAATGACAAGCATCAAAATAAGGCAATAATTTCAGAGAGATGTTATGGGGAGGGAGGTGGGAGGGGGGTTCATGTTTGGGAACGCATGTAAGAATTAAAGATTTTAAAATTTAAAAAATAAAAAAATAAAAAATTAAAAAATTAAAAAAATAAATTAAAGAAAAAATAATAATTTCAATAAAAGTTCAAAAGTAATATCCCCTTCCCTGGTTTTTAAAGTGGACTAAGGGTGAGGTGTGGTAGACCAGAACTGAAATCAAAATAGACAAAATAAATACAGGAGCAAATGCTCCACCTCACATTTAAAATTTATTTATTTACTTACAGAGGAAGGAAAAGGAATAGTATGAAATAAAGCATTTACATTGATGCTTATTACAGTAAAATTCATAATAACAAAAAGTTGGTAATAATCTAGACTTACGATAGTGGAATAGCTAACAACCTTGCACTCATAATCTGAAATAGTGGGACAGACACTAAAAATGAGGTTCTCTAGTAAGATGTGGAAGCAATCTAAATGTCCATTGACAGATGAATGGATAAAGAAGCTGCGGTACACATATACAGTGGAATATTACTCAGCCATGAAAAGAACAAAATACTGTTCTCTGCAGCAACATGGATAGACCTAGAGGTTGTCATACTAAGTGAAATAAATCAGACAGAGACACTCAAATGCCATATGATATCATTCATACATGGAATCTAAAAATTGATACAAATGAACATATTTACAAAACAGAAATAGGCTTACAGACATTGAAAACAAACTTATAGTTACCAAAGAGGATGAAGGATAAATTAGGAGTTTAGGGTTAATAGACACATGTCATTATATATAAACTAGATAAATAATAAGGACCTACAGTCGGTAAAGAATCTGCCTGCAGTGCAGGAGACCTGGGTTCGATCCCTGAGTTGGGAAGATCCCCTGGAGAAGGAAATGGCAACCCACTCCAGTATTCTTGCCTGGAAAATCTCATGGACAGAGGAGCCTGGTGGACTGCAGTCAATGGGGTCGCAAAGAGTCAGGCACGACTGAGCGACTAACACATACACACACTATATAGCACAGAAAACTATACTCAATATCCTGCAATAAACCATAACAGAAAAGACTATCTATCGATATATACATATATGTGTATGTATACATATACATACATATATAATTCACTTTACTATATACTAGAAACTGACATAACATTGTAAATCAAGCATACTGCAATAAAAATGAAGTCCTCTAGAATTTTTTACTAAGAAATAAATGTCTAAAGCGTAGTAAATGATAAGTAATCCAAGCTCTTTAAACTTAGCATTATTTTACCATGATTTCAACTCACATACTTTGAAACAAAACAAAAAATTAAAAATGCCTAAAACGTCAAGAGTATTCATATGCAGTTTTAATGTATATGACAACAGGTGATTTTCATTTTCTTCCTTATAACTGTGTATTTTAAGCATTTTCTATAATAAGTATGGATTCTTTTTGGAGATCAGGTAAAAATGATAACATTTGCCGTAATTAAAAAAAACACTATCATATCAGCTCTTCCTTTTCATCTTCATTACTCAGGTCTCGGGCAGAAGCTGAAAACCATGGACTATATTTAGGAGCCTGTAAATCTGTCTCCTTGTCTTCAATCTTCCCTTATTCCTTTTATCCTGTGCTGCATAACCCTGGGTTAATCTACCTAAAATAAGCTATCGCCGATCACGGGATGAATCTGGACAAATGCCTAGAGTGATTTCTCATCTGGAGGATAACATCCAAATTCCTTACCCTGTACTCAGGAGCCTCACCACCTGACCCTCACTCACCTTTCTCATTTAATCCTCCACTCATCAAAGACAAGCACATTTTGTCCCAATCAATCTAGTCTCCTTACTGACTGCTGCACATGTCATATTCCTGACCTTGACCTGTACCCTTGCTAATGCTGTTGCCCTGCTCCCGTGAGCACAACTCTGTCTTGTGATCTGCACAATAAATCTTGACCATTTATAACAGCCTTCCTTGAAACCCAACTCATCCATGAAAACTTCTCCAGTAACAGAGCCATGGCTGCCCTAAATACAGCAATTGTGTTAATCTGGAAAAGACCCCCTCTCTGGACTATCCTGGGGGCACAGGGGTTGAAAAGCAGAAGCTCCACTGTCATTCAGGAAAAAGGACATTCGTTCTCTGGGGTAGACCAGCCTCTGTTGGGACTCATAGCTTTGTGGGTCCAGAGCCCCTCTTGCCTCTGGTGGTGGTGGTAGTGGGTTTATAAAGGCTGATCAGTAGAAATGAATCTGTTGAGTTTTGCTCAACACTGATTTCATTCTTATTTTAAAGATCTACTTTCAAGAATGTCAAAATTCTGGCTCAACTATTAGCACTAAGATGTTTTCCATTATAATAACCAACTTTTAAGAGTAAAAACGAAATTTAATATATTCCTCTTTACTACCAGAATGTTTTAATTGTCTAAGAAATGAAAAATTGCTTTGACAGAGTACTACTGTGAGTTATATATAAATAAGCAATTATCTAATAAAAGTGTTCATTACTAGGTTAATATTGATGTAGTTTATAATGCGAAAAAGTTGATGCCATGTTTTTGAAAAATTTCAAACTATCGGCCAAAATGTGTATTACTCAAAGAATAACTGAGTTATGGCTCATGACTATGATGAAACAATTCAATTGTGCCAATCTACATACAGAGAATAAATGTATAGAAAGCCAACATAAAATGTATCAATATATTATTCATTAAAGTGTCAGGTTATGGATGTATATTTTAGGCAGGATATAGGATTATATATGTTCTGGAGTTGATTTATTTTGCTTCCAAGTCTGTTGGAAATGTAGTGAATTCCTTCAAGAACAATGAAAAGTTCCAACTAAAATCAGTACTGCTGAGATAAGGTTTAAAGTAGCTATACAGTAAAAGAAAAACAAAATAGTTCTGTAATGTTGGACAAACAGAACATGCACATCCTGAGTTCAATGAGGTATCTGAATATCAGTCCCCTCAAGTGACCAAGGGAACCAAACCACCTGATAAATGTTATTGCATGCAGATATTGGTGCGAAGTGTCCACACTTTTAAAGATAATTTGAAATAATGCTTAAAAAAGATAACCACACACACATGCATACATGTAGGCACACAGGGAAGTCCCCATCCAAAGAAAAAAAAAAAGAGGAGGGGGAGAATTAACTTACTTCCCCTTGGATTCAAACATTCAATCTCCGGGACAGAAGAGAGGAAGTGGTGCTTTTCTTTTTTAAGGGCTTTCTCATGACTGTCACCCACCCACTGGTTCAAGGAACATTCAGATTGTTCACTTTTGAGGTTCTGCTTTTCTAAGTAGTCCAAAGGGATTTTCAGAGAAAAGGGGGAGCAGCAGAAAAAAATGAAGTTAGAGGGAAAGATATCTTCTACCGTTTTTAATTTTTAATTTCTCCTTGAACCCAAAACTCCACTTTCTAGTACAAGCTCAGAGCCCTTCTCCCATTTTAAGTGTCTAGCAAGTTCTAATAATACCTCTGCTGTATAAAAATACCTAGAGGAGTGGGGTGGGGAGGTAGGTGTAAGGGAAGCTTAAGAGAAAGGGGACATATGTATACCTAGGTGGCTGAATCATGCTAATGTATAGCAGAAGCCATCACAATATTGTAAAGTAATTATCTTTCAATTAAAAACAAAATTAAAAAAAGACATGTTTGAGTAGAGTGGTTTGAACAGTTCCTTTAGTCACTATGGAAACAGACACCTACTTCTAGGCTTTGGATCGTGCTGAGACTACCCAGTGGATGACAATGGCCAGAAATGGTAAGCAAGAGTTTCCTGGTTTCTGTAATGTACTAGCTAAATCAATATCCCTACTTCAATAAGCCAGAAAAGGGCTTTTCTGCTATTAACTGCAGCGTTGCAGCAATAACGTGGTGGAAAACCTAATCCTATTATTGTTGTTCAGTCGCTAAGTCGTGTTCCACTCTTTGGGACTTCATGGACTATAGCACGCCAGGCTCCTCTGTCCCCCACTATCTCCTGGAGTTTGCTCAAATTCATGTTCATTGAGTCGGTGATGCTGTCTAACCATCTCATCCTCTGCTGCCTCTTTCTCCATTTGCCTTCAATCTTTCCCAATGTAGAACTTAACCCTAGCCCAGACTTTTTGGGGCACAGAACTTTGCAAAGACAGATTGTGAAAGAGGAGAAAAGAGACCTGAAATCTCTGTGCAATGAATTGTCCTGTCCAACCATTTCTAGAATGTCAGGATCATGTGTCCGGATCCTACACAAGATGAGTCTTCTCAGGTCCTCAAAGAGGTCAGTCTGAGTGGCGACATGATGTGAGCAAAGAGCCTGATGAGGAGCTACTGCGTCAGGAGAGGGAATTTCCCTCTCCTGGAGCTACTATGTCAGGAGAAGGAATTTCCACAAATACTGTAACCCATGAGAGCCTCAGTTTTCCCTTCTGTAAAGCAGGGCTGCTACACCCAGAGCCTTTAACTTTCTTTCCTCCCTTTAAATTAAGAATTCTATGTCATTGCAGGATACAAGAGAGTCCGTTTTCTCCCCACTCTCACCAACACCTCCGTCTCTTGTCTTCTTGACGATGACTGTCCTAACAGGTGTGAGGTGATAGTTTGCTGTGGCTTTGGTATGCACTTCCCAAATGGTGAGTGATGTTCAGCATCTTTTCATGTACTGTTGGCCATTTGTCTGTCTTCTTTGGAAAAATTTCTATTAAACTTCTCTGCCCATCTTAAAGTTGGATTTTTGTATTGTTTCATTGGTTACTGAGTTTCATGAGTTCTCTACACATTTTGTATATCAACACCTTCTCCAATATCTGGTATGCACATGTTTTATCCCATTTCACAGGTTGCCTTTTGATTCTGAGTAGCTTAATGGCAACCCACTCCAGTATTCTTGCCTGGAAAATCCCATGGATGGAGGAACCTGGTAGGCTACATTCCATGGGGTCGCAGTCAGACACGACCAAGTGACTTCACTTCACTTTTAATGTACAGAAGCTTTGTTTTTAGTTCAATAAAGTCCTACTTGTTTGATTTTTGCTTCAGTTGTTGTGCTTTTTGTGTCATTTTCAAAATATCCTTATGAACTGTTAGTGGGTATGTAAATTTGTTTAGCCACTACAGAAAACAGAAGGGAAGGTTAGCAAAAAATGAAAAATTGAACTGCCATTTGATCTAGCGGTTCTGGGTTTGAAAGAAGAAGAAATTTGTAGGAAGAAGTCCTTCACAGAACAGGACATTGGGACACAGACGTGCAGAAAGGAAAGCCCACTTGAAGGCACCGGGAGAAGGGGCTGTCTCCTAGCCAAGGAAAGAGGCCTTGTAAGAAACCAGTCTTGCTGACACCTTGATCTCCAACTTCCAGCTTCCAGAACTGTGAGAAAATGAATTTGAAGTTTAAGCCACCCAGCCTGTGGTACTTTGTAACAGCAGCCCTGGCAGACTAAAACACACTGTCATGGAATTGCCGACTTAATATTGATTACAGCAGCAAACAGAGGTTAATGTTATACCATGTCCATTAAGTCATTTAACAAACATTTATTAAAAAGCCCATCACGTGGGCTCTGTGAGCAAAACAGACCAAAATTCTCGCTCTTGGGAAGCTTAACGTTTACACGCCAAGTATTCTGTTTCACAGGAAAGACTTTTTCCCTTTGCCAAAACAAAGCCAAACTGAGAATTTGCTATCAAGAATCACATAAGCAACTCAACAATGTTCAAACAAATCCTGATGAGTGTGGACCATAAAAAGGGAACTTAGTAGGAAAGAACAAATGAAAAACAAATATATTTCTACTTTCATTATTGAAACATAATAGATAGCTCATGTGTTTGGATGAGGTAAGGCCCACGTGGATGGGTGTTATAAGCTCAAGACAGCAAGTTAGTTCCTCTGTTGACTTCTACAGGTTCATTTAAAAATCAGCATATTGGTGGTTTTGTATTTTGATGGCTACCTTAGATATCTTTTGCATTAATTATCATCTCTGTTTTCAGAAAAAAAAAAAAAGCTGACTTCCTATTTGGAATAGTACTATCTGAACTGCTTGTAATTCTACGATAAACACGTATCTCAAAAAAAAAAAAAAAAAAAAAGAGCTTGTCTTTTTATTAGGATTTCTCTGGCGAGCCCCATCTTAAAAATATAACATTGACAATGAACCTTCCTTGGACAAACACACACATACCAATGTTTACCTTGAGTAGCATAGCAACTGCTGCAAACGTTTAAGACCTGCAAAGATTTATGCTGCAGTTTTTCTAGCCAGGCATACAGGACATTTCAAACTGATAAGGAGCCTTCACTTCAATCATACCTGACAGAAGTATTAGGAATGCAGATTAGGTTTAATTGTTGTAGTAATTACAACACCAAAGAACAACAAAATAATCATCCAGGTAAGGGAAGAGGAAAAAGCACTCAGCCTTTTGCAGCCTTGTCTTACATCATCCAATCTCAGTTACATCATGTCAAGCTGATATATTGAGCACAGGGCTGCCTTTCAAAGAGCTTAAGAAACAGACAGTGCCTGCAGACAAAAATTTCTGCCAGGAATGACTGACGGGAGGTGCTGTAAAGACACAAGAATGCTATGGAACAATTCACTTAAACACGCTTCTTCCTCCTGCTCATATCTGAATCCATCCCCAAAGTTATCTGGGTTAGGTTTTTAAATTAGTTTTAAGCCAGCAAAGAAAATCAGATGTTTGCATTCATACTCAAGAACAGATGTTTTAATACTGGGTGAGTGATGCAGATTATATATTTAAGTGATAAATCCTCGGGAAAGTGGCCAGTTGCATTCACGTTGAGTTGTAACACTGAGCGGCTCTTACTCAGAGAGCTTGGCCATGGAATAAACCTTCGTTTGTCTACACAGCCAATCCCAGCGACCATCCAGGCTGAAAAGGGAATCATGTTTATCCTCCAGCACTTAAAAGCTGTCATTTCGAGGCTCAAACCTTGCTTTCCTGGTTTCAGGCAAACCCTGAGTTGCAGCCCTGTTCTGCCTGGGCCCAAATATGGAAAAAGAGATGGCTGGTTTTGTTGAAAACGTGAAAAAAAAAAAAGACAAATGTTTATGTTAGAAGCAGTTTCTTACTAAATTAATGGATGAGACTTACTGGCCCCATGTTCCAATCAGTGCAAAAAAGACACCACCTGACTAGACTTGCAATCACACCATTATCCCCACTCCTCCTGACCTAAAGTTCCTGGTCTATAGTCACCCCACTTAAAAGGTTTCCACCTCCTGCCAGCACCTCAGGGGGGAAGGTCCCCCAGAAACCAGGCCTTCCAAGACAGCTGACTGTAGGCTGGGGAATCGGAACAGGTTTCCACTCCTGAGGTAAAACTGTGAATTAACAGTAACAATCTAGACTGAAAGCTAGGATCCATAAGATAGTTACATAGCATTTCCACAATGGCATCGATGGGAAGCGAAAATGAAGGTTTTTTTTTTTTTTTCCTACTGTGATCTTAAAAATGATTCCTCTGAATCAAAATATGTGACAGGTCCTAAGAAGCTGAAACAACATCTAGCAGCTACTAGTGTTTGACAATAATTTCCCCCTAATCTTATTATACTGAATACTTATGGATTTGCTTATTTCAGTACTCAAGAAAGGACTAACAGAAAGGAACGTTGGATGAAAAAGAAGGCAAGCTAAGAACTGTTAAAAGAAAAACATGCCTTCCACGCAACACTTGTGCAACACAAATGAGAATCCTTAAGGCTCTTTCTTACAGAAATTTCCCTTGCAGTTAAATATTTATTCAATGAAATATTTAACAGCCATTAAGGGTAACTTGCAGAATGTTTTGTGGGGACCTAGCTGAGAAATGGCATCTATATTAGTGGATATTTTCAGTGATCTGTTCAATACACTGAATAGTCAGATAAGACCCTCAGTTCAGTTCAGTTCAGTTCAATCGCTCAGTTGTGTCTGACTCTTTGTGACCCCATGAATCACAGCACGCCAGGCCTCCCTGTCCATCACCATCTCCCGGAGTTCACTCAAACTCACATCCATTGAGTCAGGGATGCCATCCAGCCATCTCATCCTCTGTCGGCTCATTCTCCTCCTGCCCCCAATCCCTCCCAGCATCAGAGTCTTTTCCAATGAGTCAACTCTTCGCATGAGGTGGCCAAAGTACTGGAGTTTCATCTTTAGCATCATTCCTTCCAAAGAAATCCCAGGGCTGATCTCCTTCAGAATGGACTGGTTGGATCTCCTTGCAGTCCAAGGGACTCTCAAGCGTCTTCTCCAACACCACCGTTCAAATGCATCAACTCTTCAGTGCTCAGCCTTCTTCACAGTCCAACTCTCACATCCATACATGACCACAGGAAAAACCATAGCCTTGACTAGACGGACCTTAGTCGGCAAAGTAATATCTCTGCTTTTGAATATCTATCTAGGTTGGTCATAACTTTTCTTCCAAGACCCTCAACCTCATTCAAACATTGTATGGGTAGGAGATCATACTTGGGGCAAAAAAAATAGTCCAGAGTAATTTATTTTAAAATAGCTTGACAACCATGTGGAAAACAGACAGCTAGTGGGAAGCTGCTATATATAGCACAGGGAACTCAACTCAGTGCTCTGTGATGACCTAGAAGGGTGGGAAGTGGGGAAGGGAGGTTGAGGAGGGAGGGGCTGCATGTATACATACAGTCGATTACTCTACAATAGAGATTAACACAACACCGTAAAGGAAATATATTCCTTTAAAAAAATAAAATTTTTTTTACATGACTTGAAAATATAAAAAGTGTGAGCAAGTAGCTTAGACTGGGGACGGTAATAAGAAGTCCCACTTTGAGGGGAAAAATGAGAGCATCTAAAGGAAGTAATTAGCATGGATGTAAAGTATGAGAACTGTGTTGTTGGAGAAGACTGTTGCGAGTCCCTTGGACTGCGAGGAGATCAAATCAGTCAATCCTAAAGGAAATCACTCCTGAAGATTCATTGGAAGCACTGATGCTGAAGCTGAAACTACAATACTTTGGTCACCTGATACTAAAACTGACTCTTTGGAAAAGACCCTGAAGCTGCAAAAGACTGAAGGCAGGAGGAGAAGGGGACAACAGAGGATGAGATAGTTGGATGTCATCACCAACTCGATGGACATGAGTTTGAGCAAGCTCCGGGAGTTAGTGATAGACTGGGAAGCCTGGCATGCAGTAGTCCATGTGGTCACAAAGAGCTGGACACAACTGAGCGACTGAACTGAAAGTATGAGTTCTTTCAGCTGTCACCCCGACCCCTGCAGCACATTTCCTGAGTCCATCTTGACACCTGGCTCCATCCATCCTTCCCACCTGGAGAGATGAGTCTCCTGGGTCGTGCTGGCCAGGTGCTCCTAGTCACCCACCTCCAGGCTTGGACCTCACCTAACTTCTGCCTGTATTCCTTCCTTGTGTGACCTCATGGAGCTTTGCACATTCCCTGTGACTGACACACTAACACCAGCTTCCTCTTTGTAGCTAGCTTGCACCTGTAAGATATTTTCTGATAGCATGATTTACAGTAAGAAATAGAGGTTTGGTCTTCATTCTGTTTCTGTAGAGTTCCTAAAACCTTTTTAATTTCTGAGAGCAATAAGTGTGTCTTTTGCTATGTTAATGAGGTGACTCTTGGCAGCACCTAGGAGGGATTGATTGCCAGAAGAACCAACCAGGCGACTAGGGGTTTGAGTCTCTTGCCACCTCCAATGGTTTGATCGATCATGACTGTGTAATGAAGCCTCCATGAAAACCCCAAAGGGTGGGCTCAGATAGCTCTGGGGTGGCTGTCCCTGAGTTTTATCCTTTTATAATAAACTGATCATCTAGTAAGCAAAATATTTCTCTGAATTCTGTGAGCCATTATAACAAATTAACGGAATCTGAGGAGAGGGTCGTGGGGACCTCTGATATCTGGGCAGTCAGTCAGAGCACTGGTGACATCTGAAGTCACTATTGCTGTCCAAAATGGAGGAAGCTGTTGGAACCTCCCAACTGTAGCTGGTCGGTCAGAAGCCCAGGTGACAGTTTCACACACCTATAACAGTATTCTAGCTGGCCTGCCTGTTTTTGCTACAACTGGCCAGGTGCTCCTAGTCACCCACCAGGGAGAGGTCTCTACTGAAATCGTAACCTTTGTATGGTCCTTATGCTTCTTGAAACCTGCCACGCACACCCTCCTGCCATCCTTCCTTCTATCAGGGGAAAGGCACCCCTTCCTAGCCCTCCCTCAGAGGGCAGATGGTGTAAACCATGACCTCTGCTTCAAAGCAGGAGAGCCATTCCCACTAGCCCAAGAAGATGGAGCATTTCCATAGATTACACAGTGACTATGTCATTCATGTGTGTGTCTGTAGGGATCACCGTTTAAGGCATGAATGATATTACTTTTATTAGGAAATTGTAAAAGAATTGAGTAAAATAGTATAATTGAAAATTTTAATAAACAATTGAGCTATTGTACAGACTTAAAGAATTATCATATACATTTTTAATTGCACATTTCATTATCCCTGTTTTGTCAGTTTTACTCAACATAAACAATTATTTTTAAAAGTCTAGTTCCTGATTTATGCTGTTTTGAATTGTATGGAGTGAGTGATTTAGCTATTTAGTCCATGTTCATTGACACCAGGCTCAATATCCTCACAACACTGACAGTGCACATCAGAGCTTGCCCTAACCTACAGGGAACATCCTTGTTCAAACTTCTTTATATTCAGTAGCTGTTTTAGGGGAGAAATGAGCATTTAGAGCAAGTCTGGGTATGTTCATGGCTACGAATAACTCTATGCTGAGAAACTTGAAAAAAGTATAATAATGTTCATAACTAACATCTCTAGTTTCCATTTTCTGAATTCAAACTGCTTGTCTAAAAAGTCTTTAATATGAAATGAAACAAACAGAAACCCATGAAAAACGCAAAATTTCACTCATCAGGCCTACTGTGTAGCTGAAATCTTAACAACAGTATATGACAGTGTTTTAAAACAAATTTCTATAAAACAACAAATCAGCTATGGAGGAAAATACGAAGGACAATTATTTTATGGAGTGTGAGGCCATTTTCCTTTTACATTATTAATCACTCTGTGATACACCTGAAAGTGAAAGTGTTAGTCACTCAGTCATGTCTGATTCTTTGCGATCCCTTGGACTGTAGCCTGCCAGTCTCCTCTGTCCATGGAATTCTCCAGGCAAGAATACTGGAGTGGGTAGCCATTCCCTTCTCCAAGGACTCTTTCCAACCCAGGGATCAAACCTGTGTTTCCCGCACTGTGGGCAGATCCTTTACCACTGAACCACCAGGGAAGCCAATGATACAAGGTCTTCCATGACTGTCCACACATCCCAGCACTTAAAAAAAATAAAGGTATAAGCAGTTACACATTCTTTCTTTCACACCAGTCACTGCACTAAGATGAAACTGTGTTATATGGAACTCTGGGCAGGTCAAAAAAATCATGCAAGGTGGGGAAAAAAGAGAACATTTTTGTGAAAAGTTGCTACTGTTATTCCTAAACACAGCTGAAATCTTTTCCTTCTGCTGATGTCAGTGAGACATGGCTTTGAAAACGGGCAGATGAAACTAACACTGTCCTGCAAACTGTACTATATGATGCAGGTGCTTGGCAAGGATGATGGAGAAGAATAGCCACTGAGCTCCTGATGGACAAACCAATGTTCCCTGCATAAGGACTGCAACACTGTTCAAAAACTAAGTGCCTTGAAAGCAACTGTGTGTATTTCCAATCAGAAAACAAGAGGCCTAACGAAGAAAAGGAATTTGAAGACAGAAGAATTCATATCCTCTGTAGGTAGAGAGTGAGAGAGAATACCCTTCCCATAAATTGTATGGAAATAAATTATAAGAGCATTTCTGGAGGACAGTTGGATGATATTTTCCACAAGCCTTAAAAATGCCTGTTTTCTAAAATCTTATAAGTTTATGTTCAGAAGTTTATCCTAAGGAAATAATCAGAGGTACAATTCAAGAATATTGATTCAATATCAATATGATTAGAGGAAATAAAATTAAAATAAAAAATGTTCATAAGAAAGTTAAAAAAAATGTTCATAATGGGAAGATTGTTAAAAATGTGATTGTACCATTTGTGTATACAGTGGTCTATTGTACTGTCAATTTTTCAGTGTGCGTAGCACTATGTAGAAATGAGCCCTGACAGCATGGGGCTATGACGGCCCCTGTGAGCTAAGCCGTAAAACAAAACAGAATTGACATCACGAACAGTCTGAGACTGGAGAACAGCCAGCCTGAGACTTCCTCTGTGTTCCCTAATTTAAGGTTAATAAACCTCTAGAAGTAGCCGCTTTGGTCATCACTCTGAGAAGCAGGGCACCTTCCAGATGCATTTCCCTTCTTTAACGGGAACATCTGGCCTTAAGTAACTGGGTTACTGGACAGCTATGTCTGGCAAGTGAGAAGGGCTGAGAGTTACTTGGAAAAGGCAACAGGGACTTCTCCCTGGTGGCTCCGTGGTTAATATGTCACTCTTCCAGTGTTGGGGGTGGGTGTTCGATCCCTGGTCAGGGAACTAGGATTCTGTATGCAGCCTGACAAGGCCAAAAATATAGAAAAAATTTTAAAAAAAGTTATTTTAGAAAATGCAACAATCACATGTATACAAAATGCAAAACTCTTCCAACCAGAGTCAACTCATTGGATCATAAAAAACAAAAAAACAAAACACATTATTTTCTTCATGGAGAAATACCAGACTTTCTAGGATACTCAGAAGAGGCCAAGTGACAATTGGGTTTATTAAAGATCAGGGTACATGATTAGGTATCTTCCCACACGTTTTCTGTCTTGTCCTTATCCTGTCCCTTCACTCTGCCACCCTTTGCCCTAAGTATCTTGTGCTCTGGAACCATCTTTACTCTCTTCATCTCTACCTCCTTCTCTAAAAATTCTCATTCTTTCAGCTGATTTCAACAAGGCTACTGAGGGGGTAATGCCGAAACTAAAACTGTTACAGTATAGAAAAGTAGACACATCCACAACTAATAGGATCTTAATTATTCAAATAAGATAATACATATAGTCATTCAATTATTTTTATTTGATAATTCTGGCAAATAAAAGCTATGACCAACCTAGACAGCATATTAAAAGAAGAGACATTACTTTGCCAACAAAGGTCCATCTAGTCAAAGCTATGGTTTTTCCAGTGGTCATGTATGGATCTGAGAGTTGGACTATAAAGAAAGCTGAGTGCTGAAGAATTGATGATTTTGAACTGTAATGTTGGAGAAGACTCTTGAGAGTCCCTTGGACTTCAAGGAGATCAAACCAGTCCATCCTAAAGGAAATCAGTCCTGAATATTGGATGGACTGATGTTGAAGCTGAAGCTCGGATACTTTGGCCACCTGATGCAAAGAAAAGACCCTGATGCTGGGAAAAATTGAAGGCAGGAGGAGAAGGGGACGACAGAGGATGAGATGGTTGGATGGCATCGCCGACTCGATGGACAGGAGTTTGAGCAAGCTCCGAAAGTTGGTGATGGACAAGGAAGCCTGGCGTGCTGTAATTCATGATGTTGCAAAGAGTCGGACATGACTGAGCGACTGAACTGGCTGAACTGAATTCTAGCAGCCCAGGTGGGGAGCCACTGGAGAGTTTCAAGCAGAGCCATGTTATTATTTGAATATACCTGGAAAGGGTTAGCTCACTGCTGTGCTGAAAGCAGACTTCAGGAGAGTACTTGGGAGTAATTCCATAATTCAAATGGAAAGGCTGAGAAGGCAGTTGGATATTCAAGAAAGGATCTCAGGTTAGATACAGGGGCTGGATAAATTTCTGAGCCAAAGAAGCCATGCAACCAGCTGAGCTTGCAAGATGAATGAATGTTGATGAGGAAGAGATGAGCACCATTAGTTCCAAGCCTGGATAAAGAGGTCTTGATTAAAAATGGGAATGACCCTAGCGATGCTCCCATAATTCCATGTCCAAGAGAGAAGGAGGAAGCAGTAAAGGGGACCGAGGTGGGAGGAAACTGGAAACAGTGTAATGAAGAGGTGGATAAAGTACAGCAGGAGGAGATACAGGGTGAGCTCTGTCCAACACTGATGACGGGTGTGATCAGAGAATCAGACACTTGACTTAGCCATACGTGTACTACATCATTTTATATACAAACTCAAGTTGAGCATCCTCAGATTTTGGTACCCAAGGCAGTCCTGGACCAGTCCCATAGGATTCCGAGGGACATCTGTGTGCATTCATTGGAGACATTACAGGCATGATTTTGGTAGGGAGGGGTGGGAACACAAAGCTTTGCAAGCGTGAGTTTAGAAGAGAATAAAATCAGAGAGATTGGAGAGAGCAAACACAAAGCACAGTTTTGCGGAGTCACTGAGTGGAGAGCAGAGGGCAGGCGCAGCGGTTGGATGAGAATGTGGGATCAGGAGAAGGAGAAATAATAGTCTGTTTGTATGCTAAGGGACACGTGCCAATAAAAGGTAAAAAAAAAAAATTAAGACAGTGCAGGAGAGGGAGACAGGGAGCTGGAGCCCCACTAAGTAGATGCAGACAAAAGGAAATAGGAATGAGGCAGGCAGGCATGCGGGCAGGTCAGATTTTCTGGGCTAGGTGGGTAAAGAGCAGGATGAGAGCTTATGATTGCTGGCATTGTCCTTATGAAACAGTAAGCAAAAGCATCATCTGTGAGTTAGGATGGGAAAAATGATGCTCAAACTTTGATGAGACGGAAGTATCATCCAGTAGAGTTGTGGAGAGTGGGAGGAAGGGCAGGCAAAGAGGCTGTAGAATGACTTTGCGAGTCCAATAGAAGCTGTGAAACTAACATAAGTGCACAGATGATCCTACTAAGACAACTAAGTTAGGAAGAGAAAAACAAATGCCATGTGATAACACTTACCTGTGGAATCGAAAATACGACACAAATAAACAGAGGGTGTGTGCTCAGTTGTGTCCCACTCTTTGCGACCTCATGAACTGTAGCTTGCCAGGCTCCTCTGTCCGTGGGATTTACCCTGGCAAGAATACTGGAGTGGGCTGCCATTTCCTCCTCCAGGGGGATCATCCTGACCCAGGAATCGAACCTGCATCTTCCGCATCCCCTGCACTGCAGGCAGAATCTTTATCACTGAGTCACCCAAACAGAAACAGACTCATAGACATAGAGAACAGGTTCGTGGTTGCCAAGGGGGAGGAGAGGCGGGGGAGGGATGGAGTGGAAGTTTGGGATTAGCAGATGCAAACAATTACATATAGAATGGAGAAACACCAAGGTCCAACTGGACAGCACAGAATATTCAATATTCTGTGATGAATCATAATGGGAAAGAATACAAAAAAGAATGTATACACACACACACACATATATAACTGAATCATTTTGCTGTATAGCAGAAATTAACAAAAAATTATAAATCAACCATACTTCAATAAAATCCAAAAACAAACAAACAAAAAAAACCCCGCAGATTCATGTCAATGTATGGCAAAACCAATACAGTATTGTAAAGTAAAAAAAAAAAAAATAAATAAATAAAATAAATAAAATAAAATGAAAAAAAAAAAAAACAGAAAAAATAAAATAAAATAAAAAGCGTGATCAGTCAGAATAACAGCAGAGTTTCCTCCTGCACTCCACTTAGAGTGGGGAGGCAGTGTGATTTTGTGGTTGAGTATTTCTAGAACATTCTTAAGTCAGGTACATTTGCAAATGTCTCAGAGAAGGAGACCCACACATAAGGGGTCAAAACAGGCAAATGCTGGGGTGGCAGGGGCAGAAACCAGTCCAGAGCAAATACTGAGCACAGAATGAGACAAAGAAACCGTGAGCTCAGGGAAGAAACTTGCAGGTCCAGAGAAAATCACTGGATCCTTCAAGGAGCTCTGAACTTCCAGAATGTTTCTGCTGAGAAACTTTAAGAACTTGACTATGATTCAGCAAAAGTCAATGCTAATCTATTGCAGAGATTTCTGATGACAATCTGATAATTTTTTTTTTTTTATAAAAAGACATATAGTATCAGAAACTCAGCCAGCCAACTCCTTAACTAAATTGGGCTAACATTAAGTCATCACTGTAAATCCAATGTTATCTTTTGTTCAATGTGAACAAAATGCTGAAATTAAACTTCTAATTTTAATAATTTTCTAACCAATTAGCTTCAAAGATGGGTATTTGGTTAAAAGTATGGGTGAGTTTCATGAGGAACCTGAAACTCTGACTATAAGCACTGTAACTTCAGATAAATCAGCTTTAAAGGCATACAGTTAAGCCTAACCACATGAATATTCATGCAATGAATATGATGCCACTTTTTTTTCTGCTGTTTCACAAATGGTTACTTTAGAATGATTTATCTTTCTAAATGTCTTTCCTATTCACTGATGTGGAAATACATTCCGAATTCTGATGATTTTATGCAGAATATATGGAAATAATTACAGAGCAGTGTGAACAGAACTGTGGTTTTAGATGCTCCGATCAGCTGTGGTTTCAGCTTGTGCTGCTGAGACTTACAGTCTAGGAAGTGGTTAGTTTTGTTTTGGGGTTGAAAGTACAGAATTATATATTTGTTGACACTGGGCTAACCCCTTTCTCTGATATTCAGAGCATGGCATAATCCTGTATCCACTGAGTAAGGCAGTTTCTCGGTGAATTTTGGCAATACTTGGGTTTGACTGAGTGGACTGCTGCCACACGAGAGCACGGATTTCCTGTGCTAGTCAAGCTGGATGATGCTGGTCAGATGTGAGGATTTCCCTTTAACCCAACACAGACTGTGAACAGAAAAACAGAACCTGAAATAGCTATCCAGAAAAGAAAATTTAAAAATGACCATGTTGCATCTGACATGCCTTTAAAAAATCCAAGCTACAAGGCCTCAACAATGAATTTTCTGTTTTTAAATAAAGAATATAGTAACAGCTGCTGGTGCTGAAGCTGAAGCTCCAATACCTTCCCCACCTGATGTGAAGAACCAACTCACTGGAAAACATCCTGAGGTTGGGAAAGATAGAACGGAAAGCAAAAGGAAAAGAGGTGGCAGAAGATGAGCTGGTTAGATAGCATCACCAACTCAGTGGACATGAATTTGAGCAAACTCCAGGAAATGGTGAAGATCAGGGGAGCCTGTCATGTTTCAGTCCATAGGATCACAAAGAGCTGGACACAAATTAGCAACTGAACAATAACAACAACAACTACAATAACAAGAACTTTAGGAAAGGAAAAGCAAAACAGAAGAAAGTGAAAAAATGAGCCAAAATGAATGAATGAATAAGGGTTATTTAAAGTAACGTTTGAGTTCTAAAGAACTCATTCACACATTAATCGGGGGGGCATCTGAAAATCTGCTAAATACAAAGCAATGCCAACAAAGATTTTATAGAAGTGAAATAAATAAATCCAATAGCACAAGAGACAACCCGACACATGGACATCACCAGATGGTCAATACTGAAATGAGACTCATGTTCTTTGCAGCCAAAGATGGAAACGCTCTATACAGTCAGCAGAAACAAGACCTGGAATTGGCAGTGGCTTAGATCATCAGCTTCTTATTGCAAATTTCAGATTTAAATTCAAGAAAGTAGGGGAAACCACTAGGCCATTCATGTATGACCTAAATCAAATCTCATGATTATTCAGTGGAGGTGAGGAATAGATTCAAAAGATTAGATCTAGTAGTCAGCATGCCTTAAAATCTATGGACGGAGGTTTATACTGTTGTACAGGAGGCAGTAACCAAAACCACCCCAGAGAAAAAGAAAGGCAAGAAGGCACAAGAACTACAAATAGATGAGGAAAGAAGAGAAGTGAAAGGCAAGGGAGAAAGAGAAAGATATACGAACTGAATGCAGAGTTCCAGAAAAGAGCAAAGAGCGATAAGAAGGCCTTCTTCAATGAACAATGTAAAGAAATAGAAGAAAACTATAGAAAGGAAAGACAAGCGATCACTTCAAGAATATTGGAGCTATCAAGGGAACATTTCAAGCAAGGATGGGCATGATAAATGAAACTGTAAGGACTTAACAGAAGTAGAAGAGATTAAGAAGAGGAGACAAAAGTACACAGATGAACTATTAAAAAAAAAAAAAAGGTCTTTATGACCCAGATAACCATAATGGTGTGGTCACTCACCTAGAGCCAGACATCCTGCAGTGTGAAGTCAAGTGGATCTTAGAAAGCATTACTATGAACAAAGCTAGTGGAGGTGATGGAATTCCAACTGAGCTATTTCAAATCCTGAAAGATGACGCTGCAAAAGTGCTGCAGTCACATGTCAGCCAATTTGGGAAACTCAGCAGTGGTCACAGGACTGAAGAAGGTCAGTTTTCATTCCAATCGCAAAGAAAGGAACAGCCAAAGAACGTTCAAACTACTGTACAATTGTGCTCGTTTCACATGCTAGCAAAGTTATGCTCAAAATCCTTCAAGTCAGACTTCAGCAGTACATGAGCCGAGAACTTCCAGATGGACAAGGTGGGTTTCAAAGAGGCAGAAAAACCAGGGGTCAAATTGCCAACACCTGCTGGATGATAGAGAAAGCAAGGGAATTTCAGAAAAATATCTACTTCTGCTTCATTGATTATGGTAAAGTCTTTGTGCGGATTGCAACAAATTGTGGAAAACTCTTGGGAGATGAGAGTACCAGACCACCTTACCTGTCTCCTGAGAAACCTGTATGTGGGTCAAGAAGCAACAGTTAGACCTGGATATGGAACAACTGACTGGTTCAAAACTGGGAAAGGAGTATGACAAGGTTGTATACTGTCACTTTGCTTATTTAAACTAGAGGCAGAGGATATAATGTGGAATGCTAGGCTGGGTGAATCACAAGCTGGAATAAAGATCACCAGGAGAGATATCAACAACCTCAGATATGCAGATGATACCACTCTAGTGGCAGGAGAGTGAAGAGGAACTGAAGAGCCTCTTGTTGAGGGTGAAAGAGTCAGTGCATGGCAAAACTCACTACAATGTTGTACAGTAATTAGCCTCCAATTAAAATAAATAAATAAATAACAACTAAAAGAAAAAAAAAAAAAGGTGGCTTGAATCTCCATATTAAAGAACTAAGATCATGGCATCTGGTTCTATCACTTCATGGTAAGGAGATGGTAAAAACAAGGAGGCAGTGACAGACTGTATTCTCTTAGGCTCTAAAATCACTGCAGATGGTTATTGCAGCCATGAAATTAAAAGATCCTCGCTCCTTGGAAGAAAAGCTGTGACAAACCTAGACAGTGTACTAAAAATCAGACATCACTTTGCCAACAAATGTCTGTATAGTCAAAGGTATGGTTTTTCCAGTAGTCATATAGGGATGTGAGAATTGGATGATTAAGAAGGCTGAGCACTGAAGAACTGATGCTTTCTAATAGTGGTGTTGAAGACTCTTGAGAGTTCTTTGGATTGTATGAGATCAAACCAGTCAATCCTAAAGGAAATCAACCCTGAATATTCACTGGAGGGACTGATGCTGAGGCTGAAGTTGCAATACTTTGGCCAGCTGATAAAAAGAGCTGACTCATTAGAAAATATTCTGATTCTGGGAAATACTGAAGGCAAAAGGAGAAGAGAGGGCAGAGTGTGTGGTAGTTAGATGGCATCACTGATTCAATAGACATGAATTTGAGCACACTCTGGGAGATGGTAAAGGACAAGGAAGCCTGGTGCATTGTAGTCACGGGGTCACAAAGAGTTAGACATGACTTAGCAACTGAAGATTAAGAGCAACATTTAGTCTTATATAATTCCCAACAGAATTGTTCTAAAAGTAATAAAAATGTTAGCATTGGTAACTTTACGTAGATGCACTACAAAGGCAACTCTTAAAACATTAAAAACACATAGAAAAGAATGAAACTTAGTCATTTGAAGTTCTATGGATGAATCTAGACTCTGTCACACAGAATCAACCAAGTCAGAAATAGAAGAACAAATATATTTACACATGTATGGGATACAGAAAAATGATATTGGTGAACCTGTCTGCAGAGTAGAAATGGAGACACAGTCATAGAGAACAGACATGTGGGCCCAGTGGGTGAAGGAAAGGGTGGGATGATTTGAGAGAGCATTGAAATATATACATTACCATGCGTGAAACATAGCTAGTGGGAAGTTACAGGATAGCATATGGAGCTCAGCTCCATGCTCTGTAATGACCTGGAGAGGTGGGGTGGGATCGGGGGCGGTAGGAAGGCTCAAGAGGGCGGGGATATATGGATAAATATATGGCTTACTCACGTTGCGCACCAGAAACTAACACAACATTGTAAAGTAACTATTTTCCAATAGAAAACAATTATATCCCAATAAAAAATGGTAAAAAACAAAAACAAGCCAGAAAAACTTCCATGTACGCATTAGGTGATACATGTAGGTATGGTAGCAACAAGGGCCTGAGGGCATCATCTCCATTTGGCCATCAACTGTTAAATCTATTCTTGGAAGGCCTGCAAATTTTGATATGCCTAATGAAATCCAAATGTTTATTATTCATGGAGATAAAAAGGGGTATATGAAAAGTACTTTCACCATGGCTAACATTTGTAAATATGTTCTGTCAATCCCAAAGGTTGAGGAAAAAATTCTAGTGTCTTTGCTCATACTCAAAACAAATGTGACAGCAAACGGAAATTCTTAATGTTCTCAAAGTAGAGCACTGGGGATGCATAGGTAGGTAGGAAACTGATGAAATAAGTATTAATTTCTATATGATTTACACATGGATGAAATGCAGATTTAACTGGAGCCATAATCCAAACACAGAAAGAAAAATACAATTATATTAACACAAATTAGAGTAAGAATAAATGACAATATCTGTGGGATACTTGAGACAATTTGAAATTAATTAATACCTAAAAGTCACACTCCATGCAAAATATTTTGGTTTACTTATTTAACATATATCCCAAAGACATTGTTTTAAAAGTAATAAAACATATTAATAATGGTCATCTTACACAGATGCAATACAAAGTTTAACATCACAGAAAAGAAGATTGAAGAACAAAACCCAACATGTCAGAATCAGAAAACCTAAGATGAGCAGGAAAACAAGAGCATGCATGAGCAGAGACATAATTTGAAACTGAAGCACCTTCCAAGCAAAACGTCTCAATTGAGTGACAAAATTATTTTACCAAAAATGCTTTATCTTCAGGCAGAAGTGTCATTAATACACAAAGAGTAAATACCACAAAAGGCCCCATTTCGTGTTGTGTGCACAGCTCAGGAAGCCCAGAGACTTGTCTAAACCATGAAACATAGGTTTCCAAAAGCTTTCATCTCTGTTTCCAGTTAGTCAGTCACAGAGAACCAATTCACACCCTGCCTTTATGAGTTGGCCCTGAGATGACTTCCCATCCGAGCTCCAGCCTCTTCTTTGGTGTCACTGAATATGCAGAGAGCTGGAGGGTGTGCAGGAAGTGATATCTTACTCCTGTACTGATGGCTGCCAGCACTACACAGTCATGGGGAACAGGTGGGTTCGGGGCTGCTGACTCAGAAACCATTACATGAACTCTTAATTCCTGCATTAGAAGACGGATGAGTTCTTCAAAAGCCAAGTGCAAAACCAAACTAACAGTGTATCATCACAAACAAGCTGTCTATTTTAATATCACAAACTACAGGGAGGCATTCACTTTATAGTTTCTATTCAAGGCATTTCTGAAAAGTCACGAACAAGCACAAGTTTGCAAAGGAATAAGTTTTCCACAGGTCAACACTGATGAAAGACCTCAAATCTGGATTTCCAGAAATCCATTTTACGTTTTGCAGGATATCATGGAAAGAGTTCTTCAATATCAATTTTGGAGACTTTAAGAATGAATTATTATATATTTTAGCACAGTATGGTATTTTCCCAGAAAGATGAGAAAAATGGTCCAAAGCCATACACTCCCATCTACAGATAATGCATCTTTTACAATCAGGTCAGATGTCTCAAACTCAAGTTGTGGCATGTTCAGTGAGTTGTGAAACTGATTTAGTACATTTAATCCAGCATTCTTAAACAATAAAGAAACAGAAAAGGTATTATAACAATGATTTCATATATTGAGGTTAAGTATTATTTCATAATACAAAAATGTACATACACATATACTTTAAAATGTGATTGTGCGTGTGCACCCCGTGCTTGCATTCAAGACTGAAAAGTTTAACATATACCGACCTAAGGAGAGAATAGCTTGGAATCAGATCATGCCAGAAAATGTGACCTTAAAATAACACCTTTGTTGATGACTGCACGCTAGACACTGAGCTAACCATTTGACATTTAATCCTCAACCAGGCTGTAAGGCAGAAACCTCCCTCATTCTCCTTCGGCAGGTGGGAAAGCTTGCCTAGGGTGATGAAGGCAATTAGTACAGGACTGAGAATTCAAGCCAGACCTGCAACACTCAGATCTGTCATCACAGAAGCCCCTTGCAGTGAGTCCCCAGGAAAAACATCTCAGTCAAGGTGGTAATCTGGAATCTAAGGACACGTGAGGAGCACCAGGAAGACAGAGGAGTAAACACTCCCGCTAAGACAGATGATTCAAAACTTTGTGCCATAAAACTTTGTTCCAGCCCAGCATTCATGACTTGTATTCTGTGGGGGTTATGCCAATTCACAAGCAAAATAAACCAGAGCTCATTTGAAGCTGCATATCTTCAGCCTGATTTGTTTACAGCCACAAGGAGACTGATATACCAGTGGGGGGAGAGTAGGAGGGGATAGATAAAGCTCAGTTGCTTCTAGTTTACAGACTCAATCACCCTTTCCCTTAGCACAAGGAGATGGGCAACTCAGAGCACATCTTATGCTAGAGGGTCATATGATACTTTAGAAAGTAGAATACTTAGTTTTGAAGTAAGGAGTCAGGTTAAGTTAAAAAAGGGTTAAAAAACAAAAATGAAAGAATGGTACAGGGTGGGAAAGTATAGACATTCACAAATATTAAGTTTTGAAAATAACAGAAGTCAAGCAGTTGTTTATGATAAGGAGCATTTAGGAAGAAAGAAAGGAAAGAAGGAGGAAGAAAGAAAGGCAAAAGGAAGGAAGGAAGGGAAAGAGAGAGGGAAGGGGGAAAGCAGGGAGGCGAGAGGGAGAAAGGAAGAAAAGGGAAGCCTGCTCTTCCATTACTTCGGTGAATATCTATCAATTTTTCATAAGTCATTTAACTTTTTCAATGATATAAAAACATCTCTTCCTAAATTTTCATCTGAAGTTCTCTATAAAGGACAGCTCACTGTAGAAAACTCACTCTTTCAAGCTAAGTAACTTGCAGATGCCACGTTATTCTCTGCAGTTTGAAAAACAGTGAAGCAAAATCACAGGAAATATTGCAGATGAGAAAAAAAAATTTCTACAGTGTGCCTGGCATATCATTCCCACTTTGATAGACAAACAAAGGCACAGTTACCAGCAATCTTTCTACTGGCCACACACACTTAAGTTAAAATTTCCCAGTGACAACTTTAAGGCAGTATCAATATCAAAAGTGAACCAAGGACAGGAGTCCTCATCTCAGCTGACCTTCACTGAACTGACCTCCTGGTGTAGGTGACTTTCCTATCGCACAAAGCATACTGGCTGATGACTCCAAGAGTTCCGAGGGCTCACTGAATGCTAATGGCATCCTTTCTGCTCACAAGAGGTGGTGATGGTGGTGGGGGAGTTTATGCCTACCAAGAGATGGCTGTATCATTACCCAAACTACTGCTATCAGCACTATTTGTTTCTGTAACACTCCTAATTTAAATATTATGTAACCCAATCAAACAGGGCCTCTTTGAAACATAGATGCTTCCCAAGGATACCAACCAAAATGAGTTACTATACAAAGGTGCTGTTCAAGCAGATGTGAGAGAGAAAACTGTAACATTTAGGATGGAAAACCTTCCAACATCTTGTTAGACTTCTGCCTTGAGATTGCTTTGAAAGCTATCTTTGACTTCTCATTTTTACTTAATGATACCCAAACTGGAAGTCAATATTCAGGCATTATACCTATGATTTCTGAAAGAAATATAATAAGATTTCAAGTAGCACTGTGTGTATGGGCTAAGTTCCTCAGTTGTGTTCGACTCTCGTGAACCCACGGGCTGTAGCCTGCCAGGCTCCTCTGTCCGTGAGATTCTCCAGGCAAGAATACTGGAGTGGGTTGCCACGACCTCCTCCAGGGGGATCTTCCCAACTCAGGGATCCAACCCATGTCTCTTGCGTCTCTTGCACTGGCAGGTGGATTATTTACCACTAGCTCAACCTGGGAAGCCCTACTTAAAGAAAAGTGAAGTGAAGTGAAAGCCACTCAGTCATCGCCAACCCTTTGCGACCCCATGGGCAATATAGTTCGTGGAATTTTCCAGGCCAGAATACTGGAGTGGGTAGCCTTTCCATTCTCCAGGGGATCTTCCCAACTCAGGGATCAAATCCAGGTCTCCCGCATTGCAGGTGGATTTTTTACCAGCTGAGCCACAAGGGAAGCCCACTTAAAGAAAAGGTCTGGATTTAAATAAAAAGCAGTGAAATTAAAATTAAATGCTTGCAGGATAAACAGTAAGGTCCTATTGTATAACGAAGGGAACTATATTCATATCCTGTAAAAAAACACAATGTATATGAAAAAGTATATATGTAAATATACATATGTTATGTATATGTGTACATAAGTGAGTCATTTTGCTATACACCAGAAACTAAAGCTGTTGTTCATTCACTAAGTCATGTCCAGCTCTTTGCAACCATAACACTCCAGACTCCTCTGTCCTCCACTATCTCCTGGAGACTAATATGTCACAAATCAATTACATTTCATTAAAATACATTTTAAAAAATTCAAATATTAAAGTTGATGTATATCATTGTTAGGACTCTCCTCCTGACTTCTGTATCAACTAATAGATGAACTATCAGGCCCCACTGAGTTCGTGAGCTGGAGTCCATGGAATTCTAAACTTAAAATATAGCTGGAAATTATCATGCGCTACTATATTTTGCTTCCATAGTAGTTTAACTTTTGCATATTGTACAGTTATATTTACAATGTAAATCCTCCCACATACCATACCTGTTGGAACCAAATCACACAGATTTTGCATGAGAAGAGACCTAGTAGCACTGAAGTCATCAATCTCTTCTGCAGCGATGAAAGGCTTTTAAAGCAATCAGTTCTGAGTCTTGACATCAGTTTAAAGCTGCAGATTATATCTTGAGCTCTCAGCATCCTAAAACTTCATTAATCTCTGTCTCAGGGGCAGCAGAGCCTTATTCACGAATTAATTTACAGTGACTATTTACATTTCACACATTCACTCTGAATCCCACATCAAGGAGGGGTGATTTGTGGTATTGCTTTTGGTTTTATAAGCTTTATTCTATGATAGACGTTCTACTCTACACTACAGAATTCTGCACCAAACTACAGAATTTCAGATGAAGATTTCAGATCACCTAGCTCAGAATAGAAATCCTTCTCATGATCGCAGCTGATAATCTGAAGCCATGTCGTGATGCAAAAGTGTATGCTCTTTCTTGATTGAGTCATTTAAAAAAACTATGTATTAAACAAACATCCTTTTAACTTTCATTTCTAGAAGTCTTTTTGTATAACACTGTTATTAATACCTTCTACAGTACCGTGTATTTTTATTCCAAAATTTCTTTCTGAGGTTGGTGGGCTGTGTCAGTGTCACTTTCTGGGCTGTGATATGCTTCTACGTACAGTCATGCAAAATGCTACAACATGTATAATATCATGTAAGAAACGCATCACCAGTCTAGGTTTGATGCAGGATGCAGGATGCTTGGGCCTGGGGCACTGAGATCACCCAGAGAGATGGTACGGGGAGGGAGGTGGGAGCGGGGTTCAGGATTGGGAACACGTGTACACCAGCGGCGGATTCATGTTGATGTATGGCAAAACCAACACAGTATTGTAAAGTAAAATAAAGTAAAATTAAAAAAAAAAATGCTACCTTTAGGGAAAACCAGGTGAAGAGATCTTTCTCACAGATGAATGTCAGCTTACAATTATTTCAAAATAGAATGTTCAAATTCTTATTGAACAAAAGTTGATTAGGAGATAACACTATGGTTGAAATTCATGAGCTTTTTTTTTTTTTTTCTGTTGCTTTCCTCTGAATCTTAGGTAAGCTTCATTCTTTCTGGGTATACTCCCTCACAGGGAAAATGAGAATCTCTTCTCATAGTTATTATAAAGAATAAATGAGAGGACACATATCAAGAACCCAATATAGTAGCAGATATTAAATAAATGGTTCATACTACTGTTATTTATGTCAGTAGGCTGGAGTGTTTTAAATCAGCTTTTATACAAAGTTACAGTTAAAATACAAAATTCCATGTATCTTCAGGTCAAAGGACTGAACCCTTACTTAAGCCAAATTGCCACAGCCTCACAATACAGATAAAGAAGGGAAAACTAGACGCACAAGGGCACGACAACACAGAGGCCAAGATGGTGCTTTCAGAGAGTTAATTTACTTAATTGCTCAAATATGGAATAATGCTGCAGCATTCTCGCCAAATACACTGTGGCAAAGCCAGGGGCAATAGTGAAGGCTTTTTATGGAACAAGGAGTTCTAGTGGAAGAGCATGATGCCAGGATCTGGGAAGACCAACTGAAATACACAGCACAAATGCACAATTCTCAGTCCATACTGGTACTGCCACCATTACAGACCTCCGCGGAGTTCCACAAGGTGAGTGAGCAGCATATAAACACTAAATTCAGGGCAGTCAGATCCCCGCAGAAGACCAAGGCTAAAAGGGATCCCTCAATGTTAACAAAACACTGCAGCCTGGGTGGATTCAGGAGATCCTTTCATTACTTTTACCAGTAATAGGCTTAGAATACCACAAAACATCACTCATCATATTCGAAAAGGAAAGGAGAATATTTCCGTCAGAATGTTTGAGATGACTTCTAAAGACTCTCGTCCAAAGGACCTGTCATCTCTTTCCACATTGCCTCACTCAAGCATTGGAAGTCAAGTCTGAGCACGCAGTGTCTTTCTGTCTCTGGAATAATTTGGTGTCTTTCACGTGACTCTTCCTAAAACAACTCATTATACTTAATGCTATTTCATTAACTTATACTCAGCAGGAAAATGCCTTTTTCAAGCTCTATCAGAATGTTATTCTTCTGGAAAAAGGCATTTCCTCTCAAGTGGTGCTATGAAATTTATAAGCACAATTTTAGACGTAGTATTAGAACATTTGCACAAGCTGACTTGGAGCTATCCATGTTTATTTCCTCTATCTTAGATTTTATTTTAGAGCCTTGGATAATTGCCACTTCAATGCCTTTCTTATTATTCTCTCAAAGGGAAAAAAAAAAGTTTTTAAATGGAAACCTTAGCTTTCTTAAGCAAACCTGCTTTAGAAGTACTTAAGATAATTCATATGGTATTTTAAGGCAACAGATGACAGCCTTAATCCAGCTTCTGAATAACTACTTGCAGTGGAGAAACACAGGGCAAGGTACGAGACAGGTATTTCCATAATGGCTTTTACTTACAGTGAAACAAAGGCTGACTTACTTTTTTAAAAAATGTATATTATTGGAGTAGAGTTGATTTACAGTGTTGTGTTAGCTTCAGGTATACAGCAAAGTGATTCAGGTTTGCACACAGGCACATTCTTTTCATATTCTTTTCCAGTATGGTTTAAAAGTTGACTTATTTGTCTAGAGTGGAAATGACCTAGGCAGACACAGGACCTCTGTCCTGGGGCCAAGACACCACGACATCGAGGTGCTTGAATTTCCTCCCTGTTCACTGAGCCTTCGGTGACCTCCAGGTAGTCATCCTGCAAACAGCTGTGAAGTGGCATTCTCTGCATATATTAATCCTTAGACGAATGTTTTCTCTTCCATTCACTTTAAATCTTATCAAGTGTCTACTATTTTTCAGACACTGTGCACAAAATACATAATTTCAGATTAAAAATGCTCTGGGTCTTCTTTGGCATTCCAGCCGGCTACATCATTTGGGTGCTTCATAGGAGACTGCTGATGAAGTTTAATTTGCCTCCTTATGCTTGTTTTCCAACTTTCTTTTTCTTTTTCTTTGTACCAGTGCTAGCCTTCAGTTCCCTTAATGACAAAATGCTGAAAAAGTCTTTGGAGCTGAAAAGATTCTAGGTTACTTACAGGCAACTGTGTAATTTTTCAACTGCAATGGAACTTGATGGATAAATGAAATATGATCAGTGAGATATTGACTCCACGGACTTTTTATTTTTTGGTAATATTGTGTTTACTTTGAAAGTGCTTATTAAAGGAACTTACATCTTGTTTGCACTTTAAAGGTAACTATGTGGAAAAAGTATAATAACCCTCAATACTTATTACCACTATAATTTTATAACTGGTGAATTCTAATTTAGCTCACCAACTTCTCAAAGTTCCCAAAGTAGCCATGACATCATTATCAGCAGAAATAACAGTTAGGTGTTTTAATTGCAAAATATTTGTTTCTCAATGACCTTCCTGATATATTTTCCCAAACCAGCCCAGAGGCAGCCTGGCTTTAGACTCTATTTAAATAGCCTCACTTCACTGAGTCATAATCTAAAAATGGTGGTTTTAATGAATTATGGGGGTTAAATAATATAAAAATGTCCATCAAGGGCTTCCCTGCTGGCTTAGTGGGAAAGAATCCACCTGCCAATGTAGGAGACGTGGGTTCAATCCCTGATCTGGGACAATCCCACATGCCGTGGAACAACTGCACCACAGTGTTGAGCCTGGGCTCTCGAGTTGGTGAGCGGAAATTACCAAGCCCACAGGCTGCAACTACTAAAGCCCAGGCCCCCGATAGCCTGTGCTTCACAACAAGACAATCCACTGCAATGAGAAGCCTGTGCACCGTACCCGCTGCTTGCCACAATGAGTGCAAAGCCCATGCAGCAACAAAGACGCAGCACAGCCAAAAAAAGGTGTGTCAAAACCAAAAATGTGCCCATCAAGCATTCAATTAGTGTTCATTCTCTTCTGCCTGATTCAACTGTTTCCAAGCTGACATTGTTAAGCAATCTCTTTCCAAAATATGTTTCAAATATACTTGACTTTCAAAAATTAACTTCTCCCTGCACAAGGAACTATACTAGATATTTTGTAAGAGCCTATACGGGAAAAGAAAAAGAATTTTAAAAAGAACACACACATACATACACACATGTACAAATGAATCACTTTGCTGTTCACCTGAAACTAACATGACATTGTAAATCAACTATATGGCAATTAAAAAAAATCATAACACTAATCATATTGACCTTTTAGTTTTGTTCTAAGACTAAGGAAGACTTAGTTTTGTTCTAAGTCAGAGGAAGAAAAAAAATATATGATACACAAAATCAGGTTTGTGTAGTTTTAGAGTAATCTTAAATAAATAACAAATATGTTATCTTAGTTAAAGGAATAGATAAAAATGTAAAAGCTCTAGTCTTAATGTTTGAAGCATTCAAATACATTAATAGCACTATTCAAATAAATGAATATTTGAAGACTGTTTTTAAGGATAGCATTTTCTCAAATGTATGGATCATATATAAGTTGTTTGGTATGACTGACAGGTATAAAGAATGAATCATGGTTGGTATCCTAGTGGTTACTACTATGTGTATGTGTATCAGTTGCTCAGTCATGTCAGACTCTGCGACCCCATAGACTGTAGCCCACCAGGCTTCTCTAACCAACGGATTCACCAGGCAAGAGTACTGGAGTGGGTCCCCATTACTTCTAGACAGGATATTAATCCTGAAACATAGTTCAGGAAATGTTAACTAGCTCATCAAGTCCTCTGTGCCTCTGCAACTTTAAAAAACTAAACATAAGATTAGCATAATCACGCAAAGCAACTTCTACAGTGGCTTATTTATCTGGGCTGGGAGGGTAGCAGTCATCTACATTTCTTTTACCTTAATATTTATACTCTATTGCTCTTGCTACAAGTTGAGAATGGTGCCTATAGCCTGAAACAGACAGGGTAGCCTATTCTCAAGACTCTGACTTTTAAAGGTATAATGCTTTTCATCCATTTAGAGATAAAAAGTTGCAGATCAGAGAATAACATTCATCTTGTTGGAGGTTTACAGGAACACTGTGACCTGACCTAAGGTGGACAGCTGCAAGCAGAAAGGATTTTAAGACCAAGAAGTGTGCAACAACCAACAACGCCCCTAACTCACTTGGCCTTTAAAATGCTTTCCTGAAACCCTTTGGGGAGTTTGGGGTTTATAGGACAATTAGTCACCCATCTCCTTTCTTGGCCCTGCAATATACCTTTCTCTGCCCCAAACTCTGAAGTTTTGGTTTGATTGGCATCAACTGTGCAATGGGGCCACACACTTGAGAATCCTGGTATGGGTAGCAATTTCCCTTTTCCAAGGGGTCTTCTTGACTCAGGGATCAAACCCGGGTCTCCTGAATTGCAGGCAGTCTCTCTACCATCTGAGCCACCAGGAAAAGCCTTGAATTAGTAACAGTTCCTAAATACCAATTACAGAGCACCACACCCTGCATGCACTGTGTCTTCGATATTGTACAGAGTTTCTGAATGTTTTGTTAAGTGGGTAACTTAGTCTTTAGTAAGAAATTACTATAGGAATTAAAAAAAAAGAAACTATGGTGATTGTAGCTCTGCAGTTCTAAAGGTATTTTTAAATGCATCATCCTTTAAGGTTAAAAGAAAAATGGAAAGGAGCCTACTGAGATAACACTTGAAAGCCACAGGCAGGTGGATGTATAGTTGTTGCATTGGTGGACCTGCAGGAGAAAAAGCCCAGAAGCTACCTCACTGACATGAAAGAACCACCCAAAAGCTCTGGGGTGAGGTGGTGTCAGGTACTTATGGCTGTGGTAATGACGGGAGGCTGCAAAGAGGGGGAATGGTTGGAGATCGTGAAACATCAGACATCCCCAAACTACTTCACTGCTGGGCCAGAAGAGGGATTTAACCCAGCTTGAATTTGTTCCCTGAGCACGATTAACACAAGGATTTATGGCCTGAGGAACCCAAGCAAAAAAGGGAGCAGCACTGTTGCTCTGAATGTGCGATGAGGAGGAGGTTGAATATAAACCTTTATACCTAATGCTGTGACTCAGCTCTGAGTCCAGAGAACTGGCAGCCAGGACTCGTTAGAGAAGAGACAAGGGGAATCTGGGGGTTTTCAAGGAACTGACCCTGCCAGCTCACAAGACAGTAAACACCTTTGTCAGCAAGCCCATCACATGCACAGAATGTCCAGTCAGCTTCAAAGTGGTCAACTCAGATTTTAGTCTGAGCCAAGAATTCAAGTTGGAGGGTTAAATCAAGGCATTTTCAGTTACGCAAGATCACAAAAACTTTCTCTATGATACTCCTTTTTTCTCAGTAAATTCGTGGGGCTTTTGCTCCCTTCCCAAATAAGGAAGTAAACTAAAAGAGAGGAAGACAAAAGATCCGGCAAACAAGGGATCTAATTCAAGACAAGAGCAAAAGGGAATGCTCAGGACAGTGGTGGAGACAAAGCTCCAAGGATGATTGCTGGGCAGCAGGTAAAGGGGCAGCCAGCCCACAGAGAAGCAGACCAACTGTTCCTGCAGGGATTTCTTCTGGAAGATGAATTTATTAGGAAACTTAATGTATCTGACTACACGGAGAGCAGATTCACAAAATTTGAGGAATGATTTGGGGATGAATCAGTGATAAATATATAGAAAGATAAGCAAATCCCCAACCGATATAACTCTAAAGAAAACAAAACAAAACAAAACAAAACAAAAAAAAAACAGAGAGCAAGAAAGGAGATGCTGTCACAGCATACTTCATGGCTTAGCTGTGAGAAATGATTGCGTGGCTGCCATGATGTACACAATGCATCTAGATCTGGATATAGTTAGGATCCAACAGAGGGTAGGGGGGTGGTGGGGAGGGGATGGGAGGTGTCCACAGGTGTGAAAGCAGGAGGGTGAAAAAGTGTGCAGGCCTCACCTTTAGAACATGAAGTCAACGACGTCTACAAACAGTTCTTAAAACCAAAGAAGCAGAAGTAGCAACAAAAGCCGGTGACCTGAAGGTCAGTTCTAAGAGCATCACTTAAAACCAGGATCTAATGCCTGATGATCTGAAGTGGAGCTGATCTAATAATAACAGAAATAAAGTGCACAGTAAATGGAATGTGCTTGGCACTTCCCTGCTGGTGCAGTGGATAAGAATTTGTCTGCCAATGCAGGGGACACAGGTTCAATTCCTGGTCTGGGAAGATCCCACATGCCATGGAGGGACTAAGGCTGAGTGCTATAACTACTGAAGTACACATGCCTAGAGCCTGTGCTCTGCAACAAGAGAAACCACTGCAATGAGAAGCCTGCATACTACAACTAGGGAAGAGCGACCACTCTCTGCAACTTGAGAAAGCCTGCAAGTAGCAAGGAAGACTCAGCACAGCCGAAAATAAATAAATAAATACATACAATGTGCTTGAATCATCCTGACACCACCCTCCACTCCACAGTCTGTGCAAAAATTGTCTTCCATGAAATTGGTCCCTGGTGCCAAAAAGGTTGGGAGCTGCTGACTTAAAGGAACCAGAAAGTGCCTGCCTCCAAAGGACAACAGTTGGGTAGGGAAAAGGGGCACGGCAACTGCCAAGTGTGTAACTAGCCCAAGAAGGGCTGCTTTTTAAAGATAAGCAACTGTAACTCTGACAAAATTAAGATTGCATGTCAAAGTGTACAGGAAGAATGAAAGAATGTTTCTTGATGGTCGGGACAGTCTTGTTTAACTGACAGTGTCTCATCACCCTCATCACACCCGAGAACAAAATATGTATAGTCTGGAACAGTGCCTTGGTGCTGGGCCTTCGCCATCTGCAAATTATCAGACAAGCTAGTGTTAACCCAGAAAAGATGGCAGGTGGTCATGCATCGTAGCTCCGGGCATAACAGACACTGACAGTTGACAAACTTGATAGGTTTAAATCGGAAGCTCAGAAAAGTTGGTACAATAAAAGCAAGTACTACAAACCGAAATCATGAAAAAAAAAAATTCTCACTGGAATAATTTGAAAAAATTTGAAATATATCCATCTAATTCTAAGAGGAAATCTCACTCTTTTTTGAAATCCTGAAAAACAGAGAACACATGGGCATGTTAGCTATAAAATATGCAAGCAGAGTCTCCAGTCTACCCATAAAATATCCATGCTTGTTTGAATATAAAAAAAGTATTTCCCCAACATCTTGTAGTAAAACTCTCTGTATCCTGCTCAGTTTGTGGTTTAGAGCATATTCTTCCCCCTAATTCACTGTGAGATGGTCTTGGATCAGAATTTCTAAGCACACTTGATGAAAATGCAGATAATTTTCTTTTTCTCCAGGAAAAGAGAATCATAATCTCTGACATCTGACAATATACATTTTTAGTAAGTTCTTGATATTTATTATATAGTTGCTATCAAATTTATGCTAGATAATTCCCAGGTTTTTGTTTGTTTGCTGGTTTGTTTAGTTTTCTTTAAGAGTTGTGATATCCTCTGCTCTCAACAATTGCCTCTCTTCCTTCTCAAAATCTTTCTAGCTACTTGTCACACAAATACTTGTACAGGTATATTTTGTACAAGTATTGTACAAATGTTGTACAGTATATATTTCTTCTCCAAAGCAAGCAAGGCTCTTAAGAGACACAGGGAAATACCATATACATCTCTGAATTTTCTCATAACAAAATATCTCATCAAGTATTCTTCAATAAATGCTAAAAGAAAAAATTATCAGGAACATGGATGGGAATATTGAAGAAAACATATCTATTTTGTCATTTTAAATGGTGACAAACTTACTTCTAGAGAGCAGTTCTCTCCATTGGATTTAGGTTGCTGTGTTGACCCTAAGATTTTAAATCTTTGTGGCTTTTGATGTAAAAATATGAATCAAACTCCAAACTTCAATTAGTCTAAATTCTAATTTATAACCCACTTGGGTATATCAACTTAAAATGATCTGCCTGCCTTTTACCATTTCTGCAGTTTTAGCAACTGCCTTTTTCTTTCCAACTACAAATCACTCTATCTGTGAGATTGTTTCTTAGATAGCTCGGAATTAACTGGAACAAAAAACATCAGCAGAAATGGAAGACAGCCCATACTCTTCACGTGAAAGGGAGCTCTGTGTCCAAGGGTTGGAGGGTGGGTGGAAAAATATATTTAACAGCTCTTAGCCAAGTAAGAGTTTAGTCTCTGCAGCAATTGTATAATTTCTTTGATGCAAAAAAACACTGTCACCTCAAGACTCCCTGCATAAATATACAAGTAAGTTGTATATTTTAATAAAAATCAAATCATTCCAATGTGTTTCAGACTCTAGTGTAGGCATATTATACTTAAAATACTTCTTGCATTCTTTGCTACAAAAAAAATTCTAAGTACACATTTTTCTCTTAATTCTCTCTAAAGGTAAACAAAATTTAATTTTAAAGGTTTAAACCTAAATTTTTATTTGTTCACATCAGTTTAATATGATAACATAGGAATGCAATGCAGTTTGTTATGAAGATTTATGATTCTTAAAAATCTTGAATACATTTTGACATTTTCTCTCCTATGGGACTTGTGTTAGGATACTGGTTTTTTTCTTTCTTCCCCTGAGAAAGTGAACCAGTGAATCTGATGCCTTGTTTGAGAGTCAGCTGGAATTTTTCTTAAACTGAACAACATAAAAGCAAATCTGGCTTTCAGGTAAGACTCTTCTTGACAAGATCATAATAGTGATAAACCTACGGGCATATCCAGAAGGGGTAGAAAACATCTCCTCCCTCCTTCTTTCTTGCCCCCGAGGCCAATATTCACTGAGTGGCTCTGTACCCCTCATCCTGCATAATTAATAACTCCTTTGGTGATCAGTCATGCATTCCTCAATGGCCCCTCAGGCCTCAAGTGTCCTCTGAGGCCGCTGGTGGAAACCACACACCCTCTGCTCCCAACCCGTCGCCCCTTCACTTCCCACACGTACTTCACAGGAAAGCTCATCGGGTCAGAAGAGCACACAGTGGGTTGCAAGTGGTTGTCATACTTATACTCATTCTCTCACATACATTCATCTCTGGGTATAATTTTACTAGTAAGAATAAAATATTTGTGATACCCAACAGGTGCCAGTTATACACATTAAAAAAGAAAAAGTAACACAGGGAACTAGATTCAATATACTATGATAAACCATAATGGAAAAGATTGTATAAGAAAAGAATATATCTATGTCTATACAGATATGTATAACTGAATCATTTTGCTGTACAGATGAAATTAACACAACACTATAAATCTACTGTATTTCAATAAAAATGTGAAAAGATTAAACAATAACCTTTGGTAATTTAAGAAAATTAAAATTAAAATCATACTAATAATGGAACAAATTTGGAAGCAACTTAAAGGAAGATGAGTTGCACGGGACTGTATTAAAGGAGCCCTCAATTCATTCATATTCCACCATCCTCCTCCTTTCCTTTATTTTCAGACAATAAAGGAAAGAAGATCAAAATATATGGAGTCAAGGGGGCTTCCCAGGTGGTCCAGCGGTTAAGAATCCATCTTGCAATATAGGAGACGTGGGTTTGATAACTGGTCGAGGAACTAAGATCGCATGTGCCATGAGGCGACTAAACCCAGGGGCCACAACCACCAAGCCTAAGCCTGTAAGCCACAACTAGAGTGTGTGCGCCACAACAAAAGATCCTGCAGGATGCAATGAGGAGCACATGTGCCGCAACTAAGACCCAATGTGGCCAAATAAATAAATAAGTAATTTGAAAAAGTATATGGAGTCAAGTGGTATGGTAGCAGCTCTAATATCTATTTTTTTAATCTAAACTGATCCAGTCATTAAATTGAAAAGGAGAGCAAAGAAACTGTTGAAAATACTGTTACCACTTCTGATCAGAATGCTTAGATTAAAACTCTTTAAAACATAATATTCAATAAAACCATTTTGAAAGAAAACAGCAGTAGTTTAATCACCCTTCAAAATATTAACCAGATTGGAGAAAAAGAGTCCTCAAAACTCAGAACCATTAAAAAAGTATGGATTACAAGTAATATTATCCTCAAGAAGAATAGCTCTCTATATAAATAAAACCATTAAAAATATTCAGATCTGGATTTGTATATTTTGTTTCAAAAACAGGTATGGTTTTGTGATGTAACTGCCCAACAAATATATATTTTAAAAATAAATACTGTTTCTTGGTTAACAAAAAACATGATACATATTTTACATTAAGGCCAAGATTTTTTTAAAAAATAAAACTTTTAAAAAAGTTTTTGATATGAGAAAAGATGTTATTTTCCAGCCTTTGTAGGTTTAACATTTTAAAGTAATGGTGCTTATACTACAGTACACAAAGTAAAACATACATACTCTATTATAAATTACTCTGAAATTAAACAAGAAATTTTCTTTTCTTTCTAAGAGATCTGAAATGTGCACTGGCTCTCAATGTGTGTGGCCTCCAAACAGAGACAAGCTTGCACTGTTTTATTTCAGTTTTGCTTCATTTCTTCCCAAACAATCTCTCACTGCTAATCTACCGGGCCTTTTTTCCCTCTCTTCTAGCATAAAGGAAACAAAAATCAAAGACATTATTAACTCCTTACGCACCATTGGAAAGCTGAATATATATCCTTTGCCCTGGTTTTCTTTTCCATTACTTATTAATGGAGCATGACTAGAGAATATACTTTTCCACAAATAATTCTTGAAAACTGCATGAGAATTCTAAAATTTTTAATGTGTGTAGTCAATCTGTGAGTACTTTTGAAGCTATTAACAACTAGCCATATAATTTCAGGTATATATCTTATGCTAAGTTTTTTCCTAAACCAACACTTAGTCTATAATATCTACTTGAAAGAGCAAAATGGGAAGATGAATTTTATTTATGTCTTAGTCTAAGGTACCTGGTAATCAAGAAAAAGGTATTGGAAGTTTAATATTACAAAGGAAAGAATATCTATATACAATATAAATAAAATATACTAAGGACTGCCCTGGTGGCTCAGATGGTAAAGAATCTGCCTACAAGGTGGGAGACTCAGACCACCATCACTTTGTTCACAGTAGTAAGGGATCCCTTGTTTCACTATATGCTCTCATTCACTAGTGGAGTGAAAAAGAGTGGGTGAATCATCTTACAAAAGTAAGCACAATTGTTCATGGAAACGTGTGTGACAAAACCTGCTTCTGAGAATTTTAACTAATGCATTAAAACTCTCCTGCTAAGATGTATGGTGATCAGAGTCACGGAATTTTAAAGGCTGACTAGAATCAAATATTCATTCAAGCTCCCAAAAAAGGACTGCAGAGTTCAGTCTTATTTGTTAAATACAGAAGATATTAAAATAAACTTTCTTTATAATTATCCCAGATGAGTGTTATTACACTCAACAGTTTTTCTATGTATGAAAAGATGCAAAATATTCATTCAGATAATTATTAAAAAGCAGGAAAGATGATTATGTACATCAATGCACATGACATCATAAGTAGGCACTAATTTAACTACTTGGGTGTCTAGTCTCCAACCAAAAAAGAAGATGCCAATTCCATTCTTTAAAGAGGGTAAGCATCATGGTCCTTGGCAATAGAACATAATACACCAGGCCAAGGAGAATATGTGGTGTCATTACTCAATTGTTCAGTTTTCTGGTTTATGAGTTATCACTACTGTGCAACATACAGTAAACGAGGCAGCTCCATGGGGTTCAGATACCCTCCAGGAGCAATGGAGGATGAGGTACCACTGAGCAGCTGCACAGCGACAAACCTCAAGGCACGAAGTTCAGAGCCCACTCAGGACCTGTGCTGAATATCATGTCTTCAGTACAAAACTGAGAAGCCATCAGGCCAGTGGCCCCTTGGCTCTACCTTGCACTGATGAGTTTGCAGTCAGTGGGACTATGGCCTCTGAGGAGCTGGGGGAGCTAATTATGAAGTTCATCTCTGGCAAAAAAAAAAAAAATATGAGTGATGATCCAGGGGTTCAGAGGAGCACTTGCCCCCGAGCAAATGCCACAGAACTTTAAAGCCTATGCTCCAAAGGCAATCTTTCGCCCTGAGGCTTTCCTTCACTGATACACAGATAAGACTGATGGATGCTGTCCTGTTGGCAAGGATGCAAGGGGGACAGAGGGACAGGCAGGGAGGGGTGCCGTTAGCGATGCATGGTGATAATTCAAAACACGCTGTGAGGCTGCAAAGCAAAATTACTTGTCAAATTTTCACGTAGCCACTTCAGGCAGTTATTGAGAGCAGAATGGGTGTGGCTGCATGGGAAGAGAGATGGGTGCATGCAATTAGGACAAAGGACAAATGAAGGAATGGCAGATAAACTGTCACAGTAAACGTCAACCTGAAAGAAAGCCTGTGACACGGTACAATTCATGTACCAATGATCACTCCAGAGAGCAATCTGGCAAGATTGAAATCACCACATCACATAAGGCAGTGCCAGAACCACTGTCCTGTTCTCTCATTTCTCTGTCCCTAGCTTGCTGGCTTTCTAAGCAGAAAGCAAACTAGAATAAGGGCTCTTGTGCTATTTTTCCCAGGCAGCCATCACTGGGCAATTTAGATACAAAGAAAGACAGGGCTCAGCAGAGCCCAGGAATTTGTCAACCCCCAGCCCCCAAAGTCCATATTTACAATTCATCCAGCTATTTCAATAATGAACTAAAAATGCACTGAGTTTAATTTTGATGATACGATCTGTGATGGACACCGTTTCCACCCAGAACCTCACAGATGAAGTTCCTGGTGTTAGTCACAGTGAATCTCCGGTAACGAGTCAAATTCAGGGGCAAGACCCTTTCTGGTCCAGAGGATGGGTGGTACTTACAGCAGATCATCTACATGTCTTTATCTCATCTCCAGGCTCAGGAATCTGACATACACTTACACAGAGAAACACAAGTGTCAGTGAACCTGCTGTTACAAGTTAAGCTGGGGTGACGGAGTTGCATGGTCCACTCAGTGCTCAACCACTTACCGAAAAACTGTAACGGGGCTGGGACTAAATGAGGCATTGCGCATTTCCTGTTTTTGTCTTTATATATTAAATATCCTCCACACAACTGCATGAGCTACACAACCAGAAAATTCATGAGACCATAAAATCAGAAAAAGACAACCCTTGGTGTTGGCATACATATGTTTTCACTTTCATGTCTTATTCTGTGGGAGGATAATAGGTTGCTATCAACATAATATGAAGCTGCTAGCTGATTTAACATACAAATAACTTCTCAGTTTCAAGTTTATTTTTGTTACAGGTTTGGGGTAAATCAAATCTTTTATATGATTCAAGATCTATTGTTATGTTTTATAGTATAGATTGTTTCATGTTTAAATATATAAGAACATTAGCTGTGCTAAAACCCAAATTGAAAATATGGACTGCATAACTTTGTGAAAGTGCAACCATGGCTTCTAAGGCTATTTTAGACTTAAATATTAAACTCACAAATTCTGTGAAGCAGAGTACTGTGAAAGGATGATAAATTCTTGTGGCTTCATTCATGTTGATAATCATAGTATCAATGTATTTTTAAATAAGTTCATCTTTGTCTACCATTAACACTTTTCTAGATGAAATTATTAAATTTTATTAAAGCTAATGTATATTTAATGTAATATTAAAGCTAATGTATATTTAATGTAAAGCTTAAATAAGCTACATAAGGAGATTGATCAAAAGTCATCATATAAAATTCATAACATATATTTTAGAAATATCTCCCTTATTTAAATTGCACACAATAAACAATTCTGTTACTAAATAAATACAATTATCATTTTCCTGCTTTAATTTAAATTTTGTTATTTCTTTTCAGATGTATCTCAAATAACACTTAATTTCACAATTTAATCAGTGGCTTAAATAGTATTTCAAAGTTGGCTTAAAGCTCAACATTCAGAAAACGAAGATCATGGCATCTGGTCCCATCACTTCATGGGAGATAGACGGGGAAACAGTGGAAACAGTGTCAGACTTTATTTTTGGGGGCTCCAAAATCACTGCAGATGCTGATTGCAGCCGTGAAATTAAAAGACGCTTACTCCATGGAAGAAAAGTTATGACCAACCTAGACAGCATATTGAAAAGCAGAGACATTACTTTGCTGACTAAGGTCCGTCTAGTCAAGGCTATGGTTTTTCCAGTGGTCATGTATAGATGTGAGAGTTGGACTGTAAAGAAGGCTGAGCGCCGAAGAATTGATGCTTTTGAAGTGTGGTGTTGGGGAAGACTCTTGAGAGTCCCTTGGACTGCAAGGAGATCCAACCAGTCCATTCTGAAGGAGATCAGCCCTGGGATTCCTTCGGAAGGAATGATGATAAAGCTGAAACTCCAGTACTTTGGCCACCTCATGCGAAGAGTTGACTAATTGGAAAAGACTCTGATGCTGGGAGGGATCGAGGGCAAGAGGAGAAGGGGACAACAGAGGATGGGATGGCTGGATGGCATCACTGACTCGATGGACGTGATGACGGACAGGGAGGCCTGGCGTGCTGCGATTCATGGGGTCGCAAAGAGTCGGACACGACTGAGTGACTGAACTGAACTGAACTGAACTGAATCAAAAAGGGAAACTTCTGTTTAATGGTATAATACAAATATATTAAGCAAAATATTGATTCCATATTTTCTAAATTACCTCATGAATTGGTAGTGTGCTAGGTACATTCTTTTATAAACAGTTAGGATATGCATATTAATTAATGCATGTAATTCACACCATACTGTCCTCCCAGTGTGCAATGATTTGCTAAATCTGTCAAAACCATCAATGGTATCAATTTTATATTGTTTTAAGTGGTGATACTGATCATATTTGAGTAGTATATTAGGGGACATCACATTTGTACTTCTGAATTGCTATTATAAGTAGAATGGGATAAAAATAGCCAAAATGATTCCAATACTTCTGTTATAGTACAATAAATAGATACAAATGTTTACAATAATACATAAAAGGTACAAGAAATTGTGACACAAATGAAAAGAGAGTAACAGTTATAATCAGAGAAAATAGATTTCTTAAATTCCTGTAAAAATTTTGAAACTTCCTTTTTGGGGCACAAAGGACATAAATATTATTTAAGCAGCATAAACATTAAGATAAGTAGGAAAATTGAGACTACTGCTTTTAAAAATATATTTTACTAAAACTTTGACTTGAAAAGAATATGTAACACATTTTGTGTTGTTCAGTTGCTAAGTCGTGTGTGACTCTTTTGTGTGCCCATGCACTGTAGCCCACCAGGCTCCTCTGTGTATGGGGATTTCCCTGGCAAGACCACTGGAGTGGGTTCCCATTTCCCTCTCAGGAGATCTTTCGAACCCAGGGATTGAACCCACATCTCCTGGATTGGCAGGTGGGTTCTTTACTTTTGAGCCACTAGGGAGTTTACCGTTTTCCAAAAAAAAGAAAAAAAAGAAAAAAAAGATGAAAAGAAAAATGTCATGCGCGTATTTGTAAGGGACCCACCTTAAAAAATCAAATTTTGGTGGGTATGGAAAGGAATAGAAAGGACAATGTCACCTTAATGGGGGAGAAAAAGTAAGACATCACATAAAAGCACCGACTTTTAAGGCAATACACACATTAATGATTTAAAGTGACAACATGCAAGTTATCTGTGATAACTATAGTGACACTTATGAAAAAACATCAAGCCAGAGAAAGTTTTTGGTTCTTGGCTTTCCTTAATCTCATGTTTAAGAGGGGGAAAAGAAATAACCAAGTCTGAAATGTATACATAGGGGCATCTCTAAGTGGTACTTACTGGCATGACAATGTTGTAGTGGATGCAGAACCCGGGCTCCGAGGGAAAATACTCATCAGATACAAATCTGATCCTGATTTGATTTCCTTTAGAAATCTGCTTTCCTGGCACACTGCCAGACCCACACCAGCGCCCTAAAATGGTTCCATCACTTGGTTCTTCAACCTCTACAAAATCATACCTGCAAGAGACCAGGAGAAAAGAGACATAAAACCATGATCTGTTATTTTAGGAATTCAAGGGAGTTAGTTCATCTCAAATTTAACTGTGTAAATAGAATAAAATATGCCAAAGATGAGACACAACTGAAAAAGCATTCTCAATTCAAGAAATATGAGTCTTCTATTCTAAGCCCTCCAGTCTTGTTGGTAAGGAACTCCAAATTCACTAAATAGCCATGTCAAACTTAGACATTTTATATGTAGCAACCACATCTGACATTCAATTTATGAATTATTCAGTTTAATTTCCATTTGGGTATGGCAGTTTTGCTCTATTCTTAATTTTCATGATTACTGTCCAACACTTTCCAGCAGTAACTGCTTCACCTGGTCGGATTCCTTGCTCCCTATCCTCTTCTGTGTCCAGGCTTTTCTAGAGCCTCTTCATTATATACATATTCTCTAAATCCCGCTCCGTACTACACTGCCTTTGTGTGTCCTCAGCTCACAGACATCTTTCTCTTTCTGTCAAACACATATTTTCAACGTTTAACTACATATATGCAAGTGATACATCTAGTTGGCTAGGCTGTAAAACTTTTGAAGAAAGGAATCAATTCTCTTGTGGTTCAAGTTTACACTGCATTACACATGGCATCTTAAACCTAAGCAGTGAATGGCTAATACTTTTCTAACCACTGTTACCTTGGATTTGAAGGTTTCGATCAGTGGTACTCATGGAGGGCAGAGTTGCCTTACAGAATGTTCCAGAAATGTGTAGAGTCATTTTAGGCTGTCTCAGTGATGGTGGATGAGGAGGGCAAGGTCCCTGGACACCCAACACAGGAGAGTCCAGAAAACGGGTATTCACTCCACACCCTCCAGGCCTTTCAAACAGTTCGCTGGACATTGATAATACTGTCTCACATATAAATGCAAATATGTTTTGAAGCTTTAGTTTAAACCCAATTTTCTAGACATTCAACTATCAAATAAGTTGAACGAAGTGTCTATGCTTTGGAACAAGAATTACTATTCTAGAGAATCAAACCACTAACAGGAGCATGACTTATACTCTGCATGATGAAAACAATTAGACATACCCATTTAGTCTATTACCATAGCTATCGTATACACAATGAGTCTGTTACTTAAAAGATACAAACATCTGACTACTTCATTTTATTTTTTGTGCAATTGGGCATGTGTATCTATGCACTTAAATGCATTGTTTTAATATAAATTACTGCTGTTATGTCAACTTTACATAGCATGTAGGCCTTTATATCTATTTTTAAACAACTGCATATATAAATAGAGGATCACTGTTATGAACTGCATTTCAGAATTCTTAAGACATTGCCAAATTTTTCTTAAGGGAGGTCTGGCATGGATGAAAACTGTTGGTAGATTTTTTTTTAGAAAGTCTAAAACCAGTAATATACCAGACAATGAAAATTAATATATTTTGCACAGTATAGAATTTACACAAGAAAAAAATGTTGAAAAAGGACAAAGTGCATAACAAACCAATTATACTTATAAATCCTATTCTAAATAACTAGCCAGAACTCTCTAATGGCAAATATACCTGTTCCAACATAATTTTTCTTGTCCTTAAATTAGGATACTGCAATCTGACTCACAGGGATGTTTTGAGAAAAGGGAAATGGAACAGCTCCTGAGCAGTGCCGAAAGCATTGTGGTATACAGCTGCCAGTTAACAGTTTGCCCCACATCCCTATCCAGCACATATTGCCCCTACCCCATACCTAAAACCCTGAGAGTTTGAAAGCATAAATGAGAAGAACTCAGATACCAAAGGGAGAAAGAACTTCTGCTCTATCACATGACAAGTCCCGGATATAAATTACAAATGCATGAGCCTCCTCAGGACAACCATCCCAGGAGCCTGCTCTAAGTGTGTGGTGGGAACAGTAAGTGGGGCACAGGGGAGTAAGATGGGGTTCAAACAGACTGGGTGGTTATTTCAGACATATCTGGTACAAAAGTTGATAACCAGCATTTTAGATCAAAGAGTAACGTTTATATCAAGATCATTTCCATGTGGAACAAAGCTGCTATTCACAGAGTATGTTTGCTCTGTGATTGGGAGGGAAGCTAGCTGATAGACGTCACCATCAGGACTAGTTTGCAGAGAGCTGATTTCAGGCTGGTCAATCATTCTGTGAGTATTTGTGAAGCATGGACTTGGTACAAAGTGCTGGGCTAGATTCTCAGGGTGCAAATATGAAACCACAGCTCCTGTGGGCTCAGGGTCCATTAAACTCTGGCGGGTGCTCTAATGAGAGTGCATAGGAAACACCGTGGAACTCTGGCAGGGTGAGGGAAACCCTACACGGTGAGATTAAGGTCAGCTTACAAGGGAGCATCTGGGCTGCTTGGGGGAAGAGGTGGGGGAAGAGGTGGGGGAAGGCATTTTAGCAAGAAGCAGAATTCTGAGGATGTAACAGAAGAACCCCAGGGCCTGGCTGGTTGTCTCTGAGCAGAGGATGGAGCTCAAGCTGGCAGGACAGGTGCAGGTGAGGCCACCTTGGAATTTCAGGGTCGAATGTCAGAATGTTATTTTTTAGACCAGTGTTGAAAGCAGGGAAGCACAGTTTAAAGAGGCTCTATGTTGCTTTAAAATATTTAGGTCAACATCTAATTAATTAATCTTTTAGGCACTACCTGTATTTTTTCATTTTTAATTCAAGTATAGTTAATTTATAACCTAATAGTTTCAAGTGTATTTGAAAAGTGATTCAGTTCTACATAAATATATATATATATATATATATTCAGATTCTTTTCCATTATAGATTATTACAATATACTGAGTAGAGTTCCTTGTGCTCTACCATCGGTCCTTGTGGTTTATGAGTTTTATGCACAGTTATGTGTATGTTCATCCCAACCTCTTGACTCATCTCCCATCACCCATTCCTGCCCCCTCCCATCCCTACTCTTTTCCCTTTGGTAATTATAATTCTGTTTCTATGTCTGTGAGTCTATTTCCATTTTGGAAATAAGCTCATTTATAACTGTTTTTTAAAGATTCCTCATATACATGAAATCATAAAATAGTTGGCTTTTCCTGCCTGTAAATCACCATTTGGAAAAAGTTGAATTTCACAGAAAAATCTGAATTTCAGGCTTTCTTAAAACAAACTTGAACATCTGGTCATACTAAGTACTCTTTGCCCTGGTGTGGCTCCTTGTGGGCTCAGGTCTGCAGAGCTGGCATCCACTCCAGGAGAGGAGGGGCCTTTCTCTCACTCACAGCCTCACCCAGCACCTGTGTGTCAGGCACATAGATTATTCACTACCTGAGGTCAGGATGGCCTTTACTCCTTCATGGAAATGGAGGCTAGGCCAGGGGACATGCTCTTTCCAGTTTTTAAAAACCCCTGTCCAGATTCTTTAAAAAACCCTGTCTAGTTTCTATGGTGCTTTTTTTTTTTTTTTTTTTTTTAGTACCCAGATCTTCACTGATCGCCATCACTTGCCCACACGGGCACCTGAGTTTGCAGCCTACAGGGCAGCTATTAGAAGTTTTAGTGAAGAAGACACAGGATCCCAGTACATCTGAGGATGCCAGGAAACCACAGCATCTCAAGTGTGGGCAGGAAGGAAGAACTTTTAACAAAAAGAGCCTGAAAAGGAGCCATCAGGGAAGCAGCAGGAAAACCAGCAACAAATGACACAGAACCAAGAGAAAAGGGAGGGACAGGGTCCATCCAAGCAGAAGTGGGCAGACCATCCACGCCAAAGAGGAGCAAAGAGAGTGAAAACCAAGAAGCTCTCCCTGGACCTGGTAATTATGAAGTCATTTCCAATCAGCTGGTTGGGTGAACGCATAAGATCAAAACATTACTTCAGATCTCTTTTTAAACAAATTATTTAGTTTTTATCAGCATATAGTTGGTTTCCAATGCTGTGTATTGCAGGTGTACAAGACAGTGATTCAGATATACATAAATACCTAGATCTATTCTTTTTCAGGTTCTTTTCCATGATAGGTTATTACAAGATGGTGAGTATAGTTTCCTATGTTATACAGTAGGTCCTTGTTGATTATCTATATATAGTGGTATGTTAATCAAACCTTCTGAATTATCCCTTCCCCAGCCATTTTCAAAATAACTGTCTTTCTAAGGCAACTTCCCTGATGGCTCAGATGGTAAAGAACCTGTCTGTAACATTTGGAAGATCCCCTGAAGAAGGGGATGGCTACCCATTCCAGTATTCTTATCTGGAGAATTCCAAGGAGAGAGAAGCCTGGCAGGTTACAGTCAATGGGGCTGCAGAGAGTCAGATGCCACTGAACAACTAACACTTTCTAACAGAAACATCTCAAGATATAAGAATATCATTTATAAGGAACTTAAAATTAACAACTCCCATAACTATTTTGCTGTACATAATTTCCTTTTGATTTCTGTCAAAAAGAAACACCACTGGACTTCCCCAATGGCTCAGTGGTTAGGACTCTGTGTTTCTACTGCAGGGGTAGGGGTTGGATTCCTGCTCAGGGAATGCCATGTGGCACAGCCAAAAAATAAATAAATAAATAAACACGACATTATATGTCTTAATCTGTTAAGTAAGCCTTTTAAAAGTATGTAAAAGAAGTTTTTAACCACAGTAGGAAATATCTAGATTATAAATGTTAAGCATGTATTAAGGAACAAACCGGTCTTAAACTTTGTCTTACCTAACTTGTACAAAAACCACTATCCTGCAATAAGAGAAGACTGACAAGTACATTATTACTTGTTTCATGAAGACTTTTTACTGAATTTTATGTCATTCAAAAAAACACATACCCCTAATCTTAATAACAATTTCTGGATTTGCAGTGAGATAGCTGGTAATTCATTCTCACAAGCTCATACAAGTCTGAGGCATATATTTATCACTGCGTTTTAAAGCTCTACATAGTTTTGCATTCCATGAAGTTAAATGAGATGAACATCTAAAAAATGCTATGTTCTTTGCCTTAAAAATAGTAGAACTTAAAAGTTTTGCTACAAATTGTTTCATGGTAGATTAGGCATTTTAGGATTTTTTTTTCAAAAGTGGAATCTATGACAATATAACTATAAATTTCATCCAATTATTCTACCATTAATTGTAGGAGACAAAACAGTAAATTCTCTTGCTAAAAACAGTATTTTAAAAATTTAAATTATAGTCAAATAATCTAAAACAGCCAGTGAAAATCTACCTGGGATGCATCCCCATGTCTCATGTTTTTTTCAAAACAGAAAAACAAAACAAACCAAAAAATCATTGCCACTTGAGTCTGTATTTTTCTCCAACTTGTTTATGAGTATGGTTGGAAAAGGACTAATGCATTCAATCCAACTGTCTTTCACAATAATCTGAAATAATTCTTTTTTCTTATAGAATGTCATGTTTGGAATATGGGCTTCATTGCATAAGCTGGTTGGCTGATACACTACAACACAGTTCAAAACATCAAGAAGAAAAGGAAAAGAGAAAACAATGATAAAGATTTATCAGTGGACCTCAGCCAAATGAACAGAAGGAAAAAAAAAAAAAAACAACAACAACGTTTGACCCATAAATGTAAAATTACAAAACAGAATCATCTCAGGTTCAGAAATCTACACATGCCCAGGTGACTTTTCTGGAGACACGGTAATCCCTATAATACACTCTCAGGTATTAATTTCCAATGTGCACAATTACTCACATCAGTATTTAAGGGATTTACTAAACCTACATTAAGGGCCAATCAAACATCACTTTCTCAAGGAAACATGATACAGAGCACATAGCACTAAGTGGTTTATAATGATCACTCCCTTTCTCTATCATACCCCTGGGGACCCAGGGAGGATTTATGTCCTTTTATGTTTAACAAACAAGTCTGGTATTGTAGACAAAATTTTCCTTCTCATGTGGGAATTTAAAAACTGTGAAGATAGGAGGGTTGCTGAGGAGTAAACCAAAGAAATAAATTCACTTGTAAACACAATTGTCTGACACCCACCTTCCTTCCACAAAAATAAACCAACCTTGCAAGACAGGCTATTTCTAGTTCATACTAACTAAAACCCTGTCAATTAAATCTGCCCTGAGAATGATCAAACCTGAAGGTGGCATGAAACTCTGCCAACAAGTAAACATGCATCTTAAGAAGGCCTTGCTCTGCATGTGTCAACGGGAGCCTGGGCTTGTTGAGAAAGGTAATAAAATTAGTAAGACGACAATTACCCAACAGTGCTCACTGGCTTACACTTCAGCTTAACAGAAGACATCTCAGACCCAGAGTACAAGCCTTGAATCCCCATTTGGACACATCCATGCTTACCTTACAATGAAAATATGTTTTAATAATTATACATCATACACATATACATTGGTCTCTATATATTAACTAATTTAATCTTCGCAAAAATCATAAAAGGTTGATACTGTCATTGCGGCCATTTTATAGATTATAAAATATGGAAAAGCTAAGTACCTGGGCAAAGCCACAGAGCAACTAAGTGTAGAACAAAGGCTTCAGTTTTGACAGTTGAGCTTCAGATCCCATGCTCTCAAGAGCCAAGTTATACAGCCTACTATATTTAAAATATGTCTACTTAACTATACTTGCTCTATTTTGAGGGCTAACGGTATAGAATTCATGTGCTTTTGTTCAGATTGGCCACATGATTTTGTTCAGTGGCTGGAGAAATATCAGTTCAGTTCAGTTGCTCAGTTGTGTCCGACTCTTTGAGACCCCCTGAATCACAGCACGCCAGGCCTCCCTGTCCATCATCAATCCAGGAGTTGGTGATGGAGAAACATCAAGGATCATTCAAATTAAGCTGATCAGTCAACTTGAGAATTTGGACATACCTAGCCACAGATTTTTATGTTAACTGACTCAGGGATGTTTATTTCTAAGCACTCAAAATTCTTTATGGAGAATTTTAAACCTACACAGTGAGTCAAACAAAGGAGAACATTTCAGAGAGAGGACAACATAAGATGGAATAATTCTCAGGAAAATACAAGAGTTCTATATGTAAAAATGGGGATGTTGTACATGTATGTGGTGAACTGCACACAGTGGGAAGTGAATAATTTTAAATTATCTTATTACTATGTAAAAATATATAAGCCATAAATTCAGTCCACAAAGCTAGAAAAATTAAAAAAAAAACAAACAAGAAAGTATAAGATGAAAACAAGTAAAGATAAAACTATAAAATATATATTCAAATACAAAATTAGAATTCAGAAATAAAATCAGAATAAAAGAGCTGGTTCTCAGAAAGGGGTGAGGAGGGAGAGAGAGAGATGAGGAGAAAATGGAAAGATAGAGAAGGGTCAACAATTTACATACACAGGAATGACAAAATCACAGATAAAACGGGTTTCACATCTGCAAATATGCTTTAGGTAACACTATACCAGTGAAATCTGAAAGGCTAAATGACATGGATGCCTTACTAAGAAAACATAAATTATAAAGCTTGACTAAAAAAACTAGAAAAAGTGAAGAGACTAATAACACCAGAAGAAATGGAAAAAACTGTCAAATCTTTATCAAAAAAAAGATGCAATTACATGAAGTTTATAGAGGAGTTCTATTTGATTTTAAAGGAATGATAATTTCAATTTTATATAAGAAACTGTAAAAAAATTTTAAGGTAGATATTCACTCAATTAATAATTATAAAAAAGCTAGCCTAAATCTTATGAATAGAGTTAACAATACTGTATCATATACTTGGAAGTTGCTAAGAGTGGATCTTAAATGTTCTCACCACAAAAAAGAAGTAGAATGATCTGACAGTAAGGGGCTGTTAAACAACCCATAGTGGTAACCATATTGCAACACACAAGTATATCAAATGAACATGCTGTAGGTCTTAAACATACACAATATTACATATTAATTACATCTCAATGAAACTGGAAAAAATAAACATTTATAATAAATGGGAAAAAGTATTATGTCCAAGTTTTTTGAAATGCCAATATCAAACATGAAAAATGAAGATCAATTTCATTCAGAAATGGAGGGAAATGCAAAAATTCTAAATAAAATTTAATCAAATATCATCCAACAATGGACTAAAAGATATAATACTTCTTAACAGAGTATGAATTTAGTTCATAAACTTAAGGATTAATATAAGAATAACTTTTAGAATATTCAAAGGAGAAAAACTATATGCTTATATTAATAAATGTTGAAAAACATAATAAATCAAATAGATAAAAACTGAGTCAACTGTGAAGTGCAGGAAACATTTAAATCATGGTAAAACTGGATAACATAAATTAACTGCAAATATTACATTAAATAAAACCAAATTCATTCTCATTAAAGTTAGAACAAAGGCAGGATTGGCCAGTCTAACTATTGTTTTTCAGTATTTTGGAAGAGAGATCTAGCTACTTTAATGAGAGGAAAGCAAATAAACATAATAAAAATAGAGGAAAAAATTATCCTTGGTGCTCAGTCGCTCAATTGTGTCTTACTCTTTGCGACCTTTGGACTGTAATCCATTAGGCTTCTCTGTCTGTGGGTTTCTCCAGGCAAGAATACTGGAGTAGATTGTCATATTCTCCTCCAGGGAATCTTCCCAACCCAGGGATTGAAACCACATCTCCTGCACTGTAGGTGGATTATTGACCGCTGAGCCATTGGAGAAGCCCCCAAGATGGTGCTTCACTTCAGTTCAGTCGCTCAGTCATGTCTGACTCTGCGACCCCATGAATCACAGCACGCCAGGCCTCGCTGTCCATTACCAACTCCTGGAGTTCACTCAGACTCATGTGCATCAAGTCAGTGATGCCATCCAGCCGTCTCAGCCTCTGTCATCCCCTTCTCCTCCTGGCCCCAACCCCTCCCAGCATCAGGGTCTTTTCCAATGAGTCAACTCTTCGCATGAGGTGGCCAAAGTATTAGAGTTTCAGCCTCAGTATCAGTCCTTCCAATGAACACACAGTACTGGTCTCTTTTAGGATGGACTTGTTGGATCTCCTTGCAGTCCAAGGGAGTCTCAAGAGTCTTCTCCAACACCACAGTTCAAAAGCATCAATTCTTCCGCACTCAGCTTTCTTCACAGTCCAACTCTCACATCCATACATGACCACTGGAAAAACCATTGCCTTGACTAGATGGATCTTTGTTGGCAAAGTAATATCTCTGCTTTTATTACGCTGTCTAGGTTGGTCTTAACTTTCCTTTCAAGGAATAAGCATCTTTTAATTTCATGGCTGCAATCACCATCTGCAGTGATTTTGGAGCCCCCCAAAAACAAAAAGTCTGATACTGTTTCCATTGTTTCCCCATCTATTTCCCATGAAGTGATGGGATCAGATGCCATGATCTTCGTTTTCTGAATGTTGAGCTTTAAGCCAACTTTTTCACTTTCCTCTTTCACTTTCATCAAGAGGCTTTTAATTCCTCTTCACTTTCTTCCATAAGGGTGGTGTCATCTGCTTGGTTCACAACAAATCCCTTAAGAACAGACTTTAGTCTATAAGCACAGAAACTGGAAATGCTTGGGCATCATCCTGCTATGGGGAGCAGTGGCTTGAGCATGGGGGGAGGAGGACGTAAAGAATGACTCCAGGCTGTGAATATCCTGAAGACCTGACACAGATGGTGTGGGTATGAGAGAAAAACAGGTATCAAAGATGACTTCAAGGTTTTCGGCTTTTAAAAATCAACCAGAACTAAAATAGAATTTAGTTATCTCAATGAACTTGCGATCAATATACAAGGATCAATAGTTTTTCTTACTGAAATTATTTTAAAAAAAAATAGTAACTGATTAGGGAATAATATAAAAAATGTGCAGTAATGTATTTAACCAATAAAATATACTTTATGAATAAAGGCAAGTGATATTGCTATTGCTAAGTCGCCTCAGTTGTGTCTGACTCTGTATGACCCCATAGATGGCAGCCCATCAGGCTCCCCCGTCCCTGGGATTCTCCAGGCAAGAACACTGGTGGGTTGCCATTTCCTTCTCCAATGCATGAAAGTGAAAAGTGAAAGTGAAGTCGCTCAGTCGTGTCTGACTCCCAGCAACCCCATGGACTGCAGCCTACCAGGCTCCTTGGTCCATGGGATTTTCCAGGCAAGAGTACTGGAGTGAGGTGCCACTGATATTACTGAGTGACAAAAAGGCATGCATTTACAGTTGTTGTTCGGTCGTCCGACTCTTTGCCACTCCATGGACTATAGCATGCCAGGCTTTCCTGTCCTTCACAATCGACCGAAGTTTGCCCAAGTTCATGTCCTTTGCGTTGGTGATGCCATCCAGTCATCTCATCCTCTGATGCCCTCTCCTCCTTCTCCCCTCAGTCTTTCCCAGCATTAGGGACTTCTCCAATGAGCTGGCTGTTCACACCAGGTAACCAAAATACTGGAGCTTCAGCTTCAGCATCAGCTCTTCCACTGAGTATTCACGGTTGATTTCCCTTAAGACTGACTGGTTTGATCTCCTTGGGGAGAGTCTCCAGGGGACTTTTAGGAGTCTTCTCTAGCACCACTGTTTGAAGGCATCGATTCTTTGGCATTCTGCCTTCTTTACCATCTAGCTCTCTCAACCGTACATGACCACTGGGAAGACCTCTGAACCTCTGTCGGCAGAGTAATGTCTCAGCTTTTCAACACAGGGCTTAGGTTTGTCATAGCTTTAATGCCAAGAAGCAACCGTCTTCTGATTTCATGGCTGCAGTCATCATCTGCGGTGATTTTAGAGCCCATGAAAAGGAAATCTGTCACTACTTCCAACTTTTTCCCTTCTATTTGCCATGCAGTAATGGGGGAGGATGTCATGATCTTAGTTTGTTTTTTTTTTGTTTTTTTTTTTAATATTTACTCTTAAGCCGGCTCTTTCACTCTCCTCCTTCAGCCTCATCAAGAGGCTCTTTAGTTCCACTTCATTTCCTGCCATTAGAGTGGTATCATCCACATATCTGTGGTTGTTGACGTTTCTCCCACCTATCTTGATTCCAGCTTGTAACTCATCCAGGCATTTGTCATGATGTGCTCATCATATAGATAAAACAAACAGGGTGACCGCAGACAGCCCTGATGCATGACTTTCTCAATATGGAACCAATTAGTTGTTCCATACAGGGTTTTAACTGCTGCTTTTTGACCTGCATACAGGTTTCTCAGGAGACAGGTAAGATGGTCTGGTATTCCCATCTCTTTAAGAACTTTCCACAGTTGTTATGATCTACACACTCAAAGGCTTTAGTGTAGTCCATGAAACAGAGATAGATGTTTTTCTGGAATTTCCTTGCTTTCTCCATGATCCAGTGAATGTTGGCAATTTGAGTTCCTCTGCTTTTCTAAACCTAGCTGGGACATCTAGAAGTTCTTGGCTCGCATAATGCTGAAGCCTAGCATGAAAAATTTTAAGCATGACCTCCCTGGCATGGGAGATGAGTGCATTGTCTTATGGTTAGAATGTGGTTTAGTACTACCCTTCTTGGGAATTGGGGTGAGATTGACCTTTTCCAGTACTGTGGCCACTGCTGGGTCTTCCAGATTTGCTGACATATTGAATGTAACACCTTAATGGCATCATTCTTTAGGGTTTTGAATAGCTCTACTGGAATTCCATCACATCCACTAGCTTTATTAACAGCAGTGCTTCCTAAGTTCCACTTGGCTTCACACTCCAGAATGTCTGGCCCTGGGTGACTGACCACACTATCACAGTAATCCGATTCCTTAAGATCTTTTTTGTACAGTTCTTCCATGTAGTCTTTCCATCTTTTCTTGATCTCTTCAGCATCTACTAGGTCTCTACTATTTCTGTCCTTTAATGCGCCCATCTTTAAAAGAAACAGTCCCTTGAAATTTCCAATTTTAGTGAAGACATCTCTAGTCTTTCCCCTTCTGTCGTTTTATTCAAGTTTTATGCACTGTTCATTGAAGAAGGCCTTCTTGTCTCTCCTTGCTATTCTTTGGAACTCTGTGTTTAGTTGGAGGTACCTTTCCCTTTCTCTCTTGCTTTTCACTTCTTTCTTTGGCACTTCCCTGGTGGCTCAAACGGTAAAGCGTCTGCCTACAGTGCAGGAGACTCAGGTTCAATCCCTGGGTGGGGAAGATCCCTTGGAGAAGGAAACGGCAACCCACTCTAGTATTCTTGCCTGGAGAATCCCATGGACAGAAGAGCCTGGTGGGCTACAGTCCATGGGGTTGCAAAGAGTCGGATATGATTAAGCGAAAGCCTCCCCTCCTTCAGAAACCACTTTGCCTTCTTGCTTTTCTTTTTCTTTGAGACGGTTTTATTCACTGCCTCCTGTACAATGTTATGGACCTCTGTCCATAGTTCTTGAGGCACGCTGTTACCTAGATCTAATCCCTTGAAGCCATTCATTATCTCCTCTGCATATTCATAGGGGATTTGATTTAAGTCGTACCTGGCCTAGTGGTTTCCCCTCTTTCTTTAGTTTAAGCCTGAATTTTGCTAAAAGAAGCTGAGGACCTGAGCCATAGTCAGCTCCAGATCTTGTTTTTGCTGACTGTATGCAGCTTCTCCATCTTGGCCTACAATGAATGTAAACTATTTGATTTTGTTATTGACCATTTGGTGATGGCCATGCGTTAGTCATCTCTTGTGTTGTTGAAAAAGGGTGTTTTCAATGCCAAGTGCATTCTCTTGGCAGAATTCATTTAGCAGTTTCCCTACTTCATTTTGTTCTCCAAGGCTGTACATTTATGTTAACTTTTACCAAAATCCCAAGGCTTTTAAAAAAATTGTGCATAATAATAATCACAACAACAAAGCAAGGAATATGGAATACACACTATTTGCAGGTACTTTATAAATATTAACTGACTCAGTCTCCAACACAATGTTATCTTAGCTCTGATTATTAAAACCAGATTAGAGATGGGGAAACTGAGGGGCACAGAGGTAACAGAGCAAGTCACCCAGTGAAGAATAATGGGGGGAGGGGACCACGTTCCAGGCTTCGAAGCCCATATTATTAGCCATTGAACATACTGTCTCTAGCTAAACAGAACACAACGGACCCATAGAGCTCCAAGAATTCTGATGACAATTCCCCAGATTTTGTTCTTTTAAATGAGGATAATTCTGATGAACATTCAAGCTTGTCATGAAGAGTCAATGAGAGAATGTACCTGAAGTCATTAGAATGATGCCTAAGGAGTAAACTTCTCAATAAGTGGTATTTTTTTTTTAATAACGGCTGTCAGCATAACCACACAAGCAATGACTCCACTCTGCAAAACTGCAGATCCAGAGCTCCTCATCCAGCCCCAAGTTGCAAGGTCACTACCTCTGGCTCCAGGCAGACCTGAGAACCAGCCCCTCTGGCCTTTCTTCTCTCTGTTATAGAAATATCACCTTGTTTTATTGCCCAAGATTCAGGAGCTCACTTTGCTGTGTCAACTGCTGAGAACTCCCTCTGAAGACAAAACTCCTTTCTATTCTGAGGCCCACTTTTAGTCATCTTGCTATCAAATAATTATTCTTAAAATAAATCCACAAGAACACATGTGCTTGCCTAGTGTGATACTTTGTGGTGTGTGGCTATTTATTAAACATGCTGTTGTTGTTCATTTGCGAAGTCATGTCTGACTCCTTTTGACCCCCTAGACTGCAGTATGCCAGGCTCCTTTGTCCTCCACCATCTCCTACAGTTTGCTCAAATTCACATCCACTGAGTCCATGCTGCTATCTAACCATGTCATACTTTGCCGCCCTCTTCTTTCGCCTTCAATCTTTCCCAGCATCAGGGTCTTTTTCAATGAGATGGATCTTCACATCAGGTAGCCAAAGTATTAGAACTTCAGCGTCAGCATCAGGCCTTCCAAAGAATATTCAGGATTGATTTCCTTTAAGACTGACTGGTTTGATCTCCTTGTAGCTCAACAGACTCTCATGATTATTCTCTAGCACCCCCACTAGAAAGCATCAATTCTTCGATGTTTACCTTCTGTATGGTCCAACTTTCACATTAGTACTGACTACGGGAAAAAACACTGCTTTGACTATAAGGATCTTTGTGGGCAAAGTGATGTATCTGCTTTTTAATACTCTATCTAGGTTTATCACAAGCTTTTCTTCCAGAGAGAAACCACCTTTAAATTTCAAGGCTGCAGTCAGCATTGCAGTGATTTTGGAGCCTTCAAAAATAAAATTTGTTACTACTTCTACATTTCCCCTTCTATTTGTCATGAAGTGATGGGGCCAAATGCCATATTTTAGTTTTTTGAATGTTGAGTTTCAAGCCAGCTTTTTCACTCTCCTCTTTCATTCTCATCAAGAGGCTCTTCAGTTCCTCTTCATTTTCTGCCATTAAAGTTGTATCATCTGTATATCTGAGGCTTTGATATTTTCACCAGCAATCTTGATTCCAGCTTGTGATTCATCCAACCCCACATTTCACATGATGTATTCTGCATATAAATTAAATAAGCAGGGTCACAATATACAGCCTTGTCCTTTCCCAATTTGGATCTAGTCAGTTGTTCCAAGCCTGGTTCTAACTGTTGCTTCTTGAGGTTTCTCAGGAGACAGGCAGAGTGGTCTGGTATTCCTATCTCTTAAAGAATTTTCCATAGTTTGTTGTGATCTACACAGTCAAAGGGCTTAGGACAGTTGACGAAGCAGTAGATGTTTTCTAGAATTCCCTGGCTTTCTCCATGATCCAACTGAATGTTGGCAATTTGATCTCTGGTTCTTCTGCCCCTATGAAATTCAGCTCGAACATCTGGAAGTTCTCAGTTCACATACTGCTGAAGCCTAGCTTGAAGGATTTTCAGCATAACTTTGCTAACATGTGAAATTAGCGCGATTGTATGGTAGTTTGAAGACTCTTTGGTATTGCCCTTCTGTGGGATTAGTATGAAAAGTGATCTTTTCCAAACTTGGCAACTGCTGAGTTTTCCGAGTTTGCCAATGTATCAAATGCAGCACTTTAACAGCATCATTTTTTTAGTATTTGAAATAGCTTAGCTGCAATTCCATCACCTTTACTAGCTTTGTTCATAGTAATGCTTCCTAAGGCCCACTTGTCTTCACACTCCAGGATGTCTGGCTCCAGGTGAGTAACCACACCATTGTAGTTATCTGGGTCATAAAGAACTTTTTTTGTACAGTTCTTTTGTGTATTCTGGGCTTCCCTTGTGGCTCAGCTGGTAAAGAATCCACCTGCAATGCAGGAGATCTGGGTTCAATTCCTGGGTTTGGAAAATGTCTTGGAGAAGGGAAAGTCTACCCACTCCAGTATTCTGGCCTGGAGAATTCCATGGACTGTATAGTCCATGGCGTCGCAAAGAGTCAGACATGACTGAGCCACTTTCATTTCGTGTATTCTTGCCATCTCTTCTTGATCTCTCCTGTTTCTGTTAGGTCCCTACCATTTCTGTCCTTTATCATGCCTTACCTTGCATGAAATGTTCCCTTCATCTCTCCAATTTTCTTGAAGAGATCTCCAGTCTTTCCCATTGTAGTGTCTTCTTCTATTTCTTAACATTGTCCATTTAAGACAATTGTCCATTTAAGACATTGTCTTATTTCTCTTTGCTATTCTCTAGAACTCTGCATTCAGTTGGGTATATCTTTATCTTTCTTCCTTGCCTTTCCCTTCTCTTGCCATCTCCTGCTTGACCATATCCAATTTACCTAGATTTATGGACTTAACATTTCACGTTCCTATGCAATATTGTTTTTTATAGCACTGAACTTTACTTTTAGCACCAGACACATCCACAGTGGAGCACTGGTCCCACTTTAGCCCAGCTGCTTCATTCTTACTGGAGTTATTTGTAATTGCTTTCCACTCTTCCCCTGGGGGCCTCCTTGGTGGCTCAGAGGGTAAAGTGTCTGCCTGCAATGCAGGAGACCTGGGTTCAATCCTTGAGTCAGGAAGATACCCTGGAGAAGGAAATGGCAACCCACTCCAGTATTCTTGCCTGGAGAATCCCATGGACAGAGGAGCCTGGTGGGCTACAGTCCACAGGGTCGCAAAGAGTCAGACACGACTGAGCAACTTCACTTTCATGTTTCCACTCTTCCCTAGCAGCATACTGGACACCTTCTGACCTGGGGAGTTCATCTTCTGGCGCCGTATCTTTTTGTTTTTTCACAATGTCCATAGGGTTCTCCAGGCAAGAATACTGGAGTGGGTTGTCATTTCCTTTTCCAGTGGATTATGTTTGTCAGAACTCTTCACTATGATCTGTCCATCTTAGGTGGCCCTGCACAGCATAGCTCATAGTTCTTCATTGAGGTAATACAAGCTGCCTTGCAACGACAAGGCTGTGATACATGAAGGGGGATAATTAAGTAACAGTTCATATAATGATTGAGAAAATACCTTTATCACATTTGCCAACAACTACACCACTGTAGTACTGACAGATAGTAGAACTGAAATTAATATTCTCCTTAGACTTAAGCAAAAGTTTTCTCTCATGGATTATCACCTTGTTTGTTTTTCCTTCTAGTTTTAATACTTAGAGTAAGGATAAAGGAGAATTCGCCTATAGATGTAGGAAGATATATGAAAAAAGTAGGGCCTCCTGTAATGCACTTCAACTCTTGAGTTTCAGAAAACTAGGAATATTGAAATGGCAATGCATGTATCAAGGTTTACTTAAAGGGAATCAAAATTTAAGACAAGAAAGAAAGACTATGAATATACGTTCATCCACCCAACACCAAGACCATCCCATGCATAGAAACCCACAATTAACCATCACCCAAAGGAACCTTACAGAATGCTCCTTCTGTGCTCTGTTTACCTACCAACTAAACATATTCTTTGAGTAGCTGAGTTTCATTGCCTAAACATTAACAAAAGGCTATCACACCATTAATCAAGACATTTTTAAGAGACTATAATTGGTTAGGTTGTTTCATTTTTTAATCTTTGTTGCATTGTCGTTATACTTGCTTGGACCAAGGTGCAGTAGATATGGGTTTTTCTAAAGCTGAGAGAAATATTTAAGTAGTGTGATAATAAAATTTGGATAGGATTCATGCAATGCTTATCAAAGCATTATCATGACTTCAGGCCTGATTTTAAAAGAAAATATTTAAATAGCTGATCAGCAGTAAAAGGGATTTTAAAAGGCTTATCTGTTTAGACATACAAATTTACCTTTTGATGATAAAGTCTGTGAAAATGACAAAATAGGTTTATTACACCAAAGTGAAATAAAAATATTCTTCCTCTTAAGATACTAGAGAATTTCAAGCATAATCCTAAATATGAGTGCTATTTTTAGAACTCAAGTTACTTATTTTGATCATTTATACTCAATAAAAACATTTCATAATACAATGATTTGTGAGAAAAAAATCTTAAAAAATACTTTCAAGGTTTAAAAAAAATCTGGCCATCAAGCATTGTTTATGATTCAAAGTTTTAAAATCAATAAGAAGATATCATAGCCTAGTACTTTAAGAAACACAAATAGATGTGTAGACCACTTCAGTCTTGACTCATGAACTGCTTTTTTTAAGGAAATAGCTGTTCAATAATAAATGGCTTCAGACATCAGGTTCCTCTTGGCAAAATGAAGCAGTGAACTAGATAGTCCAGAAGGCATTGCTTTTTTAAATCTTAGCTTCTTCTTTTTTCTGGTTTAAGATTCAAATTACATTTCCTTCGATGTGTATAGTCATGTCAAAAAAAAAAAAAAAAGCAACTTAAACACAGAACGTATTAGTAGAACACACCCATTACCACATTTTTCCAGAACATCTGATTATTTTCCAAATGTCTATGTGGCACTGTTATCACCAGGTACCATCATTTTCTACAGCCAATCTCCATGGAAACCAAGTTATAAATATCAGTATATTATGAAGTCAAAAAAATATGTATATATATAGTCCTGGATGGAGATGCTGAGGAACTGAGAAAATGTGCCAATGATTTGCCTGGTTCTGTGCACAGCCAGCCCTCTCACCAGGTAGCCTAGGGGTGGGGGCTTTCAGCCCCCCAGGGAGTGAAGCCCCCTCCCTTCCTCCTAACCAAGGCACTTCCACAAAACCTTTCCAAGTGCTTACTGGGACACATGAAAACCTAGGGCTCCCCAACTGCAATGCTGTCTAGCAGCACAAAATACTTTTTCTTATAAGTTGAGCAGCATAAACCATACCTTAAAAGGTCAGCTTTATGGGAAAAGAATCTAAAAAGGAATATATATATATATATATATATATCGAGTCACTTTGCCATAAAGCTGAAACTAACACAACATTGTAAATCAACTATACTCCATTTTTTTTTTCTTTAAAAAGATCTTCTTTTGGAACACAAAAGCACATTTTGGAATTCATGTGACATAGGCTCCATACAACTCTTCTAATAAGAAATAGGCCCCTTATCCCTCCTTCAAGATACCAAGAGTGGCTCTAAGGAGTACCAACAGGATGGGATCTGGCATAAAGAAGATGTTGAATTAATGGACATTTTTATTATCGAATGAAAATGTTATTAGATTCCTAGACTTTCTAGTTTTTCATTTACCTGTGTTGTCTAAGTCGCAAAAGTGGAATTTTACTGCTATGTTATGCACCTTTCTAACTTTTCTTCAGTGATCACTCTATAGAATACAGGCATGTATTTGTGTATGTATATACCCCCAGTCCATTCTGAAGGAGATCAACTCTGGGATTTCTTTGGAAGGAATGATGCTAAAGCTGAAGCTCCAGTACTTTGGCCACCTCTTGCGAAGAGCTGACTGGCTGGAAAAGACTCTGATGCTGGGAGGGATTGGGGGCAGGAGGAGAAGGGGACGACAGAGAATGAGATGGCTGGATGGCATCATGGACTCAATGGACGTGAGTCTGAGTGAACTCTGGAGATGGTGATGGACAGGGAGGCCTGGCGTGCTGCGATTCATGGGGTCACAAAGAGTGGGACACAACTGAGCGACTGAACTGAACTGAACTGATGCCCCATCCATATGTAAATACACACTTACACACACGTATGCATGTGTGTATTTAGGGTGAAAGTGAAAGTGAAGTTGCTCGGTCGTGTCCGACTCTTTGTGACCCCATGGGGTGTAGCCTACCAGGATCCTCCGTCCATGGGATTCTCCAGGCAAGAGTACTGGAGTGGGTTGCCATTTCCTTCTCCAGGAGATCTTCCCAACCCAGGGATTGAACCCGGGTCTCCAGCATTGCGGGCAGACGCTTTACCATCTGAGCCACCGGGGAAGACTGTATTTAGGGTATACATATATAAAGTAGAATTAGTAAAATTCTACTCACAACACCTTCATTTTTATATCACTCCTAAGTACACATGTATCCACTTTAAGGATATTCATTATTAATCAATACTATTAATCTCTTCAGTTCAGTTCAGTTCAGTCGTTCAGTCGTGTCCGACTCTTTGCAACCCCATGAATCGCAGCACGCCAGGCCTCCCTGTCCGTCACCATCTCCCGGAGTTCACTCAGACTCACGTCCATCGAGTCGGTGATGCCATCCAGCCATCTCATCCTCTGTCGTCCCCTTCTCCTCCTGCCCCCAATCCCTCCCAGCATCAGAGTCTTTTCCAATGAGTCAACTCTTCGCATGAGGTGGCCAAAGTACTGGAGCTTCAGCTTGGAATACTATAAAAATATTTATGTGTATACACGTGCATACACACACATGCACACTCCAGAAGCTGAATTAGGTAAAGATGGTATAAGTTTTTTAAGGTTTATTTAGCAATTTAAAAAATTGATTTTCACTTTGAGTTTCTCTAAGATCATCACTTTTACTTCCAATGAAAAAGGATTTATGGGATACATGGGATTATATTTTCCTCAGAACCTGACTATGGAATGAGGCAAAAGGAAAAAAAAGGCTGCCGTATCTCAAGAAACTACACAAAACAACAATCTTCATATTTGGGGAAGCATTTCAGATTGCTTGGTGGTTTAATCACTGGTAAGTCCTGCAAAGGCGATTACTTCATATTTTGAGGCTGAAAAGGGAAATAAGAAACAGGAGGCTTTGTGCCCACTTGGCTCTACCCGCCTTCCTGGGCAACATCCCTCGGCTGGGTTTTCTTGGCCCAGGGATTGTTTTATTTTCCTCTTCTCACTTTAAATATGTTCCTGTTGCCCTGTGTTTCTTTCCTTATCCTGGTAAAATTACCCCTTCGAGGGGCTTTAATATCCAGGATTCCTACCACAGCCTTTTACAGGTTCCTGGGCTACCAGAAAATTCAGCTGTTTTCAACAACTGACAGAAGGGATAGAATAGCTTTTTATTTCATTTTTTAAGTTATCTCCTGACCTCTACTCATATACTCAGAAAATCGTATCTACCTGCTTATTTCTAATATAAGCCTCAATGTCTTCTCCAAAAATGACAGGAAGCAATCATGCATTTCACTTCTAAACTTTATTAAACTTGTAAGTAAACAAGAAAATAATATTAAAAAAAGTAGCAGAGTACCAAATCAAGTGCCATTTAGGCCAAATCGATGTTCAACAAGAGCCACGTATAGCAATTTATGTGCTCTGGTTTCAGTTACAAAGCTGTGGATATTTTCATTTAAACCAGAGTTTAAAATATGGGAAAAAAAAAAGAAACACATGTAAATGTCTACTACTGTTTTAGCACAAGATATAAGCTTAGAATATAAGCTCTTAGAAGGCAGGGGCTGCATTTCTTTCCTTCTTTCTTTTTTCTATTTTTTTAAATCTCCACATCCCCGGCTTCTAACTACTATGTGACACCAAGGCACAAACACTGATCCATTCATTCCATTTCACTGATGTGAGAATCGAAGTGCTTCAAACCACACAGGAAAGTGAAAGATAAGGCAGCACGCAACCTCCCCCCGCCCCCGCGCTCTGCAGACTTCACTCAGGGATCTGATGAAACACAGACAACTTTCCCGACTACTTGTGGGCTTTTGGGCAACTGAGTAATTGCGGGCTGCGCAGGGCGTTAGTCATCCTGAACCTCAACCTGGGTGAGACAGCACAGTTCACCAGATGGTGAGTATGATCCCATTTTTCAGGACAGCAACTCCAGCAATAATATTCCTGTCATAGGTCAAGTACGCACTTTATATCACCAATTATGACTCATGGGTTCCAGGCACACACGACGGGACATCTCATGGATCTACTTAGAACCTGCCTAATGGCAACTTTTAAAGTATTGAGCATGGACTCCTTTAAATCAATGAATTCCACACACTCAACACTTTAAAAGTCAACTGATTAAGTGCTGCATGACCAACAGTATTAGCTTTATCATTTCCCTTGGCAAAACTATGTGTAATCTTCACATCTCAGCTGAATGTCGTCTTCTCAGAGACACTTCTGTGAGTCGTATAGGGAAAAAGGCTTCAACCTTACCCAGCAAGGTCCATACTACACACATTACTGCTTTCAATTATATTTTTTGTATACCTGTCTCCTTACTATTCAATGCTTTCTGGAGTTCAGAGGCCCATCTAATAATCTTCTATTCCCAGTATTTACCTTGGTTTTTGATTCATACATAGCAAGGACTAAATGATTGATGAGTAATGGATGGATGCATAGATGGATAGATGGTTGGACGTTTGGACAAATAGATGGATGAGCTTATACATACATATATGGGTATGTGTGTGCTAAGATGTTTCAGTTGGGTCCAAATCTGCGACACTATGGACCATGGCCTGCTAGGCTTCTCCATCCAGTGGGGTCTCCAGGCAAGAATACTGGACTGGGTTGTCATGCCCTCCTCCAGGGCTACTTCCCAACCCTTGTCTCTGGCATCCATCTGCATTGACAGGGAGGTTCTTTACCACTAGCACCACCTGGAAAGCCCCCATATATGCTAACATGCATATTTATATACAAACATAAGTAGTCATGCTTATACAAGTGGTCTTGAAATACTCCTAAATAACTAATATTCATACTGTTAAACATTTTTTTCTTTTTTCTCTATTTCTGCTTTGCAAGTGGCTTTTAAAAAAATGAGACACTAGACTTTATTCAGAATAATAAATTAGACCCTATTTTTTAGAACTTTATTATAATGCTACTTCTTTCATTTCCTTACAAGCTGCTCATTACCATGGTGAGTCCTCTGACCTGCTGTATACACTTGGTATACCAGCTGAATACCAGTTATGAAACTTGCTGTGTTTGAACTCTGCAGTCTAGGTATCTCACTGTTTCTTTTTCAAATCTGTCTCCAAGTAGGGAGTCATACATCTCCAACCCAGGAATGGATACTATACTGAATAAAGGCTTGTAAAGATAGTATTAATTACATATTCTCACATAAGCCTCAAGGCTTATTGTTATTATCAATCATTCTCTTTTAAAAAAATTATAGAAATATTGCTGATTTACCATGTTGCTTCAGTTTTAGCTGGACATCAAAGTGATTCAATTATACATATGTGTATACATCTATATATTATTTTTTACATTCTCTTTCATTATAGCTTATTATAAGATATTGAGTATACTTCTCTGTTTATACAGTAGGTCCTTGTCAGCTACATATTTTCTATAGATAGTATGTATTTCAATCATTCTCTGTGACTGAACATTTTATATCTTTCAGGGAAATAACAGAACTGTAGCTAAGTTTTCTAATTCCCCCACCTGCTTTGTTAAACAGGAGATTAATGAATTATAAAGTGGTTCATGACTAATCCTTCCTTATCACAAATAGCCCAGCCCATGAATTAATAGTACAAATATTTTTGTTCATTTCAAAATATTTTTGTCTATTTCCTCTCTCAATACTGAAGTCCCATGATTTCAGGCCTCATTAACATAATTCCAATTATTCTATTAGTCAACCCTAATCCATACTCGCTCCTCCTTTGTCTACACAGTGTGAGCCCTGCCCACCTTAAAGGCTGGCCCACAAGCCATATGTACTACATACAAATCATCATTGGTGATTTTATCTGCCTTTTTGTCAAATAAGAATGTTGGACATTGCATTTTTCATTTACACTTAATACATATAATTCTGATTTACAGGTTGGTATTTTGAGAGCTTGCTTTACTGAAGCCTGACCTAGAGAAGCTCGTCCTGGCCCAGTGTGTTAGTCAGGCCAGACTTTGGATCGTCTTAGCTGAAAGCCACCTTCTGGTGGTGGATTTATGAAGGAGATAAAGCTTTCAGGCCCTTCACAAACAAGGTGTTCAATGTTGCTACCACACCTACATGTATCACATAATGAGTGCATGGGGTTTTTTTATTTGTTTGCTTTCTGTGTTTTTAAATATTATCTTCATTTTATTGGAATATAATTGCTTTAGAATGTTGTGTTAGTTTCTGCTGTACAACAACCAGAATCAGCTATATGTATCCATATATGCCCTCCCTCTTGGACCTCCCTACCACCCACCCTCTGCCCTCTACCCCTTTAGGTCATTACTGAGTAGCAAGCTGAGCTCCGTGTGCTATATAGCAGCTTCTCACTAGCTATCTATTTTACACATGGTATTTGGACAATTTTTAAGGCCTCTTTTAGTCTGTATCCTCTTTTGTAAAATAAAGATAATCCCTGCCATGATGGATTGCTGAAAGACCAGAACTCATGTGAGTAACCAACCTAGCTCAGGGCTTTGCAAACAGTAGGCACTCCATAAGTGGTGCTATTTGTCACGTGGCTCTGATCTGCAAGGGTTCTCTGCCCAGGCCCTCAGCCACCCGAGACCATCAGTAAAGGGGTGTAGTTTGTAAACAGCCAACGGTAAACAAAGCATCTTCCTCTCATCCTTTTCCCCATTTTCCCTGCTCTGTCCTTTTTTTCTTTCCTTCCCTTTTCTTTCTTTCTTGTCTTTACAGACTTCATGGAAAACTTCGAATAGATTTTTAAACCTTCCTTCTTATCTCTAAGAAATTCCTCATATTCAACTTCTAAAGCTATATAAACAAGGGTCTGCATTTTGCCAAGCGTAAAAGAAGACTGTCACCATTTGGAGAATGAGGTAGAACTATTATAGTTAACGCATTTGGAAGTTCTTAACCTAGATAAATAGTAGGGAAACTATGATTAGAGAGTTTTTGTGGGCAAAATTCTCTAGGATAACATACAGTGCATGCCTCACTTCCACAGAGATTAACCCCGATACCTCAGCGAAAACAGTGCCTACCACAATCCCATGAAATAATTTTAGAAGCAATAAATTATGACTGGTTCCATTTACGCAAATATTTTGATATCATGAACTGACTTGCTTATTCAAATGGACAGAGAGAGATGGAGAGCCACAGATAGAAAGGTCAAGAAGTGGGTGAAGTTTTTGAAGTCAGTGCACGGGGTTTCAGCTGAGAAAGAAGTCGGGGGTTAAGTCAGCTGCCATATGGGAGAACGATCTGTGTTTTTTGGCAGACAGGGAGCACCGTCTACTTGATATTCGAAAATGTATTCAGACAGTGTTCCAAGTGCTGGAAACAGCTATGAGGAGTCACCTTAGGGGGAAAATCTTTGAGCAATGAAGTCTCAAAATGTACTTCATGCAATGCATAAATCCTTTTCTGTTTACCTGACTGTTGGCAGTGCGTTCATCAGAATTGCCGGTTCTATTACACTTAGGGATTGTCGTGGGCTTGAATCATACAGTTAAGAGTTTTAAAATGACAACAGGGACACCTAAGCACCTTAGAGATTTCTGGGTAGTGAAATTTCTGTCCTGTTCGATTAAATTTAAAGGAATCTGAAATATGTTACAAATGAGCTTATCTACAAAATAGAAACAGACTCACAGACCTAGAGAACAAACTTATGGTGACGAAATGGGAGATGGGGAGAGGGAAAAATTGGAACAGATGCAAACTATTATGCAGAAATTGGATCAACAATAAGGTCCTACTGTATAGTATAGTAAACTATTTAATCTTTAATATCACTGTGATAAACCATAGGGAAAAGAATATTAAAAAGAATACACACACACACGCACACATATATAACCGAATGACTTTGCAGTACAGCAGAAATTAACAAAGCATTGTAAATAAAACATATTTCAAAACAATCAATATTTTACTTCCAATAATCATATATCAAACTACAGTTTAACAACTATGAAGTGATTTCCCCCCACCCATTGGAACAAAAAAGTTATAGTATTATCTTATACTTTAATATTTTCAAATGCCTTTTATAAAACATTACTTATTTGGATAAAGGTAAAACAAATCTCAGTGTGACCATAATACACATGTGGATATTCTGAGGAAACACAGATCTTTCACTGTTGGAAGAGACTTGTCCTTCCCAGTCCTATTTTATTTTATTTAAAGAGTATTCTGATAAAATAGGCTTGTAATGTAAACAAAGGCATGTGGTCAACAGTAAAGGACAGAGCTAAATCTGAAACATGTCAGGCATTCCAAGCTGGTGTTCTTCCTAGGACCTTAAGCTCTCTCCTGTCCATAAGTGGCCAACTCATCCTCCTAAAAAAATTAGTCATTAGTATGTTACCTGGAGCAAAGTACGCATTTCTCCATTTGCCAAACTAGCAGTCTCAATACTATGAGCACAGAAAAATGCATTTGGAATTTCACCTTGATGCATGAGAAAGAATTTACTCTCCTTACCACCTCCTCCATGATTTTATTAATAGTAAGAGAATAGAAACATACAGCTCTGTGTACTAGTAATTTTTTTCTATAGATAGAAATTAAAGAAGGGCTTCCCTTGTAGCTCAGTCAGTAAAGAATCTGCCTGCAGTGCAGGAGACCCAGGTTCAATCCCTGGGTTGGGAAGATCCCCTAGAGAAGGAAATGGCAACCCACTCCAGTATCCTTGCCTGGAAAATCTCATGGACAGAGGAGCCTGGTGGACTGCAGTCCATGGGGTCACAAAGAGTCAGGCACGACTAAGCGACTAACAAAGAAGGTGTACATTACTGTGGATAAGAACATCTCTCTGTGTCTACATAAAAAGAAGCAGCTCCCTAGATTACTAACCATCCAATTGCTCTGAACTGGAGTTCACAGAGGTAGAGTCCATTCCATGGGGCAGGACCCCTGCCCTCTTTCCACTCTGCCCTCCTCTGAGTGGGTATCTAAGAACACAGAGGTCTCCACAATTGTTCTCAAGTCAGGTGGTGGCTTATACCAGTGATTCCCAAATATTGTGGCACCAAGGACTGGTTTCATGGAATTTTTCCATGGATTGGTGGTGGTAGTAGGGGTGAGGGAGGAGGAGGAGAATGGTTTCTGGACGATTCTCATAAGGGATGCACAGCCCAGATCGCTGGCATGTGCAGCTCACAGTAGGGTTCTCACTCCTATGAGAATCTAATGCCACCGCTGATCTGACAGGAAGCAGAGCTTAGGCAGTAATGCACGTAATGGGGCTCGGCTGTAAATGCAGGTGAGGCTTCACTTGCTCGCCCACCACTCACCTCTTGCCGTGCAGCCCAGTTCCTAACGGGGTTGGGAACCTCTGGTTTACACAACACACATCTGTCACCAATATTTCATTTCTTCTCATTTGTAGGCATGTCACAAGTACCATAAACCCTTGTTTTAAAGCATTGCACCAAGTTAAGGTGAGGTTCCTTTGATTTCATTTAATGAAATGTGAAAGTGAGGTCCTTTCCATAGCATTTTTCTTTAATTATTCTAATCCAATAAAAGAGCATTCTCTCTGATTTCTATGAGAGACTCTACATACTAACCGAAAATCCCTTTCCTTTATTCTTTCTCTAAGTTTCAGTGAGCAATCAGAGTTGCTTCTGTCTACACAGAATCAGTCTGCTGGGGCTCACAGCAAGTCTGCCTCATCTGCATGGTGATAATATTCATATCCGAATAGTAGTTATATCATAATATTAATATACACACACTATGCATATCATTATATATTCATATATGCACAGTATGCTTATTATCATATACATATACACATCCTATTCACATCCTTATATATTCATATCCAAGAACAATCACATCATTATAACATTCATATATATACTATTCATACCATTATAATATTCATATACATACACCATTCATATTACTGAAATATTCATTTATACATACGATTCACATCATCATAATATCCATACCTGTGTACTAGTCATAGCATTATGATATTCATACACATATTATGCATATCATAATATTTATATAAACTCTATGCATATCATCATAATATTCACACACATATACTACACATGTCACTATAATGTTCACATGCACACACTATGCATATAATTACCATATTCGTACACACATACAATTCACATCATTATAATATACATACCCATGTACTATTCAAATCATTATAATATTCATATACATATACTATATATCACTGTAATATTCATATACAGACACTATTCATATAACTAGAAATTCATATAAATGTACTATTCATATCATAATATTCAAATACAGACTCTATTCCTATCATACTTATATACATATACTATTAGTACTACTATAATATTCATTGCAGATGGTGATTGTAGCCATGAAATTAAAAGATGCTTACTCCTTGGAAGGAAAATTATGACCAACCTAGACAGCATATTAAAAAGCAGAGATATTACTTTGCCAACAAAGGTCCGTCTAGTCAAGGCTATGGTTTTTCCAGCGGTCATGTATGGATGTGAGAGTTGGACTGTGAAGAAAGCTGAGTGCTGAAGAATTGATGCTTTTGAACTGTGGTATTGGAGAAGACTCTTGAGAGTCCCTTGGACTGCAAGGAGACCCAACCAGTCCATTCTGAAGGGGATCAGCTCTGGGTGTTCATTGGAAGGACTGATGCTGAAGCTGAAACTCCAATACTTTGGCCACCTCATGCGAAGAGTTGACTCATTGGAAAAGACCCTGATGCTGGGAGGGGTTGGGGCCAGGAGGAGAAGGGGACGACAGAGGATGAGATGGCTGGATGGCATTACCAACGTGATGGACATGAGTTTGAATGAACTCTGGGAGTTGGTGATGGACAGGGAGGCCTCGTGTGCTGTGATTCATGGGGTCGCAAAGAGTAGGATACGACTGAGCAACTGAACTGACCTGAACTGAACTGAATATTCACATACACGTATCACTCATGTCATATTCATGGACCAGGAGATAAATGGTCACATCTTTCCTTCTGCTGAAAACAGAGGTGTCAGCCTGATCAACACAGTGAAGGAGGCTGAGAAGCGGTCTTTAACTTCCCTTTCTACCTTCATAGGTGAATTGCATGCATGTATGCTAATTGACTTCAGGCACGTCTCTTTGTGACCCTATGGACTCTAGCCTGACAGGCTCCTCTGTCCATGGGATTCTTTGGCAAGAATACTGGAGTGGGTTGCCATGCCCCCCTCCAGGGGATCTTCTCCACCCAAGGACTGAATCCAGATCCCTTATACCTCCTGCATTGGCAGGTGGCTTCTTTACCACTAGTGCTCCTGGGAAGTCCCATATGTGAATCAGGTGCAATGAAATCTTTTAAGCTTAACTTGAGAGGGTTTTGTGATATCTTAATTTAACCTTTCTCTGTTAATTACATAGTAAAACAATAATCATTATGTGAAAGTTACGTGTCTTGATTCATTCTGGCAGAAACCTTAGAGGAGAAATCAAATAATATTTAGAAACAGTTCCATCCATCAATTAGAAATAAATCCTCAGTCAGCATCTTTGTCCTACAAAAGCAGAGGAGGTGGCCTATTTAGAGACTGACTTCTTTAATTTTTTTTTAAATTTTAATTGGAGGCTAATTACTTTACAATATTGTGGTAGTTTTTGCCATACATTCACATGAATCAGCCATGGATGTACGTGTGTTCCCCATTCTGACCCTCCCTTCTACCTCCCTCCCCATCTCGACCCTCAGGGTCATCCCAGTGCACCAGCTCTGAGCACCCTGCCTCATGCATCGAACCTGGACTGACGATCTATTTCCCATATGATAATATACATGTTTCAATGCTATTCTCTCAAATCATCCCACCCTTGCCTTCTCCACAGAGTCCAACAGTAAAGACTGACTTTTTTAAGATGTGGTACATATATACACTGGAATATTACTTAGCCATTAAAAAGAAATGAAATTGTGCCCTTTGTAGAGATGTGGGTGGACCTGGAGAGTGTTACACAGAGTGAATTAAGTCAGAAAATATTGCATATGAATGCGTATGTGTGTAATCTAGAAAAATGGTATCTGCCTGCTAAGTCACTTCAGTAGTGTCCAACTCTTTGTTAACCTACGGACTGTAGTCCATCAGGGTCCTCCATCCAAAGAATTCTCCAGACAAGAACACTGGAATGGGTTGTCATGCCCTTCTCATAGGGCTGTTCCCAACCCAAGGATCAAACTCATGTCTCTTATATCTCCTGGATTGGCAGCTGGGTTCTTTACCATTGGTGCCACCTGGGAAGTTCCAGAAAAATGGTACAGATGAACTTATTTGCAGAGCAAAAATAGAGACAGAGACACAGAGAACAAATGTATGGACACCAAGAGGGAAAGGGAAGGATGGGAGGAATTGAGAGATTGGTACTGACATACATACACTGATGTGGTTGTGGTGGTTTAGTTGCTTAGTCATGTCTGACTCTTGATACCCCCATAGACTGTAAACCGCCACACTCCTCTGTCCATAGGATCTTCTAGGCAAGAATACTGGAATGGGTTGCTATTTCCTTTTCCAGGTTTCCTCCCAACCCAGGGATTGAAGCTGGGTCTCCTACACTGCAGATAGAGTCTTTACCACCGAGGCTCCAGGAAAGCCCTACACTGTTGATAATATGTATAAAATAGATAACTAATGAGAGCATACTGTATAGCATTGCAGGGGAGGGAGGGGGTCAGAAGGTACAATCTATTTGTAGGACATATATTAAGTTAACCTTAAAAATGCATTCCAATTCACATCAGGTGCAGAAAAATAAAATTTGATTCCACTTATATGAGGTACATAGAATTGTCAAATGCACAGAATCTGAAACTACTCTGGTAGAGGTTAGGGACTGGAGGGTGGGGGTGGAGAGCGCAAATGGTGACAGTGTTTAATGGGGACAGAGTTTCAGGTTAGGAAGGAGAAAAGCTCCGGAGATGGATGATGGTGAGATTTGCACAACATATAATTACTACCACTGAACTGTACAGTTAAATATGGTCAATATAGCATGTAATAGCATTTTTTACATATTATGTGACTTTTACCACAGTAAAAAAAATTAAAGGTTGACTTCTTTAGAAGGCAGGCTGTCCACTAAATGGAGCTGAGCACAGTTTAGCTCCCCAAGAGTCACAGCTAAAGGAACTGAGGAAACCATGCCATTTGAAAGCCCACAAAGCAAAATAATAATAATAATTTAACACTGAAGATAAAACTACCAAACAAACCCAATAAAATATTGAATATGCTAAGAAAAGAAAGACCAGTGCAGAGTATCTAAGACTTGTCCACATAGGAATCTTTTATTATTAATGATTGGTGCTGTATTGCTCTTGCTTGGTTTTTCTTTCGGGGTGAAATGATACAGATAGATTACTAGATGGCTAGCTAGTTATATGGGTATTTCTTTGGTCACAGAAGTTATCCACGTGTAAGTCATTGTGCCAGTTGGACAAGCAGGAGGCTTCAGCACTGCCCTGAGGGAAGACACAACAGGAGCTGAAAATAAAGACGAGGCCCAGAGCAGGGTGCTCAGATATCCCTCAAATTCTCATGGAGTGCAGACTGTCAGAATCTTCCAGAATAAATGCAGGAAAGTCAGAGCTGGGCAATCAACAGGGAAGTGGGGGAAGGAACGTAGGCAAGAGAGGGTAGTGCTGGGAGTCGAGTGATGAGGTAAGACAGGGAACAGATATAGTGGGCTGGAGACAGCGGTACTGGGTGAGCTGACATGGTTCTGGGAGTTACAGGATCCATTCTTTCTCCTCTGGAATGTTGATTTTGAACATTTCAAAACATAAAATCAAAACATCTCATTAGCCAAGGGCAGAGTCCCTTGATCTCAGACTTGGTCACATCCCCACCCTTCATTTTAAGCCGTCTTGGAAATGATGACTTTTTTCTAAGTTACAAAAGTAATTGCTACAGAGGTCAAAGGATGACGAAACTATAAATTATGGCACTGAGCTCACCATACTCAGAAGAGTGGCTTGAAAGGGCACAGGCAAAGTCTTCACTCTAAAGAAAGCTTCATTCTGTGGCCAGAAGCGCAGGTAAGGAAAACTGTAAGTGTACATTTGAAAGCTGCACTTAACTCCTTTTGGGTCTTAACACCAAGAGTGGAGATGGTTATTTTTGCACCATCAGCACTTTCTGATGAAAAGAAGAAAGTTTTGCTTTCAGGAACCATTTCTCCAGCAATACAAACCACCACTTAACTTCAGGATGTGCGAGCAACCAAAATCTTGCCAAGCACAGTAACACTTGCTCCTGAAGTGAAGTGAAAGTGTTAGTCACTCAGTCGTGTCCGACTCTTAACCCCATGGACTGTAGCCCACCAAGCTTCTTTGTCCATGGAATTTGCCGGGCAAGAATACTGGAGTGGGTAGGCCTTCCCTTCTCCAGGGAATCTTCCCCACCCAGGGATCAAACCTGGCTCTCTTACATTCCAGGTAGATTTTTTACCGTTTGAGCCAACTGGGAAGCACAATACCTGCTCTTAGTTCCCCCTAGAGCAACTGGTCCAGGGACAGATACTTGGTTCAAATCAGCCCAATCAAAACTTTTCCAAAGAGGGTTATGATTCCCAAGGGGGAGGACTGTGGGGGAGAGATGGAATGGAGTTTGGGGATTAGCAGATGCAAACTATTATATATAGAATGGATAAAAAACAAGATCCTACTGTATAGGACAGAGAAAGATCAATATATCCAATATCCTGTGATAAACTCTAACAGAAAGGAACATGAGAAAGAATGTATACCTACATATAACTGAATCACTTTGCTGTACAGCGGAAGTTAACACAACATTGTAAATCAACTATACTTCAATAAAATTGAAAGAAAAATATTCCAAAAACTTTTGCAGGAAAAGTTCTGGTCTCATTCAAAGATTGGAAGTGCTAATATCTTGGTGCTTTCCTGATTTGTTCTGAGATTTTATGAAAACAGATTGATACTGAAGCAAATCCACGGAGTCAGAGAAAGAGAGTTGGTGGCATCATTCGAAACCTGGATGAAGCTCATCCTGAAATATTCAAGAACAGATCCAAACATTTCTTTTTTAGTTGGTTACCAGCTAATCACTTGTGGTTACTTGAAATTAAATAATCTTAAAAGTTACTATTCTGGTATGAATCCCACTATCTTTCAACTGATGTCATTACCTATTGGGGAAATTTATTCTACCCTGGTATTCTTGTTGCAGAATTATAGTATTATTCCCAGGCTTTATGAAACACTAGTGTGTCCTTGGCTCTTCTCAGAGCCCCTGAAAAACTGACTTATTCGAATGAAAAGTGAGGAAGTCCATCTCTTTTCTAAAACAGAGAGGCCATTCAACATCCTAGATGATTCCATGGTTTGTCTTCAATATAAATAATTTTTATTGTCGGGCTTCTCTGGTGGCTCGGACAGTAAAGAGTCTGCCTACAATGCAGGAGACTTGGGTTTGAGTCTCTGGATTGGGAAGATCCCCTGGAGAAGGGACTGGCTACCCACTCCAGTATTCTGGCCCGCAGAATTCCATGGATAGAGGAGCTTAGCAGGCTACAGTCCAAGGGGTTGCACAGAATCAGACACCACTGAGCGACTAACACTTTCGCTGTCTATTGTCAGCAATTTTGAAATTGGTTGTTTGGTTCCTCCCCAGACTTGTGTCCCTGGGGCAAAAGGGAATGTAGCTTTGAAATGAAAAGCATTGATCCCAGCACAGAGTTCCTTTTTAAAACATTTTTATTGGAGTATAGTTGATTTACAGTGTTGGGTTAGTTTCAGGTGTACAGCAAAGCGAATCAATTACGCATATACATATATCCACTCTTTATCTGATTCTTTTCCCATGTAGGTCATTATAGAGTATTGAGTAGAGCTTCCTGCACTATACAGAAGGTTCTTATTGGTTATTTTATATATAGCAGTGTGTATATGTCAATCCCAGTCTCCCAAGTTCATCCCTCCCCCTCTTTCCCCTTAGTAACCATAGGTTTGTTTTCCATATCTGTGGCTTTATTTCCATTTTACAAATAAGTTCATTTGTAGCACTTTTTTTAAAGAAAATTTCATATAAGCAATATCATATGATATTTGTGGGCACAATCCCCCTCTCCCCACCCCTCCACTCACATGGAGCTTTCACAAGAAAGGAGGGGTGAGAAGAGAGAAGTGTGCTTTTTGTGATAAGACCATGCAGAAAATAAGGAGCCAAGAGTAGGTCTGAGGAAATCTCAACAAGAGAACTTTGTGTTTGAAAATAACACAATTTCTTCAACTGTTCTAAGTGCCTTTATTAAAGTCTCCTCCAACCTATTTAGCATGGTTTTGGCCATATTCACTTCCTCATCTATAGACCGGTCCACGCTCTGTTCTGCAACAAAATGCTCAGCTTCTGAGAGCGAGTGAAGAGAGTCCGAATCCACTGGCTGGGGGTTCACAGGTGGACCCTGCCACCAGGACAGTCAAATTCCTGCCTCATCTCCAGGGCATCCCATGCTCCAGGCCAACTCATCATGGCACATTATTCCCCATTTTTACCAGTCTAAACCTGTTTGGAGGACTATTCCTCTTTAAAATTTTTCTAATTTTAACCAGCTCTTATTGAGTACCCACTAAGTTCTGGTCAGCTAGTGATGTCTTAGCTATTCTTTAGGCTGGACACACGCTGTATTCCAATCCTTCCGGATAGTAACTCATCACTTTCTAATCATGATAGGTGGCGGAGGAGACCCTACATTTGCCCTTGTGGTCTCCTCCAGTGAACACACCCTGTTTGCCCCAAACAGCAGTGACCAGTGTAGGCAACCAGGCTGCACATGACTGGCATAGATAGACTTTCAGGAAAGTCTCGGAGACAGATAATAAATGCTCCAAGCAAACCTGGGTCCCTTACCCCTTGCCAGTGGTTGAGGCAGGCACTCCCCACACCATCACCTATGTGTGTGCTACATGCTAAGTTGCTTCAGCTGTGTCTAATTCTTTATAACCCCACAGACTGTAGCCCACGAGGCTCCTCTGTCCCTGGGTATTCTCCAGGCAAGAATACTGGAGTGGTTGCCGTGCCCTCCTCCAGGGGATCTTCCTGATCCAGGGATTGAACCCACGTCTCTTATGTCTCCTTCATCGGCAGCTGGGTTCTTTACCACTAGTACCGCCTAGGAAGCCTACCATCACCTATAATGTTAGACAAAAGTCCTGGGTGTTCATTGGAAGGACTGATGATGAAGCTGAAACTCCGATACTTTGGCCACCTGATGTGAAGAGCTGACTCATTTGAAAAGACCCTGATGCTGGGAAAAATTGAGGGCAGGAGGTGAAGGGGAGGACAGAGGATGAGATGGTTGGATGGCATCACCGACTCAATGGACATGAGTTTGGGGAGGCCTGGCGTGCTGCGGTTCATGGGGTTGCAGGGAGTCAGACACAACTGAGCGACTGAACTGAACCTGATCTCACAGCAAGACTCCCACAGGGCACCTTAAAAAGGCACAGATATTCTTCTTTCACCTAAGTGTTTCTTGCAATCCTGAACAGGATTGCCGGATTGGAGGTCCATTCTCAACTAGTCATTCTGAGCCCCAGTTCTGCAGACTCAGGCTGGGAATTAGATATGTATGCAACTGGCTTCATGGGGTGCCTTTGGATGTCTCAGGGCTAAAATCACAGGCCATTTACACCAAATAGTGACTAATGCTTTTTCCCTTCTTTCACCATACTAAGGGGCTCATGAAAACATTCTGCTTAAAAACTAAATTTTTAGGACACACATTGATGGGTTTCCAAGGTCATGAATGGCTAAATGTATTTTCTTCTTTTATTTCAGTTGTATGGCAATTAAACTAAGAGATAACTTTATTTCTTTTCACAAAATACCTTTTTTTCCTTAAAATTTTATCACCTAGAGCTTGCACTGTCATTGTAAAATTAATGTAAGAAATATAGCATATGCTTGAAAGTTACATCTAATATGGGGAAATATTAAAAAATCAGTTCTGAAAAAAATGAGTTTTTGAGGTCTGCATGGGAGGTTTAATTTGTGCACCCAATTTCTCCATAATAAATTAATAAATATTATTTATAGACTGTGGCTAATAAAATACACAACTATAGTCTGAATTAGAAGATGGTCAACAAAGCAATCTAAACACAATCAGTTATAGTCATAACTGCGCTCTCTATTTACCACCTTCTGAGACTGGTGGCATTTCATTTTAATTGTCTATTTACTTGTCTGTGTCTAAACAGATTATGAGCTACTTGAGGACACAAGTTACTTCCTGTTCACCTCTGCCCCACCCCACCCCCACACAACCTTCCACAGGGCTCAGCAAGTGCCTACTGGATTGACAGTAAATGCATGAGCAAATCACAGTGCGCATCAGTTCTATTATGAACAGCAGGAAGTGAGGGAAATGTCCAAAATATCTCTTTTTCATTTTAAAGGAAACTAACAATTTTGATCCTTTTAAATTCTAAATATTAAGAAATGTGTTCATTCAGTAGATTTAGCATTTTTATCATTCAGTTTTCCACACTGGATGATAGCATTTCTTCCAAAAGAAATTCAGCTGTTTTGGTGGAAAAAAGCCACTGTTTTTTTAAACTGAATTGTAGTTGACTGACAATGTTTTGTTAATTTCTGCTATACAGCAAAATGATTCATTTATACAGAGGCACTGTTGGGCACCCCATTCTCTCCCACACTCTGTCCCTTATGGTCTTTCTCTTTGTAAAATATAATGTACCACCAATCTGTATAAATTGTTTACATCAGATTAACAAACAAAAAAATTTTTAAGACTTTTCCACTAAAAAAGTTCCTTCTTAAGAACACCGTGTGTCACTCACATAAGAACCACATATGCATACACAATACTGAAAGACATGATCTATTTCGGCAATTTTTACACCAAGTGTGTACACGTGCATGCACACACACACACACACACACACCATCCCTCCACTCTCATTCCACACCAACACCCTCCACTATGTTGCCTGTACATCTTCTCAGGCTAGAAAACCAACAAAACCTAACTGGCCTCTGACTTGCTTTGTTCTCAGCAGGAATATCAACCCTCAGTAGCATAAAAACACGACTCCCTCTCTCTCTCTCTTTTTTAAATAAAAGACGATTTGAGAAGCCAGAAAGGCCATAAGGGTCAAAGTCACACACCTCATCCTGCTTCCCTGTTTTAAAGATGCCACTAAAATAGTGAATCATATTTTCTGGATTATCCTATAATCCAGCCTTGACAGAATATTGACACTGGGCAGTTTAAATTCTGGAGGTGCATTTTATCCAGGACACATCTATATTTTAGTTCTCTAGTCCTGTCATGGAGAAGAGTCCATCAGCCATTTAAAAAAATTCAACATTGAAGTTGAACCTGAGAATACTATGTCTTGTTAGGAGGGACTTGGTTTTGCTGGAAACAGTGCAACTTCTAGGTCCATGGTGGACAAAGTCAGGCAGAGAAACTCCCCTTGGTGTGTTACAACAAAAATTGCTGAAGAAATGATGAAAAGAAAACCATTGTTTTTCATGCAGTCCTGAACCATCAAGAAAATAAAATTCTCTGAAGTGCAAACAAGGAAAGAAACCAAGATTTCGGGGAGGTGAATACACTCTGGGCCCTGTAGGCATCCGCTGAGGCTCTCTGTGTACAAGGGCAATGGGTGGCTGCGGTGGGAGGTTAATGGGTCACAAGTAGTCCCAGGACCCAAGTTGGGCTGGACCCTTGTTCCATCTTTCCCTGTCACTCTCAAAAATCTACCCCTTGAAGGGAGACTACAGCTGGATGTCAACAATTAACCTGATGGATAACTTCTCAACAGCCATAGACAGTGGGTGGCATCTTCACATTGTTGAGAAAACATAAGCACACAACCAAAAATCCTATATCCTGTCTGACTGACTTCCAAGAATGAAGGTGAAATAGAGGAATTTTTCAAATACATAAGACCTGAGTATTTCCTACCAACTTCACTTAAGAGACTTTTAAAAGGCAATTCTTAAATAAGTAAAATAATCCTACCACCAAAATTCTGAAATTCAATAAGCAATTATTGGTGCCAAATGTAAGCACATATAATAGCTAAGGAATTATTAATTATACAAAATAACAATAACAAATGTTTTACTCATGATATTAAAAAATACAAAACTAATATTCTCAGGAACAAACACATACTAATCAGGAGTGGACAATAAGGATGAAACCACCCAGCTAAGTGGTTACAGTTAACAGGGCATCACTATTTTATTGTCTTCATTATTTCCGAGGTCAATAACTTTATTGTTCATTGCAAGACTTCCCCCAAAGAAGCACTGACTCCTTCAACTGAAAGCATCAGCAGTTACTATCTAGCACTGAGGAACTCAAGCCTACAGTTCCCTGCCTTGTTTCCATCAGTTTTGAACTCTTATGTCCTGATTCTTCCCCGACTCTTAATCCAACCTAAGACTGATAAATCCATTCTGAACCAAACTTCAAATCCTCAACAAAGTCTAGTTTTGTTTCCTCCCCAGACCGTGCTGGAGCTTATCAAGGTGATCATCCCTGTCACTATGCTGAGCAATAGGTGCAGTTCTGTGTTCCTAGCTTAGCGAATTGAGAGCAGGGAGCCAGTGTCCCAGGGCAGTTCAAATGTTCTCAGGTAATGTTCTATTTGAGGAAGTCAGCTAAACATGAACTAGCCTTCCATGTGGAGTTCCATATGCATTTCTAAGGTAGCCATTTAAATGCAGAACTTGGTGCACACTTTTAGGGTAAATTATTGACAGTAGAAAAGAAAAATGGGATGAGAAGACCAACTAAATGAATACAAGGAAGGAAAGGGAGAAACAGCAACATAAGGATAAATGGAATGCACAGAAAAAACACCAGCACTCAATCTAAAGTGTGCATAATCAGAACCAATGTGCTAAATTAAGGACCTAAGCGGTAATAATTCAAAGGTTTTCTTACATATGCTCATAATTAGATTTTTATATCAGACAAGTCATTCTGTATTAACATTCTTCTTGTAAAACTGGAGTCAAGTAGCTTCACAATGTTGTAGTTTAGTTTCTGCTGTATAGTAAGGTGAATCAGCTATACGTATGCAGCCCCTCTTTTTGCAGCTTCTTTCCCATTTAGCTCACCACAGAGCACTGAGTAGAGTTCCCTGTGCTACACGTTAGGTTCTCATTAGTTATCTATCTTATACATAGTAGTGTATATATGTTAATCCCAAATATAAAGCTTTTTAACTGAATTTTTCTTTTTAAAGTTGCTTATGTTCCTCTCACAAGAGACAAACAAAAGACACACACACACACACGTGCGCACGCACAAAGGCCCAGGAAAATTCAAGTAGAAGAATGGAAAGAGTGTCATGCAAATAACCACAATTACCTGACACAGTTATATCAATATCAGGCACAGCAGACTTTGAAGTCAAAACAAAACATTAAAAAAGATTAAATAAGATCGGGTACCTGATCCTGCTTGTGCCAACTGGAACAATTTAAAAACATATAAAAACAAAAGTGGATTGTTCTACAAGATGAAACTGATAAATATTTTTATTCTCTATTAGGGGAATTTGACACATATCTCTTGGGAACTGATACATCAGAAAAAAAAAATCAGGAAAGATACAGATGTTGTGATCAGCACAACCGCCACAATTGATGTGATGTACATAACACACGGTGTTGTACCCACAATGGAAGACTAGTGCATTTGGAAACTTAAAAAACCTCACGTCAGGGAAGTCAAGTCTTAAATTTCAAATAATCATGGACAGACGGGCCAAAACACAATTAATTTAGAAATCTACAATAAGAAAATACAGTTTAAAAGCCTCATGCATTTAACGTGAAAAATGAACAGTATACTTCTATATGATTTATAGTTTAAAAGAAGAAAATGATGGATGTTATAAAACATCCTCAAATGGACAAAAATAAAAATACCACATTATCAAACTTGGCAAGATGTATGAAACACAAGATTGAGAAAGCAAAATCATGTTGCAGATATGCAATAAGCAAGCAGTGTGAACAGTCAGAAGCACTCTATACAATGTCACCTACAGAACATTCTGGCCAGGATCTTTCAGCAGGACTTAATTATGAAGGCACACACAGACGTGAAATTGAGAGACATTCCACGGAACAATTGGGCTGGATTGTTCACAAATATCAATGTCATGAAAACCAAGAAAAGGCAAGAAAAGACTTCTGATAACCAACCAGAATCACTGATTGATTGCTGAGTCATAAAATGATAAGAGAAAAAGAATATAAAGAAGTGATAACATTTTGGACTCATAGGAAACAATGGAAAATCAACTATGCATTGGGTAATAGTTTTATATTAATGCTACAGTTTTTGCATGTGACACTGGTTTTGAAAATACACAGGAAATACCCTAGTTTTTAGGTGATACATGGTGAAAGATAAAATGTCATTATGTCTGGAACTTATTTTGAAAGTTGAATTAAAAGAATAAAAAACGTTTCTCAAGGGGGAAATGCCTCTTAGAAAAGTAAAAAACAACAACAACAATAATAAAATATTTCAAATAATATAAGAAAATTTCATCAATATGATACTAAATTTTGATGTGTAACAACAAAAGTTCTAATTTCAGCGGACAAAGATGAAACAATTTCAACAAGAAAGTAAATAAAAATAGCACTGGATTATAACACATGGCATAAAATAAATCTCTGTGAGTCTATACTGATACACGTGATTGAAGAAATAAAGAGAAAAAGGAAGGAAAGAAGGAAGGGAAGGAAAAAGCACAATTTTCCTTTACTGAAGAATTCCAAATAATTGATGTATATATTCCCCTCTCCAGGATGTGTAACAATCACTGCCTGCTGGAACATGGGCTGGTCTTAGTCACATACCAACAAATACTAGCCTATAAAAGGGAAATGCATTTTCTCACCAGGGGAGAAGCCTGTCCGACCTGAGTGATCACTACTAACAGCATCAGTGATGAGCGAAGTTGGTAGGATGCACCTGCCGCTACAACAGGAGAAGAGCATCACATTTCCTCGGAACCTTTCCTCCAAACCCATAATCTCAGCATATTCATAAGGAAACATCTGAAGACCCTAAATCGAGGACTCTTTTACCAAATACCTGACCACTACTCTTCAAAACTGTCAAGGTCATGGAAGACAAAAAAAGAAAAACTCACAGATTGGAGGAGACTAAGTAAGGTCTGAAGAATGAATACAATGATCATCTTGGAAAGGATCCTGAGCCAGAAAAAGGTCCCAGAGTGGAAAAAAATCTGCTGCCATCTGTGTAAGTGTGCAGTTCAGTTAAGGGTATTGTATGAATGCTGGCTTCTTAGGTATGCAAATATGCTGTGATGACATAAGATGTAACTGAGAGGAAACCTGGGGATATGGAAACTCTCTGTATCATCTTCGTAGAATTTTTTAGTCTAAAGTTTCTCCAAATTTTAAATTTTATTTTTAAAGAAGCAAACTATAAAATCAAGAAGCCAGGGCTCCTCTTGTGGTAGAGTGGTTAACGAGTCCATCTGTGACAGCAGGGGACACAGGTTTGATTCCCTGGTCTGGGAGATCCCACATGCCCCAGAGCAACCAAGCCTGTGCACTGAAACTACTGAACCCCACGCGCCATAGAGCCCAGGCTTCAGAACAAGAGAAGCCGCTGCAATGAGAGGCCCGTGCACCACAGCTGGGGGAAGCCCACACCCAGCAATGAAGAACCAGCATAGTCGAAAATAAACAAATAGAAAAATAAATAAATAAATCTTAAATAAATCCAAGAAGTCAGAGGCATCTCCGTGTGCGCTCAATAACATAATAAGAAATAGAAAAGAGAGTGTGAAAGAACTGAATGGAAGAAAGAAATCCTTTTCAAAAACTATATCATTTTTTGGATAAATCTAAATTAATTTCCAGAATAATTATTAAACAAAGATCTTAGGAAGCTTGTAAGACGTTAAGATCAATGCTAAAACATGGATTGTATTTCTTTACATCAGCAATACACAATTAGAAATGTAATTTTTTAAAAGGGATTTTAGCAGCCACTTCTAAAGACCATAAGAACCACATTGCATGGAAACCTGGAATATTATGTCCAGTGAAGTGTAAGTCACTCAGTCATGTCCAGCTCTTTGCAACCCCATGGACTATACAGTCCGTGGAATTTTCTAGGCCAGAATATTGGAGTGGGTAGCCTTTCCCTTCTCCAGGAGATCTTTCCAACCCAGGGATTGAATCCAGGTCTCCTACATTACCAGCGGATTCTTTACCAGCTGAGCCACAACGGAACTGAATGTGGTCAAGCAGGAGGTAGCAAGATTGAACATCGGAATCTTAGGAATCAGTGAACTAAGATGGACAGGAATGGACAAATTTAATTCAGATGACCATTATATCTACTATTGTGGACAAGAATCCTTTAGAAGAAATGGAATAGCCCTCATAGGCAACAAAATAGTTCAAAATGCAGTACTTGGGAGCAAATCCAAAAATGACAGAGTAATCTTGTTTTATTTCCAAAGCAAACCATTCAACATCACACTAATCCAAATGTATGCCCCAAGCACTGATGCCGAAGAAGCTAAAGTTGACTGATTCTAAAAGACCTACAACACCTAGAACCAAGACCAAAAAAAAAAGGTCCTTTAAATCACAGGAGACTGGATGTTCTTTAAATCACAGTAGGAAGTCAAGAGATACTTGGAGTAACAGGCAAGTCTGGCCTTGAAGTACAAAATGAAGCAGGGCAAAGGCTAACAGGGTTTTGTCAAGAGAGCATGCTGATAATAGCAAACACCTTTTTCCAACAATGTAAGAAGCAACTCTACACATGTACACACCAGATGGTCAATGCAGAGGTCAGACTTATCATGTTCTTTACATCCAAAGATGGAGAAGCTCTATACAGTCAGCAAAAACAAGACCTGGAGCTGACTGTGGCTCAGTCATTCAGGTATGACCTAAATCAAATCCCATATGATTATACAATGCAGGTGACGAATAGATTCAGGGGATTAATTGTGGTAGACAAAGTGCTTGAAGAACCATAGACAGAGGTTCACAATATTGTACAGCAAGCAGTATTTAAAACCATCTCAAGGAAAAAGAAATGCAAGATGGCAAAGACATTGCCTGAGGAGGCTTTAAAAATAGTAGCGAAGAAAAGAGAAAGGGTAAGATATACCCAACTGAATGCAGAGTTCAGGAGAAGAGCAAAGAGAGATAAGAAGGCCTTCTTCAACAAACAATGCAAAGAAACAGAGGAAAACAACAGAATGGGAAAGACTGGAGATTTCTTCAAGAAAATTGGTGATATCAAGAGAGTATTTCATGGAAGGATGGGCAAAATAAAGGACAGAAACAGGAAGGACCTAAAAGAAGCAGAAGAGATTAGGAAGAGGTGGCAAGAATTCACAGAACTATACAAAAAATGTCTTTATGGCCCAGATAATTGCAATGGTGGGGTCACACACCTGGAGCCAGATATCCTAGAGTGTGAAGTCAAGTGGGCCTTAGGTAGCATTGCTATGAACAGAATTACTGAAGGTGATGGAATTCCAGCTGAGCTATTTCAAATCCTGTCAGATGATGTTGTGCAAATGCTGCATTCAATATATCAACAAATTTGGAAAACTCAGCAGTGGCCACAAGACTGGAAAAGTCAGTTTTCATTCCAATCCCAAAGAAGGGCAATGGTAAATAATGTTCAAACTACTGTACAACTGTCCTCATTTCATATGCTAGCAAAGTTATGCACAAGTCATTCAAGCTAGGCTTCAGCAGTATGTGTACCAAGTACTTCTAGAGGTACAAGCTAGATTTAGAAAAGGCAGAGGAACCAAAGACCAAATTGCCAATATTCAGCTGGATCATGGAAAAAGCAAGGGAATTCCAGAAAAACATCTACTTTTGCTTCATTAACTATTCTGAAGCCTTTGACTGTCTAGATCACAACAAACTGTAAAAATTCTTAATGAGATGGGAATACCAGACTATGTTACCTGTCTCCTGAGAAACCTGTATGCAGGAAGCAATAGTTAGAACTGGACATGAAACAACTGACTGGTTCTAAATTTGGAAGGAGTACGACAAAGCTGTATATTGTCACCCTGTTTATTTAACTTCTATGCAGAGTATAGGATGCTAAATGTCAGGCTGGATGAAGCATAGCTGCAATCAAGATTGCTGGCAGAAATATCAACAACCTCAGATATGCAGATAATACCACTCATGGTAGGTAAAAAGTCCAGAGGAATAAAGAGCCTCTTGATGAGGATGGAAGAGCAGAGTGAAAAATCTGGCTTAAAACTCAACATTCAAAAAATGAAGATTGTGGCATCCTGTCCCATCACTTCATGGCAAATACAAGAGGAACAAGTGGAAGCAGTGAAAGATTTTATATTTTTCAGCTCCCAAATCACTGGAAACAGTGACTACAGCCATGAAATTAAAAGATGCTTGCTCTTTGGAAGGAAAGCTATGACAAACCTAGACAGTGTATTAAAAATCAGAGATATCACTTTTCCAACAAAGGTCCATCTAGTCAAATCTATGGCTTTTCCAGTAGTCATGTACAGATGTGAGAGCTGGACCATACAGGAGGTTGAGTGCCAATGAATTGATGCTTCTGAATTGTGTTGCTGGAGAAGACTCTTGAGAGTCCCTTGGACTGCAAGGAGATCAAATCGGTCAATCTTAAAGGAAATCAATCCTGAATATTCTTTGGAAGGACTACTGCTGAAGCTGAAGCTCTAATATTTTGGCTATCTGATACAAAGATATGACTCATTAGAAAAGTGCCTGATGTTGGGAAAGATTGAAGGAAAAAGGAGAAGAGGACAGCAGAGGATGAGATGGTTAGACAGCACCACCAACTCCATGGACGTGAATTTGAGCAATATCCAGGAGACAGTGGAGGACAAAGGAGGCTGGCATGCTACAGTGCATGGGGTCACAAAGAGTTGAACATACTTAGTAAATGTACAACCACATAGAGATCATAGAAATAAATCTAAATAATGGTGCATCACATTTCTATAAAGAATAGTTTAAAACTGTACAGACAACAAACAATACCTAGATAGCTGCAGATGCATAAAGTTCTCGAAAGATTCTTTACTATAAGGATGTCAAGTCTTTTCAAAATGATCTATAGATGCAACACAATTTCAATGAAATTGCAACAGGAGGTTTCAAGGAACATGTTTGCAAACAAAAATACAGTGAAAAGTAAAACACTGAGGATGCTCCAAAAGGAGGAAAACAAAGTGACTTCCCTATCACCCGGCTTCTATAAGGCTACTGTTAAGGGAGTATCAACTTGGTACACAGACAGACACAATAAAGCCAGAGAACAGAAGACAGAACCCAGAAACAGACCACATCAGATACAAAATCTGACCTGCAAGTTAGCTGGCTTTGCACATCATGGGAGGAAAGTGTGACTATTAAATATATAGTGTCAGGACACTATCAGATGCCCTAGTGAAAAACCTCACATAGACAAAATAAATTACAGATGGATCAAGGACTTAAATATGAAAATCAAAATTTAAATAGCCAAAGAGTTCAGTAAAATCTGGGCAAAAGTCACGAGCAGGCATTTCACAGTAAAGGATTTCTGAGCAGCCAATAACAATATGAACATTTTCAATCTCATTGGTAGGAAGGAGAAACAAAATTTTACAATGAGGTATAATTTTATACATATCCTTCTACCCAGAATTAAGTGAGTGCCAGTTCGAAAGGTTGAAGAGAATGCAGAAAAATAAAGTTCACATATTGTTGGTAGAACTGTAAACTGGCCACTTTTAGAAATAATTTAACTCTACCTCATGAAGCTAAAAATATTAATGTCTTAAGAACGTAATACCAGTGTTAGCTATGAATGCCAAGAAAGATTTCTTGCAGTTTTGGACAAGAAAAGCTGGAAGTAAGCCAAGGCTTCATCAAAGCAGAAGAGAAAAGGTTGCCTGATTATATAATGGATACTGTACACCATGGAAGGCAAACTATCTGATCTCTTTGCGTCCACATGAACTTGAAAAACCTCACATTGCCAAGTTCTGCTGTTTTCACATGCACATCATCATATAAGCAAACACACAGTATTATCACATTGATAGACTTCAAAACAGACAAAAATATATTTAAAGTCATTCACAATACACATTTAAGTTTTGCATTTCTCAGTGCAATCAATGATTTATACTCAGATTTGATATTATTCTAAAAAATTTTTTCAAGTAAAGGTGTAACTGTAAAATGTCAGTACTAGAATAAAGTCCCGTCAGTTTGTTTTGAGGTGGAATGTGGCCAGGGTAGTTCTCAGGTTGTGCTAGAGCAGCACTTTGTTACATGGAAGACAGGTTTTATAAGCAGCCTTTGAATCCAGCTAGTCAAGTTTACCGGAGAAGGCAATGGCAACCCACTCCAGTACCCTTACCTGGAAAATCCCATGGATGGAAGAGCCTGGTAGGCTGCAGTCCATGGGGTTGCTGAGAGTCGGGCACGACTGAGCGACTTCACTTTCACTATAGGATAGTACATAGGGAGATAAGTACACATGATAAAATTATCTAGAAAATTGAGAGACTAGGTTTAAAAAATTAGGAAAATGATTTATGTTTGCAGGAATAATAAGAAGTTATATCAAGGAGGCACAAAGGGAAAGGATTTCAGAACTATTGGAAGAGTAACTTTTCTTAAGTCTCATACTGAGTGAAATTGAGTCACAGGGTCGTTCTGGACAAGTTTATTTTCATGATCTAACTACTAACATGCATCATACACACACACACACACACACACACACACACACACACACACCGTCACCTCTCCTGGCACACACTGTCAGGCACCCAGGTATAACATGGCCCTCCTGGCACTGCCCTGTGGGAATGGAACTCCTGCCACTGTCAGCCACCCTTGGCCTGGGAACCTCGAGCCTGCTGAGTCCACGAGACTGCTGCAGGTTAACTTGCTACTTTGCAAAGCGGGCCAGATCGTAAACTCGGCAATTTCTACAGCATTATGTAATACCCCACACAAAAAGAAGGCAAGAGGTGCAGAAAAGAATGGTGAAAACCACCTCTGTTTAATTGTTAGGAAAATGGATTTTAGCATGTGTTGAGTTATAAACTATGAATGAGATGCAGGGTCGCTATTTTATTTCTCTGGCCCATTTGCTTATCTATAAAATGAAGGGTTGAATAGCACCATCTCCAAAAATAGCTAGAATAACTTCTTGTTTTCCAGGCTTAAAGTTTAGAGACATTAGAGGAAAAAATAACCTGAAATGCGGCTATCCACAGAAAGAAGAAATTGAAAAAAGTAACTACATATTTAAAGGTTAAAGATACAAATTGTGATGACAGTGAAGTATAAAGTTTATTTTATCTGTATTGAAATATTTATCTGTAATATACCATAAGGAGAAAATTCTCTTTTAACTTGTATATCAAAGGGAAAATAAAGACCCTCACGAAGAAGCTCAAGTAAAATATTTTCATGATATACAAATGCCAATGAAGTGAAAAATCTTCCATAAGACCACCCAACCTTGACAAGTGTATTCACATAGGATTTAAAGAGTAATATTTGTATGACATACGGTAGGTGGTCTTTTGCATGGGTGAAATATTCCAGCTGACTTTAGTTCATGAAAGCTTCTTGGAGAATTATGATAAATGTCTACCTAGTCAACTACAATGCAAATCTAAATTTCTAGTTCTGCTTTCAGAATTGTATTTCTTTCTTATGATATTCAAACTTCTGAGTCCCGTGTGTGTGTGTGTGTGTGTGTGTGTGTGTGTGTGTGTCCCTGTAGATATCCTATGCTATGGGTAATACATATCCATGGATATTCTTTCTTTTAGTAGCTTACTGTTTATCTTATTGATTTCGTTATGAGGAAGCTTAAATGTAAAATTTTTGGCACTGATCGTAACTCTGGCACACTTATATTCCTTTATTTGGTTTTTTACTCTATTCTATATTTTCAATTGTTTTACTCTATATGTTTTTTTTTTTTTGCCATACATTACCTCAAACTATTTTCAGAAGTAGATGGAAACATAGCTTAAACAAGGATGTAATGTTCTTGGATGATCAGAAAAATATAAGAGGACAAAAGATGGCATTTAAAAATCACACCCTCAAAATGACGCATCTTGAAAGACTGTGACAGTTGTTACTTTGTTGGAATTTCAAGTATGATAACTTACTTGCATATGTCATCTTCTGGGTCTTCAAGCCCAAATCTCTCATCAAATGTGAGCTGTATCCACACATTTTCTTCTACTGCTACTAATCTCCATACCAAGTCCATATTTCTTGGATAAGTATGAGGAAACCTTGGGCTGTGAATACTTCCATTAGTAGACACAGTAATAATTCTCTCATGCTGGGGATCTTGTACACCTAAAAGTAAAGCCAGAAGCAAAGACACACACTTAGAATAGATGTCAAAAATTATGGGTTTCAAAATAACTTCAGAAAAAAAGGTATCTGATGCAAGTCCAACGTTTCCCATGAACTGTAATTACTAAATGATCTCAACCCTTAAATGACCTTGAAAAAAGAAATGAGGTCAAAGCAGTCATGTCAATATCTTGTATGGGAATTATCAGCAGTCTACAAAGATAAGAAATTATAAGAAATGTTGCAAGGCTTCTCAGTGACTTTAAAAAGCTAACCTAAGTTTTAAATATCTAAGAGGCAAATACAGTATAAAATAATTTCCAAGTTTATTAGGCATGGCAACATTTTACGTCATGAAACGCCAAAATACATTGTTAATAATATCTCTTACTTCTGATTAGATTGTTGGGGAGAAATGAGGGGTAAGGAAAATCAGTATTGTTAAGAAAAAAGTGTTCCTTTTTTTAAAATCGAAATAGTTGATTTACAGAGTTTCAGGTGTATAACAAAGTGATTCTGCTATATATGTATGTATATACATATTTTCAGATTCTTTTTTATTATAAAATATTGAATACAGTGACCTCTGCTATATAATAGGTCCTTGTTGGTTATCTATTTTATACACAAGTGCATACAGACAAAATTGTTCTTATGTCTACCCATTTAAGAGTTGATATTGAGTGGAAACACATGACTGATATTTGGGAAATGAGCAGCTGTTTATCTACAAAAACAAAATCTAAGAAGTAAGATATTTGTGCCTTTTCAGGTCATGAGGATCCAATCCATTAAGTATGCTAAATTCCAGTAAAAACAAAACAAACAAAACAAAGCAAAAGAAAGCAAAAAAAATCACAAAAAACACAAAAACCTTTAAAACAATCTTTAATTCAATTTCTAAAACAATTTAAAAGGCTTGAACTGGACCATGAACACAAAATAATGTGCATGGCACAATACCTGACACTTTTTTGTTCAACTTTGATACACTCATAATATCCAGACAGTAATTTTAAACTATACCAATACCTCAATTGCTGTCATGACTAAGAGATATGCTTCGTAAGACTGAATTTTGTATTTGCGGTATTATACAGAGAGAAGAAGATCATTACTTTATAAGTGCCATTTTCCCTTTATTTGTCCTTCTCCCAATTTCCAGGCTCAACATACATATAGTTGCTTGTGGAAATATGAAAAATTTCTCATTTTATTGACTCCTTTTAGATATGTTTCATCAAACTTTGCAATACAGATCTGTCTAAGGCCTTTTAGGTCATATGACATTTTATGCTACATTACATTTTTCTTGTCTCTTCTTTTTTTCTGTTATTATAGTTTTCTGCCTTTTCCTCTTTGATTCTTTCACTTCCAAACCCTAATTCTCTCTCTCCTTTTTTAGACTGCAGTATAATTGATTGACAGTACTGTGTTAGTTTCTAGTTTCAGTTTACAGCAAAGTGATTCAGTTATATATTCTTTTCCAGGTTCTTTTCCACTATGGGTGATTACCAGATATAGAATATAGCTCCCTGTGCTACAGTGTAGGTGCTTGCTGTTTATCTCTTTAAACACAGTTTTGTGTATCTACTAATCTTAATTCCCTTTTAACCAATGGAATGGACTTCTAGTGCCCAACTGGCTCTTCAGTATTTAAACTTCATTCACTCTGCCCATGATTTCACACCAGTGACTTCGCTTCTCGCTCTGGAAGGCAGACACTAAGGTGATCCCCTGCCACCCTGTGTCTCTCGTGTGTGCATGAGCCCCTGCCTTGATTTCAACTAGAAACTGTGAAAAGGATAGAGCATCACTCCCATGATCAGATCAGTTAACTCTGAATTGATCAGAAATTATATTATAGGGGGAGCTGAACCTAAATAGGAAAAGCCCTGAACAGAAGCTGGGTGCTTCCTGATCTTAAAAAATTCAAAGTATGAAAGAGACTGTAAGAGGGAGTTCTGTGCTGCCAGCCTTGGAAAGAGAGGAGGTTGCACGCTCAGGATGTGGGCAGCTGAGGGGTACTGAATAAGAGGGGGCTCCATCCTGAAGCCTCAATAGACCTGGATGAATCCAAGGTAGTGTCTCTACCATTCTCCAGAAAGGAAATCAGGTCTGTCTGATGCCTTGGTTTTCGTCTTGTAAAAACTCAGAGAAAAAGCCCAGTCTCCCAGGCCTGAATTTCTGAGCTTCACACCTGAAAGCAAACCAGGGAAGTTTTGCAAAAATTGCAGGTTTCTGGGGATTTCTTACATAACAGTAGATGACTAACACATCTTCTACTGTGCACAAAGCTATTTCAGTTGCAAGTATGTCTCTTTGCCCCTGTTTCTCAATGGCAATTACAGTAATTGTGGCAACTTGTCATTTAGTAGTTATGTAACTCAAAATACAGTATTTCAACTGATAAAATGCAACTAAATAATACACTCTAAGAAACTTCCAGACTTTAAGACAATGTTAAGGGTTATTTATTAGTAAGAATATGGTTAGGATTAAAGAATACCTGTTTTCTTGTTAAAATACCTCACCTAATTGTAACAAGTTGTAGTTATGGTTCGTAAAGCAGCTTTTTCACTCTTTTAAACCCAGCTATTTCAAAAATGCTTCTGCCAAGCTGATTTTATATTGTCTAAGACAAGATAAAGACAAATATGATTTCCTTCAAATATATACAGTGCATGTGATGGGGAATATCATCATCTTATGTAAATATGTCTTTAAGTTCCATGGAATTTTTAAATTGGAAAAGTTAATTATTACTTAAAATTACACTTATAATTTCTGCAGAAACATGTTCTGTCTTATTGGGGGGATAATGCTTGGATTGGCCATTGGTTATATTAATATATATGAAATAATCAATACCTCTCCTATGCACATAATTTAGTACCAGTAGTTATTGTAAGAACACAGAAGGATCTATCAAGTTGGCTGAATTCCTATACTGACACATTTTTTAATAAATCAATGACAGTTTACTATTAAAATTAAGTTAATATATCCTCTTTTTCAAAGATTTCTCTTAGAAGAGATATTTCCCCACTCCGAAATTTTAATACAATAACATACATATTTTGGAGGTGGATTAGTTTATATCAAGAGGCCTTCTCATTTTGGCAACTAATTTATTTTTTAACAAATTAATTTTTTTCCAATCAGATTTATCAAAATTTATTATTTGCCCCATTCTGTCTCAAAAAAAGTGCTTTATGTCATCTGAGACACTCTTTACAAATATAGCTGTGTTTATGCTTTCATATGCAATCTAGAAAACTACATGGATACTAAAAGATCTGAATTCTATTTTTATATCTGCAGTCAAAAAAGCCCATAACTAAAATGTATATACTTAAATTATGTTTACATATTTTTTCCTTTATAGTTCACAATTTCATTAAACTATAATTAAGCATAATTTAAAGGCTGAAAATCTAGACCTTATTTGTGGTAAAAGAATTGTAAATTTCCTTTTAAGTTAAATTGCTGCTCCCTCCAAATCATCTTGGAATGCAGTGAGGTTTGCCACCAAATACATATGATTTGCACATGACTGTCAACAGTTTATGTAAATCTCAAACAAGTAGGCCTATAATCAAAAAGAAAAAAAAAAAAACACCAACATTTAGTATCTACCAAAATAAGACTGCATTCGTAGTTCTGTTGTTTAAAGATTATCTTTCCAAACATAGAACTTTACTAGGATATCAGGATTGAGACAAGTACATATTTTGTGACTACTTTATTGAACATTTGCTTTTCCTAAACAATGAGCAGGATATTCAAAGAAAGTACCAAAGAAATGAAACAAATGTTTGGTGGCAAATCATAAAAGTATTTGCAACTCTCTACTTCAATGCATCCTAAACAAGAATAAGGCTTGTTTATCCAGATAGGATTAGCATGAAAATACTTACAGAGAGTAAATTTTAAAATTTAAAATGAACACCTTTTCCTATTTATCCTGCCCAATCTACCTTGAGGTAGGAGTACTGAAAACTAACATGAAATAAAAATTAAAAAAGGACAAGAAAGGAGATTAATCATGTAACTACTGTAAAATTGTTGACTATATATGTTCACATATAATACAATTACAAAGCGAACTTCCTGGCAGTCCAGTGGTTAGGACTTGGCACCTTCACTATCACGAGCCTGGGTTCAGTCTCTGGCTGGGGAACTGATATCCCGCAAACCATACAGCTTGGTCATCAATTCAGTTATAAAGAATCGTTACAGGGATTTCCCTTGTGGTTCAGTGGTTAAGAAGCCATCTGCCAAGGTGGGGGACATGGGTTGGATCCCTGGTCCAGGAAGATTCCACATGCCACAGGGAGACTAAGCCTGTGCGCCCCAACTACTGACCTGCCCCCTGGAGCCCATGCTCTGCAACAAAAGAAGTCACAACAATGAGAAGCCTGCACACCTCAACCAGAGAGTAGCCCGTGCTCACTGCAACTAGAGAAAGCCAGCACAGCAACCAAGACCCCGCCCAGTCAAAAATTAAATAAATTCATTTAAAAAATAATTACACATTTGTACATTAACATTCAGTCTCCTCTGTCCATGGGATTTTCCAGGCAAGAGTACTGGAGTGGGTTGCCATTGCCTTCTCCATATTAGCATTAAACATTATTAAATTAAATAAGTTAACATAAAAATCAAAGTAGTTTTATACCACTTGCCATAGTGAAAGTGAAGTCTCTCAGTCGTGTCCGACTCTTTGCGACGCCATGGACTGTAGCCTATCAGGCTCCTCCGTCCATGGGATTTTCCAGGCAAGAGTGCTGGAGTGGGTTGCCATTTCCTTCTCCGGGGATATTCCCGACCCAGGAACCGAACCCAGGTCTCCCACACTGCAGACAGATGCTTTACTGTCTGAGCCACCAGGGAAGCCCACTACTTGCCATATTTGCACGTAATTCCTTTAAAGGTATATTCATTATGAATGAAAGCAGATAGGAATAAGAAAATCATGGAAAGCAATAAAAATTTAATACTTGAAGAAGTTGTATTATTTAAAAAGATAACATCAAAAGAGAAGTTTGTGGACAAGATATGATCCATAAAAAGAGAAACCATCCATGTCCTTCTCCATGCTAATGTTTTAAGTTGACTGTAGCAGAAAAGTCCTGGAGGATTCAGAAGGAGGTAAACAGAAGGGTCTTCCATCTTGGTTTAAAGTTTGGCAGAATTCGGGATCCTGTTAACATAGGCAAGACTGTATAGGAAAGTGTCCTTATAAAGTAGTAGATTTCACAGGTGTCTTATATGATTTTATTTGTTTTTTTTTTTTTGACGTGTTTATTTCTAAATATGTTATTTTCAAATTGGGTCAGAAAAGGTATTTCTGTAATAGTTGCATCTATTTCCAAATCTTTCCTCGATACACAAACACAGTCAATGTCTTATTTGTGCTTTGCTCTGTTCACTAGTTTTTTTTTTTTTTGTAATAAACCTTTATTTAATCTTGCTAGTTTTCATAAGCCTGTTTCCATTTTCAATCTATTTAAGCCTTAATTAACAAATTTTACTTTTAACAAAAGTTAAAATCATATGACACATATACACATATGCATATGTATATACATACGTGTATATGGCTTGCTTCACTGGCTCCATAAATGGCACCATTTTGCCTGGAAAATCCAGAGTTATCTCAATTAATCTTTCTTGATTCTGTAGAGAGATGGTATACCTGAACTCCACAATGCAAATAAATCTCTCTATATAAATTACAAACTATATAGGAGTTTTTCATGCTTAATATTCTAAATTCTGATTATTAGCATAAAAGTACAATAATATGCTAGACAGAAAAATAGGACTCATGTTTTTATTTTGTCATTACTCTATCTACCATTTATATACTATAAAACAACAGCAAATAAAAGAAACACAATCAGAAGTTAGTGCAGTCTACCTCAAACTATTCATGAATTACGTACAAGAACAAATGCTTACTAGGAAAAAATTTCATCATAGCAGATTAGGATGCAAAAATAAGTCAAAAGATACCAGGGGTAACAAGAAAGTTTGGTGTTGTAGGACAAAATGAACCAGGGCAAAAGCTAACAGAGTTTGGCCAAAAGAACACATTGGTCATAGCCAATACCATCTTTCAACAGCACTAAAGATGACTGTACGTGTGGACATCACCAGATGGTAAACACCAAAATCAGACAGACTATATTCTTTTCAGCTGAAGATGAAGAAGTTCTATACAGTCATCAAAAACAAGATCTGGAGCTGATTTTGGTGCAGATCATCAGCTCCTTTTTGCAGAACTAAGGCTTAAATCAAAGACAGTAGGGAAAACCACTAGGCTATTCAGGTATGACCTAAATCAAACCCGTCATGATTATACAGAAGAGGTGACAGATTCAAGGGATTAGATCCGGTAGACAGAATGCAGGAAGAATGATGGATGGAAGTTCATAACTTGTATAGGAGGTGGTGACTAAAGCCATCACAAAGAAAAAGAAACGCAAGAAGTCAAAGTGGTCATCTTCGGAGGCTTTACAAAGAAAAGAAGGCTTTTCTTCTTTGAGAAAAGAAGAGGAACGAAAGGCACAGGAGATAGGGAAAGACACACACAACTGGATGCAGAGTTCCAGAGAGGAGCAAGGAGAGATAAGAAAGCCTTCTTAAGTGGACAATGCAAAGAAATCAAGGGAAAATTCACAGAATGGGAGAGAATAGAGATCTCTTCAAGAAAACTGGAGATACCAAGGGACTGTTTCAGGCAAAGACGAGCACAACAACGGCCAGAAATGGCAAGGACCTAACAGAAGCAGAAGAGATTAAGAAGAGGTGACAAGAATACACACAAGAACTATACAAAAAAGATTGTAATGATCCAGATAACCGCCAATGGTGTGATCACTCACTTAGAGCCAGACATCCTGAAATGCAAAGTCAAGTGGGTCTTAAAAAGCATTATGGGCTTCCCTTGTAGCTCATCTGCCTGTAATTAGGAGACCCTGGTTCAATTCTGGGGTCGGGAAGAACCCCTGGAGAAGGGATAGGCTATCCACTTCAGTATTCTTGGGCTTCCCTCGTGGCTCAGATGGTAAAGAACCTGCCTGCAATGCAGGAGACCTGGGTTGGAGCTCTGGGTTGGGAAAATGCCCTGGAGGAAGGCATGGCATTATGACAAACAAAGCTAAATGATGTGATGGAATTCCAGCTGAGCTATTTCAAATCCTAAAAGATGCTGCTGTCAGAATGCTGTACTCAATATGTCAGCAAATTTGGAAAATTCAGCAGTGGCTACAGGACTGGGAAAGGTCAGTTTCATTCCAATCCCAAAGAAAGGCAATGCAAGAGAATGTTCAAGCCACCATACAAACATTCTTAGTTCACAAGTTAGCAAGTTAACGCTCAAATCCTTCAAGCTAAGCTTCATTGGTAGGTGAACTGAGACATTCCAGATGTACAAGCTGGATATAGAAAAATTAAAGGAACCAGACATCAAATTGCCAACATCTGCTGGATCATAGAAAAAGCAAGGGAATTCCAGAAAAGCATGTGCTTTGTTGACTACACTAAAGCCTTTGACCGTGTGGATCACAACAAACTGTGGGCAATTCTTAAAGAGATGGGAATATCAGACCACCCGACCTGCCTCTTGAGAAATCTGTATGCAGATCAACAAACAACAGTTAGAACTAAACATGGGAAAAAAGGACTGGTTCAAAACTGGGAAAGGAGTACGTCAAGGCTGTATATTGTTAAGCTGCTTGTTTAACTTCTATGAGGAGTACATCATGCGAAATGCTGAGATGGATGAAGCACAAGCTGGCATCAAGATTGCCAGGAGAAATATCAATAACCTCAGATATGCACATGAACACCACCCTGATGGCAGAAAGTGAAGAAGAACTAAAGAGCCTCTTGATGAAAGTGCAAGAGGAGAGTGGAAAAAGTTGGCTTAAATTTCAACATTCAGAAAACTAAGATCATGGTATGTGGTCCCATCACTTCATGGCAAATAGATGGGGAAACAATGGAAGTAGTGTCAGACTTTATTTTATTGGGCTCCAAAATCACTGCAGATGGTGACTGCAGCCATGAAATTAAAAAATGCTTACTTTTTGGCAGTAAAGTTATGACCAACCTAGACAGCATATTAAAAAGCAGAGACATTACTCTCTCAACAAAGGTCCGTCTAGTCAAGGCTATGGTTTTTCCAGTTCATGTATGGATGTGAGAGATGGATTATAAAGAAAGCTGAGAGCCAAAAAGTTGATGCTTCAGAATTGTGTCACTGGAGGACTCTTGAGAGTCTCTTGGATGGAAAGGAGATCAAATCAGTCACTCATAAAGGAAACAATCTTGAATATTCATTAGAAGGATTGATACTGAAGCTGAAACTCCAATACTTTGGCCACCTGATGCGAAAACCCAACTTACTATAAAAGATCCTAAAGCTGGGAAAGACTGAGGGCAGAAGAGGGCAACAGAGGATGAGACGGTTGGGTGGCAAGACTGACTCAATGGACATGAGTTTGAGCTGACTCCAGGAGATCCTGAAGGACAGGGAAGCCTGGCATACACAGTCCATTGGGTCAACAAAGTCAGACAAGACTCAGTGACTGAACAACAATACCTCAAACTATTCATGAATTATGTATGAGAATAAATGTGCACTAGGGAAAAATAAGAGATTAGTATATTAAGTAAGCCATAAAAACAAATGCAATTATTTAAAATACATACAATTGTGGTTCTTGAATCTATTCCAGAAGATAATCATTTATTCCTCAAGGGAATGAATAGTAAAAGATCATATACTGAGAATCTATTTTGTTTCATGCACTGCACCGAGGGCTTGGGATGTCAGAACAGGGTGAAGCTTTGTACTCTTAATGTGACACCTTATAAGACTGTAATTTAATATCACTCCTCAACTAGAAATTCTAGTAAGCATATATCCAATTATCAAATCCCACTTCAGACAGAATGTAAACCTGAATTCCCTTTGTACATTCCTTTAGGGCTGCATCTTGTGAAAGTTACTTTATTCAAGTGTAGTTGCTTTATCCTGTTGTGTCAACTTCAGTTGTGCAGCAAAGTGATTCAGTTATACACACACGCACATGCACAATTTTTTTTAATGTTATTTTCCATTACAGTTTACTCAGGACACTGAATATAGTGCCCTGTGCTATGCAGTCCGAGAAGGCGATGGCACCCTACTCCAGTACTCTTGCCTGGAAAGTCCCATGGACGGAGGAGCCTGGTAGGCTGCAGTCCATGGGGTCTCAAAGAGTCGGACACGACTGAGTGACTTCACTTTCACTTTTCACTTTCATACACTGGAGAAGGAAATGGCAACCCACTCCAGTGTTCTTGCCTGGAGAATCCCAGGGATGGGGGAGCCTGGTGGGCTGCCGTCTATGGGGTCGCACAAGTCGGACACAACTGAAGTGACTTAGCAGCAGTGCTATGCAATAGGACCTTGATGTTTATCCATTCTCTATATATAATAGTTGCATCTGCTAATCCCAAACTCCCAATCCATCCCTCCCCCTCTTCCTCCCCCTTGGGCAATACCATAAGTCTGTTCTCTATGTAGGGCAGCATATTTTAATCATCCTTGTGGGCTGACCTTCCTTTCTTTCCTGCTCTACTCTGAGCTTCCAGTGAGACAGAAAAACCTAGACAGAACTGATTCTGAAGTCTGTAACCAGTATCTAGTTTTTTGCCCAGCACATGGCACAACATGGTACACATTGTTAACATAAAGAAAAAGTATTTCCTGGCTCATGGCAAAAAAAATCAATATTTCAATATTTCATCCTTCACGCCTAAATTTCCAGAGGCTATACCTGTAAACATAACAAACTTTTACAATGTATATTCCTCAAGTCCCTTAATTCATATTTTACTCAAAGTTCATCTATTATTACCTAGACATATACTTCAGCTTCTGGTGACATGTTTTATATTACTCATTAGTGAGATTGTCCATTGTCTTAATATACTCATTTTTAAATAAAGCATCATCCATAATTTTACCACACTGAGAATACCACATGTATTATTATTTTATCTTAACTCTGAACTATGAATCACTTGATGGTAAAAATCTGTTATTTTCGGCAAGATACTTCATATCAGGTTTTAATTTTTATAAATTAGCGATAATCAGAGGCTGTTTAAAAGCTCAGATGAAAGGATACTTGTATAAACTAACCACCTTGATAATTATAAATCAGTATGCATGTAAAACAGACATTTTGTCCATCATATTCTATCTAATTCAAACAGTGAGAAAGAAAATTTTTCATCAACTGTCCAGTTTTTCTGATATTAGTGAACAGGAGTTTGCTATCAAAGATAATGCAAAATTGGTCAGTATATATGAAGAATCCAATTTCACAAAGACCAAACTAATGAAGCAAGAAGCAGTAATTTCTCAACAGTGAATGCGAATTCCCAATTGCCTGAATCAGCAATTCAGGTTGACTGCAGAAGATGGAAAAAATGAAAACTTTATAGAAATTATGCAGTTTCTTTGACCTGACACTATCTTTTTAAAATTAATTTTTATTGGAATATAGTCACTTTACAATGTTGTGTTAGTGTCTGCTGTACAGCAAAATGAACCAGCTACCTGTATACATAAATCCCCTCTTCTTTGTATTTCTTTCCCATTCAGGTCACCACAGAGCACTGAGTAGAGTTACCTGTACTATACAGTAGATTCTCGTTAGTTATCTACTTTACACGTAGTAGTGCATACAAGGGTTTGAATTATTTTGTATCTGATAAGAAGTAAAGGAATTCAGCCATTACCATCCCACCTAACTATGAGCAATGGTAAGGAATGGGGACCCAGTTCAGAAGTTTTGAGCAAACCTTCCGTCTGCAATGACGAAAAGTTTACAAGTGAGCATCTTCCCAGAACCCCCCAACACCACCACGGTGAAGCAGTCCTGGACTGACTCTACCCAGAAGTATGCCTGGAAAATCAACATATGCCAATTTCCCTTGTTCCATGGGTTAGCTCTAATGGGCCAATCAGAGTAAATCCAGTGGCTTTTTCTCTTTTTCTTTTTTTCCTCAACAGTAGAGGACTAGACCAAGTTGGGCACAGAAGTAAGGTCTAGAACTGCTGTAGCCAATAAGGTGTCATTTTAGAAATCAGTCTGATGGAAAAGGTGATGCACAGAAGTAGACAGACACACAGTAGGACAGCAAAACGGGGCCAGATCCCAGCTCAAACCACACAATAAATCCAGCCCATTTCTAGGCTTCTTGAAACATGATTAATCAAATTACTTACACCATTTAAGCCAGTTAGAGTTATGATTTTTATACAAGCAACCAGAATTGTTACATAGCAAACATGTTTGGGTCTGCCTGGAGTGGCAGTTTCAAGCCATTTATCCTGGTGTGGCTATTGCTGGTGTTCCCTTTTCATTGCTGAAATATCTAGATTGATGTCACATAGCAAGTAAGACCTATAAAATTATTCTGGTATTGAGGCATGGGAAACAAATGACAGTGATTTGACAACATGGTATTTTAACCTCAAGGTAATGGTAAAAATAATCTATTTTGGTTTGGGGGGTATAACATTTTCAATGAAGGCTCAATTATGGAAGACAAACTTTCAATGATCTTCTTACCTACAATGATGCAGGATAAACTGCCTAGTTCAGAAACACAGGAGATGGCAAGAGTGAACACCAACATTTTAGGAATCAATAAACTAAAATGGACAGGAGTGGGTAAATTTAATTCAGATGCCCATTACATCTACTACATGGGCAAGAATCCCTGAGAAGAAATAGAGTAGCCCTCATAGTGAACAGAAGAGTCCAAAATGCAGTACTTGGGTGCAATCTCAAGAACAACAGAATGATCTTGGTTCATTTCCAAGGTAAACCATTCAAAACCACAGTAATCCAAACCCAGGCCCCACCCAGTGGTGCCAAAGAAGCTGAAAGGTTCTGTGAAGACCTACAAGACCTAATATGTGCTTGCATAGCCTCTCAGTCATGTCCAATTTTTTGCGACCTCATGGATTATAGCCTGCCAGGCTCCTCCATCCATGGGGTTTCTCCAGGCAAGAATACTGAAGTGGGTTGCCATGCCCTCCTCCTGAGGATCTTCCCACCCCAGGGATCGAACCCAGGCCTTCCGCATCACAAGCGGATTCTTTACCATTGGAGCCACCAGAGAAAGATCTTCTATAACAATACCAAAAACCAACCAAACAAACAAAAAACATGGCCTTTTCATCACAGGGGATTGGAATACAAATGTAGAAAGTCAAGAGATACCTGGAATAACAGGCAAGTTTGGCCTTGGAGTACAAAAATGAAGCAGGGCAAAGTCTAACAGAGTTTTGTGAAGAGAACACACTGGTCATATCAAATACCTTTTTTCCCAACAAAACAAGAGATGACTCTACATATGGACATCACCAGATGGTCAACACTGAAATCAAATTGATTACATTCTCTGAAGCCAAATATGGAGAAGTTGGATACAGTCAACAAAGACAAGACCTGGACCCGACTATGGCTATAATCATAAGCTCCTTATTGCAAAATCCAGGCTTAAATTGAAGAAAGGAGGGGAAATCATAAGCTCATTCAGGTATGACCTAAATCAAATTTTTTATGATTATACAGTAGAGGTGACAGATCAAGGGATTAGATATGATAGACAAGGTACCTGAAGAACTATGGACAGAGGTTCATAACATTGTACTGGAGGCGGTATCCAAAAGTATCATCAAGAAATAGAAATTTAAGAAGGTAAAGTGGTTGCCTGAGGAGGTCTTACAAATACCTGAGAAAAGAAGAGAAATGAAAGGCAAAGGAGAAAGGGAAAGATATGCCAAGCTGACTGCAGAGTCTCAGAGAATAGCAAGGGGAGATGAGAAACGTTCCTAAGTGAACAATGCAAAGAAACAGAAGAAAACAGTAGAAAAGGAAAGACTAGAGATTTCTTCAAGAAAATTGGTAGTAAGGTAACAAGCGAACATTTCATGCAAAGATATGCACAATAAAAGACAGAAACAGCAAGGACCTAATACAAGCACAAGAGATTAACAAGAGGTGGCAAGAATACACAGAAGAACTACACCAAAAAGTTCTAAATGACCTGGATAACCACAATGGTGTTGTCACTCATCTAGAGCCAAACATCAAGGGGTGTAAAGTCAAGTGGGCTTTAGGAAGCAATACTACGAACAAAGCTAGAGGAAGTGATGGAATTCCAGCTGAGTCATTTCAAACCCTAGAAAACAATGCTGTGAAAGTGCTGCACTCAATATGTCAGGGAATTTGAAAAATTCAGTAGTGGCCACAGGACTGGAAAGGGTCAGTTTTCATTCCAAATCTGAAGGAAAGGCAATGCCAAAGGATGTTCAGATTACTGTACAAATGCACTCATTTCACATGCTTAGCAAGTTAATGCTGAAAATCCTTCAAGATATGCTTCAGCAGTAGGTGAACTGAGAACTTGCAGATGTACAAGTTGGATTTAGAAAGGCAGAGGAACCAGAGATCAAAATGCCAACATCTGCTGGATCATAGAAAAAGCAAGGGAATTCCAGAAAAACCTCTACTTCTGCTTTACTGACTATACCAAAGCCTTTGAATATGTGGATCACAATAAACTTGGAAAATTCTTAAAGAGATGGGACTACCAGACCATCTTACCTTTCTTCTGAGAAACCTGTCCACATGTCAAGAAGTAACAGAAACAGATAAAGAACAATGGTCTAGTTAGAAAATGGGAAAGTTGTAGGGCAAGGCTATATATTGTCACCCTATTTATTTAACCTATATGCCGAGTACATCATGCAAAACGTCAGGCTGGATGAATCACAAGCTGTAATCAAGATTGCCAGGAGAAATATCAAAAATCCCAGATATGCAGATGATATCACTCTAATGGCAGAAAGCAAAGAAACACTAAACAGCTTCTTCATGAAGGAGAGTGAAAAAGGAGAGTGAAGGAGAGGAGAGTGAAAAAGTCAAAACTCAAAAGTCTTAAAACTCAGCTTTCAAGAAACCAGGATCATGGCATCTGGCCCCTTCACTTCATGGCAAACAGTTGGGGAAAATATGGAAATAGTGACAAATTTTATTTTCTTGGGTTCCAAAAGCACTTTGGACAGTGGCTGAAGCCACAAAATTAAAAGATGCTTGCTCCTTAGAAGAACAGCTATGACAAATCTAGACAGGGTATTAAAAAGCAGAGACATCACTTTGCTAACAAGTTCTATATAATCAAAGTTATAGTCTTTCCAGTAGTTATGTATAGATGTGAGAGCTGAACCATAAAGAAGGCTGAGTGCTGAAGAACTAAAGTTTTTGAATTGTGGTGCTAGAGAAGACTCTTGAGATTCCCTTGGACAGCAAGGAAATCAAACCTTGCAATCCTAAACCAAATTATCGCTGAATATTTATCAAAAGGACTGATGTTGAAGCTGAAGTTCCAGTACTTTGACCACCTGATGTGAAGAGCCAAATCATTGGAAAAGACCCTGATGCTGGAAAAGATTGAGGGCAGGAGGAGAAGGAGGCGACAGAGGATGAGATTGTTGGATGGCATCACTGACTCATTGGGCATGAGTTTGTGCAAACTCCAGGAGATTGTGAAGGACAGGGTAGCCTGGTATGCTGTAGTCCATGGGGTTGCAAAGAGTTGGAGAGTACTTAAGACTGGAGAACAATAGAAACACTGACTCTCCTTAAATGCTTTACTGACCTCCAATTAGTAATGATTATAATTTTATACACACACATTACTACAGCAAAACATGTTGAGGCGAGGATATTATATTTTATCCTGAGTTAAAGTGTACAGTATTATACATAACATAAGGAGGCTAAAACCAGAATATAGAACAGAGATAAATGAGGAATAATTCACTTTAAAAAAGAAACATTCACTTTAAAGATTCACTATTGATTTCATTTTTCAATATTAATCAACTCTCTTATTGAATTAAAACTATTATTCAGTATTAGAGAATTTACATTAAGTGGTAGGAACTCTGAAATATTTTAAGCATTGAAATGCATTTATTTGAAATATTATTCCCCAAACCAGCTAACATTATTAAATACAAATTCGTATTATTTAACCTCAGAACAATCAACTATGCTTAGTTAAGAAAAAATACATTAAAGAACTTCATCTGTTTGGAGACTCAGCATCTGTCAGTATATTGTAGGTGCAGTGGACACATAATTTACAACATTCAGATGGAATTTATGAGCAATTTCAAAAGCTGAAAGCAGTGACCTATTTCTTTGCGAGCATACAACGTCTGGATACAGTAGTGACATTTTGATGGGTAGATGTTTAAAATGCATCAAGGACAATAATAACGAAAATGTAATCAATACAAACTCATTCAAAAATGCAAATAAGGCCATTTGTTTATGAATTTAGTGAATATCTAAAGTATGTTTAAATCTAAAATATGTTTAAAATTCTCTCTTACATTAAAGTCTGCATTAAGGGAAATAAATGATTTCTAAGAAACAATAAAAGAGGAATTCATTTCTGTCTTAATATATCCCGGCAATCATCAACACTGAAAAATGAGACTTTACTGTTTCCTACTTATATTTAGCATTTCATATTCAAAGATGAATGTATATAATTTATATGTAATGAGCCCATGAGGTTCTTATAAATAACATCCAAAAATAGTAGGACAAATAGTAAATTTGGTTGCTTCTATACAAATCATGTCCTCCCACTTTATGTTTTTAATATTATTAATTAAACACTGTCAATAAGTGACAAAAGATTTGCACTTCCATAGCAATATTTGAGATTTAGAAGTTACATCTGTAGGAGGATATTTGGTTTCAGTAGGAATTCCACATCAAGCTAGCAGCAATAAATGAAGAGTAATCACACTGGACATGACTGCACTTCACAGGCTATATTTAACAAACTTACACTCAAGGATATTCCAATCATTCTGCTTGGCTGGAAAACATTACCTCCCACCCCAACCCCTACCCTCAACAACTGTCCTCAATCCTAAAGTGATGTTAAAATGTGCATAAAATATAACTGTGAGGCTTTTCAAATAAGTGGAAGTCATAAAATAAAAATAAAACACATAACATTGATGGGTATATACTTAAATTCTATTCCGCAGTGACATTTTTAATAATGATCATGAGGTATCTCGGAGAAGGCAATGGTAACCCACTCCAGTATTCTTGCCTGGAAAATCCCATGGATGGAGGAGCCTCGTAGGCGGCAGTCCATGGGGTCGCAAAAAGTCAGGCACGACTGAGCAACTTCACTTTCACTTTCATGCATTGGAGAAGGAAATGGCAACCCACTCCAATGTTCTTGCCTGGAGAATCCCAGGGATGGGGGAGCCTGGTGGGCTGCCGTCTGTGGTATCGCACAGAGTTGGATACGACTGAAGCGACTTAGCAGCAGCAGCAGCAGCAGCATGAGGTCTCTAACCATGCTTAGCTATTTCATTTTCAGGTTATATTATTCTATCATCTAGTTGGTCTACTCTAAGAGAGTAAATAAAGAGATGCTGAATAATTGGCTTAACTATAACCACAGAACCATTAGGTGAATTCTCCAGCAACAGCTAGTTTTACGACAATAGTTTTAAAATCAAACCAAAGATCCAGAGAAAAGTGGTCTAAAAAGAGGAGCTGAAACACAGGGATGGGACAGAGTTAAGAAAATAACATATTTTGAATTTTGGACACAAATTCAAAGCAGGGCTTGAACTGAAACCTTACAGAGTCCACCAGAAGTTTCATTTCATTCATTTCATGGATGATTCTCTAACACTCCTTATTACTGCTTCCTTTGACATTATCTAAAAATACCTACTCCCCTACATTCTGATCTCAGGGAAGACTCTGAGGATACATCTCTCAGATTGGACGCTGTCAGATGCCAGAAGGAGATTTAAGAATCAGTGTTTGCACTGTTTACGTGACTGTAATCCCCAGTCAGCAAATGGACCAGCTGCATTCGTGACCTCCCAGAGAGTGAACAGACCTGTCTGAACAGGGCATTTCCTTGAAAATTCTTGCTCATAAAATCTGATTTTGATGTTGAAAACTTTCCACCCATGTCCCCTATAAAAGCACCGGTCCCTCGGTCCCTCTTCTGAAAGAAATGGAACACCATCCAAAGAAATGGAAAAAAGATAGGGAAACACTTGCCTGGGGGTGGGGAGAGGCAGGAGAAACCTAACAGGAGAAAAAAGTACAGAATGTACTTCATTTAATTACAGAAAGTGTAGTAATACTAATTATCTTGACATGTGGCAATCACTCTTATTTTCTAGTTGAGATCAGGCTTTTTAAAGAAAGATATGTATAATAAAAGCTTTAATAACACCTAATCATTTAAAGCATGCAATTTAAATTCCTGCACAAGCACACAGACCATCAAAACATTTAGAGAAGTTATCATAATTCAAAATGTGATTGCAGTGTTGTAATCCTGTTAAAAGCCAACCAAAGCTGAAGATTCATAATAGGAAGGCAAAATACCAAAAAAAAAAAAAAAAAAAAAGCTGATATGAATATGTATAAAGACTTTAACTGATTAACAGGAACCTTTTATACAGCACTTTCTGCCAAATAAAATTAGTATCAATGAAGAATGGGGGAAAAAAGTCTAAGAATAATCAATTACAGTTTGAGAAAAATTCTGCCACTCTCTCTACACTGTAACGTCAAAATAATGTGCCAGGGGAAATTACTTTTAACACATCAAAGAATGCAAAAATGAGAACATTTCGGTAACCCCGCTGCAGTTTGCAGATTATTAGGAATATGGAAACAGTACTGAGCATTGGCACAATTGGATAGAAATGTAAAATTATAAGAACAGAAAAACTCCCACTGTGAAAAGAAGACAGTGAAGTCTGTAGTTGCTCATGTCATAGAATCAGATAAGAATATGATCACACCTAAAAAAGAGTCTCTTCTCTAATATGGTTCATTGTATAAACCTTAATCATGTGAGATTATGTCAAGAATGTAGAAGTAAAGTTTGAAAATGTAAAGTAAATAAAAATATACATTTTGCTTACCTTTTAAATGTTCTTTCTCCTCTTTTCTATGCCAGTCCAGAGGCTTGGGTATAGTTCCTCCCTGCCAGTAGATGGAGATAGTAAAATTGAGTCTTGTGGTGACCTCAAATCCTAGTGTAGGGGGTTCAGAATCTTCAATTTCAGATTTTGGAGGTAAAAATGATTTTAATGATTGAAAAGACACATAAAGCTTGTGATCATTGTTATCTGAGTCAGTCAAATGAACTCATTCATGGCCATCTGTACCAATGTATAAGGGAGAGGGTCTTGGCTGGCATAGAAAAAAATAAAAGAAAGAGCATTATTTTTAGGATATATTCCCTTGATGCTTCATTCTTCCTAAATCTTGCTCATTTACTCAACTAATATTTATTGACTAGCGACTCAAGATTGCAGATTACTACCCCAATGTTTCCATATATATTATCTCTCTAGTGTTTTTTTAACAACCTTGTAAATTAGTAATAATTATCCCCTAATATCTTGTCCCAGAAACTATTTTTAAAAGTTGCAAATGGTGAGTTGGCTTTTGCTTGCAAAGGTTCTGTGGTCCACATGATGTTTAGTTAATGGCTTCACAGATTTAGACTGATTTAGTTTCTTCTTCCTACTGATGAAGGGACCTTGACATTGTGGGAAACTCATTTTCTGTTAATAAAAACTGATTTGGTTTTATTGCATTTCAAATGAACACAAGTGTTGTGCCAGCTTCTCGGGAAGAAATCTAAACAGCTATGGTGTAGGGCTTCCCTGGTGGCACAATGGATAAGAGTCCACCTGCCAATGTAGGGGACACGGGTTCAATCCCTGGTCCAGGGAGATCCCACATGCCTCAGAGCAACTAAGCCCGCGAGCCACAGCTACTGAGCCTGAGTACTCCTGAAGCCCTCCCGCCCCAGAGCCCATGCTCAGCAATAAGAGAGGCCCACACACCACACTAGAGAGATGCCCCCGCTCGCAGCAACTAGAGAAAAACCTGTGCAAAGCAACAGAGACTGAACACAGCAACCCCCTGCAAAAAAAAAAAAAAAAGAAAGAAAGAAAACCACACTATGGTTCAGCCAGTTTATAGAGATCACATGGATCATCCTGAATAAAACAGAAGTTGGGAGGAGAGTCCCATGACTGTTTTTTTTTTTTTTTTAGAAAATTGCTCACTTAAGATCAAATTCATTAACATCTGTGATGACTGGGACTAGCTTCTGAAAAAGAATAAAATCATTATCATTTTCCAAAGCTAATAGGACATGCAAGTGTCTCTTGAAGATGATAAAGAGGCAAACTGGAAGAAAACGGAATTGAATATTGATGAAATTATGCAATAATTGGTGCCACTTTTCTCAGTTTAGTAGACCCATTAGAATTTTAATTAAGTGAAATCTATCCCTTATCCTCATCACAAGTAAAGTCTAGGTTTATTATTCTTTGTTGTCCTGGTCCTTGATACCAACACAACACATTTTGGAAAACTAGGGCATTATACAACTTTTTTTTAAGTCTTTATCGAATTTGTTACAACATTGTGTGTGGTTTTTTTTTTCTTTTGGCCCCAAGGCTTCTGAGATCTTAGCTTACCCCATCAGAGATCAAACCTGCACCCCTGCATTGGAAGGAGAAGTCTTAACCTCAGAGCCTCCAGGGGAAGTCTCTACCCAGCTTCTTAAACAAGAGTAATTTGTTTAATCTAAGTAATCTGTTCAATCTGTTCTGTTCCAGAGCGATTGACTGAAATAAATCTACTCTCTTTACACAAGCACTGTGGTGATTCTGTCCAAATGAATACACTAATATTCATACACCTCTTTCTAGCTCTTATAAATTATTTTCAGATTCTCAATCATTTTCTGACACACAAGTTTCTTCTGCTCTCACAATCACTTGGAAGAGCCAATGTATCATGCAAAATTTATTAATGCAAAAAGAGTTGGTTGTCACCTTAAATTGACCATATAGTTTCTTGTCCAAACCAGCACATTTTTACGACTGAAATAAGGTGGTATTATTAATTGTGTCAAGACCACAGATATAAACCACGATGGTCCCCAGACAACCTGAGCTCATGGTTATCCTAATGACAAACATCTTTACCCTTCAATCCAGCACTTTTAAGTCTAAATCCTATTCTCTTTCCACTACATCACATGACTCCAGGAAATTTTTCACCTCAAACATCTGTATGAAAGAATTCTGAAGTGTCTGTTTTCTTGTTAGCATCCATAGTCATGTCAGTTCACCCAGTAGAATGAATGCTTTGTTTTCATAAACTTAGTAACATCTAGTACTTTCACAGTATTTTATTCAAGGTAGGTTAAAATAAAAACAGCAACAAAATAACAATCCTAACTTTAAACATTTCCTATTTAACCTCTCTTTAATGGATTATTTCTGAGGTCTTTCTAATACTACCAAGGAAGCAGGAGACATTTTTTACCAATAATTGCTCATTTTCTGGATTCTAATTCCATTCCATTGCTTGGAATAATAGGCCTGATGCTAACTCTCCTTCTAAGTGTAAACATCATTCCAGAATTCGGTACTCCTTAACAAATGATAAATTCCATATACATTTGGAGAAGATAAGAGGTCATTTTAAAGGTGCCTTATCATTAGGGTTAAAAAGTATGGGAAAATGAAGCAATACTGAAAGTAAAAACTGTATACCTTTCACAATATATACATTGTCTCATGTATATATTCCCTTACTCACTTGATTATTCAGTTTTTAACTTATCTGTGTGTCATTTCATTAACAAACTCCAAGAGATTATGGATTTTGCCTAGGTGTTCATTTTGCTCTGTTTTCATCGTTTGTTTCTCACTAATGTATCCCCCCTTAATAACACTGTACCTCACCTATAATAGAGACTTAATAAGTAAGTGTTGACTGGTTGGGTTGCCCAGGTGTAAAAGCACATGTTTCAGCTGCAAACACACTTACAAAGGAAATGTACTCAGTAAAAAGTATGATATGTGGGTAGACTCCTGGCCTATTGCTGCTTTCTGAAGATTTCTGCCTTAAGAAGAAACAAAATCCCTCATGTTATGAGGGGAGATGTCAGCAATCTATTGCCACTCCAGCAAATCTGTTTCTATGGAGCTGAGTTTTACGAAATTCATATTTGGAATTACGTCACCACATCTCTGAGATCTCTAAAATGAAACGTCAAGCAACTGTAAGATTTCACCCATAGAGCATCATATTCAGGGAAGAAACTCTTTTTACCTTTCTGAAATCCAAAGTCAAATACTTGTTTTAAAAAATAGATTTCCCATTCTCTTGGTCAGACTTTAAAACCACACATATCTTTGAAACACAGATACATTTGAGAGATTCTCTTCACAATTTGCATATTTAGTACAATTTGCCAGAGGAGAGTTATAACAGGGGATGTTCAGAACGGATTGCGATCATTATGGGATGGTAGGATAATACAATAGGACCATCATGGCGAAGAGCATGCTTATGGGCTGGTCTGGACAGAATATAACAATGTAGGAAGTTGTTGAGACAAAAACAAACTTTGACATAATTTGCTAAATAATGCCTATAGTCCTCTGTTCCCTTATTATTGCTCCAAATATAAAACTAGGCTTCAGGATTCTCAATGATGTTAAAGTTATCAACTAAGAATAACCAGAGCTATCTTTTTAAATCCTTTTAAACCACTGGCTTGAGAAAGTTTTGAGAATCTGATGAAAAGTATGAATATTCAAGCCAGGAAATTATATATCTAAACACAGACTCTCATAATTTCATACAGTAGCATACAATTTCAGAATGTTCAACCACCCCCTGAAAATTATCCATGAACATTTTATCTATGAAATAAACACTCTCCTCAAAAATAACTTAGCCATCATCAAGCAACCATTTGGGTAAAACATCATTAGTGTAAAAAAGTAACCACTTTAGCAAACAGGGATCAATAAAGAAATCATTCTGAAAGTCTAACTTGAGTTCTGGAGTAAATAAATTATATATTTATCTTAGAGTAAATTATACACACACACACACATATATATATATGTATGTATATATATATATATATATATATATATGTATATATATATATATCATCCCTGCAATTCTCCTGGCAAGAATACTGGAGTAGGTGGCCATGCCCTCTTCCAGGGGATCTTCCCAAGCCAGGGATCAAACCCACGTCTCCTGCACAGCAGGCAGATTCTTTACCACTGAGCCACCGAGGAAGCCTACATGCCACATTACCATTTGTAAAATAGACAGCTTGTGGGAAGCTGTCATTTAACACACGGAGCTCATCTCAGTGCTCCGTGATGACCTAGAGGGGAGATAGGAGGGAGGTGCTACAGGAAGGGGATATATGTACACTTATAGCTGATTCACTCTGTTGTACAGCAAAAACTAACACAACAGTATAAAGCAACTATCTTCCAATTTAAATAAAAACTAAAATAAAACATACACATATATAGGTAGGTGTAACATGTTTTTTACGTAAAAAATAATGACACTATTTCAGACTTCTGGTGCAAAAACTGTACAAAACTGTTTAAAATGTTTTCTGAAAACATGTATCCAAAACGTGTAATTTAGAACAATCAAAGAATTATTTTCATGCCATCCACAGGGTCCTCCAGGCAAGAAGGCTGGAGTGGGTTGCCATTTCCTTTTCCAGTGGGGCACATTTTGTCAAAACTCTTCACTGTGACCTGTCTTGGGTGGCCCTACATGGCATGGCTCATAACTTCATTGAGTTACGCAAGTCCCATGAAGGGGATACTAAAGGAAATCAACCCCGAATATTGACTTGAAGGACTATGCTGAAGCTGAAGCTGAAGCTCCAACACTTTGGCCATCTGATGCAAGGAGCCGACTCACCATTAGCTGGAAAAGCCCCTAATGCTGGAAAAGACTGAAGGCAAAAGGAAAAGGGGGCAGCGGAGGATGAGATGGTTAGGTAACATCATAAACTCAATGGACATGAATTTGAGCAAACTCCGGGAGACAGTGGAGGACAGAGGACATTGGTGTGCTACAGTCCATGGGGTCGCAAAGAGTTAGGACATGACTTAGCAACTGAAAAACAACAAAGAATTCTTTGCTTTCATTTTTCAGTGATTTTTTTCAAATATTATCTTTTTTGGAGAAAGCTCAAAGATTTGTTTTCAAGGAAACATATACAAAACCTGATGCTCCAATACTTTGGCCACCTGGTTTGAACAGCTGACTCATTGGAAAATACCCGGATGCTGCAAAAGATTAAGGGTGGGAGGAGACAGGGGGATGATAAAGGGGATGACAGAGGATGAGATGGTTGGATGGCATCACTGACTCAATGGACATGAGTTTGAATAAACTCCAGGACATAATGAAGGACAAGGGAGCCTGGTATGCTGCAGTCCATGGGGTCACAAAGAATTGGACATAACTTTGTGACTAAATAACAAAATGCAAAACTGGAAATAGATTCACAGAGAGAAAACAAACTTATGGTTACCAGGGGAGAGTGTGGGAGGGGAGAAGATAATTAGGAGACTGGGATAAACAGGTATACCCGACTATGCATAAAAGAGATCAACAATAAAGTCCCACTGTATAGCACAGGGAACTATATTCCATACCTTCTAATAACCTATAATGGAAAAGAACATGTATACAATATGCATGTATGAGATGCATACATAAAAGAATGTAACATATACTTTAACTGCACTCCTATTTTTCAACAAGAAGGATTATTTACTATAATAGCTTATAAATGCAAAGACAGAGAATTTACCATTTTTGAGCATTAACAGTAGACTAGTGACTATCAGGCATTACTGTGAACTATCCAACAGGAAAGCTGTCAGAGAGACCCTGGCACCAATGCTCCACCAAGCAGAACACTTCTAACTGGATCAACACATCATGAGCACAGAGAATAAAAAGTGGTGACAAATGTGGGCACCCCCCCCCACCCCCAGAAATATGTTCCCGCCTGCAGGCACAGATTGATAACAAAGCTGCTTCCTTCTGAGGCTGGCTGTAACTGCACCCTAGGGTGGATAGTAACAAGAGTTTACATATTCGGAAACGGGTAGTGGTTCTCCTGAGCCATGGAGGGGATCAGATAGCAAAAGATAGATCTAATTTGATCCTAGTTCTCTCCTGACCAAATTGACAGTGATTCATTTGCGGAAGATATTTAAGACAACATTAGAAGTTGTCACCTACCTTTCATTTTTAACAACCCAAAATCTTGTTCAGTCACATTGAAAGCAGTAACACAAGGACTGCATATGTTATATACATATTTTTAATATTTCTATATTTATTTGGTTTCACTGACTCTTTGTCCCAACACTCAGGATCTTTAGTCATGGAATGCGAACTCTAGTTGCGAAAAGTAGGATGCAGTTCCCTGACCAATGTCCCCTGTATTGGGAGTGTGAAGACTTAGCCACTGGACCACTGGGGAAGTCCCTGTTGTTATTTTTTGCTTCTTAAGGAATTGTTCTGACACAATTTAAATCTTTCACTAGATTTTCTATTTCATAAAGCAAATTTAAGAAAGTTTAAAAATATAACAGTACTATATATAAATTCTACATAGATAGTTGAATATTTTTCTTATTAATATTAACTAAAGCAGGTTGTTTCTTCACAAATGTACAGTAAGTTAGGTTCTTTTTCTCAGTGAGCATGGTACAGTAACTTACAGGAAAACAGTGCACAGTGAGTACACCTTAAATCAGCATTGGATTCAGGCTCGCATAATGTTCTGGAATCAGCATTATTTTCTACTTGTCACTGTGGAGTACAAGTGAAGTGGAGAAGACAACTCACTAACTTAATCACCTTATTATTTCTCATTAACTCCTCTCCATAAAAAATATAGTGTAACAGTAGAGTATAAGAAGTCCAGTACAATAAAAATCCTGAAAGGTGGTTAAATTATAATTTTAAAATATACCTTCACCCCCAAATTTCATGGTTTAGTCAGGAATGAAATATCTTAGCATGCATATGAAACTGATTTTTTTTTAGTAAATCATACCCAGAACATATTCTATGTAGAATTAGACTTCATAGCTCTGTCTAAATGCTTCCGTCAACAAATATTCAATGAGTGCCCACTGAGTTCAGGTTATAAGAGGGGTGCCAGGCTACTGCACCTGGGGTCCGGGTTCACTGCCGCACACTTAGGTGCTCCTTATTTGAACCAAAAAGCGCTGAGCAACACTGAGAGGTGACTCTTCTACCTCTTGGACTAAGTGACTTTTAAAAAGCATATCATAAGTCTCCATAGTCACTTAAGCTCCAGGAGTTGGTGATGGACAGGAAAGCCTGGCGTCCATGGGGTCGCAAAGAGTCAGACACGACTGAACGACTGAACTGATGGTCATTTAAGGTTTTTTTTGCATCAAGAGATGGTGGTGGTTGGTGACGGTCCAGGTGGAAGAAGCTACTATACTGACATCTCGGCCAAGGCCAAGTGTCTTTATTCCTCAGTTCAAGTGAACTTAGCTATCAATCTATCAATATCTGCTCTGACCTTAAAATAAGCAGCAAGTCATCTAGAGAAGGCACAGAGAATTGAAAAATGTACACTGTAACATCAGAAGTTATGTATTTTGAGTGTTATGCCTCTTTTGCTGTTCATGAGCACGTGATTATAGCTAGTTTGGGCATTTTTTTCTACATTAAACAGAGTTCCTAAAATTAAAACCATAAACCTCCAATACAAAAGAATTGATGGGGAGTACTAAGAAGCCATGTAAGTATCAAAGAAAAAAATGTGAAAGTGAAAGTTTAAGCAAAGAAAACCAATCATCTGACTCACCGACAAACTGATATCATGTGAGGGAATTACTGATATCATGTGAGGGAATTACATGAATGAACATTGTGTGGTAATAACGGCAGTGTATTAAACACACGAACATCATGCAGCTCCCAGCCATACCTCACTGAAACAAAACAGAAGCATTTTGAAAGTTCAAATGAAATAGTTTTATCTAATATAAACCAAATTGCTGAGCTGGAAACCACCTCTCATAGGTCATTTGGAAGTCAAATAAAATGTTATTACCGCAAAAACAAATTGTTCTCAAAATGTGCAGACACTGTTATTTAAGGATTATCTGTCACCAGTTTTGAAAATATAACTGAAGAGTCAGGGCATCTGTTAGAGGATCGATTTATAATGATTTACACTGAAGAAAACACCCAAGGGAAAATGGATATATAAAAATAACTCTCCTAAATTAGAAGCACATAGTTTTTTTTAATACATTATCAGGGACTGATTTTATGATTGTTTCCTATCAATGAGCTGCCAATCACCGATGGAAAGATATGACAGTAACAAATTGCTCTTTTACCTGTTTCATGTCATCGTTCTATTTGGTACCACTTTCTCCTTTCTGTCCCACTTAAGATATCTTAGATTCTATAGAATCTAGTCTGATACCTGGAGGTCATTCTTTGCCAAGATTTTCTCCTCAGTATTCTTCTACAGTCTCAAATCCTTGGCAAGCTTTCTTCTTGAACTATCTTCCATAAGCATATGCTCTTTGAATCTACATCAACAGCTCAGAACTCTCTTTCAAACCACAGAACTCACATTCCCAAGTGGTCCACTACCTTCAAATCAATATATCCTACTGCAAACTTACTCATAAGGTCTAGATGGTCTTCTACTTTACTTTTATAATATCTATGAATGGAATCACCATCTCACCAACCAGTCAGCGTCAAAACCTCATGATTTTTAACTTTTGCTTATGACACTATATGGTCAATTTAATATGATTGAGATGATTTTTAAAATAAGACATGGCTTTAGTTCAGTTCACTCAGTCCTGTCCAGCTTTTTGCAACACCATGGACTGCAGCATGCCAGGCCTCCCTGTCCATCACCAACTCCTGGAGCTTGCTCGAACTCATGTCCTTTGAGTCGGTGATGCTATGCAACCATCTCACCCTCTGTCATCCCCTTCTCCTCCTGCCTTCAATCTTTCCCAGCATCAGGGTCTTTTCTAATGAGTCACTTCTTTGCATCAGCCAGCCAAAGTATTGGAGTTTCAGCTTCAGCATTAGTCCGCCCAAGGATTATTCAGGACTGATCTCATTTAGGATGCACTGGTTGGATCTCCTTGCAGTCCAAGGGACTCTCAAGAGTCTTCTCCAACCACAGGTCAAAAGCATTAATTCTTTGGTGCTCTGCTTTCTTTATGGTCCAACTCTTACATCCACATATGACTATTGGAAAAAAAAACAACATAGTTTGACTAGACAGACCTTTGTTGGTAAAGTAATGTCTCTGTTTTTGAATATTCTGTCTAGGTTTGTCATAGATTTTCTTCCAAGGAGCAAGCATCTTTTAATTTCATGACTGCAATCAATATCTGTAGTGATTTTGGAGCCCAGAAAAATAAAGTCTGTCACTGTTTCCCCATCTATTTGCCATGAAGTGATGAGACCAGATGCCGTGATCTTAGTTTTCTGAATGCTGGGTTTTAAGCCAGCTTTTTCACTCTCCTCTTTCCCTTTCATCAAGAGGCTCTTCACTTCCTCTTCGCTTTCTGCCATAAGGATGGTGTTATCTGCATATCTGAAGTTATTGATATTTCTCCCGGCAATCTTGATTCTAGCTTGTACTTCATCCAGCCCAGCATTTCACGTGATGTACTCTTCATATAAGTTAAATAAGCAGGGAGACAATAGACAGCCTTGACGCATTCCTTTTCCATTTTGGAGCCACTCTGTTGTTCCATGTCTGGCTCTAACTGTTGCTTCTTGACCTGCACACAGATTTCTCAGGAGGCAGGTCAGGTGGTCTGGTATTCCCATCTCTGGAAGAAATTTCCACAGTTTGTTGTAATCTACACAAGCTGGATGGCATCACCGACTTGATGCACATGAGTTTGGGTGAAATCTGGGGGTTGGTGATGGACAGGGAGGCCTGGCGTTCTGTGATTCATGGGGTCACAAAGAGTCGGACACAACTGAGCAACTGAACTGAACACAGTCAAAGGCTTCGATTTAGTCAATAAAGCAGAAATAGATGTTTTTCTGGAACACTCTTGCTTTTTCTATGATCAAATGGATGTTGGCAATTTCATCTCTGGTTCCTCTGCCTTTTCTAAATCCAGCTTGAACATCTGAAAGTTCTCGGTTCACGTACTGTTGAAGTTTAGTTTGGAGAATTTTGAGCATTACTTTGATACCCTTGAGATAAGTGCAATTGTGTGGTAGTTTGAACATTCTTTGGCATTGGGATTGGAATGAAAACTGACCTTTTTCAGTCCTGTGGCCACTGCGGAGTTTCCAAATTTGCTGACCTATTGGGTGCAACACTTTAACAGCATCATCTTTTAGGACATGAAATAGCTCAGCTGGAGTTTCATCACCCCACTAGCTTTGTTCATAGTTTTACTTCCTAAAGTCGACCTGACTTACTACTCCAGGATGTCTGCCTCTAGGTGAGTAATCACACCACGGTGGTTATCTGGGTCATGAAGATCATTTTTGCATATTTCTTCTGTGTATTCTTGTCACCTCTTCCTAATATCTTCTGCTTCTGTTAGATCCATACTATTTCTACCCTTTATTGTGCCCACCTTTGCATGAAATGTTTCTTTGGTATCTCTAATTTTCTTGTAGAGATCTCTAGTCTTTCCCATTCTATTGTTCTCCTCTATTTCTTTGCATTGATCCCTGAGGAAGGCTTTCTTATCTCTCCATGCTCTTCTTTGGAACTCTGCATTCATATGGGCATATCCTTCCTTTTCTCCTTTGCCTTTAGCTAAAGGCAAAGATACGGCTTAGGACCCAGTTGGTGTCCAATAGGTATAGTAAGTCCCCAACTTAGGAGCCTTCAAGTTTCAAACTTTCAAAGAGGTGAACCAGGGAACCCCATACAGACGGCCAATATTCTAAACACTTGTCCATCCTGTCTCACAAATTAGATTGCTATATGTCTATAAATCAAGGAGCTTCCCTGGTGGCTCAGACAGTAAAGAATCTGCCTGTAATGCAGGGGACCTGGGTTCTATCCCTGGGTCAGGAAGATCCCCTGGAGAAGGGAATGGCAACCCACTCCAGCTAGCCTGGAGAATCCCATAGATAGAGAAGCCTGTTGGGCTATGGTCCATGGGGTCGCAGAGAGTCAGATATGACTTGAGCATTGTTTTTTTTTTAACGTTTTTTGTGTATGGTACAAGTCATATTTAATTTCATTTATTTTCCCATACAGACGGCCAATATTCTAAATACTTGTCCATTCTGTCTCACAAATTAAACTACTATATGTATATACATCAATTTCTGTCTTTTTAAAATCTTTTTCAATGTACTATTTGGCTGTTCTTGAACAAAAAACACCATATAGTTATACCTTTATAATAAATTTTAATGCCTTGGTTACTCATAGCCCATTATTTTCTACATTAGTTTTCAAGTTAGCAAACTGAGTTCCATGAAATTCTATAAGAATCTCATTGAAATAATGCTTAATTTATAAAATTATTGGAGGACACTTTACATAACTGTAATATTAAATTCTCCCAGCAGTAAACATGGTATTCCTCTCATTTATTTACATTTTATGTTTTTTTCTTTTTAAGACTATTTGAACAACTCCAAAGATAGCTACTGAAAATATAACGAACATATATAAAACTGCTATTGAGTACACGCCTATCAGCTAGAAAATGCCAGCATCACATCTGTGATCTGATTATCAACATCCCAAAGCTGAATCCGGGGTATGGAATAAAAACAGATGCATGGTGGAAAAAGTAACCACTGCTAGAGTTCTCAAAAATGTCAGCTGTTGAAATGTTCTAGCTCTTGGCTCCTCCCCCATCACCAAAAGAGAGACCAGCTCCCTTAAGACACACGCACAGCTTTTCTGCTCTCCAGCTACTATTTCAGGAAAGTTCTAATTATCTTTACAAAGATCGCGCACATCGGTTTTTAGCTGAACGGAAAGGTGGCAATTGCGTAGTTGTCATGAGTAGGGTAATTGTTCACACCTCTCACCATGGGTTCTTCATCACACAACTTTCAGTTTTTCCTCAGTACTTACAACTCTGAAATCATCTTGTGTACCATGCATTAGTGCCCCTCTCTGCTTTCCAGAAGAGGGATTCCTGGAAAGCTAACAAGGGTCTGTTCTGTTTATTGCCGCATCCCCAGCATCAAGAATAATACATGGTCCATAGAAAGTGCATAACGTGTCTGTTGAACTAATAAATTGATATGTATCTAACGATATGCCTTATATGTAACTATATAAGAGTCAGACTGTCTTAATGGTCTCATGATATTTTGAAAATTCACTAGCAATCCAGCGGTTATGATTCTGAGCTTCCACTGCCCAGGTTCAATCCTGGTTGGAGAACTAAGATCTTGCAAACCACGTAGCACAGCCAGGAAAATTAAAAAAAAAGTTTATGATTTTGTAATACTGCTGTCCATTTAGCAAGGACACCAAAAGGACTGGCATCCTAGCCAAACCATGAGCATCTGCTCAATAAAAATGACTGACTTGACTTACTTGTCTCATGGTTCCTCCCACTCCTTCCTTTCAATTCTTTTTACCCATTTAGTACACTTTAACAAGTCTCTTTTTATCCCCTCTCATTTAAAAGGACTTTCTTTTTCCTCTCTCCATTTATCTCACCCAAAGGAATTTCATTAGGACAAAAGCTTAGAACATTTCAGACAAATTTCATAAGTCTATATAGTCACAAGGTCGAAGTGAACTTAAATGTTTTTGTTTTAACTCTTGAACGAAAAGATGAGCACAGCACATAATTAATCTTCTGCTTCTAAGAAATTTCCTCTTTTGTATACTGTCTCTGTGAAGCTCTGTTCTCCATAATCTTCTCGAAGATGCTATCCCTACCATATTTACCAATAAATGGCTTTTATCTTGTTTACCTATAAATAAACTGATATTGCATAATTGTTTCCACCAGGTTTATAACACTTTTTTTGAAAAAGAAGAAATATGGAATGAGTGCTTCAAAAGAATGCTCAGTTACTATATCACTGATACATAAACACCATGAAGTTTACGAAATCCTTTAAATACAAAGCTGTTTCCTATGGGGAAATAAATGGTTTTCTCACCCATTCATGTTCACCACGGTGTCCCAAAGTTTAACCCAATTTTAATGCCATTTATTTGTATATTATATCTTGCTATAGTTACATGACAACAAAAGCTATGCTTTATAAAACTGCTGCAAAGTTTCTTTAAAGAAACTGTTCAAAGGAAATGGTAAAGGGGGAAAGATCATAGAAAACACTGAACACTGAGTGATTCAAACACTAAAAGTCAACATGGAGGGAAAATCCTATAGGTCAACAGAATAAAGGTTCACAAGCAGGAGCTTCTTTGTGTTGAGTGTATGGTACAAAGAAAATCAACATGGGACATAAAGGCCATAATCCTTGGTATTCCTTCCTGTGAACAGCTCAGTCTGCAGTAGCAGCTGCCACGTCTCTTAAGGAGATGCCAACACGGGGGTTTAATCAGCTTAGGGTGGGAAGTGTGTAAGAAATTCTTTGCAAATATGAGCACTAAAAAAGAGACAAATGGAAAGAAGTGGAACAAATCTAGGCAATTTATAGAGGAACAGGCCTAAAAAGGATTAGGTTTAAAAATATTATCCTGGCAAAGACCGGAAATCAAGAAACAAATAAGCAAGCGCAAGGATCCAGCAAGTCTAACGAAAAAGTGACTGCATTGTCCAGAGTTTTGGTTACAGTTTTGATGGAATATATGAAGTGGTGCAGGGATAATAATAAAAACAAGTGAATGAATAAACTGACTCTTGTAATGGGCCTTGCATAAGAGAATTCATCTTTTATGACTGTCATCTATTTCAAAGCATCCAATCATTTTTACTCAATACCTATATATTTAGGTTTTTGTTTATAGATTAATATAAAGTGTGCTTAGATTATTAATTCAAGTGAAAATGAGTTAAGAAAGACTCCAGGAAAGTTTGTTAAAGAGAATATACTTCTTAGACTATACTGCTTAAATACTGTCACCATGGGCTTTAAAAGATATATTTTTTTATGTTATTGGCTAGTCTGTAATACTTTGCTATTATTGTAAATGGACACTGGGATCCTGACCATGTGTTGTCCATAGAAAGATAAAAGTGTCACCAAGGATGTGTCAATTTCAGGCTTTTAACTTTATACTACTGCCTGTTATAGACCTCTAGAGACTAGTTCTCAAATGCCTTTTTCTTTTTTTTTTTTTTTTTTTGGATAAATCTATACCTTTTCTGGTCCTCAATAATTAAATGGCATATTTTAAAAGAATAGAACTAATGAAATAATAAATAACAAAAAACCCTTAAGATTATAAAACTAAGCCTCTTTAAAAAACATACGTAAGATCACTAACCCTCTATTTACCACTTAGATTAAAAGTAATACTTTTGCCCACTCTCGTTATACCTGGACTCCTTTAACCAATAGTCACAGCTCTGTCCTTTGCCACACTTGTCATAAATATAATAATATACTGAAATTTATTTGTACATATACAATATGTACACATACATCACTAAACTCAAATATAAACATTGAATCACAGGTGTGGATTTCTGGGAAATCAGAAAATGAGTCTATGGTCTGAAACAAATGCAAACAAGGCTAGGACTTCAAATCCCAAAACGTGATTAAGGATTTGTTTATTCTAACACACACATTAGCAGACATTTCTGGTGGCATCGCTTTGATTAGCTTCAACTGGAATATGCTGTTGACTCAGAGCTTTAAAGGGTAGGTGGCCAGAGGGGGAAGAGCACACAGCCACGGACCAAACACATACACTGACCTCATCCCATGTGAGCATCCAGGCACATCGGCCAGGCTCTCGCAGCTTAGAGGCCTTTGCTGTTCTTTAATTAAAGAATGCGTTTATCTCCTTAACCAGGCTGGAGATTACTTGAGGCCACAAAATATACTTTGGTATGTTTTCCTTTTCAAACATTCCAAGTCAATGCAACTGAATATAGAATTTCAAATGATTCCATCTTTGACAAGAACCATTCTGCACCCAGTAAGCAATGAAGTACCCATGAATCTTAGGATTTCAGTGAATAATAACATTCAGATTGTTAGGTATTTGTTTTTTTTTTTTAAAAAAAGAACTCTTACACTGAAAGAAACTAACTATATAACACGAAATCTAGAAAACTCAGCAGTGGCCACAGGACTGGAAAAGGTCAGTTTTCATTCCAATCCCAAAGGAAGGCAATGCCAAAGAACATTCATACTGCCACACAATTGCACTCATCTCACACGCTAGCAAAGTAATGCTCAAAATTCTACAAGCTAGGCTTCAACAATTTGTGACCCGTGAGCTTCCAGATGTTCAAAGCTGGATTTATAAAAGGCAGCGGAACCAGAGATCAAACGGCCAACATGCAGTGGATCATAGAAAAAGCAAGAGAATTCCAGAAAAAACATCTACTTCTGCTTTATTGACTACACCAAAGCCTTTGACTGTGTGGATCACGACAAACTGTGGAAAATTCTTCAAGAGATGGGAATACCAGACCACCTGACCTGCCTCGTAAGAAATCTGTATGCAGGTCAAGAAGCAACAGTCAGAACTGGACATGGAACAACAGATTCCCAAATCGGGACAGGAGTACATCGAGGCTGTATATTGTCACCCTGATTGTTTAACTTATATGGAGAGTACCTCATGTGAAATGCCAGCCTGGAGCACAAGTTAGAATCAAGATTGTCGGGAGAAATATCAATAACCTCAGATATGCAGATGACACCACCCTTATGGCAGAAAGAGAAAAAGAACTAAAGAGCCTTTTGATGAAAGTGAAAGAGGAGAGTGAAAAAGTTGGCTTAAAGCTCAACATTCAGAAAACTAAAATCATGGCATCTGGTCCCATCACTTCATAACAGATAGATGGGGAAACAATGGAAACAGTGTCAGACTTTACTTTTGGGGGCTCCAGAATCACTGCAGATGGTGACTGCAGCCATAAAATTAAAAGACACTTACTCCTTGGAAGAAAAGCTATGACCAATCTAGACAGCATATTAAAAAGCAGAAACATTACTTTACCAACAAAGGTCAGTCTAGTCAAAGCTATGATTTCTCCAGTAGTCATGCATGGATGTGAGAGTTAAAGAAAGCTGAGCATCAAAGAATTGATGCTTTTGAAATGTGGTGTTGGAGGAGACTCTTGAGAGTCCCTTGAACTGCAAGGAGATCCTACCAGTCCATCCTAAAGGAAATCAGTCCTGAATATTCTTTGGAAGGACTGACGCTGAAGCTGAAACTCTAATACTTTGGCCACCTGAGGCAAAGAGCTGACTGACTCACTGGAAAAGACCCTGACACTGGAAAAGATTGAACGTGGGAAAAGAAGGGGATAACAGAGGCTCAGATGGTTGGATGGCATCACTAACACAATAGACATGAGTTTGAGTAATCTCCAGGATTTGGTGATGGACAGGGAAGTCTGGCATCCTGCAGTCCATGAGGTCACAAAGAATCAGACACGACTGAGCAACTGAACTGATATAACACTAAATGCATCATGAGATTTACAAAATAAACACAACATCTACTATTTATTATAACTGACCCCTGCCAAGATTAGGATTATCCAACTACTTTTCACCCATCTAGCTTAGCAGCTCACGGAATAGGTTAAGAAAAATAGTTTGACCACAGCTCTCATCTCCTCACCCCTGAATCCAAAGTAAGCATGAGCCTGGACTGGTGATTCATTTCTTATATGAGATTATACATGTTTCAATGCCATTCTCCCAAATCATCCTACCCTCTCCCTCTCCCAGAGGGATGGTATGGGGTTCAGGATGGGGAACACGTGTACACCAGTGGCAGATTCATGTTGATATATGGCAAAACCAATACAATATTGTAAAGTAATTAGCCTCCAATTAAAATAAATAAATTTAAATTTTTAAAAAAACAACAACAACAAAGTAAGCATGACTGCCAACCTTCTTCCTGGGGATCCAGTTCAGAACCTTGCTCTGGATCACTGTTTCTGAAAGTGTAGAAAATGAACCACTAACAGTTCTTAATGTGATTTTGGTTAGTACGTTGAAAGGGCATGTTCTTTAACAGTTGATAATTCACTTTAATAGATATTATATATACATAAATTATATTTTTGTTTTCATGGATATTTCCTACTGCTTTCTTTTAAAAAAAATCTATTCATTTAAGAGAAGAGTTGTTCAATGTAAGGGAAAATTTTTAGGGAATATTTGAGTGAATAATTTAGTGACTAACAGGTGAGTATAATTTTGGTAAAAACTGTGAACATTTATAAAGCAGTGTCATATCTTGAATAACAGCAAGAAGTTCATGAGGATGGAATCAAGGCTGACATGCTCACTGTTTTATACCAAGGGTCCATCAAGCACGTTCTTTGGATTTATTATGTTCTTAAAAAACATTTGTGGGAAGTATATAATTTGCCTTGTCACTTAATTAAAAAAAAAAATAGGGACCCAAAATGAGTAGAAGAAATCATAAAATCATAGCAGAAATAGATGAAATAGGAACAGAGAAAACAATATCAAACAAAAATGAAACTAAAAGCTGGTTCTTCGAAAAGAAACAAAATTGATAAACCTTTAGCCAGACTCATCAAGAAAAAAAGGGATAGGACTCAAATCAATAGAATTACAAATGAAAAGGAAGAAGGTACAACAGACATTAAGGAAATAAAAAAGATCATAAGAGATTACTACAAGCAACTACCTGCCAATTAAATGAACAATCTGGAAGAAATGGACAAATTCCTAGAAAGATACAACAGCCGAACTGAACCAGGAAGAAATAGAAAATATGACCAGACTAATCACAGCTAATGAAATTGAAACTGTGATGAAAAATCTTCCAACAAGCAAAAGTCCAGGACCAGACTGCTTCACAGGTGATCTGTGTCAAACATTTAGAGAAGAGCTAACAGCTCAAACTCTTCCATAAAAACTGAAGAGGGAAGAACACTCTCAAGCTCATTCTATGAGGCCACCATTACACTGATACCAAAACCAGACAAAGATATAAAATAAAAAAGATTAGAGGTCAATAACACTGATGAACATAGACGCAATAACCTTCAACACAATACTAGCAAACAGAATCCACAAAACAGTACAAGGATGACACACCATGATGAAGTGGGACTTATCCCAGGGATGCAAGCATTCTTTAATAAGTACAAATCAATCAATGTGATACACTATATTAACAAATAGAATAATAAAACTACATGATCATTTCAATAGACTCAGAAAAGGCTCTTGACAAAATTCAGTACACGTTTATGATAAAAACTCTCCAGAAAGTGGGCATAGAGGGAACCTACCTCAACATAATAAATGCCACATACATGACAAAACCCACAGCAAACATCATTCTCAGTGGTGGAAAACTGAAAGCACTTCTTCTAGAATCACGGACAAGATAAGAGTGCCCACTCTCTCCACCATTATTCAACATACTTTGGAAGTCCTAGCCACAGCAATCAGAGAACAAGAAAATAAAAAGAATCTAGATAGGAGAAGAAGAAGTAAAAAAAAAAAAAAGAAGCATCAGCTTTGAGCAAAAAAACAGCAAAATTACATATGTAAAGCGATTCAGTGAATACTAAAGTTCAGTATTGCAAAGATCTTTTGTTGCTTTTACTGAAACTACCACAAGTCATTCCTGGTCAAAACCCTGAAAGCTGGCCCCTGGATTATAACGGTGTAACAAACTTGGTGTTTACTGTTACATATGCACATATCAACACTTGCAGAAGTAATGATGAGATTCGTAGGACTGAAGACAGTGTGACATGGCCAAATACCAGATATGAAGTCCCTTCTATACTAAAATCAAAACCAAAATCTTAACAACCCTTTGGAAATTAGCTCTGAGACATTAAATTACAAAATGCTCCAAAAATGTGATAACAATTGTATAATAATTGTCCAATTGTATAACTGTAAACATGTACAGCTGCGTATTATATGGTTAATAAGTTGACTTAACTACAATAAATATGGAAAGAAAAAAATAATGTATACCATAAAATAACCATTTTCAAGGAATTAAAAAAGTAAAACTACAGCTCATAAGCTGTATATCAATATTTATTTAAATATTTAAAATATGTATTAAATATCCAGTTTGAAGACTCAAACACAAGAACAACTTTAGTCTAAGGTGGTTTCTAGACAGACCTTGGAGAACAATGATGACTCAGATACAACAAAACCTATGACTAGCAAAACAGATCTTACCCAATCTGGGGAGAATTTACACATGATAAAGTCAAGGCAGCTGAAATAAACAACAATAAAAAATCATTAGTTTCCCTATGATTCAGCTTAAGAAATTAAACAAGCCAATCCACCTGAAAAAAAAAAAAAAGACAATACTGCATTTCCCTCCAGCTGCCACTTGGTCAAAAACATTGGGTAGATGTCAGACAGAATAAAATTTCTCTATTTGATAACTTATTTTTGAAATAGCTAAGGTGATTTTAGGTATATGTAACACCCTGATCATGTAGATATTGAAATTCTCAGAAAACAAAGCAAAAATAATTGATGAGTGCAAAAGGAATTATTCTCCTCTCCTCTCAATCTCATCACATTCACTAATGTACTATCTATGGACTTTCCTATTTGGGGTATTTCATATAAACAAGATCATATAATAAGTGGCCTTTAATAAATAGCTTCTTTTACTTTGTTTCCTTATTGATTACCTGTCTGGATGATGAATTCACTGTTAGAAGTGTAGTATCAACAACCCTACTCTTATTGTCTGTCTCTCCTTTCTTATCTGTTAGTATTTGGTTAGTATATCGAGGTACTCCCATGAAGTAGGATATAAGCAGGAAGTTTTTAGTAGATGTCCTTTATCAAGCTGAGGAAATTTCCTCTACTCCTAGTTTGCTGAGGTTCTCTTAGTAAAGCATTTTAGATTATTTGTCCCATATTATCTGCATATCGAATGATCACGTATTTTTCCTGCTTTATTTTGCTGGTATGGTGAGTTTCATTGATTTTTGTTTTATTTTGTGTTTTGTCATTGTTTTTGCTGTTGTTTCTTTTCCTTTATTTATTTTAACCATTTAATTTTATCCAAAACTTTATCATTATTCATTTGTTTATGTTTAAATTGGAGGATAACTGCTTTAAATACTGTATTAGCTTCTGCTTTTCAACAATATGAATCGGCTACATTAAACCTTTAATTTTGTATTGGAGTATAGTTGATTAACAATGTTAGTTTCAAGAGTCCAGCAAAGTGATTCAGTTACACATACACGTACCTATTCTTCTTCAAATTCTTTTCCCATTTAGATTGTTATGTAACATTGGACAGACTTCCCTGTGCTACACAGTAGGCGTTTGTTCATTACCTATTTTAAATAAAGCAGTGTGTATACATCCATCTCTCCAAACTCCCTAACTTCCTACCCTTTCTTCCCATCCTTCCCCCTGGCCCTATAACCATAGACTCATTCTCTAAGTCAATGAGTCTGTTTATACTTTGTAAATAAGCATTACAGACTTCAGTTCCTTGCTCCCTCTTTTAAGTTGTTTACTTTCTTAAAACCCTACTCTTGGAAAAGAGCCCAATTGTGACACAGATAACAGGAAAATGAATTCTCCAAAGGCACAAGAAAGCCAAACAAGTGAGTGTCACTAGCAAATACAGTACATTAATAATAAAGAATAAAGCTGCTGATCAGTCGTTAAGCTTTTACATAAACAATGGGGCATTTACTCCAAATTCCAGTATTCTAAAACATGATTTATGGACATTTTCGAGCTACTGTATAGAACATGCAGATTTTCACTGTTTTGATTTTAAACAATAACACATTATTTTCTTCTCCTGAAATAAATACAGTTCTTTAAGACCATATATTACCAGGCAGACTTTCTAAGCTACAATTTATATCTCACACAGTAATAAGTCTTCCAAGTCTTATATATCTTATATCTGACCTTTTCATTATAGTACAACTGAAAACCTTTTTTTTTTTAAGTCTTCAACCCTTGCATTTACTATCTATCTTTTAATTCCTTTGCAAATTGTATCAAGGAATTTTCTGACAAAAATATTTTAGGGAAAACAAACTGCCTCAAGATTCAAAAACCTTAAAAGAATTTTCTCCCCTATTTCCAAGATATAATAATACAAAAATACAGCATGGTATAATTCATTTAATGTGAAGAAGTATTAAGGAAATTATCCTTAAATGTGCATGAAATGCCCCAGATATACGACAATCTAAAAAATACTCCAAAAACATCAGATAGTTAAATTATCACTTTAAATAAATAAATACATGGGGTTCAGAAAGCTAAAATATGCCACACATAAAGCTTATAATTACAGAAAGTTGTGTTGATAAATATTTTTCTTCTTCTTAAAAAAGTAAAATTTGGCTCAATGGAGGTATTTTAACTAAAATCAATCAGCAGTAGATTCTGAAATGGGGTTTCCCCGGTGGCACAGTGGTAAAGAACGGCCTGCCAATGCAGGTGATCTGGATTCAATCCCTGGGTCGGGAAGATCCCCTGGAGAAGGAAATGACAACCTTCTCAGCATTCCTGCCTGGAGAATTCCATGGACAGAGGAGCCTGATGGGCTACATCCAGTCCATGGGATTCGCAAAAGAGTGGGACACAACTGAGCGACTTAACAACAGCAACAGATTCTGAGATAGACTTCCCTAAAGCCATTTTAAGCACAAATGTAGATGAAATACGAACTGCCTTGTTAAGATACCTGCAGCCTTCAAGTCCACAGTATTACAGAAAATGTCACTTGGTCACTCTGGCTTGATGGCATCACTGGTCTAGCCTTAATATCATTCTTATGCACTTCTCCTCATGTGTCTCTGTCTATATCAAACAAGACTGCATTCTTCTGTGCACTGCATTCTTCTACCATATTTTCCTATTATTTCAGAATAGAGCACAGTTGGAAAAGACCTAAGAGGTCATCAGGTCCAATGCTTAATTTATAGATGAGGAATATGTAACTATGCACCATGATACGGTAAGACCAAAGTCACTGGATGAAAGTCATTTGGGTTTCTCAGACTCTGAAACTGAAAACACACCAAGGAGATCTTCAGACCCTTGGTTTTCCTCTCATTCTAGCCCACACTACTACCCTCTTTCACATGCTTACAATTAGCTTACCTTGAGAATGATCAATTTCAGGGGCAGGGGCTATATTAACTCCTTTTTTGAAATGCCTTAAAAATGCAAACATTCAAATAGTCTTGTCTTGATCGATAACACTGGCAATTTACCTTAGGCAGAAGAAAACAAATTCGCCAGAATAATTTCAGAGACCATTTGCTGTTGCATGTCACTGAATTATAGTAGTGCTATGCGTCTTCTGAACTATCTTCTTGATAAGGGTAAGGATATCTTAAGGATCTGAGACTTGCTTTTTCCCTCTCAGTACCTTAAAGAAAACTCAAGTAGTTGTTTATCCAAACTGCTATTTTCTAAATTGTGATTTTTATCCACTGAAAACAATATCATCATAGCCTATGGGGACCCTTTAGGGTTTTACTTTTACCAATGTGATGTGAAAGTCGCTCAGTCATGTCCGACTCTTTGTGATCCCGTAGACTATACACCCCATGGAATTCTCCCGGCCAGAATACTAAAGTGGGTAGCCTTTCCCTTCTTCAGAGGATCTTACCAACCCAGGGATCAAACTGAGGTCTCCCACATTGCAGGCAGATTCCAAGCATCTACCTAAACCCAAGCACACCCACAAGAAGCTTTGGATCTCTTGACAAACACCACTCACACATCATTTTTGAAAGGACGTTAAGGATGCCCACCTCTTACAGGCCATTTAGAATTTATTCACTTTGACTCTGAGCAGATGAATTAAGCATGTGTATTCTTTTGCGGGTCCGTAAGGACCTCTTTCCCTCTATTTAAGCCAAGTCCTGTTTGGACCCTGCCTCTAAGAAAAAAACTAAGCAAGACAGGAGGAAACCCATGCGAAGGCAAACCCAGCAATTAGTTTTGACCTTCAAATATATTTAGATTCCACAATAATGTCTCATTTGTGTTGTTGTTCAGTCGTAAGTCCTACTCTTTGCGACCCCCATCGCAAGACTCCTCTGTCCTCTACCATCTCCCAGAGTTTGGTCAAATTCATACCAATTGAGTCGGTGATTCTATCTAACCATCTCAGCTTCTGCTGAGCCCTTCTCCTTTGATTTTCAGTCTTTCTCAGCATCAGGGTCTTTTCCAATGAGTTGCTTCTTCATATCAGGTGCCCAAAGTATTAGAGCTTCAGCATCAGTCCTTCCAATGAATATTCAGGGTTAATTTCCTTTAGGATTGACTGGTTTGATCTCCTTATAGTCTAAGGGACTCTCAAGAGTCTTCTCCAACACCACAATTGGAAAGCATCAACTCTTCAGTGCTCGCTCAGCCCTTTTTATGGATCAACTCCCACATCCGTACATGACTACTGAAAAAACCACAGTTTTGACTGTATGAACCTTTGTCACATTTACTTGCTGTATATTAATTAAGTGAAATCACCTAAAATCATGTATATGAAACGTTTGTGAAATTTGACACATTATTCATTTTTATTTTTCTCCCTTTTCCTTGTAATAGAAATAGGTCATGAAACCAAAGACTGTCATAATTATGAAAAATGCATACACTTTAGAAAAATATAAATACTATGCTATATTTTTATTGAGCTTCAGTATTGCTTTCTGTAGCTGATTGAAACATATACATATATATTTTTGGATGCAATTGTTAACCTAAGAGGTCTGTCATCTACAGAAAGAAAGTTTATATTTGTATTGAGAAACTACTTCAAATGGCTTTGTTCTGTCTTGTACAAACTCAACTACCCAATGTCTACCTTGGATCAGTTTAAAAGTTCCAGTTTTCTCAGAAAATGAGAGAAACTACCCACTAAGCTGACTCTAAATGATTACGCTGAGGTTGACTAATATGGTCGTGGAGCTGTTAGATGGTAAAGAGACACTTGTGTGTGTGTGTTTGTGCTCAGTCAAACAGTTGTGTCTGACTCTTTACAACCCCATGACTATAGTCCACCAGGCTCCTCTGTCGATGGGATTTTCCAGGCAAGAATACTGGAGTGGGTTGCCATTTCCTCCTCTAAGGCACATTCCCAACCCATGAATCGAACCTGTGAAAGAGACACTTATCTGACCCAAATATCAAATGTGCAAAAGTCAAGGCTTAGCAGATTCTCCGCAGCAAATGTTTCACGTGAAGGTGATTTTACACTTGTTCAAAATGACTGCCTCGCTACCGTGAGGCAAACTAAATCACCTAATGAATTCTACCAACGTGGAAGTTTATCTGTGTTTTCTTAAAAAAGAATGATGAAATCCATAGGCTTCATGTTGCTGAGAGTTCAGACTTGGCTTAGGCAAGCCTTTCCTAAAAAGAACCTTTCCAGTGCTTATGTGTGTATCATAAACCTTTAGATAAAAGGTATTTTCAGAGTATGCCTGGCACTGTTGCTTCAGGTGCTGCATATCTGAAGAGACCATAATAATAATAACAGTATTCCTTATGTTAGCCATTTGAGAACAAACATCCTAACCTAAGCAGAAATAGCATATGAGGAAAAAAAGAACTCAAGCCTACACATGTGTATATGTATGTGTCTGTGTGTGCGTGTTCACACACACACATCCATCCACCCTTACACAAACATTTAATATCTAAATATGTTACCAGCAGTTCTACTCCACAAACAGAAGGTTTATGTCAGTTGATTTTATAATCTCTTCCATATAAATAGCATCTAACAAAATCTTGCATTACATATATGTCCTAATACAAATGATGAACATCACCTTTAATAGACAGGTCAATGAAAACAGAAGTTTCAAAAATGTGGGGGCTGTAAAAATTAATAAAAATGCATTTAATAAAGGTTAGAATATTTATGAACCCTTTCACACTGCATGTATGATTTAACACTCGGCATTTCTGAAGTTTAAATATGAATGCCATAGAAAAATAAAAATATCAACTGGCAATTTGAAGGAAGCACTCATTAACTGTCAAATTGCTGCTGTTTCATTTCCTAAGATGTAGCCATCTATATTCCTTATTTTCAGTCTCTAGTATACCAAAATAATTTTGGCAATTCTTTTAGCATCCTAGCACACTTAGAGACTAAGATTTACTAGTACACTACATTTTATCTCCTAGGTTGATCATTATCACCTAGAATTCCCCTTCAATTATTAAAATGTTGCACTGCAAAACCCAGCCTACAGCCAATTGGGAAGGAAACAATACTTGGTGGGGGTAGGTAGAAATGAAATAAGAACTCAGATGCAGATAAGAATTGGGGAAGGTTATTTTAGAGCAAGAGAAACGTAGCAAGGTCTCTTACATAAATTCATAACTACTGATGTAAGTATATTGGGGGGTACATTTTGTAGAGACTTCACTTATCTGTCAGTAAAATGCCAAAGTATCAGGAATGATTTGTAGATGACCGAAAGATTAAATGCTACTTCATCCTTGATGATTATTCCTACAAGACTTGTTGTTTCAGTTGAGACTTTATAAAAAAAAAAAAATCTCTGTACAAAAAGAGCAGTTTCTATCATTCAGCAGGTTATATGAAATATAGCGGATTAGTATTTGGTAGACACAATTTTGTTAATACTCCAACTGTCATCACACTCTAACCATATGCTGTTAACAGAATCTTGGGTTTTTTCCTTCAGAAAAATAGACTCAGAAATGATCTAATAAAATGAATGGCAGTGTCTTTGCCCATGTGGCCAGTGACTGTTCCAGACAGAAGCCTGAGATCCATTTCTGGCCAATGACGGAAAAACTGCACTTTAAAAAGCTGTGTTGAAGCTTCTTTTTCCTGTGTCTGGACACAGCTCCGTCAGGAGATGATACTGGGATGAGCCCAAGGTCTGAAGTCTACGGGCCAAGGATGATGGAGGTAAACGATTAAAGAGCCTGGTGCCCATGGCACGGAGCCCTGAAACTAAGTCATCCTGAACCTGCCTGAACTCCGGATGTCTTGTTATAAGAGACAATAAATGTCATAGGTAAGGCCAGGACTTGAGTGTTTTGTAACCTGCAGCTATTAGTATCCTACATAATGACCCTGTATTAGAAATTGTGTGTGTATATATATGGGTTTCCCTATGCCTCAGATGGTAAAGATAATGGTCTTCCCTAATAGCTCAGTTATGGCAGAAAGTGAAGAAGAACTAAAGAGCCTCTTGATGAAAGCGCAAGAGGAGAGTGAGAAAGTTGGCTTTAAGCGCAACATTCAAAAAACTAAGATCATGGCATCTGGTTCCTTCACTTCATGGCAAATAGATGGGGAAACAGTGGAAACAGTGAGAGACTTTATTGTTTTGGGCTCCAAAATCACTGCAGATGGTGATTGCAGTCATGAAATTAAAAGACACTTACTCCTTGGAAGGAAAGTTATGACCAACCTAGACAGCATATTAAAAAGCAGAGACATTACTTTGCCAACAAATGTCCGTCTATTCAAGGCTATGGTTTTCCAGTAGTCATGTATGGATGTGAGAGCTGGACTATAGAGAAAGCTGAGTGCCGAAGAATTGATGCTTTTGAACTGTGGTCTTGGAGAAGACTCGAGAGTCCCTTGGACTGCAAGGAAATCCAACCAGTCCATTCTAAAGGAGATCAGTTCTGAGTTTTCATTGGAAGGACTGATGTTGAGGCTGAAACTCCAATACTTTGGCCACCTGATGTGAAGAGCTGACTCATTTGAAAAGACCCTGATGCTGGGAAAGATTTAAGGCAGGAGGAGAAGGGGACAAAGGATGAGATGGTTGGATCGCATCACAGACTCAATGGAGATGAGTTTGAGTAAACTCCGGGAGTTGGTGATGGACAGGGAGGCCTGGCGTGCTGTGGTCCATGGGGTCTCAAAGAATCAGACACAACTGAGCAACTGAACTGAATTGAACTGAATAGCTCAATAGGTAAAGAATCTGCCTGCTGTGGAGGAGACAGGGGTTCACTCCCTGTGTCGGGAAGATCCCCTGGAGAAGGAAATGGCAAACAAGGTGGTATTCTTGCCTGGAGAATCCCATGGACAGAGGAGCCTGGTGGGCTACCCATGGGGTTGCAAGAGTCAAATATGACTTAGTAACTAAACCACGACTACATACACATAATATACATTCAGAAAGAAAGCCACATAACCTACTATTAAGAAGCTTATTTCTGCATTCAAACGTTCTTTAGATTAAGTACTTATTAAAATGTGAGGAAGAAGATCACCATAAAGTTTCACAGCATCACAGTTTAGTGTATGTGTGAAAAACCAATTTAAGAATGCATTTATACCAATTGTTTCCAACTGTTTATTTAAAAGTCTAACGTCAATTTGTTGGAAAGACTTTCTCTAGCTCTACTGTCTAGTAACAAGTCAGGGAGGGAATGCAAGGAACCCATTTCAGCTCACTGTCCATTCTCCACTGGTGATCCTCACACTTCTCTTTTGGGAATAAGGACAGATTACGTGTGTTATCATCAAATAGGAGCATTACTATTCTGCCAGAGATGACATAGGTTATTTAAATGCTTCATTAATAATAGGCTGACAATCACAGAAGGCATAAATCTTTTTTTAAAAAAAGGAATCAATTTTTAAAGGAAAGAAGCAAGTCGAAATTCAAGACTTGGAGGGAACAGAAGATAAGCAGAAACTAACACCCTAATTTCCATAACAGTTCAAAAAGCTTTCTATTAGGAATCTCTTTAAAATAATACTCTTAATCTCTGCTTGATAAATACCAACAGGAAATTAAACCATGGCTACCATGTGTGAGTCCCCAGGTCAAACAGACCTAAGATGCTACTCATCCTGGTATTTAAATAACATAAAGAAGAAAGCACATTACCACTGTGACACATCATTTAAAGTTGCAATTAGTTACCTGGTCACCTCAGGAACATTGTTTTAGAATTCAACTTTGTGCATATTTATACCACCTACATATTCACAACTTAATACGGATCTGAAGGATCCAGTTCAACAGATCTTTTAAAAACACAAGATCTTTACTGATAATAAATTCAGATATAAAATTAGGTTTTAGATCAAAATATTCTCTACAGAGCATCCTCACCCTCCTCACATGCTGCTGCTTCTTCCTGGTCCACCACCCAGAAATCCGTCCTCAGGAGGCTCTTCCCTATATATTCTGCCTCACTTTTTGTATTGATTTATTTTACTTGCTGCTCTGACTTCTTCTCACATCACTCAGTCTTCCTCTACATTTTGTTTACTTGCAATTCACATCATTCTTTCTTAGGGTCTCATCCCTTTTTCCTCCAAAGCTACTCCCCCCCCCCCAAAAAAGTGTATATTTATCATTTGTCAATTTTGCAAATTTGTGTTTGAGGCTTCAGCAGGTACCTGCATGAAGCAGTCACAACAGGCTGGAAGAAAAGGGCACATACAACTTTCACATAATTAGAGACAGGAACTGTTCATCCAAGAACTACAGGGTTGAGAAAAAAAAAAAAATTTTTTTTTTCAAACTCAGTCTGCTAAATGCCTTGAGTCACTCTTGAGGGCTAAAGTACTGTTGAACTGCGTGGCATGTAATGATTCCTTTGTGAACCACCCAGAACTCCAAGAGAATGAACACACTGTGTGTCTACCACTGAGATGAAGAATACAAATGATCATTATTCTGCATGATTACAAGCCTCCCATTTTTCATTCAAAGCTATTATCTTCAGAAATCTACTTTTCATGAGCAGACACAAACCAATCTTGCCCTCAGTCAGGATTCCTTAACTCTGTTCATGGTTATCCCTCTTTTCCTCTTTTCAGTTACTCAAATACCCAGATGTGTCTGTAGACTCTCACATACAGATCTGGAAGTTTCTCTAAATATCATACCTACTATACATTAGGCCTAGTGAGCATCACATTTAATACTTTCCTTAACACATCTGCACAGTTTGCCCTTGCTATTCAGGAGGCACTGGTTCCAGGAACCCCCAAAACCTGCAGAAGCTCAAGACCCCTATGTAAAATGATATTACCTACACAACAATGATATAACCTACACACATGCTCAAGTACACTTTAAATCACCTTTGGACACTTTATAATCCCTAACAATGTAAAGGCTCTGTAAATCATTGGGGTGTGCAACAAAATCAAGTTTTACTTTCTGGAATCTTCAGGGAATATTTTTTTCTCAGAATAGTTTTGATCTAGATTGGCTGAGTCCATGGGTATGGAGGAGGCCTGACTGTATTTAAGACAGCATCTGATCCACAGAGTGTCCTAGATTTATGGAGAAGGAACATAGACTACTGCCACAGTCCACGAAAGTGTCCTCGGGCTGAACAGATCCAAGTCACCTGCCCAAGTATTAGAACTGGGATTTCAATATGTACAACTTTCAAGGCCCATGTTATTAATTGTCATACGCCCTGTATCATTCCTCATCCCTGTCCAGGTGTCTGCCACACCAATCCTGTAGCCTGGAGTTCAGCATGTAAAACCGGAGGCTTCATTCACTGACTAGAGTTTGTGGATCAAGCTCTATATCTCCCTCCAACCAACCCACATGGACCAGCTAAACACAGCCAACTTCAAAACCGAAAGAAGACCTGAAGCACACAGAAATTGTCTTGCTTTTGTTTAAATAATCTTGACTTTTGCCCAATTCTCAACAGCAGTTAATTGCCATCCTCTGTGAAACAAAGAATCCAATTCATGTATATATATAAATAGTAGCCATGCAAGCTTCTGGAGAAGGAAATGACAACCCTCTCCAGTATTCTTGCCTGGAGAATTCCAGGGACAGAGGAGTCTGGCGGGCTGCCGTCTATGGGGTCGCACAGAGTCGGACACGACTGAATTGACTTAGCAGCAGCAGCAGCATGCAAGCTTTACCTGTAAAGGTTTAGTAAGCTGCATACAAATAGCATTTTTTTTTTTTTTTTTTTAGCGTTGAAGGGTCCAAGTATTGGTTTATCAGGGGAAAATGTATGATACCTAGAAGTAGGTGTAGGGATTTTCTTAGCTTATTTGTTCAGTTCATTCCTCAGTTTTATGCATGTGTTTAATTTCACCTCAGCAGGTAGTCTGAGCTAATGCGCACTGGTGGTCTGCATTTTGTGAGCTCCAGGATTTACAAAGAGGTTGGGATCTGGCTGGAAGCAACGTGAGTCTAGCGAGGGGAAAACACACAGGAAGGGGAGTCAATTGGAAGCACCGACTCTTGGACCAGAGCAGGGGCATCCATCCAGAGAGTGGGGAGGACCAGGAAAGTGGGGGATGACCACTGCAAAAACCAGATGTTCCTGCTGGAGGCTATGGTTCTGCTAGCCTGAGAGCAATGGACCTCCCGCCCCCTGATTCCCTCCGGTCCTTGAATCCCAGGCTTCCCCGCTTCAGCATCCTGCATGGCCGCTGCCTCACCTAGGACACCCTCCTCTGCCCATACCCTCCCTCCTCACCTTCCGGACCCTGGAAATACAGCCTTGGTTTCTTGGAAGAGTCTCCCCTGCACCACCCCCATTACAGCATCGCATGCATTCTTTTTTGTGTCTTTAATTCAAGTACAACTGAATTACAATATTATGTTAGATTCAGGTGTACAACATAGCGATTCAGTATCTTTACAGATTATACTGCATCGAAAGTTATTACAAGATAAAAGCTGCGCTATACAACATATCCTTGTCACTTATTTATTTTGTACTTTGATCAAGAGAAGTACGCCTTTCTTAGTCCCCTACCCCTCTCTCGCCTCTCCCCATTCTCTCTCCCCTCAGGGAACCACTATTTGTTTTCTGTATCTGTGAGTCTGCTTCATTCATTAGTTTTCAGTCTTAGATTCCATATACGAGATATCACACGATATTCGTCTTTCTCCATCTGACTTGTTATTTCACTAGCATGACAATCTCTAGGCCCATCCATGCTGCTGCCTCTATACGTATCTGTATACGTATCACATCTTCATCCATTCCTCTACTGATGCACATTTAGGTTTCTTTCTTTGTCTTGGCTATTGTAAACAGTGCTGCTGTGAACACTGGGGTGCATGCATCTTTACAAATTAGTGTTTTCACTTTTTCCATATATCTTATTGATGATACCATTCTGATAGACGTAAGGTAATATCTCATTTTGTTTTTTTCTAATAAATAATTTACTTTATTTTTTTAATATAAATTAATTTATTTTGATTGGAGGTTAATTGGTTTTGATTTGCACATCCCTGACGATTAGCGATGTTGAGCAGTTTCATTTACTTGTTCGCCATCTATCTGTCTTTTATTCAGGTCCTCTCCTCCTTTTGCATTGGGTTTGTTTTTTTTTTTTTTTTTTTTTTGGTGTTTTCTGATGTTGAGTTGCTGTAAGTTAAGGCTTCCTCTTCCCCAGTGCAGCGAAAGCACACGCAGCCCTCTTGTGTAACTGCCTTCATCACTAAACAGATCTCCTTGAAGCAGGAGCAAAGATCTCTGAAATTTCTTTACTTCGTTTATAACACTGAGTAAATAGATGCTCAATTCATGTGTTGAATGAAAGGCTAAACTAAAAAAACAAACAAAAAAAAACCCTTAATGAACCACACAATGTTTCATGTAAATCTTGCTATGGCAATACAGTAACAAATATGAATTTAAAGATTAGTTTTTATAAACCAAATACTCCCTATATCATTTCAATGTTTAAATTTTTCTGTTCCCCATCATATACACTCATTTGGTAACACATATGCACGTAGATTGCATTTTCACTGTGGATATCACCCTCAAAGTCTTATGACCTCCACCCTCAGAGAGGAATAGTGATTTCCACCTGGCCAGTGGCCAGAGACAAATTGAACTGACCTCAGATTAACCTTTCAGCAAACTTTTCAAGTGATCAGTTAAATAAGTTAAGTGCAGACTCAGGCAAACAATATCAACCTTTCCCCTCCCTTAGCATGTGTGCTAAGACACAGCAGTGAGTAAGGTAGCTGGCCTTGTGGCTGAATAATTCACTAATCATTTCCACCAAAGCGAGAGCTTTTATTAAAAGTCTGATAATTTCCTGGAAAAATAAATTTTCTATCAGCATTAAAGCACAGTAAAGATTTTTATAACTGAAAAACCTGGACACAAGCACAAACTAGCCCTGTAATTCCAAATGCCACTATTGTGATGAGTAGGGTGTTTTATTTTGCCTAGATGTGGGACCTGCTGGCTATCATCCAGTTGGCATATTCTGAACCCTGTGGTCCTGTTTTAGTCTGGCATAAACTCTGAACACAGCCAAGACTAGGCTCAATGCTAGCCCTACCAATTATATAGCCTGGAACAGGTAAGACCCTGTAAGTCCTTATCATTAAAACAGGGGAAAATAATGTCTACGTTTTAAGACAGATGACAAAAAAATAAAAATAAAAAATTGGTAAAGCACCAGTAAATCCAGAAACCACTGAGTCATCGGTAGGGTCAGATACTCTCCAGTAATGACAGTCACTCTGCCTATGTAGACTACACTCTAGTGGAGGCATAATTAACAAAAGTGACATTTCTCAATCCAGCTTTGAGGTCCTAGGACCTATAAAAATGCAACACATTTAAAACAAAATGAATGGTCTTGCTCCAGAATCAATTCTTGATTAATGCATTGTTTTACTTTTGTTGTTGAGATTATTTTAATTACTTTTTCATTTTCTCCAATGCTGGCATCATCTTTCTTATCACAAATCAGAAATGAAAATGAAACATAATCATAACAGAGTACTGCCCTAATCTTTGATGAATGGTCAACAGGGAGTCTAAGAGAGGATATAAAATCCCGAGGGATTATTATGCAGAGAGTCAGAGAACAGTATAAATATATAATACATTAAAATATGGATGGAAACTCAAACATGCTTTTGTTACAGGAATTCCATAAATGAACTATGCAGCCAAAGGATTTCAGCTGAACTTATAATTTCTCAGCAAATGACACTGATGATGTAAACAGACCTGCACAAGCACACTGGACCATGATATTGTTTGCTCAGGCAGGCACATGCAATTGGTTATCACTTACTGTGTTGGTCCCCTAAGGCAAGGCTCTGGACTCGCAAGGCTGGGTACTGCCCATGTTTGGAGGACTTGAAATTCCTACTAAATGCTCTGGAGTCAACTATACAGATACCTGGCACATGGCTGGCTAAGTCCTCACCACCCTGTACACCACACAGATATTTTAAAAATTTATTTTACATTGGAGCATAGTTGTATAACAATGTTATGTTAGTTGCAGATGTACAGCAAAGTAACATCAGGTGAGTCTTAAAAGCACCTGATGCTTGATATATATATGTATATATATATATACACATATATATAACATACATATTATATATATACACACACACATATATTTTATATATATACTTTGAACAACTGACTGGTTCAAAATTGGGCAACGAGTGCAACAAGGCTGTATATTGTCAACCTACTTATAAAACATATATAGACTACACCATGCAAAATGTTGGGCTGGATGAAACACAAGTTAGAATCAAGATTGCCAGAAGAAATATCAACAACCTCAGATACGCAGATGATATCACTCTAACGGCAGAGGGAAGGGAAAGAGGAACTAAAGAGTTTCTTGATGAGGGTGAAAGTTAAGTGTTAGTCACTCACTCGTGTCTGACTCTCATTGACCTCATGGACTGTATGGATGTAGCCCACCAGGCTCCTCTGTCCATGGAATTCTCCAAGCAAGAATACTGGAGTGGGTTTCCATTTCCTTTTCCAGAGATTATAAAGAAGTCAGCTATCAAATCATGAAGGCATGGAGAAAACGTAAATGCATGTTACTAAGTGAAAGATCTGAAGATTGGCATCATGTATGATTTCAAGAAAAAGCAAAATTATGGAGACAGTAAAATTTTCAGTGGCTGTCAGATGTCAGAGCTCAGAGGAGGTAAGGAGGGGCAGATAGGCAGTTGCACAGAGTATTCGGGGGCAGTGAAAATACTATTTATACCATAAAGATGGATACACATCATTATACTTTTGTCAAAACCCATAGAAAGTGTGACACCAAGAGTGAACCATAATGTTAACTTGGACTTTGAGCGGTAATCATGTGCCAAACCATGCTCATCAGCTGTAACCAATGCACCAGTCTGGTGGGGATGTTTACAGTGGTGGAGGCTAGGTATGTGTGGAGGGAAAGGGCATTTGGGAATTTGTAACTTCCCCTCAATTTTTCTATGAACCTGAAACTGCACTAGAATGTCTTAAATTTAAAATCTATATAGTTTTTCATTTTTGTCTTCTATTTTCTTAAGGCATTATCTGTCATGTTTATGCACTCTTTGGTTCTCCTACTTCAGTCCTCATTTCTGCCATAATTTTTTCTTTATGAAAGAGGAGAGTGAATAAGCGGGCTTGAAACTCAACATTAGAAAAACTAAGATCTTAGCATCTAGCCAGATCACTTCATAGCAAATCAAAGGGGAAGAAGTAGAAGCCATGACAGATTTTATTTTGTTGGGCTCCAAAATCACTGTAGCCAGTGACTGCAGCCATGAAACTAAGTCACTTGCTCCTTGGAAGCAAAGCTACGGCAAACCTAGATAGTGTATTAAAAAGCAGAGACATCATTTTGCCAGCAAAGGTCCATATATCAAAGCTATGGTTTTCCAGCAGTCATGTGTGGATGTGAGAGTTGGACTCTCACCAACACTGAAGCCCAATAAAATTATAGCATAGTATCTTTATTTTTCTGAAGTATATGCATTGTAATAATTATGAAAATATTTGGTTTCATGACCTATTTCTATTACAAGGAAAATGAGGGAAATATTATGAAAAAGAAGAATCCTTCAAATTCCACAAATGTTAAATTAATATGATTTCAGCTGATTTCATCTGATTAATATACAGCAAGTAAATGTGACAAAGTTCTGTACAGTCAAAGCTATGGTTTTTCCAGTAGTCATGTATGGATGTGAGAGTTGATTCACAAAGAAGGCTGAGCACTGAAGAATTGATGTTTTCAAATTGGGGGGCTGGAGAAGACTCCTGAGAGTCCCTTGGACTGCAAGGAGATCAAACCAGTCAATCCTAAAGGAAATCAACCTTGAATATTCATTGGAAGGACTGATGCTGAAGCTGAAGGTCTAAGACTTTGGCCACCTAATGCAAAGAGTCAACTCATTGGAAAAGACCCTAATGCTGGGAAATATTGAGGGCAAAAGGAGAAGCGACAGCAAAGGATGAGATGGTTAGATAGCATCACCGACTCAATAACATGTATTTGAGCCCTCTGGCAGATAGTGGAAGACAGAGGCACCTGGACTGCTACAGTCCATGGAGTCACAGGGTCGAACATGACTTAGCAACCAAACATTTTTTTTCAGTTTCTTTTTCATTATAGATTATTACCAGATATTGAATAGAGCTCCCTGTGCTAAACAGTAGGTCCTTTTCGGTTATCCTTTATATATATATACATATAGTAATTTGTATATGTTAATCTCAAACTCCTAATTTATCTCTTCCCCCCTTCCCCTTTAGGCAACCAGAAGTTTGTTTTCTATGTCTGTGAGTCTATTTTTTTTTATTAATGAGTTTATTTGTATACACACGTGTGTGTGTGTGTGTGTGTGTGAGAGAGAGAGATACCATATTTGCCTGAGAATCTAGTTTTCTTAATGTGAAAAGAACTATTCTGTCCATTATATACAACAGTAGCAATACATGTTTTCAACTTCAGTCTTATCATTTAGGGAGAGAGAATGTCCAGGGACATGAGAAGTAAAAAGAGTTCTGCTGAATCTATTTATGAACTCGTTCATCACCCATTAAAAAATCTTCATGATGAAGCAACAGTGAACACAATTACTGCTCACACTGGTCTGCTGGTTTCCATGCTTGGTTAACCAGCAGTGAGGTACACTAACTAGCTCAAAGGACAATCAAAGCAAATATAATTTAGAAACTCAGAATGTTTGGACATCTTAAGATGGGAAATATATGTAATTATTATATTTCAAAGTCTTCCATTAAAATCATAGCAGAGGTTAGATTTTTTTTCTCTTTAGTAATGTTTTTCTCTCAGACTAGACCTTGAGGTCTCCCTTTAAATTATGTATTTCCTGAAGGTGATACACAATGAACTAAAATTCACCTTTTATTCCTAACATCTTCCAAGGTACCAGATATATACCAGGTACTCAAACATAATTGCTCAACTAATCAAGCATTCACATCTTTTAATTCATGAGTAAAAGAATGTCCATGACCCAATGTATTACCCTATCACCACAAATATATTACCAAAAATTCTGGTGTATTAACTCCCCCTTTAAATCTTGACTGTTTTATTAGAGGCTGTTTTAAAATCTTTTGAGAAATAAGAAGCCTAATTATAATCTAAACATACAATGTAGAATTTCAAAACTTAGATTATCAATCTAACTTTCTAACTGGGCTACTTATTTATCCAGTTCTCCCCCAAAATTCATGCTAAAGCCAAGGATTTAAGTCCTTCCATAAAGGACTGACAGATCTTTTTAACAATATGTGACATTTCTGCCTTTTATGAAAAACCTATCCCAGCAGGGTTGGTCTCATCACTATTGTAAAGTACACAATAGGTATTTAAACATACATTAAAAACATTCAGCAACTAATTAATTAATTTGAGTAAATGCATGGCAGTAATTCAATTTATATTCAAAACAATTTCATTCTCTTGTTCAGAGGCAGGTCATAAACAGGAAATCTATCACAGGGAGGATAAAATTACAGCATGACAGAACATGCAGCATAGCACAGGGAACTTTACTCAATACTCTGTAATAACCTGTAAGGGAAAAGAATCTGAAAAAGAATAAGATACATATAAACATAGAACTGATTCACCTTGCTGTACACCCAAAACTAACACTGTTAATCAACTATACCCCAATATAAAATTAAAAAAATATATAAGTTAATGATACGTTCAAGAAATGGGAGCCTGATGTTACAGAATAATTGGGATTCCACCAAATAGAAAATTAAAGGACTGACTGGTTAATAAGCAAGAAGACAGGGATCCTGTCTGAGAAGTTAACAGAAAAAAATGAACAGAAACCAGTCCATAAGTTCTTCACTCATTTTAGTCCTCTTTAAGGATTTTGACCCATCCTTGAATTCTTCAGTTCACTCTTATTACCGATACCCTTGATGATTTGGACAGACTGGTCATGCAAATCAGCAAAGCTGCATGCAACTCAGTGTACAATCACATCCAATTGTGAACTGTCCACCATCCATGTGTTCCTCTTGCCTCTGCAAGTAAAGCGGAGTCCTGTGAGTTCACATGACATGTTGCATTGTCTGTTCCCTCATAGAACGCACCACTAAGAGAGCTCTATGTAAGGGATGCTCCACAGGAGGACCATAGACGTGACTGTCCAAACACAGACCATCTGTTAGTGAACAGGGTCCCTACTATTGACAAGGTGAGACTAGAGACCAACGAGCATGAGGTTCCACTTAAAGAAAAAGAAAGTCACTCCGTCGTGTCTGACTCTTTGCGACCCCATGGACTGTAACCTGCCAGGCTCTTCTGTCCATGGGATTTTCCAGGCAAGAATACTGGAGTGGGTTGCCATTTCCTTCTCCAGGAGATCTTCCCGACCCAGGGATTGAACCCGGGTCTCCCGCATTGTAGGCAGATGCTTAACCATCTGAGCCACCAGGGAAGTCCACTTAGTACTCTAAACCTTCTATTTCTATAAAAATGAGGTTTACACTAAAGTGCTATTGTTGCTGTTGTTCAGTGGCTAAGTCATGCCCAATTTTTTTGCGACCCCATGGACTGCAGGATGCCAGGCTTCCCTGTCCATCACCAAATCCTGGAGCTCGCTGAAACTCATGTCCATCGAGTCAGTGATGCCATCCAACCTTCTCATCCTCTGTTGCCCCCTTCTCCTCTTGCCCTCAATCTTAATTCAAATGCTTTTATACCTAATTGGGGATAACAATCGACAGAAAAAACATATGTCATAAAAGTATTAAATTCTACCTTAATTCCTCAGAGATATAAATTCTATGTATATATCTGTGTATTCATAGCATAATATATGCACAAAACATTTGTGTTTTTTATTTTTAATTGGAGGATAATTGCTTTACAATGTTCTATTGATTTCTGCTGTACAACAATGTGAAGCAGCTACAAGTGTATATATATATATGTGTGTGTGTATATATATATCCCTACCCTCTTGAGCCTCCCTCCCACCCACCTTCATATCTCACCCCTCTAGGTCTTCAGAGAAAGCCAGGCTGGGCTCCCTGTATTACACAGCAGCTTACCACTAGCTATCTATTTTACACAAGCCAAAACAGAATAATGAGACCAAAATAAGTTGCACAGAAAGGGAAAAGCAAATAAGTAACCAGGGAAGGATGGAATTAAAACAGAAAGGTTAGTAAAATAACAGAATAACTGAAAATGTTGATTTCCTTGAAAAACAAATGTGACTCATACATTAACCATTAACATTGATACAATAATAATTAATCCACTTTCACTGAGTGAATGGAAAGAAGGTGATTTAGTCAAATCTAGACAAAAATGAAGTTAAGGTTAGAAATAATTGTACCATTTTAACCACAGATTACAAAGAAAATGAATAATAATAGACATCTGATACAAGGATTAAGGAATTCTGATTAATTAAATATTAAGGCAATTAATGAATCAAATATGACAAAACTTCTTATCAAATAAATAATTCCCAAATATATACAGGGCATAATCTGCAGCAACATGAACAGATTTAGTGATGATCATACTAAGTGAAGCCAGCCAGATAAAAGCAAATATCACATGATATCACTTATATACAGAATCTAAAAAAATAATATAAATGGACTTATTTACAAAACTGAAACAGACACACAGACACAGAAAACACATCTAAGGTTATCTAAGTAGAAAGGGTAGTAGGGATAAAATAGAAGTTTAGGATTAATAGATACACACTATTCTATATAAAATAGGTAAATGACAAGGACCTACTGTACAGTACAGGGAATTATACTCACTATCTTGTGATAACCTACACGGGAAAAGAATGTGACAGAGGAAATATATGTATGTATACACATTGATTCTTAGAACTGATTCTTAGAACTGAACCACTATGCTGTACACCTGAAACTAACACAACATTGTAAATCAACCCTACTTCAATAAAAAATTAAAGAAAATAAGAACAATAATTTTAAATAAAGTAAATATATAGAATAATTCAATCTTTCTTATCATAATTCAAAAGTACTTCATAACCTTACAGTATCTAAAGACAAACTATAAATATCATTATTGCTTTAAAGAAGTTTCTGAGGTTCAACAACACTCCACCAGTGACTAAGGTTATGTGATCTATGACTGGGAAAATGCTGGATGCTCTAATACACTCATTCACTCCCCAAAACGACCCTGACAAGTGGTATCCTCATTCAACAGCTTAGAAACCTTAAGATCAAGAAGTTTACATGTCCCTAGACACACAGGGCTCCAGGTTGGACAGTCAAGAGAAATGCCCTCAGATGCGAATTCCTCCTGCTCTTCAGCATAGCTACCACTTTCAAACTTTTATTACAATTTTAAACTCATATGTTTTAATTAATAGACTGATACAACATAATACTAACAAATCAAAATTTCAGTTATGCATTTGGAAAAGTCATGTGTTTAACACATTAAATGTGCATTATGAGTTGAAAATACAGAAAAAACTATGCAGATCCCACTGTGCAATCTGAACATCAAGTTACTAATAGCAACCCAGGTAGTCAGAGGGTAGAAAGTGACTCAATCATCCAGGCACAGGAAGCTCAGAAATAAGGGCAGCCACTGACAAAGACGATTTATGAGGAAACTATAAGCTTTAAGGACCACCAAGTACCATGTCTGGAAATAGATGTTTTATAAGAAGAAAAAGAAGAAGGGTATTCTGTTAAGATTTGAAATGAAGTCAAGAAGAGACTATGTGTCTATGGACCATCTGCTAAAATAATGGCATCACTTTTGGCAGAAACTATCTCAATCACTTTTTAAAGATAACTTCATATGTAAAATAAAGAAGCCCAGTCAATGCCTCTCTGCAGTAACAAAGAAATCTTTAGATTATACAGGTCTCTACATGTAATATGAAGGATGACAGAAACTTATTTGCGGATTTAAGCCAGTGAGATAAATTCATTTGGTTTTATGGAGGAAAACAGACATTTGACTAAAAGATAAAGACAGACGGTCTCATTTTCTTTGATAATTCAACAAAGGAAATTGTTCAAATTAACAGTATTATTATTATTAGCCAAAATCATTATTTTAAACTCAACACATTTTAGGTCAGCCTTCTTTTACTTTTCTTTTGGCTCTCTCTGCTCCCATCTCTGCACATTCACACATTTTCTGGTCCCCAAATTATGAGCCTTTCCTGCCAGTCAGAAATTGACTGAATGAGCTTTGCCTGGCCTGTCAGGAGAGAGACGACTAGCCAAGACAAAGAACGATTTCTTGTTCTACATTAAATGTATGTTGAAAATATCAGAAAAAATATGAGCCAATTTCAGCTTCATGGTCTACACTGATTTCCAGAAATCTCACTATTAACATTCACACTCATAAATTATCTATTTGGGTAGATATGCATTGCTTTCCTGGTGGCTCAGTGGTAAAGTTTCTACCTCCCAATGAAGGAGACTCAAGTTTGATCTCTGGGTCGGGAAGATCCCCTGGAGAAGGAAATGGCAACCCACTTCAGTATTCTTGCCTGGAGAATCCCATCAACCAAGAGCCTGGCTGGCTGCAGTCCAAGGGTAAAGAGCCGGACACCACTTAGCCACTGAGCACACATGCAATCATCAAGCATCGTCAAGGACTTCTAGTCCCTCTTCAAGGGCCACAGATAATATTCCGAGCCATGTCCTGTAAACTGTCTTGTGGATACTAAACCCACACCAGTTGAAAAAAGTTAACTACATGATGACCGATTGTAGCTATGATATAAGCTGCCACAATTCTGAGAACTGGTCTCAAGGAATGGGAACAAACAACCCTGGAACTGAAGATTAACTGTATTTAAAACAATCAAGATGACACTGGTCAGACCACTGATGACCAATTTCAAGACGACTACCAGAGCTGACTGCACTGTTTCTGCATGGAGCCCCCTCTCTCGTCTGTAAAACCTCTTGCCCCCATTGTTGGATGCAGGGAGGTGCGGGAATCGGGCTTTGGACCGGTGTTGGCCCTTCCTCCGCCCTCAGCTCCCTGCATCCAAAGTAAAACAAACTTTGCACTAACCTGACCTCTTTATTGGTCTCTGAGCAGCGAGCAGCTGGATCCCACTTTCGGTCACTGTTCTACACAAGCTAGAGTTCCTCTGCTTCTGCTTAGGATAACTCACCCTCTTCATGGCGATGGTTTCCAATCTTTCTTGGGCCCTACGGCGCTTTTCTTTTTCTAGGAATTCGATCTCTTGGGCAATTACACATACTCAAGTTACACTCATCACAACTAAAGTCAACAAAACAATACCACTCAAATGCATGACTGCCTCGCTGTCTAAAGCTTCTTGAACACAAGGTTGATTCTCATTGTCAATATATCTTCACCAACCATTCATTCACTAATCCAACAGCTCCCACTGCCACCACCTCATTCAAAGCCCCATTAAAATGGCTTTTCTTATGGTTCCTATCGATATCCCAATTGCAAATTCCAAAAGATAACTCTCAATCTGCAATTCACTGGATCTTTTTGCATCATTTGTCACAGCCGACCACTCCTGCTCTTCACAAAGTTCCCACTCTTCTGCTAAAACTACCATATCGTCATTCCTTCTCTGAAGCCCTTATCCTCAGTTTCTCTTTAGTACTGGTTTTCTCTATAATTTATATCCCATACTTTCTATTCCTTCCTGTAAGTGATAGTTTAAGCACATCACTTCAACTGCCCCTACTTGGCTGAAACCTTCTAAATAGTTCATTTCTAGACTTATGATCATGACTCTGTATCTCTAAATAAATACTGGTCACGTTTATTAAATACTGAGTAGAAAGCATAATACATATAAAATGTAAACCCTCATCCTCTCATCTGGCTATAGCCCAGAGATTTCAATCATCTCTATGTTTATCTAATGAAAATCTCCAATCTTGATCTCTTAAACATCCAACCACTAGAATTCAACATGGCCAGCTCTGATTTTCTCTTTTTCACAGATTTTTTGAATGACCTACCTGAAATACAGGCTCAAAACTCATGATCAGCTCCCTGTCAACTCAAAAGCAGTGCCATTAGTTGAAGAATCTTTTTAGAAGGTCACCCTTACACCAGATCCCTTGCTGTGTGTTACAGAAACAAGACTGTCCCAGCCTCAGGACTATCACCACTTAAAGGAAAGGAACTTTTGAGAAACTATATGGAGTTGGAGACAGAAACTTGTGGAACTAGGGGCAGAGGGAACAGCTAAGACTTTGAGATGAGATGCTAGTGTTTCTAGTCTAAAGGATGAGCGAGAGTGAAAAAACTAACAGGGCAGGAAAGTGAGTGTGGAAGGCAGAGATGAAGTCTCAATAGATAAGGCTGACTAGTGAAGAATATGCTTCCCACACCCAGCTCCAGAGCTGGTGTTTTATCTAACAGATTGATGATTCTCAAAATTATGATGCATATAAATAATCTGGGCTGTTATTATAAATCCTCATCCGGGACCCAACCCTAGAGATTATGTCATCAGGTCTCAGCCTGTGCCAGAGAACTTGTCTTATTTATTTATTTGTTTGTTTGTTTGTTTGTTTCTGGCTGTGCTGGGTCCTCACTGCTGTGTGCACTCTCTAGTTGAGAGTGAAGGGGCGTCTCACTTGGTGGTTTCTCTGGTTGTGGAGCATGGGTTCGAAAGCATGGGTTCAGTAGCAGTGGCACAGAGGCTTGCTTACCCTTCAGCATGTGGAATGTTCCCAGACCAGGAATGGAATCCATGGCTCCTGCATTGGCAGGCGGATTCTTAACCAATGGACCACCAGGGAAGCCCAGAGACTTGCATTTCTAACAAGGACCACAGGTGGCTTTGGTACTGGGCCTTCCATGGAACATACAAATATCCTTACAGAGAGTGTAGAGTCCTGAAAGAGTTCTCTTCAAGCATGCGTAATGGTCAGACTTGCTTTGAGTGTGTCTCTCTAGAAAGTAGGTGAAAGATTAATATGCGGAGTGCATCCAAGGGACCACTAGCAAGGACACTTCAGTAGGCCAGGACAGAGGGACGGGGGCCCGACTCAAACAATGTTGGAATAGTCAAAAGAGAATTTAAGACAAATTCATGGCAGATTAAACAGGTGATAGCAGGTGGACAATTATATCTTGGTGGTGAGAGAGAGATGAGAATAATGGCCAGGTCACATCCGTATGTGACTACTGGAAAAAACACAGCTTTGACTATTCAGATCTTTGTCGGCAAAGTGATGGCCCTGCTTTTTAAAACCTAGGCAGCATATTAAAAAGCAGAGACATTACTTTTCTGACAAAGGTTCATCTAGTCAAAACTGTGGTTTTCCCAGCAGTCATGTATGGATGTGATAGATGGATTATAAAGAAAGCTGAGTGCTGAAAAACTGATGCTTTTGAACTGCAGTGTTGGAGACCACTCTTGAGAGTCCCTTGGACTGCAAGATCAAACCAGTCAATCCTAAAGGAAATCAATTCTGAATATTCATTGCAAGGACTGATGCTGAAGCTGAAACTCCATACTTTGACCACCTGATGTGAATAACTGACTCACTGGGAAGGACTCTGATGCTGGGAAAGATTGAAAGCAGGAGGAGAAGGGGACAACAGAAGATAAGATGGTTGGATGGGATCACCAACTTAATGGATGTGAGTTTGAGCAAACTCCAGGACATAGTAAAGGACGGGGAAGCCTGGCAGGCTATAATTCATGGGGTCACAAAGAGTCAGACATGACTTAGTGACTGAATAACGACACTCTAGAATAAAGCAGAAGGCTAGTTTGGGGCATGCAACATCCACAGTGCTACCAGGACCAGGGTATCTGACATGCAGAGGAGGAGGCTGGGTTGGGCTGAGCTCAAGGATTTCACAGTCATCAACCAAAAGATGAGTAACAAAGACCATAAGAGTGGATACATTCATAGAGCAAATCCAAAATTCAGCAGGACACATCATACACTTTACAACCTCACCCCTGACTCCTTCAATCTTCTGTTTAACTACTGTCTACTGCCTTATCATCGGGAAAGACCCTGATGCCAGATTGAAAGCAGGAGGAGAAGGGGACGACAGAAGATGGCATCACCGACTCAACGGACGTGAGTTTGGGTCGGCTCCAGGAGTTGGTGTTGGACAAGGAGGCCTGGTGTGCGGCAGTTCATGGGGTCGCAAAGAGCTGGACACAACTGAGCGACTGAACTGAACTGAACTACCTTATCTTGTTATAAAATATGTTTGTGATTTTGTCATAAAGTATTTCAAGCAAAAAGAAAAATTCCAGACAATATTAGGATAAACACTTAGTATCTATGCCCCAACTTTCACAGGTCTTAATATTTTGCCAAATTTGCTTCAGAATTTTCAAAAGAAATTAATTATTGATGATACAGTTGAAGACCCCATGTTCCCACTCATAATCCCATAGTCCTCCTCATCGCCATGGAGAAAATTTTTATGCTTATTTTGGTCTTAATTATTTCTTGAATATTTTTATATGATCCCTAATATTCTATTGCTTTTCATGTTTCCACACTTTACATATGCTCTATCAAACTATAAGGATTGTCTATAATTTACTTTTCCTAATTCAATGCTACACTTCTGACTATATCCATATAAAATAGGTTTTATTATTTAAAGGCTGTATAGTGCATTGTATAAATTTACCATAGTTTACCCACAAGATTACAACTTGATGGACTTGCAGGGAGTTATTTAACAATCCATCTGCATTCTATGCCACAGCCAAACAACTACCTGTGGTCCTGAACATCTCACCTTTGTTCATCTCATCTCCACCTGAAGGATCCCTCCCAGCAACGGCACTTTAGCAAAGAGTATGTTTTTTCCTTTTGGCTTCCTTCAAACTTCTCAGTATTCAACTATACAGAACAAAAAAATGGGCATGCAGTAATTTTTTACTCGATTAAAAAAAGTATTTAGTTCCTGAAGATTTCTTTAGAGAGCTTCTACTATGTTTCACTTGTTAAGAGAAACATACAGTGGTTTCAAAAACTTACTACCCTCCTGGCTCTGATGGTGAAGAAAGAGAGAAGCCACAAAGCAACAGGGACAAGTGTGTGTGTGTATTTGTGTGTGTGTGTAAGAGGGCACTTAAAGAAATTTTAATTTTTTAAAGAGATGAAATATTCAACCTAAAAACAAATGGGGGAAATAATATTATGAAATAAAATGATTTATAGAACAAATTAAATATCAACTTTCAACGATGCATTGACAACCTACATCATTCATGTGTCTGTGCCAATTTAAGTCGTCATAGGAGAACACATAGTCAATAAAAACAACAATTAGGAGACCACACCAGACTAAGCGAAGGTAAGACAAGAGCTTATCACAAAAATTTATCATGTTCCCAGACAGTAAAATTATGTACCACATGTACATCTATAGTTATTTATACACACTAGCAATAGACATGGCCGTTTTCACCTACAAACAGTGTAAATTACACTCAAAATGTAAACTAAAAAATTTACATAGCAAATTCAGAAACAAGTATTAAGAATGACAGTGACTCCAAAATGAAGAATGAATGCTGACTGATAAGACTGAATGCTGATATACATGGAATTTAGAAAGATGGTAATGATGATCCTATGTCAAGGCAGCAAAAGAGACACAGATGTAAAGAACAGACTTTTGGACTCTGTGGGAGAATGCGAGGGTGGGATAATTTGAGAGAATAGCATTGAAACGTATATATTATCATATGTAATACAGATGACCAGTACAAGTTCGATGCATGAAGCAGGGCACTCAAAGCTGATGCTCTGGGACAACCCAGAGGGATGGGATGGGGAGGGAGGTGGGATGGGTTCAGGATGGGGAGACACATGTGTACCTGTGGGTGATTCATGTTGATGTATGGCAACAACCATCACAGTATGTAAATAAATTATCCTCCAATTTAATTAATTAAAACAATAATAATAAAGATACCATTTAGAAATCCTGGCACCCAATCTCTGATTCATTCCCAAAGAGACTCTTTGCCCAGATACGAAAGAAAATCTAGTTAAAGAGCTCAACTTTCTTTTAATTCCATTAGAAATATTTTTATCTACTACCCATGGGGCCTTCTTTCTCTGAAATGGAATAAAGGAACGTAATAGTCCTATATCATCCCACATTTAATTTATAGCAGATACACCACTTCAAACACACATGTGAGCTTGCATGTCCATTAATGCAAATGTGTCAGGAAAGAAAAGCAAAATGTGAAACCCAGTATTGCTGGGAGAAAGCTGCTCCTGGCTTTGTATACTTGCGTCATGGTGTGTGTAAATGTGTCTATAATTATACAGAGAGACATGCATTTATCATCTATACATATGCATTTAATGTTTATGTGTATACATATAATATATACATGCATTTCACCTATAAAAATTTTGAAAGCAAATAATAGAGGATTTCATATGATCTTTGTGCCCAAATACAAATCACTTAAAAATATTTCTGACTTAGATTTCTTAAAGTCCTAAATTTTAAAAGTGGAAAATGTAAGCTTCTTCTGTTCTTCCATTTCATTAAAATTATATCCATTGTTAAAGATAGTAATTGAAATTCAACCTAATTTTTGTTTGTTGGATTCTACCTTTTTTCTTGCAGTATAGTTGATTTGCAATGCTGTATCAGGTTCAGGTACACAGCACAGTGATTCAGCTATATATATACAGATTTTTTCATATTCTTTTCCATGATGGTTTATCACAGGATATTGTATATAGTTCCCTGTGCTATACAGTAGGACTTCATTGTTTATTTATTTGATTTCTACTTTCTTGCTTAAACTCTAGAATGTTTATGGCACATATTGAGGGGTGGTTTGGACTCCTCTTTTGTAGGAATAATCACTTTCTCTCTTTGACTCAACTATATTTTTATCATCACTTCTAAAACGTGATACAATGCAGTGTAAAACTATAATTTTAAGAGTAGACAGATGAGTAATGGGAGCTGACGTCTTGGTTCTTCCCTGTGTTATAATTAGGAATTCCTGGAAGGTAGCTTAGGGGGACAGTTTCCAAAAGAAAAAGAAAAAAGATTTATGATGTACTTTGAAGAAATTCTGAGCATGGACAAAGGCTTCTCTTTGAAGTCTGGGGATATAATTAAAGTGGAAATAGACTTTGGATTCATAAAGCTCTTATAATTTCCTCTCTGCACACCTGGATTCTGGCTACCCCTCAGTATTGTCTGAGGGCATCTTAAGGTGAGAAAGGGGATTAAACATGGGCTTTATTTGTAGCTCAATGGCATTTGCAACTGAGATTTTTTCCCTCAATTACATGTAACACAGGTAGTTTTTTAGTAAGTTTTTTTTTTAAGAAAAGTTTGGGATTTACAGAAAAATTGTGAAAATAGTAGTGTACCCATCAACCCTAACCTTGCTTCCCATCATTAACATCTTAAAATCCCTAGGGTACATTTTCATAATTAACGAACTGATACTGCTCCATTATTATTAACAAAGGTCAAAGATTTATTATGTTTCTTTAGTTTTCACCTACAGTCCCATTTCTGTTCCAGGACATCATACTGACATGGAGTTATTGTATTAATACTACCTTAGGCTTCCCTTTTGGCCAAACAGTAAAGGTGGTGCTAGTGGTAACAAGTCTGCTTGCCAAAGCAGGAGACACAGGAGACGTGGGTTCAATCCCTCTGTTGGGAAGATCCCCTAAGAAGGAAATGGCAACCATTCCAGCATTCTTGCCTGGAAAATTCCATGGACAAAGGAGCCTGGTAGGGTTCAATGGGGTAGCAAAAAGCTGGACATGACCGAGTCACTAACCAGTATGGTTCCCTTTATTTCGATAGCTTCTCAGATCTCTGTTTTTTGTTTTTTTGTTTTTTTTTTTCAGCTGACCTTAACAGCTTTCAGGAACACCAGTCAGGCATTTTGTTGAACAGCCCTTAACTGAGACTTGCCTGATGGGTTTCCCTGGTAGCTCAGACGGTAAAGCATCTGCCTGCAATGCGGGAGACCTGGGTTTGATCCCTGGGTAGGGAAGATCCCCTGGTAGAAGGAAATGGCAACCCACTCCAGTACTCTTGCCTGAAAATTTCCATGGATGGAGGAGCCTGGTAGGCTACAGTTAGACACAATGTGGTATATCTGTCCTCCTGCTGAGCTACACTCCGCAGCACAGATGCACCAGATTTTTTTAAGCATCCACTGGTGGAAAGACACTTAGGTTGCTTCCAATTTGTGGCTTTCACAAATAAAACTGCTATGAAAATTCATATATAGATTCTTTTGGTGAGAGTATAGGTTTCATTTATCTGGAATAAATGGCAAAGAGTGCGATTCTGGATCATATAGTAAGTCCATGTTTAGTATAAGAAACCACCAAGCTATTTCCCCAAATGCCTGTAGCATTTCACTTTCCCAATAGTATCACATCACCTCCAAAAACTATCACACTGGGGCTAGGACTTCAACAAATGAATTTGAGGGACACAAACATTCAGTCCATTAATACCCAGAAACTGGTAGAGATAAGAAATGAATCCAGTTCTGTCTGATGCCAGAATTAATCTCTTAAACACAACATGTGTATAATTATTCCAAAGAACAGCTGAATATTGGGAGTAGTAAGACAGAGGGGATATTTGAAAATAAATCCACACAATTACTGGTAAGGAAAAGCTATATTTTCCATGGGTAGATGTGTTAATGATTTATTTATAATGGTATGATAACTGGAGAATTAATTATAGCTAGGAAACAAATATCGATAATCTTCAGCAGAAATTCAATCATTTTGGATCAAGGTTTCTATATGAAAAAAAAGTGGGGAGCAGAGACTGGATTTGAGGGACTGAGGAGAGTTTTGTTAGGATTTAGCCAAAAAAGAAAGAAGGGGGCAGAGAGTGAATTTAAACTGAGAAACTGATTTTTTTCTGGAGGTAACCAAAAGGGATTACAGGACAAAGAATCTAATTCTTAGCAAGCTGGAGTGAAGCTGGACATTGAGCAAGGGAAACCTTAGGATTCATCAATAGTATAGTAGCTGGACTCTGCATTTATTTCACTGAGCTGCGGTGTCCATCTGAAGAATGAGCTGGGAAACTCCTGGAGGCCAGACAGCCTGTGTTTGTAGACACTAAATGTGCTACACTTAAGATGTAGACACTAATTGTGCTACACTAAGTCCCGAGGCATGCAGAAAAGGGTGCCCTCCCACATTGTTAGTGAGAATGTAAATTGGTGCAGCTCCTATGGAGAACAGTATAGAAAATTAAAAGTATAGCTACCATATCATCCTGCAAATCCACTCCTGGGCATTATCTGGACCAGACGATAATCTGAAAAGGTGTGCACCACTGTGGTCACAGCAGCACTGTCAAGACGTGGACACAACCCAACTGTCCATCAAGAGGAGAGGATAAAGGAGGTGGGGCATACATAAACAGGGACTGTTACTTGGGAAAAAAAGAAGGAAGTAATGCCATTTGCGGCAACATGAATGGACCGGAAGATGATCATACTAAGTGAAGCCAGATAAAGAAAGACAAATACCATATGATAACACTTATATGCAGAATCTAAAATATGATATAATGAACTTCTCTACAAAATAGAAACAGAATTTCAGGCATATAGAACCGACCTGTGGTTGCCAAGTGACAGACTGGGAGTTCAGGATGCAAATGCAGACTATTATATATAGGATGGATAAACAACAAGGTGCTACTCTATAGCACAGAAAACTATATTTAGTGTCATGTAACAAGCCATAATGGAAAAGAATATATATATATATATATATATATATATGTAACTGAATCACTTTGCCATACAGCAGAAATTAACACAACATTGTAAATCAACTATACTTCAATAAAACAAATTAAAAAAACACGAACTCAGTCCCTTGTACACAGTAGATACTCAAATGATCAAGCGTTTCTAACCTCTAATGATGAGGAAGTAGTTACTGCACTCAGGGCAAATGCTCTTAGAACATTCTCTGTCTCTCTCCCTGTGTCCATTGGTCCCTCCGTCCTTCCCTCCTTCCTTCTTCCTTTCTGGCAAGTGAGGAAATAATAGGGAGGCAAAGCCAAAAACTATCCTATATCCTGATTATCAACAGCATTAGCCTCATCTGTCAAAGTTCATGAGATTTCACAATTTTAATAAAAGGAATCAATCAAAGTCTTCAGGAGAAAAAAGAGGCAAACTCAAGATGTATGTAAGTATACAGTCACTACTGTATAAATATTTACATTTTTGTTGACATTGGATATATTCAGTAGGATATCATAGTCCATACATACATTTACTTAAAATTATAGACTATAAAATAAAAAGAATGCTGCTAAAAAAAAAAAGCTGGAGGCATTTTAAATAAAACTTCAAGAGCTATTTTCCCCTCCATGTTTACAGTTATAATCCTTTGAGATGCAAATCACACCCATCCTCATGTTTTAGACAGAGGCTTCCAGTTGGGAAGTTATACCCACAGTACACTAACAGAAAGACCCAGATGCAAAACTTAGGTTTAAAAAGCCTGTCTTTTAACAACAAGTCCTCTTGTGCTGCCCTTCTCTTCAAAGAGTAGAGATCCTGGAAGATTTCTTACACACCCTGGGCACCATTGGCACATAATTTATACACGCAAACATTTTGCATCTTTCAGCTAAGAACCAGCCTATCTGGATCTCATGGGTTAACAGCTTACTTTCTGTAATGGCTTTTATTGAGATCTAATTCATATCCACACAACTCGCCCATACGAAGTGCATAATTCAATGTTTTATGTAAATTCACAGTTGTATAATTCAGTACATTTTTAACTAATTAATTGGTTATTAGTATGGGATTACCTTTTTAAAATTACCATTTACACTTATCATTTCACAAAATATTGGATCAACAAGCTCTCAGAATACAGTTCTTCCTAAAGAAAGATACTTAATCGGTTAAATTATGGAGTATCTATAGACACAGAAAGTATGAAAGTGAAAGGCGCTCAGTCATTTTTAACTCTTTGCGACCCCATGGACTATACAGTCCATGGAATTCTCTAGGCCAGAATACTGTAGTGGGTAGGCTTTCCCTTCTCCAGGGGATCTTCCCAACCCAGAGATCAAACCCAGGTCTCCCACACTGCAGGCGGATTCTTTACCAGCTGAGCCACAAGGAAAGCCCATAAAGACACAGAAGAACCTATCAAATCCTCTCCCCATGCCCCAGGTAAAACACAAGCACTGCAGTGAAGGTTCCAGAAAAATAATTTGAAGAGCATCTTTATATCATTTTAGTGCTGCCACCCTAGCCCACCAACTATTCTGAATTGTAAACATAAGGGGGCAAGCTGTATTTAAGCCTTAAGTCTGTTTTCCACTTACATATTAAAAAATACATATTTTAAAACCAAATCCCCTGGCTAGAAGCATATACTAGAAGCTCTAAAATGCTTATTTTGCAAAATCTTTAACAAATTAAGTTAATCCAACTTTACCTAATCTACATGAGTTATATTCAGTGGAATATTTTGCTTATATGTGAAGCTGTTAGCTTTCAAACTATCAGTGTTAAAAAAAATAATTTTGCATGAACAGTAAATAATGCTCTTTTTTTTTTGGTTTTCATTTGTTTCTCAAGTAGATTCATACTTAAAATCACGTGTCTAACATTCAAAAAAGTTTTGCTTCAAATCTAATAAAATTCCATTAGTAAGAAAAAAAAAAAACACTTTTTAAATTTTAAATGCACTTAGTTTTCTGAAGTGATATTCTTACCAACTTGACATTGCTCAATGAATCACTTCCACCACATCAACTTTAACCCATAACTGAAGACATTTCATTGTTTTTTGTCTTATGGGTAATCTTTTTAACACGCACTTTTAAAATGTGGTTATTCTTAAACTATTGTTTCTCCTTAGATATAACTATTGTTGGGGAATTTACTCTAAGAAATCATAATCATTTTAATCCTGAAGATATGCTACATATATACTGTTAAACAGAGTATATATTCCACTTAGGAAAAATGAGGAAAACAGGAATTTAAAAGGTTGTATCTGTAAGACTATGTCCCTTAGATAGGTATGGATTATTTTTACTAACGGTCATACTGAATATCCTTGAGATGTAAAATCCATGACATTATCAAAAAAGATATTACCAAATTTCCTAAAAGAACACTCTTTTAGTATATAGTTTGTAATGGTTCTTAGTATTGTATTAGGCTGTAGGCTAATAAGATGCTGCCTAAAAGTAAAGAGATTCTACAACATGACTCACTAAACAAGAACACATTTTCAGTACTCTGCATAAAGTACCCTCTTTTCAGGCCTAGAAAGACATTGACTTGTTTCTAAATATGCTTTCCATCTGAGATTATATATATATATATATATATATATATATATATATATGTTTGTAAATCAAGAATATGAAGCATACCATTGAAAAATTATGTATATCAGCATCTGAAAAAAGGAAAGCAAAGCATCACCTTTTTTTAAAGTTGAGGTATAGTTGCTTTACAATCTTATGTTAGTTTCTACAGTACAACAAAGTCAATACATATATACCCTTCCTCCTGGACCTTCCACTCCCCCATCACAGAGCACCTTCTAAGTCATCACCGAGCACCAAGCTGAACTTCTGTGCTACAGAGCAGCTTCACACCAGCTACCTGCTTTACACATGGTACTATATATATGCCACTACTTATCTCCCATTGCATCCCAGCCTGGCCCCCACCTTCCCAATGTCTATATTTCTGTTCTCTATATCTGCGTCTCTATTCCTGCCCTGCAAACAGGTTCCTCTCTACCACTTTTCTACATTCCACATACATGTCTCATGGAAGTAACCTAACTGTCCATGGACAGATGAATAGATAAAACAGATGTGGTGCATATATACAATGGAATATTGCTGGTGGTGGTGTTCAGTCACTAAGTTCTGCCTGACTCTTTGCAATCCCATGGACTGCAGCATATCAGCCTCCTCTGTCTACCACTATCTCCCAGAGATTCTTCAAATTCATGTCCATTGAGTCACTGATGCTATCTAACCATCTCAATTTCTGCTCCCCTCTTCTTTTGCCTTCAGTCTTTCCCAGCACCAGGGTCTCTTCCAAAGTTTCTTTGCATCAGAGGGCCAAAGTATTAGAGCTTCAGCTTCAACATCAGTCCTTCCAGTGAATACTCAGGATTGATTTCCTTTAGGATTTGATCTCCTTGCTGTCCAAGGGGCTTTCAAGAGTCTTCTCCAGCATCACAATTCAAAAGCATTACATCTTCAGCACTCAGCCTTCTGTAAAGTCCAAAGCTCACATACATGTATGACTAATGGAAAAACCATAGTTTTGACTATACAGACCTTTGTTGGCAAAGTGATGTCTCTTCATTTTAATATGCTGTCTAGGTTTGTCACAGCTTTTCTTCCAAGGAGCAAATGTCTTTTAATTTCATGGCTGCAATCCCCATCTGTAGGGATTTTGGAGTCCAAGAAAATAAAATTTTTCACTGTTTCCATTTATTCCCCTCTATTTGCAACGAACTGATGGGACTGGATTCCATGATCTAAGTTTTACACTCTCCTCTTTCACCCTCATGAAGAGGCTCCTAAATGCTTCTTCACTTTCTGCCATTAGAGTGGTATCATTTTTGTATCTGAGGTTGTTGCTATTTCTCCAGCAATACTGATTATAGTATGTGATTCATTCAGCCTGCCATTTCATATGATGTCCTCTGCATATAAGTTAAATAAACAGGGTGACAACAACAGGCTTGTCATATTCCTTTCCTATTTTTGAACCTGTCAGTTGTTCCATGTAAGGTTCTAACTGTTGCTTCTTGACCCAAATACAGATTTCTCAGGAGACAAGTAAAGTGGTCTAGTATTCTCACCTCTTTCAGAATTTTCCACAGTTGTGATCCATAGAGTCAAAGGCTTTAGTGCACACAATGAAGCAGAAGTAGATATTTTTCTGGAATTCCATTACTTTCTTTATGATTCAGCAAATGCTGGAAATTTCATCTCTGGTTTCTCTGCCTTTTCTAAATCCAGCTTGAACATCTGAAAGTTCACGGTTCATGTACTGCTAAAGCCTAGCTTGAAGGATTTTGACCTTAACCTTATTATGCGAAATAACTGCAACTGTTTGACAGTTTGAACATTCTTTGTCACTGCCCTTCTTTAGAATTGGAATGAAAACTGACCTTTATCAGTCCTGTGGCCACTGCTGAGTTTTCCAAATTTGCTGATGTATTGAGTACAGCACTTTAACAGCATTATCCTTTAGGATTTTAAACAGCTCAGCTGGATTAGCATCACCTCCACTAGCTTTGTTCACAGTAATGTTTCTAAGGCCCACTGGACTTCACACTCCAGGCTCTAGGTGAGTGACCACACCATCATGGTTATCTTGGTCATTAAGACCTTTTTTTCTTTTTTTCTTCCATGTATTCTTGCCTCCTCTTTATCTCTTTTGTCTCTGTTAGGTCCTTCCTATCTCCGTCCTGTATTGTGTCCATCCTTGCATGAAATGTTCCCTTGATATCTCAATTTTCTTCAAGAGATCTCTAGCCTTTCTCATTCTATTGTTTTCCTCTACTTCTATGCAATATTCATTTAAGGTCTTCTTATCTCTCCTTGATATTCTCTGGACCTCTGCATTCAGTTGGGTGTATCTTTCCCTTTCTCCCTTAACTTTTGCTTCTCTTCCTTTCCTCTGCTATTTGTAAAGCTTTCTCAGACAACAACTTTGCCTTCCTGCATTTCTTTTTCTTTGAGATGGTTTTGGCCACTGCCTCCTGTACAATTAGGAACCTCCATTCATAGTTCTTCAGGCACTCTGTCTACCAGGTCTAATCCCTTGAATCTATTCGTCACCTCTACTGTATAATCATAAGGGATTTGATTTAGGTCATAACTGAATGACCTAATGGTTTTCCCTACTTTGTTCAATTTAAGCCTGAATTTTGCAATAAGGAGATCATGATCTGAGCCACAGTCAGCTTTGGGTCTTGTTTTTGCTGACTGTATAGAACTTCTCCATCTTGGGCTGCAAAGGATATTATCAATCTCATTTCGGTGTTGAACATTTGGTGATGTCTATGTGTAGAGTTGGCTCTTGTGTTGAAAAGTGTGTTTGCCATGAACAGAGTGTTCTATTGACAAAACTCTTTTAGCCTTTGCCCAGCTTCATTTTGTTCTCCAAGGCCAAACCTGCCTGTTACTCCAGGTATCTCTTGACTTCCTACTTTTGCATTCCAGCTCCCAAGATGATAGTGGAATATAACTCAGTCATTAAAAGGAATAAAACTGAGTCATTTGTAGACATGTAGATGGACCTAGAGATTGTCATACAGAGTAAAGCAAGGCAAACTATTATCTTATTTTAAGGAAAGCTGGCTTCGCAAATCTTATTTCCTCACTCATCTCCTTACAAATTAAAAAAGGAAAACTAGCAATTCAGTACAGAAGAGTACACGTATCTTTTTCTCCATTCAAGAAATCCCTAACCTTCCTATATGACCCCCACATTTCATAATCTTAATCTGACTAAAGAATTTATTGGGATAGTTAAAGGAGGATATCAAAGAATTTAAGTAAGTCATCTGAACCTCCCCCACTGAAAAGGAAGTGATTCCCGAGGAGGAAACCTGACAACCCAGAGGACAGCCTGGTCCCAGGTCCTCAGGAGCATCCTGGCCCGTCCTGCATCGCCCTCTCTCCCCGGCTCCACACGTGACAACCCTCAGGCAGTTGCCTTCCTGGGCTCTGTCCTCCAGGGGAAGCAAGAAGGATGGTAGCAAAGCTGAGGACCAGGGAGAAGGCCCCCAGGGATGTGTCCCAGTGCCCGGATAACAGGCACTGAAATGCTATCAGGACCCAAAGAAGGTTCAGTCAGCTGTGACTTCTGTAGTCACTAGAATACAACAGGACAGCATCAATTCGGATAGAGTCACGGCAACCCACTCCAGTATTCTTGCCTGGAGAATCCCCATGGACAGAGCAGCCCGGTGGACTTTAGTCCACGGGGTCACAAAAAGTTGGACACAACTGAGCGACTAAGTACAACACCTATGTGAAACTTAACTGGAGTTTCAAAATACCTTAGTTCTCTAAAAACAGAACTAGTCTTATTAATCTATCAGCCTATGGTCAACCTGCCTGTTTGAAGGTGCATCACACAGGCAACCGGGCCACCTTGTCGTCTCACCTAAACCCAGTCTCCTTTGTCCCCGTAACAATTCTGCGAAGTGGATACTGTCATCATCTCTGAGATGGAAACCACTGAGGCTATAGACAGAATACTAAAACGGTAGATGAGGCTTTGAGCACGGAAGGGTCTGGCTTCAAATTCTATACTCTCTCCAAACTTCTGCCGTACCTCAAGAAAAATGTGTCAAGATAATTTCGAAGTTAGCTTAAATCAGCATACTTCAATATAAAAGAAAAACCAAACCATCTGAGGAAGTGTATTTTGAGAGGACATAAATTCTACTTCAGAAAATCTTAATAGGAAGGGAAACTAACATTCTCACACCACACATACACACACACACACACACACACACACACACACGCGCGCGCGCGCACCCAGCCCTGTAGTTTGTCCTATGGATGGAGACAAATCCTATGTAGTTTGTCCTATGGATGGCTTTAGATATGCTTAAGAATTTTTTTTTTCTGGCCCAACTAAAATGAAAGCTGTAATTTTAAAACTTTTTCTACTGTGTTTCTGGTCCTAGAAGCATATGGCATGATAGATGGTTCTTCACTTTGGGAAAAAGTACAAAGAATCCTATCCTTTGTGCCAACGATGTTGGAGACCAGAGGGTGGAGATTAAAAGTTAAATTTTTCTGCATAATAAAATCCACACATTTGTAACTTTAGAGAGACAGAAGTGGAGATGGAAGATGAGATGCTATAGAGAATGGGCCCCTCAAATCAGAACACAACTAAAAGCTGGGTAAAGAAGGAGACAGCCAATAACACAGTCCCCTTGAGAGGAGTGGCCAAGATAAGGTCAGATTCCTAAGCAATTGTAAGTTGTTTCTCCCAGTGTCAGGTTGAGCCCACCTTCCTGATTTATCTCTGAGACTGCAGTAAGATTTGTAAGATCTATCAATGTTGTGCTGGTAAGAAGGCAAGAAGTTGACCCATGTGTGGGCGGAACTACAGAAGGCAGGATGGCCAGGAGGGAAGGAATGAGGACCAGGGATCCAGTCACCCATGACCAGGAATGCAGAGCAGCAGACAGTCCAAGAATAAGGACTCACACCCTGATCTCCAAACACCAAGAATCATGGTGAACCTTCCGTAACCAATAGGATGGGGCATGTTTGGGTGTTAAGAGACTGTGATGCCAGGCTTCTGGAGAATTAGGTAGGAACTTCCAAAAAGAAGAGGGAGTGGGGAAGGAAGGAGGAAGGAAGGGAGGAAGGAAGAAAATAAAGATTCACAATAAACCATGACTTCCAAGGTGGCTTAGTGGTAAAGAGTCTGCCTGCCAGTGCAGGAGACACAGAGACACAGGTTCAATCCCCGAATCAGAAGATCCCCTAGAGGAGGAAATGGCAACCTGCTTCAGTATTCTTGCCTGGGAAATCCCAGGGACAGGGGAACCTGGCGGGCTACAATCCATGGGGTCACAAAAGAGTCAGACATGGTTTAATGATGAAACAACACGCTGAACCAGAGGTTTTTTCCCCTGGGTGATTGAGCTGAGGGACAGAAAGACATTTCCAGTGATGCCTGAAGTTTTGAACTTGAAATGACTATCTGAACCGAGTGACCTCACATCTTCGATCAAAGACCAACCAGCATTAGAACCCACATAGTTCAACCCTCCAATCTTATAAAAGGGGAGTGATTTCCAAGGAAGTCAACACCCACCAACATTTTACAACTTTTCACTGACAATCATCCTGTGTCCCAGTCCATGGTGCTTGCTTCTCTCTTCCCAACTCATTTTTGGAAGCTTTTCATAAAAATTTTAACTTAGGAATAAGATTCTCAGTCTACTTATAAATATATATACACACATATATATGTATGTGTGTGTGTGTACATGTACATAAAACTTAAAACTCTGTTATTAAAAGGGGTACAAATAACTATACTAATTTGAGTATCCATAGGTAATATTTCTAATTTTTCACTGTTATACATATGCTGTTATCTCAAAATCTTCCCTCCTAAGCAACTCACTTCACACACACACACCCTCACATACGCATGTGCTTGAAAACCCCAGTTCAGTGATGACGACAACTAGCATTGATGTAGCAAGCTGCTGTGTGTGTGTATAGTCAATCATGTCCGACTCTTCGCAACCCCATAGACTGTACTCCACCAGGCTCCCCTGTCCATGAGATTTTTATAGATAAGAATACTGTAGTAGATTGCCATTCCCTACTCCAGGGATCTTCCCAACCCAGGGACTATACTCCTGTTTCTGCTAACTGTGCTAATAATACGTATGCAGACAATCATAATGAATGTGGCCTAGACCCAGCCTTCAACGACCTTCAGCCTAGTGGGAAACAAAAAATGAAAATTAGTGTACTGTGCTATTTAGAAATATACAGCAAAGTGTCCATGGGCTTGTACCCACATCACAAGGATTCATCTTTTCAATGGGGGAGAGAGTGCCTGTGTGTGTGTCTGATTCCTGGTTCAGTTCTTATATAAAGTATGTACTCAGTTAAACTGTTCACTTGTGCTGGACATTGGAAAAGGACTGTTCTGTTTCACCTCTAATCTGGAAAATTCATTTTATCCATTCTGTGTGTAATACTAGGGGCCTAGGCTACAACACTGAAGATGTACCCAGGGCTGTTCTTCTGGAAATGTCAATAGACTAGAAATAATAAAAAGTATCTAGCGTCTGACACCACGTGGTGTGAGGAGTGTTTCTGTGACAATGAGGGGAAGCGTGGAGGCTGGAGTGAGGAAGTGGTCTGAACCTCGGAAGGCTGTTCATCCATAAAGCAGGGCATGGAGGACCAAGGCTCCCATTTACAGGCAGAGGTGTGCGTGGAGCCAGCTCACTCGAGAAGGTGGAAGGAATGTTCACATGGGAAGACGAGGGGGAAAGACTTGAGCATCCTCATGGACTGGTGTTGGGAAAAGATGCTGGTGGAGGGGAGGGATGGGAAGCAGGGTCAAGAGAAAAGATGAGCGGAGGAATGGGTAAGAGAAAGCATCGAGGCCACTGTGGCAGTGAGGACACGCCAGGCCACTGCATCCTCCCCAACCACGTTCAGGTCCATGCCTTCTGCCGAAAGCAGTCCTGAGTGCCCTACCCACCCACTGTCTCATCTCCAGACAGAAGCCAGGTGATTCTTTTAAATACAAATCATATCATTTTATTCCCCTGAAAACTTTCCAGTGGTTTCTTATCAGGCTTAGGAGATCATCCAAGCTCCTTATCCTGACCACTGAGGCTGAACAGCATGATGGAACCTCTGTGCCAACCTTCCAGCTGGATCTCCCAGCTCCTCGCTAGATATACTCACTAATATAAATGTAATATATACATTAATTATAATTTATATATTATTAATCTAATACGTACATTAATATAAATATACATACACTAATACAAATAAAGAACACAGGATATATTTACTAATATAAATAGTCAAATTAATAAAATCAGAAAGTAGTATACCAATAAATGCCAGGGGCTGGGGGAGGGAAGTAGAATACGGAGAGGCAATAGGGAGTTATGTTTAACGGGGACATAGTTTCAGTTTAGAAAAGTGAAAACTCAGGAAATGGATGATGGTGAAAGTCACAAAACAATATGAATGTACTTGGTGCCACTGGGCTTCCATGGTGGCTCAGCGGTAAAGAATCCACATGCCAACCAGGAGACACAGGTTCGAACCCTGGCTCAGGAAGATCCCCTTGTGAAGGAAATGGCAACCTACTCCAGTATTCTTGCCTGGGAAATCCAATGAACAGAGGAGTCTGGCAGACTACAGTCCATGGGGGTCACAAAGGAGTCTGATACAACTTAGCAACAACACAACAACAACTTTGTGTCACTGAACTGTACAGATAAATATGGTTAAAATAGTGTGCTTTATGTTTTGTGACTTTTACCACAATAAAAAACAGTTTGTAATTAAAAATAAATAAATAAACTCAAAATGGATTAAAGACCTAAATGTAAGGCCAGATACTATGAAACTCCTAGAGGAAAACATAGGCAGAACACTCTATGATATAAATCAGAGATATCTTTTTCAATCCACCTCTAAGAGTCATGAAAATAAAAACAAAATGAAAACCAAAATAAGACAGTGGGACTGTCTCATTACAGAAACAACTTCCCACTGGTGAAGAACTCATTCTAATGATCCTCTGGGTGTCAAAATATTTTACTACCAAAGCTGGAATTAATAGACAAGTCTCCCAGGGATTAGATAGAGATTTTTTCACATTATCCCTTAATATTTAGGTGCAAACATAATTGTGGCTTTGGACCATGAACTTTAAATCATTCTAACTAGGCTCAAACACATTTTTGTTAATCAAAATGGGAAATTACAATCACCACATTTTTGCCAACAAGAAATAAGTTTATTCCTGTAGCATAAAAATCCATGTTTCAGGATACCACAAACTCTTGGAGAGCATTTTCTGCCTCCTTCTGGTTGTGGGAGTGTTTTCCTTGCAGTTGTCTAGATGTTTGAAGAAGCGGTAATCAGTTGCTGATGGGGCCAGGTGAATATGGCAAAGAGGCAAAACTTCCGAGTCCAGTTCTTTAACTTTTGAAGCACTGGTTGTGCGATGCGCTGTCCAATGTTGTCGTGAAGAAAAGCTGGGCCTTTTCTGTCGACCAATACCATCGAATCGATTTGCTGAGCATACTTCTCAGATAGAACGGTTTCACCGGGATTCAGACAGCTGTGGTGGATCAGACCACCAGCAGACCAGCCAACAGTGAACATGACCTTTTTCTGGTGCAAGTTTAACTTTGAGAAGTGCTTTGGAGCTTCTTCTCAGTCCAACCACTGAGCTGGTTGTTACTGGTCATATTATAAAATCTACTTTTCATGGCATGTTACAATCTGATCAAGAAATGGTTCATTGGTGTGCATAAAATAAGAGAAGACGACACCTCAAAACGACAATTATTTTTAAAATTTGCAGTCAGCTCAAAGAGTACATTAACTATGTTCTAAGTCTAAGGTGTATTACAACTTCTGTCATGGAAATTTGCAAAAAATGTGCATCTCCAGGTCAAGGAACTACAAATACTCAATAAAGGCATAATAAATTATTATAATACATCAGCAGTGATCATTTCTTAATTTCATCAAATAGTACTCTTATAATAGTAAAGAAATACAGAAATACCATCTTAACCCCATGCTTATAATAACATGCTTATAATATACTAACAAATAACACACACAATAAATACATAAAATAAGTAACTGGTACCATCTCCCATAGCAAGGTTTACCCATTTTATTTTCCTTAATCATGGCTTAAATTAAGCCAGTCCAGGGACTTCCCTGGTGGTCCAGCGGTTAAGAATCTGCCTTGCAATGCAGGCTATGCGGATTCAGTCCCTGATCAGGGAACTAAAATCCCAAATCCAGCAGAGCAACTAAGCCTACGGGCCTCAACTACTGAGTCTGCATGTCACAACCATAATGAAGATCCTGTGTGCTGCAACTAAGGCTTGATGCAGACAAATAAATCAACAAATAAAATAAATAGTTTTTAAAAAGTTAGTCCAGAAGAGTGACATCTGTTAGCAATGAAGTGTCAAACTGAGGCTTCAATTTCCGAGCTTTTTACATACAAAAGTCACAAAGAATGGCTTAAGGATTGTAATAATATTGTATATTAGACATAAGTTCCAGACCACTGTTACCTGTTTGGACATTGTAAAACTTCTGTTTAAAGTGTCCCAAAATACATTTATCCTGTTGGTTTTTGAAGTAACTATTTTGGCCAAAAGAGCTACAGAGTAATTAATTTCTTCTTTTTGTAAGACACAAATTTATGATAAAATTAACATATATTCACAATCAGGTATAATTAATTCATTATATCTATCCACCCACAATTATGGTAAACTACTGAAAAATCTTTTAACAGTTTAGTATAATTACAGACCAGCTACTTATATACCAGCAAGACCTAATGAATATTATCTCAAATCTATGGATCAAATCCTGTAAGCCTTTTTAAAAAAGCTAAGTAAACTAGCTCAAAAATAATAAAGAGAAAGTAAGCAAACTATTCAATTTTATTCAGAGAATAGATTTGGAAAATCACGTCTGGATGTGGTTACTAATTATTTTTAAATACTATTAATTACTAGCACTAAAGGAAAATGCTGCGGAAGGCAATTAATTTGAAAATAAACAAAGAAGTTTCAATGAAAACTCAAAAGCCATTTTCTTCAAGCCATCTTTTTAAATGAAATATAAAAGCAAAGATTCCTTTTCCAAATTCCACTCAACATTAGCATGATCAATGACTGCTAGCAGTTTCTTTTCAAATAACCTATAAAACTCTCAAAAATGGGCGATGCACGTTCCAGCAGACACAGCATCTAATAAGTCAGCAAGTATTTATTCATCATTTACTAACACATGCAAGGAATAGGGGACAAAGAGATTAAAAAAATCAGAAAAAAAAAAAATCAGTCCCTGCAATTCTGCAGCTCATGGTCAGGAGAACATACAGGGCAGAAAAGTAGCAAACACAGATGTTGGGGGTGGTTACAGAGGCCAATGGGAAGACAGGAGGCTGTTGCGGGTGGGGGAGCGAATAAGAAAGAAAAGATGCACAGTGTGAAACGGCTGATGCCTACTCCTAAAAAGAAATATGGCCCTCCGCTCCCCTAAGCACTGCTGCACCAGTTGAAATAGTATTCCTTCCAGGGTCTCCTTAATATGCATCCCCACAGTCAAGCATACTGGCCTGAAATGCACAGAAGAGGCACTCAGTAAACCTGGGCAAAATGAATAGCCAATTTCTGTTCTCCACAAAGCTGGGTCATACAAAAGTTTAAAACTTCATTCCGTGCAGTCAAGTGTCTATTCAGGAACAGCTGAACGGTTTTAACCTACAACCACATTCTTGAAATCAGGCCCTTTTTCTCTGTGTAAACTCATTACCTCCTCCATCAATCATTTACAGACTGCCTGCAATACACAGAGCATCCTTTTGCTGCTGGTGTGCTGACAGAAAAATACCCTGCTCTTAATCTCTGCAGGAAGAAAAACAATTTTTAATACATTTTATCTAAAATAACAAGAAAAATATCAGAGAGTCATGTGTGCTACACAGAGAATTAAAATGATGTGATGTGGTAGAAATGGGGTGAGTTCACTGGTGGCCTGAGGTGTCTCACTATATCAGAATCAGATACTAGTATCCCCAGAGGTGGATACTGGGACAAGGATTTAGGTGCAAAATGTTCATTTGGGACATGGAAGAAACACCAGTGGGAGAGTGGGGACTGAGACCAGGAAATCAAGGAGCCAACAGAATTTCATTATCATGCCAGTCACCATTATAAGCAGCATCAATTAATTCCTAGTGATAACTTTCTGGGCAAACCGTGGGACCCTGTGAACATGTACATGCTTTCTAGTTTCCCAGTACTGAGAGGTAGGGAGCTGGGGTATTCATACACCAAGTCCTATGAATCAGTGGTTGCAAGCCAGTGGGGAGAGAGATCAACTTCTTGGCACCTTCCATTCTTCTGGGCAGTAAGGGAGGCTCAATTAAGTTGCAGATGCCACTGGTGTGCAGGAAGGTTGCGCTTGCAGGCAGCCCAATGGACCAGGAGATGTGTGTGCTAATGTCTAGATGGAAAGAAGGATTCAGGGTGAAAGATTCCCAGACAGGAGGAAATGGAGAACAGGATCCAGCTTAGAATACTCATTCAAGGTTACCCTGATAGAATGTCTGGAGCAAAGTGGGTGAGTTAATATATAAAATCAGACCACAGAGAGCTCTGGATGCCAGAGCAAAGTGTCTGGGAGACACTGGTGAGAATATGGGCTCAACAGGATCTTATGTGCATTTTATACACTCACAAACACACACACACACGTATGGCTCAAATGGTAAGGAATCTGTGTGCAATGTGAGAAAGCCAAGTTTAATCCCTGGGTTGGGAATATCCCCTGGAGAAGGGAATGGCAACTCGCTCCAGTGTTCTTGCCTTGAGAATTCCATGGACAGAGGAACCTGGTGGACTACAGTCCCTGGGGCCCCAAAGAGTCAGACACGATTGAGTGACTAACACACACACACACACACACACACACACACACACACACACACACATTTGTTCTTTTTCAGATTATTTTTCATTATGTGTTCAGTCGTTGAAGTCGTGTCCGACTCTTTGTAACCCCACGGACTATAGCCCACCTCTGTGGGCTCCTCTGTCCATGGGATTTTCCAGGCAAGAATACTGCAGTGGGCTGCCATCTCCTTCTCCATTTTGTCATTATAGATTATCACAAGATATTAAGCATAGTTCCCTGTGCTATACAGTAGGTCCTTGTTATCTATCTATTCTATACATGGTAGTGTACATATATACATATACATATACATACATATATCTGTTCATCTTAGCCCCTAATTTATCCCTCCCCGCCCCTTTCTTCTTTGGCAACCATAAATTCACTTTCTGTCTCTGAGTCTGTTTGGTTTTGTAAATAAGTTCATTTGTTTTATTTTTCAGATTCCCCATATGAGTGACATCATATATTTGTCTTTGTCTGGATTACTTTGCTTGGTATGATAATCTCTAGATCCATCCATGTTCCTGCAAATGGCATTATTTTGTTCTTTTTTTTGGCTAAGTAGTATTCCATTGTATAAACGTACCATTACCATATCTTCTTTATACATTCATCTTTAATTTGTATTTTCAAAAGATGCTACTGCTGCTGCTGCTAAGTCAATTCAGTCGTGTCCAACTCTGTGTGACCCCACAGACGGCAGCCCGCCAGGCTACCCCCTCCCTGGGATTCTCCAGGCAAGAACACTGGAGTGGGTTGCCATTTCCTTCTCCAATGCATGAAAGTGAAAAGTGAAAGGGAAGTCGCTCAGTCGTGTCCGACACTTTGCGACCCTATGGACCACAGCCTACCAGGCTCCTCTGTCCATGGGATTTTCCAGGCAAGAGTACTAGAATGGGGTGCCATGACTCTGGTGCAAATGAATAGTGGAGCCCTGAGCGAAAGCAGGAAAGTCAGGATGCTGGGGAGGATAAGTCATGGTTGGGCAGATGTGTGCACACAAGGGTGAGAGAGAGACAAGATCAAAAACTCTGCGAGCTTTCTTCTTTAGCAACTTTCTATATGGTAGTGTCAGTGCAACCATTTACTAAGAAGGAAGAAGACTAGAGGAGAAGTACATTTGAGAAAAACAATGAAGAGATCATTTCATTCAAGTTCAAGTTAAGATGCCTATGAGATATTTCCAGATGGATAAAAAAAGACAAGTTTGAAATCAGAGAAACATCAGAATTAGAGATAAATATGAGAGTCATCTACATACACGCAGCATATGAAGTCAAGAGAAGAAATGGGTTCTAAAACAGACTGTTATCTTTCAAATAATAATTTCATGTCAATCATCTTCTATCTTACCTGTTAAATGTACCTCAGTAATCACAGCCGACTCATTCTATCATTCATTCATTCAGTATTATTGAATATATAATTTCCTGGAGATTATCACAACATTGTAAAACAACCATATCTCAATTAAAACAGATTTACTGAATATAAAAGAGACATATGGCATCATGCTAACAACTGTAAGAAATTTAAATATATCATATATTAATCCTCATTCTTAAGAGCTAAAGGTCTACAAACCCTTCAAGATTAAAGATTGAGCACAGTAATGGTCCTAAGAGAGACGCACGGAAAGGACCATGGAAATTCAAGAGAAAGAATTACTTCCACCTGGCAAAATCATAATAAAAGGTTTTGACTGAAAAGGTAGCATTTAAGCTGGTGCTTAAAGCCTTTCCAAATTTATAGAATTTGCTCTGTAAACATATAGAAAGTGGATGTATTTCAAACGTTTGAGATTTAAAGAACCCCAGAGATGAGATATTGGAGAGAGCATAATTCTGGAGTTCATTAAATAACTCAATTTCCTAAATGATAAAATATATGAATGAGATACAGGTGGTGAATATTTCTAAAATACAGGTTTTTCATATTCATGTCTAAAATATTCCATGTAAGTCACTTTCTATGGTGTCAAATACATATATTTGGTTGGGTTTAAGGTGAAAAAAGTCATAATTTCATCTTACTTTCATTTTGTAGACTATTATTTTCCATTATTCGCACACACAATGAACAACCGTTAGCCACTTAGAAATTCACTTTTCACTTACATTGTTCATTTCACTTATACAGTTTCCATATTGTACATAACAACAGCACCTTTTTCATCAATTTATCTGATTTTATTGTTAAAGACTGAAAATTTACATATTAAAATTGGATCTGTAAGGTGGGAGTACTAATTGTTGGTCAGTATAAAGGGAAAGGAAAAGGCCTGAGCTGGGTAAGAAGAAGATGAAGCAGGCTGAGGACAGTGACATACAGGGGACTTGCTAGTAGGGAGAGGTCCTGAGGCCCCAGTGATGCATGGAGTGGAGAGGGTGCGTGGACCACAGAGAGGATATCACCCCTTCCAGGTCGGCACTCAGCTCTAGACAGCCTTCATTTTGGACCCACCAGTTCAGCTTGTTTTTATCTCTCTTTAGGAGACCAGGAGAAATATCCTTTTATGGTGGCATTTGAAGCCTTCTGAGCTCATAGCGTCCCCAAAACAAAAAAGCGGCCATAAAGGACTTTCTGAAAAACACTGTGCACAAGAGACGTCACATTTCCTCATACGGCTTGTTGTAAGAATAAAGTTTATAATCACTGAAGAAGCAAGTGTTTATCCCTATGGTGGGTCTCAAGAGGACGATCAAGCTAACAATACAAGATTGCACGTATAGGAAAGTGAAACCAAATAACAAATAGAGAACACAGCAGGCAAAGAAGAGAGAAACTCAGAGAACATGCATGGCATCTTTGCGAAAGAAAGATCAGTAGAAACAACTGCAATAAATGAATTCATGAGGGGCAACCCAGGATGGGTGTTGGGGGCTGGAAGAGAGTGACAAAGGAGAAATGACACCCCTGCCTGGATCAGGCCCTAAGACCCTCAACAACTTGGAAACCGTTAGTTAAAATACTGTGCCAGAGGCAATGTGCAAGAAGATACAACATGCAAATTAGTCAACCTTTACAGAAAACTATTGAATGGTAATAATAATGCTATAGATATGATGTGTTAATTCAATATTTTAATTCTGTGTACTTTTAAAGAAAAGTTATGAATATAATCTGCTTGACATTTAGAAATTATGAAAAAATAATATATTCTATGTCCTGAGCTATCTCGGTAAGATATTGGTTGGGGAGGAAAGAAGAGAAAGGAAAGAAAGAGGATAAAAAGTAAATCTATCTCATAAAAATTATATTTATAGTTCATAAAACCAATTTTTCATAGCAAAAAGGTCAATAAAATATAGAACTACTCTCTAGCTAAAAAACAATATTGAATTTGCCCCCAGGTATGTGGACATGTCATTTTTTTTTTTACATGTAATTGTAAATTCTTCCAGCCTTCCGGAAAGCATCAAAATACAACCGAATGACCCAAAAAGACATTATCTTTCCTCCTCCTCCTCCTGCAATGAATGATTTACTGCTCAACAAGGGTTAACTCAGGTCAGCTTAAGAAAAAAAAAAAAGTGGGGGGAGCTGGTGCTCAACTTTACAGAGAGCAGAATGAAAAATATTCCCTAGTTATTTACCCTGCAGTGACTTACAGATACAAGCCACAGTTGATAACATTTTTAAATACTTGGGTTCACATCAAGTTACCTCTCCTACTTTCAAATGGCCCTTTCAAGATATCAGTGCTGACAGGCCAGAGCTTGCAGGGTCCTGCCCAGAAGGCCCACCCAAGTAGAATGTTGAAAAAAAATCGTCTGCTCACAGATGGTAATACACCAGATGCTGGAAAACACCAAGTGGGTTGCCATTTGAGTTTGGATCTAAACTAAATGAGCTGGGTTGCTAACTGGATTAATCTGTCATTAGACTCACCTTTCTAACCTTCAGAAAAGCACATTTTCATTTATAACTCGCCTGAATGCCTTTGTGGGACGACCAAGTAACGTATATACAACATACACAAATATCTCTTAAAATTGCATGTTCAAAAACAGATTTAAAGAAAAAAAAATCTGTTTAGCTCACGCTTATTGCCATATGACTTTTCCAGGCAGACACGTGAAGAAAGAATTTCAGGCAAGGGGAAGAGCATGTGCAAAACTATGCAAAAATCTTCACATTTGGAGAATTGAAAGGCTTTCAGAAAAGCTGAGACTTTAGATAGCAGAGGGGAATGAATGGCTGAAAGCCATAAGGGGCTTGAGCTTGATCCATGAAGGATTTGTAAAATAGGAAACCCTATTATTAGATTTTTGAGGGGAGAGGTAATAATGTACAGAATGAATTGTTTACATTATCTTAAAAGACACTTTCTCTAAGTAAGGCATTACCACCAGAGTCATATAATTGTAAACAAAAATGCAATCTCATTATAAAGCTGAGACTCCTGGTAAGAAAGGCCACAGTGAAGAATCTAGGTTCATGTGTTTATTACACACGAAATTCAGCCTGGTTCTTTTCCCTTCCCACATGATTACCAGTGCTAATTTCCCTGCCCAGTAATTCCATAAATTATTTTAACTTTCTTTATTTGCTACCTATGAATGAGCAAAATCATTCTGCATAGACCAAACTGACAAGAATCCTGAAAGCAAAGGTTATGACAGCTTCCGAATTCTGATCTGTAGAACATGAAACCCAGAGGTCGAACTCAGCTCCCTAGCAGGCATGCACACTCTGTATTAGGAATAACAGCACAGATTTCCTTTCATGAAAGCATTTTTGTATTACCTTCCCTAAAGTAACGGAGACCTTCTGAACAGATAGCTGCAGAGTGACAATGAGAAGATTGTTAAGAGGGTCTATCAGCTAGGGGACAGGAGTATTCTATTTCCACTGGGAAGAACACTTATAGGCCAAGATCCAACAAAGGCTTAAGCGGCCTGGGATCACATCATCTCCCTGGTCAGTGCATGGGCTTGGGGACACAGGACAGCCATGGGGCAGGCGTGCTGGGAGGAGTGGCAGAGGGCTCCTCTTTCCTTACTGTCCAGGAAGCACAACCCAGGGGACTCCTGAAGACCTCACACATCCACCGTGGCTCACAGCTGGGACCAGGGCAGGGACAGAGGCTCCATCCCAGGAAGCCCTGGACCACCCAGACGTTAGCTATGCTAACCATCCTCTTAAACTGAAGTGGAGATATTTATTCAGAATTATGGTTTATACTTACAGTGGAACGTATCTTTGTGTGGATTTTAAACATCACATTTATGGGAGGATTTTTTTTTTTTTTAATCTACATCTGCTGAACAGAAAACTCTCAGGTAGTCCTGTGTACTTTACTTTTATTTTAGGAGTGTCTTTCCTTTGAAAATTGCTCATACATTCTTCCTAAAAAGTATACTATGGCAACATTTAAAAAACACACAGTACCTGGTCATGACATTTATAAGATGAGTTGGCTTTCAAATAGCTCCACATTTTAGAAAATGTCAAAATAGGAGTGAGCTCTCTCTATACCAACGTAATGCCAATCTAATCCATTATTAGGAACTTCTAAATACACTAAAGACTCTACTCTGATCTGTCTGTATTCATCTCCTTCTCACATTTACTACAGTTCATGTTTCTAAGGACAACACTGAAAACTTTTTATGAATGAATGCACTTAGGTTTAGCTTTCTGATATCCAGGCAGGTATATTTACTCTATCTAGTTAAAGGAAGTCAACCTACAAATTACTCTGTGCTCAAAGTGGGAACAAAAAAAAGGGTGGGAGAGAGTTAATATTTAATACCAATCACCGGTGGAGCCAGACACACTTTTGAGACTCCAACCATTAAGTCCTCCATAACTTCTCAGAGTCTGCGTTGTTTCAGACCTCAACCAAAATCTCAGCAGACACACAGGTTTGTCTAGAGACCCAGACAAAAGAACGTGAGGGAGCTCCTGGCTACAGCAGACACTGGGAGATTCTGGCCGTGCATTCCACTCATATAACGAAATGCTGCTCACCTTTTCACACTCGTTGGCAAGCACTACAGTAGAGTCTCACTATTTTTGGAATCTATGTTTTCTAATGTTCGATTGGCTAAAAGTTATCTGTTAGCATGAAATCGACATGTGGAACAATTGTCATCACCTGGGGTCCAGCAGGCATACAGTCCCCAAGGCTCAGGTTCCGCTGGTGTCCAACAAGAGGGCACTCGTCTGTTGGTTTCAGTCCCATCCTGCGAATAAGTTTCCTTTCCTCTTCATGTTCCTCATTTTTGTGATTTTGGGGAGATTTCAATGTTTTCAAGAGCCCCACACTGGTGCTGAAGTGCTGACTCTGTGATGACTCTTATGGGTGTGAGGGAAGCTTTGTTCAGACATGAGTTATATGCCACTGGCTATGGGTTCAGTTGTCATGAATCAAAAATACAGGAAAATGGGTTGTCTTTAAACAGAGACACACATAAAACCAGGTTGTGACCAAGGGCTCACGGGAACCTCATCCTACATTTCCCCTAGGAGCAATGGTTGGGTATTCACTATTTTACGTCTGCAATGATTTTACAGAACGTAGCTACCACAGACAATAATAACTGATGTTATGTAATACACAAGATCTTATGTTAAGCAACAGGAATACACCATTTAAAAACATAGCCTTGGGAATTCCCTGGCAGCCAGTGGTTAGGACTCCACGCTTCCACTGCAGGGGGCCTGGGTTTGATCCCCAGTCAGGGAACTAAGCTGCTGAATGCCACGTGGACCACCCAAAAATAAAGCAAACCACACAAAAAAAAAAAGAAAGAAAGAAAAGAAAGAAAAAACACAGACCTTTGCAATCAAGGAAAGCAAAAGGCAAGAAGTACATACTTCTTAAAACATTAAAATATAAACAAAATTTATGTCATTCTTTTCCGAACTATGTAAAATTAACAAATGGGGCTTCCCTGGTGTCTCAAGGAAGAATCTACCTGCCAATGAAGGAGATACGGGTTTAATCCCTGGATCAGGAAGATATCCTGGAGAAGAAAATTGCAACCCACTCCAGTATTCTTGCCTGGCAAATCCCATGGACAGAGGAGTCTAGCAGGCTATGGTCCCTAGGGTCACACAGTCAGACATGACTGAAGCAACTGATCACAGGCACACAGAGGCTAAAACCTTCACCAGGTGGGAGAAGTTAACTATATGTTGCCCACAGGCCCATAGGCCAGTTGAAACCAGAAGGTTGATGTTGACTCCTGATTACCTCACCACCCACCAATCAGAAGAATGTCCATGAGCAGAACACACCCTCTTTGAACCATTCCTATAAAACTCCTCATCACCCGCTCCAGGTCAGGACACACAGTATTGGCGGTGGCCCTCTTTTTGTGGCAAAGCAATAAAGCTGTTCTTTCCTATCTCACCCGAAACTTCAAGATTTAATTCAGCAGCCGGATTTGGCATCAGTCTTTCTCTTCCCCACAACCTGCACCCCTTCAACTCACTCCTCTTCAAGGGTTGGGAAGGAGTAACACTGATTTTGCCTCCTAAGTCTCTTACTGTGTCTTTCAAACAAAAACAGACAGCTTCAGGCCTCTCTCTGTGACCTACAAAGGCCAGCACTGAGCCCTTTTGTCCTTTTCCCCTTATTTCACCCTCTGGTGCGGTGAGCACTGTCCCTCCTCCCCGACCCTGCACCTTTCCTGTCCTGCACTGGCTGACCTTCACAGGCCACCAGGCCTCCAGCATCCAGCCGGGTTACTGGTCCAAGTCCAGAGGACAGAAAGAGGAGAAAACTGAGTCCTCTACCTCTGCTCCTTGTCTTGTTCAAGTCCTGGCTGTGCATTTATTCCCTTCTCCCTGAAACCCCTGTCATCAAATTATTGTTGTTTTACCACTGAGCCACCTTGGAGGCCCTCTGTCCTCAAATTAGGGACTCACTAAGTGGCCCAGGCACCCCTGGGTGTTCCCAAATACCTTTCAAGGAGTCCATGAGCTCAAAATGATTTTCATAACAATATTAGCATCCATTCTGCATTCTTCACACTCATTCTGTCATGCGTGTGCAATGAACTTTGCCAACATCAACATGACCTGATACCACAATTTACTGAGTGCAGACAGGGATACAAACACCAAGCTGCCTTCCAATAGACCAGATGTGAAAGAAATTGGCAAAAACATAAAAGAATTCCAGCACTATCAATAAAATTCTTCTTTGGAAAATGCGATTTTATGTTTCATAAAATTACGTTATTTAAGTTAACATAGAATGGCTTTGTTGTTACATTTAAGGTTTCTTCTACATTAAGTTTCCACCTGTTTCCTGCCAGGACCCCACCAGCCACAGGAGGCATCTCCTCCCAAACCTCTTTGGCAAATGCCCACCTCTGTGACTTTGTAGGAAAAACAGGTCAGGAGGGTTAATAAGGCAGGGATGGAAGCAAAAGCTCTGATTGTGTCTCAAGTGCAAATCTCTTCTCCGACATAAACTTCTGAATCCCTGCATTTGGCAAACTTATTGGATGACTGCCCAACCTTCAGCAAACCTGTTGCTTTGGTCACCATCAGGCTCTCCACTTTTAGGGCACATGCTCAGTCAGGGATGGGGAGAGGAGGAAAAGAATGTCTCAACTCCAAAGGCACTAACAGAAAAAGGTTTAGGGAGTTGCTGTTTCAAAGTATGCACTGAAGCCAGTGGCCCCCCTAAACTTCATTCATTCCTTCAACAAAGCAGTCTGGCTCAATTATAGGAGTTTTATAGATAGCCCTAACCATTTTAATGACCAAATGTCTGCAACTTAAAATAAAACCTTTCAAATGCAGAGAACCTCTCTTCTTGTCAGGAACCTTAAAGCAAGAAGAACTGGAGGGTTAAATTCCAACATGTCAATCAATACAGCCAGTCCTGAGAGGCAAAAAACCCCAAATACCAAGAGCCTGGTGCCCTCCACAAGGAAAGAGAAAGGTAGGGTCTTCAGCCAAAAAGTAACATGGATAAGGAGCCCAATACGGGTTTAGTACAATCCGTCCCAGCAGCTTTGGTTCCTACATAAAAGGAGCCAGATCATACTCATACTTCATTCAAAAACTATTTGCTGTTTCATAGAGAAAGAGATAAAACTATTGTTAAAAACATCTCTTTGATTACCTCTCTTTTCTCTTCTGTGCACAAATTGAAAAGCAAATCTTAAACTAGAGAAAATACTCCCTAGACTTGTGTCAATGTAATGAACTCTTTATTGTAAATATAATCTAACACATAATGAGAAAAAAAAATTTTACCAACACAAAAATTAGACCCAGGTTATGAAGATGTACCTGCCAAGAGAGAAATGCAGATGACCACAAATTAAAAGAAAGAAGAAAAATATTCAACTTTACCAGTACTGTACTGAAATCATTCTACACACAATGAGTAATTGCTTGTGTTTTAAAACAAAATATATCTATAAAGGATAATTATCACATCACTGCTCAAAGGAATACAAAAACACCTGAATCAAAATATTTCAATAGAAAACTGATTAAGGAATTACAGAACATGAATTGAAAGGAGCAGCAAGCATATCATGGACAAAACAATGCTGTCAACTCATATTTTATATCCATGGCATTTTATTATCCTGTGAAAAATCATAAAGCAGATGAATCATAACATTCCATTTTTGTGGAAAGAAAACTGTAAATACAATTGATTAAAAAACAGTGGAAGGTGATGCACACATCAGTAAACAGGTGGTCAATATTCACGAAAGCAAGGAGAAGCATGTAACACGGCTAAAAGATCCATGGAAGAGAAGGCTTCTAGGACCAGGCAACACAGAACTGAGAGCTAACACGCAACCATCATGGGGAAGAGGTGAAGCTGGGAGGAGACAGAACTTCTCTATCTGTGCAGTGTGAGTCACAGGTAGGACCAAGAGGTAAATGCCAGGTGGAAAGTAGAAGAGGAAAGACCAGATTGGAAGCCATGCTCAAGAATGTAGATTTTATCCAAAAAGCAAAAGGGAGATGTATCAGAAGATGAATGATCTGGATACACCCAAGGAAAGAGAATGGCAAGTCAGAGATCACTGCCTTCACCAGGAAAGAAGCTGTGTCCTTGTCTGCCGCTCAGCCTCAGAAGACATCAGCTTCTCTCAGGCTGTGAGTGAATAAAGTCTAGGCCTGCTTTATGAACTAATTAAAGATCCTCTGATATTTAATTTATATGTCATTACTCTTCAGGCTCAAAGGTATGCCTGGCCATATACCACAGTCCAACTTACATCACCACTTGAAAGTTATGCTTTTTTCTGGTCCAAATATTATCTTAAATTATATTATACAACATATATGTAAACCTGTAATGCTGACATCATGAACAAAGTGAATTCACTAGAAAAATAACTCCATGAGTCAGATGTAGAAACAAGAAATAACAAGCAAGTTCAACTCTGCATGAAAGAAAATCCTTTCATCAGCAAGGCCTATTCTCACTACTGGATTTTCTCTCATGAACCTGAAAAACATAATTAGGCTCATAAATAAGAGGACTGGAAAACAGGAGTCTATACAGATCTCATATATAAGAAAACACATTTTTCATTTACATGGGATTAAGGAATTTACTTCAGAATTGTATCACAAGTCAATGAAAATATACAAAGAAAATGTTGTATCATGGCATAGTTAAATTGCGGTTTGTTTAAATAATATATCTTACCAAATCATAAGATGCTCAATACCACTAATTATTAGAGAAAGCAAAGCAATGAGGTATCACCTCACAGCGGTCAGCACAGCCATCATCAAAAAGTCCGCAAACAATAAATGGAGAGGGTGTGGAGAGAAGGGAACCCTTCCCTACATTGTTGGTGAGAATGTAAACTGGTACAGCCACTATGGAGACCAATATGGAGGTTCCTTAAAAAACTAAAATTAGAGTTACTGTATGATCCAGCAAGCCCACTTCTGGGCATCTTTGCGGAGAAAACCATAATTCAGAAAGATACATGCACCCCAGTGTTCACAGAAACACTGTTTACAACAGCTAAGATATAGAAGCAACCTGAACGCCTGCTGACAGATGAATGGATAAAGAAGATGTTGTTCATATAAACAGTGGAATAATACTCAGACACAGAAAAGAATGAAATAATGCCATCTGCAACAGCATGGATTGACCTAGAGATTATCTTACTAAGTGAAGTGAGTCAGACAGAGAAAGACAAATAGTGTATGATATCTCTTGCAGTGGATCTAAAAATATCATAGAAATGAACTTATTTACAAAACAGACTCACAAACATAGAAAACAAACTTAAGATTACCAAAGGAGAAAGGCGAGGAGGGACACAGTAGGAGTTTGGGTTTAACATATATGCACTACTATACATAAACTGCATTGCACAGGGAACTCTAACCAATATTCTATAAGAATCTATATGGGAAAAGAATCTGAAAAGAATGAACATATGTATATTTATAGCTGAATGTCTATTCTTAATATTTGCTGTACACCTAAAGCTAACACAAATTATAAATTAAGCATACCCCAATATACAATAAAAATTAAATTTAAAAATATATTATGATATTGACACGCCATCAGAAAAAGTCAAATTAACATATTCTTGTAAGATATTAATTCTCAGCATGTCTTATATAATACTTTTGATTCCTAATTTTGATCCTTGCTGTACAAACTACTTCTTAGATATTGCCTCCATGATACAAGACCATCAACTCTCATACCAGTTTCACGTTGACAGGACAAAGAATAAAGACAAAAGATGAAACTATTTTTCCAGTGGTCATGTATGGATGTGAGAGTTGGACCGTAAAGAAGGCTGAGTACCGAAAAACTGATGCTTTCGAATTGTGGTGCTAGAGAAGGTTTTCGAGAGTTCCTTGGACTGCAAGGAGATCAAACTATTCAAACTATTATCTTAAAGGAAACCAACTCTGAATATTCATTGGAAGGACTGATGCTGAAGCTGAAGTTCCAATACTTTGGCCACCTGATGCAAAGAGTTAATTCACTGGAAAAGACCTTGATGCTGGGAAAGACTGAAGGCAGGAGAAAAAGGGGGTGGCAGAGGATAAGATGGTTAGATAGCATCACCGACTCAATAAACATGAATTTGAGCAAATTCCGCGAGACAGTGGAGGACAGAGGAGGCTGGCGCGCTGCAGTCCGTGGGGATACAAAGATCTGGACACCCCTTAGCGACTAAACAACAACACCGGATATGAAACTGTCAGTGACTTATTGGAAAGAAAGTCTTAGAAATGGGTAAACAATTGCAGATGCTTTACAAGACTGTACTGCCTTTCACTTACAATCATTACAAAAGAAAGCCAATTTTCTCATTTCCTCATGATATCTGAATAGATTAATACTAATTCAGGTAGACTCTTCACAGATAAAAGGTTTTTTATAATGTTGAACAATGTGAACTACTAGAAATAGATATTTAAAGAATCAAACTACTGGTCGTAGTCAAGGAACTATACAGGAAACCATCTTCTTATTACATAAAGTCAATTATTTTCAAATTTAAAAACAGCATTTCCTCCCTAAGTACTTCACTACAGTTGAGTCTTGAACAAAGTGGGGGTTAAGGACACCAACCCTTTGGGAAGTCGAAAATCCACATATAACATATACTCAGCCCTCCAAACCCACAGCTCTTCCATATTCTCAGAGCCAAACAATCTTGGATTGTATAGTACTGTATATTTACAATGGAAAAAATCTGCATATAAGTGGACAGGTAATTCAAACCTGTGTTGTTCAAGACTCAATTGTATCAATTTCCAAGTATCCTGAAAAAGTTCAAAAAGTACAGCACTTCATCCAGGCAGATTGAAGCCAGCCTTCTCTAAGATTCTGAGTCATGTCTATGCTGCTGCTGCTGCTAAGTTGCTTCAGTCGTGTCTCTCTGTGACCCTTTCAACTGTAGCCTGCTAGGTTCCTCTGTCCATGGGATTTCCTCAGCAAGAACACTGGAATAGGTTGCCATTTCCTTCTCCAGGGGATCTTTTCGACCCAGAGATCGAACTCGCGTCTCCAGCATCTCCTGCTTTGGAAGGCGAATTCTCTACCACTGCTCCAGCTGGGAAGCCCGTGAGCCATCGGGGAAGCCCCAAATATGGGATTAGAAAGTGTATATTTAACACCATAAACAGTTGACTTTATCCATTCCCTCCATAAATGTTTAATAATAATGTAAACCAGAAAAATAAACCAGTAAGTGAGAATCAAAAACAAGGAGTCTTTCATGGAGACTTCACTTGTAACGGGGAGGGTTAAAAAATTATAATTAAAAAGAAGGGTAGGAAAGGAGGAAAATAATAATAATTAAAAAGAAAAATTGTACATACTATGAGAATAAACAGTACTCAGGTCCATGAAAGCCAAGAAGAGTGTCTCTTTGTGTTCCAGTCTATACCCATGGTTGGCACAGGGGTTCTCAAACTGTGTGCTGGGAACCTTAGGGGGCCTGTGAGGTCAAAGTTCTTTTCCCACCAACATTCAGTAATATTTTACTGATGTTGCCTGATGCACACATCACAGCAAACTGAGTAGAAAAGCCAGACACTAAAACGATTTTTGAAAACTATAAAGCAACACCACTTCACTTACTCATTTTTTCTTTAGAAAATAGAAAGATTTTTTTCATAAAACAGGTTCTCATTAATATTTATTGCTGCTAATTCTAAATGAATAAGTATATTGAAGCTTCCTCAGTTTAACTTCAAATATGATCAATATCAATAGATAAAATCCATTCAAACAAAAGCTCTCTGTCATCTTCAATAGTTTTGACATGAATACGAGAATCTTGGGGCCTTCCCTGGGGTCCCAGTGGTTAGGACTTCATACTCCCAATGCAGGGGAATCAGGTTCAATCCCTGGTCAGGAACCAAGATCCTGAATGCTGCATGGTAAGGCCAAAAGGAAAAAAAACAGAAGATCTTAAGACCAAGACGTTTGGACCAATGGTTCAGTACACAGTTGGTGCTCAGTAAGTACTGAATTGTGAACTATGATGGAAGCCAAGCAAACACAGGGATTGCTAAGCTGGGGTCTGAAGGGCGGGCACAGATCTATGAGATGAGTAGAAGATAAGAGGGGGAGAATTTTGCTTTAATAATGTACACAGTTTATTAGGTAATGCTATCTAAAATGTTCTCCAAGCCACTGAGCACCATCTAGAAAATGATTTGAAATGAAGAGGTCCCTTACAAATGAGAAACTTAACAAGGTAACGGGACCACTGCCCCTGCAGCATCTATGCTGCAGTTCTAGAGAAAATCTTGGATTTCAAGTTGGATACACAACCATCTTTCCTAGGGCAATTATGCTGACAGAAACAGTACATTTTCTTGTCAGTTCAATCATTTTCTAGAATGTGTAAGTTTTTAAATAATGTTATTACGATTGATGTTAATATCACTTGCTATTAAAAATAATGTCAAATACAAAGAAAATATCAAATATGTGTTTGTGCAATGGTGCTTCCTAAAATGACTCAGCCATTATCTTCTTGGACTGGTTAGCAATTTTCTCGGGTATAGAATAGACGACACTCTTCCTCAAAGACAAATGCGGAAGTTACTCAAGGGACAAAATAAGACATCATATATTCCTGGAAGGAGCCCTAGCAATTCTGAACATAATAAGACATCATCAAAGTAATAAGGTGATGTTGTCTATTCTATAAGTAGAATATATTAACAAAACTAAACACTGCACAGGAACAGAGGTGAACTTGAAAAAATAAACACCAAAAGTGTAGTCTGTCTGCATATGTTCCTGGATGACCCATTAGAGAATAAAGACAAGCATTACAAAGCCATTTCTAAGATTTTATAAAAGGGAACCACCTTGTGAAACGCTTTTTATGGATGGTATAAAAATACACTCTTGAGCTCCTAGCCCCACTGTCTGCCTAAAGGCCAGAGGAAAACCCCCTGGTTGACCATAAAAGGACTGCCTGCATGTTCCCAGGCAGAGTATACAGGATCTTATTTACAGGAGTATAAATACATGCCATTCCCCTGTGCTCACTGGCGCTTCTGAAGCCTGGCCAGAGAGGGGGGTCCCGGGTACAACGCAAACAGGATTCAAAAAGTCTGTGACATTTTTCCAACATCTAATGTACTTTATTTTTCTAGCTTATCTTCTCTCCTGCAAAAAATATCTACAAAGCATAAGATCTCTATCATTTAACAGGTGATTGTTCCAGAAATACTTGGAAATAAGCCTTTAAGTTTCAGCAGGAGGACAGAAAACACACTTCCCATAAATAGGCACTTTTTTCTAGTAACAGGACAGCTGTGTGAACACTGAGGAATAAAGAGAGTGTTTCTGTTCCATCACAATGGCCTATCCATCTACATTTCTAGAAGGCTAAAGTTTGGAAGCTTCTAAGAAACAATAAGTGCACACATTACCATGGCTTAAAACTGACAAAAAAAATACTAGTAGCAATAAATTAGAAGGCACAGTAGGCACACTATACTTGGCATGCACGCACATGTGTGTCTGTGTGTGTATACAGTGTACGTAACTACAACATTGTGAACACAGATCACGTGGCCATGACAATGAATAGTTTCCATTTAAAACTCTTAGGAAACTTTGCGATTTCAGTCTAGTAACTTGTGTTAAAGAGACACTGTGCAGATCTCAGAGTATCACTTTTAGCTGGAATCAGTGTCTGATTTAAAGACCCATCACAAAGCTAAACTGGATATTAACAGTATCTCATCTGATCATCTTCTCACTGAGTAAATTCCCCTGAAAATGTCTGTTCTCGGTGGTGTCATCGTCCAGAGAGACTCAGACTCTCTCCCTCAGATGTTGATGCTGTTCAGTTGCTCAGCTGTGTCCAACTCTTTTGCAAGCTCATGGACTGTGACACACCAGACTTTCTTGTCCTTCCGTATCTCCTGGAGTTTTCTCAAACTCATGTCCACTGAGTCAGTGATGCCATCTCATTCTCCGTTGCCCCCTTCTCCTGCCTTCAATCTTTCCCAGCATCAGGGTGTTTTCCAATGAGCCAGCTCTCCCCCACAAACCCATCTAAACAAGACGCTTGAAGGCTCCACCCACTTCCAGGTAAGGTGACCGGGTACCAGTGGGTCAGACAAGATGCGAGTGTGGCTCAACCTTCAGAACATCAACAGGGACGGGGGAACAGTCCTCGATGAAGCAGCACACCTCACCTCCGAAATGCTCTAGAAGAATGTCTTTCTGATGTTGACTATCACTTCCCATGTACTTCATAAATGTATCTGTTCTTCTTTTTTAAATGTATTTTTAATTGGAGGGAAACTGCTTTACAATATTGTGTGGGTTTCTGCTGTACAACAAGATGTGGTACATACACAAAGTGGAATATTATTCAGCCAAAAAAAGGAAAGAATTTGAGTCAGTGGTAGTGAGGTGGATAAAACTAGAGCCTGTTATACACAGTGAAGTAAGCTAGGAACAGAAAAACAAATGTCGTATATTAATGCATATGTATGGAATCTAGAAAAATTGTACTGATGAATCACTGGGAAGGAATGAAGATGCAGATATAGAGAACAGACTAGTGGCCATAAATGTATCTTGATAATTCCCTGCCAGTCCCCAAACTGAGCGGGAATCTAGCCTTCCTGGCTTTAGTCTCCTAGACTTTTCCTAAGTTCCAAACAGCAGACTCAAGCAGTTACTAATTAGGGAAGGGAGGGCATGCAGAAACAAAAGAAAAGCAGTTAAATAAGAAAAGTAATGATAGCTTAAACAATAGTTGAATGATAAAACAGAGTCCAAGTTCTTCCCCAAGGGCTACACAGAACAATCTGACACATTATCTTTGAATTCTGTAGAATCTAAGACTCCCACCCAGGTGGAGGACGGTGACTACATGCTGACCACAACACTTAGACCCTAGGCTGGTTGGAACCAGACTGCTGATGATTAAGATTCCTGAACCACCACCCTGTTACCTCATCACCAGCCAATCAGAGGAAAGGCATGCACCCTGCAGCCCTCATCTCAAACGATGCCTTTAAAAATCCTTCCTTAAAAGTCATCAAGGAGTTCAGGTCTTTTTGAGCATGAACTATCCATTCTCCTTGCCTGGTGCTTTCAATAAAAGCTGTACTTGTCTTGGCCACAACCTCGTGTCAGTGGGTTGGCTTTGCAGCAAGGCGGGCAAGCAGACCCAAGTTTTGTTTGGTAACAGAGTGTGGTCCCGAGACTAGCAGCACCAGCATCCCATCAGCTTGACAGAAAAACAGAATTTCAGGCCCCACCCAAGACTGCTGAAGCAAAATTTATATTTTAACAAAATCGCAGAGGGTTCCAATGAACACTCCAGTCTGACAACCACTGATCTGAATGAACTCACGCAGATTCTTTCTTAAGTGGTCTTCTCTGGGGCTACACCGCCCTGTCCTGTTACCTTCTTGCATCAAATCTTTTTTCAATTATATCCAATTTGCCCTAGAAATTTTTATGTTCATTTTCAGCCTCCATAGCCAGGAAGATGGGCAGAGATAGTCAAATATATAAAGCAAATCAGGCATTTTCCTAGTTTTCATTATTGTTATTCTGTGAGATTATTCTTAATATTAAAATTCTCCAAATCCAATACCTAGGAGCTCAGAAAGGTAACAAAGACAAGATCTTAGAATTAACAAATGGGTCAACCAGGATTCAAACTCAGTTCTGGGCTCCACTAAGTCATACTTTCACCCTTTTCTTTCTCTATGGATTCGTCTCATTCCAAATGTCCAGTCTTTCTCGAAAAAAACAAGAATGTGATGCTGGAGAGAAAAACCTCCAGGGTACTCAGGGTCTCCAGTGATTTCTTGAGATTGAAGAAATAGAACCATAGGATGCCACTCTTTTTCAGGGTTTCGTAATATTTCACTGTGTATATATGAACCACATCTTCATCCATTCATCTGTTGATGGATATTTAGGCTGCTTCCATGTCCTGGCTATTTGTAAACACTGACAGATACACACTACTACATATTAAATAGTTAACTCCTAAAGACCTACTGTATAGCATAGGTAATTGTTCTCAACACTTTGTAATGACCAATACAAATGTGAAAAAAGAATAAGTACACATACACGTATGGGCTTCCCAGGTGGCAACAGTGGTAAAGAACCCACCTGCCAATGCAGGAGCCAAAAGAGACGCAGGTTCAATCCCTGGGTCAGGAAGATCTCCCGGAGGAGGGCATGGCAACCCACTCCAGTGTTCTTGCCTGGAGAATCCCATAGACAGAGGAGCCTGGTGAGCTACATTCCACAGGGTTACATACAGTCAGACATGACTGAAGCAACTTAGCACGCATGCACGCATACGTTCATGTGTAACTGATTCACTCTGCTGTACATCGGAAATGAAAACAACATTGTAAATCAACTATGCACAAATAAGAGTTATGAAAACTAGAAGTGGAACCACAAGTCACCAAGTTTGTTCAAGTCTTAACCAATGGACCTGCCATTTCCAACACAAGAGGGTGGCAATTAGAGGAAAGATGTCGCAGTGATTAAGGGCAGGCATCCTGGGACCAGACTGCTTTGCTTGAAGCTCCTGACCTTGGGCAAGTGGCTCATGGCTCATATCCTCCTCAAGTTGGGAATAATCCAAGCCATCTTTCCCATAGGTTTTTGTGAGGATTAAAGGAATCAATGTACACAAATATGCATTAATACGTGTCCTTTGTATGGTAAGCAGTAAGCACTTAGTATCAAGTGTGGTGGTGCCATGCGTGTATGTTTAGTTGTGTCGGACTCTGTGCAACCTTATGGACTATAGCCTGCCAGGTTCCTTGCCCTTGGAATTTTCCAGGCAAAAATACTGGATTGGGTTGCCATTTCCTACTCCAAGGGATCTTTCCGACCGAGGGATCAAATCTGTATCTCTGGCATCTCCTACACTGGCAGGCAGATTCTTTACCACTGGGCCACCTGGGAAGCCTGGTGTGAAGTGTATCTAATATTAAATGAAATTTATTCCAGTACAACCTGCCTCTGACTAAAATAAAAAGGGCCAGTCTTCCACTAAGTAAGGAGCTAGCCTTCCAAATCAAGAAAACATTCTTTTTCTTCTTGTTCATTGTTGCTCTTAAACTCACACATACTGATCGTTTTATCATTATTTTTTTTAACAATCAATAAACTCTGGTTTTATTTTTTCTTGGAATTTTTGTAGAAGATTTTTGTATTTCTTTAAACTTTTTATTTTGTATTAGGGTATAGCCAATTAACAATGCTGTGACAGTTTCAGTGAACAGCAAAGGGATTTAGCTACACATATACATGTATCCATTCTCCCCCAAACTCCCCAGCTATCTAGGCCGCCACATAATATTGAGCAGAGTTCCCTGTGCAATACAGTAGGTTCTTGTTGATTATCCATTTTAAATACAGTAGTGTGTACATGTCCATCCCAAACTTCCTTACTATCCCTTCCCCCTGGCAACTATAAGTTCATTCTCAAAGCCTGTGAGTCTCTTTCTGTTTTGTATGATTGCTTATCATCATTAATATGGACAACAAAATCCATCACCAATTTGTATCTTATACATCCTTTCATGATCACAAACAAGTCATGTGACCCTGGTAGCTAAGAGAGCAATTAACAAGTTGCCTGAAGCCTCTTAAGACATATACACGGGCCACAGACCTTAATGCCTGTCCAGACCTGCAGGCCAGAGCCTCAAGCTTCCTCCTCACAACTGACTCAGAACTCTCGACAATCCTAATGCTCTCATTTCAGAAGGGATCCAGATCTGACCACCCACCTCCTTCACTGTGATCTAAGTCACCATCCTCTTCATTTTTCCCCTGCAGAAGTAGCAATCTCATCACCTCAGCCTGCTCCAGCGACCCCCTGCTGTCCCCACATGTCCCCAGCACACGGCAGGGTCCCTGTTAGGGGCCTGAGTCTCCCACCACCCCACTGTGAGGTTTCTCCCCATCCGCGCAGATCCATGCTCAAGCCACTTTGGTGAGACCCCCACGACCTATCCTAAACTGCAGTCACACTAATTACCCTCCAGTCACAGCACGATCCAGCCTCACCATCTCAATAGCTCCCTTCGGTGTGTGCCTATCACCTTCTGTCCTCACTAGAATGAAGAGCACACGAGGTCAGAGTGTGAGGGACATGGGTCCTCAGACTCTTTAGTGAAAAATAGCTGAAAGTGAAAGTCACTCAGTTGCACTGTAGCCCACCAGGTTTCTCTGTTCACAGGATTCTCCAGGTAAGAATACCAGAGTGAGATGCCATTTATTTCTCCAAGGATCTGCCCAATCCGGGGATCAAACCCAGGTTCTCCTGCACTGCAGGTGGATTCTTTACCATCTGAACCCCCAAAGCTTTTTAAGATCAGAAATTGATCAGAGGCCAGACAAGGAATTCAGGAGAGGCTTTAATGGGGCCCCTGCTATAGCAGGAGGGGAGTGAGAACCAGTAACAGGTTCCAGTGCTTACTCCCTGAAAGCGGAGGGCAGTCTGGTCCCTTAAACAGGGTAAGGAAGGGGGCAGATGGGTGGGTAAGGGCCAGATGGGTGACTTGGGTGGTCTGCCCACCCTCTGGGTAGTGCTGCCTGCAGGGATCAGGTGCAGGACTTGTCTTTGCTTGGGCTTTTTGGTCTTTTTGTATCTTGTTTTCCATAATTTGACCCAACTATGCATGCACACACTTATTTTTCATCCCTTATAGTTTGTTTGTATCCGTTGCTGGAGATGTTTCTCTAGGTGCAAGCACTGGAGCAGAGGTCTCAGGTTCCAGCCTGCCTCAAGAGGTTGCAGATAAGCTGTTGATCGCTTTACCACCTGGGTCTAGCATCTTGCTGTCTATGTACTAAATCCTCAGGAAACATTTGTTGAAAGACTAAATGAATGGGGGGCAGGGGTGTCGTCCTATTCCCATCCCATTAACCCCCAAGACTCGTGAAGAGTCTAGAGATCTAATATTTCAAGATAGGAATATATGGGTAAAGGGACTTACCTGGTGGTCCAGTGGTTAAGAATCCACCACGCAGGGGATGTGGGTTCCATACCCGGTCAGGGAAATAAGGTCCCGCATGCTGTAGAGCAATTAAGCCCAAGCACCTCAACTACTGAGCCTACACACTCTGGAGCCCATGCACCATAACTAGACAGAAGCCCACCTGTTGCAACTGAGACCTGATGCAAACAAAAATAAATGCATAAATATTTTTAATTAAAAATAAGATATATATAATCTTGGTAGCAAAAACTTAAGACAGCAATATGCTTTTTTCCTGTTCAAAAACTTATATCAAAACCCAAAAATTTAAAAGGGGAAAAGGGAGAAAAAAATACTAAACTAAACTCCAATTTATAGAAGCTAAAAAGCTACTATTTCATTTCCCAACGCAAAGCCTGATGGATGTATGAGTCTGTGAATTAAGGAACTCAGTTATAAAGGCCACGCTCTCTGAATGCGATGGTAGATAGAGTGACCTTGCAGTAATGAAACTGCAGGACTGACTGACAGAGCAGTGACTCATGTGGCCACGATGCTAGCAAACAACTCATAACCTTGCAAAAAGCACCTTGGGAATTTTAATGAGCATCAAGACTCAGCAGTTTAATTTCCACTCTAATCTGTATAGTATTGAGTTCTATACCCCTCTCTCTACCCTGATATCTACTCATGGGTTCAATATGACTCATGCATCACCTGGACCACATCAGGACTCCACTCTTTGCTCCAACACACTAACTCACCTTCTCCAAACCAGCTGCTAAGAATGAAGGAACCAGAACTCATATTCTGTCCTCTTCCTGTGTTTGGTTTGGTCATATTTATCATTCCAACAATGGGAAGCTTTAGCCTTGATATTTTCTCTTGTAAACTACAGAGTATGTATTATTTATTTTAAAAAATGGATAAAAGTAGATTATGTCCTACCTATTAAACAACCTACAGAATATCAACAAAGGAGAATTGTGAGCTTGCAGAAAGTACTATTTACGGATATCATTCACATAGACGGAAGAGATATAGAAAAAATAATTTTAAAACTCAAGAAATGTAAGGTGAAATTCTGAAACATCTTATCTACCATCTAGAATATGAATATAAACCCAGACTGAGACAGAAATAGCAGCTCTGATTTCACAGGATACAGTAACAAACTAACCAGACACAAAATGTGTAAATCAGAAAAAGAGACGAACCCACCTAAAAGCATATTAGAAAAGATTCCACCCCAGATGACTTCATTTATTTATTAATGAAAATTGTAAAGGAATACGTCAGAGCAAGGTTTTGACCTGTTTTGAAAAATGGCCTTGGTATCATGTCTCCATTTAATGAGCATGCTATTTTTAAAACCCCTTTTTTGAAGCAACAATGAGTTTAGATTTGCCAAAATTGCTGGAAGGCAGAACCCTGTCTTCTCTCAGAAGGTCACCCGCTCGTCATGAGGACAATGTGAACCGAAGGGCAGGTCAGGATGCTGCCCACGGGCCGGGGTGAGGGCCAGCCTTGCTTTCTGCTCCTGTTGCCAAAGCCTCCATGACTCAGGCCATGACCTCACCTCCCAGACCAGAGGAGGGGCCCCTGACGGCATCTTCCCCACTCCCGGGGCCTGCTCCCAGAGGTTTAAAGACTCTGACCATCCTGAAAAGGTCCACAACCAAAGCATTAAAAAGACATCATCAGGTCTAGTTCAGAATCCTGAACTAATCTTGAGAGTACTTGGGTGGAGAAGGCAGACAGCCAGAGCTCTCTTGGTTTCAAGTCTGGGAGCAGGGTTGTCACCAGGGCTCAGACAGCCCAGCCCCAGGGCAGGGTGAGTCACCCTACAAGTCTGCAACCACAGGAGGAAAGGAGGGCCCCAGGGTGAACAGAGGCACCGCCCTCGGATCTCCTAAGACTCTCACCACGGGGAAGTAAACAGGATGAAGCCCAAAGGCAGGGAAAACAAGGGTAGCGCCCAGGACCCTGCCTGGCAACCCCCAACTCAGGCTCTGAGGACACACAGCTGCAGCCCCCACCCTCCACCAGGAGCCGCGACGCTCCACTGTGTGCAAACAGTCTCTGCTTCCCCATGCAAAACCCCAAGTCTGCTTCTCTACTCAAAACTCCCTTTTCATTTAGGATTCTCCCCTGAGCTGGCAAGTCTCAGAGCTCAGTGGATTTGGAGGGGCTCCAGCCTGGGTAGACAGAATTTTCCATCTGCCTCCTGGAACCATAAGAATCTAACATCAGAATGAAGGCAAGGCCATAAAGTATGGAAAAGTGAGGGTCAAGAAACCAGTCACTTGTGTAGTTTCCTTGTTATTTTGGGTTTTTGTTTCTTTGGGTTCTGTTACCAACGTCATTGCTCATGTGACAGATGAACTGCTGAGCTGGGATCTCCCAAAATAAGCACCTTAGTCAAGGTGCAATTTCACCCACGGGCACTGAAAAACCAAGTCATCACTATGAGTCTGTTTTTTCTCATCTCCTTAACTCAATCTTCAGTGTTGTAAATACAAACTGTAGCATTTCTTCCAAAATAGTATTCCTTGGAGCAGAGATTTCATTGTGCTTTAGACCTGGAGTTGGAAATAATTTTTAGCATGGAATTTCTAAAAAAGTAGTCACAGAACGAGTATCCTATGACATCACTTATATGTGGCATCCACTGCTGCTGCTCAGTCGCTTCAGTCGTGTCCAACTCTGTGCGACCCCATAGATGGCAGCCCACCAGGCTCCCCCATCCCTGGGATTCTCCAGGCAAGAACACTGGAGTGGGTTGCCATTTCCTTCTCTGATGCATGAAAGTGGAAAGTGAAAGTGAAGTCACTCAGTAGTGGCTGACTCTTCGTGACCCCATGGACTGCAGTCTACCAGGCTGCTCAGTCCATGGGATTTTCCAGGCAAGAATACTGGAGTGGGTCGCCACTGTGGCATCTAAAACATGACACAAATGAACTTATCTATGAAATAGAAACAGATTCACAGACATAGAAAACAGACTTGTGGTTGCTGGTGGGTGGCGAGAGGGTGTGGATTAGGAGTTTGGGATTGGCAGGTACAATCTATTACATGTAGGATGGATAAACAAGGTCCTACTAGTATAGCACAGAGAACTATTCAATACCCTGTGACCAAACATAATGGAAAAATATGAAAAAGAATATGTGTGCATGCTAAGTCACTTCAGTCGTGTCCAACTCTTTGTGACCCTATGGACTGTAGCATGCCAGGCTCCTCTGTCCATGGGATTCTACAGGCAAGAATACTGGAGTGGATTGCCATGCCCTCCTCCAGGAATCAAACCCACATCTCTTAAGTTTCCTGCGCTGGCACGTGGTTCTTTACCACTAGTGCCACCTGGGAAGCCCCTGAGAAAGAATACATATGTATAAGTGAATCACTTTGCTGGACAGTAGAAATTGACAAGACATTGAAAATCAACTAGACTACAACAAAATATTCTTTTTCTCTAAAAGGAAAAAAAGAAAACTGAAGTGTGAGAACGTGTAGCCTTGGGGAAGGGCAGTGCTGGGGAAGTTGCCTGACTCTAGCAGCACTCAGTCCAGGATCTGGTCCACCTGAAGGACCTGCTGTACTCCTAAGACTGATAGTGGTGATTTAGTCTCTAGGTCATGCCCTGCCCTTGAGACCCCAAGGGCTTTACCCTCAGGCTCCTCTGTCCATGGAATTCTCCAGGCAATAATACTAGAGTGGGCTGCCATTTCCTTCTCTAAGTGATCTTCCTGACCCAGGAATCAAACCCAGGTCTCCTGCACTGCCGGCAGATTCTTTACCGACTGAGCACCAGGGAAGCTCATGCTGAAGGGTGAGTCCCATGCGTTTCTCCATCTAGTAGCTTGGGTGGATAGGACGACCAGGACTCTGTGGTCCATAAGGACCTGGGAATCTCACATGCCATGAAACGCAGCTGAAGGAGGGCAGCTCTCCTTTTTTCACAGTGGTTTACATCACATACTTGTCTGTAAACACAGCTCATGTGTGCAACCTAGCACCACTTTCCAGGTGCTTCTAAGTGTGTAAAATCCCCCACTAAAATGTCTTGATCTTTAAAGGTTAAGAAGCAGGGTATACAGACTACACACAGCTCGAGTGAAAACAAAAGGAGAAATCCCCAAATGAAGCCAAATGCTGGCAGCTCTCTTCTCTCTTCCCAGACAAAACTCTTAGGTCTTGTGAAAACAACATTTCTTGTCAAGTGCCAAAAACAACACAGATCATTGTGGTGATGGCGCGCCCTTGCCGAGGGCTGTGGCCACGTCCAGCCTCCGGGATAAATCTAAGTACCAATTTCAGTTCTTAACCCTGAAAGGCCACCTTTAGAGATGGCATCTCCTCCTAGCTTCTAAAACAAGGCTTGCATTTTAGGTGCTTTCCTTTAGAAAAGGAGAAAGTGCCATTGTTTGAATTTGCCTCCCCTGAATTTGTTTGAAAATTAGGTTTTCAAAATTAATATAGCTTGGTTTCTACTGTAATTGTAATATAAGCATATTATATATATGCATAAATAAGCATATTATAGGAAATTTTCAAAATTTTAAGTATATTGTAGGAAGGAAAATATCAGCTTTGCTGGAGCCCTTGTAGATAAAATACTGAGAACATGTGAGTATGTTCCACTCTTCTGCATCTGTGGATAAATGTACGTGGGCATATGTAAAACTTTTTAAATCTGACTTTCACCCTGCCTTTTCTGTTAACATGGTTGTGCAAGCATTTTCCCAGGAGTGATGGCATTTTGATCACACCCCGTTTCCTCTGAGCAGTGACAACTCTAGATAGTTCAGAGCTCTTCTTCTGGGAGGTTTCCTGCTCTGCTTGCTGGCTATCCTGCACCAGGGTTAAGTCCACCCATGGTGTGTGCAGCTGAAACAAGAGAAAGGTGAGAGGCCAGTACGGAAGCCCAGATGCCCACCTCTGAACACGCCCAGCTCCTGGGAGATCTCCTCAAGAAGCTAGAAAGATGCCCTAAATCAGATACCCAACAGGACCTGCTGCATGTACAACACAGGAGCTCTACTCAACATTCTGTGATAACCTGTATGAGAAACGAATCTGAAAGAGAATGGATATATGTGTATGTATAACTGAATCACTTTGCTGTTCACTTGGAAACTAACACTGTAAATCAACTATACTCCAATAAAATTTAACAAAATAAGTAAATAAATAAAAACCTTTCCAAAACTCTCTTCCCAAAAAAAGAAACTAAAAAGAACTTTTTGTTAAGAACCAAAAGTTCTCTGGTTTCCTAATATTATGAAGCCTTCGAAAATATTCACAATTATTCCTTTAAATATTCAAGACATTGGGATGTGTGTGCAATATTAAAATGAGGCATTTAATTTGAATGGTGGAGAGATGTTGAAAAGCACTCATTACCTTCTGCCTAAGGCTATGATATCCTTAATTAACATGTAAACTAAAAGGAAATGTTTCTAATACTCACTGGTTTTTTCCTGCTGAATGTTAATACCATTTGAGTTGGTGTTTAAGGAGTCATCACACACACACTCACACAGACACTCACACACTCATGCTTACACAAATACACATGCTTACACACATACAAGTACACACTCACACTTATACAGACAAATACACACACACAGAGACATACACACACACATTATCTGCACTGCAATGTTTCTTTATAACAAACCAGCCTCAGGAAATTATTAATGAGGGGTTAGGAGGTTACACAGCAGCTAAGCCCAGAAGAATGTCTGAGCAAAGAGAAAACTACCTACTTAGAAGAGAACAGGTCATGCTCCGGCGGATGGCCAGTTGGAAAGGAATTCCTTCCCAGTCAGAAAGTTTCTACACTGCGCAAAGCCAACACGCAATGAGTCAGAACGCTTGACATTTCCTTGCTGCATGTTACTAGAATGACCTCTGATTTTCTACGGAAATCAAAGCTAGCATGGATGAGGCTGTAGCATCACTTCTCCTTCACTCAGCCTCCTGTCTCCCTGTTGGAGGAAATATTTGAGATTGTGTGGATCCAGTCCTGGCAGAAGAACTAGATGCTATATCATTTGTAACTTTCAGCTTTTACAAGAAAAAAAAGTGTACCAGAAAAGAACAGTAGCTTCACACAGAGGTACCCAGGCACCAGCATCAATGTCAGCAGCCCTACTTACGACCCATTTTCAAGGCTACATATTAAGTTAAATGGTGTAGCCAATGGTTAGGAGTCCAGAATATGGAGGCCCTCAAATACACCACTTTGACACAAGGACTATTACTATTTTGAGCAGAAGGCAATTAAGAATCAACAGGTACAGGGAAAATTCTCTGCTCTTCCCTCAACTGTCTAAAAGCAGAATGCAACTTCCCCCTTGGGAAGGTGGCATAAATTTTGCCTCCCCAATCCCAGTACGCAGACAAGAAAAACTACTCTTATCCCTAGAGATACAGGGCTGCACAGAGATGAGTATGTATAAGCAGACCTCACTAAAGTGAAAATCCTTATCTTCCATTAATCTCCCCAATATATTTCCTAGTCACTTTCACACAATTTATAGTCCTTTGTTAAAATGGTATATAAGCCCTGAATCTAACTGCTTCTTTTTTTTTTCTGTAAAGATTCTATGAAATTAAATTGAAAATATTAACTAAATTTGTATGCTTTTATCCTCTTCATGTGTCTTCTGTCAGTTAAATTTACATATAGCAAGAACAAAACCTACAAGTATAGAGAAAAACACTCCCCCAACTTCTACAGTACTGAGTTAGAAAAAGCTTACTAACACTCACAAATGCACAGATCTCCAAAATGTTTATAATTGTTGAGGTGCTGAATGAGTATAAACTTGTGAAATGCAAAAGTTTATAAATTGGTAAATTAAAAAAAAATTAGTCCAAACATCAAAATTGCCAATTAATATATCTTTGTAACAAAAACAACAGTTCACATTTTTGTAGGTTTTAAAATTCACTTTTTTGTTCTCTCAGTTTCTAAGCACACACCACAATCAATTTAGGCAACCATTTCAAAGAGAATGCATGATACACATATTTCTGTTTTTCTATATGTTCGCTTGAAAATATGTCAACATCATACTACCTTTAAAATTCTGAAACCATCATTAACTGTGCAAGCTTTGCTTAGTTGGGCTGTGATTAGATTCTCAATGTTTTGGTTTCTTGCTGAATGATGTGTTGAAAGGGCAGAAGTTAACCTTGACTCCTGAGTGTTTTCATGTTCAAGGTCATTATACTAATCTATCAAATACAATTCAAATGGCAAATGACAATGAAAAGACGACAACCGCTACCTCAGTTCCAGAGTCAGCCTTAGCTTTGAGATATTCATCTAGCCAGAGAAAGGTCTTAGCCCAAATCTGAGCCTGGAGATCCACACTCCACCTGGCTGGAAAGACAAAGGTTCTTGTTCTCTACTATAGACTCATTGCACAAAGGGCTGATGTTAGTCATTCCTAAACCCACAATGTACTCAGGCCCCCAAAGTGTTCCACATTCAAAACTTCTGGGCCATTTCAAGAATAAATTTTAGCGGCAAAGAAACTGACAGTGAAACATCTAAATTGGTATAAAAGAAACCAAATCCTTCCTCTAGGAATATGCTTCTGCTTCAGACTTCCTTCCCTCCAAATACTAAAAATGGCAACTGTTGGTCACATTATCTTATTTGTGGCATAACCTCTTTCATATGTACCATAAACTGAAACATGTCCTGTTTATAACCTAAGCAATATATTTAGGCAAAAGGATGACTCTGTAGGACTTTTAAATATTGGATATTTCCAGTAAGTACAACTTTCTTCTAGAGCTTTACTAAATATCGTATTTTACCAACATCCTCTTTCCACTTAAATAAATAAGGCATTTTCTACAAAATTTAAAAGAAGCCATGAAACAGTTAGAAGCAAAGAATTTTAAGTCATAAAATAATGATGGTGTTAGTCTAAATTATAGGTTAGTTACTACACAGAGACATATGACGATACAACCAAGTTTTTTAGGAAATGTAGTATTTATTTATAGTCAGTTATCATACTTATTACCATGAAGAAAATTAAAAAAGAAATCTTCAATTCTTTAATTTTTCAAATTTCTAAATCTACATTTTAAATACACACACACAAAAATGTCCTTTTATTAGCCACTAAAATCACAGATAGCACTGGAACTTAATCCATTAACGTTTTAAGATATGAACCATTCTTTAACCTGGTATCTCTTCTAGTACAAAGACCCAAGTTGCATACAAAATGGGAAATCAATGTTGGCAGCTAGACAAGAATGTAAATAGCACAGGCCAAGTCTCCCCAAAGCCCACAACACTGCCTGATAAATGAGACACCTAACACAAAACATTCAATAAATTGATCTACTAAAGGACTGCAAAAGCCAGTGATATTCCCCACCCTTCCAAGACACAACCAAGGAAATTTCCTTGGTATTTTCTATTAATCTGCACAAGACTTAAACACCCAGAATAATCTGTGTAGGTTTACATCAGTACCAAAATAACATTTTAAAAGATCAGTGAAAAATCTGTGATCATTTTTAAATTCTTGGGCATAAAAACAATTCATCTAAAAAATGGTAAAGGAAAGTTTATTTTCTGTTTTGTCTATTTTTAAGACAATTATTCACAATGAAAACACAATGAATTTTGTCTTTTTAAGGAAACATCAAGGAAATCTTAAAGATCAATGTTTGGACTGCCAAAAATCAAAAAAAGAACATAAGCACAATGTTTAAATTACTGAACTCAAAAAAATAAAATAACTTCCAAAATATCTTGGATTCTATTCCATTGCAAAGGAAGGATTTACATAGTCAAGCTTCATTTGTTCCGAGGGGAGGGGAGTTACTCTGTAAAAGCTTCTTTTATCCCACAAATGAGAGAGCCTCCCCTTTGCAGAAACGATGGCCACTGTAGTCACCAACTGTTGTGAAAACCTTCTCTTGACATTACTCATAGAACCCCAAGAGTCAGAGAGCCAATCTATGAAGACGTCTCATAATCTGGTTCCTGTCCATATTTCTTTTCCAGTATCAGCTAACCCTAGCATCAGGAGAAATCCGGGAGGAACCTAGGACTTTCAAAAGGATCATTAAGGATGCATTCACACTCAGATGTCATATCCACTGGGCAAGGTGATATTCTGTTTTCTACAAAACCCCTTTCCAATCATACCACTGCAGTTTTGTATGATCTCTGTCACTTGCAAAGCTGGACAAGTGCCTAACAGTGGGATTATAACTTGAATTACTAGATATCTTGGTCTTGTAAAAGTATAAAGGTAAGATGGACTCCCAACAAGTTCCTGACATTTTACTTTTCTTAAAAACGTATCCTTACAAAGGGGAGTACTTTCAAATGTGCCATAAAAAGACAGAAAAAATGTCTTCTTACCAAAAATATGCTTAAAAGTTGTTTTCTTCCCTCCAAACTGGTGTAATCCAGGTTCTCTCCTAGCAGAAATAAGACTCTAGATGGGAAAGATGAGGACTTACCCATCTAATTTAAAAAGCCATTCACAGGTACCAACAGGTCTACTGTATAGCACAGGGAACTCTGCTCAATATTCTGGAATAAACTAAACAGGAAATGGGGCTTCCTTGGCGACTCAGTGGTAAAGAATCTGTCTGCAATGCAGGAGACACAAGAGATGCGGGTCCAATCCCTGGGTCAGGAAGATCCCCTGGAGGAGGGCCTGGCAACCCACTCCAGTATTCGTGCCTTGAAAATCCCATGGACAGATGAGCCTGGTGGGCTACAGTCCATGGGGGTCACAAAGAGTCCGACACAACTGAAGCGAACGAGCACAAACAAGTAGGCAAAGAATCTGAAAAAGAATAGAAGCTTGTATATGTTTAACGCAATCACTTTGCAGCACACCTGAAAATAATCCAACATTGTTAACCTCCTATGTTTTGTTCAGACACTCGGTTGTGTCGGACTCTTCACGACCACATGGACTATAGCCCACCAGGTTCCTCTGTCCATGGGGATTTCCAGACAAGAATCTTAGAGTGGGTTGCCATTTCCTTCTCCAGGGAATCTTCCCAACCCAGGGATCAAACCCACATTTCCTGCGTTGCAGGCGAATTCTTTACTACTGAGCCACTGGGTAAGCCCCCATTATTGCCTATACTCCAATACAAAATAACAATTAGAAACAAAGAAAAGAAAAAAATTCAATTTGAAAAAAGAAAAAAAAATTCTATGCAATAGCAGGGGATGTCTCTCTAGTTAGACAAGTTTTCTTTTATATCCGTCAAACCTTTCAAGCTTTTTCTACATATCTCTTGTTAAATTTATTTCTAATTATTATATATCTCTATTGCAATTATAAATGAGATATTCATTCTATTTTATCTTTTTCCTCACTATAGAGATAGCTTTAAAAACATTCTATAAAACCACACGCCCACTTAAAAAAAATTTAACAATAAAGTAAAAATCATTTGCATTCTTTTTAAAAAATGAGAAGCCATCTATGTCCATGACGAGTAAGCAATACACTTGGGTGCCCCCAGCCTGGGAGTGAGAAGACCAAGGTATAACTGCTGCTGCTGCTGCTGCTGCTGCTGCTGCTGCTGCTAAGTCGCTTCAGTCGTGTCTGACTCTGTGCGACCCCATAGACGGCAGCCCACCAGGCTCCCCCGTCCCTGGGATTCTCCAGGCAAGAACACTAGAGTGGGTTGCCATTTCCTTCTCCAATGCATGAAAGTGAAAAGTGAAAGTGAAGTCACTCAGTCGTGTCTGACTCTTCGCGACCCCATGGACTGCAGTCTACCAGGCTCCTCCGTCCATGGGATTTTCCAGGCAAGAGTACTGGAGTGGGTTGCCATTGCCTTCTCCGAAGGCATAACTATAAATACCTTAATACATCATGTGTGAGACACAAAGCCAGTTTTCACCTCTGCTCAATTCAAACCCTTCAGAAGCAACAGAAGTGAAGATAGTTCACTCTCTCTCACAAAGCAAAACCGCAAGGATGTAAAGAGAAAGAGTTTGATCCTTAAGAGTCCTGAGCATCTGTACTGCCTTAGACTTATGCAGAAAGCTGGACACAAACTTGTCCAGTCTGGGGGCTGCCATTCTGTAAACAGCAGAGGGTATGGTTTTAATTTGGCTGTGACACCATAAACGCTGGCACACTGAGCATGTGCTCCCTGCCATGAATTCTGAACTCTCCCCTCCAGGGCTTGCTTCTGTTCTGTCCACACGCCAGAATGAAAGATGACTTGCCCATAGTCTCATATGATCAAGGCTGAGAAATTCCACTGTATTCCAAAAAAAAAAAAAAAATACATTCTTTGAATGACTTTCTAAAATAAAGACTTTTTCAAGAGTTTTGCCTTTGAGGGGATCAATCACACTTGTCAATCTCAAAGGCTAAAAAACAGAAAAACAGACTAAAAATAAGAAAGTACACATTTAATGTTAACTAGAAAAAATAAACAGATGGGTGGAAATAACTGAAAATGAAAATAAGTAAAACTCTTGAAAATGGATTTTTGAGAGTCATGCTCTTCTTAGAATAAACCATTGCAAGAAACATTATTACAAAGTTCTCTGTCTAAAAATAAGTTTCCTGGAAATGATACATTTCTTTTTTCTTGTGGAGGAAATCACATTCTAAGCAGTCATCATTATAATTTTGCCAATGAGGTTCTTTGCACATTCATTTTGCTCAGTCTAAGCAGAAAGATTAAAAGGCCCTACAGTGCACCCCCTTTAGTTCCTCAAAATGAAGCCGGACATTAGCTGTATCCTTGGTTGTGAAATAAGGCAGCTGACTTCTTAGAGCTCCTCAGCCATGAGCCAGGAGGCCAGAGGTCTACACGGACAGAACAAGCTGCCTTGGGTCAAGGGGGCTGTTTGCCTTTCATTTCAAAGATCTGCCATCTAATGGCTTCTAAATTCAAGACTTCTACGTCTTAACTCTCTGACACTTGACAATCATGGGAGATGAGGCATATGCATGGTCAGAATCTGAAGTAGGAAAAGGTGGCCTCTGCAATATTCCTGGGAGTTTGAAGAAGGTTGACGTGCCAGCCTTTGACTATCTGGTGGCTCAGACAGTAAAGAATCCGCCTGCAATGCGGGAGACCTAGGTTCAGTCCCTGGGTTGGAAAGATTCCCTGGACAAGGAAATGGCCACCCACTCCAGTATTCTTGCCTGAAGAACTCCATAGACTGAGGAGCCTAGTGGGCTACAGTCCATAGGGTCGCAGAGTTGGACACAACTGAGCAAATAACACACACACACACATGCACAGACTTGCCAACCTTGAATCCGTGTGAGCTGTGAGCACACAGAGTAATAGAGAGGTGGTGTGTTCCTGCCTCTTTCCCGGGGACACTAACTGGCCAGTTTACTCCTCATCTGGCACCCAAACTGTCACCAGTGCTTTCAAATTGGTGTCTGGCTTCTGCCTCCAGCTTCTCTTTATGATCATTCTGACATATCTTTTTTGAAAGCAACAAACCAAAACAAACCTGACCATCCGACGGATAGTGACTGATCTGTTATAGGTGTAAAAAATATGAAAGTGGAAGGACGTCTCTGGCAGTCCAGTGGTTAGACTCTGAGCTTCCCATGTAGGGGCAGGGGTTCAATCCCTAGTTCAGGAACTAAGATCCCCCATGGCATGACCAAAACAAAAAGAATATGAAAAATTGAAGGGAAGACAGGCCTTTACGATTAGGGACTACTGCAGAAGGCCTTTGGGCTTCCCCCTACACCATCCCATAGACCCAAACCTATTCCTTATGTCAAACAGAGCTTTTCATATTCAATGAATAACTTTTTCAATCTTTTATTTCCCATCAAATAAAGCTGACTTTTTAAGAGACTTTGGTCTCTCCGAAGTCTAGGCCTTCTGCTTCGAACCTTCCCCCTTTTCTAGTGAATTCTCTTCATCCTTCAAGACCCAACTGGGAAGCCTCAGGAGAAGTCTTTCACGACAGGGAAATGGAATAGCTGTTCTTCCTTCAGGTTTCTGCATACCCCTCTGGGGTGTCGCAAGTCACGTGACTGTCAACATCACAGACCCCAAGCACCTCTACGGGTTTATCCTCTTCAGGATGGGCCATGTTGCCCAGAACCAAAGCACTCCATGTTGATCAGATGGACCTGACTGCTTGGTTAACAGAGTTGCAAGAACAGAGGCATGGAGTCATCTCAGTGGGGAGCAGAGATGGGCTTGGTGGAACCTGTTTATTGGAAAGATTAAAAGTTGGTGAGGTCACAGCAGACCTTGGGACACGGGGAGACCCTTGTGACTCAAATTCTGGTCCTCAGCCCAACAGCACCAGCATCACCCAGTTCAGTTCAGTTGCTCAGTCATGTCCAACTCTTTGCAACCCCATGGAATGCAGCATGCCAGGCTTCCTTGTCCATCACCAACATCACCAGCCAACACCCAGGAGCTGCTAAAATGCCCTCTCTGCCCCCACAACTCACAAAATCAGAACGCATTTTACTGAGATCCCCAAGTGATTTATAAGAACATCAAAGTGAGAGAAGCAGGGATCCAAGCCAGAGAGGAGTAACAATCAGAACTCTACTGCAGGAAGACTGTCTGATATCAACTTCTTAGGTGTGACAGTTTGGGAGTGGGAGTGTGGGAAAAGCCTGGATCAAGAAGGAAGAGAAAGGATGTTTTTGTCACTAATTAGGTAGCCAGCACCTGACCTAGGGTGACTACAGTGAGAATGCAGAAATTAGAGATATAATTACTTTATCTAAAAATAGACATGTTAATATTCATTCACTAGCTTAACAATAATTCTGAGCTTGTTTAATCTGCTGTATTGTAAATAATAATTCTGAGCTTGATTAATCGACCATATTATACACTTTGCATGTTTGTAAAGGAATGATATTAAACAGAACAAATGCTATTAGTGTTAGACTGCATTCTCAGACTTGGAGTTCTAAGAGCAAGTGCAACTAGGAGGAATCAGAAATCCTGAAACCAGGAGAGTAACTGGGTGTGCTAATGGGACTCAGGCACCAGTGGACCAGGATGCCAAAGCAACAGCGAGCCACATGCCACCATCTGCAGAGTTTCACCGGGATGGGCCAGAAGCCTCCCCTGAATGTGGAGTCCCTCTGCACCCCCACCCTCTTCCTTCTCCACACAGGAAGCAGGCCTGGGTAGAGAGCCAAGAGATCCAAAGCTGTCCCACTGAGAGTTTTCATTATTCCAAAGGACTGGGAAATCTCATCGGTAAATTGTATGGGTGTTGACATTTGAAGTTACTCTAGAACGGTATACCTTTTAGGAGTGAGCTGAAAAACACACAACCTTACAGAAATATCCATCCTGGGACAGAAGGAGAATTCTCCTGCTAAATAACAGTCATAAGTAACAACAATAACATCATATTTTGATCAAGACCCAAGGGTCACGATCATTCAACAAACCCATTCCAAAAGCTTCTTTCCAATGATCACGGGCCGTAAAGAAGGATGCCGCAGGACGGTAGCACAGACAATCCTTGCCCTGCAGACGTACAGAGAAAACAGCTCTCTTTGGAGGGCATGGGAATCACGAGGTATATTCTCAAGCAAAGAACCACCATAACTTGAAACTACCCCCAACAGACTTTTATGTGGCTTCAATAGCTGTTAAAAAACAAAACAGAACAAAACTGTGTAGTGCTTACAACAGATGCTAAAGCTGCCGTGCAGAGACGCCCGGAAGGCTGGGCCTGGTGTTCCCCTACCTTTTATGACTTGACGGCACATTTTTAAGGGCGTCAGCACCAGGAAAATCAAGTAAAAGTCATCAAAGAGGTCAGTGACCTAGAGATCATCATACTAAATAACGCAAGTTAGACAGAGAGGACAAATATCTTATGGCTTATATGCAGAATCTTTTAAAAGTGACACAAATGAACTTATTTATAAAATAGAAACAGACTCACAGACTTAAGAGAAGGAACGTATGGTTACCAACGGGTAAAGGTTGGTAAAGGTTGGTAACTGGGACATGTATATGTCAGTCCCAGTCTCCTAATTTTTATACTACCGCAAGGAGATCCAACAAGTCCATTCTGAAGAAGATCAGCCCTGGGATTTCTTTGGAAGGAATGATGCTAAAGCTGAAACTCCAGTACTTTGGCCACCTCATGCGAAGAGCTGACTCATTGGAAAAGACTCTGATGCTGGGAGGGATTTGGGGCAGGAGGAGAAGGGGACGACAGAGGATGAGATGGCTGGATGGCATCACCGACTCGATGGACATGAGTTTGAGTGAACTCCAGGAGATGGTGATGGACAGGGAGGCCTGGCGTGCTGCGATTCATGGGGTCACAAAGAGTTGGACATGACTGAGCGACTGAACTGAACTGAACTGATAGGTAGCCACGGAAAAGGCAATGGCAACCCACTCCAGTACTCTTGCCTGGAAAATCCCATGGATGGAGGAGCCTGGTAGGCTGCATTCCATGGGGTCGCAAAGAGTCAGATACGACTAAGCGACTTCACTTTCAGACACGACTGAGCGAATTCACTTTCACTTTTCACTTTCATGCATTGGAGAAGGGCATGGCAACCCACTCCAGTGTTCTTGCCTGGAGAATCCCAGGGACGGCAGAGCCTGGTGGGCTGCTGTCTATGGGGTCGCACAGAGTCGGACACAACTGAAGCAACACAGCAGCAGCAGCAGCAGCAGCAGCGTAGGTAGCCAACAAGGACCTACTGCATAGCACAGGGAATTCCGCTCAATATTATGTAATAAACTATAGGAGTAAAGAATCTGGAAAAGAATGGACACACACATATGTATAACAGAGTAGCTGTGCTGTATAGCTGGAACACAGGAGTGCGCATCAACCACACTCCAATATAAAATAAAAACTAAATTTAAAGGGTGAATTTGAATTTCCATGCTTCTTTTTTTAAATCTCTGTAGCTTTGTATAGGTTAAAGTCCTTGCTAACACTGGTTTCCGTTGTGTCTTTTTCACATATATTTTCCATGTCCCTCTTTTCCACATAAGTATTTTCACTGATGCTGCCCTAGTCACTGCCTTCACGTATCTTTCCTCCAGTTCCATCTTCAGGTCCTGTCATCTCCTTATCCCTCTAGATAGACAGGCCAGGCAGAAACACCTACTTTCCTTACTTTTTCTCTCCTGTTACCTAGGACGCATTTAGCTGGACCAAAATCCCACTGCAGGTCTCTCTCCAACCCATCAAACAAGCAAACAAAACAAACTTTGTTTCCCTTTCCCCTCAGAAACCATTTCAGTATTGCTTTCCCTTGATCCCTAAAGCTCTCCCCAAACCCTCACAGACTATATCTGTCTGCACTGGACTCCATAAACATTCTGCCTTCTACTTCTGCACTGCTCATCACATTGAAGGGTTTTTGCTTTTGTTCTGTCTTTTTATCCGTCTACATCAAAACCTCATGTCTATTCATCAGTCCTCATTTTCTTGAAACTCTACTGTATTTTTTACTATTGGCCAAGCTCCTTGATTCTCCCTTGATTTCTCCCTTCCTGGGCACTCGCCTCTTCCTGCCTTAAAGTGCCTCCTTCCTGCCTCCCTCCCACCCTTCCTTCCTTCTTGATCTCCTTCCCTTCCTACCAGCCCTCATGTTTCTCTATTTGTTTCCCCCTCTCCTCCCCTCTTTGTTTTCTTCCCTCTCCCCGAATGACTCTCCCTGCTGCTTCTGGACTGCAAACGTGGGGTTTCCTTGTCCTTCCGCTTTACCCCTCCCTTCCCGCAGCCCACATCCTGTCTCTTAATGGCCACACTCCACAAGGAACCAAAGGTAGGTCTTCACCTGGCTTCATGGGCAGCTCCACTAGGGCTCGTAGGGAGCTCACGATGGTGCTGGAGGCACCCTTTCCTTGCTGTGCCAGCTTCCTCTGGGCCTCCCTTCCCACCATCCCCCACCCCGGGATTCACCCAGAGGTCTCCATCACAACAGACTGCAAGACAGACTGAGGTTCCTGGCTTTCCTGCTCTGCACGTTTCCTCAGCAGCTGCCCCTCTCCACCTCCACTCCAGCAGCCCAGATTCTGCAGGAACACAGGTGACTCATCTATCCAGGTGCCTCTGCTCAGAATGCACTTCTGCCCTATCAACCTCCCTAACCCTATTCTAAGGTCTTAGCTATAAATCCTCCTGCCTTTCCTTGCATTCATGGCCAGTGCCTGCCTCATCTCCCTTCTGCAAGATAAGCTGTTGAAGGCTGTGACCCCTCCTGGTTTCAGGCAGGTCCCAGGTCACTCTGTACTGAGATCACATGTGACCACCAGAATGCTGCGCTATGTAAAAGAGGTTAAGAGGCTCTGAACCAAGACCACCAAGAATCTGATTTAAAGGCAGACCCTAGATCTTTCACAGGCTTATGGTCATGTATCCCATATTCATTAAAAAGAGGGGGAAAAAAGGAAATGGCAAGTCACACATTACACAGAAGCTATAATATCCACCATTGTCCCTTGTTTCTCAGGCCCGTGGAGCTGGAGCAGCTATTTCCGCTGCCAAACTTCCCGCAGGAACACTTGAAAGCTGCCAGTATGGTGCGATGCCACTAGTTTTCAGAACTTAGAAAGGCTCATTGATTTTTACCGAGGTTTCTTACACAATCCACTTCCTCTAAGGCCAGGCAAGCCAACCTTGATGGAGAGAAGTTCCAGAATGAATAAATGTTACGGTATCAACATAGAAATTATTTAGTTTCCTTTCCTCACTTCAATTTCCAAATTTATTTCTGGCTTCCGCTGCAGCTAGTCACCAGGACCGGTGTGCAGAACCACATGTTCTGACTCTTACCTCCCCACCCCCCGCCTCCCGTTCACTGGATGGCGCAGCCCTCATACCAAGCTTAGAGGAGGTCAATGAATGTCCTAATGCAGCAGCAACTCTCGAGGACTTTTACCTCAGCCTCAACTAAGAGGAATGAATGTGACTGTAGGTTGGTTATAATGGAGGTTTTATTACAACATTGGCAGAGTTACCGTAACTGTAAATCATAACTGTTGTTGGATTTCTACTTTACACAGTTGTAGTTACGGGTCTGCTCTTGTTAGCCAGAACAATTATTTTACAATTAGTTTGGACATGCCTGAGCCCAGAAGGAAAACGTCAATTTCAATCATCCTATTTTTCTTGAATAGAACCCAGGGCTACCAAAAATCAGGTCAGTTCAACTTTTCACACGTGAGTTTCTCACCGTTTTCCAAAGTTGATACCAGCATACAAGTCGATGTTCAGAACTGTGAGTATTTTTTCAAGCTGTCACATAAAATAGCAAAAACGGATTTCCATGCACCGAAGGAAAGCAAACATATAAACAAACCAAAAAACAAGCTTGTAACTTCATTTTTAAGGCAGAATATGGTCAGAGCCTGTAAACCATAATACACAACCCTGAATTCGGACTGCAAATCTATCACTGAAACATGTAGTAAATGACTCAATTTGTTTACACACTCTGTACCTTTTTACGGCCTTTCCATAAAGAAGTCATTACATCCACTCTCTTTATTTTGTTTAAGAGTGTTTGAATGAACCCCAGAACCACAAGCCAGTTAAACAAGCTCTCCTTAGCTGGACGTGGTCTCATATAATTCACCACTACCGGGGAAATTTTCAAAACAATGTTTGTACTTGGAAACACCACACGCTCCCACACTCCCAAACTATTTCCTGTGCTTTGTGCAGTTTTAAATGCCCAGCAGATATATTAAAGAAGTCCTCCTTTCCCATTTTTCCAAGTAAAAGTATAGCATTTGCACTTCTTCCAGAAGATTTGCACCTCTGAGTGTTTTGCTACAGTAGGTTGGCCATTTGGAAGTGACCACAAAGGAAGATTGCAAGGAAATTGGGATCCAGACACCATAATTGATTTCTGAGGATGTAAATGTTAATTCTCAAAAGGAACCTTTCTAGAGCAGTTAGTTTAAGAGGTGTCCACCGGTGCCCATTAAAAGTGATCAGTATACATGAAAGACGCATCTTCTACCATAATGAAAAAAGTACTAAGAACAAAAATACAGATTATTTAATTCTTAACATTTCATATTTAATCATGCCTGTAAACATCAAGCCTATGAACAGTCTCAACTAGGAACCACTTTTTCAAGGGTTAACCTTTATCAATGAGGAATCTAGATTCTCTCAACATCTCTCAATATCTTGGGCAGATTTTGGCCAGGAAATGCCTGCTATTTTTGATTGTTGATTCTTCTACAGAAGGTTTTGTGACTAACACAAAATAAAGATACAGCTGAGGCCATCATATACATCTATGCTATACAAGAAACTGCATCTGAAACTCTAGAAACGGTAGTTTGCTATGACAGCTCATCTCCTGTATCACAGAGGCAACTCATTTCCATGCGGATCTCCAGATAGAGCGCACTTTAGTTTACAGATAAAAGTAAAAGCAGTCACAAAACATATGCGTTGAAATACTGCTGCTTATTTAACAGGAAGCCACCCCAATACCTTTTATGACCCACAACAGAAATCTATTACCAGCAGGGGAGACCTGCCTCCAGGACACCCCATCTCTGGCCCTCCATGAGCACTAGCCAGCTTGGCTTCTTGTCTTTATGGAGTTCAATCTCCATCCTTTGAGAGGCTAATCAGATGGCAAGTCACACTCTAAGAATCTAATCTATCTCCAAGGAAAAATATGAAAGTGCTGGAAGTTACTATGTTTTCCTGTGTTCTTAAACCATGTGTACCCTCCCATCACCATCAAGTTTCAAGTAAGATACATCAAAAATGAACCCTGAAGTTCCCCTTTTCTCCAAACCTAGTAAGAATTTTCCAGGAAAGAACTTGGATTTTTTTTTTTTTCTTTTCATCTGTTCCCATCTCTTAATCACATTCTAAGCAAATGATCCTTCTTCATACAGTGATTTTAAACATCGCCTGCCGCCACAGAAAAAGACATTATAACACTTTAATGACTTACAATTTGCATTTATAATCACCTCAGACCCTGAATGTGTGTGGCAGTAAGGAAACAAGCTGTGATTTATTCTTCAGCCAAGGGAAAAAAAAAAAAAAAAGATAAAAACATCACTCTTTAAAAGACAGATGTCCTTATAAATACCCAGCAAAAATAACTGCCAGAAACAACACGAGATAAGCACCACGGAAGGCCAGCTTCTGTTGTTAATGGTTTCTGATCTCTGCACTGATTCCCAAGGCAGGTGCAAGGGCCAGCTGTGCATATTCAGAGCAAAGAAGCCGAAGACCATCTTGCAAAGGCTGAAAAGCTTAAAATAGTGTCCACTCAGGAACAAGGCTTTCCTGGAATGCAAATAGCCTGACTTCAAAAAAATGACATGAGATGCACACAGCCCATCCACCAAGCGACTGCATTCATTTCAAATCCTTAAATACCTCAAAATATTTCTAGCACTGTGTCCAAGGAACCAGGTCCAACCTCCTGCATTTCCATTACCTCACAAGAATTACTTTTCCAGGAAACTCTTTTCCCTTGAAAGTGCAAAGGCTGTTTCCCTTGCTCCTGTCAGGGGAAGAGCTTCATCACACTAACTGCAGGTACACTGCCCCCTTACCCCATCCTGGTCCTGCACCCCGCCTCCTTCGGCCTGCCACCCATTTCGTGAACCAAGTGAGAAGTTAGCTCTTTGTTTACTCATGTAAATAGCAGGCAGCAGAGAGCAGTGTGGACACTGGCTTCCCCTATTTGAGTTTCTGCCCCCAGACAGGCTCAGAACTTCCCAAGAAAACCCCAATAAGCCCTTCTCTGCTCACACCAGTGCAGAATTCTGCTGCCTGCCTGCCTATAAAGTAACTGGAAGCTTCTGACCAATCTTAAACATGGAGACAATCTTTTGGTTTTTTTTTTTATTGAAGTCCAGTTGATCTACCAAGCTGTGTTAGTTTCAGGTGTACAGCACAGTCATTCAGTATATGTATGTGTATGTATATACATACTGAATATATACATATGGATACTATATATATCTTCCCTGGTGGCTCAGAGGTTAAAGTGTCTGCCTCCAATGAGGGAGATCCGGGTTTGATCCCTCGGTCAGGAAGATCCCCTGGAGAAGGGCATGGCAACCCACTCCAGTACTCTTGCCTGGAGAATCCCATGGATGGAGGAGCCTGGTGGGCTACAGTCCATAGTGTCGCAGAGAGTCAGCCACGACTGAAGAGACTGAGCACGTACATGCGCGTGTATATATACATATGTGTATATGTATGTATTTGGTGTGTACACGTGTGTATATATACATGTGTATGCATGTATGTATTTGGTATATATGCGTGTATATATATATGCATGTATTTGGTGTGTACATGTGTATATATTCATATGTATGCATGTATGTATTTGGTATGTACATGTGTGCATATACATATTCTTTTGCCGATTCTTTTATTTTATAGGTTATTACAAAATATTGAGTATAGTTCCCTATGCCATACAGTTGGTCTTTGTTGCTTATTTATTTTATATATAGTAGGGTGTATATGTCAGTCCCAAACTCCTACTTTATCTTTCTCTCACCTTTCCCCTTTGGTAACATTGAATTTGTTCTCTATGTCTGTTTTGTAAATAAGTTCATTTGTATCTTTTTTACTTTAGATTCCACACATAAGTGACATATATCATATGACATTTGTCTCCGTCTTTCTGACTTAGTCTGATAATCTCTAAGTCATCCATGTTTCTACAAATGCCACTGTTTCATTCTTTTGTGGCTGAGTAATATTCCATTATATATGTGTATGAACCGCATCTTCTTTAACCATTCATCTGTGAATGGACACAGGTTGCTTCCATGTCCTGGCTGTTGTAAACAGTACTTCTACGAACACTGTGGTGCATGAACCCTTCTGAATTGCTTTTCGCTGGATGTATGCCCAGTAGTGGGATTACTGGGTCATATGGCAGCTCTATATTTCCAGTGTTTTGAGGACCTGCCATACTGTTTTCCATAGTGACCACACCAATGTCCATTCCCACCAACAGTGTAGGAGGGTTCCCTTGTCTCCATACCCTCTCCAGCTTCTATTGTTTGCAGATTGAAGACAAGCTTTTCTGGAATTCTGTTTGTGAGCTGCCAACCCTGCAGGAGGCACTCCCTGCAAACAGCATCCGGCCCTTGAATCTTCCCCCACCTCTGCTAACCCTGGGCCCCAGACTTGTTTCTACTCTCTGATGCAGGATGTCCTCGGCCTAGAACCCTTTCCTCTTTTTCCCTCTTCAACCCTGTTTCAAAACATGTCAGCTCCTTTGTGGGGGCTTTTCTCCATGTGCTTCTTTCCCAGGTTGAATCCACCACCTGGTCAATCAGCAGAGCTTCACAGAGTGCGAGAGTATGGTAAAGCCCTCTGCATTCCCACAGCACCGGGAGCCCAGAACCAACAGACGAGGAGATGAACTCGGAGCCACAGTCCTCCCTGGACAGAGCTTTGCAAGGATGAGAAGTGAGTCTTCTTCTCTGTATATCCAGCACCGAGGGCAGAGCTTAGCACAGAGTAGACGCTTATAAATATTTGCTGTTTAAAACAATGTTCTAATAAAACACTAGACCATTAAGTCATGAAGGGGAGGCACGTGGCTCTGAGTCCTGGCCTGGAGTCAGATCCAGATCCAAACATTTACCAGCTGTGCGACCTTGGCTACTTAGCCAGTAAAGCCTCCGTGTTTTCCCTAATACCACAAGGGGAGGTTACAGAGAGATAAACTCCATACTGTCTGCAACTGCTGAGCACAACAGTAGCTCCTAACAGGCTCTCCTGCGGGGTCATCATTAAGCATCAGAAAACCAGAGGCTTACTAAGAACCCTTTCGTCCCATTGAATCGCCCCCAAAGGATGCTTCCAGATTCTGCCCTTTCCAGGAGCGCTTCCTGGTTTCTCATCAGAGCTCAGTGGACATAAGAGCAAGGCAGAACCGTATCCTTATACTTCTTATCATCAATGGACCTCACACTGCTGGGGATGCTGGTTTCCTCAAAGAGCCAGACATCCACTTTGCCTCGGCTCCTCCAAACAAGGCAACAATCCAACACACACACCCCTCCCCGATTGAGAAATGGCTCAACTACTATGCAATAGAGAAAATGCCAAATACAAAAAAAAAAAAATCACAGATTGAAAATTAAAAAGGAATTAAGCCTAACACTAAGAAAGTAAAATTACTGAAGCCAGTCTGGCAAAGATGGTGTGGCTTTGCAACAAGGCGGATGTCCAGGAAGGAGGCTGCTCTGTCACCAGTTCGAAGGTGGCATAAGAGGTCTGATGTGGAGGCAGGGAGCAGGTAAGAGGAGCTGAACTCCGTTTATAACGTATCCTCATAATGTAAAAGACAAAATGAGCTGATGCTACCAAAAAACATCACTCGTAGTAATGTGGCTTATATAAATATAAGAAAGTAACTCCTCTTTATAACTGCAGCTCAACTATTCTCAGATGTTGAACTCTGCAAACACAATTTTTTATAAAGGTAAGTGAATCCTGTTTTAGGAAAGCATTCAAGTCCACAGGTATAAATTAATTTCCTTGATGCCCTTGGCTTTAAGAGCAATCTGAACCTCTGACTAGGAAATCCTGTAATATAGTGTAAATAAAGGCTGAAATCATTCACTAAATCCACTGCATAAGAATAACAGGCTGTGCACCCTAGAGCTCACTAAATCACGTTCACCCACTCATTTCGATGGTACTTTTACCAATGAGACATCCTGCTAAATAAAATGTTCAAAACTGCCAAAATAAAAAACAGAAAGCAAAAGAAAAGCTCCCTGTGAAGCCAGGTTGTCAGTCTTCCTCTTCACCATCCTCAACAAATACGGCAAAATATGCAACAAACACTGTTCATCCACAGACCCACTGAAAATAAGACCTCAACACATCACAGTTCTAGAGGAAGTATTTCAAGTCATTTGCCAAACTGTCATATTTCCACCACAACATCATTATTACAATAGACATTAGCCAATTATGTTTAATTAGCGTGATTATTCTACGATTGTTGTCCTTCGTGTTCCCATAAACAATGTTTCAGGATCAAAGGAGTCCCACCTCCCCTTACATCCCCCAAAGCATGAAACCTCATAAAGCAGCAAAAAAAATGCTTTTATACGGAGTGTTGGAATTTTGACACTAGAATTCCATTTGCCTAATTGGTTCTCCTCGAAGAAAAACAGATCAGTACATGAGCCGTTGAACTTGGCTGCCCTCCAGGGCGACCTTGACCAAGTCACCTTGGTGGTCCAGGCCTCACGTTAAACATCAGTGGGGACAGATTCCTGGGACCCCTCCAGCTCTAAGGCTCCACACACCAGACTTACTGCTGATTTCTAACCTGTGCACCACAAGCAGAAGGCGGGAAGCACACTGGTTCTGGAGTTGTATCAGCCATTCAGAGTTCACCATCCTGGGCAGTGCAGGAGCCTGACCACACGTGGTCCACCTGCAGGGTGCCTAGCAGAGTGGCACTTCTAAGACAGTCACTAGCACCACTTCTAGGAAGCCTACGCACCGAATTGGTACACTCCTGGTAACGTGGGACATTTACCAAAATGACAAAGTAAAACTCTCATTGGCATCTCCCATCCCAGCCAATAAGCAAGTGTCTCTTCCTATGAAAACAGTCAAGCAATGTGAAAGCTCCAGTGTCAAAATGCCATCTTCCAAGATGGCCTGCACATTCCAGGCAATGCCAGAGTCCTCCTGGAACAAGACACTAACATCCAGAAGCATCCAACAAATACTCAACATATGACACCCTCAGTTCCCCACCCTGGAGCATCCACAGAGAACAAGTCAGACAGGGCTGTGCTCTCAGGGACCTGCCATTCTACAGGGTGGGGATCAGGGCACGGAGACAACAAATAAACCAATAAACAATGAGCAGAATACCAAAGAGTGGGTTCACCTTGATGTGATGAACAGGGGTGGTTAATGTAAGTAGTTAGAAAAAGGGCCTCAGAGAGCAGACGGTCTCTTTAACCCAGATAACAGGAAGGTGATACCCAGTGCGGAGCAGCTGCTCAGTGTCACCTGGGGAAGCAGGATCCCCAGGATCAAGCACCTGAGTGTTCCAATCCCATGTCATCCGTGCCACGTCCCCTGCCCCATCTCACCCACACACACACCCTTGGCTCGAACCAAAGAAGCTGCAAGAAGAAGGCTTGAAGGAGGCTGTACCCTTTTTTCCTCCCTGGGTCCTTCAAGCTGCAGGTGCATCGGGCCTGAATGCCCAGCAGTGGGGAGAAGAGACAGAAGTTTTAACTCCATTATGAACTAAATTGTCCATAGCGGAAAGTGTCAAAAGGCTTAATCATCAGAGCGGCAGGCACAGAGATTCATCAGGAAGGAGGCCAGCAAGGCTAGGGCACTGCCTCCGATGTCCAGAGCTGGGCCAGGCACAAAGATGCTCCATCTGTCCTGGAGGAGCAGCTGGGCTCCTTCCCAACCCTCTGGGGATGTTCCAACTTCCACAATTGGTGTGGTCGTACCTGGGGTTACTAGCCAAAAATCAACCACTAGACATGTCCTCAGGAGACAAGAAAGAGAGATGCAAGAAAAAAATATCGCAGGTGGAGACAGTGGTAGAGAAAAATAATTCACAGAGACCGCCTTAACCAATGAGTTATACAGAAATGATATAGCATTATATACACCAGAGATCCCCAACCTCTGGGATCAAATGCCTGATGGTCTGAGGTGGAGCTGATGTATTAGAAATAGAAATAAAGTGCAAATATATGTAATACACTTGAATCATCCTGAAACTATCTCCCCACCCCTGGACTGTGGAAAAACTGTCTTCCATGAAACCCATCCCTGGTGCTGAAAAAGGTGGGGACCGTTGATACAAAGACTTTCTGACTACAGATAACGCTTTCACCTAAAATCATCAGAAAAATTAAAATCAGACAAAGTAAATGAAGGGACTTTTATTATGACTTTTACCATGTTGATTGCTACAAACAGAAACTTCCACTTTGCTTAATATTCTGGAATAACCTAAATGGGAAAAGAATTTGAAAAAGAAGGCATAAAAGTGTATGTATAGTTGAATCACTTTGAAATCCACCTACAACTAACACAACTATGTTAATCCACAAATATAAAATATAAAATAAACTTCATATAAAATAAACTCCAAAATAAAATAAACTTAAAATTTTAAAAATGAAAACAAAACAGAAACCTTTGGGGAAATGTTTAGCAGTCTTGGGGACTTTGGGGAGGGTGGATATTAAAAATGCATTGATTCCATTCTGACCTATTTATCACACATTGCATGATCATTAGATTTCTATTTCTACAAAAAGTCTTCAATTTACAGGTGCAGCAAAATTTTAGCACTGAAAATTTTGAGAAAACATGAAGTGGAAGAGAATGCCCAGAATATACGTAAGAAATCAATTTTAGGAAGGATGAAATAAGAATAGACCAAGCTAGGATCCCAGTGGCCAAGACAGGGATCTACGAAACACAACAAAGAGGAAAGTTTAGGGTCGGCAGCTAGCATCTACTTAAAGCTATTCACAAATGATACGTAGTCCCTGAAGCTTCACACAGATCTTTGTACTTTCTAATCACCTTTTAGAAGTAATCACCAAGTATATCAGATTAAGCATAAAAGCTGAGAGTTGGTAGGATAAGTAAAGTTACCATAAAATAGAGGGGGTTTTTCTGGTCACCTCTTGTGAAAAGCAATATTCATCATTACATAACAGTACTTCACTTCTTCCACTTCCTCAACCATCCCAAAGAGAGCAGAGAACCAGGAGGAAGTTAAAAAAAAAAAAAAAAAACCCTAAACAACAAAAATAATTGTCACAAAGGTCTTTCATGACAATTTACAGACTAACAGGAAAGTCCCTTGAGTCCTTGGGCAGAGTTCTTTACTCCTGGACAGTATTCTGAGGATTGTGATGACCGGCTCTGCTTCAAATACAGCTTTGAAGCGGCTCCCTGAGAATGGTGGGGGGGGTGCTGGGTAGGGACATACTGGCCAGAGGAGGAGAAAGTTGGCACTGAAAATGACAGAAAAGCCACAAATACAAGATACACGTACTCAGTGACACATTACAAGGGGACCATTTGTCCCCAAAGTAAATGGCTTCACAGGCCACAAGAGTCCTTGAGGAAAAGAGCACACATGATAAATGATATGCATTGGGAGAGAGAAGGAGGAGGAGCTTACAAGGACAGGGAATTAGAAGTTCCACTCTTAGGCATAAAAGAAGCTACAAGGTATATTACACCAGACAGGAATGTAGCCAATACTTTACAATAACTATAAATGGAGTATAAACTGTAATCGTTGTGACTCACTATACTGTACATTACATAAGATTAAAGACCAACTTTACTCAGTTTTTTAAAAGTGATGTTTATAAGGACAACCCCAATAGAGGCATGTTCCAAATCTACACTCACAATAGTTGAAGAAGATGAAGTCAGAAGCATGTTTCAGGGCTGTGGGTGATTAAAGACGCCTGTCCAGTGACACAAGGCAGGTGAGGCCTTAGTCCAGACACTTGGGATTGGCGTCTATTGAGGCTACACATGTATGTGCCCAGTCACTTAGTCCTGTCTGACCTTTGTGACCCTATGGACATAATCCACCAGGCTCCTTTACTCTGTCCATGGTATTGTCCAGGCAAGAATATTGGGGTGGGTTACCGTTTCCTCCTCCAGGGCATCTTCCTGACCCAGGGATCGAACCCCAGTTTCCTTCAGCGCCTGCCCTGGCAGGTGGATTCTTTACCACTGAGCCACCTGGGAAGTCCAGCTGGGGCCACACACAGGGGATGAACAAATAAGCTGAGTTTTGTTTTGTTTGTGATATATAGGGTTCCTTCTGCTACAGTATCTTGGAACTTATTCATTTCTTGGGAGGCATCCTCTTCTAAAATAAGTGCACACAGATCACAGTAATTTTTCCATGGGCATGAGTGTACAGGTAAGAAACCCTGCCTACCTCAGCGTTCTGGTTTTTTATCTCCCTCTTTAAGTGAAATCTGGGTGGAACTCCTTGAGACTTCATTGCTAGGAGTCGTGTGAAGGATGAAAACACAAAGACGGGACTTCCCTGACAGTCTAGTGGTTAGTACTCGGCGATTTCACTCGGGAGGTTCAATCCATATTCGGTGGGGAACTAAGATCTCACAAGCCACATGGCACGGGCAGAAACAAAAGACACAGAGGTAACAGGCGATACTGGAGAATACAGTTATCTTTACAGTAAAGTGGCAAGAATTGCAACATAGTTTTAAGTAAACATCCAAGTACTTAATTAACTGGGTAAATGACACTGATCTCCCAAGGATAACTTTGAAACACCTCCCTTGCCCCAGTGTACATCCAAGTACCCACACTGGCTACAGCAGTCAATCTCCATTTATAACACGTCTCAGGACACCCAGCTGATCTGAAACTGAGCAGGCCTGGGGGTGTGATGGGGTAGACATCACAGGAGACTTTGGAATACTCCAGAAAAAACAGTCCCATGGTGGAGAAGGGGTCCATGAAAGTCAAAATGAACTCCTGTGGTCATGACAGGTCAATTTGGACATTTCACATTTCGCACTTAGAAGCTCTTTCAGAAAAAGATCCATTACAAACTGGGCCAATGGCATTTTTTAGGTGGCATCCTCAGGTAGGTCTGTACTTTCAGGATTAGACACTTACCTAAATTGAGAAGAGCAACAGGGCGAGCAAAAATCAATCAAAATTCAACAGGAGGACAAAAAAATGCCCACTTGACTGGGTGGAAAATTTGAAAGTCACACAAACTGTTCACATTCCCCGGGGGAATCTTAATCAGCAACTACCTGTTACCCTCGCCTCCTAGAACTTGCCTGTGCGGGGAAAATAGCTCTATACCGCCCCCTAGCGTTGATCGCCTCGCTTCTCAGACTAAACACCGCAAGGTGAGTGGTGCCTCCACCTCAACTTACTTCCGGAGGCCAATCCTCATAGGGCTAAACATAGCCCAGTCCTCTGCCCACAGATTAGGAAACAACCAAGCTATTTTTAGCGTCATGCATCTTAGGAAGAGAAATGGCCCAGTCTCTGATGGCAACAGAATGTGCGTGGCCTGACTTCATGAACCCATCCCTCAGGAGGGTGTGCACCTACACCAGGTAGTAGCCTAGGATCCTGTGAAAGTTCTGGAGTCTGGTTAAAAGGGATGGTGGCACATGGACCACACGACAAAATGACAAGGAAAGGACAATGACGGGTACAAGTCCTAAAGGGACTCAGGAACATAAGAGATGTCAGGCCAGGCCTGATATGTGAGAGCAGCAGGAGAAGAGACCTGGGGCAGGAAAAGCGAAAAACAGAAGCCAGAAGCCAGGAATAGCATGCATACTCATTTTGAGAAAGTCTGTCCAGTAAGAGGCAATATTTTGAGCTTGACATTTATTTTACATGAGAAAGAACAAAGGTTGGTCTGATCCATTTCCTGCCAGGGTACAGCTGGTGCTGTGACTTCTTTGATCACCCCTCTCCCAGTCCTCTGCAGTCCCCGTGATTAGAGATGGATCCCTAGGCTGCCTTTTGATCAGCAGCTCAAGCAGCCTGCAGGTGCCATGTGCCATCACATCAACAAGTTGTAAGAAGCAGCCACATTAAGTCTAGCTGATGAATGTGATAGCTTGTCTTGCTGCCGGTACAATAAATACACATAATGGCTACAAAGGTCCCAAGAATCCTTATTTTCTCTCCTTCTGTACTTTAGAACTTTCTGTGCTTTCTTAAAGGTGAACACTTTGGAGAGTTTCAGTACAAAACTAAAGCTTGGAAACGCCCCCAAAACATAGAAAAAATGGTGCTCAGACTTAAAAACACGGCGTACACCATTCCAATCTCCTAAGTATGCTGCTTATGTTCATGTCGCCTGGTTAATGAAGAGACAGCATTCTTGCATTCTAAATAGATGGCACACAAAGCAGTAAAAATATGTACATTTCTTTTCAAGTAAAACTTAGAGCCACTGCTTGTAAACAGGGTGTTTAATATTCTAATTTTAGACAGCCTGCATTAACATTGTGGTTTCATGTGCAGTATAAAATTTCTATTTACAAAGTAGTCTCAAAAATGACTTCATAATGGTAGATCAAGAGCAAAAGAGTTTAGAAACTGAATGATGTAAATCATATGGAGTTCAGAGGCTAAGCAAATTACACACCCTGAAGCAGCCCTGGCTTCATGAAAGGAGCCTTTCTCCAGCTCTGTGCAATCCCAGCCCAAGGGAACTTGCATCTGAGAGTTTTCTAAACATTTCAGGTACACTTGAAAGCTGAAAGTAATTCTCATTTCCTATGCAGGATTAAGTCGTTTCCAGCACACACAAAATAGCAGCCACTCACCATCGCATATAAAAACACACCACCAGAAAGGTAAGGGCTAGAGTACAAAGGCATATTAAAAAAAAAAAAAAAAAGCGCAAGAGAAATTCATTTTTTAAATACCTCCTAAAGACATCCACATGACCTCTTGACCGCTTTACTACCTATTTATTGGTTAATTGATGTCTTTCCACTTAGAGCGCTTCAATTAATGAGGTTGATACACGTCCTGGGACAACCCCTCCCCAATCCAAAAAACTCTGAGTAAAGTCAAACACGCCAAGACTCATTCGTGTTGGCTTCGGATTTAAAGGCAGTTCTTGAACTTAGAACTCTGGCAACAAGAGTTCTTGCAAGGCACGCTGGCACCGACGTTCCCCAGGGCTCCCCGAATGTCCCCTCTCCGGGTGCGCCCGCAGAGACACTCACGCCGCCGGGCTGGAGCCACGGCGGCCGCTCTCGAAGTTGCAAACTCCGCTGAACCTCCGAAAGCCGGTGCCTGCGAACACGCGCGGAGGCGTCTGTCCCAGCGCGGGCCGGGTGCATCCCGCCCGGGTGCACAATGCGGCGCGGGAAGCGAGCGGGAGAAGGAGCTGGGGGGGACTCACCGTTCTGCTCCTTGTTGCTGCCGAGCTGGAGTTTGCTGCTCAGGTTGGACTCAGCCCGGGTCCCGGGTCTCTGGCCGGCTAGGGCGGATGTCAGCAGGAGGAGCCCGAAGAGGAGCATTGGGCTGAGCGGGCGGGCGCGCGGTCGGCGGGCACTTGGGGAGCGGGGCTCCGGGCCGGGATCAGCGCCGCCGGGGGAGGGCCGCGCCGGGCGGGACGCGCCGCGCCTGCTCTGGCCGCCGAGCCTCGCGGGGCACTTTCCACATACTCCCATCCAAGACTTTCTCCGAGGGCCCTCTTCTGCGTCTCCAGCTTGTGCCGAGGATCAAAGCAAAACCTGGACCTGAACCAGTTTCCCAAGGTTTAAACAAATCCTGCGCTGTGCCGAGGCGGTGGGGGTGGGGTGGGGGCGAAGGCGAGGGAGGAAAGGGGGGTGGGGACGCGGGGAGCCGGGCGCGCCGAGGAGTCCCTGGCGAGGGGCTGGGAGCACCTGTCAGCCGGGGGACGGCACCGGCAACGGGTTGGGGGTCGCGCGGGGCCGGCCGGCAGCCGGGTCGGCGGCGGGCACTTTCTGATCAATAACAAAGCTGCCGATCGATGCGCTCTCCAAGCGCCGCAGCCGCCCCGCCCCCACCCCGAGGGGGAGGGGAGACCCAGGCGCGAGCGCGGCGCCGGGGCCGGGGGTCCCGAGCCGGCCCGGGTCCAGGCCGAGGCCGCCCGGGGCCGGGCGCAGGGAGGCCGAGGGACGCGCTCCTCGCCCGGCGCGCAGCGCGGATCCGGCACCTGGATGCGGGTCCCGCGAGCAGCGTTCTCGGGCCCGGGCGCCCTCGCCCGGCGCAGCTCTGGAGGTCGGACTGGGGTCGCGCCGGGGGCGCTCGCCGTCCCCTCCCCCGCGCTCCGGCGGCGCCGCGAGTGGGCCCCGGGCGCGCAGCAGGCCGGCGCGAGCTCGCCTGTCCCCTCCCCTTCCCCACCTTCGCGGCGGCGGGGGGGCCCCCGGTCCCGCTCGCCGGGGCCGCCGCCGGGCGGTCCGGCAGGTGCCAGCGCTGACGGGGTGCTGCGGGAGGGCTGGGTGCCCAGGGCCCCGGACGGGGATGCGCCCGAGCGGCCCGAGCTCCCCTTCCCGGACGCCCCGAGCCCCAAATAACGGGCGGGCCGGGCGCTGCGGATTCCGCGGGAGCCAGAAGAAGTGGGAAGAACTTCCTGCCTCTTCCCTCTTCCCCGCCCCTGAGCCAGGACTCCTTGTTCCTTCCCGAGGGATCCCCATTCCCAAAGGGCTGGGCCGGGACCCTTGGCCAGGGACTGTGGGCTGAAGGTACGAAGGGACTTCTTTCCTTCCTGTTCACAACTCTGAAGCAGGGGGTGGAAAAAGCAAAAGTAAAGACAAACGAAGACAAATGGCCAGAATAATCACATTTAGTCATTTAACGAACGCTCTGTTGACTGAATGCCTACGAAGGCAGGCACTCTTCTAAGCCTGCAGAAATGAAAACAGACGTTAAGTCTCCGGCCTCCTGAAACTTGCCTTAAATCAGGATCAGGCAAGGGCCAGGGCAGGCAAAGAAGAAATACCCTCCAACCACTTGTCGTCAAGCGGATGCAAACTGACAGGTTGTACTGGGGTATATACCCCACCTGGAGTCAGACTGAAGGATGGATCCTTAAGATGTGAGCAGAGTTGGTGGTGATGGTTTAGTCGTTAAGTCATGTTTGACTCGTGTGACCCCATGAATTGCGCCCACCAAGTTCATCTGTCCATGGAATTTCCCGGTCAAGAATACTGGAGTGGGTTACCATTTCCTTCTCCAGGGATCTTCCCAAATCAGGGATTGAAGCTGTGTCTCCTGCATTTACCGCTGAGCCACCAAGGAAGCCATAAGCTGAAATTCCTGGAGTTTCAATGTTTCTTTTTTAAGCAGCTTTGCTTTCTCCCCCTGTTAGGCCCTCCATGAGGACTGGGGAGAGCTGCCCTGACAAAGATCCAGGGATGCTCAGACATCCCCTGGACCAAACGGGGCAGACCCTTCCTCAGTCAGGCTGAAAATATCAGGTCCTCTTCCTAAGCTTGGAAGCCCACTGAGACCAACCCACTCGATCCACTTAACATCCTAGTCCTCTTCTTTCTTTCCTTCTTAAAATTCTCCTAAGTTCATCTCCTCTTTGAACCTTTACTCACCTAGACCATCCTTTCATTCTTACTCCTTCACCACCTCTGTATCCAGAGTGCAGGATGTCAAGGCCAGTAAGGAAAGCCCAGTCTTTGAAGAAGTTACAGTTTAGCAGGACACAGGCCTTGTCATTGTATTCACTCCAGCAGCTCCTCAAGGCCAGTGTGTATCCATATTTGCACAATAAATAATAGGTTCCAAGAGTTTTCTGTAGATCTGTGGGAGGGTGAGGGAGTGTTCTCAGTTTTAAAGGCTTAATGAGACTCGTTATATAAAAGACATGTTTTATGAACACACTTTAATCTATTTGTAATAAAATTAATTACTCCCCAATTTTTCTAATTTAGTACATTTAATTTTCTAATCAGGATTTTTCTATTAATAAATGAGGCTGTTATGTCTATATAGTTGAGTTTGATGACCACCCACATAGAGTGTATGTGTGTGTGTGTGCACGCGCGAATTCAATCCATTTGCTTTCATGAGATCATAAGGGTGAGGATGCCCTTTATTTTGTATCATTTCCTCTCGGCCAGAAGAGTGCCTGGCCCAAGGGGGTCATAAATAAATACTCTTGCCTGACTGGCAGGTTTCTTTATTGGAGTCACTTAAATTTGCCCTAGAATTTCAGTATGGAGGATGCATTTGAAAAGTTACAGGTGATCAGGAATAATACTCCAGCTCTGGGTTTCACCTCATCCATATTCTATAGATTGCTTTAAGACTGGCCTTATAAGTAAAGCCAGCCAGGTGCTCCTACAGGACCCCAAACCTGACCATGTCCATATCTGCATTGCCTGGGTTCCCTCCAGTGTCCTTAAATTGCTATCTTCTGAACTGCTCTTGCCCTTGGCAAGTTTATTTTAACACTGTATCCTCTGCCTATCTTCCTACTCTATTCTGCTTACAAACCCTTCCTAGGAAAGTGGGATCTTTGCATTGAAAGATTTTATATAATCCAAAGTCTGCACAATTACTAAACAATAGATTCTGAATGAATGTGGCTTTGTTTGGGCCTAAAGCATTTTCCTTGAGGAAAGGCATCTGTTCCACCAACCAGGAGAAAATAATTGGGAACATTCTTTGCGGTTTTCATGTTTTCTTAAATATTCAGCAGGCGTGCCCACTCCAGCTGAATGCAGAGAGTGCTACCTACAAATTCCTGGTGAGGAACATGCCAGAAGGTACTGGGTTATGAGCAGTGATAATTTGAGGAGGGAGGGTGGACGTCACTACTCAATTCTTTTTGAAGTGAAATAACATTTAAAGTCAACTATCCATTCAACTATGCATTTAACATTCAGGAGAGCAGAAACTACGGGGATGAGTTTTTGCTCAGAAAATAAAATATTGGAAATTTTCTTCCTCTCTCTTCTTCGGAATTAATCGTAACACACACAGGTGCAAAACGGTATTAAGACTTTTCCTAGAACTTTCCAGTATTTTAGTGGCAGGTGATTTGAACATGAGTTTCTGAAGTTCAGAGCCCTATGATCTACCTAAGTATCCACTACTTTCCAAAATGACTAACTGGCAACACTTCTATATAGATTTAAATGAGGCTGGGAGCTGAGGGTATCATTAGTAAGCAAAGTAAATGCCCACAGATCACAGCAGGGATAAAGACTGTTCTAGCAGGGAAACAAAAGAAATGAAGTAATCTTAGAATCATCCTTTCCTCTCTCCAGTTTCTCCAACTACCCCACCCGGAGAAACATGTGGCTGTGCTTTCTCTGGCTATTTCAGGATATATTTAGACTCTACTTTTCCAACCTGGAAAAATAAAAACACTCTTTTCCTTATATTTTGTTGGTCCAGATCAGTCACCCTTTACCAGTGTGGTAATGCTATCAGAAAGGTTGGCTTGCTGAAGCAGATGGCAGGGGGTTGTGTTAGGATCCTGCTCCCAAGGATCCTAAATCCAGCTTTTTGAGGGTGAAGAGTCCGGGGTTGGGAAGTTGGAGGTGTGTGATCTAGAGAAACCGGTGACAAGGACAGGCCTTGGGGGTGGCGCTCTGTGGCCTCTCCCACTGAAGTGAAGCTGTTCTTTCCTTTTGGCAGTCATGGTGAAGCATGCAAAGACTCTACAAGATCTCAGAAGTGCTGGTCTACTTAGAACTCAAGGGAGAATGAAGCCAGACACAGCCCCAAAGAGACAGGAGCCCTGATCACCTTAGGACCACCACAGCCAGAGGTCATTTCCCTGGGAGATGAGAGACCAGGGACCTAGCCTGGCCTTACTGCTAGCAATAGCACAACCTTAATCTAGACTTCTTCCTGCCCCCTTTCTTTATGGGAGAAAATTGCACTGAATTCTTTTTTTGTATTATAGTATAATTGCTTTACAGTGTTGTGTTAGTTTCTGCTGTACAGCGAAGTGTGTACGCCATATGTACATGCACAACCCCTCCTTCTAAGGTCCCCTTCCCAGCCCCCTGATCCCACTCCCTAGGCTATCACAGAGCACCGAGCTGAGCTCCCCGAGCTGAGCTCCCCGAGCTATACGGTGAGCTCCCACCTGCTGTCTGTCTTACACATGGTAGTGCATATATACGTCGGTGCTGCTCTCTCAATTCATCCCCTCCTCGCCTCCCCCTCGGAGACAGAGAGGCACATTGGATTCTTAACTCCATCCTCTAATTGCTTCAGAATTCTTTAGAATGCAGCAGATAATGATGGCAGTTGTTTTCAAACTTAACAGTGCTTCTGTGATGATATGGAATTAGGACAAGTTTCCTGGCCTCAACTCAGAGGTGCCTTGGAGGCTGGCAAGAGATGATGAGCAGAGGCTTCTCCCTGAATTTGTGCAGTCAAGCACAAAAGTTCTGTTTTATCTGTTGTGATCTTGGTTGGGAAAGAAAAAATGTACTGATAACCAAAATGAGAGAAGAAAAAAGGAGTCTGGAAATCATTGACTAATGCAAGTATCAGGAATTGTATTGCATTCAGGGAAACAATAAAATATGTGTGGGAGTCATATTTTAATATTTCATATTTGTTTGATATCATGGGAACAACATCAAAAGAGGCCAAGGATTGGTCTGAAGGTAAAGAAATATAACTATAGTACACAAACAAGTTGTAAATGATAAGGAAATTCTATTGCCATTAGCCAAAAATGAATGTCCAACCTCCTACTATCCTTAGAGCTCCATTGGTGGCATCTCTAACAAATCCTTAAAGCGGGGGGAAGTCCCCTAAAAATGAGACCAGGAATCAAACACTGTGCTTGGTCATATCCCCGAGTCAATAAATGTCACTTTTCTCTTGCCTGAAGTCATGTGTAGGATAGGAAGGCTTCTGTCCACATGGTGACAAATCATAGTAAAGGGGTCAAGTTATGGCTACAGATCTTCCTTCCTCAGACAGTGACCCTCTTCTTTCCAAGGTCATGAGAGAAGGACCCTCTCACTTTGCGATCATTGTTTCAAATGCAGTCTTTCCTTGGCTGCCAGCCTTTGTAAAAGAGGCCCAGAGCATCAGTACCCAACTTCATGAACGTTTAAAAAAGTATTGTTGATTAGAAGGAAGGAAAATAGAGCTTAACTCATCTAACATTAAAGTAACCTCAATTGTTTTTGAAGTTCAAGATAGTTCAAGGACTTTCCATAACCTTTTTCTATGATGATTATGACTGTCAGCCGTCTGTCGTCTTTATAGTCGTAGTCTGAAAAGTGCCTGCTCCCTTCTGTTCTAAAGCAGTGTGTGACATTTTAAGGCATTGCTTTTTTTTCCTAATTTTGTTTTTATCAGCCCAGTTGGCTTTGATGCTTTTCGCATCTCCCTGGACCACTTCACTGCTTGTTCATTGTCCGGATGCTCTTTTACTGGTCTTCCATAAAATTAGGAGGGTACAACGCGTGTTTTCCTCCTACAGACAACTCAAAAGGACTGATAGTTAAATAAAAGTCAACCCAGGGTAAATAAACACAAGAGGAGAATCATTCAGGTTCAAATTTACCCTGTGAAGCATTGATCATGTTCCAGGAATTATTAGATACCTTAAAATATATTTTCTCATTTCATCTTCCCACCAGTCCTTCAAGGAAAGCCAGAACGTCCCCATGTTGCTGCAGAGGAATGGAGAATTAATGGAGAATTTGCCCAGGGTGACGCTATGGGTGACCGGTACAGATCACCTTTGTCCCCAGGGCTCCCCTTAGACTCCTGTGCTTTTCATGTGACGCTAGAGTCCCTGGGTTTTGGACAAGAGCATTCCTATGGGAAGCTTTTGTATGTTTCCCTAAGTTTTCCACAATGACTGCCCTCCCCATGTTTGCCCTGGGGGAGACCCTGGGGTACTTAGACTTTCCCACATGTTTAAGAGCACAGCACTAAGACAGCTATCCTTCTGGAATAGCCTACATAAAAGGTTTGAGCCACACTGAATCTGGGTTACTGGAGGCAGAGATGATGACTAAGGCATCAGAAAGCTGGCCTGGGGTGGAAGCCCACCCAAAGCGTGGGCTAGCCCAAGTATCCTGTTTACCCTGGCCAAGTTAGTCATCCAGCTAATGCCTCAGCCTCCACCATCTGTGGGCAGTTATGTCAGAGAATCTATCTCTTCATCTTTGAAGACAAAGGGAATGAATTATTCCTCTCCTCCTGCTCACGATTGCTACTGAACGAAAGCGTCAGGGCTTGGAAGAAATACAGTGTTTTCCCAGTTGTTCCCTTTGAAGAATCAATTCATGATGAACTCTAGGTGTCAGAGCCTAGCCTTCGCTCATGCACACTGTTCCTGTGTGTATCCCTTCATGTGTTTCTAATTCAAAGTTTCTGGCCGAGGCAGATTTGCATTTTCATTGATACTTTTATGAAGGTGTTTTTAGATTGGCTGAAGTTATTCGAAGCCCAAAGGCAAGAAGGAACCAGTGACCTGTTAAGCCCTCAGACAGGAAAATGTCTTCGATTGAAATTCTAATTCCCGAGATCCATATCGGAAGGGATATACCATACGAAAAGATACTCAGAGTATCCATTTTTGTTCCAATGGACAGTAAGAGAAAAAATTCTTTACATTCTTTTCTTTCTTGAACAACATTTTAGACACACATAAAACTGAACAGAAAAATGTGAGAATCAGCCAATTATTCTAGCCACTAATATTCATCCTAATTGAAGCAAATGATTAAACTATGCATCTGTTAAAAACATTCTTTTAAGAATTCAAAACGTGTCCTAATATCACTATCTTTCTGCCTACTGAGATTTCTGTTTCAAGATGATCATCTCTGTGTAAACCCACGTTCAGTGTTCTCAGCTCTGCTAAGGGGAAAGAAATGTCTCATCCTTCAGACTGTGTGGTCTGGTGTATGAACCGACTGTCACCTAGTCAGTGAAGCAGAGTAACCTGCACACTTTCATTTACATCTTGGGGAATGGTTGTTACATCACTACTTTTTTTTTTTTAATTGAAATGTCCACGATGATGAACTCTACATTGGAGTCTTCTACTGATTATTAAATGCAACTCCATGCATAAATATTCATAGAATCCTCTTTTTAAAGATGAGAAACTGAGGCCCAGGAAGGTTCTGTAACTTGAGCAGAGACACATATTTATAAGAAGTGAAACCGAGCAGAACCCTGTGGGGTCCCTGGGCAAAGAAGCCTTTCTGTCCCCTGTTTCGTGTTTGTAAGGAACAGACTCCATGACCCATGACCTGAGTCCCAAAAGGCACATTCTCATAGTTGCTAATCAGATAACTGAGAAGATGCACAGGTGTAGGAAGAGCAGCCAAGAATCAATAGTGCAGACTTGGGTCAGGGTCCTGGTTCCTCCTCAAGGATGTACATAACAATATCTTTGAGTTCTTGTGTGGAGCTATAACCCTCACAAACTGGAGGATGTTCCAGAGAGAAAGTGAAAGTCACAATTTGATAACCTTGAACCTCATCAAGAACCCTCCTGAGACCAGATGAAAGGAGTGTAGGCCCTGCACACACCCTGATCTTATCATCTTAGCAGCAGCTCCATCCTTAAACCATTGCTATAAAATTCCTCACCAAATCCTCCAGGGTTGAGACAGTTTTCAAAGGCAGGAGCCTGCTGTGTTTCCCTTTGCCTGGAAAAGTAATAAAGCTAATTCTTTTCTAGTTCACCCAAACTCTGTCTCTGAGATTCCCTTGGGCACTGGTGCACAGAGGCCAGTTTCCTGCATGAGTACTGAAGTCAGAATTGGGAGGCGGGTACCTGCTTCCAGAGCTGGCACTTTAAACCTCTCCTTCCCATTCCTCCACACCACCGAGCACAGTGCTAGGTGTGGAGTGACTTCAAACAGACATTTCAAACTTACGAAATATCCATTTCTGTTGAGCATTGGGGGTTTATTTTATAACTCCACACCATTCTAATCAGAAATATGGAACTTAAAATTCTACTGCCAACAACAAACAGGACATCATTCTGATTTTGGTCTCACATCAAAAGGACTGTGCCCCAGGGCTACAGGAATGAGGCACTTAGTCAAGGAAAGCATCACAGTGTCTTAGATGGAATGCCTTCTTTAGTGGCAATAGATATGAGAAATGAACCTTTTGAAATCATCTGAAGGAAAAAAAGGTCTGTTGCCCTGATTCTTAGTGATAAAACCCTGCCATAAAATCGCCATTACACTGTCGCTGGTTCTGACAACTTGTGATGAAGGAAACCTATAACATGCATTCATATAAGTTTCTGAAGGACAAAAGGAGGAAAAGCAAAGGTAGTGAGACGACTTACTAGTTTCTCGGGTAAAGTGAACGTTCTGCGTGGAAGACAGTTTCGGTTAACAGTGACCTCAAGATCATCACGGACTTGACCAAGACAGCAATCTGTCAAGACCATTGATGATGTTTCTGTTCCCAAGAAATCACAAGGTGGGTAAAAGGCAGGATCACTACCCTCAGGGAGTTCACCCTGATTTGGTGCCTCCAGTCATCCTCACGTGTGTTTATGTCCACCTCTGATGCAATCTGTCTTCCAGCATTATCTGTGCCTAAAGACTGCCCTCTGCCTGGGCCACTCATGTTCCTGCAAACTGTCCTCAGACGAGCTTGATCTGTTTAAACACGAAGCTGATCGCAGCCTGATCCCTACTCTAAAAATCTGAGCCTCCCCTTTGCCTGCGGGAGAAAAAGTGTTCTCCATGGGCATCATCTACTTTTCTTTCCACTCCAGGTCTCACACTCCTGAGGCACAGTCTCACACAGTACTTGCTGGTCTTTGCTTCTATTCTCATGCTCATTCCATAGTTACAGATAACTCAACCTAGAACTTCTTCTGTTTCATTTTTTTTTCTTAGCTTCTTTTTCCCCAGCATTTAACATACTGCGCTTATCAAATAATGATAGTAAACTCTCCTATGTACCAGACACTATTTTAAAAACAACTTCATGTTTATTCACTTCTTAATTCTCACCAAAAACATATGAGATCGCTGTAATTTTTAAATTTATTTTATTGAGCTATAGTTGATTTACAATGTGTTAATTTCTGTTATACAGCAAAGTGATTCATATATATGTATATATATATTCATTTTCATATTCTTTTACATTATGGTTTATTGCAGGAAGTTGAATACAGTAGGACATTGTTGTTTATCCATCTTATATAGATAGAATAGTTTGCATCTGCTAAGCTCAAACTTCCGGTCCATCCCTCCCCCACCTCCCATCCCCCTTGGCAACCACAAGCCTGTTCTCTGTGACTGTGAGTCTGTTTCTGTTTCATAGGTATGTCCATTTGCATCATATTTTGGATTCCACGTATAAGTGATATCCTGTGGCATTTGTCTTTCTCTGTCTGAGATGGGTGTATTAATCAGTATTTGCTGGGCTTCCCTGCTGGCTCAGACAGTAAAGCATCTGCCTGCAGTGTGGGAGACCTGGGTTTGATCCCTGGATCTGGAAGAGCTCCTGGAGAAAGAAATGACTACCGACTGCAGCATTCTTGCCTAGAGAATTCCATGGACAGAGGAACCTGGCAGGCTACGTGGGGATGCAAAGAGACGGACACGACTGAGTGACTAGCACTTTCATAGGGAAACAGTAAAAACAGAGAGGCTATTGGCCTAAGACTACTCACGTGGTCGTTAGCAGAGCTGGGTCTTGAACTTGGCACGTCTATCTCAAATCCCTGCATTCAGCCATCACGCTGTCTCTAACAGAAAGTGTTCACCCAGTACTGAAGGCCATGAATATGCCCAGTCACAATCCAAACATTGAAGTCAGAAGTACAAGCTAACATCATTTTTTTTCTCTCCAAAAAGCTGTTATTAATTCAATAGAGAGTTTTATCATTAATGGTGTGTTAAAATGAAGATAATACTAAGTAATTTTTTTGGCTAAATAAAGAAGTCTTTCCCTGTCCTCTGCTTTGCTTGCCACCACAGGTTACATCACCAGGGGAAGTCTCATCTTCCCCAAAACTTTCCAGGACAAATCCTTAACCTCACTGCGCCCAAATTAATGATTACATCCTCTAATTTTGTTGATGTACCCTCCATATAAACTCTTCAATGGAAGAAATTGTGTTTTCCACCCCTTTCCCATCTCACCATGGCAGCACTTAACACTGAGTGGGTGCAGTTCCATGTTTAACACATCTTGTAATAGCTGGTAAGTGAAATTAACAAAAGTATGAAGAAGCCAAATGCAGTTACACCCATGATAAATCTTCATGGAAGGAAAAAATGAATGAAGCTCAGCTCTTGATACAATGAGAGACTAGAACCATGTGGAGTTCATTTTCTGGCTTGGCTGTCAGTCAGAGTCGGGGAGCTTATAAATGAAAGAGCTAAATTATGGAAAACAGGAGTCAAGCTGTACTAATGTCTAAGTTCACACCTATGTGAAATTATTCATATAATTTTATGTATTTGATGAGCTAAAAAAAAAAAAGTAAACACTTTCCAAACTGGAATCAATGCAGAATCTGCCTTTTAATAAATCCTATGGTGATACTCATGCCAATATTACAAGGTTATTTCTAAAGCCTGGCAAACAGCCCATATTCATTGCTTGACTGGTTTACACAGAGTTAACTTCTTATGACCGAAAAATCTTATGTAACAGTTGGTTCCCAAGACTCTATTTAATAGCCAATCTGTTATATCCAAGATGTCATCATTTTGGAAAATAACTTTTATGAGAGTATCTTCTTCATGACATCAAAGTATGACGTCAAATGAAATTCTTTGCTTTTTTTATTTTTAGATTTTAAAGTTTGTGTGTTACAATTTAAAATGTGTATGTGTGTGAAAGGATGTGGTTTTAATTGCTGACTGTTGCTGCCTGCGTGAAAGAACTTTTAAGAGTTAGTGATCTAAATAAAATGGGATATGAAGGATCTCTGTTTTATGAAGATTCATATGTAAAGTAATTTTACCAAATGACAGTTCCCTTTGCATTTCCTGTGCTTTGGAAAATTAATTTTAATGTGAAAACTTAGACTTCGACTCTGAGTTAATATCTTAAAAAATAAACGGCCATGGAATGAACCAGACATACCACTTCATGATTTTTTGTCTTATCTAACACCAATTCGTTACTTTAAAACCAGCAAGTAGGGAACTATAATCAATATTTTTAATAATCTATAAGGGGGAAGAATGTGAAAAAGAATATATATAGATATAAATATAGATATTTATGAATGTATAACTGAATAACTTCATTATACACCTGAAATTAACACAACATTGTAAATCAATTATACTTAACTAAAAAAAAATTTAAGCATACAGGCTGAGATTCTATTCTTATAATAAATTAATTCATAACACTGTAATGAAAAAACTTCCTTGAGGTTAGATAAAATATAATTACTCTAAGTTCATAAAAATGAATTCTGTTTGTTATGACCTAAAAATCTTGTTTATCACTGAAGAAGAGAATGGCAGCGCATGATGTCTTATATTTCTGAAACTGGGAGGGAGCTTTCATTAGTAATGTAATTTTGAAAGATTTTAAAATGTTTTACAGTGTACCAAATGCTGGGACCAGATACTAATTTATTACAGAGCATCACGTTACTATGGTAAGTACCCACAATTGATAGAAGTTAACTTCCTCAGTTTCTGTAGCTGCAAAGCTGAAAGTTTACCTGGTTGATTTCAAGATTCTTTTCCCAACATTTGCCTGGAGAATTCCATGGACAGAGGAGGCTGGTGGCTACAGTCCATGGGGTCACAAAGAGTCGTGGGGGCACGACTGGGTGATTAACACATAATCTATAAAAAAGCTGAATCACTCTGTTGTACACCTGAAACTAATGTGACATTGTAAATCAACTGTACTTGAATAAAAATAAATAAAACTGCTGTTTATGGTATTTTCTTTATTCCTTTCACTGCACAGATGCTGAAATGATGTGTTTGCAACTGATGTGGTATGGCACTTCCAACCACTGCTCCATGTAAATGTACCTCGTGAAGCTGATCAGACACAAAACTTCACAAATGAAAGGTATCTTATATTTCTGAAACCGGGGGGAAGCTTTCATTGGTAATGTAATTTTGAAAGATTTTAAAAGGTTTTACAGTGTATCAAACACTGGGGTAGGATACTAATTTATTACAGAGCATCACGTTACTATGGTAAGTACCCACAATTGATAGAAGTTAACTTCCTCAGTTTTATAGCTGCAAAGCTGAAAGTTTACCTGGTTGATTTCAAGATTCTTTTTCCAACATTTGCTGATTCCCAATGTCCAATTTGCCTCTTTTTTACTAGGAAAAAAATATCTATTCTCATAGTCTTTCTTTTGGGGAGACAATTGCATCTTCAAAAATCTTTTTTTTTTTTTTCTTTAAAAGGAAACAACCTGTGTCCAGAAAGATTCTACTTAGCTGAACATTACATCAGAGTAGTCTTGATTTGTTAGAAACTTGCTGCCCTGGGCCTTAAAGACTTTTCTGACCAGAGGCAGAGTATATATCACTCTAAAATTTTCAGATGTTTACAACAAAAACTTATTGGGAGGCATGGGGAAAGAATATGGAATCTAAAAAGAGAAGGAAGGAAAAAAAGCTACCAAAGGAAAAGATAAAGATCTTATAATCAGAATTTCAGTGTCTTTTTAAAAATCTATTATACAAATTATTCTTCAAGTGTTGAACAATTTAGGACTTTTACACAGCCTTTGGTCATTATCTTTTAATACACATATGAGTTACAAAGTGATAGAGCCACTTTCTGTTTTGGCTTCTGCTGCTGGTTCTGCAGTAACAAGCCTGTCTGTGATGTTTGAACTCCATGGAGCAGTATAAAAGGATATTGATTGATGCTTCAGTCTGTTCTTCTATACATATGCAAATTATGTTTGTATTAATATTATCTAGACTAAAAAGGGAACACTTCCTTTATCATTATTTCATAATAATGAATATTAATATTGCTAGATTTAAATGCAAATTAAAAGTACTGCAATTATTAAAACTTATCTCCTGACATTCTGCTATGGATTTGTTCTTTGCTTTTTCTGAATCTAATATTGTGTGATTATTCACATTGATGGCACCAGGAGGTACATACAGGAGACCCTGTATCTGTTACTATGGTGACTGTTGGTCATATTTTGAAAGAAAAAGCAACCATTGTTATACATAAATTTAAATATTACTACCCAACTTTTAAAAACTGTAGAAACTTAGACATCACATTTTAAATATTGTTTAAAGTCATATGCTTCCTATTTTTCTTTTCAAGGAAAATGTAGTTAGTTGGAACAATATATATAGCTGAGTTTTTAAGAATAAACTACAACTTTTCTTTTCCTTTAAAAATGTTTACACATAATTAGGCTGTAAAGACAGTCTGATCTGGCTCTAATCATAGCTTTGTCACTTACTGGATGTTTATTACCCTTGATAACATAAAAAATCATAAAGAGGATTTGGACTACATCATGGATAGATTTGATTTGAGTATGCTGACCAAAATCATTTTTAGGATGAGTGGACAGAGAAATAAATTCACTTTCACATGCCATGCTTAACATCCTAGAAAGATACCCTTTTCCAGGCCATGAATCACAACACTGTATTGATACAGAGATGTTCTGGGCTTGTATTTTCAGTATTTTATTTCCTCCTTCTTTCAACATACATTGACTATGTGTATCAGACACTGTGCTAGATTCTGGAAGACCTAGCTAAGATGAAGCCTCAAGAACTTCTAATATGTAGACTTTGGGTTGAGAAGAGCAATTGAAAAAAGGGGTCTAAGAAGACCCAGACTTGTGAGGTGTAATAAATACAGATGTTGTCGGGAGAGCTGGGGAAAGTGCGTGATATCAGTTGTTAGAGGTAAGGAAGGAGGTAAGGTAGCATCTATAGGAACTGGATAAAGAACACATTGGATTTGGGATCATGGAGGTTATTGCTGAACCTGATAAAAGCAATGCTAGTAGCAAAGCAGTAACTGTAACTAGAATGGGATGAGCAGAAGAGTTCATTGGAGATTGTTTTTAATTTAAATAATTCATGGTATTACATCGATGCACAGTTAATTTGTTTATTATAAGCTTATGATTTGGTTAGTTTTGCCACATGTAGACACCAATAGGGAAGTGATGGGAAAGACGGCATGAAGACACAGCAAGGAGGCAAGGCTGCCACATGTAAGCCAAGAAGAGAGTCCTCAAAAGAAGCCAAAAATACCCACGCTTTGACCTCAGACTTCTAATCTCCAAAACTGGGAGAAAATAAACCCTTGATGTCTAAGCCACCCTGGCTGTGGTATTTTTGGCTGTTTACTGGGCTTATGGCAGCCCTGGCAAACTGATACAAGAGTCTGTTCCCCCACCAACTTGGGCTGTGTGTGAGAGTTCTCTCTATAGAAAGATGACTTTTGTCAGAAGTATTATTTGAGAACATTAGGCTAACCATTCCATGGTTAACCTTCTTGGTTGCTTAATGGTATTTTTAGTAAAGAAAGTGTTTTCATTTGAAGTCTGAGTTATCGCTTGTTTATTTCAGGGTTTTTAAAGTTTCTGTGCTTTTGTTTTGTGCTTAGTCACTCAGTCATGTCCGACTCTTTGCGACCCCATGAAATGTAGTTCGTCAGATTCCTCTGTCAATGGCGATTCTCCAGGGAAGAATACTGGAGTGGGTTGCCATGCCCTCCTCCAAGGATCTTTCCAACCCAGGGATAGAACTCAGGCATCCCACATTGCAGGCAGATTCTTTACCATCTGAGTCACCAGGGAAGTCCCTTTGAAGTTTTTAGAACTTATCAAAGAAATCTTTGCCTACTCAAATTTATACAACTTTGTTCTGTGTTTTCTTCTGGAATTTTTATCGTTTAAGCTTTTGTTTAGGATCCATTTCAACTTAACATTTGGGTTTGGAGGAAAGTGGAAAAATATTACATTTTCCTCCCACTTTGAATACCTAATTGTTCCAAAACTGTTGAAAAGACTTTACTTTCCCCATTGAATTCACTTGGCACCTTTATCGATAATTGACTGAGCATGTGTGTGTTGGTCCACGTCTGAACTCTTCATTCAGGTCCCTGGATCTGTATTTCTATTTTTCTATCTGTACAGTGCCTTCCAAACTATTGCAGCTTCATAGTGAGCCTTGAAATCAAGAAACCTAAATCCTCCAGGTTTGTTCTTTTTCTTTTTTAGATTGCTTTGACTATAGATAAATCAATCAGCCATTCAAATTCTACCCAAAAAGAATGCTGGAATTTTTATTCGGATTACTTTAAATCTACAGATAAATTTGGGAGGATCTGACCTCCTATGGTTTTTCCAGTGGTCATGTATGGATGTGAGAGTTGGACTGTGAAGAAAGCTGAGCACCAAAGAATTGATACTTTTGAACTCTGGTATTGGAGAAGACTCTTGAGAGTCCCTTGGACTGCAAGGAGATGCAACCAGCCCATTCTAAAGGAGATCAGCCCTGGGTATTTTTTGGAAGGATTGATGCTAAAGCTGAAACTCCAATACTTTGGCCACCTCATTCAAAGAGTTGACTCATTGGAAAAGACTCTGATGTTGGAGGGATTGGGGGTAGGAGGAGAAGGGGACAACAGAGGATGAGATGACTGGATGGCATCACCAACTCGATGGATGTGAGTTTGAGTGAACTCCGAGAGTTGGTGATGGACAGGGAGGCCTGGCGTGCTGTGATTCATGGGGTTGCAGAGTCGGACATGACTGAGCGACTGAACTGAACTGAACTGACCTCCTAATAATATCAAGTCTCTATCAGTATCAATATGTGAGCATATTCTGTCCCATGTCCCTCCATTTATTTGATATTTGGTTACTCTCACCAATGGTTGATAGTTTTCAAGATATAGATTTTTACCTATTTTGAGAAATTCATAAGCTAATTTTTTTTTTTGCTTTTAAATGATACTATAAATGAGATTGTGGGTTTTTTTTTTAACTTCTTTTTCTAATTTTGTGTTCCTAGCAAGTAGAAATAGTATCAGTTTTTGTATACTGATCTTGTTGATTTACCCAAATTGACTTCCTAATTCTAATAGATCTTTCACAGATTCCTTATAATTTTCTATGTACATAATCACGTCATCTTATTATGGGTTGAACGACTCCCCTCGAATCATATGTTGAAGTTCTAACGCCTAGCACCTGTGAATATGACCTTGTTTAAAAGTAGGGTCTTTGAAGATTTTATTAATTTAAGACGAAGTCACTGGGAGGGACCTTAACTCAATAGGATTGATATCTTTATAGGAAGATGGCCATGCACAGATATAGACACACAAGAAGAACATCCTCTGAAGATTAGGACAGATTATGGTGTTAAACAACTGCAAGGCAAGGAATGCTGGAGATCGGTAGACTCCACCAGAAGACAGGAAGAGACAGACAAAGATCCTCCCTCTAGAAGTCTCAGGAGGATCATGGCCAATAGGTTGATTTTAGACTTCAGCTCCCAGAAATTACCTTGTGGTTTTTGTTATGACAGCCCTAAGAAGCTGAAAGTAAAGACGGCTTTCCTTCTTTCTTTCCAACCTCTATGTCATTTATTTCTTCTTGCTACCGCATTGCAGTAGCTAGTCTTTTCAGTAAGACTCGGATTAGAGGTGAGGCGCACGAGCACCCGCGGCTCCGTCCCGATCCCAGAGAACTATGCATCCAGATTTTCACTCCACGTCTGATGTTGGCTGTGGGTTTTTATCAGGTTGACAAAGTCTTCTTTTAATTCAGGTGACTTAGTTGTACTTAGTCATATTCAGTTTGCTGGGACTGAGTTTATAAAAGATTTTTGTGTCTATAGTCTGCAGTTTTCTTTATTCAGAATATATTGTTCTGAATTTGGTTTCAGTGTAACACTGACCTCATAAAATGGTTTAACTGGATTAATGTTTACATTAAATGGTTACATTTGAGATGAATGTATGTTTTGCAGTTATTAAAATGATTGACAGTGTTATCAGTCCCTCTATATTCTTGCTTATTTTTTTGTCTAGTTCTTCTAGTAAAAGCTCACTGTATCTGGGGACTATATTTGGTTCCACAAACCTTTCTACTAGATTCTTTCCATCAGAAGTTGTGATTAGGCATCAACATGAAGTGGCAATGGGATGCTATGCCGTAAGTGGTCTAGATGTTACCCCATCCTCAGTCCAGCCTTCTCAGGGCTGACTTCTAACTCCCAGCACCTGTACCTTTTGACTGAGTGCTTTCCTGATGGTCAGTACTGCATGAAGGCCAGAAGTACTGAGGAATCAATCTCCACAGTTGTTCCTTGACCAATTGCTTATGGAAGCTGTTGGATAAACATCCTAGCTTCTTGGCCCCTCAAGTGGATCAATGCTGAGGTCAGGCTTCCTTGGCTGCTAGAATTCCCAAAGGATTAAGTTCTGCTTACACAATATAATCTGCTTGTAAAATGTTCTGATTTGGCTTGACTTTCCTATTTCCCTATTGATGTTGGTTGGAATCACTAGTTAAGCTTACTGCACTCTATGCTTTGTCTCAGGGTTTGCTTCTAGGGGATGGTAAACTATGAGAATAAATTCATGGCTATACAAAGAGCATCATAGCCTGACTCAGACCCCTGGACTCCTAAAGCTTCACCAGTGCACTAGGCCCCCAGATCTTTTTTTAGCTTTACATGATAGCACATAAGTGTCTTATTGGGGCATCCAGAGAACTTGCCAATTTCTGCTCACCAAATCAGATGGATCAGTGCCATGACCTCATATAACAAAGCACTCTGTATTACCGGTGTCTAATACAAAATGAACCTGTGTCATGAGTCCTCTATCAAGTGGCTATTCAAAGGATTTAACCATTTGTACAGCACCTAGATATTGGCCATGATGCTGGAGCTGATTGGTGGAAGTTTCATGCTGAACCAGGGGTAAATCTTCTTGTTGGATTTTGGATAGGCTCGGGGGTCCCAGAGAAGCAGAGGGTCAACCAGGACATTTGAGGTTTGGGCTCCAAATGGGGGGAGGGGAGGAACAGAGGGACAAAGCTTCACATGTTCCACATGAGCTTCATGCCTAAAGCAAGACTGTTTCAGTCTCATTTTTTCTATAAATTAATTGTTACTGGAGTATAATTGATTTACAATGATGTGTTAGCTTCAGGTATGCAGCAAAATGAATCAGTCACACATATACATGTATCCACTCTTTTTCAGATCATTTTACCATATACATCATTACAGAGTATCGAGTAGATTTCCCTGTGCTATACAGTAGGTCCTTATTAGTTATCTATTTTATAGACTAGTAGTGTGTATACATCAATATACATATCGGCATTTATGTATATTGTGTATAAGTGTGCATATATGGCACAGTATATAATATGTGTATATGTCAACAGTATATATACTATATATAATAGTGTGTGTATGTCAATTCCAATCTCCTAATTTAGTCTCATGTCTTTTTAAGCCACTTTGAAATGAGACTTTTGTCATTTGTAGAAGAAATCCTCATAGCTGGTTTATCACCCAAGCTGGAGTCTAAGAAGTCATCCTGGATTCTCCTTCCTCCCTCATAGCAGAGGATGATCTTTGAAATAGTCTTCAACTCAGGCCCCTCTCCCAGTCCTACTATTATTGTTCTATTTAAGGCCTTCATGACTTTCACTCGAGCTATTTTAGCTGCCTTGTAATTGGCCTTACTCTTTCTGGTCTCCTCTTTCTTAGATTCAGACTTCTTCTTTCCAAATATGAGGATGTCATGCCATCCTCATTCTCAATGGTCATCAGCTGTTTTTCATCATGGCAGATGACACGGCCTGACCTCTAGGACCTTGCTGTCCATTTCTTGTCCTTCATCTCTCCACTCTGCTGTTTTCCCCCCTGCACATCGGGTTCTTTCTTGCCCTCGTACTTTTGCTTACCATGTTCTCCTCTCTTTTTCCTTCCTAATGTCCATGTACCTGTGAGATCACAGCTCTGACATAATTGCCCCCTGGAAACCTTCTGGAAATCTCCATGCTGAGTTGCATGTCTCTCCTCTGGGATCCTGGATGGGGTGGGCATCTCCATCACTCCGCTGACTGCATTAGGTTGTGAGTATTAACTCAGGTGGGTTCACCACCCATCCCACTCTCCAGATTTTTGAGACAGGAGTTGAGTCACAAAATCAGGTGCACAGCAGATGTTCATTAAATGTTTGCTAAATAAATAAATGCCTACACACCTGACATAATACCCAAATATAACATGCTTTGAAAGTAAATTTTGAGCAATGTCAGCCCTACCGGTTTCTATGATGAATATTCCAAAGATCCATTTAAGTACAACAAAATACTTTGGGGTAGATTATTATTAAAACAAAATAAGCCACATAAATGACAGATATATTTATCTTAAAAGCATAAATGAAAAAAAATAAATTATTGTGATGTAAAACTACTAGAAAAGCATTTCTTGACATTGGAGTCTCACATGTTTTACTGCTTTCTTCACCTCCATGCAGCCAATGTGAAAATTTCCAAGAATGATTTTGATCAAATTGCAATAATTTTTCAATACTTGATAGGCTCCACTAACTTGAAAATTTTTAAAATATGTTTTCTTGGTGGATTATGGCAGTGAGTCAAGTGTTATTAATAGGCTGAGCCCTGTGAACGTGGACAGAGTCTAATAGACTCCCAGTAGGAAATGTGTCTAATTTTCAGCATGAGCCTGTTGCCAGATACATGATAATGTACAGAAAACCACATTATTTAACTTTTTGGTGGTAAAAACATTTTATTAAAAAATATATACTAATAAACCCACAAAACCAACATTTTCTTCTTAATTGTTAATTAAAAATGATTATTATTCATTAGATATGTATTAAGAGATAAGAATGCACTGAATTCATATTTTTAAAGTGTGATCCATAAATTCTCTTCCCTACCTGTTCCTTTTCCTCAATAAAATGATGTGTAAAATACAAGGTGTTGCAAATATCATATAATAAAATGGATAGACCAAATGTAATTCTCTTGTTAAGTATTTTGCTGAGCTGGTTCCTAATCAAGAGTTTTATCAAAGTGAAAATATGTATTAATGTATGTCAGCCACTAGAGGGATCATATTCCTGAGAGGATAATTTTGTGTTGGAGGGTCCATCAGATTTTAGCAAGCACCTCTGAATGCCTACAATGTGGGTAGCCCTACACCAAATGGAGAAAATGTCTTTTCTCCTGTGCTGAATCTGGTTGGCGAACACACTCATCCCTACATTTTTATAATAAAGCATAGAAGTTTTATAAGAGAGAAACTATACAGAATTTCAGGAACACCGATGATGGAGCTGATCAAATGAATTCTGGAATCAAATTCTAGAGACACTGGAGAGCCAACATGATTCTGTCTCAAAACAAGGACCTCAATTCTTGATTTTAGTTGCAACAGTAAATGCTGTATCTTCCAGTTAAACTTTAGTTTTCCCCATCCTCCTGAGTGTCTCATTGTTGCCAAATGTGTGCAAGGTTCTGACCCACCAGTGACCAAAACTCTGCTCTCCCTGAGCATGAGAGCAGTGAGGACTGCACACCAGGGCACAAGATAATGAGCACAAGGTACCAGAGAGCAGCCGTCTGCAGAGCACACAGAAACTCAGCCTGGACTGGGGGCAGAGATGCTCATCCAGTGGGAGGTGCCTCAGAGCAGAGTTATTATAGGAGATACTCAGGCAAATGTGGAGTGGGAGAAAGTTCTCATTAGAAAAAAAAATAAAAGGATCTAGAAGCTAGAGGGAGCCTGGTTTATAGGGAACTGGAACAAAAGCATGCAGTTTTATAGGCCCTTGAAGACTAAGGGGAGGGGTTAACTCCGAGTACAAAATGAAGCAGGACAAAGAGTTTTGCCAAAAGAATGCACGGGTCATAGCAAATATACCCACTTCCAACAACCCAAGAGAAGACTCTACACATGGACATCACCAGATGGTCAATACTGAAATCAGATTGGTTATATTCTTTGCAGCCAGAGATGGAGAAGCTCTATATAGTCAGCAAAAACAAGATCAGAAGCTGACTGTGGCTCAGATCATGAACTCCTTACTGCCAAATTCAGACTTAAAATTGAAGAAAGTAGGGAAAACCAGTAGACCATTCAGGTATAACCTAAATCACATCCTTTATAATTATACAGTGGAAGTGATAAACAGATTCAAGGGATTTGATCTGATAGAGAGCGCCCGAAGAACTATGGATGGAGGTTCATGACATTGTTCAGGAGGCAGTGATCAAGACCATCCCCAAGAAAAAGAAATGCAAAAAGGCAAACACTTGTCTGAGGAGGCCTTACAAATAGCTGAGTAAGGAAGAGAAGCGAAAGGCAAAGGAGGAAAAGAAAGATCACCATCAGGAACGTCGCTCAGTCGTGTCCAACTCTTTGCGACCCCATGGACTGTAGCCTACCACGCTCCTCTGTCCATGGGATTTTCCAGGCAAAAGTACTGGAGTGGATTGCCATTTCCATCTCCAGCCGATCTTCTCAACCCAGGGATCGAACCCGGGTCTCCCGCATTGTAGACAGACGCTTTACCGTCTGAGCCACCAGGGATTTCTAAAAAAAAAAGAAAGATACACCCATTTAAATGAAGAGTTCCAAAGAATAGCAAAGAGAGATAAGAAAGCCTTCCTCAGTGATCAATGCAAAGAAATAGAGGAAAACAATAGAATGGGAAAGACTAGAGATCTCTTCAAGAAAATTAGAGATACCAACGGAATATTTCATGCAAAGATGGGCTCAGTAAAGGAGAGAAATGCTATGGACCTAACAGAAGCAGAAGATATTAAGAAGAGGTGGCAAGAATACACAGAAGAATTATAGAAAAAAAGATCTTCATGACCCAGATAACCATTATGGTGTAATCACTCACCTAGAGCCAGACATCCTGGAATGCGAACTCAAGTGGGCCTTAGGAAGCATCACTATGAACAAAGCTAGTGGAGGTGATGGAATTCCAGTTGAGCTGTTTCAAATCCTAAAAGATAATGCTGTGAAAGTGCTGCACTCCATATGCCAGCAAATTTGGAAAACTCATCAATGGCCACAGGACTGGAAAAGGTCAGTTTTCATTCCAATTCCAAAGAAAGGCAATGCCAAAGAATGCTCAAACTACTGCACAATTGCACTCATCTCACATGCTAGTAAAGTAATGCTCAAAATTCTCCAAGCCAGGATAAAGTAACATGTGTAATGTAAACTTCCAGATGTTCAAGCTGGTTTTAGAAAAGACAGAGGAACCAAAGATCAAATTGCCAACATCCGTTGGATCATGGAAAAAGCAAGAGAGTTCCAGAAAAACATCTATTTCTGCTTTATTGACTATGCCAAAGCCTTTGACTGTGTGGATCACAATAAACTGTGGAAAATTCTTCAAGAGATGGGAATACCAGGCCACCTTGACTGCCTCTTGAGAAATGTGTGTGCAGGTCAAGAAGCAACAGTTAGAACCAGATATGGAACAATGGACTGGTTCCAAAAAGGGGTATGACAAGGCTGTATATTGTTATCATGCTTATTTAACTTATATGCAGAATACATCATGTGAAATGTCAGGCTGGAGGAAGAACAAGCTTCTTGGAAACATGATTGCTGAGGAAATATCAATTACCTCAGATATGTAGATGACACCATCTACACCATGGAAGAAAGTGAAGAAGAACTAAAGATCCTCTTGGTGAAAGTGAAAGAGGAGAGTGAAAAATTTGGCTTAAAACTCAACATGCAGAAAACTAAGATCATGGCATCCAGTCCCATCACTTCATGGCAAATAGAATTTATTCTGCGGGGCTCTAAAATCACTTCAGATGGTGACTGCAGCCATGAAATTAAAAGATACTTGCTCCTTGGAAGAAAGATATGACAATCTAGACAGTATATTCAAAAGCAGAGACATTACTTTGCCAACAAAGGTCCGTCTAGTCAAAGCTATGGTTTTTTCAGTAGTCATGTATGGATGTGAGAGTTGGACTGTAAAGAAAGCTGAGCACCAGATAACTGATGCTTTTGAACTGTGACGTTGGAGAAGACTCTTGCGAGTCCCTTGGACTGCAAGGAGAACCACCCAGTAAATCCTAAAGGAAATCAGTCCTGAATATTCATTGGAAGGACTGATGCTGAAACTGAAACTCCAATACTTTGGCCACCTGATGCAAAGGACTCTTTGGAAAAGACCTTGATGCTGGGAAAGATTGAAGGCAGGAGGAGAAGGGGATGACCGGATAAGATGGTTGGATGGCATCACTAACTTAAAGGACATGAGTTTGAGCAAGCTCTGGGAGTTGATGATGGACAGGGAAGGCTGGCGTGCTACAGTCCATGGGGTCTCAAAGAGTCAGACACAACTGAGCTACTGAACTGAAACCTGAGGATGGGGACGTGAACTCCAAAGTTAGACTTTGTCCTCGTGTGGAAAGGAGGAAGAGATGTATTGATTCCAAGGACGTCTGGCAAGATACTGCAGCTATAACAAAGATGGCCGGTAGATATTTAGGGTCATACAATGTTCAAGGACAGCTGGAAGTTTTGAGAGCTTCAGTTTCTCCCATGTTATTCCCAACTCCGTTTCCAGACACAGGCCTTCTAGTCTAGTTTGCTAGTTGGTCAGTCTTGTCTGCCTCTTTGCAACCCATGGACTGTAGCCAGCCATGCTTCTCTCTCCATGAAATTGTCCAGGCAAAAATACTGGAGTGGGTTGCCATTCCCTTCTCCAGGAGAACCTTCCCTACCCAAGAATTGAATCTGGCTCTCCTGCACTCCTGGCAGATTCTTTACTGCTGAGCCACCAGGGAAGCCCTGGTCTAGAGGTGTCAGAGCAAGTCCTGCCATGACGCCCCCGTTAGTCCCTCCTCATCCCTCAAGCCCTCTGAATCACAGCTCAAGCATCCATCCTTCCTCTTCCCTACCCCATCCTCTTAGTGTGGATGAGGAGGACCAGAAAGAAGAAGGCCGACCAGAAGGAGGAGAAAGAGTCTGAGAATTTCAAAATCATCTAGTCTCCAGATGGACTATTTAAAAGAAAATCAGATCTTAAGTGTTCAGCTTAACTGCTGTCTAGAACATCTTCTACAGTATACTGGTTCCAGTACATGCTAAACCAGTGTCCATCTCTCTCCCTTCAACTTCAGCCTGTTTTTCTAAATATCCTTTTAAGATAGGACAAATGGAATATTTCCTGCTCTATCAGTAAACAAGGATGTCACAGTCACCAGTGATTGCTCACCACAATGGTGAGCTGGTGAGCCCTGAGGAAACTCAGGATGTGAGAAACATGGATAGCCAAGGCTCACATCAAAGCAATGATTTCATTGAGCCCAGTCTCTTGCATCTTGCCATACACAGAAAAGCACTAAATTACTTAACTTAGAATATCTGGTATTTAATTTAAAATAATCTTTTGATGTTCAAACTACCTGCTCTTTATTGAAAAAGTCCTATATAACCTGGTTCTCCCCCAACCCCACCATCCACCCTTGTCACACCCCTTTGCCTCCTTGGAGCAGTTCTCTCAGGGTTACTTGAGATGCTGCCTCCCGGGCTTGAGTCCTAAAAATTCCCACCAAATAAAATACAACTCTCAACTTTTAGGTTGTGCATATTTCTTTAAGCTAACACATACTATGATTTCCCTTCACTCCCTTGTTTTTGTCCCAGGCTGCCTGTGGATAGAGAGTGGAGTGTCCTTGATGAAGGACATGGTGGAGGAGGAGAAAGACCCCTCCAGCCATGCAGTGACATGGGAGTTAAACTGGTGTTCTCAAATAACTAATGTCTATAACGTATGGCATCTTTGAATTCAAAGATGGCAGCAGAGGCAAAGATGGCAAGCTAGAATTTATAGAATGGGCAAACAACACATACTACTATGTAGTGCAGGGAACTACATACAATATCCTAGGGTAAACGACAATGGAAAAGAATATGAAAAAGAATGCATAGATATATTATCTAAACTATATATAGTATGGGCTTTCCTGGAGGCTCAGACAGTAAAACATCTGCCTGCAATGTAGGAGGCCTAGGTTTGATCCTTGGAGTCAGGCAGTACTCTGGAAAAAGAAATGGCAACCCACTCCAGTACTCTTGCCTGGAAAACTCCATGGATGGTGGAGCCTGGTGGCTATAGTCCATGGGCTCGCAAAGAGTCAGACAGAGCTAAGAGACTTCACTTTCTTTCTTTCTTTTCTTTTGTATTATATATAGTATATATATAACTGACTTATTTTGCTGTACAGAAGAAATTAATGCAACATTGTAAATCAACTATATTTCAATAAAATTTTAAAAAGATAAACAAACACAAGAAAGAGGGAAGCTTGAGTGTTGTACTAGTCATGAAAAGAAGAATTTCTGCAAAAATGTAAATCTGGGAGCTCTGTGTTTAGCTGAATGACACACAGTTCAGATCATAATATGGGCCCTTGCATCACCATATTTGTACAGAATTCTGAAGAGTGATGCCTAGATATCTTTTGACCAGCCTAGACAACATATTGAAAAGTAGAGACATTATTTTGCCAACAAAGATCTGTTTAGTCAAAGCTATGGTTTTTCCAGTAGCCATGTATGGATGTGAGAGTTGAACTGTAAAGAAAGCTGAGCACCGAATAACTGATGCTTTTGAACTGTAGTGTTGGAGAAGACTCTTGAGTGTTCCTTGGTCTGCAAGGAGAACCACCCAGTCAATCTTAAAGGAAATCAGCCCTGAATATTCATTGGAAGGACTGATGCTGAAACTGAAACTCCAATACTTTGGCCACCTGATGCAAAGAACTGATTTATTGAAAAAGACCTTGATGCTGGGAAAGATTGAAGGTGGGAGGAGAAGGGGACGACAGAGGGTGAGATGGTTGGATGGCCTCACTGACTCAATGGACATGAGTTTGAGTAAGCTCTGGGAGTCGGTGATGGACAGGGAGGCCTGGTGTGCTGCAGTCCATGGAGTCAGTCAGACACGACTGAGCAACTGAACTGAACTGTGAAGAATCCCCAAGAATGTTCACCATGCCAACTGGAAAAGGTTTATAAAATTGTCCATACTTGGTGAGTTGAGAATGGAAATGACTTCCTTTCTCCCACCTCTGCATTACAAATCTGCCTTTGGGCCCCTCTCTCCTGCTTCTATAACAACATTCTGGGCAGATGTCTTGGCCTTCCAGTACCTTTCGGGTATCAATACAACATCATTTTTAGTTATTCACGTGTTGCTCCAATCTCCAAAGGACATTTCCACATCTCAAAGTTGACCACACCATTTCTGTACAGTTCTAACTGTGACATGTTGGATTTACAATGAGTCACAACTTCAGTCTCAAAGCTTCTCCCAGTTTATGAGCTCTCTCCCGTGGATCCTGGGAGGCGGCAGGTCACCTCACTCTTGTCTCTTTCCCAGTTGCCTCCTCCAAGACCCCTCATCACTCCAGGCTGCTGATGTTTCAGGATCAGGAAAGAGCAGAGGAAAACGATGAAAGGCTACGTTCTCCAGGAAATGGTGCTCCTGCCATAGGCAAGTGGGCCTCCTGTCCTGACAAGCACTTCAGTCCTACTGGAATTGGGAATTCCCTTCCCCACTCCACCCCCTTCTCCAGCACTGCACAGTTTCCTAACTCAACAGTGGATTCTCTGGCTAACATTTTCCTTATATTTCCCACTCAACTCCAGCCCCAGGAGTATTCACCGAGGAGCAACTGCTGATGTCACATTCTTTCCTGATGAGTCACTCTGGCTGCCTTCCAGACTGCTGCCTCTGGCTTTGGGAAATGTTATACTTCTTTTGCCCACCAAATTCTTTAGGACCAGCCCCTCCCCTGGCAGCTGCAAGCTTTGCTCAGATTCTCAAGCAACTCCAATCCTAGACTTTGACTCTCCCAGGGAAAACTCATAGCAGCCAGCCAATCACCCCTAAATCCCAGGGATCACAAACTCCCAAAGATGCTGGCACTGTGTTTGGAAGCCTGAGTTCCTGCAGCTTCCTGAGCACCCACATGGGTACAGAAATACATTTTCTTGTTTCTGAAAAACTGGCATGCTCTCCATTCACAAAAGACTGTTTTGGGTCATCCACATTACACCCTCTATCATACTTTGTTCTTAGCTTTGGGACTTGAGCCAAAGCCTCCAAGAGGAAAGCCTCACCTTAATGTCCTGCTACACCAGTATGATTTGCAGCAACCCTATAGGAGGGCACTTAAGGTGGCACCAGAGATTCAATGCACATATACAACCAGGATCTAATTCAATTCTGAGACTGATATTGAAAACTCGGCCTCCATGCACTGATGCTGAATCAAATCTTAGAGACAGAGTTTGGGGTAAAGTAGAAAAGAATAGGTTTATTACTTTGACAGACAAAGGGGGGCATAGTGGGCTGGCACCCTCCAAAAACTCTCTGTCCCAACCTGGGAGGTTTGGTGAAGAGGATTATAGCAATGGTTTAAGGATGGAGTTGCTGATAAGATAAGAGTGTGTGCAGGGCCTACACTCTTTTAATCTGCCTTAGGGGGTCTCTTGCCAAGCTTTGAGGTTATCAAACTGTTCTCTTGGAACATCTTCAATTTGGTGGGGGTTTTCAGTGACCACAGGACTGGAAAAGGTCAGTTTTATTCTAATCCCAAAGAAAGGCAATGCCAAAGAATGCTCAAACTACTGCACAATTGCACTCATTTCACACACTAGTAAAGTAATGCTCAAAATTCTCCAAGCCAGATTTCAGCAATACGTGAACCGTGAACTTCCTGATGTTCAAGCTCATTTTAGAAAAGGCATAGGAACCAGAGATCAAATTGCCAACGTCTGCTGGATCATCAAAAAAGCAAGAGAGTTCCAGAAAAACATCTATTTCTGCTTTATTGACTATGCCAAAGCCTTTGACTGTGTGGATCACAATAAACTGTGGAAAATTCTGAAAGAGATGGGAATACCAGATCACCTGACCTGCCTCTTAAGAAATCTGTATGCAGGTCAGGAAGCAACAGTTAGAACTGGACATGGAACAACAGACTGGTTGCAAATAGGAAAAGGAGTACATCAATGCTGTATATTGTCACCATGCTTCTTTAACTTCTATGCAGAGTACATCATGAGAAACGCTGGGCTGTAAGAAGCACAAGCCGGGAATCAAGATTGCCGGGAGAAATATCAGTAACTTCAGATATGCAGATGACACCACCCTTATGGCAGAAAGTGAAGAGGAACTAAAAAGCCTCTTGAAGAAAGTGAAAGAGGAGAGCGAAAAAGTTGACTTAAAGCTCAACATTCAGAAAATTAAGACCATGGCATCTGGTCCCATCACTTCATGGGAAATAGATGGGAAACAGTAGAAACAGTGTCAGACTTTATCTTTTGGGGCTTCAAGATCACTGCAGATGGTGATTGCAGCCATGAAATTAAAAAATGCTTACTCCTTGGAAGCAAAGTTATGACCAACCTGGATAACATATTAAAAAACCGAGACACTACTTTGCCAACAAAGGTCCGTCTAGTCAAGGCTATGGTTTTTCCTGTGGTCATGTATGGATATGAGAGTTGGACTGTGAAGAAGGCTGAGCGCTGAAGAACTAATGCTTTTGAACTGTGGTGTTGGAGAAGACTCTTGAGAGTCCCTTGGACTGCAAGGAGATCCAACCAGTCCATCCTAAAAGAGAACAGTCCTGGGTGTTCATTGGAAGGACTGATGCTGAGGCTGAAACTCCAGTACTTTGGCCACCTCATGCGAAGAGTTGACTCACTGGAAAAGACCCTGATGCTGTGAGGGATTGGGGGTAGAAGGAGAAGGGGACAACAGAGGATGAGATGGCTGGATGGCATCACTGACTCGATGCACATGAGTTTTGGGTGATCCGGGAGTTGGTGATGGACAGGGAGACCTGGCATGCTGTGATTCATGAGGTCGCAAAGAGTTAGACACGACTGAGCGACTGAACTGAACTGAACTAAACTTAGTTTTTCAGAAGAGCTCAAAGATATCCCTTGAGGAGGAACCAGGAACCTGTCCCAAGGCTATACAATTGTTTCTTGGTTGCTCTTCCCTTGTCTCTGCATCCCCTCCCTTCCCTGACTAGAAACTGTGAGAACCTGCCCTTTGGGACTCAGGGAAGTTCATGGAGGCTGGAATCGGTTCCCTACAAAGAAAATGGGAGACACAGAAAGGCTTCCATTTCCAGGAGCCCCACAGGGTCCTGCTAAATTTCAAAATTTGTAACTCTGAGTTGAAATCTTCCAGAAGGCATCTAGTTCAATTCTACAATCAATAGTTTAATCAATAGTAAAAGAATCCTCATAAGACTGTGTCCAAACTTGGCTTGAATTCCACTGGGAACAAGGACATTTCCACATCTCAAAGCTGACCACATCATTTCTGTACAGTTCTAATTGTGGACATGTTTCTGCTTATATTGAGTCAAAATTGCCATGTACGTTTTCTTGCATTTTTCATATTCATTCTTTTAAAACTCATAAAACCTGACCAGCTACTTTTCTGAACAGTAGCCCTTTAGATTTTTTGGAACCATGATTATTTCCCTTAGCCTAAACTTCCCCAATTTTTTCCAAGTGTTCTTTATGTAAGGTATCAACATTTCTATACTATCTTGGCTACCCTCCTTTTATTGTTTTCTAGTTTATGCAACATCCTACTTATAACTTGGTAGCCAGAATTTATAGCAACACCAGGAAGAATGAAAGAGGGACATATTTCTGTTAAAAGTTTAATCTCAAAAAAGGGTAAAATCATAGCTCTTATGTAGATATAAAATGAATATGTGTTAAAGATTCATTAAACTAATAATCAATAAAAAATCCAGGCAGAGATTAGAATTGGTTGAAAAGAATCCAAAGAATGAACATTAATAGCTCGGAACTATTGAAATGACTGTGCTAGGGAGGCACAGCTATTTAGGATGGTGAGAATTTGACTTGATTTACAGTTTTGTGTTGGTTTCTGATGTACAGCAAGTTCAGCTATGTGTGTGTCTGTCTGTGTGTGTGTGTGTGTGTGTGTGTATCTGTACAGACTTTTATAGACTCTTTTCCATGATAGGTTATTACAGAATATTGAGAATTCCCTGTGCTATACAATAGGTCCTTGTTGTTAACTATTTTACATATAGTCATGTGTGTGTATTCATCCCAAGCTGCTGATTTACCCCTCACCCATGTTTCCCCTTTGGTAACCAAAAGTTTTATTTTGATATTTGTAAATCTGTTCCTGTTTTGTAAACAAGTTCATTTCTATAATATTTTTTAGATTCCACATATAAGTGGTATCCTATGATACTGAAGCCATTTTTAAAGAAAGAATCACTCTAAATTTGTGAGGCAAAGAGGCAGAAACCAGATAAGAAATAGTTACCCAGCTCCCTAGACCTTAGTGCCGAGTTGTGTTGGTAACACACAGCTGAGTGCTTGCTCACTAGGAAAGGAGGACACCGCTTCCATGGAGCTCTGTAGTACCTCCAAGTCAGAGCAGAAAGGTAAGAGGCAATTGACAATGGAAGTTGATTTAAGACTATGGGAGTTTTCGACACAGGGACTTGATTAGGGTTGGGTCAGGATCACAAACAACAGTCCAGGACTGTTGGAAGCAGTTCCTGCAGGACAGGAATTCCAAGAATCTGAGGGCAGGAGCTACTGATGCTCTCCTCTGAAAAATGAATGAGACTTCCATAAAGGTCTTGTCACGAAACAGCACATCTGCAAGTATAAAGGCAGTGTGGTGGGAGTAGGGTGGGCACCCAAGCAGATGCTGACGTCACCGACGGGACGGGGTTCCTGTTCTGTGTCCTTCCTGACTGTGAGGGCATCTGGCCTCACAGCCAACAGAGAGACCACGTCACGAGGGCGCCAGCCCAGAAAAGGAATCCAGATGAATTTCTTGAGGTGCAGACCACAGGGGCCACACTAAGAGTAACATTTTCATTGTGGTTTTGGTTTTTTAAAAAATATGCTTGCAATCTTGGCCAAAAGTTCAAACGGGTTCTGAATGCATCCTAATTCTGGAACAGAAATAATAATTCCAGGAAGAAAATGATAACAAAATTAATAAATGTAAGGCACTAGGGAAGTATAGAGAATTCAATGGCACCCCACTCCAGTACTCTTGCCTGGAAAATCCCATGGACAGAGGAGCCTGGAAGGCTGCAGACCATGGGGTCGCGAAGAGTCGGACACAACTGAGTGACTTCACTTTCACTTTTCACTTTCATGCATTGGAGAAGGAAATGGCAGCCCACTCCAGTGTTCTTGCCTGGAGAATCCCAGGGATGGCGGAGCCTGGTAGGCTGCCGTCTATGGGGTCGCACAGAGTCAGACACGACTGAAGCGACTTAGCAGTAGCAGGGAAGTATGGTTATATTTAATAATAAAGAGGATAGTGTCAATAAATTGGTATGTTAAACACTACTAAAACTTCCCAACAGTCAAGTCTCTGTCTTCTGAATCGTTCAGGACCAACAGCTCTACTTACCAGCCCTCTTGCAAACAGCAAAACCCCGTGCTTAGTTATGAAGAATGCAGTAACATCGAAGAGAAGTAACTGCTGTGTGTCACTTCTGGGCTGAGGTGATGAAAATCTATGGTATGATGTTCCAGTTAGTCCTTTTTCACCCACAGAGCTCATGAGACTGTGTACAGTAAGTCCCCTAGATACAAACCCTCAAGTCGTGAATTTCAAAGATGTGAACATGCGTTCCATCAACATCAGGCATAAGTGTAAGTGAAGCTTACCCACTTTCTCCTATTGCTGACGATTCTTCAGCTCTACCATCTCCTACCTCCTCTCCTTCTTCCAGTCAGGAACACTTCTCTCCTATTCACTCGATACCAGTCTCTGTATGCCAGGTAGTACTGAACTACCATACTTTTCAGGGTACTGTACTGAGAGATTAAAAGCACCTTATTTTTCTGTGTTTGTCTTTTATGTATTATCTGTGTGAAAAGCATTATTAACCTATTATAATATAGTATTATATAGCAGATTGTGTTAGTTGGGTACCTAGGGTAACTCTGTTGGACTTGCAGACACTGGACTTACAAGCAGGCTCTTGGAACAGAACTTGTTCCTATGTAGAGTACTTACTGTAGTGAGATTCTGGAGCCATGAGATGGAACATTCTAGATCCCTGAATCTTCAGAAGAAAAATGTTTTGCAGTCACTGGATTGTGGCAGACTTCCTGCAGGCAAGACAAGAAACGCATGTGTGTGTATGTGTGTGCTGGCAATGCATTTATTCCTGCAGTAAATCTTCTTGTAGATTATATACCAAGTTCTAAGAGTCACAAAACTGAGCAAGTGGTGACAAAGTGGGTGAAAAATAGAGAGATTATTGTTTAAAAAATCTGACAATGAGGAAAAGGAGGAAACAAGGGGAGTTTTCAAGGTCTTAAAAGCAAACACACATTTTTAATATTTGATTTTATTAATATAAAATTGAGATGCTATAGCAGCATTATGAGAGTCTAAGATAACTTGTTTGGTTTTTAGATCATACAATTAACCCATTTTGAATGGATAATGCCACTTTTTACCTTCCGATCCCCATGTTTGAATGGAAACTCATATCTGAACTTACACATTTGGTGATTTGCCAAGAATTTGACCTCATTGCCAGGAATCTGATCTCATTGAAACTAAAGGCCTATATTAAATCACTCTATTGTTTTCTAAAATATTTTCTATGACTTGTCTGCTCTAGATTGTTGAAATATATTTAAGCATCACTTGATGTAAGAAATACTTTAAATTGCTTTTGATTTATCATACACTATTTTCTGGAGAAATTATTTTTAAACTTCTTTCCACCAATTGCCAGTTCAGTACAGTGTGTTCTCATAATTCCAGGAAGTAGTGTTATGGTTGTCAGGATGATGGGTTGCATAATCAGTAACAGTAAATAGGCTGATTCTTTGAAGCTATTCCTGCTGGAAGGTGTGTAAGAATATCCAAGGGAAGGTGCCAAAGTCTACCTGCCAACGACTGAAACCCAGGAGTTGAAAGAGTCAGGGAGATAAATAAGGAAATGTGCTGTAACTGTCTTGAAATATTGAAATATTAGCCTGGGAGGCATTGTGAAAGTACACAGTGATCCCTTGTTTCACGTGGCAATGTGTTCTGGTAAGAAAAAGAGTGATCAGTTCTTAACCCACTTTTGCTGCTGTTTTCGGAGCATGTGTTTTATCAAAATAAGTCAATATAGAGGAAGAAGGATTCTCTGCTAATTCAGTGTCTGGTGTGTGGTGGTTACTCAATAGATGTTTGGTAATAAAGCAATGGATAAATCAATCAATGTAGTCATGGAGCAATTGGTCTAAAAGATGAAAACCTATCCGTTAGTAAAATGTAGGTAGAGCTTGAAAAACCAGGGTCCTAATCTGCACAGCAAAATCTTAGATTGTTAGTGGATTATCTCTTTTCCTTGAAAAGAAAGGAGCTGGAGTGCTAGGTTCAGGCTTGAGAATGGACTTACAGAACTGAGCTTGAAGGTGGGGAATGCATCTCTTGACTGTAGGCTCCAGTGGCTGAGCCAAGAAGAGGCTGTGCTTTGAGAGGCAGTCTCAGGAAGAAGCCAGATTAGAAGAAAGGCAGGTGGCCAGAAGTTCTGTCTTGAAACCAAAAAAAAAATAAAAATAAAAATCAGAGCAAGGCAATGGAACAGAAATCAGGAAAAAACTGGAAGGCTAGAAGCTAAACAAATTCTTGGAAAAAAAGCATCATACTTACAATACCTTCTTAGAGGATGAGGTAAGCATGCTGTTGTAGATTGCTAGTGGAATCCCAGTACCTTGTCTTCCTTCCTTACTTTGTAATAACAATGCTGGCAGCCAGTGAACACATTGCCGACCAGCAAGAAGTAAGGGCGTTCTCCATCCGTTCTTGCAGCTGATTAGAGCCAAGAGATGACAGTTTGACCCACCTGCTGCAGCAAAAGTGTAGTTACTTTAAAGGAGCTGACTATTCCTTTCCTGTATTTTCCCTCCATCCTGTTATGTGAAATGCAAATGTGAATGCAAATGCAAATGGCTCTAGCAGCCATTTTGGACCATGTCTATTGCTTTGGAGAAGGCAGAGTAGAAACTAAGAAGGAGCCTTGGTTTGTAAAGGCTTCATGAACTTGGATTGCTTATTCCTGGATTCATTTTACATAGAAAAATAAAAAGTCCATCTATTCAAGTTACTGGTTTTTGACCTCTGTGCTTCAGTTGATATAGAGCACAGTTGGATTTGGTAGTTGCAAATATTTCTCCATTTACTCTCTCTCTCTCTCTCTCTCTCTCTCTCTCTCTCTCTCTCTCAAAAAAATAAAAAAAAAACAAAAAGAATTGTCTTAAAAGTAATAGAAAAATTTTCTAGAATATCCCTAGAAATTAAAAGCTTGATAAACACTGGTACTGACTGATAATACTAATCACTGACAGAGCTGTTGCAATACCTGAAATTTTATTTGGTTTTATATCATGTTACAAAACAGAATATATGTGAAAAGATGGCTTTTATATTTTCTAGTGAATTGATGGTAATAATCACATAATTTTTAGTTTAGCTATAAACTTTGGCCATTCCTCTAATTTTTCAGATGAAAAGGCTGAGTTAATGACTGGACCAAAAGAAAAAATTGATTTATGATAGAAATGCGATTAGCAGCTAGTTAGACTGGTTTCCAGGCCTATGTTTTTCTATTCTACTATGATGCTAATATTTCGAAAGGGTAACATGTCCTTATTTCTGTCAAAATGAAATTGCTTAAGTGCTCTTGAAGCCAATAGATATATTCAGTGTATACACTGAAAGCCTAAAAGTCTATCTTTCAAAAAATTTAAATCATAAACTTAAAATTTTGATTTCCATTGCTATAAGTTTATAACAACTTACATTCCCACCAGTAATATACTTTTACATTTATGTTATGGGACACAGATAACACTCTGCTGCTGCTGCTACTGCTGCTAAGTCACTTCAGTCATGTCCAACCCTGTGTGACCCATAGACAGCAGCCCACTAGGCTCCTCTGTCTCTGGGATTCTCCAGGCAAGAACACTGGAGTAGGTTGCCATTTCCTCCTCCAATGCATGGGAGTGAACAGTGAAAGTGAAGTTGCTCAGTCGTGTTTGACTCTTTGTGACCCCACGGTCCACCAGTCTACCAGGCTCCTCCATCCATGGGATTTTCCAGGCAAGAGTACTGGAGTGGGTTGCCATTTCCTCCTCCAATGCATGAGAGTGAAAAATGAAAGTGAAGTTGCTCAGTCGTGTTTGACTCTTTGTGACCCCACGGTCCACCAGTCTACCAGGCTCCTCCATCCATGGGATTTTCCAGGCAAGAGTACTGGAGTGGGGTTGCCATTTCCTACTCCAGATAACACTCTATATTGGTGTTTTAAAATGTTTCACTCTGGTAGATATAGCCTTTATAGAAAACAAACTGTCTGATACATCCCTTCCTTAAATTTTTATCTTATTTTAATGTATAGTTGAATTCACCTTTTCATATGACTGTAATTTATTAATGTTATGTGTTGTAGAGGGAATAGAGAAATAGTATCTACTTTCCTATAGTCTCGTGAATCAAGATTTATTTCTTCTTGTTAATGGTTTAGAAATGATTGTTTCAGAGTTTCAACTTAATTGAATTATATTGTTAATTTATAAGATTGTAGTTATATTTAAGAAAATCTCTGTCCAGTTTATTTCAAATGGAAACTGTATGATTTCACAGCATTTTAAGTGTTCTTATACTGTGACTAATCTTAACCAGAATGCCAGTGTCATTCATTATAGGGTCAATGTCCTCACCGTAGTGGCATAATATAAATTGCATATTATTTTAATTGATGTTAGTATTTCATGTTAAGTCAGCAAGAAATTAATAAGATTGTGAGTAGGTAAGATATTGTTGTTCAGTTCCTCAGTCATGTCCAACTCTTTGTGACCCTATGAACTGCAGTACACCATGCTTCTCTGTCCTTCACCATCTCCTGGGGCTTGCTCAATCTCATGACCATTAAGTCAGTGATGCCATCCAACCATCTTTTCCTCTCTGGTCCCCTTTTCTTCCTGCCTTCAGGCTTTCCCAGCATCAGGATCTTTTCTAATGAGTCTGCTCTTTGCATCAGGTGACCAAAGTTTTGGAGCTTCAGCTTCAACATCAGTCCTTCTAATGAATATTCAGGATTGATTTCCTTTAGTATCTACTGGTTTGATTTCCTTGTAGCACAAGGGATTCTCAAGACTTCTCCAACACCACAGCTTCTTCGTCATTCAGCTTTCTTTATGGTCCAACTCTCATATCCACATATGACTACTGGAAAAACCATAGCTTTGACTAGATGGACCTTTGTTGGCAAAGTAATTATGTCTCTGCTTTTGAATATGCTGTCTAGGTTGGTCATAGCTTTTCTTTCAAGGAGCAAGTGTCTTTTAATTTCATGGCTGCAGTTACCATCTGCAGTGATTTTGAAGTCCAAGAAGATAAGGTCTCTCACTGTTTCTATTGTTTCCCCATCTATTTGCCGTGAAGTGATGGGATTGGATGCCATGATCTTAGTTTTTTGAATGTTGAGTTTTAAGCCAGATTTTTCACTCTCCTCTTTCACCTTCATCAAGAGGTTCTTCAGTTCCTTTTCACTTTCTGCCATAAAGGTGGTGTCATTTATGTATCTGAGGTTATTGATATATCTCCCAGAAATTTTGATTCCAGTTTGTGCTTCATTCAGACTTGTATATTGTTTGATGTACTCTGCATATAAGTTAAATAAACAAGGTGACAATATACAGCCTTTCTGTAGTCCTTTCCCAGTTTGGAACCAGTCCATTGTTTCATGTCTGGTTCTAACTGTTGCTTCTTGACCTGCATACAGGTTTCTCAGAAGTTAAGTAAGGTGGTCTGGTATCGCCATCCCTTGAAGAATTTTCCACAGTTTGTTGTGATCCACACAGTCAAAGGCTTTGGCATAGTCAATGAAGCAGAAGTAGATGTTTTTCTGGACTTCTCTTGCTTTTTCTATGATCCAACGGATGCCCACAATTTGATCTCTGGTAAGATATAGGCAAGTTGATTTCTGGTGATGGGAAGTGAGTGCAGGAAGAAACGGGTGGGAAACCACAACGCTAGAACAGAATGTCATATAAGATTGAGAATTACCAAGTGATGTGTCAGAAAAGTGTGCCAGAGTCAGGTGGGAAGTTGGGATAGGATATCAGATGCAAATGCCTAGCAAGGACCAAGCTTCCAACGCTGGCAAGTCATCATGGATGGAGCACATTGCCTGAAAGCTACCTAACTAAAGACCTCATAACAAATCACAAAAATGACAAAAAATAATAAAATGCTCTGTTAAGATGATGAGAAAGTAAGAAAGAGCTCTGTGGACAACAGGTCCATAAGGTTCCCACCTCATGTATAAGTCTTTAGGCGTGAATATTCCCCTCTGCAGCCATAAAGGGCTAAACATGCCCCATCCTGACTCCACGATGACATCTCAGACTTCACACTGCAAGAACAGGTGGCCTGTGGCCTCCAGTGGCCTCTGACTTCACAGGAAGATGCATCTCCCAGGGCAGCTCCCAGCCTCTGACAACATGGTGGGGGGATGAAAGCTGGGGCCTTTCTGTCTGATGTGGACTCTTCTCGTGCAGTCTGGGTGCTCCATTGACTCCACCAAGATTTTCTCAACACAGCTCTGCAAGTTTTCCTATGCAACTTCCTTTCACAAATGTCTGACCAACCTGGCAGTCTGTAGGCTCCCCCTGCGTCCTCCCACTACCCTCTTTTATTCTTCAGAGATTTACCCTGGATAAGGCTCTTGTATTTGCAGTTTCTACTGGGCACCTGCTTCCCAGAGGATAAGCTAATACAATCGGTTCTGCTGAGAAGGCAGGAGGAATGCCACAGCACTCTCTGGCACACGACGGTGGCCCAGCTGCTGAGAAGTCACCAGCAGTGACCTGGGGAAGTGTCCTGTTGAAGGGGAACACCCTTGCCAGTGTGTGACTGTGACATGTGAAAGGTATAGGAGAACAGTGCATATACAAACCACACTGCAAGAAACTCTTCCCAATGGCTGAAGCTTCATTGTCATGGAGGAAGACGTGGCCCAGGAGGAGAAGATACACAAACTTTTAGACAGTGGTTAATGCCCTGGCCAGTTGGTCAGGGGCCTAGAAAAAAATCAGAGACAAAGACTTGGGAAGTAGAGGGATGCGTGTAGGTGGATACGTAGGAGTGAACAGAAAGTGTGAAGATATTTTTAAAGTCACATGTTCGTGTCCATCCACCAGAAAGTATTCATCATGCTTCCACCTCTATGTCACTTGCCAGTAATGGAGACCAATGCTGAGCCTTCCATTTGCCACTGTTTCTCAAAGAGACCAACCACCTGCATGGTGGCAACTGAGCTACACGGGGGCCCCCTGTCCTGAAGGGCTAAACTTTATCTCTCCAGGTACCTGGAAGAATAGGTACCTATCTGGGGTATGGGCTTGCCTCTCTTGCCTTCAGAGCCTCAGTCAGCATCACTCTTTGAGCTTACAGAATGCCTTACCTCAGACAGGAAATATCACATGACATCATCTGAACACTGAAGCGGAAATGGTATAAGATCTATTTTCCTGAAATCTTCTGGTTGTATTATGTACCATGCCAACCAACTGTGGCTGGTCTGCTAGAGCCTAGGGATCTCTTTTTGAAGGCATACCTGAAGTATCATGTTGGAAGTAATAGTCTGCAGAGAAGCGGTGTCACTCCCTGGATATAGCCTAGGCATCAAATTAAGAGGCCTTCCAAGAAAGCCATAATCTGAAGAGACATGGGCACCGCAATGTTCACAGAAACATTCTTTATAATAGCCAAGGCATGGACGCAACCTAAGGGTCTATCAACAGATGAAAGGATAAAAAAGAGGTACATATATACAATGGAATATTACTCAGCCATAAATAATTATGAAATAATGCCATTTGCAGCAATATGGATAGACCTGGAGAAATTATACTAAGTGAAGTTAGTCAGACAAAGACAAATACAAACATGATATCACTTATGTGTGGAATCTAAAAAAAAAAAATTGACACAAATGTACTTATTTACAAAACAGAAACAAATTCACAGTCAGAATTTTATATGCACCAAGTGGGAAAAGGAGAGGTGGGGAGGGAAAGACTGGGAGTTTGGGATTGACACATACACACTACTACATATAAAGTAAAATAAAATAAGGACATACAGTATAGCACAGGGAACTCTACCCAAAACTCTGTAACAGCTTGAATGGGAAAGTAATTTGAAAAAGAATAGATACATGTATATGTGTAACTAAATCATTTCGTTGTACACCTGGAACTAACATGACATTGTAAATTAACTCTGATATAAAATTTAAAACAAAATTTGAAACTGTGAAATCTCAAGAAAGAGTGCAAAGGGGAGAGAGCCAAGGATATCTTGGCATAGGGGGCTGAAGAGAAGTTCTGGAGGTCGAGATGGCTTGCGGCCTGGGATTTCAAAGTTGAGGGCTAGACTCTGTGGACTGTGCTCACATTATGCGTGTGTGTGTTGGGCGGTGGGCAGAGTTGTTGTTGTTCAGTTGCTAAGTCATGTCCAACTTTTTGCAACCCCATCAACTACAGCACGCCAGGCTTCCCTGTTCTTCACTATCTCCTCAAGTTTGCTGTCCTGTCCATTGAATCAGTGATGTCTCCCAACCATCTCATCCTCTGTCACCCTCTTCTCTTTCTGCCCTCAACCTTTCCCAGCATCAGAGTCTTTTCCAATGAACTGGTTCTTCGCATCAGGTAGCCAAAGTATTGGAGCTTCAGCTTCAGGACAAGTTCTTCCAATGAATAGTCAGGGTTGACTTCCTTTAGGATTGACTGGTTTGACCTCCTTGCTGTCTAAGGGACTCTCAAGAGTCTTCTCCAGCACCATAATTTGAAAGCATCAGTTCTTCAGTGGTAAGCCTCCTTTACAGTTCAGCTCTCACATCCTTACATGACTAGTGGAAAAATGGACCTTTTTCATTATATGGATCTTTTGTGGTAAAGTGATGTCTTTTCTTTTTAATATGTTGTCTAGATTTGTCAGAGCTTCTCTTCTAAGGAGCAACCATCTTTTAATTTCATGGCTACAGTCAATATCCACAGTGATTTTGGAGTCCAAGAAAATGAAATCTGACACTGTTTCCACTTTTCCTCATCTGTTTACCATGAAGTGATGGGACTGGATGCTATGATCTTAGTTTTTTGAAAGTTGAATCTGTTGTGGGGTGGGTAGGTAGGAATAATTAGGAGTTTGGGACTAGCAAATACACATTACTATGTATAGGATGGATAACCAACAAGGACCTGCTGCATAGCATGAAGAACTCTGCTCATTGTTTTGTGGTGACTTGTGGGGAAGAAGAAATTGATAAAAAATATATATGTATATATGCATATTTTTGCATATGTATCTATGTATGTATAGCTGAGTCACATTGCTATGCAACTGAAAGAATACAACATTGTAAATAAACTATACTTCAGTAAAAATGAGCAAACAAAAACAAATCAAGAGCTGTCTGCATATGACTCTGGATCCGATTTGGAAGACTACATTGTTCTCAGAACCAGATTAATCCCACCTGCTGTCACTGCCTATGCCTGACCAGGGACTCTATGCTTTCTATGGCTGCAATGAAAACTCAGGCTTCAGTGGGGTTAGAGGTCCCAGTCCTTGAAAAGGAGTCCTTTTCAGAGAAGGAAACACAGAAGGTACCTGCCAAACTACAAGCTATAGGCCATCTGACACAGCTTGAGAGCAGAGTATGATCTCAAACTCATGACAGTTCTTGGTAGATTGCTTACAGACCTAGACTCTGTATGTCATAAAGTGTGCACTGCCTACATACACCACAAAAAACCAGGAACAGACAACTGTGGTGGGAAGCAACTGCTCTGGAGTTATAAGAATTCATCTTTCTGTTGTTTGAGGGCAGGCCAATACCCCGGGGACACTGAAAATGTGTTCAGCAGTGACTCTCAGGGGTGAAGACATGGACCTGATTTGAAAGCTTCCCATGATGTGGTCCAGCGTGAAGACACAAGCTGGGCCAAGGGGAGTCTTCTCTGGAGATTCTGATGGGGGACCGAATAGGACAGCAGCAGGCACTGCAGCTAAGCAATGCAAAAAGAGATGTGGATGGATGTCGACAGAGCTGTGGGATCTCAAGAGAGTCAAACTCCTGCAAAAGAAAAATGTGAGGGGAAGGGAGTTCCTCAGGAAGCTGACAAGGAGAGAAGTGTGAATGCACAGAGAACAGAGAGACCAGGAAGACCCGTGGCTTGAGAGACAGCACAGGGCTCCTCCCCAGAGCTGCTTGGGTTCCTGGCTATTTCCAGCTTCCCTTTTCGCCCCTGATTACGTGAATTCCCAGGGAGCTCACATTCCACAAAACACCAACCACAAATCTCTAAAGAGAAGGTGTGTTTTATCAACCACATTAAAATGCCTCCTTTGTTTCCAGCTTAATTCTGAACTATTAACAGGAAAAAGAAACAAAAACAAAACAAACACGCAAAAACTGAGAAGCTCATGGAAGATCACTCGTGCATTTGAAACTCATGTACATGACTCAGAACTGGTAACGTTCCAGTATGAGTCAATTATGTATCTGCACAGTTTTCCCCAGGTAATCATCTTAAACTCATTTAAGATTAGTAATTAAAAAGAATCTCCTACATATCTAAAGCTTTCACAAACATTTTCTCCATATATATATAAAATTTTCCAGAAGTCTCCATCTTACTCTGAAAACAGCAATCAAAAATGACATATATGTCTATGTTTGAAAGATTTATTTATTTATTCATTCATTCACTTTAACAAATTTTTCCTAAGTGCCTTTTATTTATGTATTTATTTTATAGATGGCATACTTTTATTTTACTTATTTTCCAAGCGGTCACCAGGTTTTATTGATTTTGCTACCTAAATAATTCTTGCCTGTATTTACATTCTTTTTTAAATCTATTTCTTAAATTGAAGTAGTGTTGATGTACAATGTTGTGTTGGTTTCAAGTGTGCATCATCTAAGGAACATTTTATGCACCTGGGGATGTGGGAAAAAGAAAAGAAGTAAATAGAGTAAGATGTAGGTTTTGCTTTCTGAAAGTACATAGTCTAGGGGGGTGAAGAGAGAGCAGAGCATCACAGTATAATCAGGTTGTGAAAAATTTACCGTAGGCATGCTGAGGTGAATAATTTCAGGAGGGACCACTCACTCAGAAGTGGACCACTCACTCAGAATCCAAGATGTTCTATGGATTCTTTAATCTTCAGTACCTCCTATGAGAGTGGTATGCTCAGGAACTGAGCTAGATCGTGGTCCTAACAACTTGGAAATCATCTATAGAAGCAAATACGAGTGTTAGATGGGCTTCCCAGGAGGACACCCCACAGGAGGGCATGGCAACCCTCTCCAGTATTCTTGCCTGGAGAATTCAGGGTCAGAGGAGCCTGGTGGGCTGCAGTCCATAGGGTCACAAAGAGTCGACAATGACTGAAACGACTTAACATGCCCCCACTAGCATTACATGCCTGGAGATGGTAGCAAGCGAAAAATAAGAAAGGAATTCAACTGAAGCATCAGATACATCTATGTTCTGGATGTGACTCAGAATCCTTTCCTGCTTTTTGCTATTTGCATTCCTTTATAATAGTAGACAGAGAGCCCAAAACTATGTCTCTTAGAATTCCTGGTAGCCCAGGCCTGGATGCAAATTAGGTTATGCTAATTGAATGCTTTCATGTGAAATTTGGAATGTGGATATGTGGTGGGAGCTGTTTTCTTTCTGCTATTTTAAGTAGCAAATAATTCCAGAGAGATGTTGGAGTTTACAGGTGGTAGCAGCTAGACTGAAGTAGTCCAGAAATTGGTGAATCTACAGGCAGTCTGTGTAGGAGCTGGAATCCACATACCTGGGTCTAGCTGTCAGCATCCAGTGTGTCTTTGAATTAATCAGTCCAGGAGCAGCCCCATACCTGCCCCTCCTCCTGCAGCCTTTCAATCATTTCGTAAGCATTTAATTTCCTGTGTCAAATCCCATCTGCTGGAAATATCTGTTTACCACACTCCATTCAGGCTGATTCGGCATGTTCAAAGGCAAGAGATGTGAAAAAAAGAATCTTGTGGTCAGGGAATGAGTTGCTGCTAGGTGTGTTGGTGCCAACGATGGATGTGGCAGAAACTACAGATGGGAGAGTAAGTTTTAAAAGACTATGAAGTTTCTAAGTTTTGTTTTTCCCAAAGACGTGGCATCTAGGAGATTTTCATTAGACATTTGTTGTGTGGAATTGTACTTAAAAGTTTTAGGGTTTGGCCTTTGTCTTATAGCGGAGCCAGTGGAGTGAAGAACCATTTGAAGGCTCTCACTTAAGAGAATCCCACAGTGAGATTCGTGCTTCTCATTGGCAATTCTCTGTGGATGATATGAAGGAGGAATTGAAATTCTAAGGATAGAAAAGCTATTCCAGATTACTCCGTGGCTTATGATGCTATTGAAAGAAACAGTTTGTAAATTTTGTCAATTTTTATACCAAGTTTATTATGTAATTTTAAACGACTAAAATATTGATTATCATAATTTTGAGATATTGAGAATCTGAAAACATTTAAACATATTCATCAAGATCACATCTTTTTTTTTCTTTTTTTTTTTTTAAGAACTGAAATACCACATAGAGAAGGGAAGCTGGTGGCCTACAGTCCACAGGGTCATGAAAACTTAGATGTAACTAAAGCGACTTTAGATGTAACTAAAGCGACACACACATAGTTGGTTTACAATATTGTGTTAGTTTCAGTTGTTAAGATCACATACTTTTAAAGCTTTCAGGCAGAGGAAATTGTAAACTATAAACTGTATTGCCTGTATAAACTGTATGGTGGTACCAATTTGGCCAGTAAACAGCTCTGCCTTTCATCTATATTTAGCCATTATTCTGTGAATTTGTTTATGGACCTCAGACTCTCTGTACAAGGATTTGTATTTTATCATATGATATTATCACAGAGAGTATTTTTGTATCCTTTATACGAAATATCCATTCTACAATATTTTGGAGGTTACTTGTACTGGTGGTATAACTGCATTTGATGACAATTATATCCTCAAACTTTGAGATGTACATGAGATGTGATGAAATGCCAAGGTCACACACTACAAGACCAGCCTTGCTAATTCATCTAAAATGGAAAACTTTAAAATATTGGACATGGGTTGAGAAAATGAAAGGGGTCAGACGAGCAAATAGTTGAAGAGTTATTATAATGTCCAAAAAACACATCTCCTCTCACTGACATTTATTTTTATTTTATGGGAACATTATTTTAATTATGTGTGTTAATTTAATGTCTTTGGAAAGTTCCCCTTTGAATAAAATGGGACTGCCTACACAGGGCTCTGCTGTGCTACTTACCACATTGTATTAGAAATACTTTCTTGTATGTCTATGTGACAGAGAAAGCATTACCTTCTGTATAAATCCAGTTTATTTCTTCCCAGCTGAATAGAAAGATACTGTGTTCTACTCTCCTGTATAATGAGATTGAAACCATGACTTGTATGTTAATAGAGAGGCTTGGCTGTATGACCCCTTTACAGTCTTCATTCTATCTTTCTTTTTTCCCCTGCATGGCAGTATTTAAGACCATATACTGTAGTTGATGGAGCCATAGTTTATTTATCCATTTACCTGTTAAAGGACTTCTTGGCTGCCTCTGTGTTTTGGCAATATATTACTAAATCTGCTTTAAAAATTCATGTGCAGATTTTTGTGTGAAGAGAATTTATCAGATCATCTGGTTAACTACCAAGGAGCAAGATTGCTAAATCATCTATGAGAGTATGTTTAATTTTGTAAGAAACTGCCAGATAGTCTTCCAAAGTGTCTATGCCATTTGCATTCCCACCAGCAATGGATGTGCATCCCTGCCGCTTCTTTCCTTGCCAGCACTTGGCACTGTCAGTATTTTGTTTGGGTTTTAGTCATTTTAAGTAAGCATGTAGTGGTTCTTCTTAAATTTTTATTCTACAATACTTAATTCTGTCATATGTTTTCAGACAAAGTCCTCCTTATTACATATGAAAAGAGGACCAAATAGTAGAAAACTGAGCTTTACATCTGAGAATCCAGGCTTAACTTAGTGAAGTCTTCGATTATGTTGGGTGTTAGACTCAACTTTCATGTATGAACAAGTGGGAACTTCAGCTGAAAAACATGCTTCTAAGAGTTAAAATTCGGTCCAATTTACTCTCTTTTTACTCACACCAGGTTTTTTCTGGCTTATGTCCAAGAGTAGGTCAGATCACTGTGATGATGAATGAATCAACACAGTACCCCCGAAGAATGGTGGAGATAGTCCCAGCTCTGGAACTAATGGCCCCACCTTTCCCTTGAATGTGGTTATACCCACTCCTCCTTGTAAAGTTGAGCCTGTGATAAAATAAACAGGTGGGAAATGGACACCAGCAGCTGGTATAAAATTTCTTTCAAAGCACTGACTTTTTTATTTTTATCCCTGCATTTCTGAGATCTGACAAATGGACACCCAAAGGTCACGGGATGGATGTGGATTAGGGCACAGGTATAAAGCTGTGAAATAGCACACAGGGCACTGATACAGTTGCTTCTTTCAGAGATCTGTTCACGTTCTGAAGTGACTGGCAGGTGCTGAGTGACATTTATAAAGGAGCTGAGCATGAAGAAGAAAAATTCCTGCTCAGAGATGCATATTCTCCATGGTTCACACTTCCTTTTTAACAGTAAGCTTTGGGATGACAGTTCTAATTCTGATCCTTGTATATAAATAGTATTTGAATGATCAGTTCAGTTCAGTTCAGTTGCTCACTAGTGTCCAACTCTTTGCGACCCCATGAATGCAGCACGCCAGGCCTCCCTGTCCATCACCAACTCTTGGAATTTACCCAAACTCATGTCCATTGAGTTGGTGATGCCATCCAGCCATCTCATGCTCTGGCGTCTCCTTCTCCTCCTGCCCCCAATCCCTCCCACATCAGGGTCTTTTCCAATGAGTCAACTCTTTGCATGAGGTGGCCAAATTACTGGAGCTTCAGCTTTAGCATCAATCCTTCCAATGAACACCCAGGACTGATTTCCTTTAGAATGGACTGGTTGGACCTCCTTGCAGTCCAAGGGACTCACAAGAGTCTTCTCCAACACCACAGTTCAAAAGCATCAACTCTTCAGCACTCAGCTTTCTTCACAGTCCAACTCTCACATCCATACATGACCGCAGGAAAAACTATAGCCTTGACTAGATGGACCTTTGTTGGCAAAATAATGTCTCTGGTTTTTACTATGCTATCTAGGTTGGTCATAACTTTCCTTCCAAAGATTAAGCGTCTTTTAATTTCATGGATGCAATCACCATCTACAGTGAATTTGGAGGCTCACAAAATAAAGTCTGATACTGTTTCCACTGTTTCCCATCTATTTCCCATGAAGTGATGGGACCAGATGCCATGATCTTCGTTTCCTGAATGTTGAGCTTTAAGCCAACTTTTTCACTCTCCTCTTTCACTTTCCTCAAGAGGCATTTTAGTTCCTCTTCACTTTCCGCCATAAGGGTGGTGTCATCTGCATATCTGAGATGATTGATATTTCTCCCAGCAATCTTGATTCCAGCTTGTGCTTCTTACAGTGCAGCGTTTCTCATGAGGTACTCTGCATAGAAATTAAATAGCAGGGTGACAATATACAGCCTTGATGTACTCCTGTTCCTATTTGCAACCAGTCTGTTGTTCCATGTCCAGTTCTAACTGTTGCTTCCTGACCTGCATATTGGTTTCTCAAGAGGCAGGTCAGGTGGTCTGTATTCCCATCTCTTTCAGAATTTTCCACACTTTATTGTGATCCACACAGTCAAAGGCTTTGGCATAGTCAATAAAGCAGAAATAGATGTTTTTCTGGAACTCTTTTGCTTTTTTGATGATCCAGCAGACATTGGCAATTTTTTCTCTGGTTCCTCTGCCTTTTCTAAGATGAGCTTGAACATCAAGAAGTTCACGGTTCACATATTGCTGAAATCTGGCTTGGAGAATTTTGAGCATTACTTTACTAGCATATGAGATGAGTACAATTGTGCAGTAGTTTGAGGATTCTTTGGCATTGCCTTTCTTTGGGATTGGAATGAAAACTGACCTTTTCCATCCCTGTGGCCACTGCTGAGTTTTCCAAATTTGCTTGCATATTGAGTGCAGCACTTTCACGGCATCATCTTTCAGGATTTGAAATAGCTCTACTGGAATTCCATCACCTCCACTAGCTTTGTTCATAGTGATGCTTTTAGAGCCTAACAATTCAAATAATTCGAAAGAATTCCAAATTCCACACAACTGATATTTGGAAATGGGGAAGGAGGGTGGGTAATGGAAGAAATTTTACTTTATGTCTCGCCATGTTACAGAAAAACTTATTTTTCTTCTCTTTCAAATGGAAACTGAGGTAACCATGGATGGCAGGCAGATTGGCCATATTATGATGGTGCTAAAAGCCAATGTGTTTGCTGAATGTCATTTAGAGGACACGCTGGTGATTGAATTGCACTGAAATTTGTGCAAAGGGGTAATAAATTCACTTTCATGTTTTGACACTACAGATAAAGACATTACTGTCATTTCTCATTGATATTTTAATGATGCGTTACTGATGGTTGTGTAGTACCAGATCTAAATGTCACTGGGAGCTCACTGACTTCAGGATGCACACCGTGGGAAAGGTAGCACATAGCATTAGTAAAGCCACTTACAAAGAGCAAGGAGTAAGTATATTTCAGTTTGATTTCAAACTAATTATTAGTGTATGAAAGTTATTCTGTAAGTGCCAAAACCACAGATATGTTTTAGCATCTAATCTCCAGTTACAAAGTATGGACGCTTGTGTGCTGTCTTTTTTCAAAATGGATTCACATCATAGTAAAGCCAATAAAGGTTTAGCAACTGTGGTAAATTATATTATTTGTCAACCAATATTTAATCTTCTTCTCTCTTAACCACTAAGAGAACTGTACTTCCCCACCTCATCCATTTTGGGCTTGGTCATGTACCTTCCTTTGCTAATGGAATATGGCGAAAGTGACATTTTGATAGCTCTCGGCTTTATAACAAATTACAAGTTTTCATCAGTTTGTGGAACACACTTAATTCAGTTCACAGCCTGAAGCATGGCTGCAACCCTCACAATTCACAGCCAACAGCAAGCCATGTGAATAAGATGTAAGTATTTTAGTGGGAGCCCTCATGATTTTGAGGGGTTTTTTTTGTTGTTGTTGTTGTTATGGAGCATAACATACTTAAAGCTTACAAGTGGAGAAATTTATATCTAGGATTGAATCTTTTTTTACAGTAACAACAAAGAAATAGAAAGTTCTGGCATTGGCTTGTGGCTGGTTGATGTAATGTAAGAAAACTTTTAGGAGTCTGGAAAAATGGAAAGCCATGTTATGTAATAAGAAAATATTTGGCTGAACTTTTGAACTCAAATACCTGAGGGGCTGAGAATGTAATGTATTTGGTGTTTGAAATTGGTTGTGACTTGATATATTTGTAAAGCTAATATGAGAAAGAATAAGCTCAGAAAAGATTTGTACTGTTTTTCAAGGGAATGCAGTGAATCTAAGGAAAGCTGGAGGATTCAGAGATGGAATGGTTTCTCCTTTATCAGAGTCAAAGACAAAAGTGAGTAACCCCCTTGAGCCACAAAGGTTAGTTAATACTCAGGGCAACAGCATCAGGATGTGACCATCCCATATTTCTTTCAGACTTCTGATCGGATTTATGTGACCTCCAATTCTGTTGGGTAATATGGCTGGCCTCACAACAGACTGACCCAGACTTGCCCAGAAGTGTCCAGGAGTCTCCAGCGGAGGCGTGTGTCAGGGGTGGCCTTTTGCAGGGCTGGGGACAATGAGTATAGCAGTACATGCATGGAATCTTTTGAAAGAGGTCACCATTATCTTCATTACCTCCACCATAGTTTGCCCCCAGGTAAAAAGCATGGAGGGAACAAAGCTCCACCCATACACAGAAAATTGGATTAAAGATTTACTGAGCATGGCCATGCCCAACAGAACAAGCCCCAGTTTCCCCCTCAGTCAGTCTCTCCCAGCAGGAATCTTCCATAAGCCTCTTGTCCTTCTCCATTAGAGGGCAGACAGACTGAAAACCACAGTCTCAGAAAACTAACCAGTCTGATCACATGGACCACAGCCTTGTCTCACTCAATGAAACTATGAACGATGTCAAGTAGGCCACCCAAGACAAACGGGTCATGGTGAAGGGTTCTGACAACTTGTGGTCCACTGGAGAAAGGAATGGCAAATAACTTCAGTATTCTTATTTGGAGAACCCCATGAACCCTATGAAAGGGCAAAAAGATAGGACACTGAAAGATGAACTCCCCAGGTTGATAGGTGCCCAATATGCTACTGGAGATCAGTGGAGAAATAACTCCAGAAAGAATGAAGAGACAGAGCTAAAGCAAAAACAACACTCAGTTGTGTCTGTGACTGGTGATGGAAGTAAAGTCCAATGCTGTAAAGAGCAATATTGCATAGGAACCTGGAATGTTGGGTGCATGAATCAAGGTCAAACAGGAGATGGCAAGAGTGAACGTCGACTTCTAGGAATCAGTGAACTAAAATGGACTGGAATGGGTGAATTTAACTCAGATGACCATTATATCTACTACTGTGGGCAAGAATCCCTTAGAAGAAATGGAGTAACCATCATAGTCAATGAAAGAATCTGAAATGCAATACTTGGATGGAATCTCAAAAATGACAGAATGATCTCTGTTCGTTTCCAAGGCAAACCATTCAATATCACAGTAATCCAAGTCTATGCCCCAACCAGTAATGCTGGTTGAAGAAGCTGAAGTTGAATAGTTCTATGAAGACCTACAAGACCCTCTAGAATTAACACCCCAAAAAGATGTCCTTTTCATTACAGGGGACTGGGATGCAAATGTAGGAAGTCAAGAAACACCTGGAGTAACAAGCAAATTTGGCCTTGGAGTACAGAATAAAGAAAGGCAAATGCTAATAGAGTTTTGCCAAGAGAATGCACTGGTCATAGATAACAACATCTTCCAACAACACAAGAGAACACTATACACATGGACATCACCAGATGGTCAATAATGAAATCAGATTGATTATATTCTTTGCAGCCAAAGATGGAGAAGCTCTATACAGTCAGCAAAAACAAGACTGGGAGCTGACTGTGGGTCAGATCATGAACTCCTTATTGCCAAATTCAGACTTAAATGGAAGAAAATGGGGATAACCACCAGACCATTCAGGTATGACCTAAATCAAATCCCTTATATTATACAGTTCAGTTCAGTTCAGTCGCTCAGTCATGTCCGACTCTTTGCGACCCCATGAATCACAGCACTCCAGGCCTCCCTGTCCTTCACCATCTCACAGAGTTCACTCAGACTCACGTCCATTGAGTCCGTGATGCCATCCAGCCATTTCATCCTCGGTCGTCCCCTTCTCCTCCTACCCCCAATCCCTCCCAGCATCAGAATCTTTTCCAATGAGTCAACTCTTCGCATGAGTTGGCCAAAGTACTGGAGCTTCAGCTTTAGCATCATTCCTTCCAAAGAAATCCCAAGGTTGATCTCCTTCAGAATGGTGAGAAATAGATTCAAAGGATTAGATCTGATAGACAGAGTACCTGATGAACTATGGATGGAGGTTCATGACACTGTACAGGAGACAGGGATCAAGATCACCCCCCCAAAAAAAGAAATGCAAAAAAGCAAGATAGCTGCCTGAGGAGGCCTTACAAATAGCTGTGAAAAGAAGAGAAGAGAAAAGCAAAAGAGAAAAGGAAAGATATCCCCATTTGAATGCAGAGTTTCAAAGAATAGCAAGGAGGGGTAAAGAGAGCCTTCCTCAGTGATCAGTGCAAAGAAATAAAGGAAAACAATAGAATGGGAAAGACTAGATATCTCTTCAAGAAAATTGGAGATACCAAGGAGATGTTTCATTCAAAGATGGGCTCAATAAAGGACAGAAATGGTATGGACCCAATAGAAGCAGAAGATATTAAGAAGGGGTGGCAAGAATACACAGAACTATACAAAAAGATCTTCTCAACCCAGATAATCATGATGGTATAATCACCCACCTAAAGCCAGACATCCTGGAATGCAAAGTCAACTGGGCCTTAGGAAGCATCACTATGAACATAGCTAGTGGAGCTGATGGAACTCCAGTTGAGCTATTTCAAATCCTGAAAGATGATGTTGTGAAAGTGCTGCATTCAGTTCAGTTCAGTTCAGTTGCTCAATCATGTCCCACTCTTTGTGACTCTATGAACTGCAGCACGCCAGGCCTCCCTATCAATCATCAACTGTCGGAGTCTACACAAACCCATGTCCATTGAGTCAGTGATGCCATCCAACCATGTCATCCTCTGTTGTCCCCTTCTCCTCCTGCCTTCAGGGTCTTCCAGCATCAGGGTCTTTTCAAATGAGTCATCTCTTTGCATCAGGTGGCCAAAGTATTGGAGTTTCATCTTTAACATCAGTCCTTCAATGAACACCCAGGACTGATCTCCTTAAGGATGAACTGGTTGGATCTCTTTGCAGTCCAAGCGACTCTCAAGAGTCTTCTGCAACACCACAGTTCAAAAGCATCAGTTCTTTGGCACTCAGCTTTCTTTACAGTCCAACTCTCACATCCACATGTGACTATTGGAAAAACCATAGCTTTGACTAGACAGACCTGTGTTGACAAAGTAATGTCTCTGCTTTTTACTATGCTGTCTTTGTTGGTCATAACTTTCCTTCCAAGGAGTAAGCATCTTTTAATTTCATGGCTGCAGTCACCATCTGCAGTGATTTTAGAGCCCAAAAATAAAGTCAGCCACTGTTTCCACTGTTTCCTCATCTATTTGCCACGAAGTGATGAGACCAGATGCCATGATTGCTGCATTCAATATGCCAGCAAATTTTTAAAACTCAGCAGTGGGCATAGGACTGGAAAAGATCAGTTTTCATTCCAATCCCAAAGAAAGGCAATGCCAAAGAATGCTCAAACTACTGCACAGTTGCACTCATCTCACACGCTAGTAAAGTAATGCTCAAAATTTTTCAAGCCAGGCTTCAACAGTACATCATGAACCATGAAATTCCAGATGCTCAAGCTGATTTTAGGAAAGGCAAAGGAACCAGAGATCAAGTTGCCAACATCCGTTGTATTATCAAAAAAGCAAGAGAGTACAAGAAATACATATATTTCTGCTGTATTGATTATGCTAAAGCCTTTGACTGTGTGGATCACCATAAACTGTGGAAAATTCTGAAAGAGATGGGAATACCAGACGATCTGACCTGCCTCTTGAGAAATCTGTAGGCAGGTCAGAAAGCAAAAGTTAGAACCAGACATGGAACAACAGACTGTTTCCAAATAGGGAAAGGAGTAAGTCAAGGCTGTATATTGTCACCCTGCTTATTTAAATTATGTATGGAATACATCATGAGAAATGCCAGGCTGGATGAAGCATAAGCTAGAATCAATATTGCTGGGAGAAATATCAATAACCTCAAATATGCAGATGACACCACCTTATGGCAGGAAGTGAAGAAGAACTAAAGATCCTCTTGATGAAAGTGAAATAGGAGAGTGAAAAATTTGGCTTAAAGCTTAACACTCAGAAAACTAAGATCATGGCATCAGGTCCCATTACTTCCTGGCAAATAGATAGTGAAACAGTGGAAACAGTCACCAAGTAAAGCTATTTTTTTTTTTTTTTTTTTTGTCTCCATATCACTGCAGATGGTGACTGCAGCCATGAAATTAAAAGGTTCTTACTCCTTGGAAGATAAGTTATGACCAATCTAGATAGCATATTAAAAAGCAGAGATATTACTTTGTTAACAAAGGTCCATCTAGTCAAGGCTATGTTTTTTTCCAGTAGTCATGTATGGATGTGAGAGTTGAACTATAAAGAAAGCTGAGCACAGAAGCATTGATACTTTTAAACTGTGGTGTTGGAGAAGACTCTTGAGAGTCCCTTGGACTGCAAGGAGATCCAACCAGTCCATCTTAAAGGAAATCAGTCCTGAATATTCTTTTGAAGGACTGATGTTGAAGCTGAAACTCCAATACTTTGGCCACCTAATGCAAAGAACTGACTCATTTGAAAAGACCCTGATCTGGGAAAGATTGAAGGCAGGAGGAGAAGGGGATGACAGAGGATGTGATCGTTGGATGGCATCACTGACTCAATGGACATGAGTTTGAGTAAACTCTGGGAGTTGGTGATTGACAGGGAGGCCTGGTGTGTTGCAGTCCATGGAGTCACAAAGAGTGGGACACGACTGAGTGACTGAACTGAACTGAACTAAAGATGGCTGAGGAGAAGTGACAAAGGGCTTGGTCCCAGGGAGAGTTGATAAGCATAAGGCATCATAACTAAGTCTAGTTGGAGGGACATTGCTCAAAAGGAAATTTGTAAGCTATTTTATTTATTTGTCACGCCACACGGCATGTAGGGTCTTAGTTTTCCCAACTACAGATTGAATCCCAGCCTCTTGCATTGGAAGGGTGGAGTTTTAACCAGTGGACCACCAGAGAAGTCCTGTTAAAAGAAATGTTGACATGGCTATAGCTCTCGAGTGGGTTGTCCAGGTGGTATTAATGGTAAAGAATCACCTGTCAATTCAAGAGATGCAAGACACACAGATTCAATCCCTAGGTCAGGAAGATCCCCTGGAGTAGGAAGTGGCAACCTATTCCAGTATTCTTGCCTGGAGAACCCCATGGTCAGAGGAACCTGACAGGATATATAGTCCATGAGGCTGTGAAGAGCTGAGGTTACATAACCCTTGAGTAAAATCATAAATGAGCACAGTTTCTGAGAGAGTTGTACCACAGGTGCTACCAGGCTGGCTGAAAAAGGCATGTGAGTGTATTAAAGATAAGCTGACTCAGAGCTGGAGCAGGCTGAGACTGCAGCTGAGCCCATCGACCCCAGTGACTTCTTAAGATGGCAGCAAAAAAAAAAAAAAAAAAAAAAGAGGAAAAAGAACTTCCCAGATGGTGGGTTCAAGAGCCATAGAGAAAATGGGCTGGGAACTATTCCCAGAGACCTCAGTTGGGTTTTATTCCAAAAACACTCCCCATCCCCAGGAAAGGGGGATCTTGTAACATCTGCTCAGCAGGATTTCAGAACTGCTATGGACCAGTGGCTGCTCTGTGCCCACCCCTCATTTCTCCTGCTTTTCAGAATGTAGTGTTTATTTTGGTTAACTTGTTTTGTCCTACAATTGTATTTTGTGTGTATATATATGGACAGGTAAATCGTCTTTTTATTTACTAAATCTCCAAATCAAGAAGAGCCACATTAGACCTATGTAGAGACTATCAGAAGATTTTGCACTTAGACCCTGGAGCCATAAGTGGATGAGACATTCAGATGCCTTCCTTGCAAACTTTTTGTCTGATCTGGATGGAGAATTATGGTCTATTTGAATACAGACTACATCTGGAAGGTATAGTTCTAAATGAGAAGGTGAAATCACTCCACCCTCATAATGTCAAAAAGCAGTGGATCCACATAACTAACTATTTCAAGTTGCAGTTTCTTTTTGCCAAGCATTTTTCAGGTTCATTGTCAGCCTCCTCCAGGGAAATGTCACTCTGGTCCAGAGCTCTCTTTTTGAAGCTATTCAGCAGCCATATTATCAATTATGACTTAATAAAGAGATGCTTTGTTATAGTTACATTACCCTCCCAGCTTTCCTAAATAAAAGGAATGGATTTCTTGGAAGGTATGACAGCCATAAAAATTATCATTTTAATTAATATTGTCATCCTTTTTTAAAAAATTATTTTATAAAGTACAGTTGATTTAAATATGTTAATTTCTGCTCCACAGCAAAACAATTAAGTTATGTATTTATGTGTGTGTGTATGTTTAGATACATTCTTTTCCATTATGGTTTATCACAGGATATTGAATATAGTTCCCTGTGAGAAATCAGTATGCCAAAGCCTTTGACTGTGGATCACCACAAACTGTGGAAATTTTGCAGAGATGGAAATACCAGATGATCTGACCTGCCTCTTGAGAAATCTGTATGCAGGTCAAGAAGCAACAGTTAGAACCAGACATGGAACAAAGGTCTAGTTCCAAATTGGGAAAGGAGTATGTCAAGGCTGTATGTTGTCACCCTGCTTATTTAAATTATATGCAGAGAACATCAGTGAAATGCCAGGCTAGATGAAGCACAAGCTGGAATCAAGATTCCTGGGAGAAATATCATTAACCTCAGATACACAGATGACACCACCCTTATGGCAGAAAGTGAAGAGGAACTAAAGAGCTTCTTGATGAAGGTGAAAGAGATGGCTTAAAACTCAACATTCAAAAAAATGAAGATAACGACATTCAGACCTATCACTTCATGGCAAGTAGATGGGGGAACAATGGAAACAGTCAGAGACTTTATTTTCTTGGGCTCCAAAATCACTGCAGATGGTGACTGCAGCCATGAAATTAAAAGACTCTTGCTCCTTGGAAGAAAGGCTATGAACAACCTAGACAGCATATCAAAAAGCAGAGACATTACTTTGCCAACAAAGGTCCGTATAGTCAAAGCTATTGTTTTTTTCCAGTAGTCATGTTCGGATGTGAGAGTTGGACCATAAAGAAAGCTGAACACCGAAGAACTGATGCTTTTGAATGGTGGTGTTGGAGAAGACTCTTGAGAGTCCCTTGGACTTCAAGGAGATCCAACCAGTCCATCCTAAAGGAAATCAGTCCTCAATATTCATTGGAAGGACTGATACTGAAGTTGAAGCTCCAATAGTTTGGCCACCTGATATGAAAAGTTGACTCATTGGAAAAGACCCTGATGCTGGGAAAGATTAAAGGCAGGAGGAGAAGGGGATGACAGAGGATGAGATGGTTGGATGGCATCACCAATTCAGTGGACATGAGTTTGAGTAAGCTCCAGGAGTTGGTGATGGACAGGGAAGACTGGTGTGGTGCAGTCCATAGGGTCGCAAAGAGTTGGACATGACTGAGCAACTGAACTGAACTGTGCTATGCAGTAGAACCTCGCTGTTTATCTGTCCAGCATATAATAGTTTGCATCTCATAATTCCAAATTCACAATCCATCCTCTTCCTACCCACCGCCACTTGCCCTGTGTCATTTTGATCACACATCAGTCTCTAGTCACCCCTGTAAGGCCAGAGCTGCTGGGATGATATTTCTCAGCTTGGAAGCTGCTGCTGCTGCTGCTAAGTCACTTCAGTTGTGTCCAACTCTGTACGACCCTATAGACAGGCTCCCCCATCCCTGGGATTCTCCAGGCAAGAACACTGGGGTGGGTTGCCATTTCCTTCTCCAATGCCTGAAAGTGAAAAGTGAAAGTGAAGTCCCTCAGTCATGTCCGACTCTTAGCGACCCCATGGACTGCAGCCTACCAGGATCAAATTCTGGTTCATAGCATTTCAATATGGTGATGGTGCAACTCTTTGAGCCATCTTGGGAAAATACAGTCTGCTTTGTTTCAGGTACTGTCTTCTGGATTTTTTTTTCCCATTTTATCAAAATCTGGAGCTAGGCCACATGGATTTCAAATTTTGTCTCTACCACCAACTAGTTGTGTGACTTTGGACTCATTACTCAAGTAATCAGGACTTGAGTGTCTAGACTTCATTTTTTCATCTATAAAATTGTTACAGGGAAGAGACAATTTTGACTGCATGTTGGATTTTTTTTTTTAAATTTAACCTTTGTTTTTCATTGCTTTTAGTATTAGCTCTATCTTTTTAGTTCCTAAGTCATGTCTGATTCTTGCAACCCCATGGACTGTAGCCTGCCAGGCTCCTCTGTCTATGGGATTCTCCAGGCAAGAATACTAGAATGGGTTGTCATTTCCTTCTCCAGGGGATCTTCCTGACCCGGAATTGAACCTGTGTCTCCTGTTTTGCAGGCAGATTCTTTACTGACTGAGCTATGTGGGAAGCCCTCACAGTATTTAGTATTTACTATAATATTTAGGGTTATAATCATACATAATGGCCTGCCTCAGGGAACCCTGCCTTCTGTCTGAATGTTGAACAAAAATGCTTTTGTTTAGGATCCTGTCAACCTGTGGATGGCTAAGAAAGGAATAAATCAACACGTCCTCTCCTTGAGGAAAGTCATTCCAGGAGATATTTGTAAAATTAATGGCTTTTTAAATTTTGCTTCCTCACCTACCCCTTCTCTATTCTATTAAAGAATCTTGCATCCAGACCTTGGTAAGATAGTTTTATTGAGACATTAGTTTGCCATAAGCTCGGTCTGCCAGCTTTCTAAATAAAGTTGTAGCCCTTGCCTCAACATCTCATCCCTTGGATTTATTGACCTGTTGGACAGTCAGCAGAGTGAGCTTGGACTTTGTAACAATTTCTGGATAGTAATAATAATTAGTTTAGAAGGTAATTGCAATAATTGAGGTAAATAATACATTTTAAGTTCTTAGAACATGTCTGGCACATTCTAACACTTAAATACCATTTCTTATTTTTATTGTTCTTTTTAATATTGCTATTCTTGGTCATCTTTGCCTTATTTCTTTCATTTTTAAATCCTCTACATTTTCATCAAATGTATCCATATCCAAACTGACATTAAACTGAATGTTTCATGAAAGTCATGACTGCAAGTCAGAGAGTGTAGAGAAGTTTGCAATACAACTCACATTCTGTCTGCTGCCTACATTTGCATGGTCCCTGAAAGTTAGGGAGAGCGACGTGACTGGTTCTAATTGACTAAATGTGATTGAAAATGACATGTGTCACATCTTGGTGAGACTGGGAAAAGGGCGTATAAATATGATCCTCCAGTCTTTTCTTCTTCCAAACAGGGAGAATTTGGGTCCCAGAAGATGTAGCTTTGGGATAGTGATGCTGATACAAACCTGGACCCTGTTGTAACTTGGTGGAATCCAACACTTGCCAATTTGTGTTGGATATGTACTATGATCAAGAAATAAATACATGATGCATAATTACTATTTCCCAGTTTAGCTTTTTCATATCCTCATCTAAACTAATACAGTCGGTATAAAAGATCACCAGGGTCCTACCTCCTAATGATAAGTTAATACCAGAGGAACACAATTCTATTTCTCTAATACTTACTCAAAAAACTGAAAGTACAGTAGAGCTTGCTTCTGACCTGGGGTCACTAGCGCAGTTGCAGGTGATGTCAGCTGGGGTTCTCCTCACCTGTAAGTTCCACTGGTCTGGATGTTTGCAAGAGGGATCATTCACACAGCAGGTAACTGATGCTGACTTTCACTTGGGAATTGATTTGGGTCTTTTGACTAGAGCTCTGGACCAACATGTGGGCTTTCCATATGGCTTCAGTGTGTCAGCAGGGTTCTCAAAGGGAATAATTTTCCAAAGGCGAGCATTTTAAAAGATGAAGACAAAGTCTTTTCTTGGTCCAGACTTGGAATGTCTCATAACGTTACTGCCAATGCATTCTGTCAGTTAAATACATCACAAAGGATAGCCCAGATTACATTAGAGTTCACTTCTTAAAAGGAAAAGTGAAACAGAAATCCATTCTCAGCCATCTCTAATCAATCTTACCCCCACCTCTCCAGTACACATTTACATTCACTCACATTAAATAACACATTAAAATTCACTCTCACATTAACATTCTTGCAAGAAGCAGCCATGCCTCATCATAATCAGATACCTCTATTTCTAAGGTTTAGCCCATTGCAAATACTCAGTAATAACTGCTGAAAAAAGTCATGAATGAGACATACATATCTTTGAACTTTTTGCAAGGTCTTAGGTTTTAGATGCTAATAAATCTGTCTTGAACAAATGAAAGAGGCACATATCCTATATAAAAAGTCAAACTTAAAAACTTACCAAATTAACACATACAGTGTAAACACATAATTTTATGAGTGGGTAAGAATAAGCTTTTAATTAAGACATAGTGAAGGAAATAGTTGGAAACTCCAGGCATTACCTTTCATTAATATTAATATATTAATAAAAGTAAAAAGTTACTCTTTTGACCAAGATATAAATTGACTGGATTCAATATTGTTTCTGACAGTGGGTAGGAAATTGCAAACATTTCAACACTAAGGAAAAATGTCCTAAACTAAAATGGCCTACTAATAATTTTTTTTTTTCTAGTGCAGCAGAAGTAAAGAAGAAAAGATCTCTTAAGACTTCTTGTTTTATAATTAATGTTATTGAGGCTTCAGGGTAATTTTCCACTGAGTTTAATTGTTTATGAGTGTATTGGCTTATTCTTTTGAATTTGCATCAGTTTGAAACTCAGGGGATGTGAAATAGATTTGCCAATATTATTTCTTGCTGTTTGTGCAAACCAAATGAAATAAGTCATGAAATTCATAATAGGACTAAGGGTGAACTGAACTTGGCTTTTTCCTGCTGCCTTGTCACCATGACAGAAGCAGCTGTAAAATGAAGGGAAAGATCTTAAGCTTTCTAAAGTCTTGAGTCATTTTAGAAATTCCTTCCCTTTGTATTAATTACATATTTTAGTTTGATGCTGCATTCTTAGTTTCACGCAAGAGTCTGAAGACATTAAGATACACAGTAATTTTTAAGAAGTCTATCCAGAAGAGAAAAACCTTAAGAAATGAGCATATAGAACAAACATTAGAAAAAATTTGTAGTAGAGCCTGAAGTCAGGCAGGTTGATTCCTCCAGTTCCATTCTTCTTTCTCAAGATTGCTTTGGCTATTCGAGGTTTTTTGCATTTCCATACAAATTGTGAAATTATTTGTTCTAGCTCTGTGAAAAATACCACTGGTAGCTTGATAGGGATTGCATTGAATCTATAAATTGCTTTGGGTAGTATACTCATTTTCACTATATTGATTCTTCCAGTCCATGAACATGGTATATTTCTCCATCTATTAGTGTCCTCTTTTGATTTCTTTCATCAGTGTTTTATAATTTTCCATATATAGGTCTTTAGTTTCTTTAGGTAGATATATTCCTAAGTATTTTACTCTTTTCATTGCAATGGTGAATGAAGTTGTTTCCTTAATTTCTTTTTCTATTTTCTCATTATTAGTGTATAGGAATGCAAGGGATTTCTGTGTGTTGATTTTATATCCTGCAACTTGGGAACTCGTGTATATCCGTGACTGATTCATGTCAATGTATGGCAAAACCAATACAGTATTGTAAAGCAAAATAAAGTAAAAATTAAAAAGAAAAAGAAAAAAAAGGAAAAATTTTGTTTTAAATTTAAAATAATGCAAAAAATTTAAAATACTCTTTATAAGACTAGAAGCTTAAAGTGTTTCTTTTCAACACAGACTTCAGCATCCCTTTCATTGTTATTCATGAATTTTGTTACAAAATTCCTTGGCTTCACTACACTAGTTTTACCAGTTGGTTTTTTTCATGGACCTGTGTGAAAAATTAAGTATTTCTCTATTATCTTGCTGATTCTTAATTATCATTATAGAAGTTTTTCCCCTCTGGTATATTTATTTTATAGTTGAATTAAATTTATAATATATACATCAAAATCTTCCCAATTTACAAGAGACTTTACTGTTTATAAAAGAAGATATTTAAATTCTTTTAGAATTCAAGAGACCTCAACATTTGTTTCAAGCTATTCAGTGAAAACAGACTATTAAAACAATAATCTTTCATTGAAATTCCTATCATAACACAGAGAGATGATTTCTAGTATGACAATCCCTGATTTAACAATGGTTCTGTTGCAGGAAGGCGGACCCCTTCCAGGGCCCAAAACTGGGCTCTTGTCTAACACTCGGAAATGAATTGTCTGAGGAGACACATGTGCTGACAAAGCAAGAGACTTTATTGGGAAAGGGCACCCAGGTGCAGAGCAGTAGGGTAAGGGAACCCAGGAAAACTGCTCTGCTACATGGCTCGCAGTCTCAGGTTTTATGGTGATGGGATTAGTTTCCGGATGGTCTTTGGCCAATCATTCTAATTCAGAGTCTTTTCTGGTGGCACACGCATCGCTCAGCCAAGATGGATGCTAGCAAGAGGGATTCTGGGAAGTAGACTGACACGCGGTGTCACCTTTCGACCTTTCCTGAACTCTTCCGGTTGGTGGTGGCTTATTAGTTCCGTATTCCTTATCAGGATCTCCTGTCATAAAACAATTCATGCAAATAGTTACTATGGTGCCTGGCCAGGGTGGGCGGTTTCAATCAGCGTGCTTCTCCTAAACAGTTAAGATAGTGCAAAAGCACTAGGGAGTCAGTGGAAACCATACTTGGAATTTAGAATGTTGCTCTTTTCCCAGGCTAGTGGCACATGGTACAATCCTGTCTTGTGATCCTGGGCAGTCACGCATTTACCAGGGTCAACAACTGATACACTTACAATTCTATACCTAGACGATTCTGGTTTTGACTTTCAGTACAATATCCAGTCAATTACATGATATATTCAGCACTTTATTATAACATAAGCTTTGTGTTAGATAATTTTGCCCAACTATAGGCTAATGTAAGTGTTCTGAGTCTGTTTAAGGTGGGCAAGACTTAGCTCTGATGTTTGGTAGGTCAGGTGTATTCAACACATTTTTGAAATGATATTCTCAATTTACAATGGATTTAACAGGACTTCACTGCATCATAAGTCAAGGAAAAGAAGACTTTTTAGCTAATAACTTAAATAATGAATTAAAATATTTTCTTCTAGAAGCTTTGCTAGTAGAGCTGATAACTTTACAAACCTCAAATATTTTAATTTGGAAAAAGTAAATCCCATTTATCATAAACTATATTTATTATAAAAATAATAAAACTGATTTTTATTGCCATGACTAGAAAGGCCGATGGCAGGCAGGAGGAAAGGGTGACATGAGATTGCAGGAGGCACTGTCTGTGCCTTTGGGTTTATGTGCACATGCGAGGGGAGAAGGAATAGTGGTGCATGAGAAACAGACAGGAATAGTTGTTTGGTGTTTTCACAAGGCCCCTAGGCAGGGTCTTTTGGTGTCCATGCATTTGCATTTCTAAGTGCTCAATGCAGGTAGCATTTTTGTGTCTATCTGAAATAATCTTGGTAGAATAGTAAACTCAATGATTTAGAAGAGTCTACTGTAATGTCCCTTGGTTTCTCGCATTCCAAAAGGAAAGCAGCATACATTTAACATCAACTAAATTCGGCAATTGTATCACGTCCAAAATATTAGAGAAAATGTTGTACATTCTTTAGGTGTGTATCTTCTCAGTTTTGTAAAATTCATATTCACTTCTAAAGAAGATAGGGAGGAACTGAGTACCGATAAGGATATTGTCTAATTGTCAAAATCTGGAGTCTCTTTACAGTCAGCTAACAGGGAATAATAAGTAGCAAGGAAGGGTACCACCCAGCCAGAAGGTTACCAACATACAAAAGCCAAGAATGTTTCATAATTACAGGCTCTTCTTCCTCTACATGATCTTGCTCACACGTCTACAGCACCATTGTTAGGAACAGTGTCTTGCAGTTTTATGCGATAATCTCAGTGTATTATGCCTTCATAGGAGAACTTCCTGAAGAAGGCAATGGCACCCCACTCCAGTACTCTTGCCTGGAAAATTCCATGGACAGAGGAGCCTGGTGGGCTGCAGTCCACGGGGTCGCTAAGAGTCGGACAGGACTGAGTGACTTCACTTTCACTTTTCACTTTCATGCATTGGAGAGGGAAATGGCAACCCACTCCAGTGTTCTTGCCTGTAGAATCACAGGGACGGGGGAGCCTGATGGGCTGCAGTCTATGGGGCCGCACAGAGCTGGACACAACTGAAACGACTTAGCAGCAGCAGCAGCAGAACTTCCAGTGGTGGACTGACTGCTGGTACTGACCTGTAGAGATTTGTTGTGTGATAATCACAGTGTGACCCCCAAGGTTTGCTGTTGGTTTTCTCCTTTTTTGTAAGCAGTTCTTAGCAGGAGACAGTCCTCAGCAGGAAGCCTCCTTCTGTATCACTTTAACAAAGCAACATGTAACTATCTACTCATCTCCATCCCAAGCACACCTTTCAAATCTTTTAATCACCCAATGCTTCACTTAACCTGCTGGTTCCTTCAGTAGATCAAAGAAAAAATAATTAACAGATGACCAAGTCTCTTCCCCAGCTTCTTTTTCAATAATCTCTTGAACAAACTGTGTGAACAAGATGCATTTAAAGAAAGATCATGAAGAGTTGACAAGCCTGCATTCAGTGGGGGATGGTGATGACTCTGATCCTCTCTCTTAATGAATAACTCAGGTTACTTCCCTTTTTCCTTTTAAGAATCTTCATGGCAGAGCAGAATTCTCAGAGGTAGATTTTGCAGACACTGAGTCCACCTTCTCCCCAGATTGATGGCATTCTGATTAAAAGCAGCTTTCCTTTCTAGCAACATTTGCCCCTTGGGTACTGATTTTGAGCTGGGAGCAGCTGGGCCTGAGTTTGATAACATTTTCGGACATAGTCCCATGGTAGAGTGTGTGAACTGTCACAGCCACATTGCCTTCAGACATGATTCTCGTGTATTCACCTCCTGCAACCAAAAATACTCTCTTTTTCTCCTCTCTTTCTCTCTCTCTCAAACACACACGTACAGACACATCTGACGATGAGAAGGAGGCACCTTATTACCAGATGTTGATTTATTTAAACACTTCATCTTTTTTAATTGATTTTTTTAAATTAAAATTTTATTTTTTTACTTTACAGTACTGTATTGGTTTTGCCATACATTGACATGAATCCACCACAGGTGTACATGAGTTCCCAATCCTGAACCCCCCTCCCACCACCCTCCCCATATCATCTCTCTGGGTCATCCCAGTGCACCAGCCCCAAGCATCCTATATCCTGTATTGAACATAGACTAGCGATTCATTTCTTACATGATAATATACATGTTTCAATGCCATTCTCCCAAATCATCCCACCCTCTCCCTCTCCCTCAGAGTCTAAAAGTCTGTTCTTTACATTTGTGTCTCTTTTGCTGTCTCGCATGCAGGGTTATCATGACCATCTTTCTAAATTCCATATATATGTGTTAGTATACTGTATTGGTGTTTTTCTTTCTGGCTTACTTCACTCTGTATAATCAGCTCCACCTCATTAGAACTGATTCAAATGTATTCTTTTTAATGGCTGAGTAATACTCCATACTGTATATGTACCACAGCTTTCTTATCCATTTGTCTGCTGATGGACATCTAGGTTGCTTCCATGTCCTGGCTATTATAAACACCTTATCTTTATAAATTTTTTTCTAGCACTTTCCAAAAGACATAAGAGAGAAATGCATTGAGTAGGAAAAGATCATAAATGAAAAATACTTCACCATTCATCAAACTTACCTCATTTTCCCCCTGTACTGGGCCTCAGAACTTGGTAATGGGGATAAAAGAATTATTCCAACGGGAGGCCAGTATGCAACTGTTTTTCTCCTAAGGCCTCATACACTTATCAATATTAAACCAGATTCATTAAACAGCCAGTGTGATTCACATGTACACTCATTACAGAGTAAGTCCTAACTTAAGGGAGAGCAGCAGCTTTGCAGAAAATGAGTGACACATTCTGCTATTGGGCAGGTCAAGTGCAGCATTTATACCTGAACCACCAGAGTGCCTATCTCACACCTGCTGGGTCAGAATCAGTAGGAAGTGGGGCCCAGGAACATGCTCATTTTTATTTTCACTTTGAGAGATTTTAAGGCACACTAGTGAAATTCTAGGGTAACATGTTGATTTCTTTTCAAGGAAAACTTAACTCTTAAAAGGGAAAAGGAGCCATTAATAATACAGGCAAATGCTTTGCATACTATTTTGCTCATTCAAAGTTTTAAATTGTAATTTTTACATTTTTTATCATTTCATATGCTAAGTTGAGGGTGACCACAGTTTACTCATATTACAAAGAAGAAAACTATGGCAAATACACAATGTTTCAAATGCTTCCAATTAGGAGGAGCCCTAAGATTTGGATTAAAGTCCGATGCTACTAAAATTCTAGTTGTTTTATTTCAGTTCAGTTCAGTTCAGTTGCTCAGTTGTGCCTGACTCTGCAAGCCCATGAACTGTAGCACGCCAGGCTTTCCTGTCCATCATCAACTCCCAGAACTTGCTCAAACTCATGTGCATCGAGTCGGGGATGCCATCCAACCATCTCATCCTCTGTCATCCCTTTCTCCTCCTGCCTTCAAACTTTCCTAGCATCAGGGGCTTTTCCAATGAGGCAGTTTTTCACATCAGGTGGCCAAAGTTTTGGAGTTTCCGCTTCAGTATCAGTCCTTCCAATGAATATCCAGGACTGATTTCCTTCAGGATTGATTGGTTTGATCTCTTTGCAGTCCAAGGGACTCTCAAGAGTCTTTTCCAAACCACAGTTCGAAAGTGTCAATTCTTCAGTGCTCAGCTTTCTGTATAGTCCAACTCTCACATCCATACATGACTACTGGGAAAACCAGTTTGATTAGACAGACTTTTGTAGGCAAAGTAATGTCTCTACTTTTTGATATGCTGTCTAGGTTGGTCATAGCTTTTTTTTCCAAGAAGCAAGCATCTGAATTTCATGGCTACCATCACTATCTGGAGTGATTTTGGAGCTCAAAAAAATTAGGTCTGTCACAGTTTCCATTGTTTCTGCATCTATTTTCCATGAAGTGATGGGACTGGATACCATGATCTTTGTTTTTTGAATGTTGAGTTTTAATCCATCTCTTTCACCCTCTTCTTTCACTTTCATCAACAGGTTCTTTAGTTCCTCTTCTCTTTCTGCCATAAGGGTGGTGTCATCTACATATCTGAAGTTATTGATATTTCTCTCAGCAATCTTGATTCCAGCTTGTGCTTCACTCAGCCTGGCATTTTGCATGATGTCCTCTGCATATAAGTTAAATAAACAGGGTGACAAATTATAGCCTTGACATACTCCTTTCCCTATTTGGAACCAGTCCATTGTTCCATGTCTGGTTCTGACTGTTGCTTCTTGACCTGCATACAGATTTCTCAAGAGGCAGTTAAGATGGTCTGATATCCCCATCTCTTGAAGAATTTTTCACAGTCTGTTGTGACCCACACAGTCAACGGCTTTAGCATAGTCGGTAAAGCAGAAGTAGATGTTTTTATGGAGTTCTCTTGCTTTTTGTATGATCCAATGCATGTTGACAATTTGATATCCGGTTCCCCTGCCTTTTCTAAATACAGCTTGAACATCTGGAAGTTCTTGGTTCATGCTCTGTTGACACCTAGCTTGGAGAATTTTGAGCATTAGTTTGTTAGCCTGCGAAGTGAGTGCAATTGTGCAGTAGTCTGAACATTGGCATTGCCCTTCTTTGGGATTGTAATGAAAACTGACCTTTTATAGTTCTGTGACCACTGCTGAGTTTTCCAAATTTGCTGGCATATTGACTGCAGCACTTTCACAGCATCATCTATTAGGATTTGAAATAGCTCAACTGGAATTCCATCATCTCCACTAGCTTTGTTCATAGTGATTCTTCCTAAGGCTCACTTAGCTTTCCACTCCAGGATGTCTGACTCTAGGTGAGTAATCACACCACCCTGGTTATCTGGGTCATTAAGATCTTTTTCCTTGGTATAAAGTTCTACAATTAACTAATCATGAGAAATGAAGCATCTTATGTGAGAATTAGATTCTAAGTCAGTGTGCAAAATAGAAATAGTGCTCAATCAAATTATGCTTGAAAATTCCTTAATAATTCATTAGTATGGAACATGCATTTTTGTGTTAAGTACTGTATTTAAAATAATATATAAAGTATAAAAAGGTACAGTATGTTCTTAATAGAACTCATGTAAAATATAATTGATTTTTTTGCAAATTTATGGTTAAAATTTTATAATTTAAATTTAAATATATACAAAAAGTCAAATATTTGTAGAATTGCGACAGGATATAGAAATTAAGGTTTAATTATTTTCCTTAGGATGTAGTCCAAAAGGCATGCCACAGTTAACCAAGTTTTATGTGTCTATAAATATGACACTTTAAAATATTTATACATGTAAGTATTCTAATTAGAAATGACTTAATGTACTTCCTAGAGCACATCTATTTTATAAGAAATCCTAGGAGGATTTAATAACTAGATGGGTAAAATAAATGTTTATAATTTTAAGTACTTATTTCTTCTAATTAATTAAAGCAGCATGCAACTGAACCCCTCAGGGTTTAGTTCAGCCACTTCGTCGTGTCCGACTTTTTGAGGCCACATGAACTGTAAGACGCCAGGCTTCCCTGTCCATCACTACCTCCTGGAGCTTGCTAAAACTCAGGTCCACTGAGTCGGTGATGCCATCCAGCCATCTCATCCTCTGTTGTCCCCTTCTCCTCCTACCTTCAATCTTTGTCAGCATCAGGGGCTTTTCCAGTGAGTCAGTTCTTCCCATCAGGTGGCCAAAGTATTGGACTTTTAGCTTCAGCATCAGTCCTTCCAATGCATATTCAGGACTGATTTTCTTTAGGATTGCCTAGTTTGATCTCTTTGCAGCCCAAGGGACTCTCAAGAGTCTTCTGCAATACCAATATATCCTGGAAAAGCATAGAAACTTCTTTCTATTTTCAATGCTGCTATTAACTTTTTGCAAAAGATAGTCCTCATCATATTAATTCATTGTAACATAAAGATGCAGAAAAGGACTTGCCTTCTTAATTCTTCTACATAGTCTTAAGTATGATGCTTAGTCTTTATTTTATATAGCTAATTTTATCTAGGTAAATTCTTATGATTCATTAAATTATAATTTTATTAATAATTTTGCTTTCCAGATGATTTTATTTTCTCTTGGAATTTGTGTCACTGTCAGTTCTGCTTTCTACATGTTTATCTGCTTATGTTATCTTTATGGATTTATTTATGCATGCTATTTTTTAAGATTTTGGGAAAACTCTTTGCTCAAACTAACAACAAAGACAATTAAGACAAATGGTTAACCTGTTCAGTTACACAAAGGAACTTGGAAAATTACAAATATATCATAATGATATTAATTTATGAATCTAACTATGAAAATGAATTCTTCTCCTTGCTTTATTTTCTTATGAAAGGGGCTTACTGTGATAATTTCATCAGTGAGGTGAAGTAACTATGCTGTTAAATTTAAGAGTATGTATATTATAATCCAACTACTGTCCTGGGCCATAGGCTGTGTGACAATGAAGTGCATATTTGAAAGAATTATCAACATTTAATTCTGCTGATTTCAAATTATTATTTTTCTAATATCCAAAATAGAAAAAGAAAATGAAGTGATTTTTTAAAAATTATTTTTACTGGTACATGAAAAATCTTGGTTTTTGTTCCTTGCCTGGCACAACTTTTGAATTGAAACTCTGTCTGCTTAATTAATAAACTTGATTCTTAAAATCCACAAAGCTTCAGATTTTATGTATAGGGTTTTTGATTGAATTAAACTATAGCACCAGTAAACAGACTACAGACATAGAAAATACACTTATGGTTGTCAAAGACAGGAAGGAGGGATAAATTAAGAGTTTGGGATTAATATATACACATTACTGTATATAAAATAGAGAAACAAGAAGGACCTACCATATAGCACAGGAAGTGTTACTCAGTATCTTGTAATAAACCATAATGGAAAGTAAGAGTTGAAATTCAAGGCCAGCCGATTTGATAAACATTCAAATTATCTTAAAAACCTGAACTAAGTCCTATACAACTTTACAAGAACTAATTATCTTATAATCTTGGCATTTAGTAAAGAAATGAATATTCATCTTTAAGAACCAATATTTGAAACATAATTATATTCAAAGGATCTACCTAAGAAGACTCACAGGAATAATTCTGATATTTGACCCATTAATAATATTCAACGTCATTAAACAATTACCAGTAATGTAATAAGTGATGAGATACATGTGAAGCAGGATTTTCTCTGTTTCAAAGGAGTCCATGGTGAGTGGTTTAGCAACTTTGAGAGCTGAATTTTTTTAATGATTTTAAATAAACATTAAACATCTTCAGGGTGCTATATGTAATGGTGGATACAAACTATTATCCTTGTCTTTAAAATTGGGTTAATCCCAATACATTCTGCAGTTACATGTGTGGATAGTTCATTCCATACCCAGAGAGCTGCCTGCATCAAGTGTTGGCTCCTTCATGTTGACTAAAGTATTTTCATGATTCCAAAAAAATGTCACACCATGATGAACTGCACTTTGTGAATTTCTTTTTTCTGAGGGTCCCAATAAAAGAAGCAGAGTTGCAGAAAGATGTGTGTGTTTGAACAATTATAGAAGACGATTAGCTTGTTAAATTAAAGAAGACATCTTGGAAGGTTCTTAACACATCTTAACTATCTTTATTATCAAAATAAGTGTATAAGGACTTAATGATTATACTGCATGATAAGAAAAGCTTTGATGGAGTTTTGACCCCTACCTCTGAAAATCAGACATGTTTTAATATGCTGCCTCTGCAAGGGAGTTCATATTTAAAAGCAGACTCAAAAATGACCTTTTGATGGAACTGATATTTCCTCACATGGAAACCCAGGTGTCTCATGAAAAGTGAAAATTATGATTCAGTTGGCCTGAGGTGGAGCCCAGGAAACTGCTTTTCTAATAAGTTGCCTCCCATGGGAGGCTGACCCTGCTGGTCCATGAAGGCACCTTGAATAGAAGGTTCTAGAACAGTGTTCCCGATAGAACTTTCTGCAAAGATGAAAAAGGTCTCTTTCTGTGCTTTCGAATATGAGAGACACTAGGCATAGTTGGCAAGTAAGCTGTTGAAATGTGGCAAATGAGAGTGAAATTTTAATTTTAATAAACAACTCAGATATAATTTATCAGATATGTCTATGACTATCTTATTGGAGGCTGCTGCTCTAGACTGCCTAAGAGTTAATACAATATCCTTAGACACTGAACTCTGTCTGAAACTGAAAGAAGTTAACTCACAAATACTTGTGATGTCTCAGTATAATCAGCTTTTTCTAACAAGAGGTATATCTTCTAAACTAGAGAACAAATTGACCTTTTGAGGTGTGCTTTCAGAATGAAGTAAATTTGCTGGGAGTCATGGTGGTGATCCAAAGGAAAAAATCTACAAAGGTTTACCCTGATTCATATAGTAAATAGATCACTACAGAGGAATGAAGAAAAATAAACAGTATCAAAAAGCAAGAGAAAGGCTGAAAAGATTGGGAGTATTCAAGGGGCAGCCTCACTCCTCTGGGTCTCTGGAGAGATGGAAAAATAAAGAAGATTTGAATAAACTTGGGACATTTCCCTAAAACTCAGACATTTTTTCAGTAAAACTCCCTATTTCTCTGCATTTTTGTTTTTACAATTTAATAGTTTTATTTGCATATGTTACCTCCCACTCACCCTTTGATGAAAAATCCAAGAGAGGCATGTTAACTCCAGTATGAGCGTGTTACATCTATTGTCCCTGAAAGTGTTAGTCGCTCAGTCGTGTCTGACTCTTTGCGACCGCATGGACTGTAGCTCCCCCAGTTTCCTCTGCCCATGGAACTCTCCAGGCAAGAATACTGGACTTCACTGTCATTCCCTTCTCCAGGGGATCTTCCCGACCCAGGGATCAAACCCTGGTCTCCTGCACTGAGGCAGATTCTTCACTGTTCGAGTAACCAAGAGAGTTGCAGAGACTATCCTCCCTAAGTCTCTCCAACTTGAACTCTGGAATTGACTATTTGGATATTTGCAATTTGTGAAAATTTTGGTTTAAACAATTATCATTTTAAAGGATAAGAATATAGAAAACAAAGTCATGGTTACCAGCAGGGAAAGGAGGGTGGGATAAATTGGGGAATTGAGATTGACCCCCACACACACTAATATGTACAAAGTTGATAACTAATAAGGACCTGTTGTATAGCACAGGGACCTCAACTCAATACTCTGTAATGGCTTATATGGGAAAATAATCTTAAAAGAGTGACTATATGTATATGTATAACTGATTTACTATGCTGTTCAGGAGAAACTAGCCCAACATTGTAAATCAACTAATACTTCAATATTCTTTTATTAAATAAAGAAAATTAAAGGATAAGAGCTTTATTATACTGAATTATAAAATAAGCTACCTTGAGATAGTTCTGTTCTTTTGAAACCTGCTTTTTAAACATTTTTTAAATCTTCAGATTGCCTAGTGTCCTAGTTTGCAGCCTTAAATTCCTCATGTGGCATTAGATTCAGAATCAGCTGGGAAGAGCATGGCTGTGCTGCTGACTGCACCATACTTTACCACGCTCTTCAGCAGCTTTACACTGTCTTTTGACCTAGACATCTCTTTATGACTTTTCTGTCCTGATCATGTATTCCAAATTTCCTGCCTACCTGTGAGAGATTTCTGCAACACATTTTTCAGACTTTTCCATTCATTTGTTGAGCCCACAAAATCCCTGCTTAAAATATGACATTGGTGAAAGCTATGAAGAAAACAGCTATTGTTCAGACTGGAAATGTCTGCAGCCAAGAATAGCAGTGATTTCTCTGGTGCCACTTCTGTCATCAGGATTTTTATTCCTGGCAATTTAACATTAGCATGCTGGGAATTTATTGAACAAAGAAACACTGAATTAATGAGCCAACAAAAATGATCAACATCAAAGACTTGATGTAGATGGGGAAAAGTGAGCAAAAGAAAGAACGCGTTCAGAGATGTTAGCGAGTTCATGACAATCCTAAAGGATGTCACCTATCAACCTTTTGAATAAACAAAGCATTAGTTAACAGTTGGCACTGAAATTGTCTCTTCCGGAGATTTGGATGAGATCCCAGTGAATATATCACCCAGGCAGAATGGAGGATTTTCCCTAATCTCTAACACTTTAAACCCAAAGCCATTCTGTTGAATCTTCGGAGCCTTCTAATACCCATTTAACTAATCCATTTATACCAGTTGTTGTGATTCTGCATGTAACATACACAGTAGGTCCTACCAGCCCTAGCAGAAAGGAAAAGGTTGAAAATGTGTAAGTGTACATGAGTAACTGCATGGACTGTAACTCTGATACTGATTGCGCTTTAAAGTGAGGTAGGGAGCCAAAGACATGGCTACTTCTCAAGATTCTAGCAGGGACTTCCCTGGTGGTTCAGTGGCTAAGACTCTGTGCTCCCAAGGCAGGGGACTTGGATTCGGTCCCTGGTCAGGGAACTAGATTCCCCACACCACAGCTAAAGATCCCACATGCCGCAACGATGATTGAAGCTCTGTGTACCACAAATAAGACCCAGAGCAACCAAATAAATAATTAAATATTTAAAAAATTCTAGCAATAAGATAAAAATAGGACTCCAGGAAATGGGATCTTGGGCCCAAATAGTGCAGCAAAAGACAGACTTATTAGCAAGTTTTGAGTTTATATTAATATATAATACAATATAATATGATATGATATGATATGATATAATACTATATATGCATGTTTTCAAGCCAGGTATTATATAGTATACATTTGAGTGTTTAGTTCAGCCTACAGTTGACCTGAGACAATAAAATGTCATTCTGGGAAATAATTCATATCTTGTTAAAATTTTACAGTGGGCTAATTGTCACAGTCAAATTAAGTAGAGCATTGAAACATTTTGTGGTAACGGCCTGAGATGGTCCAATATATATTTGCCCCAATGCTGTTCTTCACTGTGGAGTAATGGTGACATATGGGGCTGCAGATAAAAGAAGCAGAAGGAATTTAAACAGCAGGGAATTAAACAAGGTAAACAACCAGAGCCTCTTGATGAAAGTGAAAGAGGAGAATGAAAAACCTGGCCCAAAACTCAACATTTGAAAAATGAAGATCTTGGCATCTGATCCCATCACTTCATGGCAAATAGACGGGGAAACAATGGAAATAGTGAGAGACTTTATTTTCCTGGGCTTTCACTGCAGATGGTGATTGCAGCCATGAAATTAAAAGACACTTGCTTCTTGGAAGAAAAGCTATGACCAACCTAGCCAGCATGTTAAGAAACAGAGACATTACTTTGCCGAGAAAGGTCCGTCTAGTCAAAGCTATGGCTTTTCCAGTATTCATGTATGGATGTGAGAGTTGGACTATAAAGAAGGCAGGAGAAGGGGATGACAGAGGATGAGATGGCTAGATGGCATCACCGATTCAGTGGACATGAGATTGAGCAAGCTCCAGGAGTTGGTGATGGGCAGGGAAGCCTGGTGTGTTGCAGTCCATGGGGTCACAAAGAGTCGGACATGACTGAGTGACTGAACTGAACTCAACATAGTCAAATGCTTTAGCATAGTCAATGAAACAGAGGTAGATGTTTTCCTGGAATTCCCTTTGTCTATGATACAGTGAATGTTGGCAATTAGATCCCCAGTTCCTCTGCCTTTTCTAAACCCAGTTTGAACATCTGGAAGTCCTCTTTTCATGTGTTGCTGAAGCCTAGCTTGAAGGATTTTAAGCATAACCTAACTAGCATTGGAGATGAGTGCAATTGTCTGGTGGTTTGAACATTCTTTAGTACTGCCCTTCTTGGGACTTGTGATGAGGATTGACTTTTTCCAGTCCTGTGGCCACTACTGGATTTTCCAAATTTGCTGACATATTTAGTGCATCAGTTTAATAGCATCAACTTTTAGGATTTTAAATATCTCTGCTGGAATTCAATTACCTCCACTACTCCACTAGATTTTTCATACTTTTTGTCAGATCTATGGTTTTTCCAGTAGTCATGTATGGATGTGAGAGGTGGCTGAGTGGTGAAGAATTGATGCTTTCGAACTGAATTGCTGGGAGAAGAATCTTGAGAGTCTCTTGGACTTCAAGATCAAACTAGTCAATCCTAAAGGAAATCAGTCCTGAATATTCATTGGAAGGACTGATGCTGAAGCTGAAGCTTGAATACTTTGACCACCTGATGCGAACAGCTGACTCATTAGAAAAGACCCTGATACTGGGAAAGATTGAAGGCAGGAGGAGAAAGGGATGACAGAGGATGAGATGGTTGGACTGCATCACCAACTCAATGGACATGAGTTTGAGTAAGCTCAGGGAGTTGGTGATGAACAGGGAAGCCTGACATGCTGCAGTCCATGCAGCTGCAGAGTCAGACAAGACTGAGTGACTGAACTGAACTGCGCTATGCAGTAGAAAGTGAAAGCGAAGTGAAGTCGCTCAGTCATGTCCGACTCTTTGCAACCTGTGGACTGTAGCCCACCAAGCTCCTCCGTCCATGGGCTTCTCCAGGCAAGAATACTGGAGTGGGTTGCCATTTCCTTCTCCAGGGGATCTTCCCGACCCAGGGATCGAACCCAGGTCTCCCACATTGCAGGCAGATGCTTACCCATCCAGCATATAATACTTTGCATCTCCTAATTCCAAATTGCCAGTCCATCTTCTTCCCACCCCCCACCACTTGCCCTGTGACGTTTTGATCACACATCAGTCTCTAGTCACCCTGTAAGAGGATGAGCTGGTTGGATGACATCACCAACTCAATGGACATGAGTCTGAGTAAGCTCAGGGAGACAGTGAAGGACAGGGAAGCCTGGTGTGCTGCAGTCCATGGGGTAAAAAAGAACAAGACACACCTGAGTGACTGGACAACAACCACCACTAGCTTTATTGGCAGCAACGCTTCCTAAGGTCCACTTGACTACACACTCCAGAATGTCTGACTCTGGGTGAGTTACCACACTATCATGGTTACCCTGATCATTAAGATCTTTTTTGTACAGTTCTGATGTGTATTCTTGCCATCTCTTCTGTTTCTGTTAGGTCTTTACAGATTTTGGCCTTTATTGTGCCCATCTTTGGATGAAATGTTCCTTTGATAGTCCCAGTTTTCTTGAAGAGATCTCTAGTCTTTCCCCTTCTTCTGTTCTCCTCTATTTCTTTGCATTGTTTATTGAAGAAGACCTTTGAAAACACCTATGAAAGTTCATTTAACTCTAATTATAAATAGTATTTCAACAAATTAATTGACACTAAGAAAATGATTTTTCTGCTATATAGCCAGAATTCTTTGGTGCTTAGGCTCATAGACTGAAAACTTTTATATATTACTCATTAAACTCTACATTTAGTTAAAAGTTATTGAAATAGCAAATTCAGAGGATGATATTATGTAGAGGAAAGAACATTAGATTTTGCATCAGGTTTCTAATACAGTTTTGGTCACTACCTGATTTTGGACAAATCCCTTAAGTTGCCTGAATGTCATAGTTTTAATTGTGGAACTTTACGTGGTGACTTGTAATGTCATTTCAAGATGCATAGATGGGAGTGGGTGGGTGGGTGTTTGATTCAATGAATTATGAGAGAACAATACAATGAATTTTACTCTTTGCTGAACAGTGTAATAATAAGCTATAGAATTTATACATAAGATTTACTTAAAATAACAGTGCTATAAAGAATATGAAGAAATTATCCTATCTACCCATATGATTCAGTTCAGTTCAGTTCAGTCGCTCAGTCGTGTCCGACTCTTTGTGACCCCATGAATCGCAGCACACCAGGCCTCCCTGTCCATCACCATCTCCCGGAGTTCACTCAGACTCACGTCCATCAAGTCAGTGATGCCATCCAGCCATCTCATCCTCTGTCGTCCCCTTCTCCTCCTGCCCCCAATCCCTCCCAGCATCAGAGTCTTTTCCAATGAGTCAGCTCTTCGCATGAGGTGGCCAAAGTACTGGAGTTTCAGCTTTAGTATCATTCCCTCCAAAGAACACCCAGGGCTGATCTCCTTCAGAATGGACTGGTTGGATCTCCTTGCAGTCCAAGGGACTCTCAGGAGTCTTCTCCAACACCACAGTTCAAAAGCATCAATTCTTTGGTGCTCAGCCTTCTTCACAGTCCAACTCTCACATCCATACATGACCACAGGAAAAACCATAGCCTTGACTAGACGGACTTAGCATACTAAAATAAAATATCTTCTTTAGTATTAGCACTTTATCGAAAGAAGCATGATAGAATTGGGTCTTTGTTTGGTACAGAATTGCTACATCATTGCTAAAACTGGACAAAATGCACTTAAATTTCAAGGATCAGGACATTTTCAGTTATTGTCTAAATTGTGCTTTTAAAAAATAAATGTTAAAATACTGGGGGAGGACGAATACAAATTAATCACTTCTAAGGCCAATAAATTGAAACCACTGAAGAATCAATCTCATATATATATATCAGGGTTGGGATGTGAAATAACTCAGCATTTGGAAATCTTGTCGTTTTTTTCTGAAATGTGAAAATAAGAATCAAAGTGACATTAGCAAAAATATTGGTTTATAAAGCAGGATAAAACTTTGTAGGAAAAAATGGAAGGGATCAACTACACAAAAATATAGGAGAAAAACCTGGTGGCTGGATGCTGAACCCAAGCTGCGAGGGTACTGGAATTTATTAAAAGGAACAACTCATGGGGCATTTGGAAGCAATTTTCCTGCTATATTATGCATTCATGAGTGCTACACTAGGATCCTGTGGCTACTTTGGGTCACCATACTTTCTGAAAGATGTGGACAAACTGGAAAAGATGGGAAAGGAATGAGGAAAATGAAGGGACAAAAAATAATAACCCGGGGAAAGTTTTAAAGAACTGTGTTATGAGAAGAAAAGCCCGTGGGACAGCCTGATTGTTATTATTAGATACATGAGGTATTTTATCAGATTGCAACTAATTATTGTTTTTTCTCCACCCCAGTGTTTGCTAGAACAAAAGAAAGGTGTTTAATTACAGAGTATTTAATTGTATATATACCCCCCAGTTAAATGTGTGTTTGCTTTTCCATTTCTTTGATCTAGCAAGCAGAGTGTTAGAAAGTTACCTCAGTAATCCTTAGAAGGAGAAATCTCCCTAGAGATCTGAAAATAGAACCCTCTCTTTATTTGAACAGAGTAGATTCCTTGGTCTAGAAAAGGGCTCTCTCTGTTTCTCTTGTGTTTTGCCTGGTTTTCTAGACCTGGGATATTTAGTCTAATGATACTTACAAAAGTAGGTGTTCAGCTGGAGACAAGGGGCTTATGGAGCCCTTTGGGTTTTGAGAATTATAAAGGGGCAGGTTCAGAAATGCAGACAGTTTCTGAAAAAACGTGGACGCACTGCTCCCTGAGTCTGGGGGATGGTGAGGATGGCTTGGAGAGACGAGAGCGCACAAGTAGAGAATGACGAACATTCAAGCAGTGGGGATCCTTGTTCCAAGTTATTCTCAGAATCCTTTGGAGATTCAGGGACTCATCTCCTAGGTGACTGTGGAGTCACAGCTGTGGAGGACCAATTGTCAACAGAGACACCTTGTGGCGGGGAGAAGCAATGGCAGCAGGAGGCGGATGAGAAACAGCTCTGGGTAGCGGAGGACCACAAAGGCTGGCTAGACTCTCCTCCCAGGGTGCTGCTGCTGCTGCTGCTAAGTCGCTTCAGTCGTGTCCGACTCTGTGCGACCCCATAGACGGCAGCCCACCAGGCTCCGCTGCCCCTGGGATTCTCCAGGCAAGAACACTGGAGTGGGTTGCCATTTCCTTCTCCAGTGCATGAAAGTGAAACGTGAAAGTGAAGTCGCTCAGTCGTGTCCGACTTTTAGCGACCCCATGGACGACAGCAGCCCACCAGGCTCCTCCGTCCATGGGATAGATGTTCCTAATTGTAAGAGAGATGCTACCACACTTACAGCCCATCTTGGAGAAGTAGCAACGTGGAGGAGCAGCTTGTTAACAGATACAACGATGAGAGGAATAATGAAAAGATATAAATACAGATACATTGAAAACATTTAATTATGCATATATTATTTCTTTTTTAAAATTCATTTTATTATTATTTCTTTTTACTTTATTTTCCACCAATACAGTATTGTAAAGTAAAATAAAGTAATTATGCACGTATTATTTCTTTAAAAAGTTGTTTCTAATGTGCCTAGGGATCAAATCTTCATATTATTAACTCTCATGGCTCCCTGAACCTCTATTTATACTTGTAAAAATTGAAATCTTATGTTTATTGCTATATAACAAAACCCTATCTACCCTCTAGGGAGAAGGAAATGGCAACCCACTTCAGTATTCTTGCCTAGAGAATTCCATGAAGAGAGGAACCTGGAGGGCTATAGTACAAGGGTCACAAAGAGTCGGACATGACTGGGTGACTTACACTAGCCACTAGACATTGGAGAAGGCAATGGCACCCCACTCCAGTACTCTTGCCTGGAAAACCCTATAGATGGAGGATCCTGGTAGGCTGCAGTCCATGGGGTCGCGAAGAGTCGGACACGACTGAGCAACTTCCCTTTTACTTTTCACTTTCATGCATTGGAGAAGGAAATGGCAACCCACTCCAGTGTTCTTGCCTGGAGAGTCCCAGGGACGGGGGAGCCTGGTGGGCTGCTGTCTATGGGGTCGCACAGAGTTGGACACGACTGAAGTGACTTAGCAGCAGCACTCTCTAGAGTGTATTCCACAAAAGAAGGCCCATGCATCTCACTTCTGAATTTTCAGCACAAATTCGATTTACACTCAGGATTGTCATTGACTTCTACCACAATGGTACAGTATATACATTCAATGAGTAGTTTGGTAGGTAACATACACTCCATAAATGGGCCTTGAATATCATTCCTTAAGAGTCTAGAAGTTAGAGTTGAATACATCATTTAAAAAACCTTCTCATAGTAAAACTACAAGACCCAGGAAGTTTCACTGATGTATCTTTCCAAACTTTTAAAGAAGAAAGGTAAATAAACAGTGATACTAGTCAGACATAAATTATTTTAGGATATGGAAAAAGGGGATAATTCCTTAGTTTTAAAATTAAAAAAAAAAAAAATAGGGTTAGCATCTATTCATTGATTCCAAACCCTGGCAAGGAAACTACAAAAAAGTAACATTACAGACCAATAGTGAACATAGTTACAAACCTTCTTAATAAAATGTTAGCAATTTCAATTCAGTATATGTGTATGTATGAGTGTGCATATATATACTGATATCAGGTGGGGTTTTCCATATGGAAGGTTAGTTGAGCACTGAAAAACCATCAGTGTAATTTAACACATTGAGAATAAATGAGAGGGGGGAAATCACATGGTTATTTAGACAGAGAAAAATCATTTGACAAAATTCAACCCACTCATGATTACAAGCTCTGAGAACACTAGAAGCAGAAGGGAAATATCTTAAACTATAAGTAATATACAAAAGTATCTATTAAAAAAACCTAGAACAAACATCTTACATAATGGTGAAATATTGAAAAGATTGTCCTTGAAATTAGGAATGAGATAAAGTTACTCACTATCAAAATTGTACTAAAAATTCAACCAGTAAAATAAGACAAGGAAAAAAGACATAAGAACCAAAACAGAAGAAATAAAACAATCATTATTCAGACATAGTTTTTGAGTGCCTAGAAAAGATAAAGAGTTCATAAACATTCAGAATTGATAAGTGAATTTAGCAAAGTTATTGCATGTGTGTTCAATCAACGAAAATCATTTGCATTCCACCTACAAAACAACAAAAACTGAAAAAAAATTGTACCATTATAATCACATCAACAACCACCAAATATCTATGAATAAATCTATCAAAAGATGTTTAAAGACTCCTCACTAGAAAATAAAATCCTTCTTAAGATGAAAGACTAAGTAAATGGAGGGATAATTTATGACCCTTGGAAGTACTACGCTAGACATTTCCAAATAGCTGCAGTATAATGAAAACAATGTGATATTTGTGCACAGATAGAGAAGTTGAGAGCCCAGAAGTGGCCTGTAGCCTGTCACCCAACAGTGGTGGGTGGTCCGATGAGCAGCCCATATTTCCCTTAACGAAAGAAGGACTGCCTCTGTCAGCTGCTGAGAATGATGAAGCTGCTGAGGAACCTGCTGCAAGATGCTTCCTGACTGTTGGCAATTTATGGGGATATCCTCGGCTGGAGCAACCTGGCCAGCTCAAGGTCACAGCTGCTTCTGGGGTTCACCTGCACTCAGTGACCCATCGGCCCAGCCCTTTCTCCCCAACTCCAGAAGGCCGTGGAGTACAGGGAGGCTTTTACTGTGAAGTCGTCACAGTTCAGCCTCTCTCTCTGTCCAGTCCTGTTTCCTTTCCATCTCTTCCACACTGGTGGGGTCCCAAGGGCACTCTTTAACAAACGTCTGGCAAACTCATCTTCATCTCAGAGCCTGCTTCATAGGGAGGCCAAATCGCAGTAGCTAGTGCCAGGAGTGTTCTAAAGAGCAGATGCTAATACGGGATTTCAGGGCTGGCTGGCTGCTGCCTGGAGGGAAGATGAAGCCGACTACTGGAAAGTCCACCACGTCGTCATCCAAGTTGCAGCTGCTCGTCCAGATGTGATCGCCTTTGCTCGAGTAGAATAACAGGTGCTCTGTGTATGGCTCCTGATCTGAGGAATTTGGTATTTTCCATTCTTGCTAGCAAAGAGAATCATAAACAGTTCATGTGCAAATCAAAATTAAGATGAGGTATCAGCTCACACCAGTCAGAATGGCCAGCATCAAAAAATTCATAAACAGTAAATAATGGAAAGGCTGTAAAGGAAAAGGAACTTTTTTACAGTATGGAAAATAGCATGGAGGTTCCCAAAAACTAAAAATAGAGCTACCATATGACCCAGAAATCCTACTCCTGGGCATAAAACCAGAGAAAACCATAACTGGAAAAGATACAGGCATCTTAATGTTTATAGCAGCACTGTTTACAACAGCCAAGAAATGGAAGCCACCTAAATGTCCACTGACAGAGGGATGGATAAAGGAGCTGTGGTACATTTGCCCTGTGGAATATCACTCAGTCATAAGAAAGAACAGACTAATGCCATTTGAGGCAACATGGATGGACCTGGAGATCCTCATACCGAATGAAACGTCACACAAAGAAAGACAAATACCATATAATATTGCATATATGTGGAATCTAAAAAAAAATGATGTAAATTTATTTACAAAACAGAAATAGACTCACAGACATAGAAAGCAAGCTTATGGTTACCAAAGAGGGAAGGGTGTAGGGATAAATAAGGAGTTTGGGATTAACAGATGCACACTACTATATATAAAATAGATAACCAACAAGTAACTACTATATATGGAGAAGGCAATGGCACCCCACTCCAGTACTCTTGCCTGGAAAATCCTATGGATGGAGGAGCCTGGTAGGCTGAAGCCCATGGGGTTGCTCAGTCAGACACGACTGAGCGACTTCACTTTGACTTTTCACTTTCATGCACTGGAGAAGGAAATGGCAACCCACTCCAGTATTCTTGCCTAGAGAATCCCAGGGATGGGGGAGCCTGGTGGGCTGCCATCTATGGGGTCGCACAGAGTCGGACATGACTGAAGTGACTTAGCAGCTGCAGCAGCAACTACTGTATAGTATAGGGAAACATAAGAAAAAAGAATCTGAAAAAAAAAAGATATATATATATATATATATATATATATATTCTTTCTCCCAATTCACTTAACATTTTTATTTCCAATACTTCGAACTCTTTATCTGGTAAATTGTTCACTTTGTTATTTGTTTTTTACGGTTTTTCTCCTTCTCATTTGCTGAGAGCAGATGCTTTGCCATTTCTTTTGCTTTTTTAATTGGAGGACAACTGCTTTACAATGTTTTGTTGATTTCTGCCATACCAGCAACATGAATTATTCATAAGTATACAGATGTCCCCTCCCTCGTGAACCTCCCTCCCATCCTCCACCCATCCCACCCCTCTAGGTTGTCAGGGAGGCAGGCCCTGGATTGAGTTCCCTGTGTTATACTACAAATGTGATATGTACTGTTACCTTTCTGACTTACTTCACTCTATAACAGGCTCTAGGTTCGTCCAGCTCACCAGAACTGACTCAAATGTGTTCCCTTTTGTGGCCAAGTAATATTCCATTGTATATATGTACCACCACTTCTTTATCCATTCATCTGTCGATGCCATTTCATTTTGCTTAACCTCCTCTGCATCTGTGAATTTAGGTAAAACGGTGATCCATTGTGGTCTTGAAGCAGTGTTCTTATGTGGGACCATCCCTATATACTCTGTGTGTCCAAAGCATTTGTGAGGAGAGCTGAGTTTGATGTGGATGCAGTCCTATCTTTCCCCAGGAAGGCAGGCAGCTGTCACCTTGGTCGGGTAGGGCTGAGTTAGAAGGGATGGAGTTGCAAGCTGATTTGATGCAAGCCATCCTCTCTGCTCAGTGGCCATCACGGCCCTACTGGGGGTGGTGTCTGACCCTGAGTTTCTGAAGCAGAAACCCTGTGGATCCTTGTCTAAGTGGGATCTCTACCCTTGAGGTATGTTTGCCCCTCCCCACAAGGAGATCCTTTCCATGTGGTGTGGGTGGGTAGGGGGAGTACAGAAACCAGTGTGGTCTGCAGGCTCCGAGTGTGGATGGGGATGGCTGTGCTGGAGCAGCCTTGTCACAGATGTGAGCTGCTTCCATTGTGCTATTAGGGTAAGTGCCAGCAGTGGTACCCCTGTCCACCCAGGCTCTGCCCAGAACCAGGGATCTTCTGTGTGAAGGTCCAGTCTTCTCCCCACCTGTGGCTGCACAGACCCAGTGCTGCCCTGTGACGTGGAGTGAGTGGGACTATAGTGTCTGCTCCACTAGGGCTGGAACAGTTGCAACAAGCCTGGCAGTGACTAGAACAGACCTTTCTGTGTCCTGCCTGTGGACAAGCCAGTACATGCAACCCTAAAGGGCACAGTCCAGGCTTCCACAGCCCTCCTGTGACTCCCAGAGGCCCTCCAAGCAGCAAGGGGGCTTGTCTTCCCCACGTAGGGTTCCAAGACGGGAGCTCCCAATCTGTGGCTCTCATGGCTCACTCCCTGGGACAAGTGTCTACCTGGGCTGTCTCCCTTTTCCTCTGAGTTCCCTCCCAGGGGTCCAGGTCCCACGTGATGGTGTTTCCCCTCCCTACCTGATTACCTGTGTATTTTTCTTACAGCCTTGGTTGTAAAGGAGTCCTTCTGCCTGTTTCCAGGTATCTTCCCTGAGAACTATTCCACCTGTAGATTTTTTTGATGTGTTTGTGGGAAAAAGCGAACTCCATGCTCTCCTGCTCTGCCATCTTGGTACATCTCCAGAGTTGTGTGCTTGTAATAGAAACAATGGGTTTCCAGGTGATGCTAGTGGTAAAGAACCTGCCTACCAGTGCAGAAGACGTAAGAGACTCGGGTTCAATGCCTGGGTCCAGAAGATACCTTGGAGGAGGGCACAACAACCTACTCCAGTATTCTCGCCTGGAGAATTCCATGGACAGAGGAGCCTGGCAGGCTATAGTCCATGGGGTCGCACAGAGTATGACATGACTGAAGAGACAGCACTCACACATATATGATAGAGACAATATTGCTGGCAAAGTTTCAGATATTCTTTATCTGACTTTTTACAGAAAATCCAGGTTTTTCATCTCCTGTAATTGGCAGTATTCTTTTCAGTATAGTCTGTGGGTATTGGTCTTTTTGTGTTGTCTATGTGTTTTTGAGTCAGTTTTGGTCGTTTATATATATCCTTGGATGAGATGATCAACAAGGACCTACTATATAGCACAGAGAACTCTGCTCAGTGCTATGTGGCAGCCTGGATGGGAAAGGAATTTGCAGGAGAATGGATACATATATATGTATGGCTGAATCCCTTCACTGCTCACCTGAAACTATCACAACATTGTTAATTGACTATACTCCAGTATAAATTGAAAAGTTAAAAAAAATCTATTGCATCTTTATTTATCTTTTATGTCTGTTTTTTTCATTACTAGTAATATGTTGATAATGACTTCTATTTTGATAAAAACAAGACTTGGCTAGATGCTATTTTACTTAATTGGCATAATTTATTTGCTATTTATTTTAATGAATTTTTACTTCTGATTGTATTGTCTATTTTAAAAAAACTAGCTTTGTTCTTTTTTGTAATTTCTTGGACTGAATGTTTAATTTATCTTTTTAAATATTCTTGAATTATAATGAATGCATTTATAGTCATAAATTTTCCTCTCAGTACTGCTTTGGTCTAAATCCATTACTTCTGATATATGGAGATTCAAGTCTTGTATATAAAGTTTGTAATCTTTGCTTCAATTTCCCATGTCCACTGTATAATCATAAGGGATTTGATTTAGGTCATACATGAATGGTCTAGCGGTTTTCCCTCCTTTCTTCAATTTGAGTCTGAATTTGGTAATAAGAAGTTCATGATCTGAGCCACAGTCAGCTCCTGATCTTGTTTTTGTTGACTGTGTAGAGCTTCTCCATCTTTGGCTGCAGAGAATATAATCAGTCTGATTTCGGTGTTGACCATCTGGTGATGTCCATGTGTAGAGTCTTCTCTTGTGTTGTTGGAAGAGGGTGTTTGCTATGACCAGTGCATTTTCTTGGCAAAACTCTATTAGTCTTTGCCCTGCTTCATTCCGCATTCCAAGGCCAAATTTGCCTGTTACTCCAGGTGTATCATGACTTCCTACTTTTGCATTCCAGTCCCCTATAATGAAAAGCACATCTTTTTTGGGTGTTAGTTCTAAAAGGTCTTGTAAGTCTCCATAAAACCGTTCAACTTCAGTTTCTTCAGCGTTACTGGTTGGAGCATAGACTTGGATAACCGTGATATTGAATGGTTTGCCTTGGAGACGAACAGAGATCATTCTGTCGTTTTGAGATTGCATCCAAGTACTGCATTTTGGACTCTTTTGTTGCCCATGATGGCTACTCCATTTCTTCTGAGGGATTCCTGCCCGCAGTAGTAGGTATAATGGTCATCTGAGTTAAATTCACCCATTCCAGTCCATTTTAGTTCTCTGATTCCTAGAATGTCGACGTTCACTCTTGCCATCTCTTGTTTGACCCCTTCCAGTTTGCCTTGATTCATGGACCTGACATTCCAGGTTCCTATGCAATATTGCTCTTTACAGCATCGGATCTTGCTTCTATCACCAGTCACATCCACAACTGGGTATTGGTTTTGCTTTGGCTCCATCCCTTCATTCTTTCTGGAGTTATTTCTCCACTAATCTCCAGTAGCATATTGGGCAGCTAATGACCTGGGGAATTCCTCTTCTGGTATCCTATCATTTTGCCTTTTCATACTGTTCATGGGGTTCTCAAGGAAAGAATACTGAAGTGGCTTGCCATTCCCTTCTCCAGTGGACCACGCTCAGGTATGACCTAAATAAAATCCCTTATGATTATACAGTGGAAGTGAGAAATAGATTTAAGGGCCTATTCTGATAGATAGAGTGCCTGATGAACTATGGACAGAGGTTCGTGACATTGTACAGGAGACAGGGATCAAGACCATCCCCATGGAAAAGAAATGCAAAAAAGCAAAATGGCTGTCTGGGGAGGCCTTACAAATAGCTGTGAAGAAAAAAGAGGTGAAAAGGAAAGGAGAAAAGGAAAGATATAAGCATTTGAATGCAGAGTTCCAAAGAATAGCAAAAGAGATAAGAAAGCCTTCTTCAGCGATCAATGCAAAGAAATAGAGGAAAACAACAGAATGGGAAAGACTAGAGATTTCTTCAAAAAATTAGAGATACCAAGGGAATATTTCATGCAAAGATGGGCTCGATAAAGGACAGAAATGGTAGGGACCTAACAGAAGCAGAAGATATTAAGAAGAGGTGGCAAGAATACACAGAACTGTACAAAAAAGATCTTCACGACCCAGATAATCATGATGATGTGATCACTAATCTAGAGCCAGATATCTTGGAATGTGAAGTCAAGTGGGCCTTAGAAAGCATCACTACGAACAAAGCTAGTGGAAGTGATGGAATTCCAGTTGAGCTGTTTCAACTCCTGAAAGATGATGCTGTGAAAGTGTTGCACTCAATATGCCAGCAAATTTGGAAAACTCAGCAGTGGCCACAGGACTGGAAAAGGTCAGTTTTCATTCCTAGCCCAAAGAGAGGCAATACAAAAGAATGCTCAAACAACCACACAATTGCACTCATCTCACATGCTAGTAAAGTCATGCTCAAAATTCTCCAAGACAGGCTTCAGCAATATGTGAACCGTGAACTCCCTGATGTTCAAGCTGGTTTTAGAAAAGGCAGAGGAACCAGAGATCAAATTGCCAACATCCGCTGGATCATGGAAAAAGCAAGAGAGTTCCAGGAAAACATCTATTTCTGCTTGATTGACTATGCCAAAGCCTTTGACTGTGTGGATCACAATAAACTGTGGACAATTCTGAAAGAGATGGGAATACCAGACCACCTGTCTTGCCTCTTGAGAAACCTGTATGCAGGTCAGGAACAACAGTTAGAACTGGACATGGAACAACAGACTGGTTCCAAATAGGAAAAGGAGTACGTCAAGGCTGTATATTGTCACCCTGCTTATTTAACGCGTATGCAGTGTGCATCATGAGAAACGCTGGACTGGAAGAAGCACAAGCTGGAATCAAGATTGCCGGGAGAAATATCAATAACCTCAGATATGCAGATGACACCACCCTTATGGCAGAAAGTGAAGAGGAGCTAAAAAGCCTGTTGATGAAAGTGAAAGAGGAGAGTGAAAAAGTTGGCTTAAAGCTCAACATTCAGAAAATGAAGATCATGGCATCTGTTCCCATCACTTCATGGGAAATAGATGGGGAAACAGTAGAAACAATGTCAGATTTTTTGGGGGGGGCTTCAAAATCACTGCAGATGGTGACTGCAGCCATGAAATTAAAAGATGCTTACTCCTTGGAAGAAAAATTATGACCAACCTAGATAGTATATTGAAAAGCAGAGACATTACTTTGCCGACTAGAGTCCGTCTCGTCAAGGCTATGGTTTTTCCAGTGGTCATGTATGGGTGTGAGAGTTGGACTGTGAAGAAGGCTGAGAGCCGAAGAATTGATGCTTTTGAACTGTGGTGTTGGACAAGACTCTTGAGAGTCCCTTGGACTGCAAGGACATCCAACCAGTCCATTTTGAAGGAGACCAGCCCTGGGATTTCTTTGGAAGGACTGATGCTAAAGCTGAAGCTCCAGTACTTTGGCCACCTCATGCGAAGAGTTGACTCATTGGAAAAGACTCTGAATCTGGGAGGGATTGAGGGCAGGAGGAGAAGGGGATGACAGAGGATGAGATGGCTGGATGGCATCACTGACTTGATGGACGTGAGTCTGAGTCAACTCCGGGAGATGGTGATGGACAGGGGGGCCTGGTGTGCTGTGTGATTCATGGGGTCGCAAAGATTCGGACATGACTGAGTGACTGAACTGAACTGAATCTTTGCTTTTGATTTCTCTTTAACTCATATTTTCTTTAGAAATGACCTTCAAATTTTTTGATATAGTACTTAATAGGTATGTATGTATTTTGTGTCATTTGGAGCTAATATAAGTGTACATTTTGAATCACTTGTAGCACACACACACACACACACACACACACACTTATATGAAAGTGAAAGTCTCTCAGTCATGTCTGACTCTTTGCGACCCCATGGACTATACAGTCCAAGGAATTCTCCAGGCCAGAATACTGGAATGGGTAGTCTTTCCCTTCTCCAGGGGATCTTCCCACTAGGGATCAAACCCAGGTCTCACCACAATACAGATGGATTCTTTACCAGCTGAGCCACCAGGGAAGCCCATATATATATATATGGCTAGACCATGCAACATGATGGATCTTAGTTCCCCAACCAGGGATCAGACCCATGCCTCCTTCAGTGGAAGTGTGGAGTCTTAATCACTGGACCACCAAAGAAGTCCCAGCTAATATCTAGCATATTGCATTGTGGCTTGAAAATGAGTCCTGTATAAATTCTTTTTCCTGGAATTAATCGAGTTATTCATTGTGGCCTTATACATGGACATGATCTACTGTTGCAGGGTCAAAGAATTAGGGTTTGGGGTAAGAACATGTATGGATTGTTAAAATTTCTTTGTGATTTTTTTCCTTTTTAAAATAAATTTATTTAATTGGAGGTTAATTACTTTACAATATTGTATTGGTTTTGCCACACGTCAACATGAATCTGCCACAGGTATACATGTGTACCCCATCCTGAACCCCCTCCCTCCCTCCTCCCTGTACCATCCCTCTATATGGAATTTAGAAAGATGGTAACCATAACCCTGTATACGAGACAACAAAAGAGACACAGATGTATAGAACAGTTTTTTGGACTCTGTGGGAGAGGGCAAGGGTGGGATGATTTGGGAGAATGACTCTGAAACATGTATAATATCATATATGAAATGAATAGCCAGTCCATCTTTGATGCATGATACTGGATACTTGGGGTTCCATTTCACGCCAGTAAGAATGGCTGTGATCCAAAAGTCTACAAGCAATAAATGCTGGAGAGGGTGTGGAGAAAAGGGAACACTCTTACATTGTTGGTAGGAATGCAAACTAGTACAGCCACTATGGAGAACAGTGTGGAGATTCCTTAAAAAATTGCAAATAGAACTGCCTTATGACCCAGCAATCCCACTGCTGGACATACACACCAAGGAAACCAGAATTGAAAGAGACACGTGTACCTCAATGTTCATCGCAGCACTGTTTATAATAGCCAGGACATGGAATCAACCTAGATGTCCATCAGCAGATGAATGGATAAGAAAGCAGTGGTACATATACACAATGGAGTATTACTCAGCCATTAAAAGGAATACATTTGAATCAGTTCTAATGAGGTGGATGAATCTGGAGCCTATTATACAGAGTGAAGCAAGCCAGAAAGAAAAACACCAGTACAGTATACTAACACATATATGTGATTTTTTTCTATATATTTTTTTGCTATAAAATTCTGTCTATATTAGATCAATCATGTTAATTGCATCATTCGAATTCTCTCCTGAGAATCATATTGTCCTTAATCCGGACTGATGAGAAAGGGTGGGGAGGAGAGACAGTGTGGAGATGAAATTGACGGTGATTCTACTAAATGCTTCACATTTCATGCAGTACAGACTTACTCAGGGGCAAAGAGAATTATATATCTTGTTAATAAAACACACAGAAGCAAAAAAGCAAACAAATTTTATACATTTCTATTCACTTCATCTGACCGTTTCTAAAAGATGCATGTGAAAATCTCTCACTGTGAGTTGCACACTTTTTTTAAAATTAATATAAATTTTTGCTGTACATGCCTTACCTATAGCATATGAGGCAAGAAAATTCATGATTATCATATATTCTTTAGGTAAGCTATTTCTTTCCTTGTTGAGTTTAGTCTCCTAATGAAATCATCAAAGGCATTCCCATTTCTGCTAGGTCTTTTAGACTTCTAGCAGTTCTTTTGATTCTTATTTAGAAGATCCATCTGTCTGTTTATATCACGCACTTGTTTTTGCCTGTTGCTACTTTCCCCATAAGAGCCTTTATCATGTTAATTATGGTTATTTATTCAGTTTTTATTTATTTATTTACTTTTTTGGCTGTGCTATGTAGCTTGCACAATCTTAGTTCCCTGACGAGGCACTGATTGAACCTGGGCCACAGCAATGAAATCACTGAGTCCTAATCACTGGTCTGCCAGGGGATTCCCTAATCACTGTTATTTTAAGTTTCCTGTTTGAAAATTCAAATACCTGTGCCATATCTGAATCTGGACTGATGCTTGTTTTGTTTCTTCAAATGGTTTTTTCTTATTTTTTAGATTGCCTTGTCATTTTTTCATGAAATCAGAACATATTTTACTGGCTAATGGGAAGTGAGGGGAGAGGCCTTTAGTTCTGAGCTAATCTGGTTAGGATTTGGGCTTTTCTTACTGTTTGCTGTGGTTTGAGTGACAAGGCTTCAGATTCTTCTTGTGTCGTATTTTTTTTCCTTCTTGGACTGTAAGTACTTCTCAGAGAGAGAGTCTGTTTGCTTACAGCTGTAATCCACTATTATTATTATTAATCATTTTTATTATAAGATATGGGTGAAAGCATGGAGGAGGGCATGGCAACCCACTCCAGTATTCTTGCCTGGAGATTTCCATGCATAGAGGAGCCTGGCAGGCTACAGTCCATGGGGTGGCAAAGAGTCAGATGTGACTGAGCAACTAAGCATAGCACAGCACATGGGTGAGAGAGGGCATTCTGTAAACTTCCGTTAAATCTCTTTCATGGGAACTATATCTCTGACTGTGACCTTCATGAGTGATTTCTCCTGTATAGCTTCTCCTCCTCCTTCATCAGGGACCAGGTCCTGATGAATTCCTTTCCGCTGTGGAGGAGGCTCTTGTTATAGAGAAGTCTTGGGCATCTGTCACAAAGCTCACTCTTCCCTCCCGCTGTGAGAGCCACTTAAAGGGACCTTTTCTTCCAACTCCATTGTGACAGTCAGGGAGGTCCCTGGAGGTGAAGTCCAAGAAGCGTGGCGCTTACTAGGCCCTCAGCACCCAGGAGGGTCTCACTTTTACATTAGTCCACATTCTGTCTCCAATAGTTTGACAAAAGCACCTGTAAGTGTGCCTATCCATTTATAGCTTTGGGGGCTTCCACTCCAGGTGAAAGAAAGTGAAATTGCTACTTGTTCTGTCATGTCCAACTGTTTGCAACCTCATAGACTGTAGTCCACTAAGGCTGTTCTGTCCATGGAAATCTCCAGGCAAGAATCCTAGAGTGGATTGCTATTTTCTTTTCCAGGGGATCTTCCCAAACCAGGGATCAAACCCCGGTCTCCTAGGTTCTTAACCATCTGAGCCTCCAGGAAAGCCCAGTCCAGATCTCAGTTAGGAAGCTCTAGATTTGCCAGTCTTCCCAGAATTTCAGATGGAGCTTTTCACTAGACTCAGTACTCTGAAAGGTTTAAGGAAGATCACCGATTTTCAGTTTGTTCAGCTTTTTCTTGCCTTAAATACAGAAGTTACAACTTTTGGGCTCTTCCCAGCTCTCTGCGTCCAAAACTAGAGTTCCTTAATCTAGGCTCTCATTGTAAGTATACTTGCTTTGGGTCTCATTTAATGCTTTTCATGTTACAGTGCACCTTATTTGATTTATAATTTATCATTTGTTTAATACATCCTTCAATGTTTTGTTACTGATAGCCTTTTAATGTGACTTTGTTTTTGTCTTATTCCTTCTGAAAGGCACATAGCTGGTTTTGTTTTGTTAATCCAAACTAGTGTTTGTCTTTTAAAAGGACAACTCAACATATAACTGCTGTACCATCATTGTTGCTTTGTGATGTGAGGATTCTGACCTTGATTTCCCAAATTCATGATTTGTTTTTAGCAGTCTATTTTAATTACCTTTATTAACACTTTCTTAATATACAGAAATCATTTTGTTGCTGTTTTAATTTTTTTATTTTGGGGGTTCTCTGCTCAATTCTTTGAAGTGTCTTCTTGTATCCGGTTAAAAATTCTTTTTTAAAAATATTTTTTAATGGGGTATAGTTGATTTACGATGCTATGTTAGTTTTAGGTTTACAGCAAAGTGAATCAGTTATACATACATATATCTGTGTATATTTTAAATTTCCTTTTTAATCTTTTCTTTATATATAAATATCATTCTTTTGCTGTTTCACATTAAAAATATTATATATAAATATACAGACACACACTATTATATATATAAAACAGATAACTAATAAGAACCTACTGCATAGCATAGGGGGGTTCAACTCAATACTATATATGCATTCTGATTTTAGAGTCTTTTCCCACATAGGTTATTACATAGTACTGAGTTGAGTTCCTGTGTTATATAGTAGGCTTTTATTAGTTGTCCATCTTTCATGTATATGCTGCTGCTGCTGCTGCTAAGTCACTTCAGTCATGTCCAACTCTGTGCAACCCCATAGACGGAAGCCCACCAGACTCCCCCATCCATGGGATTCTCCAGGCAAGAACACTGGAGTGGGTTGCCACTTCCTTCTCCAATGCATGAAAGTGAAAAGTGAAAGGGAAGTCGCTCAGTCATGTCTGACTCCTAGCAATCCCATGGACTGCAGCTTACCAGGCTCCTCCATCCATGGGATTTCCCAGGCAAGAGTACTGGAGTGGGGTGCATAGTAGTGTGTATATGTCATGCCCAGTCTCCCAATTTCTCCCTCCCTCCTTCCTCCCTTGAAAACCATAGTTTGTTTTCAATAGAGTCTGTGACTCTATTTCTCTTTCCTAATTAAGTTCATTTGTAGCATTCTTTTTTGGATTCCACATATAAGTGATAATATTTGTTTGTTTTTTTCTTTTTTAAAATATAAATTTATTTATTTTAATTGGATGTTAATTACAATATTGTATTGGTTTTGCCATACATCAACATGAATCCACCACGGGTGTACATGTGTTCCCCATCCTGAACCCCCCTCCCTCCTCCTTCCCCGTACCATCCCTCTGGGTCATCCCAGTGTACCAGCCCCAAGTATACTGTATCATGCTTCAAACCTGGACTGGTGATTCGTTTCATATATAATATTATACATGCTTCAATGCCATTCTCCCAAATCATCCCACCCTCGCCCTCTACCACAGAGTCCAAAAGACTGTTCCATACATCTGTGTCTCTAGAGCTAATCAATGAATATAGTAAAGTGGCCCATTTTTTGAATGGGTCATTTATTTTTCTGGAATTGAGCTGCAGGAGTTGCTTGTATATTTTTTAGATTAGTTCTTTGTCAGTTGCTTCATTTGCTATTATTTTCTCCCATTCTGAAGGCTGTCTTTTAGCCTTACTTATGTAAAATACGTAGGGATATTTGTTTTTTTTTCTATCTGCCTGCCTTTGCTTAGTATGACAATCCATGTTGCTACAAATGACATTATTTTGTTGCTGCAAATTCCAGTTGAGCTATTTCAAATCCTGAAAGATGATGCTGTGAAAGTGCTGCACTCAATATGCCAGCAAATTTAGAAAACTCAGCAGTGGCCACAGGACTGGGAAAGGTCAGTTTTCATTCCAAGCCCAAAGGCAGGCAATGCCAAAGAATGCTCAAACTACTGCACAATTGCACTCATCTCACGTGCTAGTAAGGTAATGCTCAAAATTCTCCAAGCCAGGCTTCAGCAATACGTGACCCGTGAACTTCCAGATGTTCAAGCTGGTTTTAGAAAAGGCAGAGGAACCAGAGATCAAATTGCCAACATCTGCTGGATCATTGAAAAAGCAAGACAGTTCCAGAAAAACATCTATTTTTGCTTTATTGACTAAGCCAAAGCCTTTGACTGTGTGGATCACAATAAAGTGTGGAAAATTCTGAAAGAGATGGGAATACCAGACCACCTGACCTGCCTCTTGAGAAACCTGTATGCAGGTCAGGAAGTAACAGTTAGAACTGGACATGGAACAACAGACTGGTTCCAAATAGGAAAAGGAGTATGTCAAGGCTGTATTATTTAACACCCTGCTTATTTAACTTATATGCAGAGTACATCATGAGAAACCCTGGGCTGGAAGAAGCACAGGCTGGAATCAAGACTGCTGGGAGAAATATCAATAACCTCAGATATGCAGATGATACCACCCTAATGGCAGAAACTGAAGAGGAACTAAAAAGCCTGTTGATGAAAGTGAAAGAGGAGAGTGAAAAAGTTGGCTTAAAGCTCAACATCCAGAAAATGAAGATCATGGCATCTGGTCCCATCACTTCATGGGAAATAGATGGGAAACAGTGGAAACAGTGTCAGCCTTTATTTTGGGGGGCTCCAAAATCACTGCAAATGGTGATTGCAGCCACGAAATTAAAAGACGCTTACTCCTTGGAAGGAAAGTTATGATCAACCTAGATAGCATATTCAAAAGCAGAAATATTACTTTGCCAACAAAGGTCCATCTAGTCAAGGCTATGGTTTTTCCAGTGGTCATGTATGGATGTGAGAGTTGGACTGTGAAGAAAGCTGAGTGCCAAAGAATTGATGCTTTTGAACTGTGGTGCTGGAGAAGACTCTTGTGAATCCCTTGGACTGCAAGGAGATCCAACCAGTCCATCCTAAAGGAGACCAGTCCTGGGTGTTCATTGGAAGGACTGATGCTGAAGCTGAAACTCCAGTACTTTGGCCACCTCATGCGAAGAGTTGACTCATTGGAAAGGACCCTGATGCTGGGAGGGATTGAGGGCAGGAGGAGAAGGGGACGACAGAGAATGAGATGGCTGGATGGCATCACCGACTTGATGGACATGAGTATGAGTGAACTCTGGGAGTTGGTGATGGACAGGGAGGCCTGGCGTGCTGTGATTCATGGGGTCGCAAAGAGTCGGACACGACTGAGCGACTGAACTGAACTGAATATTTCACTGTATATATGTGTTTCACAGCTTCTTTATCCATTCTTCTGCTGATGAAGTGTCAATGTAGTCTATTTTTATTTTCTTTGTTAATTTACAAATATCATTTTGTTGCTGTTTTACAGTTTAAAATATTTTTCTCTCTGCTCACTTTTTGAAGTGTTTTCTTGTATTATTTTAAGAATCCATTTTTATTTCCTTACTTAGTCATGGGGAATGTGTCACTCAGGTGGTGAGAATTTAAAAATGAATCCTATTACCAGTTGGCAACAAGCATGGGCTGGAAAGCTAACCACAGATCGAGTGACTTTATTTGGATGCTTCCAGGCTTGTCAGCTCTTACAGAGGGAACAGTGAGAGACATTCTTCTCCTGGCTTCCTGGCCCCCTGGCCAGTTCTCCTTAGAGGAATAGGATGGGTAACAGCTTTATGCTTTTCCTAGAACCATGATCATAAAGCAGACAGGGATGTTTCTCCATGAAAACCACAGCTTGGGATGTCATCACCTGTGTCTCCCCAGTGGCCTGTCCTTTCAGACTGCAAAGCCTTGTGATGGATGCTGCTCCTCGCAGGGCCCCTTGGAAAGAGCAGCTTGTACAAGAAACTGTGTGACCTCCTGCTTCACCCTAAGCTGTAGCCCTTGGCCCAACATCTTAGAACACACACACATTCAGACGACTAGAGGAAATTTTTCTTGTTTTAAATAAGGATTTATTAGCAGCGTAGGGAGCCATCTTTATAGAATCTTTTGCTGGTTGTTAACTTTTTTCCACCTTCTTGAATAAAAAAGTTAGACAAGCAACACTTTCATATATGGCAGTCTGCAAAATTGCAGCATTGTGTGCCTGATGATAACTAAAGAATGTTCAATATTTCATCTTCTATACGTAAAAGAGTGCCTCACATTTGAACTAACTAAAGTAAAAAACTGTATCTGTATGTATTGGACAAACTTTTCAACTCTTATTTTGCATCTGGCCAAGTGAAATCTCTCAAATCAAGGCTGCCCTATTTATTCACAAAAAAATGTTATCCTGATAAATTGTGAAAATGAAGAGGCCTATTTCTTGAAATACATTTTGTCCTACTTGTCAGTGTGGAGAATGTAAAATATATTGCTTCAGAACAACAGAAATAGCATTAAATTTGCTGAGCTTCATTCACATGTTAACATTTGAGCTTTTTCGACCTCCTTAAATCTTGGCACACTTCCTGCTTCCTGGCTTTTCTCATCTTCCAGATCAATTCCCATTTGATTTGGAGACACAAATTTGTTAAAAGCAGCATTTAAGTGTTCATAATGAAATCAGTGGGACTGTGCTAAAGGCCTTCTATTATAAATCTGAAATATATTCTTCCACTAGTCAAATAAAGCCTCTTTTGCTTTTAGCTATTCCATCAGTAACACTGTACCTGGTTTGGCATTTGGAGAAGCCATTGTTTGTCTTGATTTTCAAGTGGAAACAATTCGATCAACTGCACATATTTTTTTCTTGCACTTATACCAACCAAATGGAATAAAGGAAGAACTATTTCTGGATTTCTTTTATTTCTTTGAGTAAACAAACTCAGACAAAACACAAACAAACAAACAAAACCCCATAATCTTCCAAGGGGTGTAGACTTATGTCTCAAGCATAATATTTATCTGTTTTTGTATGTTTGTCTTTAAAAATACGTATCATTGTATTCTAGGTTAGAAAAAAGGCAAATATTTTATCCTTATGAAATTCAAATGTATGATTCATCTGGAAGTTTTCCAAACTCCATGGACAGAGACTTATATTAAATAGCTAGGAATTCTGACTGTGCTGTGTCATATATATTTCTCCAGGCCTTAGGAAGATAAAATCTTTAGCTCATAAATCTAGTGGAAGGGAGTCCCCAGGCGTGCTCCGCATTCAACCTGTTCTTCCTGTTTGAATACTCCCCGTGTGATCCTGTCTACAGCATGCACACGCTCTTATTCTGTGCATCAGGCTTCCAGAAGCTCAGCAAGCAGCTGTGCTCATGGCAGCACAGGTGGAACTCCCTTGAGTAACACTGATTTGTGTTAGAACAACTATTTTTACCCAGTATTTTAAAAAATTGAAGTATAGTTGATTTCTATTGTTGTATTAGTATCAAGCATACAACAAAGTGATTCAATTATATACATAGATGTATATTTTTTCAGATTATTTTCTTTTCTGCCAATGCCAATTTTATTTATAAAGAAATTTTAGGTGCAAAATTACCTAACAAATACCATTGAAATAGAGCCAGTCAATTGTGGATAGAAATTGGTTGGCGGTCATGTTCTGGACAGAATTTGTTAATGGAGAGATTTACATGAACAAATACCATAAATAATTTCTTAGGTCTGTTTTACTGCTGTGTTAATAAAGTTACCTAAAAGAAATTAATATAGCATAAAACTGAAATAACGGTCTGTTATTTTGGAATCACAATGTTACTTTGAAAGAGATTTACTCTCAGTGCAAACTCATTACAGTGTTTGCTTAATCTATTTTAAAGACATTCAATAAAATCAATATGTTCTTTTGCTAATCATACGTCTTAAATGCAAGTCTGGACTTTTAATCTCCCACTTAAAGTTCTTCAGTAGCTCTCATAGTCTTCAGAATAAAGTGAAAATAAACCCTTAGGCACACTGTTCAATGTTCTTTATTACCTGGTTTTACTCTCCTCTTGGCTTCATCCTCATTTTCCATTCCCCCAACATGTTCCCACCATGGTGTAGTTCCGAATAGCTTTGGGGCTCATATTCAATTCATATGCTTATGTACATCCTCTTTAGGAAAAAAATACCTGTACTTGAGGAACTTCTATCCTGCTAACTTCTAGTTATTCCACAATGCTCCTCTCCTTTGGGAAACACTCATAACTCTCCCAGTCTGTACCATGCCCTCTGAGAGCTCTGTCTCCCTTACTTTGGATGGATGGCTTCAGTGTTAGTAAATTTCTTACTAGTTTCTATATTTCAGTTGTCCCCACAATGTTTGGCCCAGAGTAGATATTTAGAATCTATTTTTATTAAAAGAAAAATAGAATAAAATTTAGATATGTGTCATTTCATCAGCCTTAATGAGTCATTTTCTTACTAAAAATAAATAGCATCTGATGTTATTGTTTTAACCTCTATCATTTCCACCTTCACCAGCTTTCAATAACTGGATCCTAGGTTTCAATAATTCACAAATAAAGTATAGAAAACAGTTGGATTTATCACAGTTGATAAACAAAAAAAGTTGTCAAAATAATAACACAAAAATCTTTATCAAAAGTACAGCTAATTCTTTCATCTTGGGATTAACAGTATTTACTTGGTACTATCAATTTCAACTAATGACATCTCCTGCTATTGGCACTAGGAGACTTATATATGAGGTTGAAAAATGTCCAGAGAGTCTCAAAAGAAGGCTCTTTAATAAGAATTAGCTTTCTACTAATGTTTTTGGAATCTATCTATATCTGCCTTCTGAGAAATCTGTATGTAGGTCAAGAAACAACAGTTAGAACTGGACATAGAACAACAGACTAGTTTCAAATTGGGAAAGGAGTACATCAATGCTGTATATTGTCACCTTGCTTATTTAACTTATATGCAGAAAACATCATGTGAAACGCTGGGCTGGATGAAGCACAAGCTGGAATCAAGATTGCTGAGAGAAATATCAATAACCTCAGATACACAGATGACACCACCCTTATGGCAGAAAGCGAAGAACTGAAGAGCCTCTTGATGAAAGTGAAAGAGGAGAGTGAAAAAGTTGGCTTAAAGCTCAACATTCAGAAAATGAAGATCATGGCATCTGGTCCCATCACTTCATGGGAAATAGATGGGGAAACAATGGAAACAGTGAGAAACTATATTTTTTGGGGGTGGAGGCTCCAAAATCACTGCAGATGGTGACTGTAGCCGTGAAATTAAGACACTTGCTCCTTGGAAGAAAAGCTATGACCAATCCAGGCAGCATATTTAAAAGCAGAGACATTACTCTGCCAACAAAAGTCCATCTAGTCAAAGCCATGGTTTTTCCAGTAGTCATGTATGGATGTGAGAGTTGGACTATAAAGAAAGCTGAGCGCTGAAGAGTTGATGCTTCTGAACTGTGGTGTTGGAGAAGACTCTTGAGAGTCCCCTGGACTGCAAGGAGATCCAACCAGGCAATCATATAGGAAATCAGTCCTGAATATTCATTGGAAGGACTGATGCTGAAGCTGAAACTCCAATACTTTGACCACCTGATGCAAAGAACTGACTCATTGGGAAAGATCCTGATGCTGGGAAAGATTGAAGGCAGAAGGAGGAGATGGCAGAGGATGAGATGGTTGGATGGCATCACTGACTCAAAAGACATGAGTTTGAGTAAGCTCTGGGAGTTGGTGATAGACAGGGAAGCCTGGAGCGCAGCAGTCCATGGGGTCGCGAAGAGTCAGACATGACTGAGCAACTGAACTGATGTGCTGCTAAGTCACATCAATCATGGCCGACTCTGTGTGACCCCACAGACGGCAGCCCACCAGGCTCCTCTGTCCCTGGGATTCTCTAGGCAAGAAGGCTGGAGTGGGCTGCCATTTCCTAAGTATCAATCTATTTATTACCCAGTCTATCATTTATTCTTACCAATTCTATTTTCCATTCAATTCTGTGTTTTGAGTTCCCTTATTTTTGATGTTCCATATAGGTAATCTACTATAAATCCTTTACATGAAGCAGAGTATGAAAATGAAAACACTTAGACTTCAAGTGGCTCCAACATATAGGAGAAAGTGAAATTCAATACCTGACTCCAGTGTTAAAGATACAGTTCATAAAGTTTCTGATGTAAAGAAACTAATCTGTGTGTGTTTTCCTCCTCCTTTTTCTTGTGAGCTGTGTCTTACCCATTAAAGATAACATATTGCAGCCCTAGTTTCTGAAGATTTTTTTTTCTTTCAAACTCTTTCTTCACTTCCGTGAATTCTATTTTCTTATCAGTTTTAACAGTTTTCCTTTCTTTCCTCCTCTAAGTGTAAGCATCCCTTCTTTCTGCAGTCTTCCTCAATGCGTTGATTGGTATTGCGGCCGCTCTTAACTCTCCATCTTTGACTTTCTCCTAAGTGTTGGTTTGGTGTCTCAATCTCAATGTCCCTGAAGTAAAATGCTCTGTATTTCTTCCCCCAATTGTACTTCTTGTGTTCCATAACTGTATAAATGCCCCATTGGCCTCTTACTCATCCAAGTTCAAAACCTGTGAGTTGTCTTTGAGAGCTTTTCACTATCTTACACATTTCAATCGGTTTTTGAGTAGTGTGGATCCTTCTTTTGAAATCTCTCCTCTATACATTCTGTTCCCCCTATACACTCATATCCCCCTCGTCACTGGCTCCACATAGCTCTTCTCTCATCTGTGTCTCTATTCCTGCCCTGGAAATAACTTCATCTGTACCATTTTTCTAGATTCCACACATATGCGTTAACATATGATATTTGTTTTTTTTCTTTTTGACTTACTTCACTCTGTATGACAGACTCTAGGTCCATCCATGTCTCTACAAATATGACTCTATCTTTCTTTAATATTAAAGTTTATTGTCAATTACTTAGTTTTCAGAAGAAGGTTTTTATTTTGAAGCATTGTTTTATGATGGAGGGTAAAGATGAAAATGAAGGGAAGGGAGAGAAGAAGGTAAGTATTACTGGTCCCTGAACATATGAGAGGGCTGGGATTCAGATGAGGGACAGCAGGAGAAAAGGAGAAGAAATGTTTTCTTTTAGCTGAAATGGAAGGAGAAAAGCAAAGCACTTCTCTTCAGTACGTTGTTGAATGAATGTAGAGTGAATGATGACTTCTGCTTTCTTATCTGTTGAAAGTGAATAAGGGCAGGGGTGCTGGGGGTTTGAGTATCATGGAGAGTGTATGAAATAACCATGGAAACCAGAGCAAGCATTGTAAGGCCCATCTACTATAAATGCCACTAAAGCTATCCTGAGAAGTAATTGACAGTAATTTTCCACTCAGTTTTGGAGAAAGCAGGTGATGGGCTTCGCACAGGACTGGAATTTTGTCCAGAAAAGGTAGCATTGCAGTGCAGGATATTGATAAGAAAGATATTGATAAGAAAGATATTCTTGGAAACTGCCCAACCACAGTTTGCATCACCCTGTCAGCCACTGAAAACCAACCAAATATTCAAGCCAAGAATAACTAGCCTGCCGGGCCTGTCTTGGCCCTCTGCACACTCGGTTCTGTTACCTGCATCCTCTCATGGTCTGTTGTTCACCCTGAAGGCCTGGACATCACAGACCCTGGGAATTTTGTGTCATTGGTGTCTCTCTTATTCCACTTACTGCCAACTTCCTCAATGACCTTCTTGCTCCCTGTCTGTCTCTCCCATCATTCTCTTCAGATGATTCAAGTGCTCATTGTACAAAGCAAATCCAGTTACATGATTCCCTTCTCTTAAGACACTTCCCTCTTCATTTCAACCCGTAAAATAAACATCATTGTCAATGAGGCCCTTCATTGTCTGGTCCATGAACCTGTCCAGCTTCATTTTCTGTCACTGTCTTTCTTGAATTGTGAATCCTTTAGGTTCCAGAAAAATAAAACTCTACGGAAACATCTGCACACTATGTATTGTACATTTATGTTTTGACACACATCTTTCCACTTGTTAGTGATTCCCTTTGGTCAATCTGGCATCGTGATCTATAAAACCCAACTCAGACAACATCTCAAAGAGAAATGGTAATCTTTCCCATGCCTTATCACTCCCTCCACGGGAGCTATGGGTACCTCATGTATGTCTTTTGTTGTAATGAAAAAACTCTAGTGCTACCCTGATAGTGCCACTATTCCCTGGTTTTAGCTAATATTCTATTCTGACACGAGACATAAAAAGCATTGAGATTGTCATACTAATTGAAGAAAGCCAGACAGAGAAAGACAAATAATGTGTGATGTCATTTATATGCAGAATCTAAAAAAATGATATCAACTTATTTACAAAATAGAAATAGATCCACAGACATAGAAAGCAAACTTGTGGTTACCAAAGAGGAAAGTGGGGAGAATGGATAAATCAGGAGATTGGGATTAACAGACATAACTGCTATATATTAAATAGATGAACAACAAGGACCTACTGCATAGCACAGGGAACTATACTCAGTATGTTGTGATAACCTATAAGGGAAAAGAGTACGAAAAAATAGATACATATGCATATATAACTGAATCATTTTTCTGTACACCTGAAACTAAGACAACATTGTAAATCAATAATACTTTGATTAACTATATATATAAAGAAAAAAGCAATGTTTTCACCATTTGTTTAACCTAACAGGAGCCTATTATATTGCTTTTGCACAGAACAGTTTTCTGAGCTATATTTATCAGAACTCTAGACTCGTGTATGGAGTATTTATAGACATAGCATAAAAACATTTTCTGGTCAAACATGTTTTGGGGAAACTAGCTTAACAACATTGGTTAAGCAACGTTGAAATGTTTATTTAAGACAACAAAACGTTTAATCTGCTAGGGTACTTTATAAGTCTTAGAAGACAGGATAGATGAAAATATCCAAGCTCTTAGGCATTAACATTTTCCTTTTTTTCCCCATTAAGCACACTGAGGGCTAATGTTGTAGACAACTTGCTTTAGGAAGTGCAAGAGAATTGCATCCAAACATTTTATCCTAACCCACTTTTTCTAACCCAACTTAAAGCTTTGCTTACTTTTCTGTTGCCTTCTCTCTGCCCACGTACCAGCTTCAGAACTAGATCTTCATCTTTGTGCCCTCATTCCCTCTGGTAATGCTGCTAACCTAGAACAAATGTCCTTCTCTTCTGCACTAAGACTTTACAGAAACTCTATTGATGTCTGAACGACCAGGGAAACCCAAAGTAAGCTTTAAAAATTAAATTAGAGAAGGGGATTCCCTGGTGGTTCAGTGGTTAAGAATCTGCCTGCCAGTGCAGAGGACACAGCTTTGATCCTGGGTTTAAGCAGATTCCACACGTGTGGGGCAACTAAGCCCATGTGCCAAAGTTACTGAAACCCATCCACCTTAGAGCCCATGCTCTGCAACGAGAGAAGCCACTACAAGGCCATGCACAGTAGTGAAGAGTAGCCCCCAACTCTGCACAACTAGAGAAAGCCTGTGTACAGCAAGGGAGACACAGGGCAGCCAATAAATAAATAAAAAAAAATTAAAAAATTAGGTTAGAGAGATATTATGTTTAAAATGCACAGCAAGCTTATGTCTAGAATGGTGTATAATAAATGCTAATGAGAGTTATTTTTGGAAAAAAACAGCTTATGTAAATTAGTACATAGGCCATTATTGTTAGGTGATTGAATCTAATAAAACAAACATTCATCTTGATTTCTAAGGGTGGTGTCACAAAAATGAACAGATTCCGATTACTTCTCTATAACAATTTAAGAAGACTTCTTGCCTAAATATTCATGCTTAGAATATTTAAACCTTTATAGTTGTCTTTTGTTCAAAGTAAATCTTTTCTTTTTTTAAAAAAACATATACACTACCATGAAACTCCACTCACCATAAAAAACTAAGAAAACATTCCAGCAATATAGCTTTCTATTACCAAAATACTGTCTGTGCCCCTCTTCTTTGGAATAATTTTGGTAACTATGGTTCTAGTCCCTGTCTCTAAGAAGAAATGCATGATTCTGAGAAGAAAACAATGTATCCAGAGCATTTAAAATAATCTTTGGAGAGATGGCTCATGAAAATACAAAAATGGAAATATACACTAGTGAAATAAAACCAGAAATTATGAGATGCAAAAAAAACCAAAAAAAAACAAAACAAAAAAAAAAACAAAAAAAAACAAAACAGGCACAGAAAGCTTAAGTAGTTATTTAATGATAACATGATGAGCTTAGTTTGCTTCATGAGCCTGATTTTAAATCTCATTTTAAAACCATAATAATTCGATGAAGCTCATGGCTTGCTTTGTATAACTCACTTTTAAATATTTGTACTACCATTATACATTTACTTGCTAATTCTACTAAACAGTTGCTAAGATAGGATCTTTTTAGTCATCATCTCTCACATTAGAGACAAAAATTGTAAGTAGAATTTGCTTGTGGGCAAATAGAAAACCTTTCGAAAAATGACACAGATTTTGAATCCACAATATGCATTTGTGGAACTTCCAGCTAATCTAGCTTGATATTAGAAAACCTAGAGAAATAAATTCTTAATATCATTCATAGATAATAATTCTCCAATATTACTTACCTAGGTCTTAAAAATAAGTAGATGATAAGCAAAAATAAATGAATGCTGACATTGGTTGCAAGTTTCTAAAAGAGGTTTCGGGGTTGCTTTTTAAACTGATAAGACACATCTGGTTACCAGGAGAAGACAGCTGTTGTTATGAACTTTGAAGGTGTGAACTCCTGGCTGAGGGAGGGGAGCCTGACCTCATCCCAGACCTGCAGCTCTGCTAACAGGCGCATCCCAAACTGGTCAAGAGGCAACTATAACTTTGCTTGCTGCTGCTGCTGCTGCTAAGTCATTTCAGTTGTGTCCAACTCTGTGTGACCCCATAGACAGCAGCCCATGTAACTTTGCTTAGACTTGGTAAAAACTGAAAATGCTTTTGGCGGAGATTCTATTTTCCTGGAAGATGTGCAGACCTGAGTGACTGTTCATCTACCTCTGCCCCAGGAATTATCGTTGTTGTTTCAGAGGAGCATTTGGCTTTGAGCAGTAGGAACCCACTGACCTGTCACATGCTGACTGCAAGACAGAAGAATGAATAATTCAATACACAGAGAAAAGTCAGGAATGAACAAGAGAGAGTGAGTGGGTGCATGATACGAAAAAAAATCTATGCTTATATATATTTTAAAATAACTGGAAAATTTTAACTATGGGCAGAATTTGGGTGATACTAAGCAATTCTTCATTTTGCTAGGTATGAAAATGACATTGTTCTGACATGTGAAGGTGGCTATGGCTTGCAGAGCAGAGATGCATATGGGGACACATATTGAAATGATATGACACCTTTAGATTACATTTTAAAAGGCATACAAAAACAAATGTTCAATTACTGATAACTATTTTACATTTGTTATATGGGGCATTGGTGCATTGTTTAAATCCCAGGTCTACATCTTTCTAATAAGACCTTATCTTTCAAACCATCACCTTATCTACACTAAATCTTCTAGATTGAAAAAATGGCTTCAGTATAAATATGCCCCCTTAGAAAAGGAATGGGTGGATGACAATTTCTTCAAAACACCTATCTGAATGAAAGTGAGTGAAAGTCACTCAGTTGTGTCTGACTCTTTGTGACCCCATAAACTGTCTATGAAATTCTCTAGGCCAGAATACCACAGTGGTTGGCCTTTCCCTACTCCAGGGAATCTTCCCAACCCAGGGATTGAACCCAGGGCTCCCACATTGTAGGCATATTCTTTACCAGCTGAGCCACAAGGGAAGCCCAAGAATACTGGAGTGGGCAGCCTATCCCTTCTCCAGCAGATCTTCCCAACCCAGGAATTGAATCGGGGTCTCCTGCATTGCAGGCAGATTCTTTACCAACTGAGCTATCAGGGAAACCCCTATCTGAATGGAAGAGATTTGGCAAAAATCAGTGATCTTGATATTGTTGATATTTGGACGAGCCTTAGTAATGAGACTGTGTACAAACCCCTGTGTCCTTGTCATTGGAAAGAAAAGGCTGCCTCAAGAGTTAAAACCCCTGTGTCCTTGTCATTGGAAAGAAAAGGCTGCCTCAAGAGTTAATGATTATGGACTTCCCTGGTGGTGTAGTGGATAGGAATCTGCCTGTCAATGCAGGGGACGAGGGTTTAATCCCTGGTCTGGAAAGATTCTACATGCCTTGGAACAACTAAGCCCACCAACTACAACTACTGAGCCCACATGCCACAACTACTGAAGACCATGCACGCTAGAACCTGTGCTCCACAAGAGAAACCACAGCAGTGAGAAGTCCACACACTGCAACTATGGAGAGTAGCCTTTGCTCACCACAACTAGAGAAAAATATGCACAGCAAGAAAGACCAGTACAGCCAAAAGTAAATAAATAAATAAGATATTTATAAATAATATATATATCAGTTCAGTTCAGTCGCTCAGTCGTGTCCGACTCTTTGTGACCCCATGAATCGCAGCACGCCACGCCTCCCTATCCACCACCAACTCCCGGAGTTCACTCAGACTCACGTCCATCGAATCAGTGATGCCATCCAGCCATCTCATCCTCTGTCGTCCCTTTTTCCTCCTGCCCCCAATCCCTCCCAGCATCAAAGTCTTTTCCAATGAGTCAACTCTTCGCATGAGGTGGCCAAAGTACTGGAGTTTCAGCTTTAGCATCATTCCTTCCAAAGAAATCCCAGAGCTGATCTCCTTCCGAATGGACTGGTTGGATCTCCTTGCATATAAACTAAATAAATAAATGAAAAAAACTCCTTTTTTAAAGGAGTTAATGATTAGGAGATGTGAAGATGTAGAAACAAATGACAGCTCTTGGACTGGAGAACTGGTAACAATTTAGAGTATAAATCTGCCACACAGAATCCCCAAACTCCCAGTTTCTTTTAAGAAATAGATAATGGTTTCAAGTTAATTTTACAGAAAGCAGATCCCCATCAGCTGAAAACTGATGACCACAAGCACATAGACCCTGGACTAGTTGAAACCAGAGGGTTGATGATGCTTGAAACTTCACCTTAAGGCCAACCAGTCTAATACTGTGCATGATCTGATCATGCATCCTGCAGCTCCCTCCCTCACCATCCCTAAAACCCCTTCCCTAAAGCTATTGGGAGTTCAGGACTTTTGACCGTAAGCTGCCTGATTCCTTGTTGGTACCTGCAATAAACTCTGCACTTTCTACTGGTGTTAGTAGACTGGCTTTTCTGTGCATGGGTAAGTGAACCCAAGTTTGGCTCAATAAAGATGACACTAAATAATCCCTAAGTTCACTTGTTTTTTTCCTAAGGTGTGTTCTTAAAGTGTGGTGATAGCATCATGTCAATTACAAAGAGGTAAGTAATTCTCTCTCTTTTTTCTCTAAGGACTTAGGATATACAGTATATCTAATTTATCTAAAAATTTTATGATATGATCTTGGTGGTTTTACACTGACTATTCTGGCAAAACATTAAAATCTGGATAACCATATACCTCCAAGCACAGATAGTTCCTCTCTATTAGGTTAGGACTGAGGTGGACTGTCAGATATTCGGTGGCCTTTCTGAACTGTTTTCTCAGTTAGATGAAACAATACAACGTTCAAATTCATAAGTAGGAGTTTCTTACTCATATTTCTACTTTTATCTTCTCAAAATTATATCACAGTTAATGGGTTTTGGTTGTATACAAATGTTATTTTGGGTGTCATGAGCTATTATTAAATATACAATTTACAGTCACACAAAAATATTGCCCAGTTTCCAAAATCAGACACAGTTAGGTGCATAGTTCTCTCAATCATTTATTAGGAAAGTGATTAGCAGACTTTGGAAAAGTCATATGATGACTCTGGATCTTTATCTATAATTTGTTATAAGAATAGTGTGTTCGTGCTTATTAAGTCCCTACAGTCATGTCTGACTTTTTGCAATGAACAGAAGCCTGCCAGACCCCTCTGTTCATGGGTTTCTCCAGACAAGAATACTGGAGTGAGTTCCATGCCTTGCTATAGGGGATCTTCCCAACCCATGGATCAAATTCACATCTTAATATCTACTGCATTGGCAGGTGGGTTCTTTATCACTAGTGCCAGCTGGAAAGCCCTATAAGAACAGTATTAAATTCATAAAGGTGTAGAGGAGATAATAAACTTGTGCAGCATCTGGAAAACAGTATGCCCTCCATCAAAATGAGAGTTATCATTATTGCTATCATGTGGAACAAAAACAAAAATTAAGTGAGAAATGATTCGTATGTTAGTTAATCTTTAGGACTAATCCAAAGTTGGAGGTAAAGATTCTGAATCTATTACTGGAACAGTCTCTTTACTTCAACTGGCTATGCAGCAGTCAGAATTCTGTACAAACCAGGTCTATGTCTAAAACATAAGCTGCTTTAACACACCTACATGCAACTAGAACTGGAGTTTTAATGTTCTAATAGGACATTAAAGATAACATAATCCCATCTCTTCCCTTTCAATTCTATTATCCCAAGGAAGTAAATTCCCTTTCTGAGCCTCTGGTATTTCATAGAAAATAGAGTGTTAAAATAACTTGCAGTAAGAGTAGAAAGAAATGAAATATAGAAAAAAGAAAAAAGGAAAGAAAAGTTTGGTTAAATAAGAGCTGGTGTTTTGAAAAAGATAAACAAAATTAATAAATATGCAGCCAGATTCATCAAGAAAAAAAGAGGACCTAGTAAATAAAATTAAAAAACAAGTTACAAATGATATCACTGAAATACAATCATAGGGGAATATTATGAACAGTTATATGCGAGTAAATTGGACAACCTAGAAGAAATATATAAATTCCTAAGACTTTTAAGACTGAATCAGAAACAAAGAGAAAGTCTGAACAGACCAGTTCAGTTCAGTTTAGTTCAGTCGCTCAGTCGTGTCCGACTCTTTGCGACCCCATGAATCACAGCACGCCAGGCCTCCCTGTCCATCACCATCTCCCGGAGTTCACTCAGACTCACGTCCATCGAGTTCGTGATGCCATCCAGCCATCTCATCCTGGGTCGTCCCCTTCTCCTCCTGCTCCCAATCTCTCCCAGAATCAGAGTCTTTTCCAATGAGTCAACTCTTCGCATGAGGTGGCCAAAGTACTGGAGCTTCAGCTTTAGCATCATTCCCTCCAAAGAAATCCCAGGGCTGATCTCCTTCAGAATGGACTGGTTGGATCTCCTTGCAGTCCAAGGGACTCTCAAGAATCTTCTCCAACACCACAATTCAAACACATTGATTCTTCAGCACTCAGCCTTCTTCACAGTCCAACTCTCACATCCATACATGACCACAGGAAAAACCATAGCCTTGACTAGACCGACCTTAGTCAGCAAAGTAATGTCTCTGCTTTTGAATATACTATCTAGGTTGGTCATAACTTTTCTTCCAAGGAGTAGCGTCTTTTAATTTCATGGCTGCAGTCACCATCTGCAGTGATTTTGGAGCCCCAAAAAATAAAGTCTGACACTGTTTCCACTCTTTCCCCATCTATTTCCCATGAAGTGATGGGACCAGATGCCATGATCTTCGTTTTCTGAATGTTGAGCTTTAAGCCAACTTTTTCACTCTCCTCTTTCACTTTCATCAAGAGGCTTTTTAGCTCCTCTTCACTTTCTGCCATAAGAGTGGTGTCATCTGCATATCTGAGGTGATTGATATTTCTCCCGGCAATCTTGATTCCAGCTTGTGTTTCTTCCAGTCCAGCGTTTCTCATGATGTATTCTGCGTAGAAGTTAAATAAGCAGGGTGACAATATATAGCCTTGACGTACTCCTTTTCCTATTTGGAACCAGTCTGTTGTTCCATGCCCAGTTCTAACTGTTGCTTCCTGACCTGCATACAGATTTCTCAAGAGGCAGGTTACATGGTCTGGTATTCTCATCTCTTTCAGAATTGTCCACAGTTTATTGTGATCCACACAGTCAAAGGCTTTGGCATAGTCAATAAAGCAGAAATAGATGTTTTTCTGGAACTCTCTTGCTTTGTCCATGATCCAGCGGATCAATTACTAGTAATGAAATTAAATCTGTAATCAAAGAAATTCCAAACAAACAAAAAATATGGCTTCACAGGGGAATTCTACCAAACATTTAAAGATGAGTTAAAACCTATCTTTCTCAAAATATTCCAAAAAACTAAAGAGGAAGGAACTCTTCCAAACATATACACAGAGACCGGTATTACCCTGAAACTCAAACCAGGAAAATATACTACAAAAAATAAAATTACAGACAATGTCCCTAATATACATAGATGAAAAATCTTCAACAAAATGCTATTAAACAAAATTCAACCATATACTGAAAGGATGATACATCATGATCAATTAGAATTTATTCCAGGGATGCAAGAATGGATCAATATTCACAAATCAATCAATGAAATAACACCACATTAACATAACAAATAATACAAACCACATGTTTATCTCCATAGATGCAGAAAAGCACTGGATAAAATTTGAAAATCCATTCATGATAAAAAGTCTCAATAAAGTTGGTACAAAGGTAACATATCCAAAAATTGAAACAATTAATCACAAACTCACATTTAATGTACTCAATAATGAAAAGATGGAAGCTTTTCATCTAAGATCAGGAAGAAGACAAAGATGTCCACTTTTACCACTTCCATTTAACAAAGTATTGGAAGCCCTAGTCACAGCAATCAGAGAAGAAAAAGAAATGAAAAGCATTGACTGTTAAAAGGAAGGAAAAACAACTTACTATTTGCAGATAATATGGTACTATATATGGAAAACCCAAAAGACTCCATTGCAAAACACTTAGAACTAAGAAATGAATTGAGTAAAGTTGCAGTGGATAAAATCAGTATTCAGAAATCTAATGTATTTCTGTACAGTAATAATGAAATAGCAGAAAGAGAAATCAAGAAAACAACTTCATTTGCAGTCATTCAAAAAGAATAAAATATGTAGGAATACCTCTTTTTACTTCCCAGCTGGCAATAGTGGTAAAGAGTCTGTCTGCCAACGCAGGAAACAAAAAGATGTGGGCTCGATCACTGCATTGGAAAGACCCCTTGGAGGAGGGCATGGCAACCCACTACATTATTCTTGCCTGGAGAAACTCATCTACTATTATGGACAAGAATTCCTTAGAAGACATGGAGTAGCTCTCATAGTCAAAAAGTGTCCAAAATACAGAAATTAAGGCGCAGTCTCAAAAATGACAGAATGATCTCAGTTTTCTTCCAAGGCAAACCATTCAACATCACAGTAATCCAAGTCTATGCCTCAACCACTAATGTTGAAGAAGCTGAAGGCAAATGGTTCTATGAACACCTACAAGACCCTTTAGAACTAACACCAAAAACAGATGTCCTTTTCATCATAGGGGACTGGAATGGAAAAGTAGGAAGTCAAGACATACTGGAGTAACAGGAAAGTTTGGTCTTGGAGTACAAAATGAAGCAGGGCAAAGGCTAACAGAGTTTTGCCAAGAGAACGCACTGGTATAGAGAACATCCTTTTCCAACCACACAAGAGCCAACTCTACACATTCACATCACCAGATGGCCAATAAGGAAATCAGATTAATTATATTCTTTGCAGCCAAAGATGGAGAGCTCTGTACAGTCAGCAAAAACAAGACGGGGAGCTAACTGTGGCTCAGATCATGATCTCCTTATTGTAAATTTCAGACTTAAATTGATAAAGTAGGGAAAACCACTAGGCCTTTCAGATATAGCCTAAATAAAATCCTTTATGATTACACAGTGGAAGTGACAAATACATTCAAGGGATTAGATTTGACAGACAGAGTGCTTGAAGAACTGTGAACAGAGGTTTGTAACATTATACAGGAGGCGGTGACCAAAACCATCCTAAAGAAAAAGAAATGTAACAAGGAAAAATAGTTGTCTGAGGAAGCCCTACAAATAGCTGAGAAAAGCAGAGAGGTGAAAGGTGAAGGAGAAAGGGAGAGATATACTCAGCTGAATACATATACTCGAGTTTCAAAGAATAGCAAGGAGAGATAATAAAGCCTTCTTAAGTCAACAATGCACAGAAAGACTAGAGATCTCGTCAAGAAAATTAGAGATACCAATGGAACATTTCATGCAAAGATGGGCACAATAAAGGACAGAAATAGCAGAACCTAACAGAAACATAAGAGATTAAGAAGCAGTGGAAATAAAATGCAGCAGAAGAACTGTACAAAATAAGTCTTTATGACCCAGATAACCATGATGGCATGGTCACTCACCTAGAGCCAGACATCCTGGAGTGTGAAGTCAAGTGGGCCTTAGGAAGCATCACTACAAACAAAGGTAGTGGAGGTGATGGAATTCCAGCTGAGTTATTTCATATCCTAAAAGATGATGTTGTGAAAGTGCTACACTCAATATGGCAGCAAATTTGGAAAACTCAGCAGTGGACACAGGACTGGGAAAGGTTAGTTTTCATTCTAGTCTCAAAGAAGGGCAATGTCAAAGAATGTTCAAACTATAGTACATTTCACACATTATCAAGGTAATGCTCAAAATCCTTTATGCTAGGCTTCCAGAGTACATGAATCAAGAGCTTCCAGATATACAAGCTAGACTTAGAAAAGACAGAGGAATCAGAGATCAAATTGCCAACATCTGGCAGATTATAGAAAAAGCAAGAGAATTCCAGGAAAAACATCTACTTCTGCTTTACTGACTACTCTAAAGCCTTAGACTGTGTGGATCACAACAAACTGTGGAAAATTCTTAAAGAGATGGGAATACCAGACCACTTTACCTGTCTCCTGTGAAACTTGTATGTAGGACAAGAAGCAACAGTTAGAACCTTACATGGAACAACTGACTGGTTCAAAATTTGGAAAGGGGTAGGGCAAGACTGTATATTGTCATGCTGCTTGTACAACTTATATGCAGAGTCCATGATGTGAAATACCAGGCTGGATGAATTAGAAGCAGTAATCAAGATTGCCAGGAAAAATATCAATGATTTCAGATAAGCAGATGAGACCACTCTAATGGCAGAAAGTAAAGAAGAACTAAAGTGCTTCTTGATGAAGGTGAAAGAGGAGAGTGAAAAAAAAAAACTGGCTTAAAGCTCAACATTCAAAAAACAAAGATCATAGCATCCAGTTCCATCACTTCATGGCAAATGGAAGGGGAACAATTAGAAGCAGTGACACATTTTATTTTCTTGGGCTCCAAAATCACTGCAGATGGTGACTGTAGCCATGAAATTAAAAGACAATTGCTCCTTGAAAAGAAAGCTAGACAAACCTAGACAGTGTATTACAAAGCAGAGGTACCTCTTTGACGACAAAGGTCCATATACAAAGCTATAGTTTTTCTGGTAGTCATGTATGGATTTGAGATTTGGACCATAAAGAAGGCTGAGCACTGAAGAATTGATGCTTTTGAACTGTGGTGCTGGAGAAGACTATTGAGAGTCCCTTGGACAGCAAGGAGATCAAGGATTCAATCCTAAAAGATACCAGTCCTGAAAATTCATTGGAAGGACTGATGCTGAAGCTGAAGCTCCAATATTTTGGCCACCTGATGTGAAGAGCCAACTCTTGGAAAAGACTCTGATACTGGGAAAGTTTGAGGGCAGGAGGAGAAGCGGGTGACAGAGGATGAGATGGTTATATAGCATCACTGACTCAATGGACATGAATTTGAGCAAATTCTGGGAGATAGTGAAGGACATGGAGGCCTGGCATGCTGCAGTCCATGGTGTTGCAAAGAGTTAGACATGACTTAGTGACTGAACAACAACAGCAACAAACATATATTGTCTACCCATAGCAATCTACAGGTTCAATGGCATTCCTTTCAAAGTACCCAAGAAATTTTCTTATAACCCTAATAACAGTTTCAGTGTTTGTATGAAATCATAAAAGATCCCAAATAGCCAAATCAATCTTGTGAAAGAAGAACAAAGTTGGCGGTAGCACACTTCCATGCTTCAAATAATATTATAAAGCTATAGTAATCAAAACAGTATGGTACTGGAAGGAAAACAGACACATAGACCAATAGAGTAGAACAGAGAACACGGAAATAAACCCACACATGTATGAGTGAATTAATCTATGACAAAGGAGACAAGAATACACAATAGGGAACAGACAGTCCTTTGATAAGTCGTGTTGGGAAAACTGGACAACTATACGTAAAGGAATGAAAATAGAACGTTTTCTCATACTACATACAAAAATAAACTGAAAATGGATTAAAGATGTAAATTTAAGACCTGAAACTATACAATTCTGAGAAGAAAAGGAAACACAGGCAGTATGCTCTTAGCAATATTTTTTGGATCTATCTCCTGTAGCAAAGGTAACAAAAGCAAAAGTAAGTAAATAAGACCTAGTCAAACTAAAAAGCTTTTGCAAAACACAGGAAACCATCAACAAAACAAAAAGGCAGTCTATTGAATGGAAGAAAATATTTGCAAATGGTATGTCCAGTAAGGAATTAACCTCTAAAACACAGAAAGAACTTCCACAACTCAATATCAAGAAACAAGCAACCCAGTCAAAAAATGAGCACAAGACTCAAGAATGCATTTTCTAAGGAAGACATACCAATGGCCATCAGACTCAGGGAAAAATGCTCAACATCACTAATCATCAGGGAAATGCAAAACAAAACCACAATTAGCTGTCACCTCACACCTGTCAGAACGGCAGTTATCAAAACACACAAGAACTAAGAAGTTGGTGAGGACGTGTAGGAAGGGGATCCTTTGTGTACTGTTGGTGGGGATGTAAATTGGTACAGCCACTATGGAGGGTGCATAAAAATTAAAAAAAAAATAGAACTGATGATACCATATGACCCAGAAATTTCACTTTTGAGTATCTATCTGAAGAAAATTCATAAAAATACATGCACGTCAATGTTCATAGTAGCATTATTTACAATAGCCAAGATATGAATCAACTTATGTCCAAGATTGTATGGTTTTATTAATTCTGATCAATTTCAGCATGCTTAAAAAGGTCAGGCTTAGAGAAATATTTTAAGACTGGAGAGGAAGTTAGATGCCAGGAGACCATAAAAATGATAGTCGCAGAAACTGTTGTCTGCTTAGGTCTCAGAAGGTCATTTGTTGTTTGCTTGTTTTTTGTTGCTAGTGGTAAAAAAAAAAATAGACCCTAAAGGATTCCAGCTCCTTGAAAGGTTTCTCCTTTCGAAGTAACCCAGCTGTCCTCCTCCTCCGCGCCCTGTCCCCCACCCACCGCCCCGATCTCCTTTAGCCCCTGGTGAGGACTGCATTCCTCCCCTCAGAGGCCGGAAGGGGACACGCGCGCAGCCGGGACACCTCTGCAGTCCCGCCCGGCCCACCTCTCGCCACGCTCGGGCTGTGCCGCGGGCCCCGCAGCGCCCAGACCGCACCGGCGCGGACACCACGGCGCAGGCTCCTCGGCCGGAGCAGGCGCGTCAGCCCACCGCGGGAACGCGGGGACGGGGACGCGGGGACGGGGACGCGGCCGCTCCCCCCGCGGCCCCCCTCCCGCACCGGCGCGTCCGGCGGAGCGCGCGTCCTCCCGGGGCTGCGGGAGGGGCGCCTCAGGTAAGTCGGCTCCGGGAGAAGGGGCGGCGCGGGGGTCCAGGGATGCGCACCTCTGCGCCAAGGCCTGGCGGGGGCACCGGGCACTGCGGCGGCGGCGCGAGGAGGAGGGAGAAGAGGAGGAGGCGAGAGCATCCCTGGTGGTGGCGGCGAGCGCATCCCCGCGGGTCAGCGGTGTGGGTGTGCTCGGCTGGAGGGATGCTGGCAGCGGAGGATCAGAGGCGCAGTTGGCGTCCTTTGGTCTGGAGGGGTCCCTCAGTTCCTGTAGCCAGCCCCTTCGGAAGGTGGGGGGTGCATAGAGAGAGACAGGGTGGAATTTCTCCACCCTCAGACCTCCAGGGCCTCTGGGCTCCTGGGCTCCTGGGGCTGAGTGGGCAAAGATGTGGGCACAGTACCTGCGGCCTTGGGCAAAGGTGTCTGCACCAGATGTCCCCCTAGGCTGGGGCGTGGGGAGAGGGGTAGGAAGTCTAGTGTTGCGAGTTGACTGAGGGCAGCTGGGGGCCTGATAAGTCCCCTCTGTCGTGTCTTCAGGAGAAAGACCAGGGAGGAAGCCCTCACTGCTTGCTTAGGGACTGTGAAGAATAAATGTGGGAAAATAAGAGATCCTAGGAAGAAGATAGGCGGAAAACATGCCACAGGAGAAGCAAAAATATGGAGTTGGGAATCAAGTTAATGTTGGGGAACAGGCCGGTCTCTTACTCGGCAGGAAACAAGGAAGGAGAAACAGTTTATGGTTTGGGAATGAAGGATGCGGAAGAGATTTAAATATTCCAGTGTTTAGAAGATGCTTTAAGTTTTCATTGTTGTTGTTGCATCAGATAGGCAAGAATGTAATTCTCTTGGAGCATGAAAAATGTTATTAAAATATGGCTAAGAAGATTATTTGGGGGAATCTGACTATAGTTGCTAATTTATTTCTTGCAGTGTTGCCTAGAATTTCTAGAGTCAGAAATCATCTATTGAATAAGAAATGTTAGTACCGTCTGAGTAGAACAGGAGAGCGCTAACTTAAAATATTATGCACCTTCCTTTTTTTGGGTAAAAGGTAACTTGCAAATTTAATGTATGTAAAAAAACCCCATGAATTTAGAGGGTGAAACTTTGATACTATCTTTTTCTTTTATTTCTGTCAGTCCTTTAATAATTAGAATTAACTTTTTCCTTGAGGATAATTTATATTGTTTTTGGAAAAATATACAAAAATCAAAGAACAGAAGAAATTTAAAAAATAAAACATAAATTTAAATGTACAAGCACAATCTTAACACCTTGTAAACATCTTTCCAGTTATCTTTCTAAGCATGTATTGATACAGTCTGTAATTCAGTATCAATTTATAATTTTGTGAAACTATATAGTAGAAAATTTTACATACTTACTTTTTATTCCTCATGGTCTTGTTTTCTATGAAGCAATTTTTAAACTAACTTTTACTGTGAAACCATCACAGAGCGTCACAAAATATAAAGTAACATGCAGTTATTACAGAGATACAATTTACAGAGTTTTTCTTTCAAAGAAGAGAAAGAAGAATAGAAAATTTTACTGAGTATAATGTATTTAGTAAGCTTAAAATATGACAAAGCCTTCATGTTTGTGCATGTATGGAAGACAGATGTTTGCCAGGAGCAGTGAGAATGTGATGTACAAGCGCCCTGTCCATGGTAGAAACATTCATAATCCTTAAAGAGTCATGTAATTGTCATTTGTCTCATGAATGTAAATATCTTCTTGTTCTTTCTTGTAGATCCGTCTTCTGAAATTTAAATTTTCAAGATGAAGTTTTTATTGGCAGTGGCCTTTTTTATTTTAATTTCCTTGTGTATTGAAGAAGCCTACTCAAAAGAAAAGTCTTCAAAGAAAGGGAAGGGGAAAAAGAAGCAGTACCTATGTCCATCGTATGTCCTTCATGTCTTATATTCTTATACAGAGAGATGTTATTGCATTTTTATCAAAGTAAAGCGGTTTACTGAAACACGTCATCAGGACTATTCCAATCAGAATATGTACCCATTTGTTTCATAGGTAGAAAGTGACAGAGTGAAGAAGGCTTTAGTGTGTGAAAGCTAGTTCTCAGCTTTCAGATGAAACTAGTAGAGTTTTATCAAGTTTGTTCATGCCCTGGACTTATATAATTTTACACATCTTTTATAAAAGTAGGAAAAAAGTTATTTTTTTCTTACCATGAATTCTTTGGATACTGAGATTATGTGTTTTGAGCAAGTACCAGTTCAAAAAGTTGACTTTTTAAAAACCACTCCTAAAAATGAATATTCATTAAAAAAATCAGATACCTGGAACTATAATTTTAAGGTCTATTTAATTCATATTAATGCATGGCAAGAGAAAATTCACATGGTAGATCAGTTTTCCATTTCAGTGTATTTTTTTTTTTTGGTAAAAGATTTATATTAGGAAAGTAGGATATTTCTCAGAAAATGTCATTAATTTTGAAGTTACTTGTAAAAAAAATCTAAGTCCAATTCCCACTCCCTCCCCACTCAGAAAAAAACCAGCAAGGTTTTGTGGTTTGGACTCCATTTTGTAAAATAAAGAGTTAATATTATTGGTGAATAATAGTATATATATAAATAACCGTCACAAAATATGTGCTTTTAGGTAGTAATGTTACAATGTATGCAGTTATCTGGAATAAAAATTAATTTGCTGATACTGATTATTTTTACATTAAGATTTCTTAAGTGCCATATTGATCTAGGGTAACGTTATTCCAGCATCATCATTATTTAAATATAGACTGTATAGTTTCATAGATGTTCCATAAAAATTTTTAAGGTACATTTTAGGAAGTGTATTTTTTAAAGAAAATATATTGGAGTTTGTATTCAGGGTGGATGTTTGTATGAATATGTGAGACAGAAGTTCTGGGGCTGGTATGGTGACTCACATAAAGCCTTATTGTGCATAAATCTCTCTGTTAAGCAGTACCTCCTGGTTTACAACTATAACAATTCTGCTTATTCCAGTTTACACAGTCTGATGTCAGGCCAGGTTCTGGGTGTGACAGGATGGCCCCAACTGCCTGGCTGAGTGTGACCTCCTGCCTCTGTCACTCAGCTTCACTGATACAGTTTTTGTGCAACAGCTGGGAGATGAGCATTTTAGGGAACTGGACATGATCAGGCCTTACTCTTCCCAAGCAAAAGGACACATTGTCTTGTTTTGGATCTTCTTTATATTAACCTTTTATTTGATAAATCATAGCATATTGACATGAACTGTTGCATTTGTCTTATAGTCCTGGTGATTCGGTTTATGCAGTCAAGTCATCTGTGATCACTGAGGAAGCTGATAGGAATCCTGTCTCCCTGCCCTTCTCCCACCCAGTCCCCCATCAAATGTCATGAACCAGAGTTTTGAATGTGGCAACTGCAAGCCTTATAACTATCACGTATCTCATAAGAGTCTTTTAGAGGGCATCCTGATAGCATAGCTGGTAAAGAATCTGCTTGCAGGAGACCCTGTTCGATTCCTGGCTTGGGAAGATCCCCTGGAGAAGGGAATGGCTACCCACTCCAGTATTCTGTTCTGGAGAATTCCATGGACAGAAGAGCCTGGTAGGCTGCAGTCCATGGGGTCGCAAAGAGTTGGACACAACTGAATGACTTTCACACTTACCCTTTCCCACAATTATTCTATTGCCTAGGGCTTCCCTGTTGGCTCAAATGGTACAGAATTTGCCTGCAGTTCAGGAGACCCAGGTTGGATCCCTGGGTTGGGAAGATCTCTTGGAAAAGGGAATGGCTACCCACTCCAGTATTCTTCCTAGAGAATTCCATGGACAGGGCAGCCTGGTGGGCTACAGTCCCTGGGGTTGCAAAGAGTTGGACAAGACAGAATGACTGAACATACACATATGAACTGACTTGTATATACTTAGGTTGTCTACCATTAAGACAGATTTTTAAAGTTAAATCTGATAAAGAGTGAAACTCCGAAGGTTCTCTTTGGCACATGTTGGTGATCTCTAAGTGGAAGGCCCAATATATACCTGGTAAGCCCATATCACAGTATTTTAGATATGTTGAGAAATCTATCTCAACCACAGTAGTGAAATTTTGATTATATTACTTACTTTTGTGTAATAATAATGAGACTAAATAAAACTTATAACAGCGGCCATAGCAATGCTACCCCAAATCCGACTTATTAAAAAGTAGATGTACCTTGGAGAGTTAGACTAGTATAATTTTTCTTTGAGCATTTTATAAGGAATTTTGATTTTAAGTGATCACTAAACCTCTGAAGGGAGGCAATGGCACCCCACTCCAGTACTCTTGCCTGGAAAATCCCATGGATGGGGAAGCCTGGTAGGCCACAGTCCATGAGGTTGCTAAGAGTCAGACACGACTGAGCAACTTCACTTTGACTTTTCACTTTCATGCATTGGAGAAGGAAATGGCAACCCACTCCAGTCTCCTTGCCTGGAGAATCCCAAGGACGAGGGAGCCTGGTGGGCTGCCGTCTATGGCATTGCACAGAGTCGTACACAACTGAATTGACTTAGCAGCAGCAGCAGCAAACCTCTGAAGACTAAGGTTTTTTTCTTTGAACATCCAGATTTGGAATCTCAGTTATAACAATGGGCTGAGAAAGAATATGCAAGTTATTTGTATCTCATATGGTTCACTTTGCCCATCTTGTGTAAGTTGATTAAAAATTAATCATCTTGATTAAGAGGAGTATTTGAGATCACAAAACCAAGAAGTCTGGTGGACTACTGTATACTCTTCAATATGGTGAAATTTGCCCAGTGATATTTTCATTTATTTAAACTATTTTTGGAATAGAGTTGAATAATGGAGTTGGATGGATATACACAGTTAATGTGTTGTGTTCATGTTGCAAACATGAGCAAAAACTTCCCATTTTACTCTTTTAACTTTTCCTTCCAAAGATGAGAAATAAGGGGGAAAATGTTTTTAAATGTAGAAAAAATAAAGAATTTAGGACCCTTCATATTCTAGGTCAGCGTGAAGCTTGAATCTTATGATAAACTTTTCCTGGCTTTTTATTATTTTTTTAACCTACATTGTTTTGAGAATCTTGACACTCACAAATTTATGCCATTATTCATTTTTTATGGTCTGTAATGAAAGCAGCAGTACCAGGTTGACAAACTACCTGATAAATTTGAGTTAAAAATTTTTAGAAATTTAGTTTCTATTAATAAATATAAAATAAACTTAAAGTTAGAAAATATATTTTAGATTAAGTCCTTGGACACTGTTTAGCTTTCTCTTTTACAGGTTGAATTTTACAGTGATCTTAATCTTTTGGTCTTATTTCCTATATATTCTGCTTTAGTGGTTGTGTCCAAATCACTGACTGTAACTCCATCCATTCACTATTAACTCCTCAGGCTCTGGTTTTAGCTCAGACCTCTCTTAGCTCAAGCCATACTCATACATCCAACTTTTCTATTAGTACCTAGTTATCCTGTCTTGATCTTAAAACTCAATTTAAAGTGATAAAAACCAAGTATTGAAACCCTCCCCATCCTTTCCCAAAGTGGTGTTTCCATTTGCATTCTTTTCCATCCAAGCTCAGATCCTGAGGATTACCTGGGACCCTCTCTCTACCTTAGCTTCTCAAATCCAGTCAGTCATCACACAGACTCCAAGGTCAGAGTCTGCACAATGTTAGGAGTTTGTCAGTCACTGCCATCCCTATCATGACCCTGCTTTCTCTCCACCTGTCACCTGTTTTGCCTGTATTAGTTCCTTGTATTAGTCTCTTTTCACTTTATTTGTCTCCTTGCTTCTTGTCCTTCATCAATTCCTACCCCGCATCAACCCTAGCGTGTATTTTCTTCAATCTACTCAAGTCATTCCAATGCTTAGAGCCCTTTTAGGGATCCCATGGCCTTCTAGAAAAGGTTCTCATTTCTTGGCACAGAATTCCTGCTGAACTGGCCTCTGACTCCCCCAGCTCTATCTCTCCATCCAACCCACACCCTTACTCAGGTGTCATATACACTTGATGTTTCAGACCTCTGAAATGTTCTTCCATTTTACCAAAATGCCAGAGGTTTCCTTCTTTCATTAACTTCTGACTCAGGGCTCTTATTCAAGTCCACAGCTGCAAATACTACATTTTCACTGTTGACTTCTATATGTCCAGCCCAGATTTGTCTCGAGAGCACCACACCCACACAACCAACATTTAAATCTGACTGTTCTATAAGGACCTCAAACTCAATTCAACACAAACCTTTCTGTTTGCTCTGGGAGACCTTTCCTAAGCCTAACAATCTGATTTCTATAATCACACTGTGATCCTTTGTGGTTCCCTAATTGCCTGTCCCGTTTATAAGGCTATCCGATGATATCACCTGTAATTGTCTGCTTTCCCACTAGACTGTAAGCTCCTTGAGGGCAGCATCTTACTGCCTTAGTCACCAGAGATCAACATATTGCCAGGTACTGAATGTACATGGAACAAACATTTGTTTAAAAAATGAATACAAACATCAGATCTTTGAATGACTTGTCATTGTATCTAGATTTTGTTACAGTGCTGGAAAATAATGTATAGATCTCTGTGGAATTTATTTAGACGTACAGTCTGAGTACTGGGAAAATTAGTTAACAGCTAGGTAGCTAGTACAGCATTTCAACCTGCATGATGTTTCCTGATGAAAGTTTGGCCTTATTATGTTAAACATCTTTACCAATGGCTAAAATAAGACTGTACAAGGGAAACACTCAAATGAAATAGATGGTGGATATGTGAGATAGAATTAAGATCTAATATGGTCTTGAATGTGCTTCCCTGGTGGCTCGGGTTAGAGCATCTGCCTGCAATGCGGGAGACCTGGGTTCGATCCCTGGGTCAGGAAAATCCCCTGGAGAAGGAAATGGCAACCCACTCCAGTATCCTTGCCTGGAGAATCCCATGGATGGAGGAGCCTGGTGGGCTACAGTCCACAGGGTCGCAAAAGAGTCAGACAAGACTGAGCAACTTAACTTTCACTTTCACTTTTCATGGTCTTGAATGGCCAAAGTGAGGGGCTGAATCTAACAAAATTGAAGTATAAACTGCACTTTGTTTCAGAAAACATGTGTCCAAGTATATAGAATGGGGAAAGCATAGATTGGCAGAGAGCAAATGGAAAAAATGTTAGATGCTATTAATAGTGTTTTAAAAAAAAAAGAAAGTGAAAGTGGCCCTGTTGTGTCTGACTGTTTACGACCCCATGGACTGCAAGGCTCCTCTCTGTGTAATTCTAAGGCCAAAATACTGGAGTGGATGGCTGTTCCCTTCTCCAGGGGATCTTCCTGACTCTGGAATTGAACCAGGATCTCCTGCATTGCAGGCAAATTGTTTCCCTCCTGAGCTACCAGGGAAGCCCTATTTATAATATATTAATATTGTAACCAGTATATTAACAGGTAACCATGATACAGATGAAGCATTATGTAACATAATATAGTATAATAGAGAATAGTATATTAGAATATACATGATACAGATGAGTAACTATATACTTTCTTTCTATATCTTTCTCAGCTGTATATAACTATATTTAGTTACTTAAGAAAGAAATTAGTGTTAATATTGTACTAATTCTGTGTTAAGCATATTACTTCACTTAAAAGAATTCAGTTATTTAGAGCAGGTTTTACAGAGCTTTCTGTACTGTGATAGTTAGTACTTTCAGGGGAGAGAAATAAGAATAGTTGAGGTAATTACCATAATGTCATATTTGGAAGAGCTAAAAGAACTGAGGTATTTGACAGTTGTCTTCAATTTTTTGAAAAATTGTGATTTAGATGAGAAAGTCTTTGCTGCTTGAACACCAATAGTTAAAACAAGGACTAATGAGTAGAAGACACGAGGAGGGATATTTTTGGCTCCAAATTAGGAAGAATTTTCTGATAGCAGTCTGCCAGATATAATTGCCTAGGCAGGGAGATAGTGGAGTTCCCAGTGGCTCCAAGCACTCAGACATGGGGGATAATCGCTTGGCGGCATATTTTATAGAAAGTTTGGGTGTTGAATAGGTGGTTAGGCCAGATGGCAATATTTATGGACATTTCAGTTTGTGAGATTTTAAAGATTCTTTGATTCTAATATATTTTATGTGATGATAGCCTTATGACTATCCAATAGTAGAATGATACAGAATCATCTTTTAAAAATTTTATCTCCATCCAGACTTAAATAGATCAGCTGCTATTTTTGGTGCATTGTCTTAGAAAGCTCTACCATATAAAATAAATATATCTTGGTCTAATAATAAGAATTTAACAACTTTCAGTGATAGCATTTCTTCTTGAAATTTCATGAGTAATCAGATATTTTTTAGTATCTTTTAAAACCACACAATCTTTTTTTCTGGAATAAGCGTGTTAAGCTACTATTAATTTCAAGAAATAGTCATTGACAGATGACAAATATAAATTATCTAATGAATGCCTGCCATAATTGATATGCAGGAGGCATAGATTTGTATTTATATCTCTATTGTATATGAAACCAGAACTTTCTAAAATATACTTACAGAGTTCTTGATTGAATAAGCAAAAGCAAAACAAAATAGAACTATCACAACCAAAACCAAAACATAATTTATCATGTTTATTTGTGCTCATGGCAGACATAATAACACTTTTTAATACTGAATTTGGCCAGATCATAACCTTTTGGTACATATTACCTTTTTTTGCATCACTGAGTTAGGGAAACTTCTACTGTTAATGAAGGACTGTTTGAATTTCACCTGCTCACTCACTGATAGGTGTAACTAATATGCTTGCAAGCTACGTTTGAAATCTCCTTTCTCGGGCTTCCCTGATAGCTCAGTTGATAAAAAATCTGCCTGCAATGCAGGAGACCCCGGTTTGATTCCTGGGTCTGGAAGATCTGCTGGAGAAGGGATAGGCTACCCACTCCAGTTTTGTTGGGTTTCCCTGTGTCTCAGCTGGTAAAAAAGAATCTGCCTGCAGTGCAGGAGACCTGGATTCAATCCCTGAGTTGGAAAGATCCTCTGGAGAAGGGAAAGGCTACTCACTCCAGTATTCTGACCTGGAGAATTCCATGGACTGTATGGTCTATGGGACCGCAAAGAGTCAGACATGACTGAGAGACTTTCACTTCTCCCATTTTGGGCCCATATTTCTATCTTAGGTGTGAAGAAGCTATATAAGAAGCCCTTACTTGATACTTGATGAGGCAATGGCACCCCACTCCAGTACTCTTGCCTGGAAAATCCCATGGACGGAGGAGCCTGGTAGGCTGTAGTCCATGGCGTCCCTAAGAGTTGGACATGACTGAGCGACTTCACTTTCACTTTTCACTTTCATGCATTGGAAGAGAAAATGGAAACCCACTCCAGTGTTCTTGCCTGGAGAATCCCAGGGATGGTGGAGCCTGATGGGCTGCCATCTATGGGGTCGCACAGAGTCGGACACTACTGAAGCGACTTAGCAGCAGCAGCAGCTGTTATTTCTGAGTGTGTGGTCATGTTTGCATGTATTTATCTTCTTAATGATCTTTCTGTCAAACTGTTGGTGCACGCATGCTCAGTCATCTCCTACTCTTTGCAAATCTATGGACTGTAGCCCACGAGGCTTCTCTGTCCCTGGGATTCTCCAGGCAAGAATACTGGAGTGTATTACCATTTCCTCCTCCAGGGGATCTTCTTGACCTAGGGATTCTATCTCCTATGTCTCCTGCATTAGCAGGCGGATTATTTACCACTGAGCCACCTGGGAAGCCCTCTTACTGTTGCCACTCTAGCTTTAAAATCATGGCATAAAGATTTGTGGTTCTCTCTGTGTGTAATGGGAAACAATATGACTTATTTTTACCAGTTTGTTCACAGTCTGAGAAAGTTGTGTGTGTATAAATGTGTTCGAGAATTTTTTGTCTCCTTGAGAGAGCTGTCGTACCATTTAATGACAGCATCTGTATAAAACAGTTCTGTGTAGTAAGGACGGTTGGATTACTGTGAATGATTAAAGCCATCATGTGTTTTCTAAATAATGTTAGCCATTTTCTTCCTATTCTGATTTTTTTGCCTACTATGAAGTAGGACTTCCCTGGTGGCTCAGACGGTAAAGTGTCTGTCTACAATGCAGGAGACCTGGGTTCAATCCCTGGGTTGGGAAGATCCACAGGAGAAGGAAATGGCAATCCACTCCAGGACTATTGCCTGGAAAATCCCATGGACAGAGGAGCCTCTTAGGCTACAGTCCTTGGGGTCGCAAAGAGTCGGACATGACTGAGCGACTTCACTTTCGCTTTTTATGCATTAATAGTAATTAATTCTATTAATATAATGGGTTGATTTTTCAACTACCTAATGGGAATGTTCAAGATAAATACATTGGCAAGAAAAATGGAATGCTGGAGAGCCTGTACAATGGATGCAATTGAAAATTGCCTATATTATTATCACTATAACAAAGTAGAGCAAATTTTTCATCGATGGGCAGTTATGTATTTTCTTACTAGCCATTGAACAGTTCTAATTTAATGACATGCTATTATTTTGCAGTCAGTTGAATTAATGATCTTCCTTTTACAAATAATTCCCTAGGTTTTAAAATAAGCTTCTTCGTTATTTCAGTTATTTGGGCATGAAGCTTAAATGCAACCTGTTTTCTCTTAAAGTGATCTCCTATATCTGTCCTACTCATTGCATCTGTGCTTACCATCATGTTCAACATATCTGCTACAATAGCTTCATACTTATTTACTGTATGTTTTGTCTGCTCATTATTATTCGCCTTATATATTTTTTCCATTTTCCTCTTGTTAATCTTATGTTCAAGACCCACAATGTTGTCTTATATTCTTTGATGGATCCAGGGCAGACTCTTCATTATGACTTTGAAAGGCCTCTCTGATTTACATGCAGAACTTTGCATAAAACTACTTTCTTATCTCAGAAAGGCCAGTCTGTCATTATGCCAGTCTGCCACTTATGCTTAGACAGGCGTTTGGTGAGGATGACAGTTCAGTTCAGTTCAGTCACTCAGTCGTGTCGGATTCTTTGCGACCCCATGCATTACAGCACGCCAGGCCTCCCTGTCCATCACCAACTCCCGGAGTTCACTCAAACTCACGTCCATCGAGTCCATGATGCCATCCAGCCATCTCATCCTCTGTCGTCCCCTTCTCCTCCTGCCTCCAATCCCTCCCAGCATCAGAGTCTTTTCCAATGAGTCAACTCTTCACATGAGGTGGCCAGAGTTCTGGAGTTTCAGCTTTAGCATCATTCCTTCCAAAGAAATCCCAGGACTGATCTCCTTCAGAATGGACTGGTTGGATCCCCTTGTAGTCCAAGGGATGACAACTTCCTGCTTGATCTATGTGGTCCTTCCAGGCACATCTCAGCTATTACCTTGCTTTATGAAATTAAAAAAAATATATATTTTATATTGGAATATAGTTGATTAACAATGTTGTGTTAGTTTCAGGTGTACAGCAAAATGACTTAGACATATGTATGTGTATGTATTTTATATATATATATGTATATAATATATTCCTTTTCAAATTATTTTCCCATTTAGATTACTACTGAATATTGACTATAGTTCTCTGTGCTATACATGAGGTCCTTGTTTATTTTATATATAATAGTATTTGTCAATATCAAACTCCCAATTTATCTCTCCTCCTACCTTTCCCCTGGGTAACCATGCTTGTTTCCTATGTCTATGAGTGAGTTTCTGTTTTGTAAATAAGTTCATCATATTACCTTGCCTAATGAAACTTGTAAAATGATTAGAAATTTCCATTGAGAAAAATATTAATACAAATTAATAGCATGCTGAAGTTGTTAATAAATTGAATTCTTAGACCTTGATGGAAATACAGTGTTTAGATAGAAAAGAATGTTAATTTCCTGGCAAGTATATCATAACTGGAACCTTGTGTGGAATTATGGCTGCTGTTGTTTATGAGGGTTGGATTTACATGAGAATTTCTTCCAAGAACCATGATCAGGGTTTGCTGGAACATGAAAGTCTGTGGTTTGATCGAGTGTACTCTGAGTTGTTTTCTTTAAGAATAGGTGAGGAGTTTGTATTTAGACCTCAAGTTACAGAACCAAGATCAGAGAGAGAAACATAGAAGAAGACATTTCAGTTTTATAGTTTAGGATATAACTATCCAAAGAAAAAATGAATTTCCTTGGGCGGTTCTTTGCCACCAGAGTGATCAACATGCTTGACTAGGGACAACACCCAGACCAAGCGTCACTGGGAAGCTTGATTAGACTTTATGATTAAAACTAAAATTAACTTCTTCTTGACCTCTTAAAATCCTTTTTGTTTATCTTGTATGTTTTGACACTTGATTAGATTTAATATTATTACTCTTTATATGATAGCTTTTATTTTCTGATTGAAACGTTTATATTAACTCTAGCTAAATTACAAATACTTGAGATGAGATGTGCACTCTCTCCAATTTCATTATAGTATATACACTTTAACTTAGTAAGCATAAATGAAGCTCTTATGCAAAGAATTTTGATGTAGGCAGAATATATGTATATTTAAATATATATATACTTTATGAAAGTGTATGTGTATATATGAATAGAGTTTATATAGTTTCTTATCTAGAATATAGATATGAAATTATGTGTATAATTTCATAAATTACATAGTTTCATATTCTGCCTACTTCAGAGTTCTTTGTATTTGAGCTCTGTTTGTATTAATACTTAATCAAATGGAATCAGACAGGTGACGGAGTATATAGAAAAATCATAAGTTAATCATAAATTAATTCAGCGGCTCCCTGGGGCCCTATTTAGAGATCAGCTTGGAACATGTGCCATTTAAATTCCCTCTGTATTTCTGTTTAATCTTGATGGAATAAACACTGTAATTGGAGAGAAGGAGCACTGCTGTATCTCAGAACTGTTGCTGATGGGCTTTATAATTTTCAGTAAGTCATTTAATTTATCTTGGTATCAATTTTCTCATTGCATGGTGAAAAATTTTATCTCAGTAGTCTCCTCATTTCATTTATTTATTCCAGTTCTATCTATTATGATACAATCCTGTTTTATTTATGATTGTTTTGGTACCTTAATATTCAGGGCTATTTTTTTTGTCACAATCTTTTTGTTTTCTGATTTAGAACCAATCAAGCCTAAAAAATGGAAAGAGAATATACAAAATTCTATTTCTTAAGCAAGTTAATTACTAAGGGATATGATTGCAGATTTGACTTAGCAAAATATAGGTATGTAACTGTCCTTCCAAATCAAAGAATGGCATGTGTCCAAGGTGAATAATCAGTGTTCTTAGCTCTATAACTCTTTTTAAAATTTTTTTAATTTTACTTTATTTTACTTTACAATACTGTATTGGTTTTGCCATACATCAACATGAATCTGCCACGGGTGTACACGTGTTCTCAATCCTGAACCCCCTCCCACCTCCCTCCCCATACCATCTCTCTGGGTCATCCCAGTGCACCAGCCCCAAGCATCCTGTATCCTGTATCGAACCTAGACTGGCGATTCGTTTCTTATATGATATTATACATGTTTCAATGCCATTCTCCGGAATCATCCCACCCTCTCCCTCTCCCACAGAGTCCAAAAGACTGTTCTATACATCTGTGTCTCTTTGGCTGTCTCACATACAGGGTTATCATGACGATCTTTCTAAATTCCATATATATGTGTTAATATACTGTATTGGTGTTTTTCTTTCTGGCTTACTTCACTCTGTATAATCGGCCCCAGTTTCATCCACCTCATTAGAACTGATTTAAATGTATTCTTTTTAATGGCTGAGTAATACCAATTAGCTCTATAGTTCTTTACAAGTTATAATTATCAAAATGTGGAATTTGACTCACAAACTTACGCCTCGTGTTTGCTTTTTGTTTCTTTTGGGGTTGAATGCTTTCTGTAATGCAGTACAGGAAGCAGTAGCTTTGCAGAAGTTTCCTGTATTCTCCCTACGCTACTGCCTGAGAAAGGCACATCACTGCTGTCCTCCTGAGAACAGAGAACTCTTCATAAATGAGTTCTTCTGGCCCCAACATTTTTATGGAAATTTACATGTAGAATTCATAAAGCAAATTATTCAAATTTATGTACATATAAATAGTTCCTCTGAGAAATGATATAAATAGGAAATTACATTTCTCAGAGCTCTGATTGGAATAATAGCAAAACACTGATTAAATCACTAATAGACTCTGTTAAAGAATGTGAAATATCTGACCTGTATGAGTCCTCCTGTGAGAAGACAGTGGTAGAAATTCATGATGATTCAGGATTCAGGGAAGTTTAGGACTCTGAGCCTGAGAGTAACCAAATAGAATAGGCCCACCTTTAGTGAGTGGATTTGCAGCCTTCTGTGCATCACTGTTCAGCTCTAAGTTACACCATGAACATTGCGGCTGAGACACCCTCAAGGTCTTATTGCAACATTCTTTGATATCTCCTAGAAGTTCCAAATTTATTTGATTAGAATGTCTATAATATTTTTATTTCATTTTCCAAATGTTGCTCGGAATCTCCGTTGGTTTGTTTTGTGTGTTGATCTCGCCTTTTCTGGGTCTTCATTGCTAGGCCTCCACATTTACTTGGCTCTTAGTGGCTCCATTGTTCTCTTTTCCTAACAGCGGTTTCAGTCCTTGATCAACACCCCTTTCAGTCCTTGCCTACAGTGTGAACTTCAGCTTTAAAGGAAACGAAAAAATAGAAGCCACTGGGCAGTTGCTCCCCGAACCCCTCCTTCTTCCCTCAAAAGCTGCCCATGGCATCATCCTTTCTCTTCTTGCCTCCTGACCTAGAGGAAGGGTCTTGGATCCCACCCCCACGCCTCTGAGACTTCCCCATCACTGCACTCAGCTCTACTGTGTGTCATCATCTTCTCTTCTTTGGCTCTTTTTCCCACAGGCTTAAAAATATGCTGAAGTTTCACCTACCTGAAAAAGTGTGTAATTTTTTTTTAACTTTTAATTTTTGTTTGGGTATAGCCAATTAACAACATCATGATATTTTCAGGTGAAAAGCAAAGGGACTTAATCATACATATACATGTGTCCATTCTCCCCCTAAACTCCCCTCCCGTCCAGGCTACCAAATAACACTGAGCAGAGTTCCTTGTGCTATACAGTAGATCCTTATTCACTATCCATTTAAAATATTAAAAGTGAGTAGTTTTTATATTCCTGTTTCATCAACTTTGTTTCTTGCCCTATGTTCATTGTCACGCTTCTTAAACTGACAGCCCACAGCAGCCTCTACTTTCTCAGCTCTGTTGTTCAGTTGCCCAGTCATATCCAACTCTTTGCAACCTCATGGATGGAAGCACGCCAGGCCTCTCTGGCCTCACCGTCTCCCAGAGTTTGCCCAAGTTCATGTCCATTGCATCGGTGATGCCGCCCAGCCATCTAATGCTCTGATGCCCTCTTCTCCTTCTGCTCTCAATCTTTCCCAGTGTTAGGGACTTTTCCAATCAGTCAGCTCTTTGCATTTGGTGATCAAAATACTGGAACTTCAGCTTTAGCATCAGTCCTTCCAATGAGTATCCAGTTAACCCTGAAGATTAACTGGTGTGATCTCCTTGCTGTCCAGGGGACTCATGACTCTTCTCCAGCACCACTTTGGCATTCTGCCTTCTTTATGATTCAGCTCTCACAGCCGTATGTGACCACTGGGGAGACTATAGCCTTGACTTGGTTCATTGTTGGCAGAGTAAAGTCTCTGCTTTTCAACACACTGTCTAGGTTTGTCATAGCTTTCCTGCCAAGAAGCAATCTTCTTCTGATTTCATGGCTGCAGTCACCATCTGCAATAATTTTAGAACCAAGAAGAGGAAATCTATCACTGCATCCACCTTTTCTCCTTCTATTTGCCATGAAGTAATGGGGCCGGTGCCATAATCTTAGCTTTTTTACCATTTAGTCTTAAGCTAGCTCTTTCACTCTCCTCCTTCATCTTCATCACAAGGCCCTTTTGTTCCTCTTCACCTTCTGGCATTAAAGTGGTATCATCTGCATATCTTGATCTCTTCAGCATCTACTAGGTCTTTACCATTTATTTCCTTTATTGTGCCCATCTTTGGGCAAAATGTTCCCTTGATATTTCCAATTTTCCTGAAGAGATCTCTAGTATTTCCCCTTCTGTTGTTTTCTTCTAATTTTATACACTGTTCATTGAAGAAGGCCTTCTTGTCTCTCCATGCTGTTCTTTAGAAATCTGCATTTAGTTGGACATACCTTTCCCTTTCTCACTTGCTTTTCACTTTTCTTCTTTCTTTAGCTATTTGTAAGGCCTCCTCAGATAACCACTTTGCCTTCTTCCTTTTCTTTTTCTCTGGGATGGTTTTGTTTACTACTTCCTGTACAGTATTACGGAGCTCCATTCATAGTTCTTCAGGCACACTTTTCCAAGTTCTAATCCCTTGAATCTATTCGTTACCTCCGCTGCATATTTATAGGGGATTTAACTTAAGTCATATCTGGCTGGCATAGTGATTTTCCCTGCTTTCTTTAGTTTAAGCCTGAATTTTGCTATGAGAAGCTGATGATCTGAGCCACAGTCAGCTCCAGGTCTTGTTTTTGCTAATTGTATACAGCTTTTCCATTTTTGGCTACAAAGAATGTAATCAATTTGATTTTGGTATTAACCATTTGGTGATGTCCACATGTAAAGTTGTCTCTTGTGTTGTTGAAAAAAGGTATTTGCTATGACCAATGGCTTCTCTTGGCAGAATTCAGTTAGCCTCTGCCCTGATTTATTTTGTTCTCTAAGGCCAAACTTGTCTGTTACTCCAGGTATCTCTTGAGTTCGTACTTTTGCGCTCCAATCTCCAGTGATGAATAGAATATCTTTTTTTTTTTTTTTTAAATTTGGTGTTAGTTCTAGGAGGTCTTCTAGGTCTTCGTAGAACGAATGAATTTCAGCTTCTTTGGCATCAGTGATAGGGACATAGACTTGGCTTACTGTGATGTTGAATGGCTCGCCTTGGAAATGAACTGAGATCGTTCTGTTATTTTTCAGGCTGCACACAAGTACTGTATTTTATACTCTTTTGTTGATTATGAGGGCTACTCCATTTCTTTTATGGGATTCTCGCCCACTATATATTCTATATATATACTACTATACTATATGCTATTTCCCTGATGGCTCAGGATAAAGCGTCTGCCTGGAATACAGGAGACTCGGGTTTGATCACTGGGTTGGGAAGATCCCTGGAGAAGGAAATGGCAACCCACTCCAGTACTCTTGCCTGGAGAATCCCATGGACAGAGGAGCCTGGAGGGCTACAATCCACAGGGTCGCAAAGAGTTGGACACGACTGAGTGACTTGACTTCACTTCATACTATATACTATACTATATAGTATACTATATAGAATATATGCTACTATATTCTATATAGTAGATATAATGGTCATCTGAAATAAATTCATCCAATCCCATCCATTTTAGTTCACTGACTCCCAAGATTTTGATGTTTATTCTTACCGTCTCCTGTTTGACCACATCCAATTTACCTTGATTCAGTAACCTGACATTCCAAGTTCATATGCAATACTGTTCTTTACAGCATCAGATTTGACTTTCATCACCAGAAATCCTCAAGTGAGCATCGTTTCCGCTTTGGCCCAGCCACTTCATTCTTTCTGGGGCTATTAGTAGTTCTCCTCCATTCTTCCCCAGTAGCATATTGGACACCTTCCAACCTGGGAAGTTGCCATATCTTTCATTGTCATATCTTTGTCCTTTCATACAGTTATGAGGTTCTCATGGTGAGTATCCTGGGGTGGTTTGCCGTTCCCTCCTTCAGTGGATCACGTTTTGTCAGAACTCTCCACTGTGACCCATCCATCTTGGCATGCCTCATAGCTTCATCAAATTACACAAGCCCTTAGCCACAACAAAGCAGTGATCCGTGAAGGGGGATCACTGAGATCATTCTCAGTTCTAATTCACTATTTTTTCCTTGAATTCCTTTGAATTACAAAAGCCGGACATTACTGTTATAACAAAGGAAGCAATGCAACCTCATTAATTCTCCCATTCACGTTGACTCCTGTCACCATTCTCTTTTTTCCTTAATTTATTTATTCATTATTTACTTATTTGTTGTTATGTGTGCACTTTCTCTAATTGCTTCCTGGTGGCTCAGAGGTTAAAGTGTCTGCCTGCAATGTGGGAGACCTGAGTTCGATCCCTGGGTCAGGAAGATCCCCTGGAAAAGGAAATGGCAACCCACTCCAGTATTCTTGACTGGAGAATCCCATGGACGGAGGAGCCTGGTGGGCTAACATCCACAGGGTTGCAAAGAGTCGGACATGACTGAGCGACTTCACTTTCACTTTCTCTAATTGCAGGGAGCAGGGACTAATCTAGTTTCAGTGCTTAGGTTTCTTATTGGGGTGATTTGTTGCAGAACAAGGGCTCTAGGGTGAGGGCTCAGTAGCTGTGGCAGACGGGCTTCATTGCCTTGTGGCAAGAGGAATCTTTCTGGACTAGGGATTGAACCCATGACCCCTACATTGGCAGGTGGATTCTCAGCCACTGGACCACCAGGGAAGTCCAGCCATTCTGTTTTTTGATGAAGATATTAATTTTGTCCCTTTAAAGAAAATATGCTAAATTTGTTTTGAGACCTTATAATATTTGATAAGGACTAATGTTTGTCTTCTGTGTCCTGAAATGACCATGTCCCCCACCAGTCCCAATTTGCCTTCCAGCATGTATCTGGTTAGACACCTTCCGTGGCTATTCCTTTATGTCTGTCAAGAAATAGTGGATTTTACGAGATATTCATATCCTCAGTGCTGCTAGAGGTTCATCCTTGGTCCTTTTATTTTCTTAGCACTTTCCCCCTAAGTTCTGCCTGTATCTGTGGGTTATGCATACATCCTTATCTCCAGGTGTAGTTATTCTTGTGAATTCCAGTTAATTATTTGTAACTTCCTCTGGATCTCAGAGTTAATGTATCAAGCTGGCTCTGCTCTCAACCTTCCTTAGCTTTGCACCCAGCCTTTCATGAGAAAGGGCTTAAATATCTTCCATTCTGTCCCAGGCATTCACCTTGATCATCTCATCTTTATTAATGTGGATATTAATGTGGACAGATATTAATGTGGAATTAATTGAATTGATACAGAAAAGGAAGAATGGGATTGAAATTCAGAAAAATGGGGTTCTAGTTCACTCTGTCACTAACTTTCTTTGTGTCCTCAGATAAGTTGCTGTGGACCTTAATAGTCTTGATCTGTAAAATGAAAGAACTGCCAAAAGAATTAATGAATTTTTCTTAGTCAATGGAAAAGAAGTTTGCTCTGGAGGTTTAATAGGTGGGAACAACATTGTCTTGAGTACGAAGGGACTATTCTGGGATGGATCACTTAATACATTTGTGACCTTTCTTTTGCCCCACCTGTGCTCAGTTCTCTTATCTGTAAAATAGAAATGATGAACTGGTTTACAGTGTTTATCTGACAATATAATTTGGCATTGTGTATGAAATTATCTTTTGAACCCTAAACATTCTGTAAAGTGGACTGCCTGTGTTTGTGATATTGAGTTTCTTTGAAACAGCTCAAAGGGGTTTTGCATATGTTACATGATTCTAGCTGTTATTCTTCTATTGTGACTTAAGCTAATTTTTAGAGACAGAAAACCTAATTTTACAGCTAAACAATACCTGTGTCACTTTATTGCACATATTCTCCTAACATTCAGGATTTTAGGACTGGGGTGAGTACAACACATGTCCCACCTATCTGTGCCAGGGCAGCACTGTGAGCTATGTGTGAGACTCAGAGCTGGGCAGACTCTCAGATGAGTTTATGCAACAGGCAGTGCCACCCTCCCTTTACACATGAGCAACTTGTGGCATGTGTTTCTTAAGTTCATAAGATTAGTCAGTGATATTCCAGTGATACTCTCTGGTGGGTACTGTGGCTCATTTTTTTGATCATTGGGTACATGTCATAGTTTATCCTGTTTATCTAGGAGATAAGAATGCTGGGGTCCCAGGAGGTAAGATTTTTTTTGTCAAGGGCATAGTCCTGGCCAGGAGCCAGAGGGGAACATAGACTTCTGATTTCCAGTCCAGGTCTTTCCATGAGCTTCCTTACCACCATGTTTGTGGTTTTTTAGTTGTTGCCCTCACCAGTAAGAACGCTTTATCTTGATTTCACTTTGTATATTTTTAAGAAACATGTATTAGGTTTATTGTAGGCTTTTCCTAAGACTTAAAACTTTTTGAAGTACTTTGTAAATAACAAGGAATGCATTCTTTGTAAATAACAGAATGTGACAAAATTGTTTGTGTGTTATTGTTTTTAAACATTTTTGAAGTGTAATTTGCATATAGAAAAGTGCATTTATCTTAAGCACACCGCTTAAGTGTTCAGATGTAACTATGTAACCAGCACCTGGATATAGAAATAGAATATTGTCAAGTTAGAAGCTGCTTATTGTCTGCCCATTTTTGAAATATGCTAAATGGAATAATCCTGTAAATATAAGTAAGATTGATCCACAGTGTTAAATGTAGCAAGAGTTCAACCATTTTTCATTGCTGCATAATAGTTCATGATAGAAATCACTGTCTTTTATTTTTCTCTCCTTTTTGTAGACATTTGTGTTGTTTCCAAATAGATAGACACACGCGTGCACACACACACACACCCCCTAATGAAGACTTTTATGGAGAATATATAAGAAACGTTTAGAAATCATTAGGAAAAAGGCAGACAGCATAATTGGATATGCCCAAATGATGGCAGCCAAAAGGCCAGAGCCGTATTTAAAAATGATCGACTGCATTACTCGTCAAGGAAATAGATTAAAATGCCAGTGGGACACTATTCTGTACTCAACAGAGTGGCTAAAGTGGAAGTGAAAGGGAAATACTAGGTGTGCATGAGAATGTGAACAGGTACAATTTCATTCTCTGCTGGTGAAAGTCCACATAGGCAGCACCATTTGCTAAGCCACTTGGCAGTGTCTCCTGAAACTGAAAATCCATACACCCTATGACTCAGGCATTCTATTCATATATATAGATACTAAGCAGAAATATGTATACATGTTTACCAAAATACAGAACAAAATGTTCATATAAGCACTGTTTGTAATTACCAGAAGTATAATTCATCTTTTTTAGCTTTGTCTATGCTTTTTTGATTCCAGAGGATTCAAAATTTTTCAGACTAAAATAATATTTAACATCACTCAAGCTAGGTGACCAGAACTTTAGTAGTACTAAAATAGATTGAGTTGGTTAGAATAAGAATTGTATGAAAAAGGCAAAATTGACCTTTGAAGCTGTAATTAAAATATCCAAGATAAAGACAAACCCCTTTAAGTTATCCCTGGAATTATCATGCATCTTTTTGCTTAGCAAAATTAGATGTGTCTAGGCAGCTCTGAATTATCAATGAGATGGTAGTAGTCCTATAGTTAACTCTAAATAAAAGGTACAATCATTAGTACTTTGAGTGCATTTATAATATTCTATTCTGGGATTTCACAAACCTTAAGCAAACTTCCAACTTAGAGTAAATAGAAAATGATTTCTCTATGACTCATAACTGGCTTGCTGTTTCTAATTTTATTTTTTTTTAAAGTGAATTGTTTAACTTATTCAATTACTCTTTCTTCTCTCTCTTTTTTTTTAAATAGGAGTTTCTTTTCTTTCTTTTTTTTTTTTTAAGTAGGAGTTTAGTTGCTTTACAATGCTGTGTCAGTTTCTACTGTACAGAAAAGTGGATCAACTCTATGTATACCTGTGTTCTTGTTTAGTCGCTAAGTTGTACCTGATTCTTTTGCAGCTTCATGACTGTAGCTGGCCAGACTCCTCTGCCCATGAGGTTTAATAGGCAAGAATACTGGAGTGTGTTGCCATTTCCTTCTCCAAGGATTCTTCCAACCCAGGGATCAAACCCGCATCTCCTGCTTGGCAGGTGGATTCTTTACCACTGAGCCACTTGGGAAGCTCAGCGATCCCATACATATGTATGCCTATATCCTCTCTTTTTTTGTATTTCCTTCCAATTTAGGTCACCACAGAGTACTACGTAGAGTTCCCTGTGCTGTACAGTATGTTTTCACTCATAATCTATCTTATACATAGTAGTGTATATATGTCAGTCACAGTCTCCCAGTTCATTCCACCCTTTTGCCCTCACCCTTGGTATCCAAAGGTCCTCTATGTCTGTGTCCTCTATGTCCATGTCTCTGCTTTTGCTTTGACATAAGTTCATCAGTACCGTTTTTTCTATGTTCTACGTATTGAGCTTCTTCACTGTGCACCTGTTAACCTTACCGTTTATTCTGTGCTAAGACACAGAGTCAAGGCAAAATACTTTACATACATATAAATTCCATACACAGCTATGAGAGTCAATATCTTCTGATGGCAGAACATAGCGGTATTTCTTCTAAGCCTCTGTTATAGAAGCACACAGGATCTGTAAAACCTGTGTAGGCATTAAGTGACCGTGCTGTGCAGTGGATTATGGGTGTGGTTCATCGTTCTGTTTCCCTGCATTCCAGAAGATTCGTTTACAGCATTTCAGATTGTTTTCTCTACACATATTTGTCTGTCTGTCTTTGGAGGCCTATTTCTAAGCAATATTGCACAAATAACCTTTTGAAAGTGTGTAACACTTTACAGGAAAACCTACCTGAATGGGAATATTAAAATAAGACTTCCTTGTGGATAGCAGAAAATAGCATTGATTACGACCTGATTCTCTACTCTCTTTTACGTGCTATTCTAAGCGCTTCACATCAGAAATAAAACATTTTTGAAATAGTTTTTATTAGCTCTTTATGCCAAAATGATCAATGGCTCATTCAATTATTAAGTATAATAGAGAATTTGTATTTCATTAAAAAAAGCCAACTTATTAAAATTCTAATTGATAATGTTCATAATTCTTAAATCCTACCTCATGTGAAAATTCTTAACTTTCTACTTTAAAGAGCCTGCATAGCTTATATCATATATTAATAATATCTGCCTATGTTAACTCACAGTCACTTGTCACATTAGAAAGTCTTTTGTCCTCAGAGTGTGTCCTGCCAGAATCCAAAATAGACATGATAATTGATTGTTTGTTATTAAGGACCATATTAGTTAATTATATTTAATTATTAAGTAAATAGTACTTTTACTTATGTAACTTATATAAGTAATCTATAGTTATATTTTCTTTTGGCAATAACCAGAGGAGGGGAGTTAAAAGTTAGCTCAGTATGTCTGGAATTTGAAGTAGGATTTTTTTCTGCATCAGTTATAGTGAGATTCCAAAGGCCAAGAACAAACATGCCTGCATCCTAGAGTTGGGAAACAGACCTCTGATGCAGTCATGGTCGTGGGACCTCCAGCCCACCATCTGCATCCATGGCCCAGCAGAGTTAGAATGGAGACCAGTGGGAGAGCCTCTTTGGAGGAGATTGTGGAGGTGTTGTGGCAGTTCTCATGGTCCCCAGCAGATGGAGAGGGTGCTTTTCCTTCTCTAGGTGACTCCAGAGGCAGAGTCATCTGTGTCCCCCAAGTGGGGGTCTCATGGCCACCTGGTCCCTGGACCCCATGGAAGTGAAGGGATGGCTGTGACTGTGGGTAGCAGACAGGAACAGACAGAAGAGGTTGCTGTGAGTGGAACTATGTTAACTATTTGTCAGGAGAAAGAAAGTTTGAGTCCTTCCTGCAACTCAGATGTGGTCCCAGGAGAGAGAGGAAGAAAGTGCAGTGTGAAATTAGCAGTAGAGGAGCTGTGCCTGGAGGCCCAGGAGGGTTCTGAAACCCAGGCGTGCAGGCTACAGGATGCTTGGGCACAGGGTTGGAATCTGATTTGCCAGCTGGAGCAAAGCCCACAGTCATCATACATGGGGAAAATAGGCAAAGCAAATTAATTGGGAATGAAGATATTTTTCGTGACATTTCAATAACCGCCTTTTCATAACTGTGGCTGGATAGTGGGTATTTGAAACCATATCAAATGCAAACCTTAGCACTGACTGATATTCTTTTAGGACTGGGAACTGGGGGTTTGGGGATTCCTATCCAGTGATTATACAGTGGAAGTGAGAAATAGATTTAAAGGACTAGATTTGATAGACAGAGTGCCTGATAAACAATGGGCAGAGGTTCATGGCATTGTACAGGAGACAGGGATCAAGACCTTTCCCTGGGAAAAGAAATGCAAAAAAGGAAAATGGCTGTCTGAGGAGGCCTTACAAATAGCTGTGAAAAGAAGAGAAGCGAAAAGCAAAGGAGAAAAGAAAAGATATAAGCATCTGAATGCAGTTCCAAAAAATAGCAAGAAGCTATAAGAAAGCCTTCCTCAGTGATCAATGCAAAGAAATAGAGGAACAGAATGGGAAAGACTAGAGATCTCTTCAAGAAAATTAGAGATACCAAGGGAACATTTCATGCAAAGATGGGCTCGATAAAGGACAGAAATGGTATGGGCCTAACAGAAGCAGAAGATATTACGAAGAGGTGGCAAGAATACACAGAAGAACTGTACAAAAAAGATCTTCATGACCCAGATAATCACGATGGTGTGATCACTCACCTAGAACCAGACATCCTGGAATGTCAAGTCAAGTGGGCCTTAGAAAGCATCACTATGAACAAAGCTAGTGGAGGTGATGGAATTCCAGTTGAGTTATTTCAAATCCTGAAAGATGATGCTGTGAAAGTGCTGCACTCAATATGCCAGCAAATTTGGAAAACTCAGCAGTGGCCACAGGACTGGAAAAGGTCAGTTTTCATTCCAATCCCAAAGAAAGGCAATGCCAAAGAATACTCAAACTGCTGCACAATTGCACTCATCTCACATGCTAGTAAAGTAATGCTCAAAATTCTCCAAGCCAGGCTTCAGCAATACGTGAACCATGAACTTCCAGATGTTCAAGCTGGTTTTAGAAAAGTCAGAGGAACCAGAGATCAAATTGCCAACATCCACTGGATCACGGAAAAACCAACAGTTCCAGAAAAGCATCTATTTCTGCTTTATTGACTGTGCCAAAACCTTTGACTGTGTGGATCACAATAAACTGTGGACAATTCTGAAAGAGATGGGAATACCAAACCACCTGACCTGCCTCTTGAGAAACCTATATGCAGGTCAGAAAGCAACAGTTAGAACTGTACATGGAACAACAGACTGGTTCCAAATAGGAAAAGGAGTACGTCAAGGCTATATATTGTCACCCTGCTTATTTAACTTCTATGCAGAGTACATCATGAGAAACGCTGGACTGGAAGAAATACAAGCTGGAATCAAGATTGCCGGGAGAAATATCAACCACCTCAGATATACAAATGACACCACCCTTATGGCAGAAAGTGAAGAGGAGCTAAAAAGCCTGTTGATGAAAGTGAAAGAGGAGAGTGAAAATGTTGGCTTAAAGCTCAACATTCAGAAAACGAAGATCATGGCATCTGTTCCCATCACTTCATGGGAAATAGATGGGGAAACAATGGAAACAGGGTCGGACTTTATTTTTTGGGGCTCCAAAATCACTGCAGATGGTGATTGCAGCCATGGAATTAAGAGACGCTGCTCCTTGGAAGGAAAGTTATGACCAACCTAGACAGCATATTGACAACCAGAGACATTACTTTGCCGACTAAGGTCCGTCTAGTCAAGGCTATTGTTTTTCCAGTGGTCATGTATGGATGTGAGAATTGGACTGTGAAGAAAGCTGAGTGGCAAAGAATTGATGCTTTTGAACTGTGGTGTTGGAGAAGAGTCTTGAGAGTCCCTTGGACTGCAAGGAGATCCAACCAGTCCATCCTAAAGGAGATCAGTCCTGGGTGTTCATTGGAAAGACTGATGCTAAAGCTGAAACTCCAATACTTTGTCCACCTCATGCAAAGAGTAGACTCATTGGAAAAGTCCCTGATGCTGGGAGTGACTGGGGGCAGGAGGAGAAGGGGACAACAGAGGATGAGATAGCTGGATGGCATCATCAACTCAATGGACATGAGTCTGAGTAAACTCCAGGAGTTGGCAATAGACAGGGAGGCCTGGCGTGCTGCGATTCATGGCGTCGCAAAGAATTGGACACGGCTGAGCGACTGAACTGAACTGATCCAGTGACGATTACTTCGTGAGTCAGGGATTGAGCTCTGTGAGGACAGTGTGTTTGTATGTTGTTTTGCTTGTGCATTTCCAATGTTTAGGAAAATACCTAGCTGCGGCTGGCTCATTGTGTAATGCTGTGTATGCAGAACCGAATTATTTAAGTTTGAGTTCTGTGAGGGAGAATCATTTGCAACTCTTTGAAAATTTACTTTCAAAGAACACCCCCATCCCCAAAATGTAACAGATATAAGCAACTATAAACCAATTGAAAATAACCATGCTTAGTGAATCATTTTGCAACAGTCCTAAAGAGTTAATTTCAAAATCAGTTACACTGATGTTTTGTTTACCTTTACGTTCAAAATTGTTTTAAAATACAATTCAGTGTATTTCATTTATCTTCTAGGTGTTTGGGTGATAACTTAATTATTGGCAGGTAAACAGGAAAACTGTTCTGGATTGCTATCATGAAGCTTTTGAGGACAGGACGTCTGTCTGACTCAGCTATCCCTAGGCATGTGATCCTGCCTGTGTCCTCTTCTCCCTTCATCTCTTTCAGAGAAGGGGCTCCCTTCATTCAGCCAAGGCTAATTCTCTAAACCACGATGTAGATTTCATTGACTCCTGTTTTTTTTGGGGTAATCTGAAATTGAGATTAATTTGTTCAGGTTTATCATCTCAACTGCAATCTTTCATTACATACTTGGATTTTACATCACAGACTAAGGTGAACAAAAATGTCCATGTGTCTCTGAAACCCTTACCTCTTTCTAGTCACTTGTTCTCCTTTTCTGGAATCAGTAGTCAAAGTCTTCTTTTTGTGGGGGGGGGAGGGTGGTTAAAAAAGGTAGATTTATTTTATTGATTTTTGAAGTTGAAGTGTTCATGAAATATATTCAATGATGTTTTGTCCTGCTAATGTTCAGTTTTTAATCTCTTCATGGGCCAGATTTTCCTTAGAAGGAAGCCAGGGCTTTAAATTTGGCTTTTAAATATTAGCTATGGAAATAGTTTTAATGATCTATTTGATTTTAAAAAAAGCAAACTAATAATTTGACTGCTTTTTTCTCTATGAAATTGACCAGTAACTCAGTTAAAATATATGTATACATGAAGTGTGGATTTTCTTTTTGGGGAAGTTGTTACTGGAAATTTTTTTTTAATTAAAAAATTCATTGTGGCAAGGGCACTTAACATGAGACCTCCCCTTTTTCACCAATTCTTGTGTTCAATACAGCATAGTTGACTGTAGGTAGTTGTACAGGGGATTTCTAGGACTTATTCATCTTCCTTAACTGAAATTTTAAACTTGATGAGTGACTCCAGTTCCCGCCCCCACTCCAGCCAACTTCCATTTTTTCCTTTGTTTATGTTAGTGTCTTTTTTAGGTTTTTCATATAAGTGGAATCCTGCAGTTTTTGTTCTTTCCCTGGCTTATCTCACTTAGCATCACGCCCTCCAAGTCCATCTGTGTTGTTGCATATGGCAGGATTTCCTTTTCAGGGCTGAGCAATATTCCATTGTATGCATAAACTGCCTTCTTAAAAGATGCATTCATCTGTCAATAGACTTTGGGTTGTTCCCATGTGCTGTCCATAGTGCGGAGTGCAGCAGGATTCCAGGGGTGCAGATATGGGGAGGATCTGGGGTTTTAGAGCCAACACTGTGTGCTAACGGGGCAGGAAGGGTGCCACCAGTGCCCTTAGTTCCAGTCCCAGCTTTGTTCTCAGTGGTCCACAGGGAATGGAGGCTGCCAGCCCCTTCATGGTCCTGAGACTGGAGAGCTAGAAGCCTGTCCCTGGGGTGGTACCTGGGTGAGCTGGGATGCTGGTCCCACTCTTTCCCTGTTCTCAGTGGTCCATATCTGGGAGTGGGTGCTCTTGGGGAGATGGTATCTCCCCTTTTCCTACTGGTGCCATTGGGGCTGGTTAGGTGGAGAAGCCTCTCAGCTAATTTCTGGATTTCTCACAAAGGGAATGGATCTCTGAGATGCTCTTGAGTCAGTGTGTCCACAGGGGAAGGAGAGTACAGCAGTTCTTGCTCTGATTTCTGAAGTCTCTCCAGTCAAGCTCTTTAGTCCTTTTCCCTCCCTGCCTCTGACCAGTCCACCCACTCCAGTGTGGCTTCTATTTCTCCCTCATCTGGAAACGCCTCTCCCTTTTGCTGAATCCTTGGAAAGGTCTTTGGTTCTCATCTTACTGACCTCTCAGCAGCCTTGGTCCTGTGAACCAACCCCTCCATCAAATATTTTTTCCTGGATTTCTGTTGATACCACACCTATGGGTTTCCTCTGTCGACTTAAAAAATTCACAATCTTAATGTTGAAGATTATATTTTATTTGGTGGACAAAACTGAGGATGTAAACCTGGGATGCAGCATCTCACATAGCTCTGAGGGATGGCTCCAAAGAGGCAAAGGGGAACCAGGCTATATAAGAGTTTCCGCAACAAAGATCAGGCAGTCAAAACTTGAAAAATTACTGTTGATTAAGGAAAACCAGATATCTCAAGTTAAGGAATTTAGTGCTTTCTGTGTATGGAGAATACAAGAGTCTGGGCTCACTGAAGTCATTTCTTTGATGTGTATCTCAGCTCTCTGGGACGAGCATCCTGTGAGTCTCATCCTAAATCCCCTCGGGGTACATAGCTGGGGCAGTTGCAGCAGCTGACGGCTTGATGGTTGCAGCATTCTTTGCTTACTAATGGGGCAGGTGACATTCGTAGGTCACACCTCCTTCTTGCGCAGCTCATTCTTTGTTTTAATTGTTGGCTTGTGCTCTTCCATCTGCTCCTTAAATGTTGGGGTTCCTCATATTACAATCCATGTCTGCTTCTCATGGAGCTTTGTTTTCCAACAAGTGATTTGTCTAACCATTCAGATCATCTGAGAAGCCTTTAAAATCCTGATCCCATGTTGACTCAACCTGAAGGTGGGGTATGGGGCTCAGCACCTGCAGTTTGCTGAGATCCTCAGGTGGGTTCAGTGCAACCAAGCTTAGAATTACTGGACCAGTTCATCCACATGTGTGTTTGACTCTTCTATGCATAACTGGCACATGGCATGTTGTGAATGCCAAGAGCTTTCTTAAATGAAACCTTTTTAAATTAAATTAAATTAAAGTAGAAGAGACATGTAGCATATTGGTAGTTGCATTACTGGTGAAGCTTTGGTGGTTCTTTAAGGAATCTTATTTAGTTTATATCATCAGTTGAATTTTCTCAGAAACAGCGTCTGAGATGAAGATTTCCCTGTAGAAAGAGATTGTTTCTAGAAAAAGACCTCTTGGATCTGAGAGAGGTGGATTCAAACACAGGAACAATGCAGATGAAACTGAGGCTTTAGTTGGTGCTGCAGGAGCTCTGAGACTGGGATGGACTTTCAGAATGGCCGCTACAGTTAGTAGAGAGGGACTTGGTGCCTTGGTGTCCCCACCACCACCCCATCAGAGTCTTCAGAGTCAGGTTGCCTCCAGGGCAAGACACGTCCTGTCAACTAAAGACTGTTCCCGGAGTTTTGCAGCTCAGACCTCTGAGCTCTCGGCAGCCTCAGTTCTGCTGGGTGATCTGAGGGGCACAAGGTCTCAGCCTTCATCACAGGGCGATTTGGATTGTAACCTGAAGGATCTTATCAGTCACCTCATTTAAACCTTCATTTAAAGTGCATGGAATACACAAAGGCTCAGAGAGTGTAAGTGATTCACTGCTGTCACATCGGACTCTCACAGCCTGCCTGACACTAGAACACGTGTCCATCCTTAAGGGTATCTTCAGTGATATTCGCACTTAACTTTATTATGTGACTGTGGGGCTTCTCTTACTACCACTTATATTAAGCCAGACAGGAAATATTTTATATTAATGCTGTGTGTGGGAAAAGCTGAGTGAAGATAAGTCCTGTTCCAGTTGTAATTAGTCTCAGAGTCAGCAGTATTTCTATGGCTACCGATCTGCTGGGCTAGGTGGAATACGATTTCTGCATAGTATGGAAAATAATTGCACAGGAAACATTATCTTTGGATTGAGGTTTAATTCGTTGTGTCATGAGGCTTCTATCCAAAGGACTGTAGTCTTTGATGAATTTTGGAAATTGTCAGTATCCAGTATACAGCACCTCTCAAAGAGGTGTTTCTACTTTGTGAAATATACTTTTCAAAGAGCCATGGATAAGTAATTGCATAATTTAAGATATGAAAGATTTTAAAATGTTTCCATGGAATTCATCAGTTCCTGAAGCCCAAGTAGGGTGATAAATAAAACAATTGCTGAGGAACACTGTTGGTAATTACAATTCTTAGCCAATTATAACACAACACACTTTACCACCCACATACACATATACCCATAAACACATTCTTTTCAAATACTATAAACTAATTAAACTGACCTAATGATGGTAGAGGGTATCACTCCCTGTATGTTTAAACCTTCAATTCATAATTTAATCTGGGAAAACCAAGTAGAAAATAAATACAAATGATTTCAAGAGAAATGATAATAAGTTACACTATAGTTAGGCAAATAATAAGCAAACTAAAATACTCTATAATAACCCCAAGATTATCTAGATTCTTAAGAGTCTTAAATAACTACTGACCAAATTTATTACCTGGATATAGAAAGTGTTTATCTATCTTTGTATGTCTATCTGATTATCCAACTGAAAATTATTCCATGTGGATGAAAAATGGAACCTCCTGGTGAGGCGATATGTACGGGCTTGTAGCAGCAGTTTATCATAAGCCCCAGCCTTCACATATGATCATAGTGTCAGTTTTACATGATTTTATACAGAGTTTACAGAGTTATGAAGTAAGAAAGATTTTAGGATAAGAAAGTGTAATTGCCTCCCTTGAATCTTTTAGCTTCTTTCCAGTTCCTTTTTTTTAAACTTCGCTTTTCTAGAGCTTCTTTAGATTCATAGCAAAATTGAGAGGATGGTTCGAGATTTCCCCGGTACCCTGCTCAAGCCTCCCACATCATCAACATCCTCCACCAGATGGTACCTTTGTTACAGTCAATGACCCTGCCTCATAATCACTCAAAGTCCATGGTTTACATGAGGATTCGCTCTTGGTGTTGTCCAAGTTCTGTGGATTTTGACAAATGTATAATCGTGTTATTCATCCATTACAATATCCATTATCATGACGTCATATGGAGTGTTTTCACTGCCCTAAAAATCCTCTGTGCATCATCTGGTCTTCCTTCCTCCAAACTTCCAACCTCTAGGCAACCACTGGTCTTTCTGCTGTCTCTCATAGTTTTGCCTGTTCCAGAATGCTATATAGTTGCAAATGTACAGCCTTTTCATATTGGCTTCTTGGAAATATGCATTTCAGTTGCTTCTTGTACTTTCATGGCTCGACAGTTTATTTTGTTTTAGTGCTGTTCCACTGTCTGGATGTTTGCCAGTTTGTTTATCCATTCACCTACTGAAGGACATCTTGTGGCTTCCAGTTTGGGCAGTGATGAATAAAGCTGCTGCTGTAAACCTTGTGTACAGGTTTCTGTGTAAACATGTTTTCATCACCTTTAGGTATACACCAAGGAGTGCTATTGCTGGATCATACTACATGAATAGGTTTCGTTTTGTAAAACTCCACCAAACTGCCTTGCAAAGTGGCTGTACCAGTTTGCTTTCTCACCAGCAATGAATATGTGTTCCTGTTGCTCCATATCCTTGCCAGCATTTGGTATTGTCAGGGCTTTGGATTTTGGCCATTCGAATAGGTGTGCTGTGGTACCTCATTATTGTTTTAATTTGTATTTCCTTGGTGATACAGGATGTGGGGCTTCTTTTCGCATGCTATTTGTCATCTTGCTCACCTGTGCAGAGATGTTTATTATTATTATTTACTCCCTTTTCTTTTTTTCTCAAATACACTTTGAAAAAGTTATAACAGCTTTAGACTTGACATTTTAAAATGTCAATTCTAGAATTGACAATTTATAGAAAAATTGTCAAAGTGATATAGAGTTCCCAATACTCTGTGCCTAGTTTTCTCTATTATTAACATGTTATATTAGTTTAGCACATTTTTTTACAGTTCAAGAATGAATATTGGTATATCATCATTAACTAAAATTTATGTTTTATTTATATTTCTTAGTGTTTATTTAATGTCTTTTCTCTGTTCCAGGATCTCATTCAGGTTATAAATTGCATCTAGTGCTCATGTCCCCTCAGGCTCATTTTGGCTGTGACAGTTTCTCGGACTTTGTTTCTTATGACCGTGGCAGCTTTGAGGAACAGTGGCCAGGTAGTTGCAGAACATCCCTCCACGGGGACTTGTCCACTGTTTTTGTCATGGTTATATTGAGGTTATGTGTTCTGCGAAGGAAGAACACATGTTTAGAAGTAACATTCTCATCATACTATATTGAAGGTATGCAAAATCAGCATGATTTATCATGGGGTTAACAGGTTAAGTTTAATCACCTGGGTAAGGTTGTATTTGTTAGGCTTCACCAGTGTAGAAGTTGCTGTTTTTCTCCCTTTCCATCCTGTGGTCTTTGGAAGGATGTCTCTATGCACAGCTCATACCAAGGAGGGATGTGATGCTGTACCAGTTTGAGGACAGAGATCTATGCCAGTTACTTGGAATTTTGCATGGGAGATTTGTCTTTTCTCTACCATTTATTTATTTATTCAATCAGTCATTTTATTTACATCTTTATGGACTTATGGGTTTTTATTTTGTACTTTGGAGTATAACCCAACTTGATTTTATTTTGTTGCTGAAATCATCCTAGATTTGGCCATAGGAAGCTCTTTCAGTTTGTTCCTGTGTCTTTTTGACAAAGTCCCATCAGAGTCTCATTAAAAAAGAAAAAAATCTTCCTTTATCTCACTTTAGGTGAGGATAACAGCACTAGTTTCCATGAAGAAGAGTTTCTTTTCTTTCTCTCTCTCTCTCTCTTTTTTTTTTTTTTTTTTAGCCATGCTCTATGTCATCCCAGATCTTAGTCCCTCAACCAGGGACCAAACTTGTGTCCCCTGCAGTGGAAGCTCAGAGTCCTAATCACCAGATTGCCAGGGAGGTCCTGAACGAGGGTTTCTTAATCTGTGGGGCACAGTCTGGGAAACCTCAGAATTGCAAACTTTGTGGGCAATTTTTAAGGCAAGAACATAACTTTTATCAGATTTTCAGCATGTCTGTGGTGCTAAAAAAGAATGAAACAACCACTGCCTTGTAAAGAGGAAAAATAATAAAACCTACACATTGTGCAAACTTCACTCTTTGCTTGCTGTCCTGTGCTTGTAGAAAACTCTGCAGCTCCCATCTTAAGATGACCCAATCTGGAGAGATCCATGCCACACCCAGGTCTGAGAAGATGTGTGATATTGTTGCTGCATTGTACCTCACCGGAAAAACAAAATGATCCTTTGTCTCAGGTTCCTAGTTTGAGGGAGGACATTCAGCCAATATGTCTGTGCACCCCAGTTTTGAAGTGCTGCTGTGCAGTGTGGCCACTAAAGGGTCATGGAAAATAAGAACATTCTGCTGTTAACAGAAAACTGAGCTTCCCCCTTTGGAAAGACATTTCTGGATTTTCCCTTTAGTTCTGGAAAACATTACATCATCCAGCTATACAGCCTGGTCCATTCCATGCATATCTTTATATATTAGTCATGACATCAGTTCAAGTTTAGGCAAGTGAACAAAAGAGGACAGACTGTAAAAAGGCTTTTGGTCCAAGGCATTATTTTCTCTAGTCATCTGATCACTTTGCCAGAATAGACTCAATTATTGTCTTAAATTAATATCATATTTCCATGAAATCAATCTTGTTGTATAATAATATCAGAACTGTTGACAGATTGGTTGAAAGAAAATAAAGTGGCTTATATATATATATATATACTTAATGGGTAAATATGACTTTAATGTTGTTTTAGGATTGATGAAGCTGAAAAAAAAAGATTTCTGTTTTTTTAGATAGGGAAAATGCCCTGGATTCATGTATGTGAAAAGAAACTACATGAGACTTCACTTAAATTTTAAAATATCTTTGAATTTCTAATATAAAGAAAGTGTTAATTAAAGATTCGTATCCAGTTGCTTGCAGCAAAGACATGAAAATATGTCCTGACACAAATAAGAATAAAGAAAAAGACCTATAACATATTTGATATACTCTTGTTTTCATTTCAAGAGATTTTTTTTTTGTCAACCAAAACTACTTTTGTGCTTACTAGCAAGTAAGATATTTTAAAGTTTGACTGTGGAGAGAAGTCCAAGTGTCTGAAGATGACTACAGGAAAGAGAGACTCTGGCAAGTTGTAGAAAGGGTAACTTCAGATTGTCAGGATAAATGATTTTGTAAATTGGTAAGATTAACGTCCTCTATCACATAAAGGAGTATATGCTGCTGCTGCTAAGTCGTGTCAGTCGTGTCCGACTCTGTGTGACCCCATAGATGGCAGCCCACTAGGCTTCCCCGTCCTTGGGATTTTCCAGGCAATTTGCCATTTCCTTCTCCAATGCATGAAAGTGAAAAGTGAAAGTGAAGTTGCTCAGTAGTGCCGAACTCTTAGCGACCCCATGGACTGCAGCCCACCAGGCTCCTCCGTCCATGGGATTTTCCAGGCAAGAGTACTGGATGGACAGTAATAAAAAATAGATAATATTCCATTTTTATTATGGCAAGTTTGTGAAATGATGGGTAGTAGTGGGGGTTACCAGGGTTCATTCTTGACTCTCCCACCTCGGAAAATCTCTGAAGCTTGCTGTGTCCTGGTTTTCATATATACATACCTTATGGCCTCGTTTACTTTGGCCACTTCATGCAATGAGTTGACTCATTGGAAGACTCTGATGCTGGGAGGGATTGGGGGCAGGAGGAGAAGAGGAAGACAGAGGATGAGATGGCTGGATGGCATCACTGACTTAATGGACGTGAGTCTGAGTGAACTCCGGGAGCTGGTAATGGACAGGGAGGCCTGGCGTGCTGCGATTCATGGGGTCACAAAGAGTTGGACATGACTGAGCGACTGAAATGAACTGAACTGAACTGACTCATCTATTGCTCACTCACTACATATCTCTTTTTTCCTCTTTCTCTGCTGAAAAACTATTCTCTGTGTGGTTCGTAACTCTCTGATGTAACCAAGTGAGTGAGTGTGATGATCAAGTGAAATCGTGTAAAGGACATGGTGGTTGGTTCTTCAGTATTTGTTCTTTACCAGACTATAGATCTGAGCCAATCATGATTGCTTTTTCCTCCTTACTAGTGATTGGTTCAGGAGTGGCCAATGCTGGGAAGCTTCTGAGAGAAAAAAAAAAAAAACAAAAAAACAAAAAAACAACAAAAAAAAACCTTTCTCCTAAGAGAATTTCTGAAGAGCAAATGCTCTTCATGTGGAAATGTTGAGCAAAGCTGCTGCCACTATAGTACCGCCCGGCATCCAGAGACTGAAAGTGACATAGAAAAGCTGGCAGGTGGAGACTGCCTGGGGTATTATATATTTATTGCCACATAAGTGTAGAGAATTACAAAACATAGAAGCTTTGGTTGCCTCAAGAATCAGTCAGTACATTCAATATAATTAGCAATATACACATAGATATGAAAAAAGCTATCAAAAATTCAGTTAGTTCAGTCTCTCAGTCTTGTCCTGCTCATTGAATCCCATGGACTGCAGCACGCCAGGCTTCCCTGTTCATCACCAACACCCAGAGCTTGCTCAAACTCATGTTCATTGAGTCAGTGATGGCTTCCAACCATCTCATCCTCTGCCATCCCCTTCTCCTCCTGCCCTCAATCTTTCCCAGCATTAGGGTCTTTTCCAATGAGTCAGTTCTTTGCATCAGGTTGCCAAAGTATTGGAGCTTCAGCTTCAGCATCAGTCCTTCCAATGAATATTCAGAACTGATTTCCTTTAGGATGGACTGGTTAGATCTCCTTGCAGTCCAAAGGACGCTCAGGAGTATTCTCCAACACCGCAGTTCAAAAGCATCAATTCTTTGGTGCTCAGCTTTCTTTACGGTCCAACTCTCATATCCATACATGACTCTGGAAAAACCATAGCTTTGGCTAGACAGACCTTTGTTGGCAAAGTAATGTCTCTGCTTTTTAATGTGCTGTCTAGGTTTGTCATAGCTTTTCTTCCAAGGAGCAAGCGTCTTTTAATTTCATGGCTGCAGTCACCATCTGTAGTGATTTTGGAGCCCCAAACAATAAAGCCTGCCACTGTTTACATTGTTTCCTCATTATTTGCCATGAAGTGATGGGACCAGATACCATGATCTTGGTTTTTTGAATGTTGAGTTTTAAGCCAGTGTTTTCACTCTCCTCTTTCATTTTCATCAAGAGGCTCTTAAGTTCCTCTTCACTTTGTGCCATAAGAGTGGTGTCATCTACATATCTGAGGTTATTGATATTTCTTCTGGCAATCTGGATTCCAGCTTGTGCTTCATCCAGCCTGGCATTTTGCATGATGTACTCTGCCTTTAAGTTAAATAAGCAGGCTGACAATATACAGCCTTGACGTACTCCTTTCCCAATTTGGAACCAGTTCATTGTTCCATGTCCAATTCTAAATGTTGCTTCTTGACCTGCATACAGATTTATCAGGAGGCAGGTAAGATGGTCTGGTATTCCTATCTTTTTTAAGAATTTTCCACTGTTGTGATCCACACAGTCAAAGGCTTTGGTGTAGTCAATAAAGCAGAAGTAGATATTTTTCTGGAACTCTGTTGCTTTCTCTATGATCCAATGGATGTTGGCCCAAGAGTATATTTTTCAGTTTGAGTTTATTAGAGTAAACCAGTATAATTGAAGCGTCATTTTAGAGGGGCAGAATTAAAGAACAGTGTAGATTAGTTCAATGATGAGTAGGAATTATGATTTTCCACTAAGGGGGGCTGACAATCGGGAGAAAAATAAAATCTGGTAGTGAGTTGAAAGGGCTAAAAGATGAGTTTGGGTAACTTGACTTACAGCTGTAAGGGAGAAAAAGTTTCTTTTTCTTCCCCATCCCATCCTCAATAGTTGGGTCTGTGAAGTAGTCTGACAATAGGCATGCTAACAGAATAAAAGGTATGCACATTAATTAATTTTTAATGTTATGTGCATATGGGCCAGCATCAGAGAAAAACAAAATTGAATATGGGAGAGAGTGGTGAGTTTTGGGAATGTATATATCATCTTGAAAGAGGGAGGAGAGGAGAATGTGGGGCTCCAGAGGGAGTGGATGACTTTTAGAAAAGATAACTGGTCTGGAGAAGAAGAGATGAAAGAGGTGTGATGTTTGTGACTCAGTTTTCTTGGGTGTGGATCAAGTGTTGGTGTCCTCTCCCGTGATGAGTCATCTTACCCAGCCGATGAAACCTCTGGGAAGGGGATTGAAGACAAGAGGATTCCTTTTGGAGAAACTCTTTCTGTTTTTTTTTTTTTTGAACTTTTTATTTTTTATTGGGGGTATAGCTGATTAACAATATTGTCATAGTTTCAGGTGAGCAGCGAAGGGACTCAGCCATGCATCTACCTGTATCCATTCTTCTCCAAACTCCTTTCCCATCCAGGCTGCCACATAGCATTGAAAAGAGCTCCACGTGCTCTACAGTAGGTTCTTGGTTATCAATTTTAAATATAGCAGTATGTCTGACTGTAGGCAGATAAGAAGAATTTAGAGAAATCCTGCCCCTCTGTTTGCTTTGCTTCAAGTGCTTTTGGTTCAAATTAATTTTTATGCTGAAGAGGTATAGATTGTGGGGTGTTGTATTCTGCCTCCCTTCACAGCTGAGAAAAAAATTCAGGCTGAAAAGTTCTCTACCACAAAATTATTGTGAGACTTGGCTGATATTTAGGACTCCACACTTCCAATGCAGAGGGCATGGATTTGACCCCTGGTTGGGGAACTAATCCTCCATGGCATGGCCAAAAAATAAATAGATAAATTATTATTTATTGTCTTTATGATGTCTGGTTCTTCCATTACTTAGAAGAAACAGACTTTTGAAAGATTTTACTTTGAGAGATAATAATAACAGTTCTTAATTGAGCCTATTCAAGTGTAGTTTGTAATCCATCAATTCTACCTTCCTTGAATGAGAAAACCTGTAGATGAGTTTGGACACTAATTTGCATCCTAATATCCAGTTTTCTGAAATAGCCTCATTTTCTTTGAAGTTTTCTACCTTTTGCTTAGGAATGACAGTTGGCTCTAAGAAGGTTACAATTTCCCTTGCAATGAAATGGAAAAATCTCATTACCAGTCCCCCAAACCTGCAACTAGGTAGGATATGAGAGCTGATAAAGTCAAGAGATACAACTTAAACCTACTTAATCTCCTGCACTTTGGGGAGATTTGACTAACTGGTTTTCACTTTATTTCTCCAATGTTTTGGATTCTTTCTGATAGCTACTTGAAAAGTTTGTCTATATCAACTCATGGTATTTTTAGATTTTTTTTGAATGCTAGTTAATGTCATATTTCACCTATAGTGGTTATATATTATCAGCACATAGTAGCATAATTAACAAAGAACAAAATTGCCTGATACATCAGAGCTGGGATCTCAAAACAAAGCAAGTGTATTACATTATTTGCTTCCTATAAATTAATGTCAGTTATGAAACTGACACTTTTACCATCTCAATGGGGTTTCCCAGATGGCTCAGTGGGTAAAGAATTTGCCTGCAATACAGGAGACGTAGGTTCAGTCCTTGGGTCAGGAAGATACTCTGGAGGAGGACATGGCAACCCACTCCAGTATTCTTGCCTGGAGGATTCCATGGACAGAGGAGCCTGGCAGGCTACAATTCATGGGGTTGCAAAAGAGTCAGACAGGACGGAAGAGACTGAGCCACAGGGGCGCATCATATTGATACAGAATAGACAATGCTGGATGCTCAAGTGTAGTTTTAATCTTCCTTGTGATTTTCATGGATATTATTTTTGGACTGTGGTATTGGAAAAGACTCTTGAGAGTCCCTTGGACTGCAAGGAGATCCAACCAGTCAATCCTAAAGGAAATCAGTCCTGAATATTCATTGGAAGGACTGATGTTGAAGTTGAAATGCCAATTCTTTGGCCACTTGATGCAAAGAACTGACTAATTTGAAAAGACCCTGATGCTGGGAAAGATTGAAGGCAGGAGAAGGGGACAACAGAGGATGAGATGGTTGGATGGCATCACCGACTCAATAGACATGAGTTTGAGTAAACGGGAGTTGGCAATAGACAGTGAGGCCTGAAGTACTGCACTTTATAGAGTCGCAAAGAGTCAGACACGATTGAGCAACTGAACTGAACTGAACTGATTTTTGGATGGGGAAAATGATTATATGATAAGATTTTATAGGTGGTAATAGATCCCAAACAAACAGTAAACAACGGAACAGTTTTCAAAGACCTCCAAGGAAGAGTTTAAGTGCTCCTAAGCAACTACCAATTTAGTCAAGATTCATTGTTCAAAGTTAATTACAATAGAAAAATATGGCAGTTTTTTCTCTTTTTGATAGTTGATAGCAAATATGTACATATATTGAATAAAAGAAAAAGGCAGCTATATCTCAGACCTCTATACTTTCCTTAATTTAATTGGTCTGATAGTAAAGGAGCTGCTTTTACCAATCCAGAGTTAATGGCTTCCCTGATGACTCAGTGGTAAAAAATCCACCTGCCAATGCATGAGACTAGGGTTTGATCGCTGGGTCCGAAAGATCCCCTGGAGTAGGAAACAGCAACCCACTCCAGTATTGTTGACTGCAAAATCCCATGGACACAGGAGCCTGGCAGGCTGGAGTCCATGGAATCACAAAAGTGTCAAACACGACTTACCAACTAAACAACAACAAACTCCAGAGAGAGCGTTCATTGCATGTTTCTTACACAGTATCATTTTATAAGTGTCAGATGACTTTTATAAATTTTAAAAATTCTTGGACTGTCTCTTTGTCCATATCATCTTGTAGTCTTCACATACTTTTTTGCTTAGATAGAAGGTTAACATTATATATTATTCAAAAACTATCTTTTTTTCCTCTTAACTCCTTCTCTGCCCTTCCTTTGTGCTTGTCTAGATTTTGATTGCATACTGCTTCAGGACAAGTAAGAGGTCTGCTTAATTTTATTTAAAAGAAAGAAACATGGATTATCTGGGGCAGTGTTTTATGCATTTGTTAAAATTAAATGCTGCATTACTTTTCTGTTTTTTTTTTTTTTTAATGACAGATATCTTTGGGGCTTCTGATAATATCTATTACTTTTCACTTCTATTTGGAAAAGACATGCTATATATTTGTCTCAAAAAGCAAAGTCTTTCCTCTAGTGAAAATCACCCATGCCTGTTGCTTGCTGTTTCTAAATACTTACCAGGGTTTTGTTTTTTTCTCTCATAGGCAACAGTCAGCAGAGGACCTAGCCCGAGTACCTGCCAACTCCACCAGCAATATCTTGAACAGGCTGCTGGTCAGTTATGATCCCAGGATAAGACCAAATTTCAAAGGTTTGTCTCCCCCCCATCAATATCTCCATTCTTTGCAGTTTAAAACCTAATTTTATCTGTGTAAAATCATTTGTTTTGGATATTCAAAACAGTAATAAGTGTTCTGTAATGTTCTTATGTCTGAGCAATTAAATGCAAAAAATGTTTAAAGATAAGCAAAACCTTACTTGTAATAGTTGTATATGGTTCTAGGGTTTAAAAGAAAAAGGTATATTGTGAATCAATAGGCTAACCCAAGTGACGGGTTTTCTATTGTGAATTAATAGGCTAACCCATGTGATGGGTTTTCTAAGTACTTTGTATTCTTAACCTTAATAATTTAAATTTATTTAGACACCAAAGTTCTACTTTGTAGGAGAACAGCCATATACTCATTTCAGAAGAGAGAAAGCTCTGATAGGCATTTACATTATTTTTTTTACTCTTTGTTAGTTTTTTACATTGATTAAAAAAAAATCCCTCCATGTTTTGGCTAAAAAAAAGCCATATGGTTTTTAAAAACATGTTAACTTTGTGAATAAACGTGACTATATTTCTACTCCAGTAAAATATTACCACCTGTCACACCACTTAAAAACCGAAACTGTACTTGCAGTAAAAGTTGTGGGAAGATTGTATACGTTTGCCTGCCTTTCTTTCTGCCTTCCCTCCTTTCTTTCTTTCTTACTTTCCCTCTTACTTTCTTCCTCTTGCTGAGTTAGGAAGTTATACGAACATATCTCTGGAAAACTGCCATCTTTGTTGCTGGCTAAGGACAGGTATTAATGTAGATCGCATTAACATTAGGAGGCTTGGTTGTTTTTTTTTTTTTTTTCCCCCTTTACAAGGAAAAAAAAAAAAAAAACAAAAACAAAAGAAAAGCCTGCAGCTGCTTCTAGTCAACTGAAGTTATACAACGATGTTGTAAAAACAGAGTTTTTTGTTCATTACCAGAACCTACTCTGTTACTTTCAACAGCGCCATGGTCTGGGTTGTCACATGTCTACCATGTATTGATTGGACACCTGTTTTTCATCAGTCAGAGGTTATGTGGCCAAAAGGCTAACTTCACATTTTCCCTTTGTTAGCCCAAGCAGCAACCCACAATGAGTGAAAAAAAAAAAAAAAGAAAGCAAAAAAGAAATTGGCAACATTATACCTTAGTTCTCACTCTATGAACTCTAAAATTATTTTCCAACAGGTCAGACAAAAATCTTTATAATGATTCTGTTGTATGTCTGATTAAGTTTACATTTTCATGGATTAAAAATCAAAATATAGTAATTGTTGTATTCTGCTTGCCATTTAAGGTAAAAATTTGGAAGACTATAAAATGCAAAACATAAATCATATTTTTAAGTGATGTTTAAAAAATAATTTATAATATCTTAAAGTAAATGCATCAGATCAGTTGAAAAATTTTTAAGGTAAATGTATTTTCCCAGAGTCCCTAAAATTTAAAAGAGAAATATTTCTGAATAAATAATGCTATGAAGAACAACATAACTCATTTTTTGTTTGTGTGTTGATCCCTATTTAGAAGAATAAGTTAATAGCAATTGTGAACATGTATCTTGAAACCATAGGTTTATACATCTGTGTAGATTGGAAAAAATATAACAATCAACTGTATAAACCATAAAAATATGAAGATTCTGACAAGGTTTTTACAGCCACTAAACTATATCCTTAATTTTTACTGACAGGCATTCCTGTTGATGTAGTAGTCAACATTTTTATCAACAGCTTTGGCTCTATTCAAGAGACAACAATGGTAAGGTTAAAACTCATTTCATATTTTTAGTTGTGAATAGTTTGACTGGAAAATATTAGAAGAAATTATAACTGAAAAATAAGGAGTAATTTCCAGGAGAAAGAAAATGCATGCTCTTTCCTAGTATAAATATTCAAATTTCAGGGTTTTGTTGAATTAGTGATTTCAATGCCTTTGTATTTTTGCAGTTCACATTTAGTCTTTATACTGCATTGAAACTTACAGAATTGGGAGAATTAACATTTTCACTCTGAACAGCTAAGTGGCTGCCACCTGGGAAAGGGATTTGTGCAATTAATATTCTGGTGCAACATTGTTTCCTAAGACGCTTATGTGTATGAGCATTAAAAAATATTTGTGTTCATGGTCTTTTTTTTGTCTTCTAGCCTCCTGAGGATAATCTTTGTTTTCTCTCTTGTACTAATTTTGTGATATGTGAAGCAGAGAATTGTAAAAAGCAAATTTGATTTTCCTGAAGTAGAGCAACAGAGCTCCCTGAAAAGATTATGTTATAGGAAGAAAGAACAAGGAAAGGCCCAGGAAGAAAAGAAAGAACAGGAAAGAGAGGCTTGGGGTGGGGCTGCTGACTGGCATGAGTTGGGTGTTAGGGACAAAGAAGCTTGTGAAGGATGATTTGTGGATTCCCTGAGTGACGTGTGGTTCAATTACCCTTCAGCTTCTCAAAGACATTCAGGAAAGTCCATTTGCTTATTAATGTTTTAAAATATTAATATTATACCCTTTCTGAAAAACCACATGCTCAAATGGTATTTCAGGTGGGAGGAAGAAGGCTTAAAAGTTTTTTTTTTGGCATCATTTTTTGAGATACTTATATGTTTCTTAAGTAATAATATAAGGTGTAGATTAAAAGCTTAATAGTAATGATTAGAACACAGTGTATCTTTTCAGGGAATATCTCAGACCAGAAAAAGAATGTATTCCTGTATTCCTAGGAGCAGCATAGTATGTTATAAAATTGTATGTTACATTTAAATTATGACACATTTTTATATTAATTAATATCATAGTAAAATATATTGTGATGAGAATGTTATTTATTTTTCACAGAAGCATGTCTTTAACTCTGAATACTTAATTTTTTTAAGAGAGTGTGTAGTTTGAATAATTAGTTATTTTGAAATCAAGTCCAAAATTCACTCCAGTGACTTTTAGTTAACTTAAAAGGCTGTATATCTAGTATATTATAGATCAAGAAAGCTCTTAAACAATGTAAAGACAAGTATGTATCACTGAGGAGACAAGAGTTGCATTCATCATTTGAAAATATGGCTAGTTTAAGCACTTCCCATAAGAAGAGTGAGAAATGTAATTTTCTCAAGGTGAAACTTCTAGGAAAATTATTTGGTATCTGTGCTTTTCCCTGTACCCTGTTTTATCTTTCATGGCACCACTATACTACCCCTAAAACACCATGATTGAGGTGCTACATCCTGTTGGAAACATCCCCAATACTATCCTGCATTTTAGGACAACTAATACAGGTTTTGTTTTTTTTTTTTTCTCATTTGCACAAGAGCAACACATGTGTCCTAGCTCATTAAGTACCATTAATGTATCTATTCTTTAGTAAATATTGAATGCCTTCCAGTTAATAGACACTGCACTTTTGGTCCCATCAGTCCATCTTTGATTGTATCAAGCTGAAAATACCTGGGGTAAAAGGCTGACAGAAAAGAGGTAGGAACTTTCTCACAGATTATTTGAGGATCATAATACAATAGTGCATCGTTTCTCAATATGATCTTCTCTCATCCTTCTGCTCACTCTTCCCAGTAGCGAACCCAGAGCACCAATTGCTGGGGCCAGATTCCACCGGTTTTCAGCCTGCACTCTTACCTCTGACCTCCATCTCTTGTCTGAGCAGAGCCTCTTACTCTGAGCTACACTCACTCACTCTCTGCCGCCTTTTCCATCCATGTCTTTCATCTCTATCATTTATTTGTTTGTTAAACTGTTCACTTCTTGACTGTAATTCAGCTCTTTTTGTGTGTTTTAATTTTGTTCTCTGATGGAGTATTAATCTCTCAAAGTCAGAAACAGTGCATTCTGCTCCTTCATTTTCCATAAAATACAGAAGACAGTAGGCCCTCAATGAGTAAGCCCATAAATAATGCCGTATTATTAACTAATATTGATTAAATAAATTAATAAATTCTGCTTTTGCCTAGCAAAAAGTGAGCCCAGGTCACCATAAAAGTATTGGCAGAGCAAACTTTAAAAATAGACTCGTGTTGAATGTGTGCATGTGTACGTGCCAAGTGCTGCAGCCGTGTCCAACTCTTTGCAACTCCATGGACTGCAGCCCACCAGGCTCCTCTGTCCATGCCCTCCTCCAGGGGATCTTCCTGACCCGGGAATTGAACCCGAGTCTCTTACATCTACTGCACTGGCAGGTGGGTTCTTTCTACTAGCGCCACCTGGGGAGACCATGTTGAATTTATTGATTAAATAACAGAGTAAAGAATGCTATTACGGTAGAGTGTTAGTTTTGTCAATTTAGAGACCTTTATGCAGGGGAGCCAAATTATTTATATTTGCTGTTTCTTTTGAGGAAATAACCTATCTTTCCCTTTGTGTTGTGCAGATATAGCCTAAAGTTTCAGAATTGAAACCATGCTCATCAAATAGACTTAAATAATCTACTTTATTGTAATGATTATTTTTTTGGTTTTGGCAATGTTTATTTCATACTTCTAAGACAGATTTTTACAGATGTCTCTTTCAGGGCTGTGATATTTTATAGATTTGCTCACTTTTTCCAAAAAACAAACTCTTTAATACCTTGTTGTGTAATAGTTAGGAAAGGTACAAGCTATTATCCGTATAGAGGTAACACTGTATGTCTTTTAAGGATAAAAATGTGTCGAAGACAAAGCTTGTTCTTCATGACTTGTTTCAAATACCAACTGGAAATAGTAGCGATGACTCAAGAGGGTAGCTAAGAAGATACACAGGTGTGGAGAGCAGTTATATTATAAGCAAGTATTTCTTTCTTTTTCCTCCTAGTCACCAAGAGTGGGCTTATTTACTTTTCAGCTTTACTGAGGTATAACTGACAGGTGAAATTGTAAGAAAGTTAAAACGTGTGTGATGATTTGATACACTTCTATATTGTGAAAAGATTTCCCCCATCGTGGTAATTAACACATCCATCATCTTGTGTCTATTTTTTTTCTTTTATAAGAACATTTAAGTTCTGTTCTCTTAGCAAATTTCAAGTGCACAGTAGTGTTAACAACTGTGGTCCCCATGTTACACCCTAGATCCTCAAACCTTATTCATCTTAAAACCGTACGTTTATACCTTTTACCAACCTCTCCCTCTTTCTCATACTCCAAATTCTTGGCAATCACTTTTCAACTCTCCATTTCTATGGATTTGACTTTTTTTTTTTTTAATTCGACATATAAGTGATACCATGGCGTATTTGTCTTTCTCTGTCTGGTTTGTTTTACTTAGCATGATGCTCTTCAGGTTCATCCATGTTGTTGTGAATGATAGTATTTTCCTTCTTTTCTTAAGGCTGGATAATATTCTACTTTATATGTATGTATATGTCCATGTGTGTACCGCGTTTTCCTTGTCCATTCATTCATTGATGGATGCCTAGGTTGTCTCCGTACTCTACCTGTTGTAAATAATACTCCAGTGAACATGGAAATGCAAGCATCTCTTCTAGATGTCTCGTTTCCTTTGGGCATATACCCAGAGGTGGGATTGCTGGATCTTATGATAGTTCTATCTTTAGTTTCTTGAAGAATCTCCATACTGTTTTCAATAGTAGCTTTACTGGTTTGAATTTCCACTAATAGTGTACAATCACTTCACATTCTAAACAGAACTTGTTACTGCTTCTCATTAAAAAGAAAATTATTATCGTACAGTTGATTTACAAAGTTCTGTTAGATCTCGTCTTTTTTTGGTAATAGCCAATTGCAGATGGTGACTGCAACCATGAAATTAAAAGCCACTTACTCCTTGGAAGAAAAGTTATGACCAACCTAGATAGCATATTCAAAAGCAGAGATATTACTTTACCGAATAAGGTCCATTTAGTCAAGGCTATGGTTCTTCCAGTGGTCCTGTATGGATGTGAGAGTTGGACTGTGAAGAAAGCTGAGCACTGAAGAATTGATGCTTTTGAACTGTGGTGTTGGAGAAGACTCTTGAGAGTCCCTTGGACTGCAAGCAGATTTTACCAGTCTGTTCTGAAGGAGATCAGCCCTGGGATTTCTTTGGAGGGAATGATGCTAAAGCTGAAACTCCAGTACTTTGGCTACCTCATGCGAAGAGTTGATTCATTGGAAAAGACTCTGATGCTGTGAGGGATTGGGGGCAGGAGGAGAAGAGGACGACCAAGGATGAGATGGCTGGATGGCATCACTGACTCGATGGACGTGAGTCTGAGTGAACTCTGGGAGTTGGTGATGGACAGGGAGGCCTGGCATGCTGCAATTCATTGGATCGCAAAGCGTTGGACATGACTGAGTGACTGAACTGAACTGAAGGAGCATATTTCTTAAAAAAAAAAAAAAAAAAGAAAGAAAGTAAGCAAAAAGATACCTCCAGAACAAGAGGCTGGAAAAGTAGAGAGACTTAGATTTGTCTAAATACAGAATATATGTTCATGGAAATAGTATGCTGAACAGTGTTATATGGTAATAGTTCATGGTAATAGTATGCTGAACAGAGAGGCTTGTGCTTGAATCTTTTGTGTACTTGATGTGTTACACCCTAAAGTGAGTGAAAAAACTACAGAAATTAAGGAACAATATTTTTTCTGGCATCGCCACCCCAAAGGGACATTGACTGTAGGGTTGTGATGCATTTGCAAGTTAATGTCATATTTTACAGTAGAATCTCATCCTTAAAAAAATGAACCATTTGTTAGTAACTCTGTTGTACAGTTGAAGTTTTATTTATTAATATCCCCTTAGAAATTTCCCTACAAAGGTCTGCTGAAATAAAGGAAGTCCTAAAATTTGGAAGCTTCAGTATTGGCCAGAGCTTTCCTCTGCAGCTCAAGCCTTTCTGCTTTAACTCCAGAGCCTGGTGGTGGATGCAGCATTAAGAGCTGCAGACAGAGGTGGAGCAACTTTTGAAGGAAGGGGGCAGCCCTTTTCCTCAGTGTATAAAGTTCATTACCTAACAAAGAATCCATTGAAGTGATGGGCATTAACACTGTAAGGATATTTTAGCCAATTCTGTTTGTAAAACATTCCTTCCTGCTTATTTGTCTTTTAATTCAGATGCTAAATGTCAATGGCTAAACAGAAAGCAATTTCACATTTATTCACAATCTGTAACTGTGTAGTAGAAGAAAAATCACAGCCATATGAATACTCCTGAAACTCTCCAACCTCCAGGACTATGTGCTCCTTCGTCTTGTTTTCACATCTCAGTTTTTAGCTTTATGGTTCCTATTTCTCATGTCTGTGTCTTCATCTACATTCTGCTGCCTTCCATTTCTGTAAGGTCTCATGATTAATGCTGTAATTCCCTGGTGGCTCAGATGGTAAAGCATCTGCCTGCAGTGTGGGAGACCCAGGTTCAATCCCTGGGTTGGGAAGATCCAATGGAGAAGGAAATGGCAACCTACTCCAGTACTCTTGCCTGGAAAATTCCATGGACTGAGAAGCCTGGTAGGCTACAGTCCATGGGGTCGCAAAGAGTTGACATGACTGAGAGATTTCACTTTCACTTTCACCAAAATCATCAAATAAATGTAATCATCCTCTTTTGAAGTTGTTACAACAGTCATTTATTATATCAGTTTATATGCTACTGCTGGTGACAACTGAACTAAGACCCTCAAATCAGTGAGAATATAGGTTTGTTAGAGGCAAAGTGGCATCTGCTCTATGGTTATGCTTAAAATATTTGTTGATTTCTCCATTCGATTCCTACCTTTGACTGAAATCTGTGGGTTTTTATAACAGAAATGTAAACTTTTGTACTCATGGGAGAGAGTTAAGTATTATGATATATTATAACAATCTATATACATATTTTGCCTTGTCAGAAATACATAAGAACTCTTTCATGGAAATAAAGCCTGTTTATAAAATCCATTTTCTTTAGTGTAGATATGCTTTGTAATTATATCGAATTATTGTTACACTACAATCCATGATCTTGCCAAACTTTCTATGCCTTTCTGCTGCATTAGTTTTCTATGTGTTTTAATAGTAGGCTTCATTTCTGTTTGGGCAACACAGTTGTACCTGACAAGAAAAAACTCATATTTGGGTTCAGCTAAAACAGCAGTGGCTACAGGACTGGAAAACGTCAGTTTTCATTTCGATCTCAAAGAAAGGCAATGCCAAAGAATGCTCAAACTACCACACAATTGCACTCATCTCACATACTAGTAAAGTAATGCTCAAAATTCTCCAAGCCAGGCTTCAGCAATACCTGAACCATGCACTTCCAGATGTTCAAGCTGGTTTTAGAAAAGTCAGAGGAACCAGAGATCAAATAGCCAACATCCACTGGATCATGGAAAAAGCAAGAGAGTTCCAGAAAAACTTCTATTTCTGCTTTATTGACTATGCCAAAGCCTTTGACTGTGTGGATCACAATAAACTGTGGACAATTCTGAAAGAGATGGGAATACCAGACCACCTGACCTGCCTCTTGAGAAACCTGTATGCAGGTCAGGAAACAACAGTTAGAACTGGACATGGACCAACAGACTGGTTCCAAATAGGAAAAGGAGTACGTCAAGGCTGTATATTGTCACCCTGCTTATTTAACTTCTATGCAGAGTACATCATGAGAAATACTGGGCTGGAAGAAGCACAAGCTGGAGTCAAGATTGCTGGGAGAAATATCAATAACCTTAGATATGCAGATGACACCACCCTGATGGCAGAAAGTGAAGAGGAACTCAAAAGCCTCTTGATGAAAGTGAAAGTGGAGAGTGAAAAAGTTGGCTTAAAGCTCAACATTCAGAAAACGAAGATCATGGCATCTGGTCCCATCACTTCATGGGAAATAGATGGGGAAACAGTGTCAGACTTTTTCTTTTTGGGCTCCAAAATCCCTGCAGATGGTGATTGCAGCCATGAAATTAAAAGACGCTTACTCCTTGGAAGAAAAGTTATGACCAACCTAGATAGCATATTCAAAAGCAGAGACATTACTTAGCCGACAAAGGTCCATCTAGTCAAGGCTATGGTTTTTCCAGTGGTCATGTATGGATGTGAGAGTTGGACTGTGAAGAAAGCTGAGCGCCAAAGAATTGATGCTTTTGAAGTGTGGTGTTGGAGAAGACTCTTGCGAGTCCCTTGGACTGCAAGGAGATCCAACCAGTCCATTCTAAAGATCAGCCCTGGGTGTTCTTTGGATTGAATGATGCTAAAGCTGAAACTCCAGTACTTTGGCCACCTCATGCAAAGAGTAGACTCATTGGAAAAGACTCTGATTCTGGGAGGGATTGGAGGCAGGAGGAGAAGGGGACAACAGAGGATGAGGTGGTTGGATGGCATCACCAACTTGATGGACGTGAGTTTGAGTGAACTCTGGGAGTTGGTGATGGACAGGGAGGCCTGGCATGCTGTGTGATTCATGGGGTCGCAAAGAGTCAGAGACGACTGAGTGACTGAACTGAACTGAAAAGAGCTTAATTCTGGTTCTTGGAAATTACTTATCTTTGTTGTTTTAAAACAATTTTATTTTATATATTTTCTCCTATATGTAAATTTAAATTTCTTTTCTTAAAACTTGTCTTAGTTTACTATTCTTTTTACTTTTTGCTTTATTTTTCTCAATATGACATTTTAAAAAGTTTTATTAAATACTGTTCTGTAACACCATATGACTATCTAAATTTTTCTTATTGCTTTTGTTATTAACTTTCCAATATTGTTTCATTTATTATAGGATAATATTGACATGCTTGCCCCATTTTTTTTGTCTACTTTGCATCTTAGATACTCGAATCTTAAAATATTTAATTTCTTCTCTTGCTATTCATCTTCAGGGCTTGTGCCCTGTGCTAGGCTAAATAGTTGTCCCCTAAAGAGGACCTTTTCCTAATATTTGGAACCTGTGAATATGTTATTTTACACAGTGAAAGAGACTTTGCATCTGTGGTTAAATTAAAAGTCTTGCAATGCAGATTATCCTGATCATCAAGTGGGCCCAGTATAATCACCAGGGTCCTTAGGAGAGGAGACAGGAAGGTAGAGTCAGTAACAGGAGATGTGATGTAACCAGTGCAGTGGAGGTGACATGAAGAGGATCCAGGTGAAGGGATGCAGACAGCCTTGCCATGCTGGGCAAAGCAAGGGATCAGACTGGCTGCTCAGACCTCTAGAGGGAACCAGCCTGGACCTCAGCTCAGTGACTCTGATTCTGATGTTCTGAACTCCAGACCTAGAAGGTCAAGATTGGTCTTGCTTTAAGCCACTGACTGTTGGTAATAGTTTTAGCAGCATTCAGGAACTGATACACATGCTGGTGGACACTAGTTAATAATTTTTTTCTCTCAAATTCTCTTGGAGAATTATCTGATTACATATGACTTTCTCCTCTCTAGAGGGCTATCTGATTACATACATTACTGTTTCCATATATGGAAACGCCAAAATAGCTAGTCATTTTTTGTGCAGTGATTATTAAAAGTCTCACTCACTCAAGTTAATCATCAAAAGGACATAACCAGAAAGAGAAGCTATGTTTTTATTAGTTAATATATACTGTATTTCTGTGTCTTTTCCTTGTCAGTTACTTTTTAGTGGATTTACCTCAAAATGATGGTAAATCCTTTTTATTCTATTTCTTCTAGCTGTTTTGTTCAGAAGCTTTGGTGACTCAACATCATAAATCATAGTATTATGCAGTTGGCTCTTGAACAACACGAGTTTGAACTGTATGGGTCCACTTTTACCATTTTCACGATAGTACTATCTGTGTATGAGGTATGGCTATTTGGTTGGCTTAATCCATGGATACAGAGGGCCAACAATATAGTTACATGTGGATTTTTAGCTGCACAGCGGGTAAGCACTACTAACCCAGTGTTGTGCAAAAGTCACCTGTCTTAGACAATCAGGAAGGATGAGAAACACCCCAGTTTTATTTTCCCTTCCTGTAATTTGTCACTATCAACTGATATAGAAAATTTGCACCATTACATAAGTGGTGTAAATAATGCTGGACCAATCTCCTAATCTGTTGAAATGTCATGGGAATTACTTCTTCACTACTGTATTTAACAGAAATATATTGAGAACTTTCTGTGGATCTGATCTGGCAGATTGCAACGCTTATGGAGGTTATAGTTAAAGTGGCCGCATTGCACCACATAGCAGGCACCCCCAATCAAAATGGAATATTGGCATAGCTCTAGAAAAATTTAGATAGTCATATGGTGTTGCAGAACAGTATTTAATAAAACTTTTTAAAATGTCATATTGAGAAAAATAAAGTGTAACCTAAGAATTTTTACTGACGTTTGGTTAGCTTGCAGTTCTTGCATGAAATGTCTAACCTCACTAAGGATTAAATTTAAATCCTTTTCAAACCAGGCTTGGTTGAAAAACAAGCTCTGTTGCCAGAACTTTAAATGTAATCCTGCCGGATACCATGAGATTTGATCTTCTTTGTTTCCATGAACACCATTTTTTTATCATAAAGAAAATAAAAGAGTAAAAATTGCATATATAAGTGTTAGGTAAAAATTACAAGTAACTGTGCTAGCTATCCTAATGATAACACAAGATATAAAACAGTTCTTAAAACTAAAATATCATTAATGAAACAAACTAGTTTTAATGTCTTCTTGTGAAATTTTTATTGCCTTGAGAAGTAGCTTAATTTGGGTGTTAATTGGTACTGAAAATCTTGGAGAACATCCATTTTTCCAGATGATGACTGTTAGTGTGCTATTTGTGATGAACAATGATAGTATTTGTCACCAAGTTCTTTCAAAACAATTAAGTAATTTTCCAGTGATAAAAGAAGTCTTTCCGATGGGAATTTCTTCACTGCAAAATAATATGATAGAGTTGTAAATATAGTGATTGAGTAATTGAAAATGAAAATAAATAGGTTTCCAAATTAGTTATCTTAACATAGAGCATTTGAAATGCCAGTAACTAGCAATTATTTAGAAATGCTCATAAATGAATGAAAGCATCCTAACTAATAAGCTTCTATCTTCTAATGAAGGTGGAGCCAAAGCTATTAATTTAAATTGTAAAAATTTTAAACACCCCTTATATAAACTTGCAACAACTTGTATTCACTATAATAATATGTAGCTACGTAGCTAATAGAAAAGCATCTTGGAAGGACTTTCATAATGAGATAATAAATTGTAATGACCAAGAATAATACAATGAAGTAACTGATTTCCAGTTTTTCAGGGATGCTCATTCTAAAACAACTCTGGAGTTCTATTAAGAAATAAAATTTGATACAGGATTATAGTAGAGAGCCCAAACTAATAGTGTTTTGAGCTTATCCCAGTGCAGCTAGAAGCAAGAATTTCAGTAGATGCTCAAGGCACAGTTTCAAGATTTGTGACCTTAGAAAGGGCTTACTATTTAGCGCAATTGTAGGTCAGTTGGCACAGTACTGAGCAAACCCAATGAATTACAGTATCGGCAGGATTTTTTTTAAGCAAAAAGCCTATTAACCACTATTACCAACATTATAAAAGAATAGCAACATAATGAGTATGTCCCAATAAAACAAAATGCTTGCTTAGCACATAATATAGTCAGGTGAAGTTCATGTACTTTACGTATGTTTTCCCATTTATTCCTTATGAAAACCCTGTACTGTGGGTGTGTTATTTTATCTCCATCTGATAGATAGGAATCTTTGTTCACCTCTTAACCCTCTGCCATCTTCTTTCGTTATATGCCACTCTGCTGTGGGTAGTCACTCAGTCGTGTCTGACTCTTTGTGATTCCATAGACTGTAGCCCGCCAGGCTCCTCTGTCCTTCCATGAGGGTTTTTGCTGAAATTGTCAATGGCTTCCTCATTTGCTCAAGGTATTCAGTTTGATTCTATTTGACCTTTGATGGTGTTTGCTCTGTTGACCATCTTAAAGCTTTTGACTCTAGTTTGGTGAAATCACATTCCCAGGGTTTTCTACCTTTTCTCAGACTTCTAGCCAGCCCTTTAAACGCTTTTCTTCCCCAGGGTTAGCTTTGCCCTTGTATCCCTGCTCTAAGTAGTAATACTAGGCAAATTCTTCCTTAGTCCTGATTTTTAGGGGGTAATGTTTTCAAGATTCATTCATGTTGTAACATGTACCCTAGTTTCTTTCCTTTTTATGGCAGAGTAATAATCCATGATGTATATGTGTGTGCAACCCTTGGTTTATCCATTCATCTGTTGATGACACTTGTACTGTTTCACCTTTTCACTATTATAACTAACACTGCTATGAAAAAGGGTGTACAAATATCAGTTGTCATCTCTTCTTTTAGTTTTTAGGGGCACGTGCCTAAGAGTGGAATTGCTGGGTCATATGGTACTTTTGTGTTTTGCTTTTTGAGAACAAAGCACAATTTTTAAAAGGTTGAAACAACTGCATTTTGTGAGGACATGTCAGTGATTTATTTAACTCATTAAAAAGGGAACCAGCATCCTGATTTTAGCAGCTACACTGGCAAAGTTGCCTGGGAGCCATGTCTAAATAATGCTGAAAGACTCTTGTCAGTATGTGGCAATGTCTCAACAGTTTCTTCATTTTTATCCAGCCCTGTTTCTAGAGGTGATTTGTGGTATCTAATAATAACAAAAATACGATGAAGTAATTGAAATAGTACTAAATGTTCAGCAGCCAAACAATAATACTCATATCAGGAAGTGAGCTATGCATTAATTCAATTGGCTATAACAAGGATCCCTAAATCCCCAGGCTGGGAACCAGTACCAGTACTTGTTAGGAAATGGGCCGCACAGCAGAAGGTGAACAGCTGGTGGGGGGCGGCTAGTGAAGCTTTATCTGCCACTCCCCATTGCTCAACTTACGCCTGAACCACCCCACTCCCTACCACATTCATGGAAAAATTGTCTTCTAGGAAACCAGTTCCTGATGCCAAAAAGGTTGGGGACTGCTGGGCTCTATGGCTTAGCTTTTAGTTCCCTGAATGCCAGACAAAAAGGAAAACATGATGGTAGGCTTACATTGTATTTCCCAGTAATAGGAAGCATATACAAAGATCTTTTGTAAGGCACTTAAATCAAATATGCCTAGCACAGAGTAAATACCTGTATAATGATATTATAGTTTTATATGGATTAAACAAGTGAAAAATTAAATCATCTTCACAATTTTCATGTCATGATCACTGACCGAAATAAGATAATGTGGCTTTAATAACAGGCTTATAAAAGATACATTGGCACTGTTATCTGACCCTTAAATATAAGTTTAGGACACGGTATTTTATCATAATACCACAAATGCATATTTGAGATACTGAGGATTAAAGATGCAGTTTTTGATGATTTGATAAGACACAGTAGTTATGTTGTTGTTTAAGTGGCTAAGTTGTGTCTGACTCTTTTGTGACCCCATGGACTATAGCCTGACAGGCTCCTCTGGGATTTTCCATGGGAAATTCCAGTCCATGAGATTTCCCAGGCAAGAATACTGGAGTAGGTTGCCATTTCCTTCTCCAGGGGATCTTCCTGACTCACGAGTCCAACCCATGTCTCCTGACTTGGCAGGCAGATTCTTTACTATCTGAGCCACCAAGGAAAGCCTCGACAGCAGTTAGAGGAGGTAATAAAATAGCTTTTAGTGTGTATACTTTTGGAATACCAATCATTTTGACAGATTATTCAGTGCAGTTCAGTTGCCTAGTCGTGTCTGACTCTGCTACCCCATGGACAGAAGCAGGCCAGGCTTCCCTGTCCATCACCAACTCCTAGAGCTTACTCAAACTCATGTCCATTGAGTTGATAATGCCATCCAACCAACTCATCCTCTGTTTTCCCCTTGCCCTGCCTTCAATCTTTCTAAGCATCAGGGTCTTTTCAGATGAGTCACTTCTTCACATCAAGTGGCCAAAGTATTGGAGTTTCAGCTTCAGCAACAGTCCTTCCAAAGAATATTTGGGACTGATTTCATTTAAGATGCACTGGTTGGATCTCCTTGCTGTCCAAGGGATTCTCAAATAGTCTTCTCCAAGAACAGAGTTCAAAGCATCAATTCTTCTGTGCTCAGCTTTCTTTAGGAGAAGGCAATGGCACCCCACTCCAGTACTCTTGCCTGGAAAATCCCATGGACAGAGGAGCCTGGTAGACTGTGGTCCATGGCATTGCCAAGAGTCAGACATGACTGAGCGACTTCACTTTCACTTTTCACTTTCATGCGTTGAAGAAAGAAATGGCAACCCACTCCAGTGTTCTTGCCTGGAGAATCTCAGGGATGGGGGAGCCTGGTGGGCTTCCATCTATGGGGTCTCGCAGAGTCAGACACGACTGAAGTGACTTAGCAGCAGCAGCAGCAGCAGTAGCAGCAGCAGCTTTCTTTATAGTCCAACACTCACATCCATACATGACTACTGGAAAAACTATAGCTTTGACTAGATGGACCTTTGTTGGCAAAGTGATGTCTCTGCATTTTAATATGCTGTCTAGGTTGGTCATAACTTTCCTTCCAGGCAGCAAGTGTCTTTTAATTTTATGGCTGCAGTCACCATCTGAAGTGATTTTGGAGCCAAAAAAACCAAAAGTCTGTCACCGTTTCCACTATTTCCCCATCTATTTGCCATGAAGTGATAGGACAGATGCCGTGATCTTAGTTTTATGAATGTTGAGCTTTAAGCCAACTTTTTCCACTCTCCTCTTTCACTGTTGTCAAGAGACTATTTATTTCCTCTTCGCTTTCTGCCATCCTTATGGGATGGTGTCATCTGTATATCTGAGGTGATTGATACTTCTCCTGGCAGACTTGATTCCAGCTTGTGCTTCATCCAGTACAGCATTTCTCGTGATGTACTCTGCATATAAGTTAAATAACCAGGGTGACAATATACAGCCTTGATATACTCCTTTCCCAGTTTGGAAACAGTCTATTGTTCCATGTCCAGTTCTAACTGTTGCTTCTTGACCTGCATACAGATTTCTCAGGAGACAGGTCCGGTGGTCTCATAGTCCCATTTTTTGAAGAATTTTCCAGTTTGTTGTGATCCACATAGTCAAAGGCTTTGGGTGTTCTGGAACTCTCTTGCTTTTCCCATGATCCTGCAGATGTTGGCAATTTGATCTCTGGTTCTTCTGAAGTTTCTAAATCTAGCTTGAACATCTGGAAGTTCACGGTTCATGTACTGTTGAAGCCTGGCTTGGAGAATTTTGAGCATTACTTTACTAGCGTGTGAGATGAGTGCAACTGTGCAGTAGTTAGCATTCTTTGGCATTGCCTTTCTTTGGAATTAGAATGAAAACTGAGCTTTTCCAGTCCTGTGGCCACTGCTGAGTTTTCCAAGTTTGCTGGCATATTGAGTACAACAGTTTCACAGCATCATCTTTTAGGATTTGAAATAGTTCAACTGGAATTCCATCACCTCCACTAGCTTTGTTCATAGTGATACTTCCTAAGGCCCACTTGACCTCACATTCCAGGATATCTGGCTCTAGGTGAGTGATCACACTATTGTGATTATCTGGGTCTGAAGATCTTTTTTGTATAGTTCTGTGTATTCTTGCCAACTTTTTTAATATCTTCTGGTTCTGTTAGGTCCATACCATTTCTGTCCTTTATTGAGCCCATGTTTGCATGAAATGTTCCCTTGGTGTTTCTAATTTTCTTGAAGAAATCTAGTCTTTCCTATTCTATTATTTTCCTCTATTTCTTTTCATTGATCACTGTGGAAGGCTTTCTTATCTCTCTTCACTATTCTTTGAAACTCTGCATTCAAATGGGTATATCTTTCCTTTTCTCCTTTGCTTTTTGCTTCTCCTCTTTTCACAGGTATTTTGTAAGGCCTCCTCAGACAGCCATTTTGCTTTTTTGCAATTGTTTTTATAGGAGATGGTCTTGCTATTTTTCTTCCATTCCAGTCCATTTTAGTTCGCTGATTCCTAGAATGTTGATGTTCACTCTTACCATCTCCTGTTTGACCACTTCCAATTTGCCTTTATTCATGGACCTAACTTTCCAGGTTCCTATGCAGCATCAGACCTTGCTTCCATCACTAGTCACATCCACAACTGGGTGTTGTTTTTGCTTTGGCTCCATCCCTTCATTCTTTCCGGAGTTATTTCTCCACTGATCTCCAGTAGCATATTGGGCACCTACTGACCTGGGCAGTTCATCTTTCAGTATCCTATCTTTTTGCCTTTTCATACTGTTCATGGGGTTCTCAAGGCAGGAATGCTGAAATGGTTTGCCATTCCCTTCTCTAGTGGACCACATTTTTCAGAACTCTCCACCATGACCCATCCATCTTGAGTGGCCCTACACAGCATGGCTCAATAGTTTCATTGAGTTAGACAAGGCTGTGGTCCATGTGATTAGATTGGTTAGTTTTCTGAGATTTTGGTTTTCATTCTGTCTGCCCTCTGATGGACAAGGATAGAGGCTTATGGAAGCTTCCTGATGGGAGAGACTGACTGAGGGGGAAACTAGGTCTTGTTCTGATGGGCATGGCCATGCTCAGTAAATCTTTAACCCAAATTTCTGTTGATGGGTGGAGCTATTTCTCACTTCTAATAGTAACATTAGATCTTATTATTTAATAAAAGATAAGCTATTATCTCTTCCTATTTAAATATTTACATTTTGATTTGAAAATGATGATCTGTTTCATTTTTATCATATCGAAAGGTTATGGATAAGTAATATTTTGTGAATTTTGAATACTTGAAAATAAGGATGCTTAAGTCAAAGTGGTTTACACCTTGGACATTTTTGTGCGTATTCTCAGTTCAGCATCTAAAATTTAAAAAGACCTGAGCATGATGCCACAATGCTGAGTTTGAGTTTATATATTGACAAGCCAATGTGTGTCAGAATGCCATTTCACTGGCAAATAAATGTATTAAGGTGTTAAATATGTTTCTAGGGTCATATCTTCTTAGAATCTCTGTGTCTTGATATAATTCAACTTTTACAAAATCGTAAAATTAAAACTCTAGAGAGAGGCAAAAAACTGAGGTAAGCAGCTATTTAGTGGATTTCCAAACCTTTTTCTACTATTGTTGACTATAGCATCACATGTGCAAATTTTGTACATACTTTAGTACATACTTTTACTCTTTTGCATAATCCAAATCTTATTTGAATACCTCTCTAATCATTTACTTATATGAGTTATTGAGGATAATTTTTCTTTTCTTTCTCAAATATATATATAATCCAGTGTTACGTATAGTTTTATTTTTATTTATTTTACTTTTATGGAAATATAGTTGACTTGTACTGTTAATTTGTGCTGTACAGCAAAGTGATTCAGTTATACATAGGCATAGTCTTTTCTCATATTCTTTTCCATTATGGTTTATCACTAGATATTTAATATAGTTCCCCATGTGCTGTTCAGTAGGCCCTTATTGTTTATTCATTCTATATATAATAGTTTGCGTCTGCTAATCCCAAACTCCCACTTCATGCCTCCATCACCACCCTTGTAGTTTTATATACATATAAATCATTTTCGTAATTTGCTGTTGAGTAAAAGACAAGTGAAATATTTTCTCTTGGCTTCTTATTTATTTTTAACTAAAATTTATCCTACTTTGGGGGGAAGAATAATGGTAACATTTAGCAGTCCATATGCTTTTATGGCAATACCAACTAACCCCCTGGTATAATTAGTGTTTGTGTTAGGGTAAAGCAATTATTGGTAAAGTACTGTGATGGCATTTGAACTTGCAAGTGCTAAGAGGATAGCTGTAGAGTCATTAGAAAGACACAAACGATACCTGAGCTATTGTGATCCTAGTTGATGTTAGACAAGCAAGCATGTTTGTGCTGCTAATCTTTGAACCCTTTTTATTCTGGTGCTGAACGTGTTCTTAAAAATAGCAGTAAACACACACATGCACGCATATTTTTTTCCAGGATTATAGAGTCAACATCTTCCTGAGGCAAAAATGGAACGATCCCAGGTTGAAGCTCCCTAGTGATTTCCGGGGCTCAGATGCCCTGACCGTGGACCCCACAATGTACAAATGTCTGTGGAAACCTGATTTATTTTTTGCAAATGAAAAAAGTGCCAATTTTCATGATGTCACCCAGGAAAACATCCTTCTCTTCATTTTTCGAGATGGAGATGTCCTTGTCAGTATGAGGTACTCTTTTTATGGCTTATATTTGTGGATTTATATTTTTCTTTAAAAATCAATGTGTCACTGAGGCATGTGTTAAATGAGTTCTAAGACCTCTGCTTCTGCTTTCAGGTTATCTATTACTCTTTCCTGCCCTTTGGACTTGACCTTGTTTCCCATGGATACACAGCGTTGCAAGATGCAACTTGAGAGCTGTATGTAAATGAGACCCTAAGTGACTATAGGAATAAAATGCTTAAAATTTCGAGACAATACATGCTACTAATAGGATAGATAACAATGCTGAAACTAATGCTTTTGATTGTAAATAGGTATTAGAATTGGAGAAGGAAAAGGCTACCCACTCCAGTATTCTGGCCTGGAGAATTCCATGGACTGTATAGTCCAAGGGGTTGCAAAGAGTCGGTCACGACTGAGAGACTTCCATTTCACTTCATTTCAGGCATTAGAATGGTAGCTCAGAAGGTAAAGAATCCACCTACAATGTGGGAGACCTGGGTTTGATCTCTGGATTTGGAAGATACCCTGGAGAAAGGAACGGCTACTCACTCCTGTTTTCTTTGCCTGGAGAATTCCATGGACAGAGGAGCCTGCCAGGCTACAGTCCATGGAGTCCCAAAGAGTCGTACATGACTGAGTGACTTTCAGATCACTTCAGGCATTAGAGTAATTTATATAGGGAAATTATAAATTTTATATTTTAAATATTTTATATTTTATTAGAATTATGTTTTACTATATAATTTGTACTAAGATAATCTTTTTGCTATTTTGTTTTGGCATTTTATTAGTTTTTTTTTTTAAATTCCAGTTAAGTTGTTTAGGTGTAGTTTTACAGTTCTAACTTATTCCAATTGCCATCTTGATCTGAATTAGTAATATAGACAATGTAAAGGAGAAAATGATGTCTGTCCTAATAACTTTTCTAATGTTAAAACTGTATTTATCACAGCAAAAAAATTTGGAAAACCCTGAAAAAATATTAACTAAATTTTACCAGGCATTCACTTTCTATGGATCTATAAAAATATTGTTTACAAAATTGGATTTTGTATTTTCTTTGCTTCTGTGATCATGTATTTTTCAGTTTCTGAAAGATATATGTCTTCACCAAAAGGATTAGCTCTAAAATAAGGTAAATTGCTATGAATCTTGTCACGTGAAAATAAAAGTAGGTAATAGAACATGGAAAACTAACACTCGTGTAAGGAGTCTTCAGCCTGAATACCCATATTCTGTGTCTTATTTCTACAGAGAATAACCTTATAAAATGTATTGTATGTACTTGATGATACACTTTACAGTTACTTAGTGGTTATTTGTTGTTGTTGCTATTTATTTTTAATTTACTGAAGCTGGATCCTAAATTTGAGCAATATTTATTGCTTTCTGACTATAATTTGAGACTTTGCAGATGGAAGTGTATGTATGTACTTTGTGTGTGTGTTGTATGTGTGTGTCTGTGTATCAGTATATATTTGTATAAATTTCAAATGTGTATATATATTCACTTCTGTTACTGTATACAGTAAAGTATGGCTTTTAAAAATACAGGCATGTAAGAGTTGAATGGTAGGCTATTACATACCATAATCCCATGGGCCCTTGCATTATAGCCAGGTTACCTAAGCCCACAGTGTGGGCCCCCAGAGGCACTAGTGATGGAGTGATGTCCCTCTGAGGAGCTATTGTACTGTTTTTCTGAGGCCATGCAACTCCTTTAAGGAAGTTGGTAGTTAATTATTCCAGAAAATTTGTTTTGGTGCTTAAGTTTCTCTAAAAATTTCCAGGTAGCATATGGGCATGGTTTGTCAATGTTTACATTCAGGAAGCTAGTATCACTTATTTCTTACTATTTTATTGATGACAGTTCAGAATTCTGACAAAGACAAATGTACTACCATTTTTGACACCCTGGGATTTTAACCATTTGCCATATGCCGATTACTTTAGCTTGTCATTTCCTTAAGCCAGTTATCTGTAACTTTTGTATGAATACTTGCATTAGTGGCCATAGATTTTTACCTCTTTACATTTCTAGGTCATCCACAGAAGTTTCATGTAAGAATGGCCTATTGTTTTACCATTTCTATATTTAATATTTGGATGTTTCAATATTGAAAAAGTGTTAATGTTATATCCCAAGCTAGTATTTTGTTTATTTTTGTTTATAGTTGGTTACACAACTGATGACTTAAGATTTATCTGGCAGTCGGGGGATCCTGTCCAGTTAGAAAAAATTGCCTTGCCTCAATTTGATATTAAAAAGGAAGATATTGAATATGGTAACTGCACAAAATACTATAAAGGCACTGGTAAGTAATGTCCTTTAAATTAAACAAAATGAAGTCCTAGTCCAAAGATTTATTTCAATACTGTATATGCTAAGGACAGAATAGAGAAAACTAGTTAAAAAGTTCAAAATTTATAGATGGTTCATACTGATATATTTAAATCTTTCATAAAATTACATTCAGTAAAGTTAAACATTTTTTTACTCAGTAGATAGTTCTGCTTTTCTTTATGTAATTACAAGTAAAAGAGTTTTAAATTTTTATTTTTTTATTTTATTTTATATTTTATTTTCCAGGCAGTGATATTCTTAGATGTTGCCAAGAAATTCTGCTTTGGGAAGGGCCAGACATTATGGATGTGAATCTTGTAACCCATTTATAGTCATCTGTTGTCATTAGGGCAGTTTTTTGATGTTAGTTGACTGCATATTCTTGATTTTCAAAAGCATTCATCTGTATACTCTGCAGGAAATAATTAGCACATGAGGTAATTGGGCATTGGTAGATATTCACTACATAATATTTTCAGCCTAGGTTATGGAGCAGCCAATTGTGAAATCTCAACAAATTAATCTTATTCATTAAATTACATCAAGCTTTGCAGAAGTGAAAATGCAGTACTCACTGATCAATACCTTCATAATATGATTAGTATTCAAACCTTTGTGTCTCCTATGGTAGTTATAGGTTATTGAGGACGTTAGATATTAAATATAGTTAAAATCTTAAAGTTTAAGATTTTGCAACATTTATGTTGACTTTGCAAAAATAAAAATATATAGTATGATTGTGGAAAATTTACAGAGATCAAATGTTTCCACTAAAATTCTGCCATTGTGACATCACTGAGCAAGGACAAGATATGACTTAAAACATTCCTATCTGACACTAGAATAGAAGCGTGAACAGTTGCATATTTGCATCATTGTAATAAACATGACAGAGGCCAGGTCGGAAATAAAGTTAGTTTAAGCATCTGTCATCACTGACCTTCAAATAAATTAACAGATTATATAACATTTATATATAAAGAGTCCCTTCTCTTGTAGAGTTTATAGTATTTTAGGACAAGAAGCAAAATAAGCAAATACACTACTGAAAGAATTGCCAATTTTTTTTACTGGAAAAAAGGAGCGCTCTTAAAAATCTGACCGTCAGTGTACTCAATGAAGAAATCATAGATTTCAATGATTGTCGGATATGGACATGATCTTTTCGCTCATTCTGAGCCAGCTCCTGTATTGAACACATAAAATAACTAAAACACACGGCGAATGACTTACTGAATGTCAAGGACAAGTCATTGTCAGCTGTGACCTGGGCACAGTGTTCTTTCTCCTCTCTCTGCTCCTCACTCAGATTATAGAGCCTGACTACAGTTTTTAGGGATTTTTACAAATCAACTGAAAAAATGAACTTGAAAGCCGAGAGAGGTATTTTTGGGAGGATTATTGTATAGAAACACATTTAGTAGACGGCTTTTTGAGTTCTTGCTGTAAGGCATTGTTTTAAGTGCTTTGTAGGAATTCCATAATTTAATCCTCACAGGAATGTTATGAGTTCAGTGAGTGTTATTTTACTTGGAAAATAGTTACCCACATCCAGATTATATGCTTCACATTTTAAAATGAATAATCTCTAAATTGTTTTGAGAAGCTTGACATATCTTTTATTGAAGTTTTAAACTTCATCTAGAGATGAAAATAAAATTAGTAATTTTATATCTAATTTTATGTAGTATAAAATTATGTAAAAGCATTGAAAACTCTGGTGTTATTCATTTTTTCACCTTTAAGCTCTGCATTTAAAAGTTTTCATTTAGGGATTCAGCAGAAAATAAAGGATAGACCCCTGCTCTTTTATAGATCCAATGGCAAACAAATAAATGAAATATAATCCCTTTTATTTTGAAGAAGGAACTAGGGTGTGCTGTGGTGGAGAGTATTTGGGGGAATACTCAAGATTTATGATTAGTAAATCTTTCCTAGATTTTTGTGTATGGTATTTTTTGATTTATCGTAAATGAGTCAATTATATCTCATTATTTACAGAAAATAACAAAAACTCATGGCTAAGAGAGTAATAATTGAAACTATATTTCAGTAAACATGCTTTATCAACATTTATATGAATCATTGTAGGTCTATAAGAAACATTTTAGTGTTTGGATAATACTTAGAAATGTATGTAGAAAAATAGAACATTCAAAATATATGGAATGCTTAACAGTGTAGAATAGTAGATAAGACAGTGGGCAGCATGTACAAAAAGGATGGCCAATATTTTCTTTAATTTGTATAAAATCATCCAAAAATCATGATTTGACTTTAACTTTATTAAAAATTACTGTTTTGTAGTTATAGAAATTACACAGATGGAAAAAAATACAGGTATGCAAGTGTAATTCCAACTTCAATTTCTATACTTACATTGGAAGCCTGAGTGAATAATAATCAAATAAAGCCTCATAGGAAATAGTAAATTGAATTCGCCAATGAACATTTATATCAATTAGCTGCCCACCTGCCTCTAATAAATTTAACAGTACCACGAAAACATCAAAAAAGATCAAGAAATGTTTCTGATAAAAGCTTATGGAACAAATCACTGTTATATCCAAGCATGTATTTCTCTGCCAAATGCATCCAAGTCCTGGGAAGTTCCCCCAGGGGTTGCCTTCAGATGAAGGACTTAAGTTTCTAGGCTGTCATCTAAATGTGAGGGGATAGGATACAAAATACATTTGACTGTATTTTGTTGGCTGCTCACATATGTGAGCACACATATAAACACATATGTGTCCTTCCCTACTTCATAGGCACTAGGTGGATGTGAAATTACCTTGAACAAGTGAGACTCGTATAGAAAATTATGATATTTGTGACAACCTAGGCTCCTCAGTTCAGTTCAGTCGCTCAGTCGTCTCCGACTCTTTGTGACCCCATGAATCGCAGCACACCAGGCCTCCCTGTCCATCACCATCTCCCGGAGTTCACTCAAACTCACGTCCATCAAGTCAGTGACGCCATCCAGCCATCTCATCCTCAGTCGTCCCCTTTTCCTCCTGCCTCCAATGCCTCCCAGCATCAGAGTCTTTTCCAATAAGTCAACTTTTCGCATGAGGTGGCCAAAGTACTGGAGTTTGAGCTTTAGCATCATTCAATCCAAAGAACACCCAGGGCTGATCTTTAGAATGGACTAGTTGGATCTCCTTGCAGTCCAAGGGACTCTCAAGAGTCTTCTCCAACACCACAGTTCAAAAGCATCAATTCTTTGGTGCTCAGCTTTCTTCACAGTCCAATTCTCACATCCATACATGACCACAGGTAAAAGCATAGCCTTGACTAGACGGACCTTAGTCGGCAAAGTAATGTCTCTGCTTTTCAATATGCTGTCTAGGTTGGTCATAACTTTTCTTCCAAGGAGGAAGTGTCTTTTAATTTCATGGCTGCAATCACCATCTGCAGTGATTTTGGAGCCCCCCCAAAATAAAGTCTGACACTGTTTCCACTGTTTTCCCATCTATTTCCCATGAAGTGGTGGGACCAGATGCCATGATCTTCGTTTTCTGAATGTTGAGCTTTAAGCCAACTTTTTCACTCTCCTCTTTCACTTTCATCAACAGGCTTTTTAGTTCCTCTTCACTTTCTGCCATAAGAGTGGTGTCATCTGCATATCCGAGGTGATTGATATTTCTCCCGGCAATCTTGATTCCAGCTTGTGTTTCTTCCAGTCCAGCGTTTCTCATGATGTACTCTTCATAGAAGTTAAATAAGCAGAGTGACAATATACAGCCTTGACATACTCCTTTTCCTATTTGGAACCAGGCTCCTAAAGATACATAATAAAAACATGTGTGTCCTTTCCTACTTCATAGGCACTAGGTGGATGTGAAATTACCTTGAAAAAGTGATGCTCTTACAAAGCAAGGTACTTCAGAACCACTCATAGAAAACACTGTGGGCCTTCTTGATCACAGCAAATAGACTTGTAAAAGATGACTTTTGGGAATTTTGAACATGATTGTTAGTTGGAAGCTTTTGTTCTTATTTGTCCAGGAAAGAGGTTGAAATAAGAGATGGGCATTGAAAAAGGAGAGGAAGTTTCCATCGGTTTGCCTTTCATGTCTTTTTAGAACCTGTGCACGATTTTCACAAATTGCTTAGTTTTAATGAAATTAAAGGGAATGGCAACCCACTCCAGTATTTTTGCCTGGATGATTGCATGGACAGAGGAGCCTGGCAGGTTACAGTCCATGGGGTCGCAAAGAGTTGAACACACTGAGCAGCCAACACTTTCACTTTCAGTGAAATTAAAATTTAAAAAAGACAAACACTGTGCATTGCTTTTTTTGATAAAATATGGAAACATTTGGCATAATTAGAATTTACTTCAGTTCAAATCAGCTCTTTATATTTGTTATGTATTAGCCCTAATATCTTTCTAATCTCTCTGAGGTATCAATCATTATAATTCACATTAGGAAACGGATGGATTTCTAATCTAAGCTATTTGATAAAAGGATAAGAATAGCCATTCTTTTATTCAGCAGTTTTTAAGATGTGGATTGTGTGCCATTACTAATCTAGATACTACTAACGAATAAAAATGACATGACAACTATTCTAGCATCTGAAGTATATGTCTTCTTCCCAACTAGCAAAAAGAGATAAATGCAACTTTTAAAACTAAAGCATAGTAAAAAGTAATATTGCCTATTGCCCCATAATTATTTTATTTATTCACTGTTCATTCATTTGTTTTGACATTTGAAAATAATTTTGTACAGTTTAAGCTGAGCACAGCTGAGAATATTTTAACTGTTTGAAGTTCATACATAACCTTCCTTTTATTGAATGGGAAATGACATTTTTATCTAAAGTAAGCATTAAAAGAAATCATCTCAGACATCTGGAAATGTCTCTTCTATGCCAGTGCTGTGAGAATATTTGCGTCACTTATTTTCTTTCTCCAGTCAGCAAAGGTTGTTATGAGGCTGGCCATAATTTGTGATTAATTTGGGAGACTAGTTGATATCATGGTAGCTCTAGAATGATGTTGTAAAGTGCTGTCTGCTTTAGTCTATGTCTGTGAAAGTGAAATCCTTTCCCTCAATTAGGGAACATTCCAGGTCCTGGAGTGGAGCCAGGGGAGGCTGGGGAGAGAGATCAGATGTCTGCTGTCTGTCACCTTTCATCTCCGTGGACTGGGGACATTCATTTCTTATCCTTGCTAATGTTTACTTCTAACACTGTCTTCAGGGTTAAGGTATAAATATGCATATGAGCAAAGGAAAGATGTAAGCATCTGAATGCAGAGTTCCAAAGAATAGCAAGAAGAGATAAGAAAGCCTTCTTCAGCGATCAGTGCAAATAGAGGAAAACAACAGAATGGGAAAGACTAGAGATCTCTTTAAGAAAATTAGAGATACCAAGGGAACATTTCATGCAAAGGTGGGCTCGATAAAGGGCAGAAATGGTATGGACCTAATAGAAGCAGAAGATATTAAGAAGAGGTGGCAAGAATACACAGAAGAACTGTACGAAAAAGATCTTCATGATCCAGATAATCATGATGATGTGATCACTAATCTAGAGCCAGACATCCTGGAAAGTGAAGTCAAGTGTGCCTTAGAAAGCATCACTATGAACAAAGCTAGTGGAGGTGATGGAATTCCAGTGGAGCTGTTTCAAATCCTGAAAGATGATGCTGTGAAAGTGCTGCACTCAATATGCCAGCAAATTTGGAAAACTCAGCAGTGGCCACAGGACTGGAAAAGGTCAGTTTTCATTCCAATCCCAAAGAAAGGCAATGCCAGAGAATGCTCAAACTACCGCACAATTGCACTCATCTCACACGCTAGTAAAGTAATGCTCAAAATTCTCCAAGCCAGGCTTCAGCAGTACATGAGCCATGAACTCCCTGGTGTTCAAGCTGGTTTTAGAAAAGGCAGAGGAACCAGAGATCAAATTGCCAACATCCTCTGGATCATGGAAAAAGCAAGAGAGTTCCAGAAAAACTTCTATTTCTGCTTTATTGACTATGCCAAAGCCTTATGACTGTGTGGATCACAATAAACTGTGGACAATTCTGAAAGAGATGGGAATACCAGACCACCTGACCTGCCTCTTGAGAAATCTGTATGCAGGTCAGGAAGCAACAGTTAGAACTAGACATGGACCAACAGACTGGTTCCAAATAGGAAAAGGAATACGTCAAGGCTGTATATTGTCACCCTGCTTATTTAACTTCTATGCAGAGTACATCATGAGAAACGCTGGGCTGGAAGAAACACAAGCTGGAATCAAGATTGCTGGGAGAAATATCAATCACCTCAGATATGCAGATGACACCACCCTGATGGCAGAAAGTGAAGAGGAGCTAAAAAGCCTCTTGATGAAAGTGAAAGGGGAGAGCAAAAAAGTTGGCTTAAAGCTAAACATTCAGAAAACGAAGATCATGGCATCTGGTCCCATCACTTCATGGGAAATAGATGGGGAAACAATGGAAACAGTGTCAGACTTTATTTTTGGGGGCTCCAAAATCCCTGCAGATGGTGATTGCAGCCATGAAATTAAAAGACGCTTACTCCTTGGAAGAAAAGTTATGACCAACCTAAATAGTATATTCAAAGGAGAGACATTACTTTGCCGACTAAGGTCCATCTAGTCAAGGCTATGGTTTTTTCCAGTGGTCAGGTATGGATGTGAGAGCTGGACTGTGAAGAAGGCTGAGCACCGAAAAATTGATGCTTTTGAACTGTGGTGTTGGAGAAGACTCTCGAGAGTCCCTTGGACTGCAAAGAGATCCAACCAGTCCATTCTGAAGGAGATCAGCCTGGGATTTCTTTGGAAGGAATGATGCTAAAGCTGAAACTCCAGTACTTTGGCCACCTCATGCGAAGCATTGACTCTTTGGAAAAGACTCTGATTCTGGGAGGGACTGGGGGCAGGAGGAGAAGGGGACAACCAAGGATGAGATGGCTGGATGGCATCATGGACTCAATGGACGTGAGTCTGGGTGAACTCCGGGAGATGATGATGGACAGGGAGGCCTGGTGTGCTGCGATTCATGGGGTTGCAAAGATTCAGACATGACTGAGCGACTGAACTGAACTGATGCATATGAGCTACTGTAGTTGGCCAGTCCTCCCAGATAAGAAGTGGTTCACAGGGCTGAAAGTTATGTTGACAATGCATAATCCAGGAGTGTTGCTTTGTAGACTTGCACTGCTTCGATTTGCTATTCTGGGTATCACAGAGCAGCATGGATATCTGCTTCTCATTCTCAGAATGAAGTTGCGAAAGGTTGGGTGAAACAGGTCCCATAATTCCATCCTCTTAGATCACATAAATGATGTATATCTACAGAAAAAAAATACTCCATTTTTGGTGGAGGTCACTTTGTGAAATTGCCTCGAGCAGAAATGACTCCTAATTTATGTGCACACTCATTTTGCAGTCGGATGTGTCAGGAACCTCACTCCTATCTGCCTCTGTGTCTGGCAGGGTACTACACATGCGTGGAAGTCATCTTCACCCTGAGGAGGCAGGTGGGCTTCTACATGATGGGCGTCTATGCCCCGACCCTGCTCATCGTGGTTCTTTCCTGGCTTTCCTTCTGGATCAACCCCGATGCCAGTGCTGCCAGAGTGCCCCTGGGTAAAGTGTCTCTCTCGGGGGGTCAGGAGTGTGCTTGCGTCTTTATAGAAGTGACTGCATAATTTTGAATTTATACTAAATCATTTAGAAACAATGAGTCTTGGAATGGTTTGTAACTTCCTCAGACTTTCTCCAATCCTTGACATTGAACTAGATTTTCACTCTGTTTATGCATTCTATAATTAAACCAAGTTTTCTATTTTTGTGTCCTTGGGGTACTTTAAGCAGTTAATCCATCCTAAATTGATGCTCATGAAATAATTATTAATAAGCGATTTTCATGGATAATGGAAGCCTAAAATCCCCAGTAGTGCCAAGCTTGAAAATGAATGACTATTTGGGTCGAAATCTTTCTAAATCATTTTATATACTATCTCATACTTTTCATCAGGAAATGTGTAATAACATTTATCATTTTAAAAATAACTTGGCATCATTTTCCTGAACACTAATTATTGTGTGGGTACCATCAGGAGAGCTAGAGAAAATAGAATCTGGCAATCCTATAGATATATATCAAGCCTGTTTGTTATTTTTAATGCTCTGTGACATAGAAACACCAATTGCCAGAGTTGGAAATTATATCTGTATTAAGGCTTAAATAGTCTCTGTTTGGGAAAATAATTGAGAGTCTTATTCTGGGTAAAGTGAATAAATTTCAAAGTAAGAGCATCGTAACAACACATTTTGATTGCGTGGAGAGTTTTAAAATTTTTCGCTCATGTGTATGTGTGTGTGTTTTCTGAACATCACATGGATTATATAGGTAAGTCTATGAAATATCTGACCTCTCAGCAACCTGATTAGTTTCTGCATTTTTTTTTTTCTATCATCAAAAAGGCCTTGTGCAAGCCTTCCTCCTGACTTACTGGAGGAATTAAATGAAATACAGATATTAAAGAATAAGAAATCAGGAAAGAGCCAATGAAAATGACAATTTTATCCAGATAAGAAATTTGGTGATTTTTCTCTAATGAAAACCACAGAGACCAGATCTATATCTTAATAAGCAAAAAAAGTGAGAAATTTCATCCTAAGAGTTGTGTATCTCTAATGAAGACAATACAATTGATAGATTAATCCTGTAGGAAAGTAGAATTAACTTTGTAGATATTGTACTGGGACTAAAACACCTCAAAACTTGATTTAAAGTCTTGTGCTTGTCAAAAATATCATGCTTTTCCCTTAAATTGCTAAGAGTTCTCTTACTCTCATGCAGTGATATAAATGGAAATATCAGCCTTCCAAGGATGCTGTGGAGACATCCCAATGTCTGACTTGTTTTTGGAGGAAACTCTCTGTAAACCTTCATCTCTTATAGGACTTCTGATTATAAAATTCTTGAGCTATCACTTAGCATCCAGCAGACACACTACTCAGAAAGAAGTTAATGGTTAAATATCAATCTCTAGAATCAAACCAGGTCTGAATTCCAGCTCTGTGCCTACCAGTTGTAACAACTAGCCATCAGATCCAGCCTCTATGAACATACTCTTGGACATCAACAGGGATGGAAAAGTACTGCAGGGACTTTTGGAAGTTTGGGAAAAAAAGTGAATGTTAAGCCCATTCATGAGTTCATAATGTGCCTCATTTACATATTACTTTACAAAGCACTTAGACACATTCTGGTTTATTCAGGAGATACCTATGGAGTACTGACTATGGGCTAGGTACTATGCAAAATGATGGGGTTGTGGTTAAAGAGTACGTAGTGAATAAATAGTTTATAAAATAGATTTTAAAAAGCGCAACTCAGCCTCAGTTAATTTATGCTCTCTTGGGAAGAAAGAGACACCAAATAAGTACAACAAATAATATGTAAGATGGAGACACAGAATGGAAAGTTGAGGGCAGCAGCCTGCTTGTGGAGAATTGCCTCAATGAGAAAGTGATGTTGGGAAGAGCAGGAAGGAGGGGAGTGAGTGGACCACTGTGGATTTCTAGGAAGGGAGTGTGACTGGTCAGTGATCAGGGCAACATCCTTGAGGCAGAAGCCTCTCTAGGACACTAAGGAGTCCAGTGAGAGAAGGGGGAATCAGTAGATGAGATCAGAAAATTAACAGTGGTGAGAGATGGGCTATGGAACATTTCGTAAGGAATTCTGGTGACTTTGGCTTTTATTCAGAGTGAAATGTGAAGGCCCTGAGGGCTTTTGAGTATGATCTGACTGAAACTGTAACTGTTTCTCTTTACTCCTTTGTTTAGAATAGGCTGAAAGGTAGCAAGCGGCAAAAATAGAAGCAAGGACAGCAGGTAGGAAGCCTGAAATAATCTCTGGTGTGAGCCAGGAAGTGTTAGTGGAGGTATTTATGAATATTCGATGATGGATGTGGTAGAGAGAGATTTGTAGATGTGTTGCATGTGGGATTTAAGAAAGTAGAATAAACTTAAGAGATGAAATTGCCATTAACAGAGGTGAGTAAAGCTTCCGGTAGAGTAGTTTTGAGAATGTGGGGAGGTTCTGGATGCACTGACTTTGAGATATCTGTTAGGTGGAGATAGCAGGTAGGCAGTAGGCTGTACAAGTCTAGGGTGTCTTGGAGAAAACAAAATTGGAGTAATGAATTTGAGATTTCTCAGGATTTAGATGGTATTTAGAGGGATGAGTGGAATGGAGGTAGCGGAGTCTCAGGGCTAAATCCTTGAGATTGAGAAGATGAGGAACAACCCATGTGATGTGGTTTCCTAGAATCCTGCCAAGTGGATAATTATGTGTTTTCAGGGAAGGAGAGTGACCAGTCAGTGCCTGTAGGTCAAGGCCAGGGCTAAAGATTGCCCTTGGCTTTAGCAGCCTGGGGAGTCGCTGGCGTGCAGGACAAAGAGTGTCCATGGAGTGAGGAGAAGGAGAAAGCCTGGTGGGAGTGACTTCAGGAGAGCATAGGAGGGGGACCTGGAGATGGGCAGTGTGAACAACTCATTGGACACGATTAGGTGCCAAAAGTAAAAGAAGATGGGTAAATGGTAGGGGTGGGAATGGGAGTCAAGAAGGTTTCTTGGTTTTGTTTTTTTTTAAGGCAGACTATCAGTGCATGGTTATTTTCGGTGGAAAATAATCAGTAGGAAAGGAAAAACAGCAATGGAAGAAATGCAGCAGTAGTGAGGGAGGATGAGTGGTAGGGAAGGGAGAGACTGGCCTTTGCTAGATCAAAGTCAGTTTTTCCCTGGGGTCGGCAAACTCCTTCTGTAACAGACTGGAGAGTAAACATTTTAGGTTTCTGTTGAGACCCCCCAAATCTTCTGTCATAGTGCTAAAGCAGCCTTAGACAATACATAGCTGAAGAAATGAGGATGTATCCCAATAAAACTTGATTTATAGAAATAAGTGGTGAGTTACATTTGCCCTGTGCATTGAGATGACTGACCCTGGTCTGTAGGATCACGAGAGAGGGCAGAGCAAGTGGGCAAAGAGAACGTGGACAAATGTGGTCATGGGGCTTGTCACTGAGTTTGGTTTCTTAATAAAGTAGTAAGAAAAATCATGAGTTGCAGGTGTGGTATGAGAGAGTGTTGTGGGTTTGAAGGGAGAGAGAAAGTAGTAAAGGAACAGAGGAAATACACCCTGACTACCTGGTAGGATCCTGGACTTCTTGAGGTCAATGATCATAAATTTAAACTGGGATCAGTCAATATGTTGGTAGCATATGTCATAGCTGGGCTTCCCTGGTGACTCAGACGATAAAGAATCCACCTGCAATGCAGGAGACCTGGGTTTGATCCCTGGAGAAGGAAATGGCTACCCACTCCAGTATTCTTGCCTGGAAAATCCTATGGATAGAGGAGCTGGCGGGCTGCAGTCCATGGAGTCGTGTCACAAAGAGTCAGACAGGACTAAGCTAAGTGTACATGTCACGGCTACAGTCCGGTAATCATGTAGTTAACTTCTCCACCTGGTGGGGGTTTCAACATCTCCATAACGGCTCACAAGCTATGACTCAGAATATTATCTCTAGCTTCTGAGAAGGAACTAAAGATTCTTGTGCATGCATGCACACATGCTTAGTCATGTCTGACTCTTTGTGACCACATGTACTGTAGCCCACCAGGCTCCTCTGTTTACGGGATTTTTCCAGCAAGAGTACTGGAACGGGTTGCCATTTCCTCCTCCAGGGGATCTCCCCAACTCAGGGATAGAACCTACATCTCCTGAGTCTCTTGTCTTGTAGGAGGTTTCTTTACCACTGAGCCACTAGGGAAGCCAAAGGTTTTTGATTATGCTTAACGACTAAACTATTATTATTTGGTGTCCTTTGTTTTCTTTCGTTGCTGCATTTTCTCACTTCTCTGATTAAACTCATTCCTTGGCTTAAGTTTTTCCACAGACAGAAGGCAGACAGAAGACATGAGGGACAAAGACCATAGGGTCCTGCTCCACTTCAACAGCAGGCTTTCCTGTTAAACAGTTGTTGGAGATTTGGGTTGTTTCCAGTTTGGGAGTATTACAAATGATGCTAGGAATAATTATGTGCAAGCCTCTGTGAGGGCATATGTTTTCATTACTTTTGGATAAACACCTAGAAATGAGATTTCTTCATTTTATGGGGAAAGTATGTCTTACTTTTCTAAAATAGTGTTTATCAATGTAATGATACCATTTTGCTTGTTTTATATACTCCTCTGTCACATACTTCCCAAACACTTAACTTTTGTGTCTTCTTGTGGTGTCTCTAGCACAATGTTGAATAGAATTGTGAGAGATGTTTATTCCTGACCCTGGGTAGCAATAGTTGAAGCATTCACTGTTGCATATAATACCAGCTCTCTATTCCAACTTGCAAAGAGTCAGACACAACTGAGTGACTAAACTGAACTGAACTGATCATGACTGTTAAATTTTGCCAGTTGCTTTCTCTGTGTATGTTTAAATGTTTATGTTGTTTCCCTTTATTTGATGAATTTTGCCAATTGATTCCTAGATGATAGATGAGTTGGAAAAAATTATTAGCACAAACATGTTTATAATATTGATTTTTCCTTTTAATGTCTAGCTGTAGCAATATGTTCATGCCTATATATTCCTGATATTGTTAACTGGTGAGTTTTTTTTTTTTGTTTTGTTTTGTTTTTTTTTTACTGCTCTAGCTAAAGTCTTATTCCATTTTCTTGGTATTTTCAAAACATCAGCTTTGATTTCATTCATTTTTTCTATTTATTCTTCTTTTTCATTGATTTTAGCTCTTTATTCTTTCTTTTCACTTAGTTTAGATTTTTAATTTTTTTAAATTAATTTGTTACGAGCAATAATTTTTATTGGAGCATAGTTGATTCATAGCGTTGTGTTAGTGTCTGCTGCACAGCAAAGTGAACAGCCATACAGAAATATACACCTACTCTCCTTTAGATTCTAATGGATTTTATTTGATCTTTTTTTTTGATGCTTAAAGTAGAAACTCAGTTCATTTTAGGTCTTTTTTCTTGTTTAATTTTAGCACTTAAAGTTACAAATTTCCTTTATAAGCCCTCCTTTAGCTGAAGTGCACAAATGTTGATATATTTTTACCTTCTTTCATTAAATTTTTTTTTCTTATGTACATTATGATTTCTTATTGGGCCCATGGAGTTTTTAGATATGTGTAGTTTGGTTTCCAAATATTTAGGATTTTCATAAGTACTTGAATACAATTTGTTTTTAGTTTTATCAGGGAACAAACTTTATGGTTTCAATACTTTTATGTTTACTGAGCCTTTTTAATGGCCCAGCCTAGCATATGTTTCCTAGCATCATCCCAGGTACACTTGCAGTGCTTGTTTGTCATTGTTGGTGTGGTATTCATAAATAAGAATGCAGTCAAGTTAGTTGATAGTACTTTTAAAATCTTTCCTGTCTTTTGTCTAGGTCATAGTTATTGATGAGGGTATTGTTAAAATCTCCAACTCTAATTATGGAATTATGCTTCAGGTTTTTTGAAGCTCTGATGTTAGACTTACACATATTTATAATTTTACCCAAAAAGAAAAATGAAATCATGTTACTGACTTAGATTAAATTTCAGGATATCCTGTCAATATGGCTGTTTTGCACCAGTGTATATTTCCTTTCTCTATTTTTTCCCTACATTGTTTCAAAAGATTACAAAATTAATTTTCCAATCTTTTCCTAGGATGGCTCGTATTATTTTTCAAAATTTAGGAGAAAAACATGTATCATTTACCCTAGATTCATTTTGCTTTTTTAAAAAAGGATTGGTTTTGTATTCTAGCTTTATTTTTCTTCCTGTCTTTTGGATTTACATTCTTCACTGTTAACAAAAATCAAAGCTTCTGTGAATTTTACGTAGGCTTTGTCTTTAGCTATTTCTTTAACTGTAAAAGTGATTGTCGCAGGAATGTCTTATACTTCTTACTCTAAGTAAGCTTTAACATTTTTTTCCCCTGGTAGATAAAATGCTTTCGTTGCTGCTAAAAAAGGATTTTTAAAAACAAATAATTTTCAATCATAAATGTAAAAAGATGAGTAACTCAGGTCACAATTCAGATCTCTAGCAGGCCACATATAGTACCTTTCTGGATTCTTATAGTCTTTTCTTATCATCTGGAGCATGGTTCAAGATCTTTTCGATTGTAAGAAACTCCTTCAAAAACTTCAAAAGTATTTTTGGATTTGCACATGGTAGCAACTGTAGTTTTGTTTTTAACTGTCCTCTGGTTAGAGTGATATGAAATGATAATATGCTGATATAATAATTTAGCAGTATTTCTAAATGAATTTTCATGTTATTAATAACAACTACATACATAGGAATTTAGAGAGTATTGTAATTCATTTCAGTGTGGGATAAAAAAGATTTTAGGTTTAGATAGTAGCTGCTATGCACAATTTCTCCTAAATGCGCTCTGTTGGTTCTGTTTGTTGTGAATAGAACTCCCTTTCTTTTCCTTTCCATTTTTCACACTTTTCCTTTTTTTCTTCTTTTCCTTTTTTGGTCTTCTAGTTTTGGGTATTTCTCTTTAATTAAGTGCATTCCTAGCATACGTGCTATTAAAGAATCATCCTACAGATGTTTCCTCTGAGATTGGCCAAATGAGAACTCTCTGGACATCCCGCAGTCAATCAGAGTTCACTATAAAATAGTGGTCCTGTAAGGATTTTATCACTATAATATTTTCTTTATACTGATGAGCTAAACAACTTTCTCTTCACTCTGAATTCTTTATAAATGTTTTGTCCAAGTCAATTCTTCATGTAATTTATTATTGCTTCAATTTATATTATTTGTCAGCCATAACATTTAATATATGTAGACCTCCACATCTATTTATCAGAATTGATATAAATGTTATGGCATATTCCCTGATTTGAAGACTAGACTTGATTTGTTTTGGCACTGCTGCTGATGCTGCTGTCGCTTCGGTCGGGTCCGACTCTGTGCGACCCCATAGACGGCAGCCCACCAGGCTCCCCCATCCCTGGGATTCTCCAGGCAAGAACACTGGAGTGGGTTGCCATTTCGCACTAGGGAGAGAAAATTAACAAATGACAAATAAGGACTATATATTTTAAACATTTTTAGAAATATTAAACCAAGAAGTCCTGACATTTGTTAGAGAGATGCTCCATTAAATAGGGGTATTTTATTAAGAATACAATATTAAAATTATAAAAATCCACATTTGTATGAATGATGGGCTTCACGTTTCTTTTTATTGGTTCATAATATAGTAAAATTCAGGCAAAATTTCACTATGGGTTAGTTAGAAGTGAAGTAGTCCCATCTGACAGCTGTCTTAAGAAAATACTGAATTATTTGTCTAGAGAAATATTGTTTTCTCAAATTTCTTATTTTAGGATAAAAGAGCAAATGGACGTTTCCTATTTTAATGATTTCCTGTAAACAAGGTACACAGTCATGCCCCTCAATTCATCTCCATTTCCATTCCTGCTTTTCAAAATGATACAAATCTTAGTGGAACTGGCCACCATGGTTTTTATTAACTTAACACCTGGGACTTTAAATACCTCTCAAATGTCCATTAATATTCTATTCCTCCTAACTCTTCTCTGCTCCTTTGATCCCGTTTCTGACGCCCGAGCATCCCTTCCTGAGTCCCTCCCGTTTTCACCATGACGCCCCTGAATGATACTGACTGACCAGTTTGTCCTTTCACAAGTTCCCAGGTGCCCGGTGCTGAGTGGTGGTTACCAGTTTTTTGTTTCTAGACCCTTCTCTGACCTAACTAGGTATTTTCCTTTCAAAGTCATATCTTTTCTATGGCCTCCTACTCCTATTATGTATTTCATGCTTCCCCAGTCGTTTTGTGCAGAGATTTGCCTCAGTCTACCTTCTTTCTTTAATCAGTAACCAAGTTTTAAAAAATGTTTCCTCCAAAATCTCTTTTTCTACATCAATCCTATCATTCATTTTGTTATTCTTTGTTTCTGCATCTCCTGTTTTCTCTTTCTTAGTCTATTTCTATATCCCTACTAGAGGGGCATTACTGAAACATTCTTTTGATAATATCATTTCTCTACCAAATACAATTAGAGATCCACACTAGGACTTTCAAGACCTTCTATAATCTGGCACTATTCTCCATTTCATTCATAAGGTTGCTAATATGTCAAGATAAAGGTTAAGGTATGCTACGAAACTTGCTACAATGTGATACATTCTGTTATTGATAAGAATGAAATGCTATGAAAATACAGAATTGTCAGTATAGTCTATCTCAAGGCCCCTTTTTACTTAAGTTGACATAACATTTGATTAAAACTTAAGAAAAAATGATTTGGAAAAATGACTTACCAAATGAGTGCCCATAAGTATAATTAACTGAGGTTAGGGCAATGATTGAGAAGATCTGGGATTTTTATGCTACTTTTCACTTCCAGGTTAGAAAACATTAAAACTTATGTTTACTTTTAAAATATAGTGCTGTTACATAATTTTCATCAGGATGAAGGATAGTTACTATAATAGCAAATGAGATGTTTAGCAAGCCTAAATATATATGTAATATTATTATATACATGTATATATGTAATATTGTTGTATATGTATATGTATATACTTAATATTGTTTCTATCTGCAGAAGTTATATTTTACAAAAAGTCTCTCTTTCTGGGAGAGTCTCTTAGCTCTTCTTCAATATAAAAAATCTCTACACCTCGCAGAAGCCTCTGAAATGACGCAACTGATGGAATATATATTTTTCAATGTTTTAGCTGATTATTGATCCTAGTATAATACTTACTGTATTCCCAGTGCAAGAGCAAAGACAGCCAAGTACATCTTTCATCATTAGGGTAATATATTCACTAGCTCTCAGAAGTGGTCACATCTAGGAAGAAAAAGGTGCACATAGCCCCATAATTGAAATTCACTCTCAGAGCCGAGGTAAAACTTGCTCCTGCTTGACTTAGAGTGAGGCTTCCTTGACTTTCCCTGAGGCTTCAGCCCAGTATGTGGTGGTGATTTTCCCAGCAAGTCAGGCTTCCCAGCCCCTCTTCTGAAAATGCCGAGGAAGGAAGACCCGGGGGAAGCTTAGGAGTGTGGCAGGAGGGGAGAGAAAGAGGGAGGTGAATTATTGCTATTCTCCTTTGGGATTTTATACTTATTTGTCTTAAATTGATACACAAACAGTTAGCATCCCACAAAAGTTAATAAAACATATAGGAAGATTTCATTCTTTCCTTAAAAAACTAGAATCATTTGTTTTCCCTGAAATAATCCAGGATGTTCTCTGCTCTGTCTTTTCTATTAGATTTTTAAAAATTTTGAACCTTATCAGAAAATTGCTTTATATGTTCTATTCTTGTTCTGACTTAGTAGTTCAGGGAGCAAAACTCAGCACTATAAATGTTTAGAGTAAAGCTAAGAAGTGAAATAACTCCTCTAATCAGAGAGCTCTGTGGCTTCCTTAGAGATACTATGGAATAGTTTTGGATATCTTTAATATTTAGATAAGATCCAAATGGTGGGTTTTATACCTTGGTTTACATTTATATTTATTTTTTAAAACATGTTAGGTGTTTACATGCATCCTCACTCACATTAAATAATTCATTCATAAAAATTATATACATAGTATTTCTCCTACTCTTTTTGCTTTAAAGGAACTTGAGTGACAGTGGGTTATTGGAGAGGTGGTGGTGGTTTAGTCTCTAAGTCATGTCTGACTCTTGTGACCTGAGTGGATTGTAGCCCACCAGGCTTCTCCATCCATGGGATTTCCCAGGCAAGAATACCAGAGTGGGTTGCCATTTCCTTCTCCAGTTACTGGAGACAGATTTCATCAAAGAGCAGTGATTGTAGAACATTTCATGAGAGTAAGAAGCATCTTGGAGAAGGAAATGGCAACTCACTCTACTCCAGTATTCTTGCCTGGAGAATCTCGTGGAGAGAGGAGCCTAGTGGGCTGCTGTCCATGGAGTCGCACAGAGTCAGATGCGACTGAAGCAACTTAGCATACATGCATGCATTGGAGAAGGAAATGGCAACCCACTCCAGTATTCATGCCTGGGAAATCCCAGGGACAGAGGTGCCTGGTGGGCTGCCATCTATGGGTTCGCACAGAGTCAGACACGACTGAAGCGACTTAGCAGCAGCAACAAGAAGCATCTTGAATTCTGGTCTCTGTCCTGCAGGAATCTTCTCGGTACTGAGCTTGGCCTCTGAGTGCACAACCCTGGCTGCAGAACTTCCCAAGGTGTCCTACGTGAAGGCGCTGGATGTGTGGCTGATCGCATGTCTCCTCTTCGGCTTTGCATCCCTGGTGGAGTATGCAGTCGTCCAGGTGATGCTCAATAACCCCAAGCGAGTTGAAGCAGAAAAAGCCAGAATTGCCAAGGCTGAGCAAGCAGATGGAAAGGGGGGAAACGTGGCTAAAAAGAGCACTGTGAATGGCGCAGGCACACCTGTCCACATCAGCACCTTGCAGGTAAGGATGGCATCTGACGTTGGCCAGTGAAATGCGTTCTGTGGGTGTAAAGGTTTGTAGAATTGATTCACACTCATTTCTTGCTCACAGATGAGAAGGGATTAAGCTCAATCTACCTTTTTGGAAAAGAACAGAACGCTTAGCGAATCAACCATCAAATTGCTAGATGACTTCCATGGAATTCAAGGATGCTTAAATTCCTTCAGTATCATGTTCACAATCAAATGTGGAGGTCTTGCCCAAACTCCAGACCCCAAACTCCAGTCTTTCCTACAGTTTCTCATGTGCCAGTCCTTCATGAACAGCCAGGGGGCTGTCAGGGGAGCGCTGAAAGCATAGGGAGTCCATGTTCTTGACTCAATCTTCCACCTCTTCCTCATCAAGCTGGAGGGCTTCACAAAGCACATGTCAGGCAGGCCACTTCTTTATTGGATGCCTGGCCCATAGGGAAACTATGCCCATGGTTTGGTATATGTCCAGTGCAGGGTGAGTAGCTGGAGAACTGAAAAAACATAACCTTGCCTTGTCGCTTGATGATCGGGCTAAGAATAGTGAACAATGCCTCCAGATTCAGGAAATGATAAGTCCTTGAGCCACAGGCAATGTCATGGGTTAAGGACACCTGTCCACTTATGCCATTATGCCTACTTGATATCCTCAAGTCGAGAAGACCCTTATCCAGGGGACCAATTCCATGGAACTTAGCATGGGAAGTTCCACAAGAGACTAACAGGTCCAGACCATTCTGCAGCTGGGAAAGCTTGCCTGCCTGCCTACCCTGGCCCCGGACCATGTCCATTTGCTCATCACCACCACCACCACCAGTGAACCCTAGAGTATTAGACACACTTTTAGATACAGAGGCCAGTAAACTGTTCTCAGGTGGTTCTGCCTGCAGCTCTTTTTTTGTTTTTCTGTTAAGTCATCAACTCATAGCCTTCAGTCAAGTCTGCTTGCAAATTCTTCATTGCTACCTTGTAGGGAGCTTCCTCAGGCCCTAGAGCTCTTTATACCCTATTCCTCTTCATGAAGAATAAGTATAAAATATCCATTAATGTGGAGTTATCATGGCCTTAATGAAATTGTGTCTTTAACATATCTGTTTCCATCCTTTTCCATGCATCATGTCTATATCATTCTATGTGAAGTGAGTTTCTTGTGGGCAACATATGGTTGGCTGATGGCTTTTAATCTTCTCTGCTGTGATCATGTTTTAATTTTTATGTTTAGATCATTTAAATTTAATGAATTTATTGATATGTTAGGGCTTCAGTCGATTTTATATTTTATTTTCTGTGTATTCTATATTTTTTAAATCTTTCTTTTTTTCCTGTTTGTGTGGATTGCTTGTACAGTTTCTAGCATGACATTTTGAGTTTCCCGTATTGTTTGTAAGTGTATCACTGCTTGATCATTGTTCTAGGTGTTGCATTATATATATACATGACTTTTTCACACTCTTAATGTCATTATGTTACAAATTTGTGTGATGTTACCTCTCTTACACCTTTTATTTTCCTCTCTATATGACAGAATTAGTGAAAATATTCCTTAGAACCTAATTAGAAAGTGTTATAATTTTTGCTGTGCCATCAAAAATAATTTGGAAAACTCAAAGGGAGAAGGAAAGTTTTTTGTATTTGTGGATACTTTTCATTCCTTTGATCTTTCTTTTATTGTAATTTTGCAAGTTCTTTTATTATTTTATTTCCTTTTAGAGAATTTCCTTTATCCATTATTTTAGATAGCTCTTCTGGTGACAGGTCCTTCTAGTTTTCCTTCATCTGGGAATGTCTTGGTTTCCCTTCATTCCGAAAGGATGCTTCCACTGGGAATAGGATTCCTGGTTGATGATTCTTTTATTTCAGCACCTAAAAAATACTGTGTTCCTTCCTTCTGGCCTCCGTGACTTCTGAGAACTCTGTTTCATTCACATTGCTTTTCTTCTTTAGGTAAAGTAATTTTTCTCTGTATGCTTTTAGACTTTTTTTTTTGTCTTTACTGTTGAGAAGTTTAATTATATATTTTGATGCAGTTTTCTTAGGGTTCATCCTGTTTGGGGTTTGTTCAGCTTGTTAAAAATGCAGGCTTTGCTGTATAGCACATGGAACTCTGTTTAATGTTATGTGGCAGCCTGGATGGGAGGGAAGTTTGAGGGACAATGGGTACACGCATATGTATAGCTGGGTCCCTTCGCTGTTCACCTGAAACTATTAAATCTTTAATTGGCTATGCTGCTGCTGCTGCTAAGTCACTTCAGTCATGTCCGACTCTGTGCAACCCCCTAGACGGCAGCCCACCAGGCTCCCCCGTCCCTGGGATTCTCCAGGCAAGAACACTGGAGTGGGTTGCCATTTCCTTCTCCAATGCATGAAAGTGAAAAGTGAAAGTGAAGTCGCTCAGTCGTGTCCGACTCTTCGCAACCTCATGGACTTCAGCCTACCAGGCTCCTTCATCCATGGGATTTTCCAGGCCCCAATATAAAATAAAAAAGTTTAAAATAAAAAGATGCAGGCTGTACATAAGTTCCCATGGCGGATTCATGTTGATGTATGGCAAAACCAATACAGTATTGTAAAGCAAAAAAAAAATTTTTTTTAACTGTATAGGTAAAAAAACAAACAAACAAACAACCCACTACAATATTGTAAAGTAATTAGCCTCCAATTAAATTAATTTAAAAAAAGAAAAAGAAAGATGCAGGCTTAGGCTTCTTGCCAGATGGGAACATTTTTCAGTGATTATTTCTTTGAGTACCTTTACCTAGTCCTTTCAGGACTGTGATGCCAGAAATGTTAGATGCTCTGTTATGGGCCCATATGTCACCAATGCTCAGCTCATCATCCTAGGCAGTTCTTTGCCTTTTGTTCAGACCCAGTAATTTCTCCTGTTATATCTTTCTTTATGGGATTCTTTACTCTACCCTTCATCTTCCTGTTGAGCTTATCCAGTGATACTCTTATTTTGGTTTAACATGTTTTTCAGTTATAAAATTTCCATTTGGTTTTTCTTTTTTTCTTTCTTTCTTTCCATTCCTTCCTTTCTTTTCTCTCTGTCCTTTCAGGGATTTTGTGCTTCTTTTCTCAGGCTTCCCATTTCTCATTTGTTCCAAGCATGTTCATAATTGCTGACTGATACATTTTTGTCATGCATGCTTTAAAACCTTTCTCAGATAATTCCAACATGTTTCACCTTGGTGTTAATCTCTACTGATTGTATTTTTTTTTAATTTCAATTTTATATCTTCTCCTGCTCTTTGTATGATGAGTGATTTTTCTGTTGCAACTTGGACATTTCATATTATGTGATAAGGTTCTGCATCTTTGTAAACTTTCTGTTGTTGCTGCCTTCCCCTGAGTGTTCTTCCAGGAGAAGGAAGACTGCTTTTCCTTGCTGCTAGATGGGCCCCTCACAGTTAGGTGAGGGGTCCCATTGCTGCCTGGTGGCATTGGGCATCTTTTCTTCCTGGTGTAGCCTCCTGACACTGGGGTACCTCCGTATGCCTGGCCATGGGGAGAGCCCTTCCTCCTAGGACAATGACCCAGGGGAAGGGGAGAAGCAATGTGGTGCTTGCTGCTGGGTGGGGAGGCAGCCCTGCCTCCACCATCCCCTCCAACACCCACCGCTCCCCAGGGAGCAGGGCCTTGTTACTGGTCCAGGTGGAATGAGGGCCAGCTCCCTGCTTGGCCTACTGCAGTACCCTCCAGGGACGGCTGGGCACCTGTCACAGCATCTGGAAGGCAGGATGCTGCTACCTGCCTGGTCCTTGCTGGTGTGAATAGGGGTGGGGCCACAGCTGTTTCTGTGATGCTGGGCTCCAGTAGAGAGGTTATTGTATGAAAGATTTCTGTCTCCCTAAGCTGCCCCTTCCTTTGTCCTCTGTCTAGAAGGAGGGGCTATTGGGGCTATTTCTGTCTATACCCATTGGCATTTTCAGTTCCTAATCTAGGACATCTGAAGCAAAAAAGAAATGCAAGAACTCACCACCGTGTCCTTCCTTGGCCCCCAAGGTCTCCAGTTGACCTGCTCCCTTTTCTCCACCTCCACAGCCTTATGTTAGCTTTTTATAATGTCCAGGGTGTGCCCCCTCAACCTTCCTGCGAGCAGAAGGGCCCCATGTTCTTTCGAGGGCCCTCGGCATTCCTTGTAACTGTACCTTGCCTCCTTCATTCTCGTGAATAGAGATGTATCAGTGGGCTGCTCTTAAGCATCTGTTCATGTTGCAACCCTCCTATCTACTAATCCAGTTCAGACCTACTGCCTTCATGCATCAGGAACACACCTTCTCAAAGAAATCACGGTTCTCTTTCCCAGGATTTTACTTTTTTCTCTGTTACCACCAGTGCCACCCAGTGGTACCTAAAAGAGCCAATGACTGATGAAAGGCTCGTGTTGGCACATCAAAGAACTGGCATTTCTTTGTGAGAAGCTTAGGATTTCCTTCTGAAACATACACGTGTTTCTCCAGGGCACTAACAGAAGGAGGGATCCCTGAGGCCCTTACACCCCAGGGTGATGTTCACTCTTTGAGTTTTTGACTCTGTCAACCACTCCATTCATGTCTCCCTGTCTTTTCCCACTTCCTCATGTTTCCAGCCCACTGATCCCGCAATGCACTGACCTGAACCCTGGTCAAGAGATCTGGATTCACACAGTGAAGCTGTGCTAAAGAATAGGTGTCTGATCTCCAGCAGTGTCAGAGTCAGCTGCGTTGACTGAAATGTCCTGGGACCTGACTAACTGCAGAAATTCCCAATCACAGAGAATGTCCCATGAACTTGGAATCTTAACATACTCTGCTGACTGGAGAAAAATGCACAAACTAAAAGTTGAGATTTATGTTCTATTTGGGGGGTATTCTTAGGACTTCGGTCCTGGGAGGCTGCATCTCAGAGAACCCTGAGAGAACTGCTCCAAAGAGGAAGAGGGGAGCCAGCTTACACAAGAGTCTTTACAAAAAAGACTAGGTGGGTGGAACAAAAGGTTATTGTTAATCTTTTAACAGATTGAAAACCAGACTTCTCAAGGTAATGAATTTCGCTCTTTTCTCTGTAAGGGAAGATGCGAGAGTCTGGGCTTAGTGAAGTCATTTCTCTGATGTGCACCTGTGTTTTCTCATCCTGAGTCTCCTTCGGATGCAGGGCTGACTGCTAAATGAGGGGCATCCCGTTTCTTTCCTGAGTTCCCTCAGGGCTCACTAGAGAGGGGGGTGGTGGCTGTTACGTGATTGGTTAATGACTGCAACATTCTTTGTTTACTGACATGCCAGCAGAATTTTAAGTCTTAATTCCACGAACTAGTGCCTTGGTGGAAGCAGATTCTTTACACTCAGATTTTCAGAGTAATAGAGAACATGCCAGCATGATCTGTGAACATAGATATAAAAGATAAGTAGGATCCAGGATATTAGACTGAATTATCCTAAATTTGGCTTTCAAGCTTTAAAATAACTACCCAATGAATAAAACAACATATTTAAATAAACACACACTCAAATAAATCAACATATTTTAAAACTCCTATGTTTTTATTCTCTATGTTTTTAGCAACAAGTAATAGCATACATGCCTGGATTCTGAAACTACTAGAACATTTTGATACTAAAGTCATAGAATAATGCTTTAGAGTTGAAAAGTTGACCAGAGGTTTTCATCTCCATGGTTTTCCTGGTAGCTCAGCTGGTAAAGAATCCAAATGCTGTGCAGGAGACCCCAGTTCGACCCCAGTCAGGAAGATCCGCTGGAGAAGGGATAGACTACCCACTCCAGTATTCCTGGGCTTTCTTAGTCTCTCAGCGGGGAAAGAATTCACCTGCAATGCTGGAGACCTAGCTTTGATCCCTGGATTGGGAAGATCCCCTGGAGAAAGAAAAGGCTACCCACTCCAGTATTCTGGCCTGGAGAATTCCATGGACTGTATAGTCCAGGAGATCGCAAAAAGTCAGACACAACTGACTGACTTTCACTTTTCATCTCCAGAAATCAATTTAAGATACTCTTATTTCTTACAAAATGAACATTCGAAGATGCACAGGAACCTATGTGAAATTTGTATCCTGAGAAAATCTTCAAAATGAAAATGAGTCCAAAAATAACTCAACCTTAATAGGCACATCCAACTTACAGCAAATGTGTAAGACTGACAAATTCAGAAGATTGTTATACATTGACACATGAAAGAAAATATGAAAAAGGAAGTTTAAAAACCATTGCCCTTTTAATTTATTGAATTTGCTGATGTAAAATATAATTATGACTTTAGTTTCAAAATACTTTGTTCTAGTATATTTTGCTTTTCAAAATACAAATTTTTGCTCAGTAACTTCAATCAGGGAATATATCACTTATTTTCAGACAGAATAACGATAGTGATTAATGAAAACACAGTGAAACTTGAATTGTAGAAATATTTTGATACTGATTCTTAAGATCACTTGCCATCAGGCATTTATAATTGTTTCGGTTTCTCCCTTCCCCAAATCTGGTACTTTCTCCACAAATGCTAATATTTGTTTATTGATTTGTTTCATTCATGTATTTCTACTTTTATTCAGTCAAAACAGTTGAGGACCTATTGCTGTTCACATGAACCTATTTCCAGCCCCTAGTATCCTTCATAGTCTTCCTTCATAGCTCAGTAAAGAATTTACCTGCAATGCAGGAAACCGAGGTTTGATTCCTGGGTCGGGAAGATCCTCTGGAAAAGGAAATGGCAACCCACTCCAGTATTCTTGCCTGGAGAATCCCATAGACAGAGGAGATTGGCAGGGGTCCATGGGGTCGCAAGAGTCAGACATGACTTAGTGACTAAACCACCACTAGCATCCACCAGATGAGTCAGAGCTGCATTTCACGTAGCACGAATATGATTGCTATTTCTTTATGATAATGATATGTACTTTAAAATAACAATTGATTTAAATATGGTGAAGTATATAGGAGTTATTCCCTTCTGAGAATCTTTATCATCTGTAGAGGATACCTTTATCACCATGAAATCACACCTAAGTCTTCTGGCCAAGAAATATCATCATTGAAAAAAAGAGAAAAAGAGTTTATTTTTTTGTTCCAGCCAACATCTCCCTAAAATTAAAAAAAAAAACACACAAAAACATTGTTTACTCTGATTCGCTTTTGCATGTGTGAAGATTCAAGCTGGGAAGGACCACAAAGATAATCTTAGAGGCTACAGTTGGGAGCCTTTGGAAGTTCTTATGTGCATCATTTTTCATCCTCGACAGTCTCATTATTGTAGCATTAATGCCTCATTTTTGCTACCAGTAATTTTCAGAAATGACAGCTTTATATGATGAAAGTAAATGAGTCATATGTTCATAAGAGGAGCAATGGGGGAGTTATAAATTAGAGAATCATAGTACCAAGATCACCTTAAAGAATGTGTTAAGTAGGGTTACTGTCTTACTTTAAGTAGTTCATTTAGTCCCTATGCATATAATATTATGATGCTTAAGATAGTATTTATTTTGTCAATAATAGTATTTACTAAATAATATTTATTTTAAGTGTTTATTAAATAGTATTTATTTTGTAAGTACAAAATAATATTTATTTTATCTTTGTACTCTTGTGTAAAGGTTTGATTTGATATTGATGTGCAGAGTGATAACTAAAGAAAGTTGTGTTTGTATAAAGTCTTTGATGAGCAGAAGAAGATGAGACCAGTTAACTAAAGAATTATGAGTGGTAGCGAACCTAATTTTACTCCTTACTCAATTCTGTCACATCATTGAAAATTACTTCAATTGTAGACATTCTCCCCCCACAACACACACACACACATACTCACACTCCTCATTTCGAATACCAAAATCTCCAAATACATTTATAGAAGAGGGTTTAATAAATTAAATGATTAAAAAATTAGTATAACCAAACTGAAGCTTTTAGGGGTACTTTTTCATGTTACCACTTTAACATTGAAGTAATTATTCTTCTTTTAGGTATTTACTATATTTAAACAATCTTTCAGAATAAATATAATGTTCATTGTCTACGTTTTAATAAACTGTATAGATACTAATACAATTTTATTTTTTTATTTTTTTATTTTTTTTTAGTTTTTATTTTTTAATTTTTTTTACATGATTATATTTGCATTTTATTTTATTTTATTTTTTTTAAAAATCTTTAATTCTTACTGATTAACATTGCTGGCTGCTAAGTCACTTCAGTCGTGTCTGACTCTGTGAGACCCCATAGACGGCAGCCCACCAGGCTCCCCCCGTCCCTGGGATTCTCCAGGCAAGAACACTGGAGTGGGTTGCCAGTTCCTTCTCCAGTGCATGAAAATGAAAAGTGAAAGTGAAGTCGCTCAGTTGTGTCCAACCCTCAGTGACCCCATGGACTGCAGCCCTCCAAGCTCCTCCATCCATGGGATTTTCCAGGCAAGAGTACTGGAGTGCCAGCAGAATCTATTAATAAGAATAAATTATGTTTAAAAACTAGAAAATTTGAGGTGTTTAAATGTATGACTTTGATTATAGTATCATATAAGTTTGGCTACTTGTCTGGTTACTTACAGATAATGAAACCATTCGTGAAGTCATGAATAAAATACAGCTCAGAGTAAATGCATTTCTGCAGTAAACGTGTACAGCCTTCTTTGTGAAAAAGTAAGAAAAAGAAACTGATAAGCATCATGCTTCCTGATTTACTTTCACAAGCTTAAGTCCTCCTTTCTTTTGATATGTGGATTCCAAAGCATCATTAGTGCTTTTGGAGTGGAGGATTCTAAAGGGAGGAAGAGTCTGAAGTACCCACAGAAGGCTGCTCTGAGAGTGAGAATAATGCAAAGGTTTGTTACATAGAAGCTGTTCCCAATTTCTGTTCCAGTGCAGGTTGTGATTCAATTTTTATGCAGTTCGCTTACACATCCTTCAAACTACACTGAAAAACTGGAGCTTCAAATTGTGTCTTCTGTTTGTGACACTTACTGGGAGGGTGTGTGAGTGGAAACGTGTGTGTGTGTGTGTGTGTGTGTGTGTGTGTGTGTGTGTGATGATGGACTGCTTGCTGAAAGTGACCTTTTAAAATTTCAAATTGGAGAATTTCAATAGATGACATGGGAGTAAATTTTAAACATTTGTATTCATGCATATATATGAATGATTCCCCAAAGTTGCATTTAAATTACTTCGATTCTAGTTGCTAGCGTTGTTCTGTCTCATTATATCGATGAGTCTTTATTTTCTCCAGTCATTTTCCTAGATGCTGTGTAAAATTGATTTGGATCAGACTCTGGATCAGTAGTGACTCCATCAAGACATAATTCCCCTTTAAGCCCCATTGAGCTCTCACACTGGGGTGACTGAAATTGCACATTAAAAAATGGGGATCAGGAATCCCCTTTTTTCAGGTTTGCTTCCTTTAGCTCAAAGTCCAATCAAACCAGGATGAAGCTAGATAGGCATTTTCTAAATATTTTAATATGTTGATGATTCCCCCCCCTTTTTTTTTTTAACATATAAGACGTTCAAGAAGGATGAACTTCCAGAGCCTCCATCCCATTCCCACTTATTAACAGTCTCTTGTATACTCCCTGTTTATTATTTGTTTCTTTGGTTGCACTGGGTCTTAGTTGAGACCCATGGTGTCTTCTGCTGTGGTGCGTGTTATTATTTCTTTCTTTGGTTGTGCTGGGTCTTAGTTGAGACACATGGCGTCTTCTGCTGCTGTGCGTGGGCTTCTCTAGTTGAGTCGCATGAGCTCAGTAGCTGTCGGTGTACAGGCTTAGCTTCTGTGCATTATGTGAGATCTTAGCTCCCCACCCAGCAGTCGAACCCATGTTCCCTGCAATGGAAGGCAGATTCATAACCACTGGACCAGCAGGGAAGTCCACTTCTTGTGGGCTTTTGTCCTATGATATTACCTAAACTATTTATTTACCTAAACATCTTTTTCAAAAGTTCTTACCCAACAGGACTGTACAAATATCTATGTGGTCTAATATAATGGTAAAGCCAACATTTGTAAACCAGCTTTAAGAAGCATTACTAGTGCTTGTTCAAGATTGAAAAATATAGAAATAACTTAAATGCACAAAGCCAGGATGATGTGTAAACGTGTTTTCACTTGTTTTTTGACTCAGTGTATGTTGGTTGTCTTTGCTATCCACCTCTAAACACTGCCACTTGACTTGGCCCAGAAAACATGCCTCAGTGTCTGTTCAGATAAAGGACAGTGTCCTGGTACCTGGAAGACTGCTGGAGAATAATTTGTTTATGTCTTACATTGAGCGTCATTTTTACCCAAGCGTAATCTAGTAAATATAAATAGAATTCAAAAAATTACTCAACATATTATAATAATAAGGCAAAAACTAGTGTAACTCTAGTATACTGAGAGTTATGGTAACATGGGTTCCTTTTTTGGTAAAAGTAGTAAATATTTTAGTGAAGACTCCAAAGGTGAATCACAAAGGTTGAAAGTAAGAACAGTGGAAGATTAAGCAGTGGAGGCACTTCTTCTTTCTTTTTTTTTTTTTTTAATAAATTTTTTATCTTCTCCATAGGCACCTTCTCCCAGGGTTTGCACCAAGTCCCAGTCTTCCACAAAGGGCACTGCCATGACTCCACTCAGTCCTGTGGCAGGCCGTCCTTTGCCCGCCACCACAGGAATCAGTGGAGGCACTTCTTAAACCACTGGTCAGCACTATACATCTGTCTTTTCCAGGAACTTTTCTGATGGCCAGAGAGAGTTCAGTGTGAAATAATGATTCTGTATATTATAGGAAATTGAGTCAAATTTAGAAATTCAGAGATGATCAACTGAATATTTTCTGTAGGATATGATCTGGTTGAAATATACCCAATTTCTTTGGATTCTCTAGCTATTTTATCTTTAGTCAACAAGTGGTGAGTGTAAGAAATGCCGTGGGAAGCAGGAGCCACACCTATGGACCATTGATCAGGGCCTTTTATTGGGCGGTCACTCTCCCGCAGAACTCCCGGGGGCGGGTAAGCAAGGAAGCGAGGTGGGGGGGTGGTCTGCGAAGCAAAAGGGAGTCTTCAGGGTAAAGGGAGTCCGGAGTCTGCGAGGTGTGAGGGGTGGGGAAGGGTTTTATAGCCTGGGCCGGGGCTCCCATATAAGGAAGAAAACGTGGGCTCAGCGGTGATTGGTGTCCAAGGGCTCCGTGTCAGCTCCTGATTGGACAGCGAGGGCTTCGTGTCGGCTGCTGATTGGTTGGCTTGGTTGCCGGCCTGTCTCCGGGGTGTGTCTGCAGCGCCCTCTGCTGGGGCATGTCCCGACATGCCCGGGCATGCCCAGGCATGCCTCAACACGCCTGACCTCGCCCTGACCTTTCATCCTGACCTCGCCCTGACCTTTCAGTGAGTGCCATTCATTCATCAGTCATTGGTTCATGATCATTGTGACCATTTTCAGTTCTTCGTGAGTGTGGTTTATAGATGCAGTCTGTCTCACTGAAGGGATACATGCTTCAGTCATTTATAAACCACTCAATTTGGAAATAGAATCCCTAGGAAAGTCAAAGGTTAGAAGCACCAGAAGATGTTTGTATTCTGTATCATCTACTAATGATATGTGTCATAGTTCAATGTTGGATTTTTATTATTAATCAGTCTTTCAGCTGAGAACTCTCACAAGCCTGGGAGCACCTAAGATAAACGACGAAGGATACCTTGATCCCTTAACATAAAACAACCTCCTGAAAGTTTATGTCCATGACTTAAGCCTTGTTACATAGGCAACATTTTAGAGCCCTGCATGTTCAGGTAATTATGTGGTTTAATCAGTGGACTATTATTTCTGTTAGTGGATTAAATGAGACACTAGCCAACTGAATAAACCATCAAATTTTTTAAAATACATTTTTGAAGATTCTTTATAAATAGAAAAATTCTCAATACCCTCTGTCTTTGTTATTCTCAGGTTGGTGAGACCAGATGCAAAAAGGTTTGTACGTCCAAGTCTGATCTGAGATCTAACGACTTCAGCATCGTGGGAAGCTTACCGAGAGATTTTGAATTGTCCAATTATGACTGCTATGGAAAACCCATTGAGGTCAACAACGGACTTGGGAAGTCTCAGGCCAAGAACAACAAGAAGCCGCCTCCTGCCAAACCCGTTATTCCGACAGCAGCAAAGAGAATCGACCTTTACGCGAGAGCCTTGTTTCCTTTCTGCTTCTTATTCTTCAACGTTATCTACTGGTCTATATATTTATGATAAAGTCTTTCCATTCATATGAAGTAAAATCCCATTGCATTGTGACCAACCTCGTTCATAAATGCCAATCTGTGAACAATCTTTGCATTTTCATAGCAGTGTATTGCATTTTGGATGCCATGGGATTGTAACACAAATATGGCACCCTCATGTGGAATGGCAGCATGACTGTGTTACGTCTGTGCTCTAATCATGATGTACTTAGGTAAAGCAAACATAATTGCTTCAGGAATAAATGAAGGATAAGCATACTACATAAAATAAAACCCAAACATTTCTCTCCAGTTAGTGTAAATTGCAAACACTTCTGATAATTCTGATAATAAAATGGTATGCACGCTGAACCCTGTTAAGATCAGCATTCCAATGTATGTAGCATTTCAAATCTTCCTTGTAACTTTCAGAGAAAGCCATCTTATTCTTGTATAATTTTAGATGGTATTATTACAGATAAAGCAAAATTATATTACATATGGTATAACTTTATAAGTAGAAATATATCAGCTATAATTATGTGGGGGCTGTGGAGAAATAAAGTTCAAAAAGATTCCTAATTTGTAAAGTCAGCTAATTTTAAAGTGTGCCCGTGTTGGCAATGCCAGAAAATAAAATCCAGTAAGCATTTTTGAAACAAAGGGAAATCTAGATTTACCTACATTCATGCTGAATTCTGGTTTCTGATAAGAAAGTAGATATATTGATTAAATATTTCTGATAAAAGAAACTCTATTTAGTCCACTTTAAAACCTAAATATATTTTCATGGATTTTATTTTGTTGATACAGAGTATACAGAATCATTGTGCCTTAAAGAGTCATAAATATTTTAAATTGGAATATAGTAATGAATATTGTGATTTCATACCATTTTTAAGAAACCAAGAAGAAAATACCTTATTACTAGAAGTAACTTGAGTTAGGAAGAAAAATCCATAATCATTAAATTAAAATCATTAAAAGATTTTAGCTTCTTTATTTTATTAAAATGCTAGCATATTTTAAAGTAAAATTCATTTTTTTCATTTCCTTTTTTCTTATTTGAATGATGTTTGACTTGTTACAAAACATTTAACAATTAAGTAAATGATTACTTCATTAGGCCTCACCTCTAGTTGGATTTTCTTTCTTGCTGAAAGTCTGGACTACTTAAATTTACTTGCTTTGATCTTGTTCCAACTTGAAAATAAGTACTTTCTGGTCTATAAGACTTGAATTTCCTAGTAATATCAGAGCCAAAGTACCTTTTTATTTCTCCATAGCTGATACTAGGACTATCAGTAATCCACGTAACATAAACATGAGGCCAAATAAGTATATTTACATTATGTGAAGAATTTCATAGCAGCTGAGATCTTGGATGGTTAATTCAATAATAAAGTGTGTTTACATACAGTTTATGCAAACTGCAACCTATATTTCAAGGCTATTTTATTGAAGACTTTAATTTGTAAAAGAGTCACTGATTACTAAATCTTTACAAAATGAGATGTATCTAATCCTCTGTGGTCTTTCAGCACCCTCTAGTTGCAAAAGCTTAGCCATCTGAATCATTTTAAAATTGCCACAAGTCACCCTATCGGTAGACTTAACATCCTGCTAGGACCCAGGGCAGTAGTATCTTAATGGTACTGTGATAGGAAAAAAGTGTCTTGAAAAAGACTTAGACCATTTAAATTTGTATTAATAATAATTATACTTCCTTATAGTCTCTTTTCTTTATCCTAGCAAATTTCATTCATATTAGGGAGTTTGATTTCCATACAGTTTTAAGTGGGATATGTACCCAATGGAAAATAGCTCTCATTTTGTAAGAATTTATTTCTTGAAAATAATGTGAATGAATTTCTTTCTGTAATATAATATTGCAGCCTCCTAAGATCCATTTTACTACCCAAATATATACAAATAGCCACCCCAGGATTAAGTGTGTACATATAACTACAAATAGAACATTACACAGTGATCATAATGCAGCACAATCAGTGTCCACTAACAGTTGCTTTCTATCGTTACGTTGAGAATTTAGCCAGTTAACCCCAGGGTAGTTCTGATCTGTGTACTTTAAGTATTATGTCTTTCTAGGAAACTTGCAGTATTTACCTGGATATCAGTGTTGCAAATTTGATCTTTCCAAAATAAAAATGATCTTCTCCTTACAAATCAGTGGCTTCTCTTATTTTCTGTTCCTGATTAAAAACAAAAACAAAAACAAAAAGCAAAAAACAACAACTCACTCTTTCAGTCCTCTGAAGTCCATCCACCTTCCTTTCTCACATGGTACCCGATGTCAAGTTCCAAGCCCTAAACTTCTCTCCCTTACGCTGACCACCTGGTCTCCATTTCTGCAAACACCACCCAATTTGTTTCCCTTTTATGTTCATCAGACTGTTACAGCAGTCTGAAGGCTCCCTCCTTTATAACTCTGTTTTTGAATTTACTTTGTGATGTTTATTTTTTAATTGCAAAAGTAATACATAGATATCTTGTTGCATTAGAAAAAGAGATGTATTTAAAGTAAGCACTTAATGCTGGTGTTATCACCTTCTTTCTACAAACTCTCCTCTCTTCCCAGAGGTCACCACTGTCTTTGAGCATCTAGACCTTACTCTAAGCATCTACAACCTGTATCTACTTTTAAAATATAAAGGACAATTTAACATCAATGGAATTTTACCATATGTACAGTTCTTCAGTTTATTAATTTTTCATCTATTGGGGATCTTTCTATTTGGAGTCATATCAGATGTCCATACACCTATATTTGAGTGAGTGAAGTTGCTCAGTCGTGTCCGACTGTTTGCGACCCCGTGGACTGTAGCCTACCAGGCTCCTCTGTCCATAGGATTCTCCAGGCAAGAATACTGGAGTGGGTTGCCATTTCCTTCTTCACATCTATATTTGGCCTCCTATTATTCTTCAATGTGAATGTACCTGAATTTAGCTACTTTTTAAACACAAATTTTTATTGTTTTTGCTTTCTTTTTAAAAAAAAATTATCTTTTTTTTTTAATTCATTTGGCTGCACCAGATCTTAGTGGCACATGGCATCTTTAGTTGCAGCAGCTAGAATCTAGGGATCAGTCATTTACCTGGAACCCCTGCTTTGGGATAGACTTTTAGCCACTGGACCATCAGGGACATTCTGTTTATCCCTTCTAATGCAAAACAGCATTGCACTAAATGTTTTTGCTCACATATGGATATATTTCCACAAGGTAGATATCAGAAGAGGAGTTACCGAGTTGAAAAATGTCTGTTTTAATTTCTGGTGTGTGTGCTTAGTCTTGACCAACTCTTGGCCCCATGGATGGTATGTAGCTTGCCAGGCTCTTCTGCTCCTGGAAGATTCCAGGCCAGAATACTGGAGTGGGGCGCCATTTCCTACTCCAACCCACATCTCTTGCCTCTCCTACATTGGCAGATAGATTCTTTACCACTACTGCCACTTGGAAAGCCCATTAAATTCTGGTAGTTTCTACTAAAAGTCCTTCCAAAACTCCTCTAAAGTAGATTGTCAGGATGCTGTGTGCAAACATTCACAGCCTAGCCATCTCTTAACCTGTTGTATGCTGTGGACATACTACTTTTCTTTTTTAAACACTTTTTTGAGATTGTTTCAAACTTTCAAAAAACGTGCAAAAATATTACAAAGAATTCCTGTGCACCATTCATCCAGGTGCCCAAAGGTTAGTATTTCATGACAGTTGCTTTATTTTCTTTCTCTCACTTTGTGTGTGCTAAGGAGACACTTTTTTTCTGAAACATTTAAAAGAAAGTAGCAGATATGATGATGTTCCTTTACACTTACACCCTTCAATGTGTGTTTCCTAAACAAGAAACTCCTTTCATAACCACAGTGGTACTATGTACCCAGTGGAGAAGGAAATGACAACCCACTCCAATACTCTTGTCTGGAGGACTCCACAAATGAAGGAGCCTGGTAGGCTGCAGTCCATGGGGTTGCAACGAGTCAGACACGACTGAGCGACTTCACTTCACTCACTTCATACTTAATCGTTGGAGAAGGAAATGGCAGCCCACTCCAGTATTCTCACCTGAAGAATCCCATGGACAAAGGAGCCTGGCAGGCCATGGTCCATAGGGTGGCAGAGAGTCTGACACGACTGAAGTGACTAAGTACGCACGCATTAGGTACCCAGATCAAGAAATTGACATTGATGAGTTAGTATAATCTAGTGACTTTATTCAAATTTGCCCATTGTCCCACCTTTTTTTTTTTTCTTTTTTTGATCAGGATGCAAGCCAATATCACATTCTTTACTTGTTTGCCATGATGTTAATTTCTTTAAAATAAAGGTGAAAGTCAGTTTCACTGGTGGCTCTGTGGTAAAGAATCTGCCTGCCAATTCTGGAGACATGGGTTCAGTCCCTGTTCTGAGAGGATTCTACATGTTCCAGAGCAGCTAAGCCTGTGGGCCATAACTGTTAAACCTACACTCCAGAACCTGGGAGCCTCAACTGCCGAGCCCATGTGCAGCAGCTGCTGAAGCCCGCACGCCCTAGAGCTTGTGCTCTGCAACGAGAGGCCACCACAATGAGGAGCCCACACACTGCACCTACAGAGTAGTTGCTGCTCGCCACCACCAGAGAAGAGCTGGCATGGCAAAGAAGAACCAGGACAGCCATTTAAAAAAAAAAAAAAAAAAAGACAGGAAAGTCAATTCCAGAATGAAAATCCTCACTTGAATTTAGAACAAAGAAAAGTTAGAGATTACACACCCACCCTTCACCCCACACACACACAAAGCTGAGATCATGGCATTCTGCTCAGGTATCTTTAGAGCTTTGTGTTGCCCAATGAACTAAGTAAAAAATCCACTCTCTGACATATGAAATTCAGATTGTTAAATGTTTAACTTATTTTGTAGCCATTTCATACTGCTCACATCTTAAATGCCAACCAAACCGAAGCTGACCTTTACGTTTCACACTTAGCACTGACAGGAATGCTAAGTTCAGCCAGGTTCCTTTCCTCTTAGGTTAGTGGTTAATTTTACGTCTCATTATTTCTCTAAAGTGGGTCATTCTTGGATGGTGTGTCTTCAAATACTTATTTTAACTGAAGTGTTTTTATTCAACATTAAGCATTTTTCAGTTATGCAGTTTCCTCTCTATTAAATAATGAAATTAAAATATTTACCATTACATATGCAGTATAAAGATTAAGCTGCTCTAAAAACCACTCAATTTATCATCATCCATATAATGGAAAATTTCTGTTTCAATAAACAGTTGGGTATAAAATTTTAAAGTACCAAGCCTAAGATAATAAATAGTTTGAAACAATTTTTATAACCTTTAATAAGGATTTATTGTTAGAATATCATTACCTTGCTTTAGAAAAGCAGAATTTGCCACTTATATTTTCAAATTAAATTCATATGCTTATACAACATATCAGTGATCTAGCATTCAGTCACTACCCTCTAACTTTTTTTTTTAATGAAGCTAGTCTTAACCTTTTAAAAGGTTAGTGTCCAGTTCTTTCTTTACATCAATCGAGTATATATCTATACTTTACAGACTTTCTTGTGATTGATATTAATGGGTAATAGAGATGCCATATTCAAAGGTGATTATAATGTCAGTGTGTGTAATATGCATAAACTTGATATTTTTAATTTTGACACAGACACGCATTTTCTCTACACACACACACACACACACACACACACACACACACACGTATTATTAAATTTTGTCCTTACCCAGTAAGAGCAATGAGAAAATTCATGAATTCTGTTCTAGTTGGAATTTCTGTACTCCAAAAATAAGTGCATTTTGACTCCCATAAGTATTTTTTTAATTTCTCAAACCAGAAGTCAAGGGATACCTCTGTGTGTGTGTGTGTGTGTGTGTGTGTGTGTGTGTTAGTCACTCAATTATGTCCGACTCTTTGCAACCCTATGGACTGTAGTGCCCCAGGCTTCTCTGTCCATGGGATTTCCCAGGGAAGAATACTGGAGTAGGTTACCATGCCTTTCTTCTCAAGAGATACCTGGGTAGCAGGCAAGTTTGGCCTTGGAGAACAAATTGAAACAGGGCAAAAACTAACAGTTTGCCTAGAGAAGGCACTGGTCATAGCAAGCACCATCTTCCAACAACCCAAGAGATAACTTTACACATGGACATCACCAGATGGTTAATACCGAAATCAAGTTGGTTATAGTCATTGCAGCAAAAATAAGACCGGGAACTGACTGTGGCTCAGATGATGAGCTCCTTACTGCAAAATTCAGACTCAAATTAAAGAAACTAGGGAAAATCGTTAGGCTATTCAGGTATAAACTAACTCAAATCCCTTATGATTATACAGTGGAAGTGACAAATAGACTCAAGGGATCAGATCTGATAGACAGAGTGCCTGAGAACTATGGATGGAGGTTTGTGACATTGTACAGGAGGCAGTGATCAAGACCATACCCAAGAAAAAGAAAAGCAAAAAGGCAAAATGGTTGACTGAGGAGGCCTTATAAATAGCTGAGAAAAATAGATGGAGAAACAGTGGAAACAGTGTCAGACTTTACTTTTTTGGGCTCCAAAATCACTGCAGATGGTGACTGCAGCCATGAAATTAAAAGACGCTTACTCCTTGGAAGAAAAGTTATGACCAACCTAGATAGCATATTCAAAAGCAGGGGCATTACTTTGCTGACTAGGGTCTGTCTAGTCAAGGCTATGGTTTTTCCAGTAGTCATGTATGGATGTGAGAGTTGGACTGTGAAGAAGGCTGAACGCCGAAGAATTGATGCTTTTGAACTGTGGTGGTGGAGAAGACTCTTGAGAGTCCCTTGGACTGCAAGGAGATCCAACCAGTCCATTCTGAAGGAGATCAGCCCTGGGATTTCTTTGGAAGGAATGATGCTGAAGCTGAAACTCCAGTACTTTGGCCACCTCATGAGAAGAGTTGACTCATTGGAAAAGACTCTGATGCTGGGAGGGATTGGGGGCAGGAGGAGAAGGGGACGACCGAGGATGAGATGGCTGAATGGCATCACTGACTCGATGTACACGAGTCTGAGTGAACTCTGGGAGTTGGTGATGGACAGGGAGGCCTGGCGTGCTGCAATTCAGGGTGTCGCAAAGAGTCGGACACGACTGAGCAACTGAACTGAACTGAACTGAAAGGCAAAGGAGAAAAAGAAATATATATCCATCTAAATGCAGAATTCCAGAGAATAGCAAGGAGAGATAAGAAAGCCTTCCTCAGTGATCAATGCAAAGAAATAGAGGGAAATAATAGAAAGACTAGAGATCTCTACCAAAAAATTAGAGATACCAAGGGAATATTTCATGCAAAGATGGGCACAATAAAGGAGAGAAACAGTATGGACCTAACAGAAGCAGAAGATATTAAGAAGAGGTGGCAAGAGTGCAAAGAAGAACTGTACAAAAAAGATCTTCACGACCCAGATAACCACAATGGTGTGATCACTCACCTAGAGCCAGATATCCTGGAGTGCAAAGTCAAGCAGGGACTTAAGAAGCATCACAAAAAAGAAAGCTAGTGGAGGTGATGGAATTCTAGTTGAGCTCTTTCAAATCCTAAAAGAGGATGTCGTGAAAGTGTTGTACTCAATATGCCAGCAAATTTGGAAAACTCAGCAGTAGCCACATGACTGGAAAAGGTCAGTTTCCTTCCCAATACCAAAGAAAGGCAATGCCAAAGAATATTCAAACTACTGTACAGTTGCATTCACTTCACACACTAGCAAATTAATGCTCAAAATTCTTCAAGCCAGGCTTCAACAGTACATGGACCAAGAAATTCCAAATGTTCCAGCTGGATTTAGAAAAGGCAGAGGAACCAGAGATCAAATTGTCAACATCTGTTGAATCATAGAAAAAGCAAGAGAATTCCAGAAAAAGGTCTTCTTCTTGCTAAAGCCTTTGACTATGTGGATCACAACAAACTGTGGAAAATTCTAAAGAGATGGGAACACCAGACCACATTACCTGCCTTCTGAAAAACATATGTGTAGGTTAAAAAGCAACAGTTAGAATCAGACATGAAACAATGGACTGGTTCCAAATTGGGAAAGGAGTATGTCAAGGCTGTATATTATCACCCTGGTTATTTAGCTTATATGCAGAATACATCAGGCGAAATGCCGGGCAGGATGAAGCACAAGCTGGAATCAAGATTGCCGGGAGAAATACCAACAACTTCAGATATGCAGATAACACCACACTTATGGCACAAAGCAAAGAGGAACTAAAGAGCCTCTTGATGAAAGTGAAAGAGGAGAGTGAAAAAGCTGGCTTAAATTTGAATATCAAAAAACTAAGATCATGGCATCCAGTCCCACAACTTTATGGTAAATAGACGGGAAAACAATGGAAACACTGAGAGACTTTATTTTCTTGGGCTCCAAAATCACTGCAGGTGGTCACTGCAGCCATGAAGTTAAAAGATGCTTGCTCCTTGGAAGAAAAGCTATGACCAAACTAGACAGCACATTAAAAAGCAGAGACATTACTTTACCAACAAATGTCCATGTAGTCAAAGCTGTGGTTTTTCCAGTAGTCATGTATGGGTGTTAGAGTTGGACCATGAAGAAAGCCTGGTGCTGATGAATTGATGCTTTTGAAATATAGTGTTGGAGAAGACTCTTGAGAGTCCTTTGGCCTGCAGGGAGATCAAATCAGTCAATCCTAAAGGAAATCAACCCTGAATATTCATTGGAAGGATGATGCTGAAGCTGAAGCTCCAATACTTTGGTCACCTGATGCAAAGGAGTGACTCACTGGAAAAGACCCTGATTCTGGGAATGACTGAAGGCAGGAGGAGAAGAGGATGACATAGGATGAGATAGTTGGGTGGCATCACCGACTTGTTGGACATGAGTTTGAGCAAGCCCAGGGAGTTGGTGATGAACAGGGAAGTCTGATGTGCTGCAGTCCATGGGGTTGCAGAGAGTTGGACCCGAATCAGTTACTGAACTGAAATGAACATGTATCATGCCCAAAACAGTCTTTCTAAATCTTCTCAGTGTAGAATAGTAAATAAAAAATTGTAAATACATAAATGCTTATTGGGTACTTAAAAATATTCAAGGTCTTGTGTTAGCTTAAAATGAAGAAAACTTTTAATGGTGGAATTATTCCTTATTGATAGTCAATAGTATGAGAGAAAAAGTATGTTAATTGCAGAAATCACTATAATACAAATCAGAATGCATAATGCATATCATTTAAAAACATAAGAGAAGAAAATCATTAAAATTAAATACCTTGTCTTAAAGAAAAATAAGTAAAAATTGCTTCAGCCAAATAAAGGTCATTTTACTACAGATCACAGAATTTTGAAGCTGGACATTAACTAAAAGAAAAAGTCCTAACTGTAAAGTGTAGAAACATTGCCATTAAAAGTTAAAGTGCCATTTGAATTTTATTTCCTAGTTAATGTGACGGAGGAAATAATGAACAGGAAAGCAAACTTTCCATAGCTGATGATGTAAAACATTTACCTAGTGTTTGTTTCGTAACCAAAATCCCCATCTGATCTTAATCCTATAACTTGAAACAATTTTCAGAAAAAAAAAAAAAAAGTCCCATTCGTAGCCTGAGGCAATGGCAGTTCAGTTAATATGATTCACAGTGAGGCGAGCAGGAGTCAGAGTGCTCTGTGATGCAGTGAGAATGCAGTCAATTACCTCATCAAATAGGGATTTTATTAGTCAATTAGCATTACCTTGCCCCCATGCCTTGGCTGACACATAACAGAAAACCTACTTTGTTAGATGGTAAACAAGATGAAGCGGCAAGTGATTTTAGCTTTTGAAAGTCTCAGCTGAGTTTATTGTATGTTCTCAAGGGATGTGCTTTTAAGTGTTTATAGGAGTTGCAAATGTAGCCAAAGGAACATGGCATTTCAAAATAGTAAATGCTCTGGCTCTGGCTTCTTTTCTTGCAGGACCACAGCCTAGTTCCATAAAGCTTTTAGAAACCTCCTGAGGACATGAACTTGATACACAAGAGCAGCAGCATCTCTGCTGCTTACTAACAAAGTTAAGCATTTTTTCATAAATCTAAGTCAGAATCCGCTGGCTTGTCAGCTACAAAGATGATATTTCACTCACTGAGAAAATATAACATGGAACTCATTAGCAGGAATACCTAATAAATTTTGCCTTGGACTATTATAAAGCCTGTTTCTAAGCACAGCTGCCTGTCTCTGATTAATTCCTTTGTATATGCAAAAGCCCTTTCATTCAAAAATCACTAGAGTCTCCTATCAGTCCACTGGCATCTTGGAAGTGTTCAAATTTCCAAGGAATTAACTTAAATGTCCAAATAAAAATGTGAAATTTCCCAAGAAATATACATGGGACATGCATCCTACAGAAATAATCCCGGAGTCTATGCTATGTCAGAAGCCTATCCAGTATGTAGTCACAGAGGGAGCAGGAGAGAGTAGAAAGATCGGGCTAAAAGAAATAATAGTGTGTTGTTATAGCTTTGGGTTTGTCATTTACAACCCTGCTGACCTTGTTAAAGAATTTTCTTCTCAATTACCCTATTTTCAAAGAGGGATTAAAAACAACCTAAAAATTACCAACTACAGCATACAATTCTATCTTTTACAGTGTTTTACAACAAAATACTTTGAAGCAGGTAATCTGAGGTAGCGTCCCATTCACTAGAGTAAATGTTGGCAAATTTTTTAACATCCTGAGCCTCACTTTCCCCAATGAAAAGAACATAGTAACATTAATGTGAGGATATAATGTATTATTATATGTAGACTCAGCAGAGTTCCCAGCGCAGAGTAAGTGTGCAGGAAATCATGGTTATTATTATCTCCTTTTATCTATTTTTACTACTACACTATTTCTAGCACTACACTACTTTTAATGAAGTTTCAAACTTTCCAAATTTCTTCGTTAGTGCAAAATCTCTCTATTAGCTAATAATATGCACTGACATCCATAATCATTGAGCTCGATTTTGAATATAAAACAATTTAAAGAGAGTAGCAATAGCAGGAAATATCAATGTACATTAAAATGTTCTTGGAATATTTTAAGGAGTGTTTGGATTATTTAATTGGAGATCCATAATTTAAGAATTAGGTTGTGGGCAATGGAATGTCCAAAATTCAGAATCTACATAGTTAAGGGTAATATTTTACATTTATCCTATAAAAAGAAAAATAAATAAATGAGAATGTTTCAGAATTAAAAAAAAAGAATAAGGAAAAGAATTTCCAAGATGCATTAAACAGGCTGTACAAATGAAGGCTATAATAACTCATGCATGTATGGAAGTGATTCATGTATTACATGATCTCTTATAACTCATGCATGTATGGTACTAATAAAAGATAATTAATGCTCATAATGATCATCCTGGAAAACTACATCTTTGCAAAATTCTTTCAGAAACAAAGAGAGAACACTAAATTATGTTCAATAGTATTGTTGTGTAAATATTTTATTGTATTCTCCTTCTTTGAAGATTTGTAATTCAACTACTGAACAATGGTTATTCTCAATTAAAAAATATCCGATTAACCAGTTCCATATAGATGGTAATGTGCTGCATTCAGAGTTCATATTAAAAATGTGTGAGACCAACCTCTAGGTAACAAAACCATGTTTAACTCTCCTTAAGGTAATATGTTTGATATTATAGTCACAGTATTTATCCATTTATTGAAGAAGGCTTGCTAAATACTTAAAACATAAGCATAATTCCAAGAAGATATTAGATTTTAAAAATACATACATACATACAGACATATGAATGTATATTATATGGATGTATGTATATACGTGTGTTTGTGTGAAGAGGTTTATGCAAATATATGTATATATTTGTATATGTATATTTGTTAAAAAATGTTATTTGCTCAGTCATGTCCAACTCTCTGCAACCTCATGGACTGTAACCCCAGGTTCCTTGTCCATGGGATTCTCCAGGCAAGTATGCTGGAGTGGGTAGTCATTCCCTTCTCCAGGGGATCTTCTCAACCCAGGGATCAAACCTCAGTCTCTTGTATTGCAAGCAGATTCTTTACTGTCTGAGTCACCAGGCCAACCATATGTATATATACATACATATAGTATGTAACATTAATTGGTATTTTATTTGCAACTAAGAGATACTCCATTTTTGCTCTTTAGGAACTCCTACAATGTACCTATTTCATGTATATCTGAAACAATTTCACATGAATGTTACATTAGGTGCTCTTTAAGGGGATGCCTATTTAAAGATCAAATAAAATAAGTGTGTGCTAATTAATATGAACCAGATGGCCCACAGAAAGAAGACTTAGTCTCAACAGATTGTTCCACTTATTTATTTATATGCAGTACACTGAAACACACTCCCACTCTTGAATGTATCTCAGTTCCATTCTGTCCCAACTCATAAAATGCACAGTCCGTTCCCCTACCGCATCATTCCAGACATCAAGAGCAGCTCTTCTTTTCTACCTGCCAAAAGGTTCTGGCAGGAAAAATGCCCAGCTGCATCCATACTCACTTTGTCTTATTCTTTTGGACTCACATGCTCTTTAGGGTGAATCTAAATCCTTCCACATACACCAAGTCTTCCAGAGCATTTTGACACTTGCAGAATGTCCCATTTTGTTGGGATGTATATCTTGATACCCCACTCTTCTATCTTATTTCCTTTGTGCCTGCTAGAGTGTCTGTGCCATTATAAATAAAACCCACACATCCTGAAGCTTTCTGTGTTTTACTTCTATCTCTGCCATGCATGCACCTAACCAGAACTGTCCAGAGAATTGTTTAAGTTAGATATCAAACCATGAAACAGATCTCAAGCTCTGTGTGTTACAAGTAGCACCTGTTTATTTTCCTTCACCATCTAGGGATATGGGACTCTAATTAGCATTTTTCTTGTTCTCTAGTGCTCTCAAATAATCTCTCCTGGATTATTTATCTACCTATGTGTAGAGACAGAGAAGGCACTGGCGACCCATGCCAGTACACTTGCCTGGAAAATCCCATGGACAAAGGAGCCTGGTAGGCTGCAGTCCATGGGGTCGCTAAGAGCCGGGTATGACTGAGAGACTTCACTTTCACTTTTCACTTTCATGCATTGGAGAAGGAAATGGCAACCCACTCCAGGGTTCTTGCCTGGAGAACCCCAGGGACGGAGGGGCCTGGTGGGCTGCCATCTATGGGATAGCATAGAGTTGGACACGACTGACGCTACTTAGCAGCAGCAGCAGCAGCATGTGTAGAGAAATACCCATAGGTACAGAGCTTAAGCTTTAACAAATCACCATAGACTGGGTGGCTTAAACCACAGACATCTATTATTGCTCATGATTATGGAGGATTTAGGCCCAAAATCAGGGTGCTGGCGTGGTCAGGTTCTTGGAGATGGCTCCTTCCTGGTTACAGAGGAGTGTCTTCCTGTCTCTTTCAACCTCACATGGCAGAAAGAGAGCTGGCCAGCTCTCTGTCCACTTGTATAACAGCACTAATCCCCTTCAAGAGAGCTCCACCCTCATGACCTAATGACCTCCTTAAACCTCAGTTTCCAAATACCATTACATGGGGGTTGGGGTATCAACATTTCAACATATGAATTTGGGGATAGCAGATATTTACAACATTGCACTATGTAAAATTCCTTTCTTTTTTTTTAAACAAATGGTGTGGCTGTGTGCCAATAAAACTTTATTTATGAATGCTGAAGTTTGAATTCCACGTAATTTTTGCATGTCATGAAATCTTTTCTAATTTTTTAAAAAAAACTACTGTAAAATGTAAAAACCATTCTTTTTAAAATGTTTTTTTGATTGTGCTAAAAGTCATATAAAACGTACTATTTTAACCCTATTTAACTGTGCAGTTCAGTGGCACTAAGTACATTCACATTGTCATATAACTTTCACCGTCACCCATCCCCCCAAATTTTTATCTTCCTAAACTGAAATGCCATCTTCATTAAACACTAACTCTCCATCCCTCTCTTCATCTCTCCCAACTGCCTCAATCCCCTACTCCTACTTGTACTATCTCCCTGTTTTATGCTTTTATTTTGTGTATATGAGAGATAGATTGAGAAAGAGAGACATACAGATAGGGGTGTGAGTCCATAAAAATCAGAAAGATGGTAAAGGAAATATAATAATTACCTATATTCCAACATAGAATTAAATCACCTCAACTTCCCAGAATGTTTGATTGAAGTTTTATTTTACTCTTTTTATTGCTAAATAATACATGACACTTTGTCTTAAAAAAAAAAAACAAACAAAAAAACCTTTAAGATAAACTTGAAGTCATCATGACCTCCAAGTCTTTATCTTGATTCTTTGTATTTACTCCTAGAGAGAACCATGATTATCAGTTTGTTTGTATTTTTCCAAACAAATTTAATACTATTTTAAAGAAAAAAGTATACAAGTATTAATGTTTTTAAATTTACATTAATGCTAACTGTATGCATCACTCACAACATTAGGTTTTTTGAGAACTATTCACAAAGATACACAGATTATGTAATCATATGAATTATCATATTTTACTTAATTAAGTAATTATATTGTTTCAAAATTTTAATTTCAAACAATGCTGAAATAAACATTTTTTGTTTTTGTGCTCTATTATTTATCAGAGAATGACTTTGTATCGCAGGTAACTACAGATAGACCCTCTGTGCAATTAAAAAATTAATTGGTAACAAAATTTTTCTACAGTAATGGTATCAAATGACACTTTTATCAAGACTGTAAGAAAGAACTTATTTCACACCCTCAATTCAACAAGTGGTGTAATCAGAATTTAACCTGTAGAAATTTCACCAAGAAGAGAAATTTCACCAACTGATATGCATAGTTCAATTCAGTCGTTCAGCTGTGTCTGACGCTTTGCAACCCCATGGACTGCAGCACTCCAGGCCTTCTTGTCCATCTTCCCTGTCCATCACCAAATCCCGTAGCTTACTCAAATTCATGTCCATAGAGTTGGTGATGCCATCCAACCATCTCATCCTCTGTCATCCCCTTCTCCTCCCACCTTCAATCTTTCCCAGCATCAGGGTCTTTTCCAATGAGTCAGTTCTTTGCATCAGATGGCCAAGATATTAATGTTTCAGCTTCAGTATCAGTCCTTCCAATGAACACCCAGGACTGATCTCCTTTAGGATTGACGGGTTGGATCTCCTTGCAGTCCAAGGGACTCTCAAGAGTCTTCACAACACTACAGTTCAAAAACATCAATTCTTCGGCACTCAGCTTTCTTTATAGTCCAACTGTCACATCCATACATGACTACTGGAAAAACCATAGCTTTGACTAGATGGACATTTGTCAGCAAAGTAATATCTCTGCTTTTTAATATGCTGTCTGGGTTTGTCATAGCTTTTCTTCCAAGGAGCAAGCGTCTTTTAATTTTATGGCTGCAGTCACCATCTGCAGTGCTTTTGGAGCCCAAAATGATATGCTAAATAAACTCATTGTCTCAATTTGCAGCTACTGACACGATTATATTGCTTTTCTCTCATGAACTGTAACATACTGTGTTAAAAAACTTTCTAACTTGAAATAATACCTGGGATAAACTGTTTTTTTTTGTCTGTGACATATTTTTAGCACATTCGTTTTACATTTAGTACAGTCTTTTAAGAGTTATGTGAATTGTTTTATATGTATATAAGTGGCATTGGCTAATAATATCATTTTCTTATAGCATCCATATTCTATTTATGCTTCAAGATTATACTCATTTCATAAAATGTACCTTCTTATTTCTTCCTAGACTGGAAGAAATTAAATAAGCCTGGAGCTTTCACTCCCATAAAACACATCTAGCGTTCTGCTACTGAAGGTAAATTGAAAGACATTTATTATTCTAAGTACATTTTTTTAAAAGTGCATATTGGTCTATGTAGATTCTTTTCTTTTCTTCTTAGATGAATTTTGATATGCATTTTTCTCCAGGAAATTATCCATTATGTTTGGTTTTTAAATTACTGACAATCGAAGAAGGCGATGGCACCCCACTCCAGTACTCTTGCCTGGAAAATCCCATGGACGGAGGAGCCTGGTAGGCTGCAGTCCATGGGGTCGCGAAGAGCTGGACACAACTGAGCTACTTCACTTTCACTTTTCACTTTCATGCATTGGAGAAGGAAATGGCAACCCACTCCAGTGTTCTTGCTTGTGGAGCCCCAGGGACAGGGGAGCCTGGTGGGCTGCCTTCTATGGGGTCTCACAGAATCGGACACGACTGAAGCGACTTAGCAGCAGCAGCATCCATGAAATAATGCTTTGGAGCATCTATACTCTAATATGATTTGTATTACTTTCTATCTTTGTGATATTTACTCATAACTTCCCTTTTCTTAATCACAGAAATGTTTTCAATTTTGCTAGTCTTATGAGAGAATTGGTTTAGCTTTTTATTGACCAACTCTGATTTGACGCATATTCTACTTCATTAATTTATCTTTTCTCTTCAGTATTTTCTTTCTTCTATTTCCTTTGGATTTATTTGGATGTTCTTTCCTAAACTTTTTGATTCAAATGCTTAGCTTGTTTTTCCAATCATTCATATTTTCTGAATGCATTTACTGCTATAAATTCCTCTTTAATTACTGCTGCATGCCACAAATTTTATATGCATTTTTGTTAAAGTTGAGTTACAAAAGATTTTATTTTTAGTTTATTCTGTAACTAAAATTACTTAGAAGTGTGACTTCTAGAATCCAATATCATGGTATGTTTGGCTATCATTAGGGGTAAATTTTGGGGGCCTACTATTTTATTATTGATATCTTTATTTACTAGATGTGATTGGTGAATATAGTCTGTGAAAAATGACTTCTCTGATGGTCTCGTGGTTAAGAACCTGCCTGCCAATCCAGGGGACACAGGTTCGATCCCTGCTTTGGGACGATCCCACATGCTGCAAGGCAACTAAGCCCATGCTTCACAACTCCTGAGCCCTAAAGCCTAGGAACCATACGTACTGAACCCATGCACCTAGAACCTTAGCTCCACAAGAGAAGTCACAGCAATGAGAAGCCTGAGCACCACAGACAGAGTGGCCCCCACTCACCACAACCAGGAAAAAGCCCACATGTAGCATCGAAGACCCAGTGCAGCCAAAAATAAAGAAAGAAATAAATCATTTTTTTTTAAATCTGTGAAAAAAATGCTTAAAATTTGTCATTTTCTTGTGGTGTTGGAGAAGACTCTTGAGAGTCCCCTGGACTGCATGCAAGGAGATCCAATCAGTCCATTCTAAAGGAGATCAGCCCTGGGTGTTCTTTGGAAGGACTGATGCTAAAGCTGAAACTCCAGTACTTTGGCCACCTCATGCGAAGAGTTGACTCATTGGAAAAGACTGTGATGCTGGGAGGGATTAGGGGCAGGAGGAGAAGGGGACGACAGAGGATGAGATGGCTGGACAGCATCACCGACTCGACGGACGTGAGTCTGAGTGAACTCCAGGAGATGGTGCTGGACAGGGAGGCCTGGCATGCTGCGATTCATGGGGTTGCAAAGAGTTGGACATGACTGAGCGACTGAACTGAATTGAACTGAACTGAATCCCATTAGATTTGGCTCTGTATATTTTGAGACTTCATAAATATTTTTCTCTATATATATTACACTCACACACATATATATATAATTTGCACACATTTGAATTCAAGACTGACATTTTGTGTTGCATTACTGCATTTGGTTGCATTTTTTCCTAAGAATGGTGCTGTTTAGCCTCATTTCACACCTTTCCACTTTAATTCTACATTTTATTTTGCCTGATGTTAGTTTCACCATGTAACTTTCTCTTTGTTGATCTTTCCATCTTTTTGGTGTTCCTTGGCCTTAGTTGTGTTCTTTACAAACTTTGTATGACTATGTTATGTAGGTTATTTTAAAATCTAACTTGAACGCTGGCTTCATCATAATAAAATGTTAGAGAAAGTCAAACTGAGGGACATTCTGTGGCGACTTGACTAGTCCTCTTTGAAAGTGTTTAAGTTAAAAAAAAATACGGAAACACTCATGGTTTGGAGGAAGCTGGGAAGACGTGAGAACTAAAGGCAACATGGAGAGATCATGGAACATTGACAAAAATCTTGGGGATACAGAAGGGAGTCTGTAACTCAGTTACAACACTAATGTTAATATCCTAGCATTTAATATGCATGCCATGTTTATTTATTATGTCAATATGAAAGAAAGCTGGGAGAAAGGTATAAGGAACTCTGTATTTTCCTTGTTACTCTTCGGTAAATAGACTTTCATTTAAAAATGAAAGTCTACAAACATAACTTGAGGCAATCCTCTAGTGTGTGGGGGCCCCCGCTCAATACCCCCATCCTCCTGCCATTCTTAAATTCATCACTTTTATTTTATTTATTTTTGTAATTTTTATTTTTAAATTTTATTGGCATATAGTTAATTTGCAGTGTTGTATTAATTTCTGCTGTACAACAGAGTAACTCAGTTATATATATATAAGCATTCTCAGATTCTTTTCCATTGTGATTTATCACAGGATATTGAAGAGTTCTCTGTGCTATACAGTAAGACCTTGCTTATCCATCCATATATAAAAGCCTACATCTATTCATCCTACTTCTATTTTATGAATGAACTTTGCTGTGTGGCTCTCTTCCAGTGAGGATGCTTCTAAGACATGACCTCAGTGGTCATCAGCATTTCTGGCCTTAGATTTATTTAACCCCTTCTGTGGTGGGAAAGACTGAAGGCAGGAGGAGAAGGGGACGACAGAGGATGAGATGTTTGGATGGCATCATCATCTCGATGGAAATGAATTTGAGTAAGCTCAGGGAGTTGGTGATGGACAGGGAGGCCTGGGGTGCTGCAGTCCATGGGGTTGCAAAGAGTCAGACACGACTGAGCAACTGAACTGAACTGAACTGAACTGTGGTGGGTGAAGTTTCCATTAACCCAATTACAAGACAACACTTTCCTTTCAAGTAGTCTAGAATGAATAGCAGTCTTAAGAAGTTCTCAGATCTGAAAACTTTGAGGTCTCATCTGGGGAGCCTATTTCAAATTTTTCCCAAAGATTTATTCTGTGTCTATTTGGCTTGCACCTTGGTCCTAGGGGCTTATGGTGGCTGCTGGAGGCACCACTCTGTAACTATTTAGTGCTAGCTTCTACTCAGAGCCCAATTCTAATTCAGATTCCCTTAAAATAAGTAACAAATGAGGACCTACTATACAGTATACTATGTACTATACAGTATACAGTATACTATACAGTATACATATTGGGAACTATATTTATACACATATATATTCCTGTATATACATATTGGGAGTTATACTCAATATATTGCAATAAACTATATTCCTGGATTAGGAAAATGATTTTGACAACAAATCAAATAAATTGAATGAGTCAGAATATTCACTCCCATTGAACCCTTAATCATCTATTGTTCATCTTTTGCTCCTGCCTGACATACGGGCTGAATAGAATTGTGACAAAGGGAATTACCCTTTAACCATTTCCTTTATCAGTATAGTGATTGCTTATTGTCTTTCTGGACTTTTATCTCTTTGACCTGGATAACCAAGATGGTCACTCACCTAGAGCCAGACATCCTGGAGTGTGAAGTCAAGTGGGCCTTAGAAAGCATAACTGCCAACAAAGTTAGTAGAAGTGATGGAATTCCAGCTGAGCTGCTTAAAATTCTAAAAGATGATGCTGCATAAGTTCTATGTCAATATGTCAGCAAATTTGGAAAACTCAGCAGTGGCCATAGGACTGGAAAAGGTCAGTTTTCATTCCAATTCCAAGGAAGGCAAAGCCAAAGAAAGTTCAAACTACTGTACAATTTCACTCATTTCACATGGCTTGCAAGGTTATTCTGAAAACCTTTCAAGCTAGGCTTCAGAAATACGGGAACTGAGAACTTTCATATGTACAAGCTAGATTTAGAAAAGGTAGAGGAACCAGAGATCAAATTGCCAACATCTGTTGGATCATAGAAAAATCAAGGGAATTCCAGAAAAACATCTACTTCTGCTCACTGACTATGCTAAAGACTTTGACTGTGTGGATCATAACAAACTGTGGAAAATTCTTAAACAGATGGGAATACCAGACCCCCTTACCTATCTCCTTGGGTATCCTTACTCAGCATCTTTGTTGCCTCTGGGATTCAGTCCTGGGCCTTTCTTGCACAATACCTGCCTCCATGGGGATGACCATGCTTTGAGCCCTGAGCAGGGAGGCATGTCCTTGGCATCTTAGTCCAGAAGCTCAGTTCATTCTCACCCGCTTCCTCTTTGCCCCATATTGTTCTCCTGGTCACTTGTACTTATTGAGAATTTGACAAGTGCTATTGCAGACCCTTCTGCATTTCCCAGATCCTCTCAGATCTGTTTCTAGCGTCCCTCTCTCAGTTCAGATGTGTCTTTATGTGGAAAGACCATGGCTAAACCTGCTTCAGAGGATGCTCTGGACACGGACGTGGCCTGGTCAGCGGAAAGGGCCCCCAGCTCATGTGTTTTCTGGTCAGGACAGCCTGAACCTAGAACCGATTGTGTGCATGACAGAAGTCCAGATCCTTCACTCTGAGGTGGGATTTACATTTCTAACTTCCCAAGGATTCCCTGAGGGGTCAGATTGAACCTGGGGCTCCCTGGGGAAGTTGCACTCTCCTCAGCGTTTTCCCTTTTGGCTCTGGCTTTTCTTTCTCTTCTTGGTTTCTCCTGAGGGCAGCTTCATGCATCACTTGCATTTGGATCTGTCATTCAGGTTCTGTTTCTAGGGAATCTGACTGGAGATATTGAATAATACCCAACTCTTGCCCAACCTTCTTTTCCTGGTGAATCTCATTGGGTCTTGCTTTGTCTCGAAAGAACTCAGAGATGAAGCGGTAGGTAAGAAGTGGATCTATTTAGAAAGAAACACACTCCACACACAGAGGGTGGGCCAACTCAGAAGACAAGAGAGAGCCTTGAAATGTGGTGTAGCTAAGTTTTATGGGCTTGGCGATTTCATAAGCTAATGAGTGGGAGGATCATTCCAATTATTTTGGGAAGGGTAGGGGGGATTTCCAGAAATTGAGCCACTGCTTACTTTTTGACCTTTTATGGTCAGCCTTGGAACTGTCATGTCACCTGTGGGCATATCATATAGGTGAAGTGTGAGATGAGTATATAATGAGGCTGAAGGTCTAGTGGAAGTTGACTCCCTCGCCATTCAGTTCAGTTGCTCAGTTGTGTCTGACTCTTTGCAACCCCATGAACTGCAGCATGCCAGGCCTCCCTGTCCATCACCAACTCCCGGAGTTTACATAAACTCATGTCCACTGAGCCAGTGATGCCATCCAACCATCTCATCTTCTGTCATTCCTTTCTCCTCCTACCTTCAACCTTTCCCAGCATCAGGGTCTTTTCCAATGAGTCAGTTCTTCACACCAGGTGGCCAAAGTATTGTAGTTTCAGCTTCAGCATCAATCCTTTCAATAAATATTCAGGACTGATTTCCTTTAGGATAGACTGGTTGGATCTCCTTGCACCTCAAGGGACTCTCAAGAGTCTTCTCCAACACCACAGTTTAAAAGCAACTGTGGTTCTTTTGACTCCCCCGCCATCTTGGATCTATTTTGTTCTAATCAATTTATGTCATGTCCTCAGGCTATGTCTTTCTTTCAGAGATTTTGCCCTGACCCCTTCACACTTGTTTCACTTCTGGTTAAGGCTTCTGTCTTAGAGAGTGGGTTGCACTTTGGTCCCAGGCTCTCCTCTGACCTCCTATCCTGTCTCTTAACACAGCCATGGTACACATCCTGCATCTTCCCTGCTAACCTCAGATGCCATCTCGGAATTCTGCCCAACAAGCTTCAAAAACCCCTTAACTGTTTTCAACTTTTTCACCTCAATAAAAAACAATAGCAATACATAATAACAAATCTGTCCCTTTAACCACTCACTCTCCCAGCCCCGCTATCTGGAGAATTTCCAATGTAAATACAACTAAATCCGTGCCATATTCTGAGCTGCTTAGGCTACTTATCGGTAGCTGTGCACTGATGTTTTCTTCTCTTTTCACGAAGGAATTTTAAAGGGATTCTGCAACTATGTGGTCAGGGAGAAAGAGCACAGTATTATTTTTTCTTAATTTATTTATTTTAAATTAAGGGATAATTACAATATTGTGTTGGTTTTTGCCATATATCAACTTGGATCAACCATAGGCATACATATGTCTCTTGCCTCTTGAGCCTCCCTCTCACCTCCCACCCCATCCTACATCTCTAGGTTGTCACAGATCCCTGATTTGAGTTCCCTGATTCATAGAGCAAATTCTCACTGGCTATCTATTTTACATATCTTAGTGAATATATTTCCTTGCTACTTGCTCCAATCATCCCACCTTCTCCTTCCTACTCCCCCCTCATTGTGTCCATAAGTCTGTCCTCAATGACTCTCAGCATCTCCATTGCTGCCCTGCCAATAGATTCATCAGTATCATCTTTCTAGATTCCATATGTATGTGTTAATAGACAATATCTGTTTTTCTCTTCCCAACTTATTTTACTCTGTATAATAGGCTCTGAGTTCATCCACCTTACTAGCACTGACTCAAATGCATTCCTTTTATGGCTGAGTAATATTCCATGGTATATATGTACAGAAGCTTCTTTATCTATTCATCTGTCAGTGGACATCTAGGTGAACACATTAATTTATTGTTGATCACTGGGGTATCTTGGGGCAATCATCAGTTTCCCTGGGGTATGCCTCTTGCTCCTTTGAATGACATGAACCCCAAAGTTGAACTTGGTAAATGTGTTGAAAGATGTGGTTCTTTCTTCTATTCCTTTAGGTAACAGCTTTAAATTGACTTTTCAGATGACTCTACATTAAAATACAGGGCTGTCTGTCTACTTCTTCCCATTACTTATGTAGACTTGAAATATATTAACTTGATAATGTTTGACTCTCTATCAGAAAACATTAAACAAAAATTTCATAAGAACAGGAACATATCTGACATGTTTGTCTTTGTATACCCAACACCACATTGCCTGGCACAGAGGGCTTCAAGAATTATGTGGTGAACAAGTTAGTGATGATTGAAATAGTAGGAAGAAGCATGCATATATCTAGACAATGGAATATTATTCAGCCTCAATATAGATGGGTCTTCAGGGCATTACGATAAGTTAAATAAGCAAGGCAATGAAAGAAAGATACTGCATGATAGCATTACTATGATTTTAGTATGCATTTAAAATGTAGAATCGTGGGTCACATATGGTTTTAAAGATGAGACACAATCTATATTTACATCCTTGGTCTGCCATTTACTACTACGTCAGGGTGACGTAAATTTCAGGACTGTTCCCCTTTAAAATAATATTATGCAGAATAGGGTTATAATGAAGATAGAATGAGGCAGTATCTGGCATATAGTAAGTACTCAATAAAGATAGCTGTTTAGAACTTCCTGCATACAACACTATTCCTTTTTATGCACTTTGAGGGTAAATGGAATAAAGCAATACTACTCAACATGAAAGATAGCAATACATACTAGTGTGAACACAATTTTATTTACCTGAACAATGATAGCTTGGTTCTAAATTGTAGCATAAAGGCTGGAGATCATCCCACCCACCATTCCACTAATCAATTTCAAGGTTAATAACCAAGATTTGCTGTTCATATTCCTTTGGCAATATAAAATAATTTTGAAACACTGTTGGGTTTTAAAAACTGCTTTGAAATTTCTACACCAAATATAACAAAGAGTAAATAGAGAAACACCATTTAAAGAATGCCGTGGATATGTGTGGTTCTTTTAGGCTCCAATTTCCTTGCTTACCTTCAGAGAAATTTGAGCTGTATGAATTTTATTCTACTTAACCTTAGACTTCTCCCTGTACCTTGTTTCTATCATAACTGGAAAGCAAAGTAGTTCAGCTAGTTTCTGTGTATGATTGCATTTGCAGAAAACGTTACTCGAAAAGGTCCAAAGTTTCTGTGCTCTGGTGACTCTTCCCTACCGGTTTGTTCTCTTATTAACTCTAAAAGCTGCTTGGTAGCAAGTGTTCTAAAGATGCCTCTATCCGAGTCTGTGGCTGTTGTCATCCTAATACAATAAATTCTGTCTTCATCTCATTCTGTTTCTGCTTTAAAAGGGGCTTTAATGTCAACTGAAGCATTTTAAGTAATTCTTTCTATCTTCTGTTTAGAAGTTGAAGAAGAAAATTTTTTTGATATTTGGAAATGGCAACTCAAAGAGAATTTTGATGGTTGGTGTCAGCTGGACAGCAGCGCTGAACAAAGGTTAAAATAACAAACAGAGACTGTGATTTCCACTTATACTTGTAAGGAAGTGTCAACTACAAATTGGCACTTGCCATGGGCACTTGCCATCTGCCTCTACAAGGATTAAATCATGTGCTACTGCAGCTGCTGACCATTAACACCTGAACTCCTTAAAGAGCAGAAATGCAAAGAGCAGTTTTGGAGAGCAGAAATGAGACACTCTTTGCTCAGGGAAAAATGACAGAATAAGTCCTTAGATAGCTACATATTTTCAGGAGCCAATTTTATGAGCCCAATTCTTATATCTCCTCATACCTAGAAAAGCACTAAAATCTTTCATGGTGATGACTGCTGGTGATGACTGTTGGTGATGATAAAATCTTTCATGGTGATGACACTCATGGCTAGCACTGTGGTTTGGGTGAGGGTTGGAAAAGAATTTCCAGACATGAGACAGAATGAGAGGGAAATAAAGTTTATTAGAGTGGGAGATGCTGTCAGAAGAGCAGGCCAGCTCAAGGGAGAACTGACCTTGAATGGGGGGGGTCTTAGTTTACTTTTATACCCGGGGTACAGGGAGTGGGATAGGGTTCTTGCGGACTATTTGCTAATTGGATGAGGCATGTATACTGGGTGGGAGGAAGAGTAAGGCAAATGCCTCCTCCCTATGTGGTAGGAATAGTTACAACATAGGGAAAGGAAGGATGATAAGGGTCTGGTTTTTCCATTCCTGCATTCCAAGACCCTTCTTGGTTTTATCTGCTCTTTCATCCTTGGGTCACCATAGCTAGTAGAAACCTCCTGCAAAAAAAATATGTACTAGAATGCATGTACTCTCCCTTCACCCAAATAACATATATACTGATGTACCCACCTGCCTATTGGGAGTAGTTTCTCTGAGCTCTCTGAGGTGCTGTCTCCCAGGCTGCAATTCTCACTTTGCCTCAAACAGAACTTAACGTGCAACTCTCCTGTTGTGTAATTTTTTTTAAGTCAACAGAAGGTACAAGAAAAGTCTGTAGTGCCCTTATTTTGCTAAACTTAATTGAATCTATGCCCTCATTTCCCCTGGGTGGTGAGAAATTAAAGTTTGTCAGTACTTTCTATTTCAGAGCTCCCTTTCCTTTCAGATGGTGAACTGGAGAACTTAGCATTGCTTGGCAAATATGAGAAAGAATTCCTGTTTCCAGGGCATCAAGCCATTTTCTGAGGTGCATGATCTTTCAGATGCTGTGAGCAGCTCTATCTTTCCACTGGAGCCTGAGCACAGAAACTTTGCCCAACATCAAGGCCGTGGTGCTTAGGGTTCTCTGTCCAGGTCCTCACATGCCACCCCTTTTGGGCTTCTACCAGCCCCCAAGCCCTTCCATATTTTCCCACGTCTTGCGAAGAACCCCATTCCTCACAACTCTCATGAAAAATAAATCCGAAGTAAACAAGAAACCCATCTCCATCCTTCACATCAGAGAAATTGTCTAACGGTTGAGACATTTTCAGTCTTAACTTTCCGGTAACTTCAGAACTACACCCTTCAGTGTTTGACACTTTAATTCAAAACCCATTAAATATGACCCTAGGACTAGGGCATCCTTCTGCCTCTAGGACTAAAAACCCAGCAAAACATTTCAAAGGGGGTTAGAGGTGAGAGAAAGAAAATAGTTCTCCTTCTTTAGGAGTCTTCTGAAAGAGGGAGAACAAAAGCCTTCTTGTCATTAACATCCGCTCTGTGATGCATTTCAGTGAAAAGGAAGGGGAATGAGGCATCTGAATGAGGTTTTTGTGTCTAATTTGACTGAACTACTTTCTCAAAATTAATTAAAACCTACATAAACAGTGAAAATTTAAAATTAACTTTTGCAACTTCAGGTGGTTGGTTTCCTCAATTGGTGAGTACTTTTCATACCTAGGTGAAATAGAGTGTACTTGAACTGAAATTCTGCTTTAATGTCACCATCAGAAAAATGTTTTTTGGTTACATTCTTCCATATGGAGCAGCAAAAATCTCTCAGACTTGGCTCTGTTTTTAATGCCTAGTGAGAGGAAGAAAACAAACAAAAACCAACCGACAATAAAAACAAGTCTTGTCTTTCTGTCAGGACATCATAAAATTTTGTTAAATTGAATTTTTAAAAATAGCTGTCCAACCATACACAGTCACATAAAATACCTAATTAGTGTGGCCAAAAAGAATTTGAACTAGGATGTTTGTGGGCTAGAAATTCTTTTATGGAACTCATTAGTGATATCAGACCCAAAACTATTTATGATGTTATAAAACTGCTGGGAAAAGAGATGGTATTTAGTGCAGTTGAGGGTTAATTTGGGCCTCAAAGCACTTTCATGGCCTTGAACTTTTCTCAAGCTGTACTGCAGTAGCAAATGATGCTGTTGCACCAGAGTTTATGGTGTGAGCGGAATTTATACAATGTTCAAGGAATAGCCTTTGAAATGAACAGAAGGCTATAATCATAGCACATAGTATTTAAGTGATTGAATCAATGTAAATGCTTCTAAGATGAGAGAAAGCATGTTTCTCCTATAAAGTCATAGAATTTCTCCTTTATTAGGATTATGCTCTCCAGTGGACAGGATGATCTCTCTGCTCTGCACTCCTTTCTCCCTCTTTCTCCTTGGTCACAGCATCACACACCCACTAACTCCTGGCTTTAGTGGTGAGTCCCAAATCCAATCCCTATTATTTCTTCTTTCCTGGACACAGGCACTGGGTTAAAGCTGGACATGTGACCTAAGCAAGTCCATAAACATATATCTTAAATCTTCAAATGTTTTGTTGGAAAGTTGAAAAAAAAAAGTGCTTTTGCTTTGGCTAGAGGAAACACCAGTTGCTACCACCATGAGACTTCATTTTTTAAAAAAATTAAAGTATAGTTGATTTACAATGTTATATTTGTTTCTGGTATACAGGAAAATGATTTATATATTCATATACCCTTTATACACATATATCCTTCAAACATCACTGCCTTGTCATGGCATAGGAGCTTGTGCAACTCAGCGAATCTATGAGCCATGCCAGGCAGGGCCACTCAAGATGGGTCAAGTGACAAGTTCTGACAAAACGTGATCCAGTCGAGAAAGAAATGGCAATCCACCCCAGTATTCTTGCCTAAAGAACCCCAAAGACAGTGTGAAAAGGCAAAAATATATGATGCTAGCGGATGAGCCCCTCAGGTTGCAAGGTCTCCAGCATGCTACTGGGGAAAAGTAGAGGGTAATTACTAACAGCTCCAGTAAGAATGAAATCAACTGGGCCAAAACAGGAATGCCACTCAGTTGTGGATGTGTCTGCTGGTGAAAGTAAACTCCGATGCTGTAACGAACAATATTGCATAGGAATCTGGAATGTTACATCCATGAATCAAGGTACACTGGACATGGTCAAGCAAGAGATGGTAAGATTGAACAGTGACATCTTAGGAATTAGCTCAGTTCAGTCACTCAGTCGTGTCCGACTCTTTGCGACCCCACGAACTGCAGCACACCAGGTTTCTCTGTCCATCACCAACTCCTGGAGCTTGCTCAAACTCATGTCCTTTGAGTCAGTGATGCCATCCAACCGTGTCCCCTTTTCCTCCTGTCTTCAATCCTTCCCAGCATCAGGATATTTTCTAATGAATCAGTTTTCACATCAGGTTGCTAAAGTATTGGAGCTTCAGCTTCAACATCAGTCCTTCCAATGAACACCCAGGACTGATCTCCTTTAGAATGGACTGTTTGGATTGCCTTGCAGTCCAAGGGTCTCTCAAGAGTCTTGTCCAACCTTACAGTTCAAAAGCATCAATTCTTCAGTGCTCAACTTTCTTCATAGTCCAACTTTCATATCCATACATGGCTACTGGAAAAATTGTAGCTTTGACTAGATGGACCTTTGTTGGCAAAGTAATGTCTCTGCCTTTAAATGTCTAGATTGGTCATAGCTTTTCTTCCAAGGAGCAAGCATTTTTAATTTCATGGCTGCAATCACCATCTGCAGTGATTTTGGAGCCCAAGAAAATAAAGTCTCTCACTCTTTCTATTGTTTCTCCATCTATTTGCCCTGAAGTAATGGGACCAGATGCCATGATCTTTGTTTTTTGAATGTTGAGTTTTAAGCCAGCTTTTTCATTCTCCTCTTTCACTTTCATCAGTCTTTAGTTCCTCTTTGCTTTCTGCCATAAGGGTGGTGTCGTCTGCATATCTGAGGTTATTGATATTTCTCCCAGAATGCTTGATTCCAGCTTGTGATTCTTAGGAATAAGTGAACTAAAATGGACAGGAATTGATGAATTTAATTCAGATGACTACTGTATCTACTACTGTGGGCAAGAGTCCCTTAGAGCAAATTGAGTACCTTCATAGTCAACAAGAGTCCAAAATGCAGTTTCTGTGTGTGCTAAGTCACTTCAGTTGTGTCCAACTCTTTGCCATCCTATGGACTGTATCCTGCCAGGCTCTCTGTCCATAGAATTTTCTGGGCAAGAATACTGGAGTGGGTTGCCATGCCTTCCTTCAGGGGATCTTCCCAAACTAGAGATAGAACTCATGTCTCTTAGGTCTCCTGCACTGGAAGGCAGATTCTTTACTACCAGAGCCACATGGGAAGTCCCCAAAATGCAGAACTTGGGTACAATCTCAAAAAAGACAGAATAATCTCTGTTCATTTCCAAGGCAAACCATTCAACATCACAATAACCCAAGTCTATGCCTCAACCACTGATGCTGAAGAAGCTGAAGTTGACCAGTCCTATGAAGACCTATAACACCTCTAGAACTAGCAAGAAAAAAAAAAAAAAAAAGATGACCTTTTCATCATAGGGGATTGAAATGAAAGAGAAGGAAGTCAAGAGATACATGGAAAACAGGCAAGTTTGGCCTTGGAGTGAAAAATGAAGAGGGCAAAGGCAAAGAGGGCAAACATAGTTTTGTCAAGAGAACACACTGGTAATAGAAAATATCCTTTACCAACAACACAGTAAGTGACTGTACCTATGGAGATCATCAGATGTCAATACTGAGGTCAGATTGACTATATTCTTTGCAGCTAAAGATGGAGAAACTCTATATAGTCAGTGAAAACAAGACCTGGAGCTAACTGTGCCTCAGATCATGAGCTCCTTATTGCAAAATGCAGGCTTAAATTGAAGAAATTAGGGAAAACAACTAGCCTATTCAGGTATGACCTAAATCAAACCCCTTACTGATTATACAGTGGAGGTGAGGAATAAATTCCAAGGATGAAATCTACTAGACAGACTGCCTGGAGAACTATGGATGGAGGTTCATAACAATGTATAGCAGGCAGGGACCAAAGCCTTTGCAAAGGGAAAAAAAATGAAAAAAGTCAAAGTGGTTGTCTGAGGAGGCTTTGCAAATAACTGAGGGAAGAAGAGAAGTGAAAGGCAAAGGAGAAAGGGAAAGATATACTCAACAGAATGCAGAGCTCCAGAGAATACCAAGGAGAGATAAGAAGGCCTTCTGAAGTGAACAAGACAAAGAAGAGGAAAACAATAGAGTGGGAAAGACTAGAGATCTTTTCAAGAAAATTAGTGGTACCAAGGGAACATTTCATGCCAAGATGGGCACAGTAAAGGACAGAAACAGTATGGACCTAACAGATGCAGAAGATATTAAGTAGAGGTGGTAAGAAAAGGCATTAATGACCCAGATAACCACAGTGGTTTGATTGCTTACCTAGAGCCAGACATTAGGAAGCATTACTAGAAGCAACGCTAATGGAGATGATGGAATTCCAGCTGAGCTACTTAAAATCCTAAAAGATGATGCTGTGAAAGTACTGCACTCAATATTTCAGCAAATTTAGAAAACTCAACAGTGATCACAGGATGGGAAAAGGTCAGTTTTACTCCAATCCTAAAGAAGGGTAATGTCAAAGAATGTTCAAACTACCATACAACTACACTCAGTTCACATGATAGCAGTATGTGAACCGAGGACTTCCAGATGGACAAGTTGGGTTTTAAAGAGGCAGAAGAACCAGAGATAAAATTGGCAATGTTTGTTAGATCATGGAGAAAGCAAGGGAATTCCAGAAAAAGACATCTATTTCTGCTTCATTGACTATGCTAAAATTTTGACAGTTTGGATCACAACAAACTGTGGAAAATTCTTAAAAAGTTGGGAGTACCAGATCACCTGTCTCCTGAGAAACCTGTATGGATGTCAAGAAGCAATAGGTAGAACGGGACTTGAAGCAATGACTGGTTCTAAATTAGGACTCTCCTAATTTTGAAATATTGCCACCTTCTTTATTTAACTTCTATGCATAGTGCATAATGCAAAATGCTGGACTAGATGAATCACAAGCTGGAATTAACATTGCCAAGAGAAAAATCAACGGCCTCAGAAATGCAGATGATACCACTCTAATTTCAGAAAGTGAAGAGGAACTAATGAGTTTCTTGATGAGTATGAAAGAAGAGAGTGAAAAAGCTGGCTTAAAACTCAGCACTAAAAAAATTAAGATCATGGCATTTGGTCCCATTCCTTCATGACAAACAAAAGGGAAAAAATTGGAAGCAGTAACATATTTTACTTTCTTGGGCTCCAAAATTACTGTGGACTGTGACCAGCCATGAAAATTAAAAGACATATGTTCCTTGGAAGAGAAGCTATGACAAACCTAGACAGTGTATTAAAAAGCAGAGACATAACTTTGCTGAGACAGGTCCATATAGTCTAAGCTATGGTTTTTCCATAGTTATGTATGGATGTGAGAATTGGGCCATGAAGAAAGCTGTATGCTGAAGAACTGAGGCTTTTGAATTGTGGTGCTAGAGAAGACTCTTGAGAGTCCCTTGGACTGCAAGGAGATGAATTCAGTCAATCCTAAAGGAAATCAATCCTGAGTATTCATTGGAAGGACTGTTTGCTGAAGCTGAAGCTCCAATACTTTCCACTTGATGCAAAGAGCCAACTCACTGGAAAAGACCCTGATGCTGGGAAAGATTGCAGGCAAAAGGAGAAAGTGGTGTCAGAGGATGAGATGGTTACAGAGCATCAGTGACTCACTGGATATGACTTTGAGCAAACTCTGGGAGACAATGGAGGACAGAGGAGCCTTGTAAGCTATAGAACATGGGGTCACAAAGAGTCGCACATGACTTAGGGACTGAACCACCTAAGACAACCTTCCTGGACATGGAAGAAACCTTAATGTCCATTGACAGAGGAATGGATAAAGAAGATCTATATAGATATCTATCTATCTACAGATAGTGGAATGTTACAAAGCTACAAAAAGGCAAAATCATTTAGCTTCATCTTCTTTGGCATTAGCAGTTGGGGCACAGACTCAGATTACTGTGATATTCAATGGTTTGCCTTGGAAACGAACCGAGATCATTCTGTCATTTTTGAGGCTACATCCAAGTACTGCATTTTGGACTCTTCTGTTGACTATGAGGGCTACTCCATTCCTTCTAAGGGACTCTTGGCCATAATGGTTACCTGAATTAAATTTACCCATTTCCATCCATTTTAGTTCACAGATTCCAAAAATATCAGTGTTCACTCTGTCACCACCTGTTTGACCTCTTCCACTTTACCTTGATTCATGGACCTAACATTCCAGGTTCCTATGCAGTGTTGTTCTTGAGCAAACTCAGGGAGATAATGAAGGACAGGGAAGACTGGTGTGCTACAGTTTAGGGGATCACAAAGAGTCGGACAGGATTTCATGACTAAACAACAGAAAACAAAATGCCATTTGCATCACCACAGATGCAGCTAGAGATTATCATATGAAGTGAAGTAAGTCTGACAGAGAAATATAAATATGATATCACTTATATGTGTAATCTATTTTAAAAAAGGGAGAGAGAAGACTTCATCTTAAGTCTTAGATGACAGTGATTAGGTCAATCAAATCCAATTGTAAATCTGGTATTATAGTTCTATGAGTCAATATAGTTATTTTATTTTTAAGGCATATGGAGCCAAATTTTTGTTGTTGCTCTTTGTATAAAACTTCATGAACCAAACAAATTATTTTTTTTAAGAAAAGGAAACTCTTCTCCAATCCTCTTTCATTCAGATATAAGAATTTAAGCACGACCCTGTTAAAATAGATTAATATTTTCAATCTTTACTAGTTATGTATTTTTCCCCCTTCAAAGAAGAGCTTTGTAAAATATATGACAGAGCTGTAGCTATTGCTCTGAATATCCAGAACCCTTGCAGTGACTTCTTTCTTCTCTCTGTTAATGCAGAAGTGAATCTTAAACCTCACAGCAAAGTTTCACAGGGAATTAGGGCAAAGGTTACATCTTAGCAGGACAAGCTAACTTGGAATACTAGATTCATTTTTTTTACGAAGTACTTTATGTCCTTTTTCTCAGGAATTTTTGACCATCTTCTCTGTAGGATCCTGGTTCCTGCTATGCTGTGTTTCTTCACTTCTCCATTTTCTGAGTCACTTATACTGAGTGTCTCCTGGAAATTCAACTCTATTCCTTTTAAAAAATAAGTAGAACCTAGTTTTCTCTGCCTCTTCTTAGCTATAGATCCACTTTTGCACATCCAAAGACTTGTTAAAATGCTCTGTTAAATAAAACATTAATCCAGCTCAGCCTTACATTTTGCAGTTCAAAACTGGCAGAGACTTTAAGATTGAAATCTTTCTTATTTTGCATTTCTACAGGTCTCTGTGGGGGGAAAAATTTTATCTTCCCTGTCATTAGAATCATGCCTCTTCTTTTTTGAGGAAAAGTAATTTCCTATAACATTTTATTCCTTCATTGCAACAAATTGTTTCTCTCACTAAAATAGGTGCTTTCTGAAGGCAAAAACTATCACATTAACCTCAGTTTCACTGGTGCTCAATATACATGACCAATCATATTTATTGAATGGATTAAAATGTAACTGAGCAATAAAAATTTCAGTATATAAAGAATTTAAATTGACTTGATCAAATATAAGCATTTGTACAATCCACCCAAATATTATATTCACTTATTATTCTCCATGTGATATCTTAAAAAAATTTTTTTATCAGAGCATTGTTGTTTTACACTGTTGTGCTATTTTCTGCTGTACAGCAAAGTAAATCAGGCATATGTATATTTGTATCCCCTCTTTTTAAAATTTCCTCCCCACCTGGGTCATCACAGAATAGTACCTCAGTGTTCATTACAGCACTATTTACAATAGCCAAGACATAGAGATAACCTAAATGTCTATTGACAGAGGAATGGATAAAAAAGATGTGGTGCGCGCGCACGCACACACACACACACACACACATAATGAAATATTACTCAGTCATAAAAAGCAAAATAATGTCATTTGCAGAGACATGGATGGACCTGGAGACTAACATACAGAGTGAAATAAGTCAGAAAGAGAAAAACAAATATTGTATATTAACACAAATATGTAGAATCTAGAAAAACGGTGTAGATCAACCTATTTCCATGTGAAATATTTCTAAAATTATACTGTTCATTCTTTAATATTATTTGTATTAGAATTCCTTAGGATAACTGCTCCACTAATAAAGCTTTTTATAAATTATATTTGCTATATTCCAGGAAAAAAAAAAACTACCAGAGGATATTTTTAAATACTTATTAGTCTATATTGAAAACAATGGCAAATTTGTGTCTTTCTACGTCCAAAGGTAAGATTGTATTCCTATTAATAATGTTACATCTGAGAAAGTAATTTCAGAAGACCAGAATAATTTCAAGTTTGGTCGTAGCAAAGGTAACTAATCCCTTAAAAACTGACCCCAATGGTATAAAATGTGTTTCCCCAGGTCTCTTCAGGCTATGAATTCAAAATTGGTAATTTTTAATAATAATGTTGAAAATTTGATTGGCTTTTGTCTTCTGCAAAATATAGTACTTTGCCCCAAAGTACTGTACTTTGAGAGTCTCTGGTGTTGTCTCATGGGGGCTCACAAAGTCCTGCCCAGGTACCTGACTCTGGCCCTTTATCAATCCGTCGTGGATAATGAAAGCATTTTACAATGTACATTTCTCACCTCCGATGCTAGCGCCCAATGTGAGAGCATCTACGTGCTTTAGGAGGTGTTCCTATAGTGACAAAGACCTCATGCTGCCAAGCTGGCATAGAACTGCTTGGCTCTTCATTCTGGCCATAATGGCAGGATCCCTGCAGAGCCAGGGAAGGGCTACTCTGCTGTGGCACTGACTGCACCACAGTGGCTCACAGAGACTCCTGTGAAATCATTCCTCCATTATGTTCTCTCTCAAGGTACAGTAAGTGTATCTGAACCCAAATCAGCCAGACTAATGCTGTCTGTCCTTTTCTGCCTTTCCTCTGGGAACTACTGCCAAGTGGAACAATCAAACAAGCCATCTACTTGTAAACCACTGAAAATGAAAATAGTGTCTTTCCCATCGATAGCTGCCATGAAGCAAGTTTATCTCATATTCTACCCTTTAACTGAATCTCAATCCTGTTTAAGAAATAATGGCAAAACCAATACAGCATTATAAAGAAAAAAAATAAAATTTGAATTAAAAAAAAATAATGGCTCTTGTGTACTGGATATATCTTCATTTCTTCTTCAAGTTCACTCCCTTCCCTTCTCTATCCTGTAGAAGCTCACCTCTAAGAGTGACATTAATCATTAACAGCTTTCCTCACTCTGCTTCCTGTTGACTTTAGCCAACAGAGAGCTTGCTCAGGTGACTAGAGGAATAAAGCAGAGAGGGGTTAGGATATTTCTTCCTCCAGCTTCCTTCTGACAGTTCACTTTGGGTGACTTGGGTCCTTTAGCCAAAGATCACTGTACCTTTCAAGATGGCCTTCTCAGAACTGTCCTTTTGGGTTCAGGTTACCTGTTTACTCTCTCATCGCCTTCTGCTTAAAGAGGTCAACAGCTCTACAGCTACTATCCTGGAATTTTTTTGTTTTTACTAAATTTTGAGGTTTCCTTTGCTCATATGAACTTTGTAAGTAAAATACCCTTGAAACATTCCTTTGTGTATGTCATCTATTTTATGCTAGGACCCAGACAGAGAGTAATTGGTGTTGCAAATGACCCTAGGAAACAGAACCTCATGATGGAATTCAGGGATTGGGTTACTCACACATTTGAGGAGAAAGGGATGTGCTTTTTACAAAGTGGGTGGGTAGGACTCGGGTAACTTCTGGCAAATGGTGACATCATCATTATCAGCATTGTCACTAACAAAGGGCAGAGGGGGCTGGAGGGAAGTCAGGTAACTGTGATGTTTTGTGGATATGACAGCAGCAGTGCTTTGAAATACTGGAGTTTTCCAGCTTCTTTTTTCTGGTCCCAGAGGACAAACACAGGGGAACTGAGAAATTAAAACCTATGAGCATACAATTCACAGTATGCATGGAGAACCAGAAAGCATCTTTGAAGTTTGAATGAGTATCTCCTCTCATATAGTAGCAGGAAATTTATGGCTTGGGGAAGCCTAAGTAAACAGTGTGCACTGCCAATTAAGGGCTCTGCCACAGGGCCCTAAAATAATGGAACTCTGGTGTGTTGAATGAAGACACTGGTACTGACTTGGGTGAGGCTAGAAACCTAGAAATCCAAAATTTCCCAGAATTCCTGTGCAAACAGAAACAACCTTTTAACTCTGTAAGGGAAAAGTGAAAGTCGTTCAGTTGTGTTCAACTCCTACAGCACTGAATTGTAGCCCACCAGGCTCCTGCGTCCATGGGATTTCCCAGGCAAGAACACTGGAGTGAGTATTCATTCTCTTCTCCAGGGGCTCTTCCTGACCCAGGGATTGAACCCAGGTCTCCTGCATTGCAGGCAGATTCTTTACCGTCAGCCACCAGTGAAGCACCATCCCCTATATGCAAATATATATGTATGTATGTGTGTGTTGCATGCCTGCCTGTTAAGTTGCTTCAGTTGTGTCTGACTCTTTACAACCCAATAGACTGTAGCCACCAGGCTCCTCTGTCCATGGGATTCTCCAGGCAAGAATACTGGAGTGGGTTGCCATGCCCTCCTCCAGGGGATCTTCCCGACACAGGGATTGAAGCCAAGTCTCACATCTCCTGCATTAGCAGGCAGGTTCTTTACCACTAGTGCCACCTGGGAAGCATATCCATGCAAGAAAATTTACTCCCAAAAAGAAGCCAATTCTTTCTCACACCAACATCTTTCATTGTCTTTAGGCCAATAATAAGAGTTTTATCCTGCCATTTCCTCAAGAGAGACACAGAAACTGCTCTGGATGTGATAATCTCTACAGCAGAACTTTAAGCGGGGTACATTTCATTGATGACACTATGTAAACTGCACCCGATGAGCCAGAAGTAGCAAGCCACTTATATGCCTTGTAAAAACACGTGTGACAGAGTATGAGAGATAAACCCCTCAGAGGTTAGAGTGTCTGCCTCACAGGTAAAGTTTTTAAGCATCATTGATGTGAGGTTTGTTGTTGGTTTCGGCATGTACCACACAGAAGAAAGGAAAGCCTGGTAGGTCAGCTTGGATTTTGTGTACTTGGATTTTTGTGTACAAAATGATGTGTGTACATATCATTTTGCAGATGATGTGTACCACATGTAGGCTTGCTGCTGTGCCATATTTATTGGTATTCACGTATAAGGCTGCCAGTTGGGCCCCAAGAAATAAACTACAACAGTAGGTACAGGCTGCAGGGCAGGTTACTTGACATCTAGTAGACCCAATGGTATTTGAAGTGTCTGAGGCAGACAGATGCTAGTACAGAGACTATGGCAACCTCTAATAAGAGAATCACAGCACAGATGCCTGGGGTTTGAGGTAAGACCTTGTTCCCTGCTGCTTGCAACTCTTTTCCATTGCAAAAATACTTTCTGACTTGCCACTGGGCACTAGTAGACTCTTGACTTCTGTCCACAGAATACAACATGATTCTATAACCCAATATTTCTGTCCTATATTATCCACTGAACCATGAGACTGCACATGCATGACAACATGCCATGCTGAAAAAACGGTGTGCCCTCAACTGGGGAGAGGATAAATGTATATACAGTAGAGAAACGATTCACAGCCTACTGCAGTGTCTCTTGTATTCTCTTGTCCAGTAACCACCGCAAAAGAAAACTCCAGAAGTTCCAAAAAGGGAAGATCAGAAGGGACTCAGATCCTGGAGGAATGAAAGTTTGGGTTCTATACATCAAAGAAAGACTTCTGACTAGCTGACGTGCTTACAGAAGTAATGTGAAGGGTTTGACTGGTGGCTCAATGGTAAAGAATCTGCCTGCCAATGCAGGAGACACGGGTTTGATCCCTGGTCTGGGAAGATCTCTCATGCAATGGAGCAACTAAGCCCGTGTGCCACAACTGCTGAACATGTGCTCCAGAGTCTGGGAACTACAACTACTGAGCCCGCATGCCACAAATACTGAAGCCTTCATGCCCTAGAGTCTGTGCTCTGCAACAACAGAAGCCACTGAAATGAGCAGTCCAAGAATTGCAACTAGGAATTAGTCCCTGCCTGCCACAAGAGAAAGCCCATGCAGCAACAAAGACCTGGCACAGTCAAAAATAAAGAAATAAGTTTTTTAAAAAAATTTTTATTTTAACTGTATTTTACTTTACAATACTGTATTGGTTTTGCCATACATTGACATGAATCCACCATGGGTAAGTTTTTTAAAAAAGTAATGTGTATGGCTTATTTATGTTGATGTTTGGCAAAACCCAACACAATTCTGTAAGGTAATTATCTTTCAATTAAAAAATAAATTAATTTTTAAAAAGTAATGTGGAAAAGGAGAGAGTGAAGAAAGAGGCTATGATTACATATTAAAATCTACTAACTATATGCAGATTTGGAAACATTTGTAGCTATGTTTTATACTATTTATTTGTTTCTTTTCTTCTCCTTTGGTCCCCTCTTACATGACATGAGAAATACAGGGGAGGTCTGCTAAATAATTTTGGTTAGCTGCTTGCCCTTCTCATTTTTGCTTTCACCCACTGAATGAGAATAAAATGTATTTTTTTAAAAAGAAAACTTTTCTTGATAGTTGGAATTTGATATTGTGATTATATACTTTCGTTCAAATACTTTGTAAATTGTAACATGAAAAGACAAATGTTGAAAACTCTGTTGAACGTTCTGGAAAGAATCAGTCATGCAAGTAGGCACAGAATTTTATTTTGGTTAACAGTGAGTAAGGTTATCATAAAATACTAGAAAAAAAATCCTAAAAATGGAAAAGGACTTAGTGTTAAATTTCTTCACAAATATTCTTAAATTCTTGTCCCACTTTAAAGTAAAGACTGAAATGGGAAACGGTTCAGTAGAGGCATGTTCAAGGTAATGGTCTGGATCCTCCTCAGTTAAATGGGAAGAAGGTACATTTATCAGTGTGAAGTGAAAGCAGGATTTTTAAGGTATGCATATGTCTTCTCTCTCTCTCTCTCTCTCTCTTTTTTTTTTTTTTGCTTTAACTGCCTTATTAAAAAAAGCAGTAACTATCATGTGAAACACCAAAGGCTGATGATTCTCAAAATTAAGTTCTAGATGTAGTCTCTTCCCTGAATCTCAGAGTTAGTGTCAAGAGCTAACACACCAGCTTGAGTTGGTGTGTCCCATAGACCCTATAAACCCAAGACCACCACCTTGCTTGCATATCTCCTTTCCAATATTCTCTACAGCCCATCCTGAGACAAGGCAGCATTCTCTTGGGCACTCAGCCTCCTGTCCTGGTAGTAGGATTTGTTTCTTCTTAACATTATCTCCAGCACATACAAGTTCATTGATGAGTTCCACTAAGTCTTCATCCTAAATATTTTCTGAGACCAACTGTTCCTTATTCTCTTAATCCAGAGTCCCATCACCTCCACCAGAAATACAGCCTCTTACCTGGTATCCCTACATTCAATATATTACTCCAGAGACACATTCTCTACCCAGAATACAGAATGTTCCATCTAAAATACAAATCTTAAGAACTCATCTCTTGCTCTTCTGGATCAAAATGGTAGAGTAGAAGCACATGTGTTCATATCCTCTGAGAGCACCAGAATTGCAACAAGCTTTTGAACAACCATCCACAAAATTCACCAAAAAAGTATACCTCATATTCAAAGACAAGGAAGAAGCAACAACAAGATGCTAAGGAGGGGTGCAAACACAATAAAATGAGATTCAATATCTGCTGGATGGGTGACCCACAAACTGGAGAACAATAATACCAAATAACTCCAATGCTTATGAAGGTTCTGAGCCTCATGTCAAGCTTCTCAGCCCTGGGGATCCAGGAAAGGGACTGGGAATCGCCAGGGAACCTGACTTTGAAGTCCAGCAGGATCTGATTACAGGACTTCCACAGGACTGGGGGAAACAGAGACTCCACTCTTGAAGGACATAAACAAAATCTTGTGTGTACCAAGACACAGGGGAAGGGAGCAGTTACTCCACAGGAAACTGAACCAGACCTACCTTCTTATGGTTGGGGTGTCTCCTGTGGAGGTGTGGGTAGGCAGCGGCTGCTGCTCGGGTGGGGGCACTGGCAGCAGCACTCCTGGAAGGTGCCCTTTGATATAAGTCCTCTTGGAGGTACCCATTAACCCTACTATATAGCCCGTATACCTCAGAACTGGGTCACCTCAGGCCCAACAACTAACAGGGAGGTAGTGAAACACCACCCATTAACAGATAATTGGATTAAAGTCTTACTGAGCACAGCCCTGCCCACCAGAGCAAGACACAGTTTTACCTAGTCCCTCCCATCGGGAAACTTACACAAGTCTCTTAGCCGCATCCACCAGAGGGCTGAGAGACTAAGCAAGAAGAACAAAAATCCTGCAGTGGCTAGAATGGAAAGCACCTTACAGAAAGCTAATCAGAATGAAAAAGCAGAGGGTTATGTGTCAGATGAGGGAACAAGATAAAGCCCCAGAAAAATAACTAAACGAAATAGAGATAAGCAATATTCCAGAAAAGAAAATCAGAATAATGATAGTGAAGATGATCCAATATCTCAGAAACAGAATGGAGAAGATGCAAGAAATGTTTGCTAAAGACTTAGGAGAACTGAAGAACGAACAAACAGAGGTGAACAATACACTGCTGCTGCTGCTAAGTCGCTTCAGTCGTGTCTGACTCTGTGCGGCCCCACAGACGGCAGCCCACCAGGCTCCCCTGTCCCTGGGATTCTCCAGGCAAGAACACTGGAGTGGGTTGCCATTTCCTTCTCCAATGCATGGAAGTGAAAGTGAAGTCACTCAGCCGTGTCTGACTCCTAGCGACCCCATGGACTGCAGCCCACCAGGCTCCTCCATCCACGGGATTTGCCAGGCAAGAGTGCTGGAGTGGAGTGCCATTGCCTTCTCTCGAACAATACACTAGTAAGAATCAATAGCAGAAAAACTGAGGCAGAAAAACAGATACTTGACTTGAAGAACAGAATGGTGGAAATCATTGCTGCAGAACAGGATATAGAATAAAGAATGAAAAAAAGTAAAGAAAACCTAAGAGCTATCTCTGGGATAACATTAAACACACCAACACCTGCATTATAAGAATCCTAGAAGAAAAAGAGAGAAAGAACCCAAGAAAATATTTGAAGAGATAATAGTTGAAAACTTCCCTAACATGGGAAAAGGAATAGTCAACAAAGTCCAGGAAGTACAGAGAGTCTCAGGATAAACCCAAAGAGGAACACACTGAGACATATAGTAATCAAAATGATAAAGATTAAAGACAGACATAAGATAAAATATTACAAGTAGCAAGAGAAAAGTAGCAAATAACACACATAGGAACTCCCATCAGGTTGTCAGTTGATTTCTGAGCTGGATACTGAGAAATGGAAATGGAAACTCCACAAGCCAGAGGGAATGGCATGATATATTTAAAGTGATGAAAGGGAAGAACCTATAGAAAGAACCTATAACCATGAATATTCTACCCAGCAAGACTCTTGTTCAGACTTGATGGAGAAATCAAAGCTTTCCAGATGAGCAAAAGTTAAGTGCCACCAATCCATCTTTACAGAAAATGCTAAAGAAACTTCTCTAGGCAGGACATACAAAAGAAGGAAAAGACCTACAGAAAATAAACCTGAAACAATTAAGAAAATGGTAATAGGATCATGCATGTTGATAATTACCTTAAATGTAAAGGGATTAAATGCACCAACCAAAAGATGCAGATTGGTGGGATGGATGAAAACATATGCATATATGTGCTTCCACTTACCACATCACTCTACTTAACCTGCCTAAATTGTATGTAATTATTTTGCATAGTTAGGTTAATTATGTTTCCATTACGGCTTGCAATTGTAATTATTTTTTATTTTTTGACTGGCTATTGATTGTGAAAACTGATAAAATTTTTTTCTGACAAACATTTTTTACTAATGTCATTATATAACTATTATTCACTTAATACCACCTGGAGAAGGAAATGGCAATCCACTCCAGTACTATTGCCTGGAAAATCCCATGGACAGAGGAGCCTGGTAGGCTACAGTCCATGCCGTCTCAAAGAGTCGGACACAACTGAGCGACTTCACTTTCACCATCAGGAAAGTAGAACATCAAGGCTGTATATTGTCACTCTGTTAATTTAACTTATATACAGAGTACATCATGTGAAATGCTGGGCTGGATGAAGCATAAGCTGGAATCAAGATTGCCGGGAGAAATATCAACAACCTCAGATATGCAGATTATATCACATTAGGGGCAGAAAGTGAAGAGGAACTAAAGAGCCTCTTGATGAAAGTGAAAGAAGAGAGTGAAAAAGCTGGCTTAAAACTCAACATTCAAAACACAAAGATCATGGCATCTGGTCCCATCATTTCATGGAAAATAGGAAAAAAGTAGAAACAGTGACAGATTTCATTTTCTTGGCTCCAAAATCACTGCCATTGGTGACAGCAGCTACAAAATTAAAAGATGGTTTCTCCTTGGAAGAAAAGCTATGATAAACCTAGATAGTGTATTAAAAAGCAAAGACATTATTTTGCCATCTAGTCAAATCTATAGTTTTTCCAGTAGTCAAGTACAGATGTGAAAATTTGACTATTAAGAAGGCTGAGCACCGAAGAACTGATGCTTTCAAATTGTGGTGCTGGAGAAGATGCTTTAGAGTCCCTTGGACTGCAAGGAGATCAAAGAACTGATCCTGAAGCTGAAGCTCCAATATTTTGGCCACCTGATGCAAACAGCCAACTCATTGGAAAAGACCCTGATGCTGGAGAAGATTGAGGGTAGGAGGAGAAGGGGACGACAGAGGATGAGATGGTTGGATGGCATCACCGACTCAACGGACCATGAGTTTGAGCCAGCTCAGGGAGATAGTGAAGGACAGAGAAGCATGGTGTGCTGCAGTCTATGGAGTTGCAAACAGTCAGACATGACTTATCCACTTAACACAAGGGGGACAACAGAAAACAATAGAACTGTATCACTATAACTACCATTTAATAGAAAAATCTATAGTCATTTTCTAAAATCCAGATGCATATTGGATTTATCTTGGAATTTTTTGAAAAATACAAATTTCCTGGTATTCTTTCTTTTATCCAAAGCTCCAGATGTGTTTCCAGTGAGCAGCTGTGTTCAAAAACAACTGGATATAATATATTATGATCTTTTATTTTTATCTAGCTTGTTTCATTTTTTCTATTTCATATTCAGCGCTGCTCTTTCATTTAGTTTATGTTTTCCAATTTCATTTTTGTTCTTTGTCAAGCCTTTATCATGCATAATAAAAAGCTTTTGTATACATATATATAAATAAATAGTATATATAATATATATTTTTATAAATTTCTGAATTTTTGCCTGCCTAAAAAATTTGTGATATTTTGATTCCACTGTTTGACTTAGTATGAATAGAATGCTAGATTTCTAATTTATATTCTCTCAGAAATTCGATATAGTTCCATTTTGTTTTGGCATCTAGTATTACTGCTAAAAGTCTAGAAAATTTATCTTAGTGTTTTTTAAAAAAAGTTTGAATGAGGCTTGAGACTTCTAATCCAATTCTGAGAATATAAAGAAATACTACGGTGCAAAAAAATATACAAGAAATTAATATGTACTACAGTATTATTGATTAAAGTATATATCTTATTCAAATTTCACAAAATTTTATACTAGTGTCCATTATTTTTTTTTTTTCATATCTTATCCAAGACTCTACATTGCATTTAATTGCATTAAGTAGCCTCAGTTGTTGCCTGCAACAAACTCTGGTAAATTCTCTTTTCATTTTTATTCTTTGTAAATATTTCCTAATTTTCTTTGTAATGGCTTCTTAGATATACCTATCATTTAAAAATGGACATTTATTTTCCAAATTCATGGGATTTTTTTAAAGTATCTTTGATATTAATTTCTCCTTTTAAATACTTTTTTCTCTGCAATCACCTTCTGTGTTTTTTCATTCTAACTTTTTTGAGACTTTCAGTGTTTAAGTCAAAGCATCTTTTGGTAAATATCACATTGTACTTGAAAATATGTGGGTTGTTTTCACATATCTTTTGATATTGACTTCAAACATAATTCCATAGTGATAAAAAAAAGACTCTGTATGATTTCAATATCTTTAGACCATGATATTTTTACACCTTGTTTTATGTCCCTGGATATGTTCCAGAGTATCCTAGTTTATAATCTATGGGAACTTGAGTAGAATATGTATCCTACTGTTATGTTAAAATTGTATAAATCTTAATTATGCTGAATTGGTTCATAGTGCTTTTCAGGTCTACTGTATCTTTCTACTTCTCTGCATATTCATTCTATGAATTTTTGAGAGTTTGATATTCAAATTCCACCTAAAAGTCTTAATTTATATACTCAAAAAATAATTGTAATATACAATAGAATTATATGTAACCTTGTTATGAATTTTCCAAGTCTCCTGTAAATGAGTTATCACACTTCAACAATTTAAAAATTAAAAAAAGAGATAGATCTTAAAAAAAGCAAAAAGAAAGAAAAAAAAACTCACCTCTTTCCTTAAAACTCTCAAATGGTTCTGCTTTCCTGTAGGATAAGGTGTATATTTCTTACAATGGTCTGGTGTATTCTTATTACTCCTTGCCTCTCACTTCCTATCCTGCGAACAATGCATTGTGTCTAATATCTGGATCACGCTAATGCTTTTCCTGATGGGACTGCATTTAAATGAAGTGTTCTTGGGGTCAAGTAAGGTTGCAACACAGGAGACTCACTGTGGCTTGTCTGTCTCAGGGTTTAGCACAGAGGAAGCAACAAAAATGAAAGGGATCTTTTGAGTCTCCTAGGATGTAAATACAGAAAATATGGCTAATATTTGTAATGACTTTAAATGGAGCATAATCTATAAAAATATTGAATCACTACACTGCACACCAGAAACCAATATCATATTGTAAATCATTGATTAAAAAAAAAAAAAAAAGTTGTTGTAGAAGGATCAGGCTTCTGACTTAGCACACAAATACAGGTAGCCAAAACCCTCCCTGCAGACTGGGGAAGCTTGGGGCACCTCTTCTGCTTTCTCCCTGCAGTCTTCTCTAAGTTGCTGCAGATTTTATGGCTGCAGCCCAAGGGATGTGTCCCAGGATCACCAGCTCTGATAGCCAACAAGGCTTGAATTCATGAAGAGGGAGTTCTGAATGGTTGTAGGAGCACCCTCTCCATTCTGTTGTGGCAGTACACCACAGTCCAATACAGAGGGTGCAAGAAAAACACACATCTTCAAGTTTACCCCTGGAAGGAGCTTAACCATTAACTACCCCAGCTGCTGAGAGAGGACCCACTTTCCAAGCAGCCTGCATCTGTAGGTGCAGAGTATGATTCACCAATTTGGGCCACTGACATGTTCTCAACTACTGAAACAAGAATGAAGATGGTGGCTTGGACAATTAGGAAGGTTTCAGAGACAACCAGGAGCTTAGGCCAGTCTGACTGACAAGGATTATCTTCCACCCCAGACCACTCTGTCAAGACTGGGAGAGGTGGCCATTTCATCTAATGTGCAGAGAACAACACACAGAGTCAAGGAAAATGAAGAAACAGAGTAACACATTCTAAACAAAGTATAAGATAAATCTCCAGAAAACAGATCTTATTGAAATGTAGATAAACAAGTTACTCGATAGAGAGTTCAAGATAGTGGTCATAAAGATTGAATCATGAAGAAATATAGGGTCTGAGCATACCAATTACCAGTAAAAAGATTGAATTAGTAAACAAAAACCTCCAACAAAAAAGGCACAAAATATTATGGTTTCTCTGGTGAATTCTACCAAATATTTAAAGAAGAATTAATACCAGTCTTTCTCAAAAACTTCCAAAAGTCCGAAAAGGAAAGATCTCTTCCAAACTCATTTGATGAGGCCCTAATCATTTGGAGAAGGAAATGGCAACCCACTCCAGTATTCTTGCCTAGAGAATCTTGTGGACAGAGGAGCCTGGTGGCCTGCTGTCCATAGGGTCGCACAGAGTCGGACACGACTGAAGTGACTTAGCATGCATAGCATGCATGCAATCATTTGCTTACTTGAATGAAGTCTGGAAATTTCCTGCAGAAGGCTTCTTTTCTGTCCATCTTTTACCCATTGTGTCAAGTTCATTATCTAGACTCTTCCCAACCCAGGGATTGAACCCAGCTCTCCTGCATTATAGATGGATTCTTTACCATCTGAGCCACCAGTGAAGCCCAAGAATACTGCAGTGGATAGCCTATCCCTTCTCCAGCAGATCTTCCTGTCCCAAGAATTGAACCAGGGTCTACTGCATTGCAGGCAGATTCTTTACCAACCGAGCTATCATGGAAGACATTATCTAGAATATCCTTGTCATATTTAGTTTATTAAATTAATTAATTAATTGAAACATTTTTCCAATTTCTGCTACAGGATCATTTGTGGGTAAAATTAATTGAAATCCATATAATCAGAGCCCCAAGGAAATTAAAATGAAAACTCCACTTATTCATTCAATTTTTTGGACTTTATTCTAAGTTCATTTTACAAAAAATACACAAAAGTTTGACTTCAGATATGTGTTGAATCATGCAGTTGATCTTATTCAATCAGTGATTTAAAAGTGTGTCACAAAGAAAAGAATAATCAATACTGTCTCAATCTGAATAGCTATTTTTACTAGCATTATTCATTATCTTAATTAAAGAACTGAAACTCCCCAGAATGAATATCTCTATTTCCAATCCTGAGTGATTAAAATCCTCATGTTTTCCCTTCTGTTTTATAATTTTTCTGTCTCAGTCAATAATGTCTCATGTTTGGGACCTAGGTTCATTCTGTAGGATCTGCTACCCTTGCTATCTTTTGCTGAAAGGAGCGTGGAGCCACTTTCCTTTTTAATGCTGAGTTGCATCCGAGCCTTTCAAATAGCCTTCCCAGTTCCAGAGGATCAATAGGAAGGCAGGAAACTTCTTGTCACTTCATTGCTTGGAACCATGATGCTGACATTTATAATCCAATTTTGATAAGGAATTCAGCTAAAATTTGATCTGCCAGTCATTTCAAAGTTGTTACCCTCACACCCCACCCAACCCCTCCATAATGATTTTCCTAAATGCTTTTTCATTATGGAACACAAATTAAAACTGCACAAAGTTCATAAGCATATATAAAATCTTAAGCATTTCAAAGCAGATTTTCAAAGAAAATAATTGCATCTTATACTGAAGAAAAGACTGAGTAAAATAGAAATGAAAATGCTATGTATAATATTTATTTCTAGCCTTAATGCTAAGATTATATTTAAACATACACAAAAAACAGCAGTAGTGAAAGCGACCAAACACACAAACTATTGCTAGAATGGTTAAATTTTTATTGCTTCCATTTTTACTGTTATTTATCCTTGTTTCATAACAATGCTTGCATTTTAGATAATTACCAAAATTGAACAGCAGAGGGCAGAGAATAGCAAACTGTGTCTTTGAGCACACTATTCTATTCAATTTTAGTCTCAGTAGTTTTGAAATTTTCAAATTTGATTTTACTACTGATCAATATGAGATATATTCTTGAAACAGGAAGTTTCTAAGTATTAAAAATAAATTACAGCATTTTTCATTTATTTGCATAATCACTTCCTTCAGCCGATTTAAATTTATTACATAGTATTCTGTGCCTGAAAAATGATATATGATAAATACTATCGTGAATTTGAAAAAGTTCATTAATTATAATACAAGCACAACAATGCCAATGCTGCAAGAGATGTATCTGTCTATATTTGATGTGAAAGGTACATGCCTTGTGAAAAACAGTAACAAAGTAATAGTTGAATTACAAGTAATGCCTACTAAATTATTTCTGTTTTATATATGAATTATAGTTGGTCACTAAACACTAATATTTTCTTGAGATCTTACATATTATTTACTAGGAAAAATGTTTCTATGATTCAGCAAATTCTTATTTTATATTATTTATTTTTATAGATTGTAATTCAGTCAATTCTGGGTTCACCTTTGTCCTTGACTTTGAAATAGATTACGATAAAAATAGCTTTTGAAGCGACCTCTTTAAAAAAAATTAATTTACATTGACCCATTCTTTAAACATGACCAATTCTCCACATTTAACCTTCTCTCTCTCTCTCCTTTCATTATTAGTTACTTGATATGAAGTTAAAGTTTTTCTTTTGGGAAAAACTGAATGAAGAAAAATGATGGCTAAAAAATTTTCTATTTTGCTCTGAGTTGTTATTCACTCTTGTATAATAAAGAGCTCAAATAGAGAATAATGCAAATCATTTTTGTGCCTTACATCACTACTAGTGATTGAATAGATCAGATGTATTTAATTATCCTTTATACTGTTAATATGGATATATATTTATGTATGTCTTCTTTACTATTTTCATTCTTAATTTAAAAAAAATTTTTAAAGGAATTTTGACTCACAACACCTGTCTCATATGCAAACAAGTGTATATTAATGGACTAAAGTAAATTCTTGGTGATAGAGTTGAGTGGTATTTTTACCTGCAGTGTAAAATCTTATTAATAGATTATGGATTCTTTTACTTCCTGGCCTAGGAATGCATACAGAAAATCAAAAAGAGGGAAAGACTATGACTTGGAATTCCAGAATTCCATGATTAGAGAGCCATAGAGTCCACTTTGCTCATCTTTCTCATTTTAAAAGTTGAGGCCCAAAGTGATTAAGGGGAAGTATAACATGCAACAGTCAACGAGGAGGCTATACTAGTGATATTATTGTGACAATTGCATGGGAAAGCAGACTAACTCTTGGCATTCTGAAATATTACTAGGCTACTCCTTCTGTGATGTGGGATCCAATCTCCTGCCTCCTGGAACAGTCCCTTGTACTCAACCATCCTTTATTGCTTTGTTTAAACCACTAAAGCCATAAACTCAGTGAGGAATTTCTGCCAAAGCAGGTCCCAGGCGTCGGCTTGGCAGGCTGGGCAAGTTGGTGTCACAGCCCGGTGGAGCAGTGTAAAAATGGGGTTTCCATGCAAAGAGTTCCAAAGAGTCAACCTTGATCTTCTGCTATGAGGTTTTGACCTTTATAGACAGAATTTTAGGTTTTCCTTGGATCCTGCTACGTCCCATTTAGCTAAAGTTCACACTTTTGGAGCACTTCTTTTTATCAGTGTTTTGTTTGCTTTCCTGCGGGTCAGGTGAGGTGGGTGGCAGAGTTTCTCTATTGCTAGGTGGGATTTACAGGCTATAGAAGATAAAAAATAAGCATTGCTTGCATCCTAAGACAGCAGGGCCTAGTGAGAGAACGCTTCACCGCCAACAGCAATTAGCAGTTTGGCTTCTGCACGGCAGCCGGAAGTGGGCTTTGCTGCATTTGGTCCAGGCTGGAGCATCTATCTCCGCTGCAGTGGCCGCGGAGGCACAAAGGTAGCGCGGCACGGATGGGGCGCTGTCCGCGGTGCTGAAAGGCAGATCACTGGTGGGCGCGACAGCTCGCGAGACCCGAGGTCTCTCCCGGGGGGCAGCGGCGGCCGGGCTCGGAGCCTCGCTGCCAGCCCTGCGCGCGGGAGACGCCGGGGCGCGGGGGTGGGCGGGGGAGGGGCGCGCCAGCCGCCCCCCGCGCCTCGCGCACGCGCGCCGGGCCCGCCTGCCGGTCTGTGACTCGCGTGTGTCCGTGTGTGTATGTGTGTGTGTGCGCGCGCGCGCGTGTGAGAGAGGGGAGAGGGAGAAGCGCGCGAGGGTGAGTGTGTGAGCGCATGGGAGGGTGCTGAGTGTTCCGAGGCGCTGGGACCACAGCGGCAGCCTGCTGGAAACTGCATCTAGCCGGTCCTCCGGACTTCGGAGCAGGCGCGGGGCGCAGGGCGGCAGCCACCCGCAGGACCTGGAAATAGGGATTCTTCTGCCTCCACTTCTGGTTTTTAGCAGCTTGGTGCTAAATTGCTGTCTCAAAATGCAGAGGATCTAATTTGCCCAGGAAAACGGCCAAAGAAGGAAGAGGAGGAAAAGGAAAAAAAAAAAAAAAAGAAAGGGTATTTTGTGGATGCTCTACTTTTCTTGGAAATGCAAAAGATTATGCATATATCTGTCCTCCTTTCTCCTGTTTTGTGGGGACTGATTTTTGGTGTCTCTTCTAACAGCATACAGATAGGTAGGTACCCTTTGTGCTCTGCTTTTGAATTGTGCATAATTTGGTGGTAATCTTTGTTCACGATGGACAAATTAATTCATGTCATGTAGAGTTATGTCATACCTTGACTGCATTCCAGATTTAAACTGCCTAAAATATACATGTTTTTCTTAGGATAAAGCAAAGGCAAAAGACTGTGTCTCTGACACAACAGAGGGAAAGGTCTTCTCTTTTCGAACCCCCAAATTTTATTCATTTCACCTTAACAACATTTTCCCGTTTGTTCAGAATCTCTAGGGGTCTGAATGAACAGCTTGTGATCACTAGGGAAGGAGAACGTTTCTGGCCACCCACCTGACCCTCGAGCTCCTTCGTGTCTTGATCCCCTCCGTGTCTGGTCTATACCCTTTGGATATCCACCCCAGTTCCCCTGTTGCCCGGGTCCAGGGATATGTTTATTCGTCCTATTAACGTTAACCAGGGACTCCTGGGCAGTCCCCCGCTAGCGGGCTCCTCTCCTCCTCTCGGGCACTGACACTGTCCTCCTTGCTTGGTGTTTGTTCCTTGCAGGGGGGCTGTTTCCCAGGGGCGCCGATCAGGAATACAGTGCATTTCGTGTAGGGATGGTTCAGTTTTCCACTTCGGAGTTCAGACTGACACCCCACATCGACAATTTGGAGGTAGCCAACAGCTTCGCAGTCACCAACGCTTGTGAGTAATGAATATTCATGCCCTTTTGGGCGCCGCACGCGGAAAGCGGGCTGGTGTGTGTGCGTGTTTCTGCGTGTCAGTGTGCGGGTGTAGTGACTGCACACGCGCGTGCGTGTGACGGCGTCGGGAGAAAGTGGCTGCGTTCTCGGGGACCCCCGCTGGCTGAGAGTTGGGGGCTGAAGAGGAAGCGAAAACCAGGGGAGAGTGTGCGCACTAGGGAGGGGGGTGGGTGTTGGAGATCGAACGGGCTTCCTTAGGTTCCGGGGGTCTTGGCTCCGCTGGAGTCTTCAAAAGAAGCCCCCTTCCCCTGCTGGCCTGGTGGCACCCCGCGCGAGGGGAACACGCGGTGCCCCAGGGCGCGCCGTCGGGCTGCGGGGTAGATGCCCCGGCCCCGGGGTGAAATCGGCAGGCCTCCCTCCGGGTCACTGCGTGAACCCCGCGAGCCTGTATTCTGCCCCGAGACGGGACAAGTTGTCACACTGGTCCCATAGTCGGCTTGGGGTCGTTACATAAGGCCCACCGAGGGGTGCAGCGAGGCTGACGCAGGCCGGGGAACCCGTACAGTCCTTCCTCGCTGCCCCGGGCGCCGCAGCCTGAGTCCCGGGGCGATCGTGTGCCGGGCACCGTGGGCCCTCGCGGGCCGGGGGCTTTGTTCTCAAGTCGCGGGGCTCCTACAGAGGATGCGGGAGGAAAAGGACTTGAAAGAGGTGGCATGCGCCGAGTTTGGAATCTGGAGAAGTAGCCAGCCGATCAGCCATTTTAGTCTTCGCAGCCATCCTGTTAGTCCCAGCGCGGCGTGCAGTACTTGGGGACCCGCCGCGAAGCTACATCCAGGCTTCAAAGTAATAGGATTCAAGCTATTAAGTCTCCGCACGGTTCAGTGGAAAGACCGGCTGGCCCGGGTCCAGGCGCGGCCATCCCCGATCGGGCGTGGGCGGTGCGGCTACCGCCGGACCCCCTGCCCTCTGCCGGCAGCTGCTATCCTGCCCTGGCTACTAGGTTGGGGCGACTGCTTTCTGACTTGATGTTCTTGGTGTTTATTTCAGAGTTGACAGTTTCGCGGGGGGATTTGCAGATGGCTTACCTCCCACTCTGGCTTCCCTGTAAAGGACTGAGCGGAAAATTACCACCGAAAAATCCCAACTGCAGTGTCCCCACGTTAGACAAACAACTGGTTATCATCCCACGTCCCCATGTTGAGCTTTAATCGTATATTCCATGGGTTAGCTTGATTGTAGTATCAGGAACACCCTCAGCTCGTTTTGAAACTGCCATCAGCCAAATGAATGAAGGAATGAAACAACTGTCTGATAGAACAGGGGTCATTATTATGGAGCTGTTTGATGCTTAGAATTCAACTGTTTATGAAAGCATATTTAAGATTTCAGCACTGTATATATTTTTTCACATGTTGATTCCAGGAGAGAAAAGGAACTGGGCATGATGGGAAGGAAGTGGGAGGAAGAGAGACTGAGACTTAAGTAAATTTTCAGTTAAAAAAAAATCTTCCTAAAAGAATGTAAGAATATCTTGAAAAATTTTAGCATGTAAATACACAAAGAAACCAGCTGTAGTTTAATTTTTGAAGTCCTTTATAATTTGACCTATTTATCTACCAGAATTAGATTATTCATTTGAATTGATACCAGGTCTCCAGTTTTTTTCCCCCCTCTGAATTGTGAGTTTTAGACACAATTGGTCTAAATATCCAACTGTTTGTAATTGTATATTAATGTGAAAATGCTGTGGAAAGTAATGAACCTAACGCAAGACTAGGATTGTTGGGAGGATTTAGGTTTTAAAAACTAGGTGAAAAGAATCGATATCTCTATGTTTTGAAAACGGTCAATGATGTAGAAGTTCATTCATTGGTGAGAATTATGCCAGGGCCTGGCTGAGAGCAAAGGAGTTAGGTCCACTGAAGGAAATGAGTATTTCCTCATTCCAAATGCTGAATGACTATGTTGGGGCTTGTAAAGACTCAAGATTATGGTTAGTTAAGGTTAAGTGACTAGTTTAGGTCCTCAGTCTCAATATTTTGAATAATTTATTTAATGTAAATTTTATTGAAATAAGATACACAGGCAGAAAATATACACATATTAAACACAGATATAAATACATAAAGTTCCACAGAATGGATACATCCATGTAATAAGAGACGGATTTCATTAGAAAAACAGAGACAAAATTTAATTTGCTTGACAGTTCTAAACCATCCAAGTGAGTGGAGTGAAAGTCACTCAGTTGTGTCAGACTCTGCGAACTCATGGACTATACAGTCCATGGAATTCTCCAGGCCAGAATACTGGAGTGGGTAGCCTTTCCCTTCTCCAAGGGATCTTCCCAACCCAGGGATCGAACCCAGGTCTCCTGCATTGCAGGTGGATTCTTTACCAGCTGAGCCACAAGGAAAGCCCAATTCTAAGAAAATGGGCAAATCAAATCTTCATTTTGCATGGATATTTTGTGTTTCTCAGAAAATAAAGCTGAAATAAAAGATTGCATGTCTCCATGTCGCAAAGTTACTCCTGCATTCAATGACACTAAAATAATGACAGTGAGGATCTGAATGTATTTTCAAGTTTCTGGCATGGGAATTCAGAACCATGGCCTCTGCAACTCCTGTGCTATAAGCAATCTTACTGATTGCTGAATAGAACTAGTTACAGAAGAAAAAACTCTATCACTCATTGAATAGAATTTTCAGGAGTTGACATTAACTCATCTACTCGGCACCTAAAATTTCTGTGGCTCAATTTTTTCATTCCTTTAGGAATTTTACAATACAGAATTTGCAAAATGAAATGGAGTGTTTGTATCCTTCTTTTCTTCTTTTTAAATCAAGAGTAATAGAGAATGTAAAATTATTTTATTTCTTTTCAGAGGGAGAGATGCTAACATATAAAATGCACTCACAAAGTGAGCAGTCCAGAAATGAGTGGAAATCTCTGATACCGAATTTATTAAAGATGAGTCTTGATCACTTAAATCCTGCTCAAGGCATTTTCTCCAATGCTTAGCCTTTGTTTCCTTGGCTCCTCAATCAGGGGAATCCTTGATTCTTTCCTTTATGAAGTGGAAGCAGCAGAGTCAAACATGTAGGTAGTAGAAACCAACCTGACTTTCTCCCACTTCCTACAGAAATCTAAGGAATTCTACTTCATAATTCTACCATTAAAATATGTATCATCAGTCAGCGTTCATAAATTAGCTTGCCCTTCCTCTGAGTTAAAACAGAAAAATCCCATAGGGTAAATTTAACCCTAGATGTAGTATATAAATTTAATGTACTAAGAAAGTAAATTTGTGAATCTTAACAATATAATTGTAAAATAGCAAAGACTTTAGTTTGCTAATTTAATTGTATTCCTGAGATGGAAAGGCTGCTTTGGGAATGCTGAGACTGACATGGCAGGACCCACTGAATGGGTTAAGGTTTTGCAAATGAAATAAAGTCATTACATTCTGAACCCAGTAAATGCTGTGCAGGCTCTGAACTCCCTCCCACGCCCTCTTTCACAGTCACAGTGGGATAATTCAAGTACCTACTTGTTCCCATTTGTTTCCATGGTACCTGAGGAAATAAAGACAGATTTTCAGTTTTTTGCCTTCTCCTTTTTCTGCCTTCCTCCCCATTTCCTTTCTTCCTTCTTTCTTCTTAGCTAGAGAGCCTACTAAGGTTTTATTTTTCTTCCCCCTCAAGCCTGCTTCAACTTAAGACTTCAACATGAGAAAGTCCATGAAACCAGAAAAATAAGTAACTTAGCATCCGATGTTCAACAGTTAAGTCAGTGATGGGCCTCAGGAATTCTTTCCTTGCTTGCTCCTTTCCTTCTTCTCACCTCCCGCTTCAGCTTCAGTGTTTGTTGAGTGCCTTCTAGTCGTCAGAGAATAAATGAATGTTATTCTTATAGCAACTCATTTTCCCCTAACCTTTCCCCTTAATTCTCTTTCCTATAGTTTTCAAATCCTTATGGGCCTGGAGGCCTTCCCTGTACACTGCCACTGGGTCTTGTCTAAGCAGTTTGGTTTGAGGATGTGATGATATTCTAATAGTTTTTCTACAAAATCAATTTATTACAGTCAATATTTTTATGAAAATAATAGATGTGATATGTGCATATTGTGGAGAAGGCAATGGCACCCCACTCCAGTACTCTTGCCTGGAAAATTCCATGGACAGAGGAGCCTGGTGGGCTGCAGTCCATGGGGTCACTGAGTTGGACACAACTGAGCGACTTCACTTTCACTTTTCACTTTCATGCACTGAAGAAGGAAATGGCAACCCACTCCAGTGTTCTTGCCTGGAGAATCCCAGGGACGGGAGAGCCTGGTGGGCTGTCGTCTATGAGGTCGCACAGAGTCGGACACGACTTAGTGACTTAGTAGCAGCAGCACATATTGTATATAGGTTAACAAAATCAACAAGTTTTAGGAAATAATAAACATTTTTACATTCTAAAAAGTTTGGATAAACTTTAATGTTGTGCTTATTATTAAAACTTGGTTAAAATAAAATTGTCTAAAAGAGTTATGAACATATTTGATCACATAGGGCTTTGGAATTGAAATTATTAAATGTCGTCTTCAAAATTGTTCCTATTTTTTAATGACTGACTAATAGCTATTAATCTATTTAAAATAATTTAATACTTTGATATTTCAATTTCATGAAAAATAAATTGTAAAAATATTAAATTTAAAGAAATAGCAGATAAAAATCTGCTTTTTCTCTAAGCCAGTAGATGGAGATGTTGGAGAAAACATAGTTCTTTCGTAAAACTGTTGCGCACACTGAATACCCTTTGAAACATTGTAAACACATTTATTTAGAGGAATTGAAAAAATACATATAAGTGGCATCTGTTTTAGAAAAATCCATTTAAAATGAGGTATTTGAAAAGTAACTCCCACTGCCTTTTATTTTTGATTTTATTTTTTAAATAGATTATCTTAAATATCCTTGTGAATTTGATTCATAAAGAAATTCAGGAATAGCATTGATTATATACTCTTGGAAGAAAGAATTCTAAAATTATGTTTTTTGGCTTTTTAACCTTGATTCTTCAGGTGTAATCTATTTATCTATCTATTTATTTTATTGAGTATATTTATTTTATTGAAGTATAATTAATTTGCAGTGTTGTGTTAGTTTTATATGTGCATGCATGCATGCTAAGTTGCTTCACTTTTGTCTGACTCTTTGCAACCCCATGGACTATAGCCCCCCAGGCTCCTCTGTCCATGGCATTCTCCAGGTGAGAATACAGGAGTGGGGTTCCATGTCCTTCTCCAGAGTTTCATATGTACAGTAAAGTAATTCAGATAAATATATGTATGTATCCTTTTCCAGATTATTTTCCCTTATAGGTTATAAAATAATAACCTATATAATATAAAATATTGGTTTTATATTAAAACCATTTATATAGGTTAAAATAACCTATATAATATAAAATATTCATTATAGTTCCCTGTACTATACAGTAAATCCTTCAGGTATTATTTTAAGGTGTATTTCTTATCATTGCATTTTAGTCATGAATTATTGAGATGTATATCTGTGTTCATCACATTGATGCTTGCTAAATTTGTTACGCTTTGCATGAATTTTTCTGTGTGTGTGTGTGTAATTATATTGTAATTATGGATTGTGAGTAGCTATATTTTGGGTAGGCTATCATGTTTTATTATTCTATCAAGATAATTACCAAAGCCTAGAGTTACGTATTTTAATGCATGCAAAAATTTTCATACAACCAGAATCAACTTGGATACTCGTAAGCAATCATAAGAATTTGTAGTGTACCAGACACAATACCTTATAACCTGAGGTTAAATCTTTGATTAAAATCAATTGGAGGTTACGAAGAATAAAATAGCTCTTTAAATGTAAGAATAATTAATTTGTTGTTGGGTTTTTTTTTTTTTGTAGTTAAGTTTTCAAACTCCAAGTATCACAAGAGAATTTTAGGAAAATCAGACATTATATTCAACAGAATTTTAAAAAATGGCATTGGTTGAAATACTCAGTTTAAGATATGAGAAACTGAATATTTAACTAAAAATGAGTATATGAAACTATAGGAATTTAGTAGTAATAGGAATTTACTCTTATACTATTATTGCTTTTTGAGGTCTTGCAGACTTCCGCATACTGACTTGAGAAGTCTGGGACTTTTCCCTTTCATATCAAGCCTTTATAGTGAAGGGGTCGTTGAACCTTGACATTAAGACAGTAGAATGCTGATTCATGTCAGAGCCTGTATCTTCTGGAATTTCTTCCCAAAACCACCTTTCAAGCTTCCTGGAGCCCTGACCATTTTCGGGAAGGCAGTAGAAGACCGGTTGTTTCCTGATTATTCTATCAGGTGTTGCTGTATGGTTGACTTTTCAAAGAGTGCGCTTTCCCCCCCCGCCCCCCCGTCCTCTGTTCTTCTTTTCCCTTTTAAAAAGTCAGCGAAAGTGCTTAATCTGCAGAGCAGGTGCTACTACAAGGAAGTAAATTTAAATTGAAATGTTTTTTTATTTTTTTAAGTAAGCAAAGGATATATTACAAAGAGCTAAAATCTTGTATTAATAGAAGATTTAAACATTTTATTGGGATGCTAGTGGCCAGTGGGTAAATGTATTTCCTTTCTTTTTTAATTGAGTTCTACTGAAGATTCCCCAAACAAAATTGAAATACCAGATTTTTTTTAATTTGCCGATTTTCATTCAGAATTTCTGAGATTTTCTCTAATGATCTGAACAACTCATTGCCAAATGTCTTAAATGACTATGCCTCTTCAATAGGATAGGAAAAGTCATTGTTGAATTAAAATCTACCCACAATTTCTTTCTCAAATCTCAAAATCACCCATAATTTAAAATTTTTCTAGCAATAAAAATATTTTTCAAAAAAGATTTCACTGATTTTGGAGAAAAATTAATCTGCTTCTTACAGTGGTGTTTGTTAGTAGTCTAAAACCTGTTATTTTTGGTTACTATTCAAAGTATCTTGTCATTTTTTATTATTACAATTTATAGAAACATTTAAAATTAACATGGAGAATGAAAATATGCCTTTCTTAAAGTCAGGGTAATGCCACTGTTGGCTTTGTATGCGTCATGATTTTTAATCTATTAAACAGACTTCATATAGCAGAATTTCTTGGTATAGAATTATATTTATTAAATTCAGAATATTGCTATTACTCTATATTTGGATTTTATAAGAAACAATTTCTTTGGTATCTACCTCCAGTCTTATTCAGATAGAGGTGTGATGCATTTTTCATTTTCACCCACAAGTTAGATATGTTCAAAGTTATTATCTTTTCCCCTACAACTACGTTGCTCTGTGTTAAAATGCTTTGCTGAAAGAAATGTTGGGATGATGCAGAAGCCGTGTTGCAATGGTTAGCATACAGGACTCTGTTCTCAGTACTCTGAGGGCTGTGGGAGTGTCGGTCGTCCATTTTTGTTTGAATTTTCACAAAACATGACTGTACACATTTCCTTGAATAGCCACAAAATTATCTTAGTCTCCCCCCCCATCCCCATCCCCAGGATATTATATACCATGATTTTCTGTTAATTCTTTCAGAATGCCTACATTCTAGTGTGTCTATAATACTTTGAATAGGGCATCATATTTCTACTGAGCTATTTATCCTTTGTGTAAAATTAATTTTGAACTATAACTACTGTGATATTCACTTACTTTATGCTACTCTAATTCTTACACTCTGATTGAAATTCAGTGAACCTCAGAATGTGCAATTCAATGCAAATATTTTTAGTCTAATCTTTATAAATACAAAGTGATACTGATGGAAATGATAGAAATATATTTGTATAATCTGAGTATACCTATGCTTATTATGGAATCAGAATAAATGTTACCTAATTCTTCATCCCTGTAGCAGAATATCAGTCATATCTAACTTCAGCATAAAATTGACTGAAACTCATGTTACATAATTTAAGAAAAGGTTTTCTCAGACCGTAAAGCTTTTGCAGCTTATACTAAGGTTTTGCATTAAAATACTATTCTCTTTCAGAATTAGTCATCATTTTACGATTTCCCTTGCATTAGCATTTGGTCCACTGCAGTAAGACTATGTCAGCCATGTGATTATATATTTTTTATTACTTACACAAGAATAAAAAGATAGGTTGAGCATTTTGAAATAATTATTTTTTTCCGAAAGGGAAAAAAAATATTTTTCTTCATTGTAAGTTGAAAATGAAAAATTTCTTTGAGTGTAGTGCTGGTGCCATGGACAAACAGGGAAATCTTCGAGAGGCAGCGTAACTTGGTGTGTAGTAGGCGAAGGAGTAGGAATTTGGAACTGAAATTTTTTTTTCTTTTCATTCTCTCTTGGTTTAAGCTTCTTCTTTAACTGGTGTTTGCTTTAGTTTGCCTGTCTGCAGTCAAGCTTCTACACTACCACTGAGCTGGTACAAAACAATGAATTCTTATCATAGTATTACTTTTGATGGATACAACTGGCTGCTGCTGCTTCTGCTGCTAAGTCGCTTCAGTCATATCCAACCCTGTGTGACGCCATAGACGGCAGCCCACTAGGCTCCCCCATCCCTGCTTCCAGAGGGAGACAAGAAAGAAAAGAAACATTCTGGATCTTTTATAGGCAAAAACACTACTTTCAGGCACTTTATTATTCAGGGCTGGTAAAAAAAAAACAAAAACAAAAAACAGTGATTCTTGTTAATCATGAGGTACTAAAACACTGTAGCTAAAATATGTAATGTGGAAGAAATATACTACTAGAATTTGAATTTATGAGTTATAATAAACTATACCTCCTATATGGGGTTCTTGAGACATTATAGGAACACATCAACTGATGGGGTTTATTTGCAGAACACAGAAAAGTTTGTCTTTTTGATTGTATTCTGGTGGTGATTTATTGTTCTTTAACATCTGGATAATAGTTTTAACAATCTTCAGTATATATTAAAATGTGTCAGCATGTCTTACAAGAATATTTAACAAAATTAATGATACTTCTCGAACAATATGTAAGTTTTAGTCATTAAGGTTAATTATGCAAAAAATCATTAAAGCACAGTTTGGGGCTGAAACGCAGGACATAATGAGCAGTTTCAATTTGAAGAATAAGGATGATCAGGAAAGGGGAATCGAGTTTTATCGACATACTGGGAAATATTGTCATCTACATTTTAGTGGCACTCATTTGGAGTATTTTAAAGATATTCTTTAAAGGCTTCATGTAAGTTATTTGTTAGGAATTGCAGATTTTAAGGGATTGTCTGTTTTCAATAATCCAGCTACCACAGAAGTAGCTCTTGCAATTCTCAAGTGGGAGAGGGGCTTCTCTTTAAAATAAAAAAGTCTCTCTTCCTCACAAGAATTTAGCAAAGAAAGTCCTGGAAGTGCCAATCTCCAGGAGTGGTAGGAAGTGTGTGTTTGCTAGTTTTTCTTGAAAAACACAGTTCAATTTAGAACATGAGTTTTAAATTTGTTTATGTCTTATCCTTTGTTTGGGAGGAATTGAAAAATTTCAATCTTGTTTTTAGTTTATGTGTGAAATGGAGATATTGAACTTTATGATTTCCAAGCACTTTACTATTTGCAGCTTTATTTGTTTTATCAGTTGTTGTTGTTGTTGTTTTAGTTTTTACTGGTTTGCAATGTTATTACTAATTTTCATGTGGAGAGGACATTTTAGGAACAGAGGCAAGAATTCAGAGGAAGTATCAAGAGTTTCAGTTTTTTCCTTTATCTCTTAGAACACAGCCAGGTCAAAATCATCATCTTAATGATAAATGTGGAAGTGCTTTGTGTATGAAAATAAAAGACATTGATTCTTTGTAGTTTGCAGCCATGGTATTGTAAGACACAAAGTAGCATTAGTCAAATCTGAACTTGGAGTGAAATTCTGATCTTGCTGTTAGATGTGTGACACTGGACAAGTTTAATGCAGTCTAAGTCTGTTTCCACCGTTGTAAAAAGGAATCATATGTTATAGGACTATTTTGAAAATAGAGAATAGGCATAAAAGACTATGTGTTTGGTGCATCTAAGTGCATTGTAATTAGTGGACTTTATCACTTTCTGTATTGGGGTCTTTGGTAAAGACCCCAATACAGAAAGTGGTTTAGATAAACACTTTTTGAGGACAGAAGAAAATGCATTTCTAGTTTCTTGCTGGAATCTTCTGTTTCTTGTACACCAGGGCAGGCCTGTTTGGTGACAAAGGAGAAACCAACGAAGCAAACCACATAAGTCACTTAAGGATATGTTTAATGCATTGAAGAGGAGAATGGTTTTCAAAAGCTGAGATGCTGAAACACGAGCAGTATCACATCTTTTCTTTGGTCACATGCCACTTCCATGAAGATGTTCAATAATGTGGAGCTCTTTCATCCCCGGTGAATCTTGCAGCACATAATTAAGATATGTCCACACATTGTCTAACTGCACATTTTAGATTCCTCATGGTTTATTTCACCTAATTAATCAAATTATATCTATTTAAACGAAAAGCAGATGAGAGAATACAAGCTTTAGAACCAGGGTTTGAATATGATTTGTAGCTTTGTGACATAAAACATGTTTTATTTTCTCTTTGTGGAATAAGGCTGTTTCCTCATCATGTAGATGTCATTATTGGGGGTTTAAATGAGAAAATCAGTGCCTTGATTAGTTTGTCATAAGTGATCCCAATATGCGCTTCTTTCCTGTATCTCAGCCCTTTACAGTGAATGGAAGAGCGTGCTCAGATCAGTGGAGGAGAATAACATAGAGATCATTGCCTTCAGAGAGCTTATGTATTTGGTAACTTTACATTTACATATAACTTTTATCTTTTCAAAACACTTTCATAGCTGTTTGGTCTTCACTGTAGCTCTCTGCAGTTTATAGGATAAATGAAATTATTATTATATTCATTTCCAGATAAGAAAGCAAATTTAAGTGAGTTATTTCTAACCTGCATTAAATTTGTGGGGAACTTCTCTTACTTTTTTATTTTTGCATATGTACCTATTTGATTTTAACTTACTATTTTCACTTTTAACTATAGAAAAACATAAAAGCACACACCACCACGTTTAAAAAAAATAGTTGCTTAGTATTCTCTTTCTTAAGTTTCCTTGCTTTGGTCATTTCGACTTTTTCCCATTATTTTTCATTCCTACAGATATTGCTCTGGCGATCATTCTTTTATACTTTTACCTCTGTTTGTGGATATGTATCTGTGGGGAAATTCCTGGAAATATAAGTGCTGGGTACATTTGAAGTTTTGCTGGGCATTGCTTGCCAGGAAAGGTTGTGCTCATTCAAGAGAGTTGAGCTGAGCTTCTGTGAACCTCCCACTTGAGGAGGACTGGTTTCCTGTGCCCCTACCATTGTGCTGCTCCTCTTGTCTGTTGCATCCACTCTAGTGATCGAACCTTCTTGCTTAGCTGCTGAACTGGAATTAATCAGAGGCAAGATCTTGGCCAGGTTTTAGAAATTCAGCTGCAGGCATCAAGTGGAAGAACTCAAGACTCTGCCTGGAATGCCCACTCTCGGTCCTCATGAGACCAACTGGCTGGATGACTACTTTGGCCCAGCTCTGGGGAAACTTCTTTTAGAAAAAAATGTACTATTTTAATGTCTACTATGTGGTTGTCTCTGTTATGGATATTGAGAATCTAAAGAAGGTGAAGTTGTAAGTTTACACTGTAATTGCTGAAAAAAAGGTTTAAAAATGCACTGGGCATTATTATGCAAAACAGGTGTGCATACTGTTTTATTGAAACAGAGAAAGCCAATTCTGAAAAGTAAGAAAATTGGTAAACATGGTAATGCTCTGCTGAAAATCTTGACCTTCTTCAAGAAAGAAGTAGAATGGAATTGGGTAAGAGCATGCTTTCTGAAATCAAAAGACAGAATTCAAGTCTAACTTCTAACTCCCATCTTGTAAGGTAAAGCAATGAAAACCATATTACTTAGCATTTATAAAATTTTCTATCCTTTCTAACAACTTTGGAATAATAATGGTATCTATAAAGTAAAGTTTGATAATGAAAATTACACATAGGTGTCTGATTTTATAGTTTAAATATGTATGCTTACTAAATCATAGCCTTAAAATGTATTTTGAAGAAAACCAAATTCAATGACAAAATAATCGGAAGAATGGGGACCTGCTTCCCTTCTTCTTTTCTTCTTTCTTTCGTCCCGCTTTCTTTCTTGCAGGATTTAGAATAATAATATTTCTTCACAAATCAATAAGCAATCAATAAGAAAGAGTAAATACGTCTGCTGCAGCCTGAGTCAGAGTTTTTCCAATGTCGGATGGCAGTGTAGCCAGTGTATTAAAATAAGCAGATTGGGTGTGATATGATGGCTCCAAAATTTACCAGCTGTGTGACTTTGTAAGTGTCATGTAACTTTCTAATTCTCTTTCTTCCCCTGTAAAAGGGAGGTTATTATAATACCTGCCTCCTAATGAAATTGTCAGATTCAGAGGGTAATCACTGCCCTATATAACACAGAGATTGATGCTGCTAATTTCACTGATTTCCAGTCCCCTGAGTGCACATTAATTATATACACTTAGCTCCATGCTTGTAGATTCATGGAAGGAAAGTAGCTACGGAGATCTAATAGAGCTTGCTGTGTAATTTTCAAATTAATGAGCTTCTTTAATACAACCATTTGAGCTAATAGTGGAGACTAGAGCTTTATTGTTTTCGTTTTTAGAATACTAATAAATACGCACAAATAAGAATGATGGTGGTTGTTCTCCATGATGAGGATGACATCAGACCTGGGACTGGCTCTTCCTGTTGTGGCTTCTTCCCTGTGGATCAGTCCTCTGCCTCTTAATGCTGGTCGAGAGGCCCTTTCACACTTTCCCAGGAAGTTCCTGCCTCAGTGTGAATAAGGGAGGCTATTTGCCTGTTCCTTGTCTGTCAGAAAGGTCTTGAAATTGAAAATTTTTCAAATAGTTTCTTGTCCAGAGATTACTTTCTTTGGAGAATGGAAAAAGAGTTTTTGAGGAGATGTAATCACTAAGGGTTTTTCCTGTGGTCATGTATGGATGTGAGAGTTGAACTGTGAAGAAGGCTGAGTGCCGAAGAATTGATGCTTTTGAACTGTGATGTTAGAGAAGACTCTTGAGAGTCCCTTGGACTGCAAGGAGATCCAACCAGTCCATTTTGAAGAAGACCAGCCCTGGGATTTCTTTGGAAGGACTGATGCGAAAGCTGAAACTCCAGTACTTTGGCCACCTCATGCGAAGAGTTGACTCATTGGAAAAGACTCTGATGCAGGGAGGGATTGGGGGCAGGGGGAGAAGGGGACGACTGAGGATGAGATGGCTGGATGGCATCACTGACTCGATAGATGTGACTCTGAGTGAACTCCGGGAGTTGGTGATGGACAGGGAGGCCTGGCGTGCTGCAATTCATGGGGTCGCAGAGTCGGACACGACTGAGCGACTGAACTGAACTGAATCAGTAAGGAAGTCCCATGAATGAGTTAAATATTTTCCTCGTTTATAAACCATTCACTCCCTTACTCTGCATTGACTTTCCTTATTCTGAGCCTTCCTCGTGTTGCAGAAAACAGCAACGTGGAGACTCTTACATATAGGGTGGTAAGGACTTGGGTCAAAATTTCTCTTTTAAAGCAAAGGCATGTGTTTATAAGATATGTTGTATTGGTGACTTTGGATTTGGGCCTGAAGTGGGAAACATTGGGAAAAAAGTCAAATGCTTGTCTTCAGGATGCTTCCATCCCTGTTGCTTGCATGTATCAAAATCCATCGCAGGATTCTCTTTTTTTACCATTTCTCAAACTTTAGTAGATACCTGTTTAACACCAGTCTTCTAGGTCATGTCTCAGGTAACAAAGAACAGGATAAGTTTCCATTTTGGAAATTATTCATGGATGCCGAATTATTTTTATGGCAAAGGCAGAAGCAATTAATCCAGTAGAAAGTCTACATGATTTTCTTATTATTTTAGCATGTGAAGAATAGTCATTGTTTCCAGGTCATTTGTAAATATTGTTCTATAACTTGGAACTATATTTGAATCAAAGTGTCATAAAGAGCAGAAATAGTAATTGTAAAAATTATGAAGAAAACATAAAAGAGATGAACACTAAAAAGCCATTGTCATTTACACTGATTTAGAATATGTTGCTGAAAATGGGGTGATTAAATGAGGAATTGGTGATATTAATGGTGGTGTGCATTTCAGATCTTTTAAAAGCAATTTTAATTTTTGAATCATGTTTGGAGATGATAATTTATATTTTATTTTGCAAGTTTTTTCCTTTTTTGGCTTCTCTGCTACATGTTCTTCAATTTAGTTTGAAACATCTTGGAGACACTTACACCTTGCTAGTTCTCTTGTAACTATACACATAACTATTAAGAGCTTGAAAATTTCAAATGGCAAAATCTTGAATATCTGAAAAATATGATTTGGGTTTAACATAGAGAAAAAAGTATATAAAAGGATTAAAATATTTGTTGGCAATACCTTTTAGGTATCATGGGTGATTTAAAACTTATAACCTGCAAAAATGAGAATTTAGATTCTAAAGGTTTATGTTTTGAAATTTAAACATTATGAAGTAACTCATGGTAATCTTTAAACTTTATAAAAGGGGTATAACAATTGCTGTCTATGTCTCTTCTCCTCTAATTCCCCTTCTCTCAGATAATGATCATCAGTGGTTTACAGAAATGCTAGCATCATAAACACATTGTTCTTTCTGTATCTTGCTGATTTCCTATATTAACATAAATTGGAGACCTCTTTTATCTGCAGTTTCCTCCTTCTTTAGGGTTCCCACATGGTATTCTGCTGTTATTTATTCTGTCATTTATTGATAACTTTCTAACTTTTCCTGACTGTATTAATAATATGTGCAGATGGGTTTGCAGAATTAATTTCTATGAGTGGTATATCTCAGTCAAAGAGTGTTTGCGTTTAAAATTTTGCTGAATATTCAAAAAGATACATGATGTACATCCTACCTAAAGCATAGGAGTGTGCCTACTCTCATCTGCTCTTAAGAGTAGTGTACAATGTTGACCTTGTTTAGGCTTTGCTATTGTTATTTCACTGCTTAAATTTATAGCAATAAGTTTTGACTGAAGTTAAATATTTCTCACCACATTATTCGCCTTTCTGTATATAAGTGTGTGTGTGTGCTTGCGCTCAGACTCTTTGCCCATGTTTCTGTTGGGTCGTGGCTCTATTTATTATTTAGCGATACGATATCTGTTAAAATAATATGTACTTGTCACAAGTTGTCACCATCTTACCCAGTTTTTTAAATTGAAGTATAGTTGATTTACAATGTTGTGCTAATTTCTGCTCTAGAGCAGAATGACTCAGTTATATATGCATTCTTTTTCATATTCTTTATTCTTTCATATTCATTATGGTTTAATCATGGGATACTGAATATAGTTCCCTGTATAGCAGGACCTTGTTGTTTATCCATCCTATATATAATAGTTTGCATCTGATAATCTCAAACTCTCAACCTATTCCTCCCCCACCTCCTCCCCCCTTGACAACCACAAGTCTGTTCTTTATGTCATTTTTCTTTTAATCTGTTTATGATTTTTTAAATCATATTCTTAAATTTCCTGTAGTCAAATTCAGAGATTTTTTATTTTATTGCTTTAGGATTTTTGTGCCTTGCTCAGAAAGCCTTTTCCCATTCAAGGTGCTTTAAAGAAAAAGAACTGCTATTCCTTTTATTTAATATCCATCCTATTTTGGTTTCAAGATTGAAAATGAATGTTTCATCTGGATTTATTTGGTATAAATACTAAAACAGGTATACATCTTCTTCCATAAATTTAGCCAAATTTCACAGCCTATAAACAATCTAATTTCCTCCCTGCTTGATTTGAAATGCCATCGGAAATTCTAAATTGTTTCTCAGGAATTTAAAGACAAACAAGGAACTTATATAGAAAACAAAATAAATAATATTAAAACTCTATTACAGGAAAAGGAACGTAATTTCTATAAGGTACTTGTTTCCTGAGTAATGCTGTCTCTATAAATTGTGCTTCTGTGTCATCGTGGTCTCATATCAACAAAAAGCATGTCAGACTGAAGGTTCACTGAGCCCAGAGGGATAAATAGAGGACTGTGTTATGCTTTTGGCTTGCATTACATTACTAATATCACTTAAATGGACTGCTGGTTTGTGTATTTCTTAACCTATGTCAAGGCTTGAATAATGGGTTATGATTATTACTTGGTTTTTGAATGTCACTTTGAAGACAACTTAGTGTAAAATTCAAGGGTTCACAAATAAAATATTAAAACTAGAGACTGCAATGCAATAAAGGTAAAGGAATTCAGATGCTCATGGTTTTATTAACTAATATATAGTTGCAGCTTCAGTTTGTCTTAAAAACTAGTTATGTGGTCTCTCTAAAGCCAGTATCAAGCAACTTAATTTAAGGTATAAATCTGATTTAAACTCAAACACTAGATACAATACTAAATTGTTACTTTCATCAATAAATAATTTCAGTTTGCCTTAAGGTATATGACGTGCACTGTGTATTTTTGTCCAAACATCAGGGAATTTGTACATCTTTTCATGATAACTTTTTGTGGAACTCTGAACTTAATGTGGCCTTGAAGTGCCTTTCCATAATTATTAAAATGGAAGGATTCTGACTTTCAAAACAGTTTCATAAAATGTATTTTATTAAGTTTCTTTAGGATTCTATTCATTTGTTTATATTTATAATACCCTTTATTGAATAGAAAAATATTACCTGGGTGAAAATGTAGAAAAAAAATTTGCATCAGCAGAACCACAGTGTTCATTTTTTTATGCTAATACTTTAAACAAACGGAATATTTTGCAAACATTGACTTGAGTTTCCCTGGTGGCTTAGACGTAAAGCGTCTGCCTGCAATGTGGGAGACCCGGGTTCAATTCCTGGGTCAGGAAGATCCCCTGGAGAAGGAAGTGGCAATCCACTCCAGCACTCTTGCCTGGAAAATCCCATGGACGGAGGAGCCTGATAGGCTACAGTCCATGGGGTCGCAAAGAATCGGACACGGCTGAGCAAGTTCACTCATCTCTTCTACCATTCCTAAAGGCAGAGGAAAGTAAGAAAAAGCCATCTGATGCCAGGATACTAAAGATGCTGATGCACCATGAAGGGTGTCCATAATGCAGTTCTAGTCTTATAGTTGAGCAGGACCAAGGTATGCTAAGCAGACAGATTTTTCTAAAAGATTCCATGGAACACAGACCCTCTTCTCTTTTAAGGGATGACTTCCGCTTTTCTTGGTGTTTTTGTTTGTTTGACTTAACACTTGTGTCTAAGTGGATAATAACTTTTTTGTTTTGATTTAAGAACCTCAATGTTTGGTTTACTTTCCCATTTAATTTTCTTGATGGTGGTGGTTTAGTCACTAAGTCATGTCTGACTATTGTGACCTCTTGGACTGTAGCTGGTTAGGCTCCTCTATCCATAGGATTTTCTAGGCAAGAATACCAGAGTAGGTAGCCATTTCCTCCTCCAGGGGATCTTCCTGACTCAGGGACCAAACCCAGGTCCTCCTGCACTGCAGGCAGATTCTTTACCAACTGAGCTCCCAGGGAAGCCCTTAATTTTCTTTGGCACATTCAAATTTCGAAGCACTCTATAACCATATTTGTCTTGTTTCCATTCACTTTTCTTTATCTCTAAGTTTTTTTTCAAATTGCTTATGCATCATAATGTTTCTCAGGTGAATTTAAATCTTCCTCCAAAATTAATATAAAACCTTTATGAGGTTCTGAGTAGACAGTTCTTCTAATTCTAAAAGTACTTGTTCAGATGGAAAACACAAAAGAAAATAAAAATCAGCATTCATTTTACTCAAGGAATAATCATTTGTTAATATTTACCCTTATTCTTTTGTACTTAATGTCATGCCCAGATCTTTTTGATGGCAGTAAAGCCATGTGTAAACTTGATTTTCATGGCTTTGTAATATTGATCTGTAGCTTAATTAGTCAGGTCCTATTTTTACAGATTTTTTTGTATCCTTCTTTTATCCATATATTCCTGCAAATGAAAATCATCTATGTATGTATTTTCCCTCATTTCTGATGATTGAAGTATTATTACTGGATAAAAGGCCATCAAGCATTTAGTTAAGTATTTCTGATTAACACAAAGGAAATCCACACCAATATATAAGCCTATCAACAGTCTATGCAAAGCCTAATCTCTCAGCATCATTGCTATTTTTAAGCGTTTTTATATATTTCATCACTAAAAGATCCTTCTTGTTATATAAAACAAATTTCATATTAATTACTCATTTATGTTTCTTTTTTCAAAACAATCTTATACCCAATTTTCATTGCCATCTTGATATTCTTTCCCATTGAATGGTATGAGTTATTTATTCAAGATCAATATGGCAGGGGAGTAAGGGGTTGTTAGGCAGTTGTCTAGCCAACAGTTTAATTATCTGGCTAGGACAAGGACCAGGCCACTCATCCGTTTCATTGGGTAGAGTTGTTCACATGGCATGTCCAACTCCAAGGGAGTGGACACTAACTGCCCTTGTGTTCAGAAGAGGAGAAGATTTTTAGTGTCTCCAACAGATAAGATTGCTTCGCCTGTCAAAACCTGCTTTATTTTTGCCTTAGTTTTATTTTTCCTTTCAATTTTGTATAAGATTATTTTTAAAATATTATTTCAAAGTGTTTTGTTGTTTTGGAATTTCTCCTCTCCAGTATATCTACAAGTTTAAAATTTCTAATCAAATAGGAACGCAAGGTGGAAAACAATTTACCTTTGTGTCTCCTTACCTGCCTGTAGTTTCTTCCCTAGAGGTGACCAGTTTTAACCATCACTGTCATTCTTCTGGTGGCTAACTTTATATTCATAACCACTATATCATTAATTTTATATTTCTGTTTTTCATTAGAGTTTGTATTAATATACTCAAAACCATATTTCTTATTTTGACAGTTAGAGATATTCTTTTTCAACTGCCTACCTGGTGAGTTGATAACATTGTTGAATCTAGATTAAGAATATTTACATTCTACTCTGTGTTTATAATAGGTCTTACACACATATCTTTTATATATAAGTTTATTCTAAAAGCTTAAAATTAGATAAGTATTATTTATATAATGATCTGTAGCTATTTGGGGCTTCCTTGGTGGCTCAGACAGTAAGGAATCTGCATCTAATGCAGGAAACTGGTTTGATCCCTGGGTGGGGAAGATTTCCTGGAGAAGGGAATGACTACCCACTCCAGTATTCTTGCCTAGAGCATTCCGTGGACAAAGGATCCTGGCAGGCTATAGTCCATGGGGTGGCAGAGAGTCGGACATGACTGAGCGGCTAATGCTTTCACTTTCATAGCTATTTTACTATTTTTTGTTGTTGAGTGTTTTTTCTTTCCTGGATATTTGAAATTCCCAATTTTCCTCTTGCATGATGTATCCTTAACGTATCTGTAGGCTGTTACTATTGTATATCTGGTTCATGAAATCTAGTCTTCCAGAGACTTCCATCCACCTTTCTTATGTAGCCTGGACTGACTGCTCTGGATCCTTCTGTGCAGCTGACACTTGGGATGGCACCATCTTTCTGTGGTTGACCATGTTTTTAACTCTTGGCTTATTTCCTCATAAGCCAAACCCATTTTTCTTTATCTTCTATAATAAATTTTTTAAAACAACTTTCTAAAATAATGAAACTTCATAACTTCATTCTCTCTATATATACACACACATGCACAAGCACACACACACGCACAAACACACTCATGTGCGCGTACACATACACAGATACAGAAAACCTTGTTGTATACTGATTTCACACATATAAATCACATTTTCTTAGAACTAAGAAGAAATTCTACACATTTTCTATTATCCTGGTTCTTTGGGGCATTTATTATTCCCTTTTTGAAAGCTTTATCTTTAGTCTCCTAAAAAAAAAATCACGGTGATGGTCCCAGATGGGTATTTATTTCCCCATCATATTCAATATTCAATTTGAAAACAGACTCCTATTTTAGATCCAGGAAATTTTTAATCAGTATTATTTAGAGGATTTTCCCTCCATTTTCATGAAACTATACTTTTAAACATTTTATTAATATAATGCTGCTAAAATAAATTACATGGTATTTATTTGGCTAAAGATAGCACTAGCCACTTAATGAGATTGTTTTGAACATTTATACCCAATAATACTTAACCAAACATCTGCCTTTTCCCTGCCTAGTCATTACATGAATATATGGAAATATAGCTTTTGTGGAATTTTGAAAATGATAATTACTGGGCTAAGAGAAACATTTAAAAGTGATGATAAAAACAATACAAAAGCAAAGACTGACCTTTAGAATGAGGAAAATAGATGAGCAAGTGAAAATGAGCAATGACTTAAGTAATATTAGATATTTGATTTGTATATTCCACATTACTGGCTCTTGTCTTGTATTTAATTATAAGGTTTTTTTTTTTTTCTTTTGCAACAGTTCTGTAAAATTTGTACATAGTTGACCCTTTGTATCTGCTGTTCCTATGCCTGAATTCAACCAACCAAGGATCAAAAATATTTGGGAAAAAAAAGTTAAAGTTCTCAAAAGCGAAACCTGAATTTACCTTTTATGGGCAACTACTTGCATAGTCAAGGCTATGGTTTTTCCAGTAGTCATGTATGGATGTGAGAGTTGGACTGTGAAGAGAGCTGAACGCCAAAGAATTGATGCTTTTGAACTGTGGTGTTGGAGAAGACTCTTGAGAGTCCCTTGGACTGCAAGGAGATCCAACCAGTCCATTCTGAAGGGGATCAACCCTGGGATTTCTTTGGAAGGAATGATGCTAAAGCTGAAACTCCAGTACTTTGGCCACCTCATGGGAAGAGTTGACTCATTGGAAAAGACTCTGATGCTGGGAGAGATTGGGGGCAGGAGGAGAAGGGGACGGCCGAGGATGAGATGGCTGGATGGCATCACTGACTCGATGGACATGAGTCTGAGTGAACTCCGGGAGATGGTGATGGATAGGGAGGCCTGGCATGCTGCGATTCATGGGGTCGCAAAGAGTCGGACACGACTGAGTGACTGAACTGAACTGAACTTGCATAGAATTTGCATTATATTAAGTATTAAGAGATGATTTAAATTATATGGGTCTGTAGGTTATAGGTAAATACAATTAATATATATTTTATACAAGGGACTTGAGCATCCTTAGGTTTTGGTATCCAAGGACCAGTTCCCCTTGGATTCTAAGGGACGACTATATTCACAAACTTCATCTTTGCCGTCTCCTTCTTTTGGGAGAGTCTTTCTATGTTGCCAGCATAGTTGGATCTTTTATTAATATATCTTTTTGATATTAAACCATAGGCATATGCATTTTGAATTTTAAAAGTGAAGATTACCATAAACTTCATTTCTAGGATCTTAACTATAACAATGAGCCAGGTTGAGGCTTCACCTATGTTTTACCAGATACACCACTAGTGATCAAATAGGCTAAAAATGTTAGGTAGAAAATATATTAAGTATTTGGTAGAAGAAAGAGAGCCCTGGAGATTTGGGGGATTTATTTTAGTTGTTAATGTTTCCTTTTTCTTGGTGATAATGGAGATCCCTAGCTTCAGAAAATGAAAGAACAGCTTTCATGACTAGGTAACCACGTGAATAATGCATTTCTGGCTGGGAGAAAGTACAGTTCCCGAAATATTAATAATATGTTTTCTGGTAAAATTCAGGAAGGCAGATTTGAATGCTTTCTGATAATAGAGGCTCTCCTGAGGTTACCAGTGTCACATAATTCTTCAGAAGAGTATAGCACTCCTTTCAGAAAAGTACTGTTGATTTTCATTATTCACTGTAGCTATTCTACGAATCACTGTGAACACTGAATTAGTGAATACTGACCATTGCTCCTGGGACGTATAGAACCTCTGGTCACAACATTGTCATCAGTTGGTCAATACATGACTTTGATGTGTTTCTCTGTTTCAGATGCCTTATTGAATATATATTGTTGATGCCCTAATGTTGAACTTGTGGCCAAAAGCACTATAACTCACACCTGGACAAAGATGAAATAAGAGTCAGTAATGTGGAATGCGTAAACCTGATACCTAGTATTATTGAAGTCATCACTCACATTTACCTGCTCATCTGTTTTCCTTAGGTTACTGTTCAGTCTTTGCTGCTTGTATTGGTTCTATCATTACTCTCAAATATGTTTCTCTTATCCCAGTGATTTTCTGTGGTTTTCAAAATTCCACAAAGGCTATATTTTCATGTAGCCATGCAATGGCTAGCTAGGGAAAAGGCATATGTTTGGTCAAGCATTATCAGGTATAGCTATTTAAGGTAGTCTCAGAATTTGTTGGTTTTCTCTTTAGCCAAACATATGCCCTCTTGCTCTCAGGAACACAAGACTTCAGCACTGTGCTTGGGGCCATTTTAAACAGCACAGGCACTCACAAAGAGACATTTGTATATAGTATGAGGGCTGGAGCAAGAAGCAGTGCCATCTTATTTGACCTCAGCTGGGCAACCTGAGTATTGGGCGACCCCTCCACATACCTATTAATCACTGCAAACAAACAAACAAACAAACAAACAAAAAACAAACTGCAGGTATTAATTGTGTGTGTTAGTCACATAGTCATGTCTGACTCTTTGCAACCCCATGGTCTGGGGTTGCCAGGCTCCTCTCTCCATGGAATTCTCCAGGCAAGAATACTGGAGTGGGTTGCATTTTCTTCTCCAGGTATTGATTAAGGGTTTATAAACAGATTTGAGTGAGTAGGCAAAGTTTCACATACAAAATTTATGAATGATGAGAATTGACTCTATTTGTTTGATTTAAACCAATTTTGGCAAGTCAAATGGCTCTATGTGTCTTTTGGTAGTCTGCTATGGCTTAAAAGATTTCACCCAGCTTTGAAATGTTTGTAAATACCTATGCTGACAAAGCTCCTCAGATTTGAAAGGATAAGAAACCAACAATTCTTTAAACTCTGCTGAAGGAGGCAAAAGGAGAAGAAAATACTTTTGCCTACAAATTCAAGTTCATGATGGCACAGCTGAAGGACAAACATTTTATTTTTTTTTCTCCTTAATAAACGTCCCCTAAATGTGAAAATCTAAAGCACTGAAGGGCATTAAGCTCCTTTGAAGTGTTGAGGAAGCAATCATTCTTGTGAGTTGTGTCATCCTGGGTTATTTTCCACTTGTGTTTTGCCAGGCTTCTCACCAGGAAGGTCAAAGTGCCAAAGGAGACAAAAAAAAGGTGGGAGGTGATGGTGGTTGTGTGTGTCTCGACACCATGTGCACATGATTTGGCTACATGTGGTGATGGATTTAGGCTTCACATGGGCTTATGGAATCTGGTATCTCTCCTGTCTCTTGTGAAGGATGGCTGTAAGCACAGCGGTCGTGGTGAGGAATCCTGGGGAGGTGTGGTCCTCTGACACTGGCATCAGGGTGGGGTGAGTGATAACAAATCCATAAGCAGAAAAGACACACTTATAGGTTGGGATATGTGTTTGAAAGGAAATCCAAATATGATGGGAGAACCAGATGGAGAAACAGACCAGGCAGAGAGAGTCACCTGAGAGGTGAAGGTTTGGGGACAGAGCAGCCCTGGCAGGGAAGCTGGTTCACAAACTGGCTCCTGTAAAGGGCGAGCAGGAAGGACCAAAGAAAGAGGCAGACACTTCAGACTGGAAGATTTGGCTCTAATAAACAAGGAGCTTGACCTAGGAGATGTTATGGGCAGCCTGAAGGGAAGTGGATCTCCGCCAGCCCAGCAGAACCTTCAAGGTTTATACAGAAGCCTTCCTGGGTTCAGTCACATGCACCATCCAGAAGTCCTCAGCCCCGCTTCACTTCTCTCCAGGCTGTGTCCTTGAAGGGCTTCTGGGCAGGAAGTGTGAGTGGGAGGTACAGTCCAAGGATGGGCAGAGGGGAAGGGGCCGCAAATAACCCAGGTCCAGCTGGAGGCTCCTCTGTGATCATGTCTTCTTGACGATTCTCTTCAGTAAGGGGACAGGGAAGACCTACAGGAGAAAGACACGCAACCTCTCCCAGGAAGGCAGGCAGCCTGCAAGCAGCATGGTGGGCAAGCAGAGGGCCGGGGAGCTGGGATTCCATGGGAGGGAAAGCACAGGTCTACTAAGCCCTGGTTTAACTTAGGCATATTCAAGATTCATAGGCACCTCAGACTGTAAGGTAAACCTAACAGCAACTCCAAGGTCTTAACCCTCTAATTCCTCGGCTTCATCAGAGCAAATGACAGCGAGAATATTCACTGAGATGGAGCAGGTTCTGTTTCCACACTCACGGAACTGTTTGATGAGGACAGAAGAGCTTCATTTGAGGGCATTTGGGTTTTTCTTCTTTTTTGGGGGAATGGTCACCTGTTTATTATGAATAGAAATGCCTCAAGAAATGTCTTAGGCTGGCTTCTGATGCTAATGCATCCTTGTGATCTGTGGGTTGTGCATTGGTCTGTATATATGAGGCAATGATGCTGTCATGAAGTTATAAATCGTCAGGACATGGAAACAACCTAAATGTCCATCAGCAGATGAATGGATAAGAAAGCTGTGGTACATATACACAATGGAGTATTACTCAGCCTTTAAAAAGAATACATTTGAATCAGTTCTGATGAGATGGATGAAACTAGAGCCGATTATACAGAGTGAGGTAAGCCAGAAAGAAAAACACCAATACAGTATACTAACACATATATATGGAATTTAGAAAGATGGCAATGATGACCCTGTATGCAAGAAAGACACAGGTGTGTATAGCAGACCTTTGGGACTCAGAAGGAGAGGGAGAGGGTGGGATGATTTGGGAGAATGGCATTGAAACATGTATACTATCATGTAAGAATCGAATTGCCAGTCTATGTCTAATGCAGGATACAGCATGCTTGGGGCTGGTACACGGGGATGACCCAGAGAGATATTATGGGGAGGGAGGTGGGAGGGGGTTCATGTTTGGGAATGCATGTACACCCGTGGTGGATTCATGTCAATGTATGGCAAAACCAATACAGTATTGTTAAGTAAAATAAAGTAAAAATAAAAATTAAAAAAAACAGATAACAGATATGAGTACATGATAAAATAGAATAAAGTCCATTTAATATACAAAAAAAAAAAAACCCCATAATAGCAGAAGGATTGTCAGTTTTCTAAAAGTTTGTGTTATACCAGGTTCAATTCTCTCATGGACAAAAGCAGGCATCCACACAGAAAGTGGGGATCTTACTACACGAACAGTAGCAGGCATGCAGAGTGGGTACACAGATCTTTCAGGGAAGCTGTGTCTCTCACCGTCATCCGCAAACCAGCTACTACTTTCTTTCCAGGTAATAATTAAGTAGCATCATGTACTCAGGTTGTGTTTACACTGTCAGGTTTGATTTGTGTCCAAGGAACCCTGCCTTTCTTGTGAGGGAGCCCACTCCATTTTCCCTTTCTCTTTATGTGAGTGATAAGAGACTCAGACTTCCATGTCATTCAAAGACATAGCATCCCATCTAAGAACCTGAGGCCTCTTGATTCTTATCCTATATCTCTCCTTGGGATTTTTATGTTTCTTCATGGGTTAGGAACAAGGTGTCCTTGGGTGAGCTGTTAGAACTGAATGACTTTATAAAAGGCAACGATTAGGAGCCTTTTTGCATTATTAGACATAAGTGAAATGAAATCCAACTGTAAAATTGCAGAGCTCGGGAGCCCAGGATGGAAGTTATGCTAGACAACACAGGTAGTAATTTGTCTGTCTTTAAGGATGCTTTCTAGGAAGAAAGATTCCAAGAAGTCTCTGGGTAGTCAATTGAATCACCCAATAACTCTTGTCAGAAAGTTCTGCCTTCTGTCTAGCTGAATTTTCTCTTGCTGTAATTTACACATCATTTCTTTTAATAAGCCTCCAAGGAAGAGACAGAAAGGTCTCTGCTTCTGATAAGGTCATCACTTCCTCTACCTGAGGACAGGACATGAACCTCTCTTGTTTGCTGTGTAAGGAACTCAGCTCTTCTCACAGCACACGACCTTGTTCTCTGGCTTCTTTTTCTCACTATGCGTGACCTCATTCCAACTTTGCTTTACTTAAAAATATTAATTGAAGTCTACAAGGTGAAAATTCCAGCTAATTTTTATAGTGGTAGAGGTTGTAAGCAAAAGTGAAGTCGCTCAGTCGTGTCTGACTCTTCGCGACCCCATGGACTGTAGCCTACCAGGCTCCTCCCTCCATAGCATTCTCCAGGCAAGAGTACTGGAGTGGGCTGCCATTTCCTTCTCCAGGGGATCTTCCCAACCCAGGGACTGAACCCAGGTCTCCCGCATTCCAGGCAGATGCTTTAACCTCTGAGCCACTTATATTGAATACATTCCAATATTACCTTGAGTTTAAAAAACTCAATCATGTGGAAGACGTATATCCAGTAGGTCTCTGACCTTTCTTGCTTGTTTTTACTTTTTTTCATTTTTCTTGTGTTGGGCAGGAATCCTAACTCTGCTACTTTTTAGCTATGCTATATTGGACAGAGTAGTTATCCCTCTTGCCCTCAATAACTTTGCTTGTAAAATTTGACTAATGTGATCTTGTCTCCATAAATATGATGTAGTAAGAATACAGAAAGTGCTCAAAAATGCATTATTTTTTTTCCTGAGTACATTTTAGTATTTTATATACAATATATGACCTTAATTGGCTTCCCTGGTGGCTCAGATGGTAAAGAATCTGCCTGCAGTGCAGGAGACCCAGTTTTGACCTCTGGATTGGGAAGATCCCCTGGAGGAGGGCATGGCTACCCACTCCAGTATTCTTGCCTGGGAAGTCCCATGGACAGAGGAGCCTGGCAGGCTATGGTCCCAAGGGTGACAGAGAGTTGGACACAACTTGGCGACTGAACAACAAAGTGGCTGTGGGCTGCATGTCTTATTAGGTTCTCTGTAATACCAAGTATTAAAATTAAGATGAAGTTATGTACAATTCATAGGTTTTCTTTTATACTTCTGTAGGGGTTTTCACTTCTGAGCTTCAGACTGGTTTTTCTCTTTAGAAAGACTGAGTGGGTATCATTCTTGATCTTTACTGTTCCCTTAAGTGCTTCAGAAAAACATGTTTTCAGACTCAGTATAAAAATATATTAAGTTTAAATTCTCATCTTTCATTTTCTCTCTACTTCACTTTGCATTTTTATATTCCTATTATAAAACTAGTGGTCAAAATTGAAAGCTACCTTTTTAACAATTTATTTTGTAATTATATTAATTATGATTTAATTCTTTTTTTTTTTCACTAGCAAGTAAGAGTATTTTTCTTGGCTACTCATTTTATTTTGCCTCATCCAGGTAAAGATGAAAGTCTGTAACACTTGGGACTCATCAGGTAAGTTTCTGTCAGAATGCCCGATGCTCTTCATAATTAGTACATACTTTGTGGGGGTGTTTCCTGGGCCTCTGTGCCAGGTTCTCTGAAGGAAGGAACTCAAAGTCATCTTCCAGTACATAAGACAGAAGACAAACACACTGAATACTTGGGAATGGGAAACTGTCCCTTCATACATTTCATACATGGATCTATAGAAAATGGAGAGATCTTTGTGACTGATGAAATAGGGAAATACCCTTTTGTTTAGAGTACACGAAAGAAAGAGCTTATAGTCGTATCTTCTGATTCTTACATTAGCAAGGTGCCCAGACATGTACCTAGTGTGTGTGTAGAAGGTATTCAATGAAAGATGTGACAGGAAGTCCAAGGAATGGCTGTTCTGGGCCAGGCAGTGGTGGTGGGGCGCATGCAGAGTCACGCAGAAGACTTGTTAGGTTAGCTCAGGACTGGGACCAGATCAGCAGTATGGGAAGGTCACCTGGAGCGGTGGCTGCTGGCACAAGCTCGACAGCTGGCTGCAGGGTGATTTGGGGGTGCAGTACCTGTCCTGCTCTGGGCCCTGGGGAGAAAGCTGAGATCCAAAATCTCCAACCAAAATGAAGACTGAGTTGAGTTCTGACTGAATGGGAATTTCAAATTTTAAACCAGAGCAAGGACACAAGCAGCGATGTGCAAGGAACTGGATTTCGGGGAGAGGAGTTGGTGAAGGGGGCAAAGGGAAGTCATCATGCAGGCAGCATGTACTGTTATTGGGAGGAAGCTGTAGGGTCTGACTCTGTTTACAAGACAGAGATGCCTGATCTTTGTTTTTGTTGTTCTCTCTGGGAAATTATCTGTTATCATCTTATCATGTATCGACTCCGCCAAATTTATGACTTCCTCCCTTCATATCTCCAGGGAATGAATTCTCTGCTCTAGTCCATATTATCTTTTTCCCTTTTCTTCTAAAAATGTTTTCAGCACTTCTTATGCAACAGACATCATGTTAAGGGATAAGAAACTGCCATCAAGGACTCTGCACTCTTGGAAGGGGCTTTGTGAACATCTAAAGCTGTTTTAAAATTCTTGTGCACTTCCTGTGTGATGAACCTTCAAGTTTTCCTCTGACTGTTCAAGAACTTCCTGTAAACTGAATGTAGACAATTGTTATTTGTCAATCATACATCAGTAAAGTTGAGGAAAAATCTTTCTCTTCCTCTCTCTTTCTCTGTATGTATGTACACATATATCTCTAAAAGATAACTATATATTTATATTATATTTAAAAGGTAATATATATATTTACATGGGCTTTTCAGGTGGCACTAGTGGTAAAGAACTTGCCTATCAATGCAGGAGATGTAAGAGGTGCAACTTTGATCCCTGGGTTGGGCAGATCCCCTGGATGAGGGCATGGCAACCCACTTCAGTATTCTTGCATGGAGAATCCCATGTACAGAGGAGCCTGGCGGGCTACAGTCCAAAGGGTTGCAAAGAGTTGGATATGACTGAAGTGACTTAGCAGCCTGCATATATTTACATATAATTAAAAGACAAATATATACTTCCTGCTGGCTCAGACGGTAAAGCGTCTGCCTACAATGCGGGAGATCGGGTTCAGTCCCTGGGTTGGGAAGATCTCCTAGAGAAGGAAATAGCAACCCACTCCAGTATTCTCGCCTAGAATATCCCATGGACAGAGGATCCTGGTAGGCTACAGTCTATGGGGTCGCAAAGAGTTGAACACGACTGAGCAACTTTACTTCACATATATATAAAAGAAATATATGTATTTATATACATATTTAAAAGATAAATACACACACACATGCACACATATATATACATCCTTCAACACAAATGTCAAATTCTTATCTACTCTGCAGCCTTTCTGATAATTATAATCCTCATTGTCCCTCATGTCTGTAGAACTTTGGGGAATTGATATATTCATAGTGTGAAATTATAAACTCATCAGTACTGGAATAGGTTTACTATCTCTTACTTAACAATTTTTAACCCTTGGAGAAATTCATCCCAGAAAAATGAACTGATTTGGTTGAGTAGCACCGCTCTTTACAGAAAAACCAGAATTTGTATAGAATGGCTTAGATGATAAAGAATGTGCCTGCAATGTAGAACCAAGTTCCATCCCTGGGTTGGAAAGATCCCCTGGAGAAAGGAATGGCTACTGACTGCAGGATTCTTGCCTGGAGAATCCCACAGACAGTTGGACATGACTGTGTAATTTACACTTTCACTTTTTCACTTTCTTACTCTAAAATTGATCAGGTACCCAGCAAATTTCCTGGTTATAGAAGATGCTCAGTGAATTTCTAGCTTTATTCGCTAGGTGTCAATTTGTTCCTCACTAGATTGCAATTTCTTTAAGAATAGAGATGCTTTACCCTTGCATTGCATATTCTGCAGACCTGATGTGGAGCTGAAGCAGTTGTTGATGGTAAGCCTATATTTACTGATTAATTGTAAATGCAAACTTCTTTCTCATTATCTTCATATAAAGGAAGCAGAAATCTTAAAAGAGAATCACCACGTTGATGTTAAGATCTGCTGTCATTGTGTCTTTAGCATAAAGAAGGATGTTTATGGTTCCTAGGCCCTGCAGTCAAGCAATGGGCTTGTCTTGGGACCATTACTCAAGTAAAGATGATTATTGATTGTTTATATTGCAAAGAACTGGCTGTTCAGATCTGCAAATATTTCCAAAGTCACCATAATACAGACATTCCTTAAATTGGAGTTAGTGATCATGCATTATCGGAACTGCCAAGAACCATTGCACCCCACAAATCAAAGGAAAATGGCTTCCTTTTTGTTGAGAGATATTCCAAGCTCCAAGCTTTAAGTTCAAGGCACAAGTTTAACTGTTTCACCACTGCATTCCTTGAGGGAAGATATTGTTTCCTATGGAGAATAAAATTAGAAGTATGAAACCTATGTGAGAACTATGAAACCGATGTGATTAAAGTTTTACTTGCTGAAGACTCTTTCTGAATCAATATATATCTGAATGTAAAGCACATTCTGTATTTTAGGAGACCAGGTGCTTAGGACAGAGACCATCAGGTTGTGATCTGTACTGTCACTGAGATTTGGGGAGGTTAGCTTCTGGGGTGCAAGCTGAGCAGGGTCCATTTTCATAATTGAAGAAATGGGGTTATAATGGTGGATCTTTCTTCTTGTCTGTGAGATGTATGTATTAAATAAACATCTAGGGCTTCCCTGTTGGCTCAGTGGTATAGAATCTGCCTGCCAATGCAGGAGACACAAGTTCGATCCCTGGTCTGGGAGGATTCCACATACTGAAGAGCAGCTAAGCCTGTGCTAAAAGTTGCTATTGAGCCTGTGATTTAAAGCCCAGTAGCCATGGGCTCTGAGCTCATGACCTGCAGTTGCTGAAGCCCACACACCCTACAGCCTGTGCTCCACCACAAGGGAAGCCACCGAAATAAGCCCCTGCACCACAATATAGGGTAGCTCCTGCTCGCCACAATCAGATAAAGCTCACACAATAACAAAGACCCACCACAGCCCAAAAGTAAAATAATAGATAAATAAATCTTAAAGAAATAAAATAGACATCTAGAGACCCTCCTTTCTTATTCATTCTAAAATGGGACCAGATCCAGTTTTGAAGATTTCAGTGGGCTGAGTCCTTTCTAACGATTGCAAGATATACATCTATAGTGAGTGCAAAGGTGATAGAATATAAACACACCTGAGCACCTCCGCTATCAAATTCAAACTCAGCATTAAACCGAGAACACCATCTTGCTCCTCTGCAAAATAGCAAATGATGAAAAGGATATGAAACCATTATATATATATATATATATATATATATATATATACCTTCCCTCATCCTTTTACAAATACATGATCTTAAATTATTCTCAAAGTAAAACTGCTTACACCTCACGTACTTTGTGATCCAGGAGACGTCTTAGAACATCACCCCTGTCATGAGAAAGTGATCAGAGAGGGCATCTCACCATCCTGCTCTGTTGGCTTTGTTCCCTCTCCTCCTCTCCCTCCTCCTCCTTCTTCTTTCTCCTTCTCCTCCTTCTTCATTTCTCTCCCATCTCCTAAGTTTTCTTCCTTTCATCTTTTTTCGGAGGGCCTTCCCAGGTGGCACTAGTGGTAAAGAATCTACATGCCAGTGCAGGAGGAGACCGGGGTTCAGTGGGTTGGAAGATCCCCTGGAGCAGGAAATGGCAACCCACTCCAGCATTCTTGTCTGGAAAGTTCCATGGAATGAGGAGCCTGGTGGGCTATAGTCCGTGGGGCTACAAAGAGTTGGACATGACTGAGCAACTGAACACATCATATTTTAGAGGGTGAGGAATGTGAAAAATAAACCTTGGAAATAGAAACAGAAATCTAATTTCATCAGTTCCCTGGGCTTGATGCTTTATGGCACCTATGAACAAGTCTTATTTGTATTCAAGTTTTATGCTTCATTATGTCATTTCAAATGAAGCAATGCAATAAAAACCAGGAGAGAGAGTGGGACTCCTGTCGTGGTACCAGAAGATATGGAGGGTCATCAAAAAGAGCCATGCCAGTGGAGTGTCTTCCAGAATACCTAAAACGCTTAAAAATGTTTTCTGACAAGGTGGATTCTTAGAAGAGAAATAGTATCATTCTTTTTTTTTTAACATTTAATATTGTTTTATTTTTTTATTTTTTAATTTTACTTTACAATACTTTATTGGTTTTGCCATATATCAACATGAATCCGATTCCACTAGTATCCTGGAAGGGACTGGACAAAACCGATAGGTATTCCCAGCAAGATGTTGTTGTTCTTTTTTCTTTTCATTTCCTTCTCCTCCTCTTCCTCTTCCTTCCCCTTCCTTCCCTCTCCTTTTTCCTCTTCCTCTTCTTTTCTCCTTCACTTCCTCTTCCTGCTTCTTTTTAGAAAATTCCTTTTGGTTCATTCATTCACTCATTTGCTCACTTACAGAATAAAGCCTTTCCCTTGGACTCCATTCAGTTAAAAACTTCATCTTAGGAGCTACTTTATTCCTCTAGCGCTTTTTTTCCTTTCTGGTTTTGCCTGCTTTTTCTTGGTGCTGACAGCAGCTGATGCCCGCCAACAATGCTGACATTATGAATGGGTTATGAAGGCAATGAAGATGCTTACCTTTCTAATCAAGAACAACAAGCAGAAATGAATGTGCTTCCACTGGCAATACTCACTGCAGACACGTCACAGTAATGTGTCCCTTTTTTTAGGATTAGCTTCTGCTTTGTGTCACTGTGGGTATGGAAATTCAGGGGGAACTGATATTTATTTGTTCATTCATTTAAAAAAAATCTATAGTGGAGTATAATTGATTTACAATGTGTTGGCTTTTGCTGTACAACAAAGTGAATCAGTTATATATATATATATTCACTCTTTGTTAGCTTCTTTTCCCTCATAGGCCATGACAGAATATGGTAGAATTCCCTATGCTATATAGTATGTCCTCATTATTTGTTTTATATATAGTTCACTCATTCATTTTAAGGTTCGTGTAATCAGTACTCAGTATTAAGCCAGAAGTCTTATACACTAATTTAGTGTCTAAAGACCCTGAGGATTCTTGAGACATAAGAAGGTTCTTGAAGTCAGAATTATTTTATATAATGTTAAAACATCGTGTTCCACTTTGTTGGCTTTGAGCTGGTGATGCAAAAGCATTAGGAACCAAGATTATGCTCCTGGACCCTACTGAGAAGTCATGTGTTCATTACTGTCACACACTGACAAAATAAAAGGGTTTTTATTCAAGAATATCTATAATAAAGCAGTAAAAGTTATTGATTTTATTAAATCTGATTCTTTAAATAGAATATTTTTTTGTATTCTGTGAAACAAGATGAAAGTATGTATCAAGCACTTAGTTATTTGTTTAATTTCTTCATAAACTGCCTCTTTATTTGAAGGAGGAATTGACATCCTGTAATTATTTATATTTTATTATTTCACCAACATTTTTGGGAAAAGAACAAAGTCAGTCACTTGAAGGTAAAATACTGACAATTTGGGGTGCCAATGACAGTATTCAGGATTTTAAGTTAAAAATAGGATTTTGGAAAACTTGAATCTGCCACTGTGAGTTTGTCACCTCAATAATTAAAGGCTTCTCTGAAAAGATGAGCGCTGATACTGAGAAATGCAAAATTCTAATGTTGTATAATGAGCTGTACCAACATTTGGAATCTCTGCTTAGCTTAGTGAACAGATATTTTCCAAATGACTGCTGCATAATATTGAAGAATTATGCATGAGTGAAAGAGACACTCAAAGCCCAAGATACATCAGTAGTTCTTGATGGAACAGAATGCTAAAAAGTTCATTTATATGGTTTCAGATTCCACACAGCAACTAACCTTTAAAAAAGTACATGTTGCCAACTTTTGGTGTGGTTTCAAATAATAATATTCACAATTATCTGAAAAGGTTGTCAAAATACTTGCCATTTTTGAGACTATTACATATGTATGTGAAGACAAATTTTCTTAATATATGTCCACCAAAGTAAAATATGAGAATCTGGCTGTTCTTTAAAAAAAAAAACATTAAATGGATTTGCAAAAATGGAAAGCAGTGCTACTGTTCTCATTCTTTTGGATAATATAGTTATTTTTCACAAAAGATATTGTTGTTAATAGTAGCTTGTGGGGGGCTTGTGGTTTTAAATTAATTGATCAAACATCATTTTGTTTTTAATAACATTTTCAAAATTTCAAACGTTTTAATTTAAAACATAGGAAACAGGACTAAGTGAAACTCATGTAAATAAAGGCTTGTTTGGGTGCTTGATCATCTTTAAGACTGTAAAACAGTAATGAGCCTCAAATGAGCTGCTGTCTTGGTCTATGGAGATTGTCTGCTTTTGGGACTTAAAGGCTTGAATTGAAAAGGCCATGGAACCAGTACTTGCAAACTGAGAACTTCAGTTTTTTCTTTGGTTATTTAAATTACTATATTTGGGGGAAATTGCTTCTTTTAAGGCTCAAAATATTCATTGTGATTCGGTTGTTTTTCCTCTTTCAGATTCTGCAAAATTGATCCAGGCAGAGAATGTCACTGAAATTTTTAACATAATGCCATGTTGAGCTCAACATCTGTTATCTTCTTGCCTTTGTTCCTGCTTGTAGTAGAAATCCTGCCCCCCTCACACCCTCTTCACCCCCAGTTCTCATTATCTTATGCAAATAATGGAAAAGCAAAGTAAACATTAGATAAAAGTTCTTTTTGTGTATTCTTTTAAAAGATTTGTCAAATACGAGTAAAAATAAATCTATTTGGCCCAAGTAGTTTTTTTTCAGAAATATTTTAAAGTGAAAATACACATATACACCTTTTTTTTTTTTCTTTACAGTGGTGGTCATGGGGTTAGACAAAAGATGAGAGAAAATAATTCTTTATTTTTCTGCCCAGAGACTCAAAATGCATATGTGTGATTATGCGCTAACGATAAAGAAAGTCATTCAGTTACTGAAGCAAAGAGTTACATTAGTCTGTTAATGATTTAGGGACAATTAGATACCTACTAGGAAAGATAACATAAGCTCTCTGCTTCTTATATGTACTGTAAGAAAATTTAGGTAAGTCCATTTATTGTATAGGGATAGAGGTGGTCTGTCTTAGCATATATCCAAAGAACATGAGCCACAAAGGAAAAGTATTCGTAGGTTTGATGGCAGAAAGCCAAAAAATCTTGTGTTATTCATTCAAAAAAAAAAGGTATTGGGAATTTTTTAATATATGTAATCAACAAATGATCAATATCCATAGTGTATAACATTTGTAAAGTGAAAGTGAGGTCACTCTGTCATGTATGATTCTTTGCAACCCCATGGACTATAGCCTACTAGGCTCCTCCATCTATGGGATTTTCCAGGCAAGAATACTGGAATGGATTGCCATTTCCTTCTCCAGGGGATCTTCCCTACCCAAGGATCAAACCCAGGTTTCCCGCATTGCAGTCAGATGCTTTACCGTCTGAGTCACCAGGGTACTCCTACAAATCAACACGAAAAAGGCAGGTTTGGTTAAAGGTCAGAAAATACAATAATAATAAGAGATGTGTATAGCTTGCAAATGCAGGAATAATTTGTCTAGTCGACAGTATTGTAAAGATTGGAACCATCCAGAGTTGAGACATGTGAACAGGTTCTCATGCCCAGTTGGAAGGATTTCGAAGTGTCCAAATGTGACATCTAAACTAGCAATTCCACAGTTAGTAATTTTTTCTTGGAATATTCACATATATGCTCAAAGATAAGTAGAGGATGTTCATTGTTTTCAACAGTAAAAATAGTAGTAACCAATAATAAATTAAATAAATGATGGCAAATCATCTTGACAGGTTCCTGTGCAGTTGCAAAAATATATGTAATTTTATATACAATGAGTACACATATTTTATTGTATGTTCAGTATAAAAATGTTGTGATTCTTTCTATAAAAATATTGTGTTTTTACAGTTCTAGCTATAAAATTCTATAGAATCTATCTATAAAATACAAATTCTATCTATAAAAATACATGTATAATACATGTCTATATGCATTGATCAACTCTTTGGAAGGTATACACCAAGTATATCTTCCTATAGTGAGAGCTGCTTTGCATCAGTGATGCACTTGTGAGAGATTTTGTTTTTTTTACCAATTGATTTATCTCTTCTAAACTTAAAAAAAAATTACAGTGAGCATATATTAATGGTAAATGTAATTAGATTGAAGTCTATCATTACCAGACACATTACTTGAATAAAGTAGGTTTGTTAATGTTAACTAAATTTTCCTGGTGAAATTAAAATAATACAAACAACTCACAAGATGGATGCAACTTAAACCATTGATTTGAGATATAAATTAATTCTTGAATTATGACCACATTGCACCTTTTGAAGCTTAGGGAGTAAACTTTCTATGAGCCCTTCTCTCCTTTTAAGTAACTTCTTAAAATTGAAGTTTGGGCCATTGCAGTCTAGTTGACACTTCCAAACTCTCCCTGTAATACAACACAGGATGAATTTAAACCTGAAAGCAGGAGAAACAACAACTTTTCTTGTATCATGGCTTGATATCTAGAAAGTAGGATGAAGTCAGAGATGCATAGAAAGGAAACTGATCCTGTAGTCAGGAGAACCAGTTTCTTTCTTTTTTTTTTTTTTTAATTTTTAAAATTTGTTCATTTGACTGCATCAGATTTTAGTTGCATTTTGTGAGATCTCTTTCCTTGTGGCATGTGGATTCTCTACCTGTGGCACATGGGCTCCAGAGCATGGGTTCAGCAGTTGGGGTGGGCATGCTTAGTTGCTCCATGGCATACGGGATCTTGGTTCCCTGACCAGGGATCAACCCACATTCCCTGCATAAGGCAGATCCTTGACCACTGGACTGTTAAGGAAGTCCCAGGTGAGCCAGTTCTGAAGATGCTCTATAAATTTCTTGATTTCCCTGATTCTTAGTATTAACAATTATGAATTTGGATTTAAGCTACAGGTGATTGTATTGAGACATTTTTGTCCTGGAATTATTTTTGTAGTAGAGTTATTTGAAAATTTAAAAAACTCATTATTCTAGTTTTAATAAAGCCGTTGGAAAACTAACCCAAGTTGAAAGAAATAAGCTCTCTTGTGAAATAGATTTTACCCCTGAATATAATGACTGCAGATCGGAAGCACTGTCCCCTCTGTTACCTTGAGATGTAGTTTTACTATTGTAAAAAAACTATTGTAAAAAAACTATAAACTCAAGGGAAACAAAACAAGGAGTAGTCTGTTAGAGATCAGTGTCAGGTAAATGTCAAATAAAGCCTGGTCAAATGTCAAATAAAACCACCAAAGCAAAAGTGGTTTCACTCCATACTTGGAATTGTGGTAGTTTCCATGAAGAATGCAAAACAAAATGCATGAATGAGGTGGCATGTACGTTGTCTAATCAAATCTTACAATGTACTAAAGAATAACACCCTTTGGTATAGTATGTATGTAAAATATTGAAATGTTGACTATTAGTATAGGGTGAAAGTGAAAGTGTTTGTCACTCAGTCGTGTCCCATTCTTTGCGGCCTCATAGACTATAGACTGCCAGGCTCCTCTGTCCATGGAATTTTCCAGGCAAGAATACTGGAGTGAGTAGCCACTCCCTTCTCCAGGGGATCTCCTGACCCAGGGATCAAACCTGAGTCTCCTGCATTGCAGACAGATTATTTACCTTCTGAGCCACCAGGTAATGAATGTCAAAAATGCAGGTCTTGGATTAAGACAGTACGTGAATCACTAACTAATTACAAGCCGTCAGGAGGTGTAACCTCAGAAGACGGCACTATGGGATAATCTGGAACCTGAACAGTGAGGGGAGGATGCTGAGCTGGGTCTGGAACAATAGATAGGATTTAGTTCAGATGCAGATCTATGAGGGCCTGGAATAGGTTCCAGAAATAACAGAAATTACCAGCAACTCTCCCATTCACTTGTGAAGCATTTTCTGTTATTTGTGATGAATTAGGGGAAAGGGTTTGATATAATGTCCCTGATAATGATTGTTACCTTCTAAAATTTTAAATACTGTGCTTTATGAATAAATAAATGAGTAAAAGCTATAAACTATTAGCTAGGTGGGTGATTAGCATTTAAAGACCCATTTTTCCTTACATATTCTTTTTTTAAAAAATTAATGAAGTATAGTTGATTTACAATGTTAATTTCTTTTCTATAGCAAAGTGACTCAGTCACTTTGTATGACTCAGTCATACATATACATCTATGTACCTTTTCATATTTTTTTCCATTATGGTTTATCACAGGATTTGAAAATAATTTCCTGTGCTATGCCTTAGCACCTTGTGGTTTATCCATCCTATATATAAAAGTTTGCTGAATATTACTCAGCCATCAGAAATAACGCCATTTGCAACAACATGGTTGGACCTAGAGATTATTATTCTAAGCTAAATAAGTTAGACAAAACCAAATATCATATGATATCACTTTATGTGGTATCTTGTGTAGTCTTTTTAAATCATATTTACAGTTTCTTTTTTAAAGTGAGCCTTCAGTTCAGTTCAGTTCAGTCACTCAGTCGTGTCTGACTCCCTGCAACCCCATGATTCGCAGCACGCCAGCCCTCCCTGTTCATCACCATCTCCCGGAGTTCACTCAGACTCACGTCCATCAAGTCCGTGATGCCATCCAGCCATCTCATCCTAGGTCGTCCCCTTCTCCTCCTGCCCCCAATCCCTCCCAGCATCAGAATCTTTTCCAATGAGTCAACTCTTCGCATGAGGTGGCCAAAGTACTGGAGTTTCAGCTTTAGCATCATTCCTTCCAAAGAAATCCCAGGGTTGATCTCCTTCAGAATGGACTGGTTGGATCTCCTTGCAGTCCAAGGGACTCTCAAGAGTCTTCTCCAACATCACAGTTCAAAAGCATCAATTCTTTGGTGTTCAGCTTTCTTCACAGTCCAACTCTCACATCCATACATGACCACTGGAAAAACCATAGCCTTGACTAGACAGACCTTAGTCGGCAAAGTAATGTCTCTGCTTTTGAATATACTATCTAGGTTGGTCATAACTTTTCTTCCAAGGAGTAAGCGTCTTTTAATTTCATGGCTGCAATCACCATCTGCAGTGATTCTGGAGCCCCCAAAAATAAAGTCTGACACTGTTTCCACTGTTTGCCCATCTACTTCCCATGAAGTGATGGGACCAGATGCCATGATCTTCGTTTTCTGAATGTTGAGCTTTAAGCCAACTTTTTCACTCTCCTCTTTCACTTTCATCAAGAGGCCTTTTAGTTCCTCTTCACTTTCTGCCATAAGGGTGATGTCATCTGCATGTCTGAGTTGATTGATATTTCTCCCAGCAATCTTGATTCCAGCTTGTGTTTCTTCCAGTCCAGCGTTTCTCATGATGTACTCTGCATAGTAGTTAAATAAGCAGGGTGACAATATACAGCCTTGACATACTCCTTTTCCTATTTGGAACCAGTCTGTTGTTCCATGTCCAGTTCTAGCAGTTGCTTCCTGATCTGCATACAGGTTTCTCAAGAGGCAGGTTAGGTGGTCTGGTATTCCCATCTCTCTCAGAATTTTCCACAGTTGATTGTGATCCACACAGTCAAAGGCTTTGGCATAGTCAATAAAGCAGAAATAGATATTTTTCTGGAACTCTCTTGCTTTTTCGATGATCCAGCGGATGTTGGCAATTTGATCTCTGGTTCCTCTGCCTTTTCTAGAACCAGCTTGAACATCAGGGAGTTCACGGTTCACGTATTGCTGAAGCCTGGCTTGGAGAATTTTGAGCATTACTTTACTAGCATGTGAGACAAGTGCAATTGTGTGGTAGTTTGAGCATTCTTTGGCATTACCTTTCTTTGGAATTGGAATGAAAACTGAGCTTTTCCAGTCCTGTGGCCACTGCTGAGTCTTCCCAATTTGCTGACATATTGAGTGCAGCACTTTCACAACATCATTTTTCAGGATTTGCAACAGCTCCACTGGAATTCCATCAGCTCCACTAGCTTTGTTCATAGTGATGCTTTCTAAGGCCCACTTGACTTCACTTTCCAAGATGTCTGGCTCTAGATTAGTGATCACATCATCATGATTATCTGGGTCGTGAAGACCTTTTTGTACAGTTCTTCAGTGTATTCTTGCCTCCTCTTCTTAATATCTTCTGCTTTTGTTAGGTCCATACCATTTCTGTCCTTTATCGAGCCCATCTTTGCATGAAATATTCCCTTGGTATCTCTAATTTTCTTGAAGAGATCTCTAGTCTTTCCCATTCTGTTGTTTTCCTCTATTTCTTTGTATTGATCACTGAAGAAGGCTTTCTTATCTCTTCTTGCTATTCTTTGGAACTCTGCATTCAGATGCTTCTATCTTTCCTTTTCTCCTTTGCTTTTCACCTCTCTTCTATTCAGACATATTTGTAAGGCCTCCTCAGACAGCCATTTTGCTTTTTTGCATTTCTTTTCCATGGGGATGGTCTGGATCCTTGTCTCCTGTACAATGTCATCAACCTAATTCCATAGTTCATCAGGCACTCTATCTATCAGATCTAGTCCCTTAAATCTATTTCTCACTTCCACTGTATAATCATAAGGGATTTGATTTAGGTCATACCTGAGTAGTCTAGCGGTTTTCCCTACTTTCTTCAATTTAAGTCTGAATTTGGCAATAAGGAGTTCATGATCTGAGCCACAGTCAGCTCCTGGTCTTGTTTTTGTTGACTGTATAGAGCTTCTCCATCTTCGGCTGCACAGAATATAATCAATCTGATTTCGGTGTTGACCATCTGGTGATGTGAGCCTGGGAGAACTAAATTTATTTAAAATCTACTGTCAGTTGCTGTCCTCTTTTTTCCTTAGAAAAGCCTTGGTGTAGGTTTGTTTCCCTTATTCTCTGAGTGAGAAGATTCAGGCAGAGAGAGAGATTTGCCTAGTCTCACATATTCTAGAAGATCTGAGATTGCGTGCATAACTCCAGTGTTTAATCATTCTGTGATGTTGTTGTTCATTCATTAAATTTATTTTACTCTTTCACACCATTGAAAGAAGATTTTGATTTTACTTCTCTGGAGCCTGAAGAGTGAATGTGTCTTGAAAACACAGGTCTAGCTGCTAACAGAGATCACTGAGCACTTGCTTACTTCCCTTAAATATTATTTACAGTTGGTGTTTTAATTGTGTCCTCATCTGAAATGCAAGAAATGCAAGAACATGCAAAGGAAAGGCATTCATGAAACTCTTTAGGGTTCTTTTCAAAAGTGTCATTCACCGCAGTGCCCCAGCCTTACTGTTGACATCCGAATACAATTTTCTTTTTGGCCTTAGTCTTTTCATCTGGAAAACTATGAAGATAATGTATTTAATTAAATGAATAATTATGGGAACAGAGAATCCCCTGGTCCAGTGGTTAAGACTTGGGCTTTCACTGTGGTGGACCTGTGTTTGATCACTGGTCAGGGAACTGAGATCCCACAAGCCATGCAGTGCTGCCAAAAAAAATAATGGGAGCAAACTGAATTTTCTACTACAAATAAGTTTATCTAATAGAGTTGAAGGGAATGAAAAGTCAATTGCTATATTATCTTGCTAACAGAACCTCAATCTGACCAAATCTTGAAAAGATCTCAAGGTCCAAATAGTTTTGAAGCAGAAGGAAGTTTTCCAATGGTGTGTTTTCCCTTGTGTTTCCCATGGTCTCTTAAACTTGATTAGAATTTAACACACTGAAAAAGGAATCTTTATAACCCACTGCCAAGCAACACAACTAAAACTGTACTCTTTCCTGTTACTTCACTGGACTAAGATTGTCTTTGACTGCAGTAATTATTTACATATTGCTCACAAACACCCCTCTCTGACTAGTTTAAATACATTCACAATTTCATAAGTTCTCTCTCCAAATTGGAAGATTTCTCCTCATTCCTGTTCTTCCTGTTGTTGCCACAGGACATGTCAGACTTTTATGACAACAGAGTTCATTTTTTTGTGTCCAGTGTTTCTCCCTTAAGTCTCATCTACACACTTTGCTTCTCTTTCTAATGTACATATTTGACCATGTCTTACTTCTTTAGAAAGGACTCTGTGGCCTTGCCCTGCAGAGAAGCGACCCTTTTCAGTCTAGACCCCGCAGGGCCTCACTTTCTGGCCTCACTCTTCATTCCAACTACGTCTCCTGGACATCTTGTCCTTCAGTCCTACCAGAAAACCTACCAGGTTTGAATCCATGCTGTTAGTTACAATATAGATTTTGCTTTGTGTAGAGGAGACCCCATGGCTGTGACTTAACCCTGTAACAACTCAGGGGTGGTCAAAGACTGCTATATGCATCTACCCAATCATCTTGGGACCCAGACTCTGCCCTGTGAGGTGCTTCACCTCTTTCTGCATCACCAGTGTGACTCAGCGCCAGGTTCCTATGTCCAGCAGCTCAGAGGAGGAGGTGAGGAAAATGGACAGCATCTGCACTGAAAACACATCCTGGAATGTGGCTGAATCATTTCCTCTCAATTATCATTGGCCAGACCTTAGGGACACTTAGTCACCTCGTCAGACTAGTTACTTAGAAGGCAATGTTTTGGTTCAATCTTGGAGACCCCAGAAGAATCAATACAGGCTTGCATGAATCAAGGTTCCACTGGAAGACTTCATTAGTGAGACCTTGTAAGCGTCTTATCTCAGTCTTTGTGTGGAAGCTTGGAGAAGATAAAAACTCTGCACTTTAAGCAGTTAAACTCCAACTTGTCATCTCTTGCCCTCTTTCTGCATCCTTCAGTTTAGTTTGGTTCAATGGCTCAGTCGTGTCCGACTCTTTGAAACCTCATAGACTGCAGCACACCAGGCCTCCCTGTCCATCACCAACTCCCAGAGTTTACTCAGACTCATGTCCATTGAGTCGATGGTACCATCCAACCATCTCATCCTCTGTCGTCCCTTTCTCCTACCACCTTCAATCTTTCCCAGCATCACAGTCTTTTCAAATGACTCAGTTTGCATTAGGTGGCCAAAATACTGGAGTTTCAGCTTCAACATCAGTCCTTCAAATGAATATTCAGACTGACTTCCTTTAGGATTGACTGGTTTGATCTCCTTGCTGTCCAAAGGACTCTCAAGAATCTTCTCCAACACCACAGTTCAAAAGAATCATTTCTTCAGCTCTCAGCTTTTTTTAGAGTCCAGATCTCACATCCATACATGACTACTGGAAAAACCATAGCTTTGACTAGACAGACATTTGTTGGCAAAGTAATGTCTCTGCTTTTTAATATGCTGTCTAGATTGGTCATAAATTTTCTTCCAAGGAGTAAGCATCTTTTAATTTCATGGCTGCAGTCACCATCTGCAATGATTTTAGGGGCCCCCCAAAATAAAGTCTGTCACTGTTCCCACTGTTTCCCCATCTATTTCCCATGAAGTGATGGGACCAGATGCCATGATCTTAGTTTTCTTAATGTTGCATCCTTCAGTGCAGTTCTGTTCACTTGCTCAGCCATGTCTGACTCTTTGTGACCCCATGAATTGCAGCAGGCCAGCCGTCCCTGTCCATCACCAACTCCCGGAGTTCACTCATACTCATGTCCATTGAGTTGGTGATGCCATCCAGCCATCTCATCCTCTGTCGTCCCCTTCTCCTCCTGCCCCCAATCCCTCCCAGCATCAGGGTTTTTCCAATGAGTCAACTTTTCGCATGAGGTGGGCACAGTATTAGAATTTCAGCTTTGGCATCAGTCCTTCCAAAGAAGACCCAGGACTGATCTCCTTTAGAATGGACTGATTGGATCACCTTGCAGTCCAAGGGACTCTCAAGAGTCTTCTCCAACACCACAGTTCAAAAGCATAAATTCTTCAGCACTCAGCTTTCTTCACAGTCCAACTCTCACATCCATACATGACCACTGGAAAAACCATAGCCTTGACTAGATGGACCTTAGTCGGCAAAGTAATGTCTCTGCTTTTTAATATGCTATCTAGCTTGCTCATAACTTTACCTCCAAGGAGTAAGCGTCTCTTAATTTCATGGCTGCAATCACCATCTGCAGTGATTTTGGAGCCCCCCAAAATAAAGTCTGACACTGTTTCCACTATTTCCCCATCTATTTCCCATGAAGTGATGGGACCAGATGCCATGATCTTCGTTTTCTGAATGTTGAGCTTTAAGCCAACTTTTTCACTCTCCTCTTTCACTTTCATCAAGAGGCTTTTTAGCTCCTCTTCACTTTCTGCCATAAGGGTGGTGTCATCTGCATATCTGAGGTTGTTGATATTTCTCCTGGCAATCTTGATTCCAGCTTGTGCTTCTTCCAGCCCAGCGTTTCTCATGATGTACTCTGCATAGAAGTTAAGTAAGCAGGTTGACAACATACAGCCTTGACATACTCCTTTTCCTATTTGGAACCAGTCTGTTGTTCCATGTCCAGTTCTAACTGTTGCTTCCTGACCTGCATACAGGTTTCTCAAGAGCAGGTCAGGTGATTTGGTATTCCCATCTCTCTCAGAATTTTCCACAGTTGATTGTGATCCACACAGTCAAAGGCTTTGGCTTAGTCAATAAAGCAGAAATAGATGTTTTTCTGGAACTCTCTTGCTTTTCCATGATCCAGCGGATGTTGGCAATTTGATCTCTGGTTCCTCTGCCTTTTCTAAAACCAGCTTGAACATCAGGAAATTCATGGTTCACGTATTGCTGAAGCATGGCTTGGAGAATTTTGAGCATTACTTTACTAGCATGTGAGACAAGTGCAATTGTGTGGTAGCTTGAGCATTCTTTGACATTGCCTTTCTTCGGGACTGGAGTGAAAAACTGACTTTTTCCAGTCCTGTGTCCACTGCTGAATTTTCCAAATTTGCTGGCATATTGAGTGCAGCACTTTCACAGCATCATTTTTTAGGATTTGAAATAGCTCAACTGGAATTCCATCACCTGTACTAGCTTTGTTCATAGTGATGCTTTCTAAGGCTCACTTGACTTCACATTCCAGGATAATGGCTGTAGGTGTGTGATCATACCATCGTGATTATCTCGGTCGTGAAGATCTGTTTTGTACTGTTCCTCTGTATATTCTTGCCACCTCTTCTTGATAGCTTCTGCTTCTGTTAAGTCCCTTCCATTTCTATCTTTTTTGAGCCTATCTTTGCATGAAATGTTCCCTTGGTATCTCTAATATTCTTGAAGAGATCTCTAATCTTTCCCATTCTGTTGTTTTCCTCTATTTCTTTGCATTGATCACTGAGGACGGCTTTCTTATAGCCCCTTGCTATTCTTTGGAGCTCTGCATTCAGATGCTTATATCTTTCTTTCTCCTTTGATTTTTGCTTCTCTTCTTTTCACAGCTATTTTTAAGCCCTCCTCAAACAGCCATTTTGCTTTTTTGCATTTCTTTTTCTTTGGGATGGTCTTGATCCGTGTCTCCTGGACAATGTCTTAAACCTCCGTCCATAGTTCATCAGGCACTCTGTCTATCAGATCTAGTCCCTTAAATCTATTTCTCACTTCCACTGTATAATCAAAAGGGATTTGATTTAGGTCATACCTGAATGGTCTAGTGGTTTTCCCTACTTCCTTCAATTTAGGTCTGAATTTGGCAATAAGGAGTTCATGATCTGAGCCACAGTCAGCTCCTGGTCTTGTTTTTGCTGACTGTATAGAGCTTCTTCATCTTTGGCTGCAGAGAATATAATCAATCTGATTTTGGTGTTGACCATCTGGTGATGTCCACGTGTAGAGTCTTCTCTTGTGTTGTTGGAAGAGGGTGTTTGCTATGACCGGTGTGTTCTCTTGGCAAAACTCTATTAGCCTTTGACCTGCTTCATTCCATACTCCAAGGCCAAGTTTACCTGTTATTCCAGGTGTTTCTTGACTTCCTACTTTTGCCTTCCAGTTCCCTATCATGAAAAGGACATCTTTTTTGGTTGTTAGTTCTAAAAGGTCTTGTAGGTCTTCATAGAACTGTTCCACTTCAGCTTCTTCAGCATTACTGGTTGGGGCATAGGCTTGGATTACTGTGATATTGAATGGTTTGCCTTGGAAACGGACAGAGGTCATTCCGTCGTTTTTGAGATTGCATCCAAGTACTGCATTTCAGACTCTTTTGTTGCTCATGATGGCTACTCCATTTCTTCTAAGGGATTCCTGCCCACAGCAGTAGATATAATGGTCATCTGAGTTAAATTCACCCATTCCAGTCCATTTTAGTTTGCTGATTCCTTGAATGTTGACAGTCACTCTTGCCATCTCCTGTTTGACCACTTCCAATTTGCTTTGATTCATGGACCTAACATTCCAGGATCCTATGCAATATTGCTCTTTATAGCGTCAGAACTTGCTTCTATCACCAGTCACATCCACAACTGAGTATTGTTTGTGCTTTGTCTCCATCCCTTCATTCTTTCTGGAGTTATTTCTCCACTGATTTCCTGTAGCATTTTGGGCAGCTACCGACCTGGGGAGTTCCTCTTTCAGTATCCTATCATTTTACCTTTTCATATTGTTCATGGGGTTCTCAAGGCAAGAATACTGAAGTAGTTTGCCATTCCCTTCTCCAAGGGACCACATTCTGTCAGACCTCTCCACCATGACCTATCTGTCTTGGGTGGCCCCACATGGCATGGCTTAGTTTCATTGAATTAGACAAGGCTGTGGTCCATGTGATCAGATTGGCTGATTTCCTGTGACATGGTTTCAGTGTGTCTGCCCTCTGATGCCCTCTCTCAACACCTACCATCTTACTTGGGTTTTTCTTACCTTGGACGTGGGGTATCTCTTCACGGCTGCTCCAGCAAAATGGCTTGGTCCTTCTCAAATAACAGTGACACCTGCTGTGGATGGGCTCTGATCTCAGGTTCAGCTCTGCCTGTGTTTCTCTGGCAGTCACAGCAAAGGGGAATCAGGAGGAAGTTCAGTGCTTTCTTCTAAGCAAGTTGATGAGCTCTTGAGAAATCTGTCCAGCTAATTGTGTATGATGCTTGGAGGGTGTCGAGAATGACCCTGAGGGCCCCCAACTGGCTTTTGAACCATTGTATAGCTTTTCTCTGAAATTTGTTCATAATTCTGACCCATCTTACAGGACTAGGTTCTATTCTTGCCCTCATTTAATCAGCTACATTTGTCCTTCCTTCAAACAAACCTCTGGGTCCATATTGGCTTCTTACTGTCACACAATAAAGTCTTACTCAGGTCAGTCTTCCACCTTATTCTTCTCTCATTAACCTCTCAAAAAAGGCACAGCACAGAGATACAGAAACAAACATAAATATTCCATTGGGAAAACTTTTCATTTCTATTTTCCAATCATATTGATATTTCCAAAATGTTTTATAACTGATCAAAGTAATATATGTTGGAGGAGAAAAAGAAATACAAAATTGAATCCTCAGCAACAACCTGTACTTTTATAGAAAAGACAGATAATGTAATCCATTATGTATTTATTTATTTAGACCATGGCAGTTCACATATGCTTACTTAAGATGTGCATTTTCTGGTTGTCAGGTACATTTGTCTGAGTAAGCCAAGGGCTTCCCAAGTGGCACTAAGTGGTAAAGAACCCACCTGCCACTGCAGGAGACCTCAAAGACGCTTGTTTGTTTGATCCCTGGGTCAGGAAGATCCCCTGGAGGAGAGCACTGCAATTCACTCCAGTATTCTTGCTTGGAGAATCCCATGGACAGAGGAGCCTGGCAGGCTACAGTCCATGGGGCCACAAAGAGTATCAGACACGACTGAAGTGAGTTGGTATACAGCGCACAAGAGTAAGCTAAGGGTAACAAGAGTTCCACAAACCAGGTCACAGTCTTACACTGTTATTTCCTTTGATTGGAGAAGCAGAAAATATGCCATAGTAAGGTCTTCAATTCAGAGTAGTTGATGTTAAACCCTTGTTTCTTCTAAGACATTTCTTTCTTTCTTTCTTTCTTTTTTTTTTTTCCCACTTCTCTCATTCCCCAGTGCATACCCAAAGCAGTAAGTGGACACTGATCTCTTACTGTGAAGATACCTTTCAGATTGCTTTATAGAAATTACAACTATTTAGACTGCTTCAAATGATGTAATTTCTCCATTTTGGATGTCTACATTTGGACAGTTCACTCTGTAGTCGCTGAAGTATTTTACAAGTGGTTTAAGAGTTGACTACAACAACAACAAAAAAATCCATTTGCATTCTTGTTGATGTTTAAAGATGCAGACCTCATATATTATAATTTTATTCCATCTTATTGGAGTTAATTCAGAAAATATGGCCAACCAGGTGGTATCAAAGGGTTTTGCTACTTCTGAAGACATTAGCATGTAAACACACCACAACATATGGTTAAAGCTTCATTTACAGGTGTGACAACATCTGCATTTTATACTAAATCAATGTAATAGTGTACTGAGCTAGCTGCCTTTGCAGAAGTATTCAGCTGTTTTGTTTTGTTTTTTAATTTATATACACAGTATAGATTCAGTGAGCATTTATTTTGATTACAATAAATTCAGTAATTCTGTTGTCTTGGAGAGGCAGGAAAGTGAAATTATCTTCCCCAGGGGAGAGTTAAGGTGCTGATCTTTCCAGGGGGAACTTCTACTCAAACATCCTGGAATCATTAAGATTAACTATATTTTTCTGATATTTTTGTCTCTGTACCTTTTTCCATTCTTGAACTTTATTGCTAGTTACAAAAAAGCAAAATGTTATTATCACTTTCAGTGGTGAAATGTATTAACAAAAGACAGGAGAATTTTAAAGGACCCAAATGGAAATATCTGAATGAAATACCATCAATTCAGGGAGCACTTTAGAAAATTTCTCATGTCTTGATTTTTTGAATTGCATGCAGGTTTTATGAGTTCACAAAAAATTGGTGGGTGATGTTTTAGTTTCTTACTGCTGCTGTAATAAATCACTACAAACTAAGTGGTTTAAAACCACCACAATTTATTATCTTATACGCTAGAGGTCAGAAATATGAAATTGATCTCGATGAGCCAAAATCAAGGGTCAACCAGACTGTCGTCCTCTTCGGTGGCTCTAGGGCAGGGACTCCCCTTCCTTGTCTTGTGCATCTTCTGGCAGCTACCTGTGCTTCCAGCTCCACTCTTCCATCCTCAAATCCAGCCATGTCAGGGCTTTCTCACTTGCTCTCATACTTCTCAAATTGCAGCTTTCTGGTACTATTTTGCTTCTGCTTTTTATCTGACTTTCTGAAATTCTAATCATAATTTAATTTTGTAAAATTTTACCCAGCTCTGAAGGTCTCTCAGTCTGTAGCGTTTAAGAAAAAAGGTTGTGGGAGGAGGGCTGTAATCATACTGGAATGCCTGATTATTCTAAAATAATCTCCACCTATCAAAATCACATGCTTAACAACCTTAATTCCAGTTCCGGTCCTCATTCTCCTTTGCCATATAGTCTCAGATTCTTGGAATTAGAATATAGAAATCACTGGGAGACTGTTTTTCTGTCTACCAGGGGTGATGGTGCCATAAAATAAAGACCAAGGACTAGAAAGTGTGAATGGGGAAAAAAGAAAAAAATAAGTCAAGAAAGAGCTTACTAACTCCAGCTGTGCAGCCAGCTAGCAAGGGAATTCAGTAAAGCTCTTCTTTCCCTTTGTTTCACAGCTTATCATTTCAGTAAATAAACATTAACAATGAATAGCATTCCCTGGCAGTCTCTGATGTTCTGTTCTCTGTGTGTATTGAGATGTGTATTATCTCAGTTAATCCTCAAAACAACACTACCTGCCTCTGTAGATAATAAAATTGAGGCACAGAGAGTTCATGCATCATGTTTTGATCATTCAGCAGTAGGTGGAGAGGCAGGATTTAACCCATAAAGTCTGGCCTAACAGCTCATATTTTAGCCAGTGGGCAATACTGCCCTTACTGAAATAGGATAACAATTTATCTTTGTATTTATTTCTTTAATCGGTAAATAAATATTAATTGGGCACCTGCTGGCAGATTAAAGACTCTGCTAAGCTTTAGAAATATGGTGGTGAATAAACAAAACAGTTTCTCTCTCTGTGGGCTGGAATATACATAAGATGGAATCTAGACATTTGCTCCTAAAATTGACTGTGTAATAAACCAGCCCCCAAATTGGTGGCTTCACAACTCTCATCATCCTGCACGATTTTTTAGGTTTACTGGTGTCATCTGGGCAGTCTTCTTGTCCCGTGTAAATTCAGCTGGGCTTCATGGAGCTAGAGCATGTAGGATGGCTCACTTTTAAGACAGGCAATTTGTGCTGGCTGTCTGGCCAGCAATTTGGGCTTCTATTAATAATTGCATGGTGGCCACGTTCCAAGGGGGATTCCAGGATGAATATTCCAAGAGGAGGAAGCATGTGCTGCCAGCTTTCTCAAAGACCAGGTCTGGGACTGACCCAGTATCACTTCTGCTGCACTGCATTCCTGGTATTCAAGAGGATGATAAATATGTTTGAGTCTTTTATGGGCAGAGTGACCAAAAAGCTGTGGCCCCACTTGGAGTAATGGCAGACCAGAACATGGGATTCATCCACAAACATGGAATGTTATGAGCTGAAGCTGGAAGAGGGAACCAGTCGCTAATCTTACAAGGGCCACACAGGGATTTTTGAAGATGAATTAACAGCATGAGAAAGTCTTTGGATGGTTTTAAGGGAGAAAATATAAGCACAGTTCCGAATTAAACTACGGGTAAGATCACTACAGTGTGAAATCCAGGATAGTGAGAGTGGTGGCTTTGACCAGGTGGTTAGAGATGAAGGGAAGACACATCTCAATGATGTTTAAAAGGTATAGTTGACAAGACATGGTGACTGACTCCATGTGGAGGGAGAGGTAAAAGAAAGAAAGATGTATTTTCCGTCTTGAAAAGGTTATAGTGCTGTTTATCAATTAGCTTGCAAAAGGAGACAAAAAAATTCTTTTTATATTTTTGGCTGCATCAGGTCTTAGTTGAAGCATGTGAACTTTAGTTTCCTGACCAGGGATTGAGCCTGGGCACCCTGCATTGAGAGTGTGGAGTCTTAGCCACACACCAGGGGAAGTCCCAGAGAAAAGGGTTCTGAAGGGAAAATAATAAGTTCAGCTTTGGAACCATTCAAAGGTCCATCTAGTCAAAGCTATGGTTTTTACGGTAGTCATGTATGGATGTGAGAGTTGGACCATAAAGAAAGTGAAACACTAAAGAACTGATGCTTTTGAACTGTGCTGCTGGAGAAGACGCTTGAGAGTCCCTTGGACAGCAAGAAGATCAAACCAGTCAATCCCAAAGGAAATCAGTCCTGAATATTCATTGGAAGGATTAATGCTGAAGCTGAAGCTCCAATCCTTTGGCCACCTGATGCGAACTGACTCATTGGGAAAGACCCTGATGCTGGGAAAGATTGAAGGTAGGAGGAGGAGGGGACAACAGAGGATGAGATAGTTGGATGGCATCACTGACTTAATGGATGTGAGTTTGAGCAAGCTCCGGGAGTTGATGATGGATAGGGAAGCCTGGCATGCTGCAGTCCTCGGAGTCACAAAGAGTTGGACACAACTGAGCAACTGAACTGAACTTGGAACCATTCAGTGGTCTTTGAGGTTCATAACATATCCAAGTGAAGTTGTTGGAAGGTGACTGGATGGATGGCCTGGAATTCAAGAGCAGTATCTGGGGTGGAGATGGAGGTTTTGCAATTTTCTGCATGTAATTGAAGGTATAACTACAGATAAAGGTGCCAAGGAGAGATGGTGGTTTGAGAAGAAAGTATGCTTAGGACAGAGTTCTGAGAAAAACCAACATGTCATGTTCGGAGAGAAGGAGAAAGATCAAAGGTGACCACGAAGGAACATTTAGGGAAGTAGGAGAAAGTGTTTAGAATGGGGTGTCATGAAGTATAAGTAAAAACAATTTCTTTTTTCTTTAATTTTTATTGGTGTATAGTTGCTTTATAGTGTTTTGTAGTTTCAAGTGTATAGCAAAGTGAGTCCATTATAGACATATTAATATATGTATCCACTATTTTTCAGATTCTTTTCCCATGTAGGTCATTACAGAGTACTGAGTATAGTTTCTGTGCTATACATTAGGTCCTTGTTGGTTATCTGTTTTATGTATACTGGTGTGCATATGGCAATCCTGATCTTCTAATTTATCCCTCCCTCATCTTTCACCTTTGCTAACCATACGTTTGTTTTCTACTTTTGTGACTCTGTTTCTATTTTGTAAATAAGGCCATTTGTCTCAGATTTTTTAGACTGCACATATTAATGATATCATATGATATTTGTCTTTCTGTGTCTGACACTTCGCTTAGTATGACAGGCTCTAGGTCCATCCATGTTGGTGCAGATAGCATTATTTCATTCTTTTTTATGGCAGAGTAATATTCCAGTGTATATGCACCACATCTTCTTTATCCATTCCTCTGCTGATGGACACTTAGGTGGCTTCCATGCCCTGGCTACTATGAGTAGGGCTACAATGAGGCACCCCTAAGGAGTTTCCTAGTAGTTTGTACAGGGTTGCCCTGGGGTGCTGCCCACAGGTCATGGAGAGGGAAGCCCCAGTGGTTTGTTAGATGGAGCAGCAGGAGAAACACCAGAGACCTTGGCTGATGCGTGTGGTACAGAGGATTTGTAGATTTTTTGGAGTGGGCTGATTCGTAGTAAGCAATGGGGATGGTATGCAACCCATGACCTTGGAGATGTATGCCTGTGGAAAAGGTGAGAAAGGAGAAACAAGAAAGTGGGGATGGGGTGGAGTTGTATCATTTTTTAAGTCGAGAGAATTGAGAAAGAGAAGAAACCAGTTAGAAAAAAATGATGCAAGTGAACTTTTTAAAATAAAACAGAAACAGACTCACAGATCTAAAGTCAAATTTATGGAGAATGTGGGAAATATGGGGAAAAGGGATAAATTAAGAGATTAAGATAAACATATACACACTACTCAGAGAAGGCAATGGCACCCCACTCCAGCTCTCTTGCCTGGGAAATCCCATGGACGGAGGAGCCTGGTGGGCCGCAGTCCATGGTGTTGCTAAGAGTTGGACACGACTGAGTTACTTCACTTTCGCTTTTCACTTTCATGCATTGGAGAAGGAACTGGCAACCCACTCTAGTGTTCTTGCCTGGAGAATCCCAGGGATGGGGGAACCTCATGGGCTGCCATCTATGGGGTCACACAGAGTCAGACATGACTGAGGCGACTTAGCAGCAGCAGCAGCATACACACTACTATATATAAGTGAAAGTGAAAGTCACTCAGTTGTGTCTGACTCTTTGTGACCCCATGGACTATACAGTCCATGAAATTCTCCAGGCCAGAATACTGGAGTGGGTAGCATTTCCCTTCTCCAGGGGATCTTCTCAACCTAGGGATCGAACCTAGGTCATAAAATAGATAATTAATAAAGACATACTGTAGAGCACAGGGAACTTTACTCAATATTCTGTCATGACTTATTTGGGTAAAGAATCTGAAAAAGAGTGGATATGTGTATATGTATAACTGATTTAGTTTGCTGTACTCCTGAAATTAATATAACACTGTAAATCAACTATACTCCAATAAAAACTTTTTTAAAAAGAAATAAAGAGGAGAAAATCTGGGAGAAAAAGATTGCTTGTTTTCTGTGAAAATTATTTTCACAATTGCCTTGAATCTTAAATGTGGCAATGCTGTGAAGAGCAAAATTGCTAGTACTGGAAGGAATTATTGCAAGAATTTTGCCATTAAAGACCTATAGTTATTTATGTCATTCTAATTAACAATACTGACATTTTATATCTTGTTTGATAAATTTTAAGATATGAGGATGCTTTTGAATTGGAAAATATATGAGCAATCAGTTTTCTCTTTCATTAGAACACTTGATTTAAGAAATGGACATAGTGAAATCATCCTTGAAACTTTTTTTTTCAATGTCACTTAGAGCAGAGACTATCTCAAAATCAGAATTTTTACTTTTAGAAACACTTTCTTTTAAATTCTTCTTGACATGGCTGAATAATAAGTTTCTGGTTTCCTTTGAAATTTTAGGACTTTGAAATTGGAACTGTCTCACCTCTTGAATTTTTTATTTAATGCATTTAAAAGAACTCTTTGGGAAGTCAGAAAGGAGAGGTGATCAAAGTTTATAAAACTTAGAAGAGAATAAACATGAACTTATTCCTCAGATTTCAAAACATGTTATTATAATTCAAGGACTCACCTTGATGCACAAAAGAAGAGGTTTAGGTCAGATCAAAATATTATTTTAAACAGTCTGTTTTAAATTAATAAAATGTTAACCAGAGAGATGAGACAAAGTGAAAATACAAACAGATTAAAGGGGTTCATGAATGAGACAGATCTGTACAACCTTAAGTTGTTCAAGGTTATGGTCAATGTTTGGCACATGCCTTCATAGGGTTTCACAAAAATGGCCTTCCACAGGACTCTCAGATAATAAATGACATGTGGCCTAAGGGGAACCTTGGTCTTTCTGATATAGGATTGGTGTCTCATATGTTTTCATGCCTTAGAAGTTAATAGCATACGTATTAACTGAAATAATTAAACCTAGAGCCTGTAAGAGAATGCAAGTTCCCATGGTGTTTCTGGGCCAATTATGTAATTGTGTTTAATTTCCTCACACAGTGAAATAGTGAAAATAGTATCTATCTACCTTATAATATTTATGCAATATTAAATGTATCTTTTTTATAAGAACTTGATGTCTTTCTTTTTTTTGTTTTTTTTTCTTATTTTTTAAAATATAAATTTATTTAACTAGAGGTTAATTACCTTACAATATTGTATTGGTTTTGCCATACATCAACATGATTGTAGGTGTTAAAGCAAGATATTGTGATACTGGTTTTGTTAAAATGACATTTTAAGGAAAACTATAAGAAATTTTAAATTGAACTCAATACTTCCATATAAGTCACTGGGGGAGGGTGCTAAGAGTCCAGGAAAATTTCAATTTTATGAACGTAAAATTTGTTTTGTGAATAATTAGTTTTGTTAACCTACTAGATCACTTAGTATACATCTATTTAATTCAAAATTTTTTCTGCCTGAGTGATTATTCAGTTTTAAGTTCTGGGCATCCATTTTTTTCCTAGGATGTACATTTTCTTTTCTTAGTAATGATTGATTGAAACATTGAACAGGAAAAAAATGACTTAAAAGCGAGAAAGAAAAGTAGTTGTATCAAAGTTCCATAAATAGTTCTTTTCTCCTTTTTGATCTGGAAAATATGTGTATGAGAATAGGTTGGAGAATATTAGAAGAGTGAAAGTGTCCCACGTGAAACCCAGTATAGGTTGTGTAGTGTATGTGCACATGTACGTGTGAGTACACACGACACATGTCAGGTAGGCTGTGGTTTAGTGACGATTGTCGACAGGGGGTGGGGGCAGTGGTTCAATTAGGATAAATCCTTTTTTCTCCTCACTTCTGTGTGCAGCCATACTCTCATTCCGTCTGGTGCCTCAAGGGAAAAGGGGGTGAGAGGAAAAGTATGGCAGAAAGAGAAGCATTTTCAGAATCAAGGAAGACAGCCAAGATTACGTTCCCTCACTTGGAAAAAAGAGGAGAGAAGGTTGAAGTTCGAAGGCATATGACCTAAGAATGTGGACAGAAGTTACATTGGCTATCTGTTCCTGTCCCATCTATGCTGGCTTCCAGAAGTAGTTCAGAGGCACAATCATTGCATCTGAGTGTTGGAATTGGAAGGGACAAAGGCGTTATCTAGTAGCAGACACTCATTTTATAAATCTTTAAGCCTATGCCCCTAAGCTTAAGTAACTTGGCCAAGATCTCCTGTCAGTTTAGATCTAAAGCAACAGTGGAAACCTGAGTTCCTAGCTGGTCTGAACTGTGTCACTGTCCCAGTTTCTCTCGAGGCTCCATGCAGAGTTCACCTGATTTTTTTTCTCTTTTCTTTTAGCAGTAAATTAATACAAATCCAAGTGTTTCCATGTTGAATAACTATATTATACTATAGATATCAAAATATTATTTGTAGATTACTTAAGCTGTTTAAAATATAAACTTAAATGTGTCTATTAAATTTTGTATACTAAATTTTGATTTTGGCACCTATAAACTTTCTATGATACAGGCATTTTTTCTACTCCAAGATAGGTATTAGGGATATATTTTGAGCTTTCCTTTCAGTTCAGTTCAGCCGCTCAGTCAAGTCTGACACCCTTTGTGACCCCATGGACTGCAGCATGCCAGGCTTCCCTGTCCATCACCAACTCCCGGAGCTTGCTCAAACTCATGTCCATTGAGCTGGTGATGCCATCCAACCATCTCATTCTCTGTCATCCCCTTGTCCTCCTGCCTTCAATCCTCCCGAGCATCAGATTCTTTTCCAATGAGTCAGTTTTTCACATCAGGTGGCCAAAGTATTGGAGTTTAAGCTTCAGGATCAGTCTTTTCAGTGAATATATCTTGCAGTTCAGTTCAGTTTGGTTGCTCAGTCGCGTCCGACTCTTTGCGACCCCATGAATCACAGCACGCCAGGCCTCCCTGTCCATCACCAACTCCTGGAGTTCACTCAGACTCACGTCCATCGAGTCAGTGATGCCATCCAGCCATCTCATCTTCTGTCGTCCCCTTCTCCTCCTGCCCCCAATCCCTCCCAGCATCAGAGTCTTTTCCAATGAGTCAACTCTTCGCATGAGGTGGCCAAAGTACTGGAGTTTCAGCTTCAGCATCATTCCCTCCAAAGAAAAAGGGTATTGAAAAGTGAGCCCATCAATTCTTTATAAATGAATTCATATTTTCTATCTTCTATAATTCAGAATTGCTACATTAATATCTAACTTTTAAATAATAATTTTACAGTAATAATTTTACTATTAAAGTTGGCTTTTTAAATGTGGTTTTGATAAAATTCCCTTTAAAGTTTAAAATCTTTCCATAACTAATTCAAATAGTGTACCTTTAATTTGCATAACTTTCAAATTCATGCATGATAGTGGGTTTTCTGAAAGAGAGTCAGAGCTCTGTCTGGCTGAGGAAACTTAGTAGGTGAGTTGATTATCTGTTGGCCTTGGATTTAACTTGTGTTGATAATGATGATGGTGATGGTTGTGATTGTGATGGTGGTAGTGACGACGAGGATGGCAGTGATGGTGATGATGGAGGTGATGGTAGTGGTGATGGTGAAGGTGTTGGTGGAGGTGATGCTGATGATGGTAGTGATTATGTCAGTGATGGCGATGGTAATGATGGTGGTGATGGTGATGATGGTGGTTGTGGTAATGATTTCATGCACACTGCATGCTCTCTTTCCCGATGAAGAAATGTGCCTACTAATTTAGGTGTAAATGATTTCAAGTGCTTCTCTCTTTCCTCTGCCTTTTACCTTTTCAGAAACTTGGCATGTGGTCCCTATAATGAGTCCCTTGGGGACACCTGGAATTTTTGATGCTCCAAAAGGGAATAAGCCACTAGCTTTAAGGTACTGGTTCAGACTGAAGACAGACAGTCCCTGGTGCCTCTACAGTGTACTCTGAGGTTTCTCTTTGGCATGGAACTCAAGGTGCTCAATTTGTGTTAGAAATATTTGCCGATAAAAAGAAAATAGGTCAGAAATTTAGTCATCTTTTTTTTTGGTAATTAAGGTAACTCAAATAGCTTTATTTGCTCATTATTTTATTCAAGATTCTTAAGCCTTTTCTGGCCACCTGTTCTAGGCCAGTTGCTGTGCTAGGAATTGAGGATGCAAAAGTAAAATATAGACTCTTTGATTCAACTCATAATCTGGCTGGAAAAGCACACAAGGAAACTGATTATTAGATGATGACACCTTTGTGTGCACCCTTAGAGTAAAAAGTTGCATGAGGAGCTATGGCATGGGCTTTGGGATTGGTGTGGGTGTCAGGAAAGAGTTCAGCAGGATGTGAAACATTCAGGTTCTTCTCTGTAGTATAGACAGTAGTTGAATGCATGGGGAATTGGAAGGACTGTCCATTACATTAGTGGGTTGAAAGAATATTGTATATGATAGAAACTGAAATTGTCTTTCAGTTTACTCACTTTAAACATGAGCTGTTCATTTTCATGAGATATTTTTCATTTTCAAATACTAAGCTAACTCTAAGTTCTTAAGAGAAGATATTTGACTCATTTTAATGAGGCAATAAATATATTAGAATATAGGCATGTGTGTGGTTGTGTGTGTGCTCACTCAGTCATATCTGACTCTTTGTGACCCTATGGATGGCAGCCTGCCAGGCTTCTCTGTCCATGATATTTTCCAGGCAAGAATATTGGAGCAGGTTGCCATTTCCTCCTCCAGGGGATCTTCCCAACCCAAGGATCAAACCAGCATCTCTTGCGTTTCCTGCTTTGGTAGGTGGATTCTTTACTGCATAGCCACCTGGGAAGCTCTAGAATATAGGAACAGAGCCTATTTATAACTGGTTAATACCAGTAGGTTGCTGTGTTCTCTTATTGCGAAAAGTGTTTCTTGGTACTAGAAGGAATGCTTTTTGGAGGCCTGAATTTTTTTATCGGCAAATTTTAAAATGTGTACATTAAGGAAAATTCATTATTATGACATGATAGATCAATCATTTGTGAGCTCTTTTATTTTATTTTATTTATTTTTTATTTAATCAATTGGATTGGCCAAAACATTCATTTGGGATTTTCAGTAATGTCTCAGAAAAACCTGAACAAATGTTTTGGCCAACCCAATAAATAGCTATTTGCTCTTTTACATAATTAGACTTCATAATAAATCTGTGATGTAGCTAATGCTATTCGTAAATATGGAACAGAGAGGGACATGGAGGGAAAATGACTGATAGAAATCACAATGATAAATTCAGATGTCAAACACAGATTTCTGAGTTTCATATTTGCTAATCCTTGATTTCCTGTGTTAAAAAACAACCAAATAATCATTAGTGATCATGACTCAACTTTATGCCCTTATATGGTCATCCCTATGTTTCTTTACAGATTTATTTTCGAGAAGTATCAGACTGAAGACCTTTTAATTAATTTGCCTAATTATTCAATTCTATTTCTAAAATAAGATTGGATCAGTTAGTCATACTAAGAATAATAGTATAATATTAGCAAAATAGTATAATAATAGCATGATAAGAATAATAGTATTAGTATATTCCTATTGAGTGCCTATATTTGTTCACTGTTTATACAGGGGATAAATTGTTAATAGATGACAAAGCTGGCTTTTAAGTTCATCTGACCCTAAAGTGTTTCTTTCATATTATATTGTATATTACACATATGAATCAAATGAACAACTTGAATTGTTATTTGACTGAAAGTATGGTTATGTTTCTAAGTAGCAAAATATTTGGAACATTAATGCTCTTATGAATAAGATAAGGAACCATAAAGATTGTGATTTGAAGAGTCAGAGGAAAAGAGAACTTACTGAAATCCTTTAGAAAAAAATAGGAGAGAAATAAATAGAAAGTAGCACCTAGAGCAACAACCATCAGGAAAATTTCTGGGTGTCTTGGGAGAAATTAGGCAATAAATAACAGTGATAGAGAAGAGGCGGTTGTATCAATTATATGTTACTGCATATACTGCCCTGCAAACAATGACTGTAAAAAACCATTTTACTTTCCCCATCATGTGTGTGAGCTGGAAGTTCTTCAGCTGGTCTTGTCCAGGTTCACATAGGGGTTTGCATTGTGTCAGTGAGCTCAGCTGAGATGACCCAGATGGCTGGATCTCTTTCTCCTGTGTGTGTCTGTGTTAATTTCAATGAGACCACACTTAAACTCTTCACACACAACCTTAAAACAGCATTCTAAGAGGGCAAGGCTCAATGTATACATGCTTAAAATTCTGCCTGTGTTACATTTGCTCAGATCCTTAGTGATCAGATCAGGTCACATGGCCACAGTCTGCATTGGGGAGGGAGAGAAACCCACACAGGCATCACTAACGCAAGTCATGACTTAGTTGGGTCCATGAGTGTAAGAGTCTATCACAGGCTGCCTTCTGGTCCCAGTGATTCATGTGTGAAGTATACTTACCTGCTTTCAAGACCTTCAAAGTCTCATCCATATAGGGTACCAAGCTCAGCCCCTGAGCTCAGCATCTGCATCAGATAAGCCATAGATGGATCTGGTAGATGCAGCTCTATGGGGACAACCTGCCGTGAACTTCCAGTGATAACTTATATTTCCTCCTCAATACCCTCTGCACATACCTGACATCAATGGTGAAGGACAGGATAATCCCCAACAATTCAATTCCGTAACGGGGTGAATGAGAGACAGAAGTTACTGGTCCACAGCGTTGCTATAATCCAGTGGATATATAACCTTGGGTAGGGAATCTTCCTTAACTGGGTCCTCTGCTTTCTGGAAGTTTCCTTCATTCATGGCTCTCTCTTGTGGTTGTCTCTGTCTTTTGAGAACCTGGGTTTGACTTTCCTTTTTGATAAATGGTATTCCATTTTGCACTTGGTAAATTGCTTTCTCAGCCTGTTTATTTCCATAGAATATTCATTTTGAAATACACTTTACATTTTAGTCCAAGTGGATTCAACTCCCTTAAACTTTGGTGAACTTTTAGTGTATCTGACTGGAGTTCACTTCATGCCCCTAGTAGTAGTGTAGCGAAGTTGCTCAGTCGTGTCCGACTCTTTGTGACCCCATGGACTATAGTCTACCAGGCTCCTCTGTCCATGAGATTTTCCAGGCAAGAATACTGCAGTGGGTTGTCATTTCCTTCTCCAGGACCTTGCCCCTAGAGCCTCAACCATAATTATTTTTCAAAACAATTTCTTTCTATGGCATCCCTTAACCTTCATAAAGGCCTTTTTGTCTTGCTGTGAGCCTCTACTCCAGCAACACCTTAAATCTTCCTGAGGTCCCAACAAGGGGTCTTCTAGCAACATCTGTGCTTCAGTCTACCCAGAGGCCATATGCTACTTTGCCAAGTGAAAATACTGGCAACATGAAAGTTTACTCTCGAAGCAGTATGCCCTGGCTTTTCTATGTTTTCTCTGAATTCTACCTGCACATTGAACAGACCTTTCTCCAGATTTCTGACCAGTGCCTCCTTGTGTGCCTTTGTGCATACTAATTTGCTTCACTTGTGTTTGACTCTGCAACGCTATGGACTATAGCCCATCAGGCTCCTTTGTCCATGGGATCCTCCACGTAAGAATACTGGAGTGGGTTGCCGTTCCCTCCTCCAGGGGATCTTCCCAACCCAGGGACCAAACCTGTGTCTCTTATGTCTCCTGCATTGGCAGGTGGGTTCTTTACCACTAATGCCACCTGGGAAGCCCAGTGCCTCCTTAGAAGCTGCTAAAATATGCAAACTGACACTTTCCCCATTCTGTCTCAAAACGTTCTTAGCCAGACTTACAAGTTTGTATGGCACATTTTCAGTCTTCCAGTTGCTGCAACGGACAGTTTTGTCAGTGTGCTCACTAACAGAACATGGATGTCCATCTTTCCAGCATCCAGTAGCAGTTTTCTGCTGCCTTCTTGGCCTATATTAACTCTTGGTTTGCCTTTTCTCCAACTTTCACTTACAGGCTTCTTGCTACTTTTCTAGCTCCTGCCATTTCTTAGCCCCCAAACCAACATCAAATTTTCTAGGCTTTAAGTTATGACCAACCTAGATAGTATATTCAAAAGCAGAGACATTACTTTGCCAACTAAGGTCCGTCTAGTCAAGGCTGTGGTTTTTCCTGTGGTCATGTATGGATGTGAGAGTTGGACTGTGAAGAAGGCTGAGCACTGAAGAATTGATGCTTTTGAACTGTGGTGTTGGAGAAGACTCTTGAGAGTCCTTTGGACTGCAAGGAGATCCAACCAGTCCATTCTGAAGGAGATCAGCCCTGGGATTTCTTTGGAAGGAATGATGCTAAAGCTGAAACTCCAGTACTTTGGCCACCTCATGCGAAGAGTTGACTCATTGGAAAAGACTCTGATGCTGGGAGGGATTGGGGGCAGGAGGAGAAGGGGATGACAGAGGATGAGATGGCTGGATGGCATCACTGACTTGATGGACGTAAGTCTGGGTGAACTCCGGGAGTTGGTGATAGACAGGGAGGCCTGGCGTGCTGCGATTCATGGGGTCGCAAAGAGTCAGACACGACTGAGCGACTGAATTGAACTGAACTGAACTGAACCCTACCTCTAGATGCCAGTCTCTGATTCAGAGCTTACAATAAACTATCCCCAAAGTTAGTAGCTTAGAAAGACCACCATTTCTCTGCTGAAATTCTGTGGGTTGGCTGGGGGCCTCTTCTGCTTGTCTTGCTTGGGGTCATCCTTGGAATACAACCCGCTGGAGGCTGTAGGGGCCGAGTCCACCAGGGCCGGCTAAAGGGCTTATGGTCTTTTAGCCTCCAAAAGGCCAGACTGTGTTGGGGCTGTGACCCAAGAAGGCAAATGATCCAGAAGCACTTGCCAAGTCTGTACTTTCATCCTGTTTGTGCATATCCTCTTGGTTAGAAGAGGCAACCACCTGGCTAAGCTTGGGGTTAGTGTGGGAGGAAGTAGTTAAGAGTGTAAATACTGGGGGGGGGGGTGATTTTTTTGCGGGCACAAGTAACCATCTCCAGTACTACCTATGACAACAGGCACCTTTCTTAGTAAATGGTAAGCAGTAGGCCATTTCAAAGAAGATGATAGAAAAAGAGAATCTTCACAGGTAAGTTAGTTTCAAGAAATCATCAGGACTAGGCAATAAGGATTTAGGAATAGTTTAAGAATGAGGGGACTAGGGGTGAGTTTTGTTGACACGTATTTTCAAGGGCTTGGGAGTTGATGGAAGAGGATGTGTGGTTGAGATGAATGGAAATGAGGCAGATGAAGGAAAATGGGGGTCAGGGGTCTGTGTTTTGAATCCAAGAGAGATGGGGAGGTGTGACTTACACTGTTCCTCTATAGGAACAGTAATTTTGTTTTGTGATAGGCTTTGCCTCAACCAGAAAACATATTACTGAAAACATAAAAGTTCTAAACAAAATATCACAATGAACATTTCTCCATATGCTGGTATAGAAACAACACTCAGGTTTTTTTTTCCTGGCAAAATTTACCAGTCACTGTTATTGGCCTGAACCCAGGAAATCTGTATGAGCTGAGACCCAAAGGAGAATGAGTGCACCGATTTCACAAAAAAAATACTGAAGCAAACTGGGTCAACGATTTTATTCACTTATACCGTTTGCTTACATACTTTTAAGGTGCTCTCTTTTACAACCTCAAATATAGGTCAGAAATACTCTAGAAAAGTGAGCATTACAAAAAATACTTACTTTTTCTTATATTGTGAGCAGTGGGTGTTTAGACCATTGAAATATCTACAACTTAAACTTCCTGTTTTCTGTAGCTGCATGCTCTCAAGTCCCAGAATCTCTTCCCAGTTATTTTGAGAACCACTCAGAGCAAAGAGTCTTTTCATTTAATTTTGTTTCTCCATAATATAGTGATGACAGCTAAATAGTTTGAGCTCAGCAGACTTTGCAGCCCAAGAGAAAGTCCTGGCTGAGGGAAGAGGTGGTGATTTATCTTTCTAGGAGCAGAGGGAAATTTCGATGAATAATCTGAAACTTAAAATTTTAGAGGGACTTGCCTGGTGGTTCAGTGGCTAAGACTCCATGCTCCCAATGCAGGAGGCCCAGGTTCCATTCCTGGTCAGGGAAATACATTCCACATGCCACACTAAGAGTTCACATGCCACAGTTAAGACGCTGTACAGCCAAATAAATAAATAAATATTTAAATGAAATAAAATGTTAGGCCTACAGTGAAAGAGACAAATACAAAGGAAATCATGATGATAAGTGTGCTATTATCTAAGCATTAATTTTTTGTAACAGAAGTACTATAAGTATATTAGAAAGTACTATAAATATATTAATGCCTTTTTATCTTAATTAAATAAACTTTTAATGAGCAGAAACAATTTCTTTGGTGTAAAAATCCATCTGAATCACTGGCATCGTATGTGCTGGTGATAAGTCTACTATATTTTTGCCAGATAAGTCTACTATATTTTGATTGTATGTGGAAATAAAATGTTTAAATGCAAATCTGTGAATTTTATACATATGTTAATTATATATACATCAATCTCTCTATATATTATATATTCACACATATGACCATATTCATAATTATGTATATATTCATACATATAAATTAATTTACCCTCATATTTTTCAGCATTGACCTTTGATTTTTAAAAGTGAGTAGAACTTAGTGTGGATTTTTCTGAGGTAAATGAAGACATTCTCACTAGTATTTTTTATGGAAAATCAATCAAATCTTTACTTGGGAAAGAGATAATAAAATTTGTCTTATTACCCTGTGATTCTATTATAAGATCAAAGATCTGCTAGGTATAGAATCCTTCTCCAAAAGTGAAGGTGTAGAGTTGTCATTAATTAATAATTAATAACCTAATTTTTAATAATACCCATTTTTTGATGATGCTGGGGAATTTTTAATATTGTGGCATCAATATAACAAACTCATACTTAGTAGAAAACAAAGAGATTTCTGGAGAAAAGCGGGCCTCAGATTTCACTAATGCAAAAGCACCTTGACATTTGTCATTTTAATTTGCTTGCAGAATGACCTGCAGTCACTTGACAAGACATAACATAATACTTCTGAGAGCAAGTCTTAGAGGAGTTGGTGCTACATGAGGAGAACTGGGCCAGCTAGCTTGCTTCATTAAGCAGTCAGCATTTATTTCTTAACATAGCTTGCTAGCTTCTTTATTGAGAACGAAAGAAAAAAGGCACAACCCACTAATTAGGACACTGCAAGTTCAACTCTCTCTACTTAGACTGTAGTGGATTGACATTTGACATGTGTTTTCAGTACCTCATCTGATCCTTAGTGACTTTCATCAGATTTTTCTTTTTAATTTGTCCTGATCGCCAAAGCATCTATAATTCATTTAAATCATTTTTACTAAATGTATCAGACTTAGACAAAATTACACAACAAACTCAAACCAACTTCCTGACACGAAGGGCCCAGCTCCAAAAATAAAACTTTAATATATTTGAAATGCCCTGGGTCTCCTCCACCATTGTAAACGCTCCATGCAGCTAGTGATGTTTATCATTTTTATTGCATTATATTTTAACCCTCATATGTTTATTCTGAAGAGTATATAGCTCTTTTCAACTACATATAAGCAAATTATTCACCTACTGTAACTTGGTTTTGTTGTATTCAGTATCTTTTGAGATTTATATTCAGTTTAATATGAAAATAATGACATATAAATGAAACACAGTAGCTTTCACTGCTGGGTAAACTGCCCAGCTCCAAAAATAAAACTTTAATACATTTGGAATGCCTTGGGTCTCCTTTGTATGCAATATTTATTTATATAAAATTTTCAATATTTTATATGGAGTTCTTTTTCTTAGTGATCTTTAGTTTTTTATTTAACCAGGATTCTAATCCACTTTCACTTATATGGGGTTGCATATGCCTTGGCCAATGTTATGACTTGCCATTTTATTTGCATTATAGTGTTTTTCATACAAATTTTTGCAAAAACTCTTAAAATCATTGAATTTACCGGTATTGTCCTTTATGATTTTTGCTTCTTTTGTCTTTCTTAAGAAATTCTTTCCTATATTCAGTTCATAAAGATGTGGTCTTGTATTTTCATCTTTTGGGGAGGACCATTTTTAAAGTCTTCATTGAATTTATTGCAATATTGTTTCTGTTTTACGTTTTGATGGAGAGGCGTGTGGGATCCTGGCTCCCTGACCAGGAGTCCAGTCTGAGTCCCCTGCACTGGCAGAGTCTTAGCCACTAGGCAACCAGGAAAGTTCCCATCTGTTTTTTTCTTTTTTTTTTTTTGGAGGCCCCCAAATTTTAGTTTGATGCCAATTTTGGCTCCCCGCACTCAAGAAGGGGCAACCACAGAGAAGGCAGGCACTAGCCCGCTCTCCTCCTGTAACACCCTCCAGGTTAGAGAATGCACAGAATGTCCTGCAAGATGGAGTCAAGCCCAGGATGACCCCACAGGCCTCACGAGACTGGCGTTTGTCCCTTGACCCTGCCAGCTTCTTTCAGTTCATCCTCAGGCCTCAGTTGATCCCTTCCTTTCTGCGTCCAGGACAGGCAGACAAGCGGAGATGGCATGGCTGAGCTCTGGGTCCCAGGCTGCATGGAGGAGGAACTAGGGGGGCAACTGGGCAGGGTGGGGGCCCAGTCCAGAGGTGCTGCAGGGCAGCCAGGCCCCTGAGCCATAGGCTGGGGAGGGAACTACCTCAAGCCAGGGTCCAAGGATGCTCAGCTGTCTAGTGGGCTGTGTCCTCCAAGTTAGAGAAAGGACTGTGCTTTGGAGGTGCCCACTGGCTCTGCCTGGAACTGCCCCTCTATCAGACAGACAGGTAGAGAAGCAGGCAGAATCCCTGACCCCAGGGAGGGGAAAGTACACAGCAGGACCGTGGGCCTACAGAGGGTGACCTCCAGAGAAGTGTGTGTGTGCGCGTGTGTGCATGTGTCGGGCTAAAGGGCAGGGTTGTGCCTCCTCTCCAGAATTCTCCTCCAGACTATGCCAGCATGGTGAGTGGGCTGAAGTGAGGGCATCTATAGCCTGGCAACCGTTGACAAGCCCACCCGCTTCTGGTCCTGGGAGGAACACAGCTGTAGTATCAGCCAATAAAGACATCGCCCAAGATCCAATAAGAGGTTTTATTTTTAGATTTCTTTCTTTGGCCCACTTAGAACACTTTCTCTCTGTGTGACACAGAGCTCTAACTGAGCTAAGTTAGCTGAGTTTTTCCTTAGGGTTCATCATACTGTCCCAGAACCTCCTAAATGAAGACTCGATGCTTTCTCCACTCAGCTGCTAGGTCACTTCTGTTCCAGTGATTTCCCCTTTATTATTAGGAAGGTTTGTTTCCAAGCTCTGTTTACTTTTTTGTTGGCCTAATAATAGTTAAGACTGTCTAATATCTTTGGCTCACTGCTTTTGTCCATTTCATAAAAATATCTATCAAAATTATTATTGGATTTTTTTCCTGTGATTTGGGGCAGGTTATTCAACCACTCTGATGTCTCATTAATTCGTTATCAAAAAAATCGAAATCATTCCAAGCATCTTTCTGACCATAATGCATTAAGATTAGATCTCAATTACAGAAGAAAAACTATTAAAAATTCCAACATATGGAGGTTGAACAACACACTTCTGAATAACCAACAAATCACAGAAGAAATCAAAAAGAAATCAAAATATGCATAGAAACTAATGAAATGAAAACACAACAACCCCAAACCCGTGGACACTATAAAAGCAGTGCTAAGAGGAAAGTTCATAGCAATACAGGCATACTGGAGAACCCCAGAGTGAGTAGAAGGAAAGAATTCTTAAAAATTAGGGCAGAAATAAATGCAAAGAAACAAAAGAGACCATAGCAAAAATCAAAAGCCGCTGGTTCTTTGAAAGGATAAACCATTAGCCAGACTCATCAAGAAGCAAGAGAAAAATCAAATCAATAAAATTAGAAATGAAAATGGAGAGATCACAACAGACAACACAGAAATACAAAGGATCATAAGAGACTACTATCAGCAGTTGTATGCCAATAAAATGGACAACGTGGAAGAAATGGACAAATTCTTAGAAAAGTACAATTTTCAAAACTGAACCAGGAAGAAATCGAAATCTTAACAGACCCATCACAAGCACGGAAATTGATACTGTAATCAGAAATCTTCCAGCAAACAAAGCCCAGGTCCAGATGGCTTCACAGCTGAATTCTACCAAAATTTCGAGAAGAGCTAACACCTATCCTACTCAAACTCTTCCAGAAAATTGCAGAAGGTAAACTTCCAAACTCATTCTATGAGGCCACCATCACCCTAATACCAAAACCTGACAAAGATGTCACAAAAAGAAAACTACAGGCCAATATCTCTGATGAACATAGATGCAAAATCTCAACAAAATTCTAGCAATCAGAATCCAACAACACATTAAAAGATCATACACCATGACCAAGTGGGCTTTATCCCAGGGATGCAAGGATTCTTCAATATCCGCAAATCAATCAATGTAATTCACCACATTAACAAATTGAAAATAAAACCATATGATTATCTCAATAGATGCAGAGAAGGCCTTTGACAAAATTCAACATCCATTTATGATAAAACTCAGAAAGCAGGAATAGAAGGAACATACCTCAACATAATAAAAGCTATCTATGACAAACCCACAGCAAACATTATCCTCAATGGTGAAAAATTGAAAGCATTTCCCTAAAGTCAGGAACAAGACAAGGGTGTCCACTTTCACCGCTACTATTCAACATAGTTCTGGAAGTTTTGGCCACAGCAATCAGAGCAGAAAAAGAAATAAAGGAATCCAAATTGGAAAGAAGAAGTAAAACTCACTGTTTGCAGATGACATGATCCTCTACATGGAAAACCCTAAAGACTCCACCAGAAAATTACTAGAGCTCATCAATGAATATAGTAAAGTTGCAGGATATAAAATCAACACACAGAAATCCCTTGCATTCCTATACACGAATAATGAGAAGTAGAAAAAGAAATTAAGGAAACAATTCCATTCACCATTGCAACGAAAAGAATAAAATACTTAGAATATATCTACCTAAAGAAACTAAAGACCTATAGAAAACTATAAAACACTGATGAAAGAAATCAAAGAGGACACTAATAGATGGAGAAATATACCATGTTCATGGATTGGAAGAATCAATATAGTGAAAATGAGTATACTACCCAAAGCAATTTACAAATTCAATGCAATCCCTATCAAGCTACCAGAGAACTAGAACAAATCTTTCAAGATTTGTAACTGGAGGAATCAACTTGCCTGACTTCAGGCTCTACTACAAAGCCACAGTCATCAAGACAGTATGGTACTGGCACAAAGACAGACATATAGATCAATGGAACAAAATAGAAAGCAATCTCTTTAACAAGTGGTGCTGGAAAACTGGTCAACCACTTGTAAAAGAATGAAACTAGATCACTTTCTAACACCGCACACAAAAATAAACTCAAAATGGATTAAAGATCTAAATGTAAGATCAGAAACTATAAAACTCCTAGAGGAGAACATAGGCAAAACACTCAGACATAAATCACAGCAGGATCCTCTATGATCCACCTCCCAGAATTCTGAAATAAAAGCAAAAATAAACAAATGGGATCTAATTAAAATTAAAAGCTTCTGCACAACAAAGGAAACTATAAGCAAGGTGAAAGACAGCCTTCTGAATGAATAGCAAATGAAGCAACTGACAAACAACTAATCTCAAAATATACAAGCAACTTCTGCAGCTCAACTCCAGAAAAATAAACGACCAATCAAAAATGGGCCAAAGAACTAAATAGACATTTCTCCAAAGAAGACATACGGATGGCTAACAAACACATGAAAAGATGCTCAACATCACTCATTATTAGAGAAATGCAAATCAAAACCACAATGAGGTACCACTTCACACCAGTCAGAATGGCTGCGATCCAAAAATCTGCAAGCAATAAATGCTGGAGAGGGTGTGAACCCTCCTACACTGTTGGTGGGAATGCAAACTAGTACAGCGATTCCTTAAAAAATTGCAAATAGAACTACCTTATGACCCAGCAATCCCACTGGCGAAACCAGAATTGAAAGAGACACATGTACCCCAATGTTCATCGCAGCACTGTTTATAATAGCCAGGACATGGAAACAACCTAGATGTCCATCAGCAGATGAATGGATAAGAAAGCTGTGGTACATATACACAATGGAGTATTACTCAGCCGTGAAGTAAGCCACGAGATGTGTATAACGGACTTTGGAGAGAACATGTATACTATGGAGGTGGGGTTCATGTTTGGGAATGCTTAAAAGTGGTGACAATCAGAGAAACACAGTATGATTCCTGACTTGGGAGTATCCCCTGAAGTAGGAAATGGCACCCCACTCCAGTATTCTTGCCTGATAAACTGCATGGACAGAGGAGCCTGGTGGGCTACAGTCCATGGGGGTTGAAAAGAGTTTTACACCAGTAAGCGATTGAGCATGCACATGGGTGGATTGACTGGGTGGATCTCCTTGCTGTCTAAGAGACTCTCAAGAGTCTTCTCCAACTCCACAGTTCAAAAGCATTAATTCTTTGGCGCTCAGCCTTCTTTATGGTCCAACTCTCACATCCGTACATGACTGCTGGAAAAACTACAGCTTTAACTATACGGACCTTTGTCAGCGAAGTGATGCCTCTGCTTTTTAATACACTGTCTAGGTTTGTCATAGCTTTTCTTCGAAGGAGCACTCTTTAGGTGGTGTTGTAAGCAGAGGGCATGCACAGTACCCCGCTTTTGCTCCAGACACTCTGCTTTTGCTTCTGACCTTTCAAAGGTGGCGGTTAGGTTTTGTCTTTTTGAATCTTGTGTCCATCATTTGCCCCCAACTGCACATGTACACAGTTAATTTTAGTCCCTTATAGTTTCTTTGTATCTGTTGCTGGAGGAGATGTTTGCCAGGTACAAACACTGCAGCAAAGTGTCCTGGGTCCCAACCTGTCTCGTTTTCTTTCTGTCACCCAGTTCTGTCCTGAAACAACTCCAATTATATGTTTTATGTACCCATCTCTTATTTTGATGATCCTGGGTGACTCTTGATGAAACTGCCAGTTTACTACTTCTTTCCAGTTGATCTAATATAATGTTTAATCTTTCCATTGGGTTTTTAATGTTAATTTTTATATTTATCTTTATGGAAATAATTTTTATTTCAAATACAATAGACTTTTATGGCCTCATATTTCTTGTTCATATTTAAAATATCCTCTCTACTTTTTTAGATACTTAAGATTATTTTACGTTGCACATATGAAGTGAATTTTTGCAGATTTTTATATGTCTATTGATCCCTATTCCTGATTGCTTTTTTGTGTGTATGTTTATTTTTTCTTTTTAAAACATTTTCTTCTTCATCTTCTCTCTCTTTTTTTTTTTTAAGGTTTTGAACTCATATTTAAATGCTGTTAATCTGTTGTACACCAGGGATCCTAGGTTGAAGCTACACTTTTTTAAAGATGATGGCTGTTTTTTTTTGTTTGTTTGTTTGTTTCTGCTTGGTGATTGGAGTTCAAGCCAGAATGACTATAAGTTAATTTCCATGATTGGATTTTCCCAGATATAAAGGCAAACTGTGAAACTGGTGGCTTGTGTGATCTATGGCTGTGGTGATAAAGGGTGACCTTGCTTTTCCACTCAGAGCAAAGCCAAGTAAGAGACAATCCTGATTTTCCTTCCTTTCACTGTTTTATCTCACGTTCTAACTTTGGGAAGCATCTAAAGCCTTCCTTATTCTCTAGTGACCCATTGCATCCAGGGTTCTTGGTCACCCTGAAAAATACCAAGGCAGAGAATCTTCAAAATCCTGCCTTATATTCCTGCTCTCTCTCTTATTTTGGATGGTTTCTTTCTTGTAGACTTGACTCTGCATATATTATATTATTTAGGAGTACAAGATAGGTTTTTGGGCTACTGAGCCAGTCAGATTGCTGAAAATGAAAGTCAACCCAGTATGCTCTAAGAATATTGAAGAAAGCTCCTAATGAGTATTAGGACTTCTGTTTGGGAATATTAAGAAGTAAAACATTTGCTGTCCCCAGTTTTCAATAATTTTTTATTTTAAAAGGAGCAGAGTCATGAAGCCTTGTACTCATAAATGTGAATGTTCTCAGATGTTGAAAGAGTCTCCAATAATTTAGTCTCTAAAGTGAAAGGAATCTTTGAAGTCATCTGGTCTCAGTGGCAAAACAACAATAAAATAACAGTCAAAACTAAAACCAGCTTACATTTTTTAGGTACTTTCCATCTATCAGACACTGTGCTTAGTACTTTATTTTTCTCTTTAGACATATTTTTGCCTTTAACTTTATTTTTTAAGATCTCAGACAAGAGCTCATCTGACCTCCCTCTGGAGCAGCTCTTGGCCATGAGCCCAGAACTTTACAACTATGGCCATCGAGTCCTAAAAATGTTACGGGAATTATCTAGAGTGCTATCGTGGATCCTATGCAGTCTGGCTTCCAACTCAGTACTGCATTTACTACAGTACATATGACCTTAATGGGTGCCAAAATTCTCCTGTGCAGGCCTTATATAAAATAAGATCTTTTTCAAAATTCAGGGAAGATGGGCTAATTGTTTTTCTCACTTAACAAACAGTTTAACTTGCTGTTAGGAACGAGACATATATTCTTCTTCCAGTTTATATTCAAATATGTGCTCATTTTTTCCAATGATGTTGAGATTAGGGACATAGTGATGTATCAGAAGACCTAGCATTTAGTGTTTTCTCATGAGGTCTTACATTTCTTCACCCTGTATGATTTTTTATAAAAATTCAACTTTCTTTATATATTTTTGGTTTTACTGGGTCTTCATTGCTGCACACAGGCTTTCTCTAGTTGTGATGAGCAGGGGCTGCTCTCTAGTTGCCCTGTGCGTGCCTCTCATTGCTGTGGCTTCTATTGTTGCAGAGCATGGTCTCTAGAGCATAGGCCCAGTACTTGTGGGGCATGAACTTAGCATGTGGAGCCTTCCCACACCAGGTGTCAAACCCAGTGCCCTGCATCAGCAGGCACACTCTTAACCACCGGACTGCCAGGGAAGTCCCTGGATGTTTTGAGTAAATTTGTGTCTTTTAATTTTGATGGGATATTTGTAGTATAATGGTGTGATAACTGGAACACAGAACAGATACAGAAGTGAAACTGAACCTTGCTAGTTTGGGGGTGAAATACTGAAATGTCTACTCCAACTTCAGTATCTATTTGCTTTTGATATTTACCTTGCTCTGCAGTTTCATTGCTAACCCAGACGTGAAGTTCAGTTCAGTCCAGTCACTCAGTCATGTCCAACTCTTTGTGACCCCATGGACTGCAGCATGCCTGGCTTCCCTGTCCATCACGAGCTCCCGGAGCTTATTCAGACTTATGTCCATAGAGTCAGCCATCCAACCATCTCATCCTCTGTTGTCCCCTTCTCCTCATGTCTTCAGTCCTTCCCAGCATCAGGGTCTTTTCCAATGAGTCAGTTCTTCTAATCAGGTGGCCAGAGTATTGCAGTTTCAGCTTCAGCATCAGTCTTTCCAATGAATATTCAGAATTGATTTCTTTTAGGATTGATGGGTTTGATCTCCTTGCAGTCCAAGGGACTCTCAAGAGTCTTCAACACCGTGGTTAAAAAGCATCAATTCTATGCCATTCTCCCAAATCATCCCACCCTCTCCCATGGGGAGGGAGGTGGGAGGGAGGTTCAGGATTGGGAACACGTGTACACCTGTGGTGGATTCATGTTGATGTATGGCAAAACCAGTAGAGTACTGTAAAGTAAAATAAAGTTAAAAAAAAAAATGGTGTCAATTCTTTGGCGCTCAGCTCCACTCCAGTACTCTTGCCTTGAAAATCCCATGGGCAGAGGAGCTTGGTGCAGGCTACTGTCCATGGGGTTGCAAAGAGTCGGGCATGACTGAGCGACTTAACTTTCACTTTCACTTTCTTTATATTCCAACTCTCACATCCATACATGACTACTGGAAAAACCATAGCTTTGACTACATGGACCTTTGTCGGCAAGGTAATGTCTCTGCTTTTTAATATGCTGTCTAGGTTGGCCATAGCTTTTCTACCCAGGAGCAAGCATCTTTTAACTTCATGGATGCAGTCATCATCTGCAGTGATTTTCTGTGAAGTAGAAGAAAGTAAAATGGAACTCTGCTCTGACCAATCAAATTTGATTTATAATCAAGTCATTCTGCTTATGAATGTCCTAAAAACTGTCATAAATGAAAAGATCTACCTGAATGTAGACTCTTTTTCAAAACTGTAACTTAAATGTTACTTAAGTATTTTCCAGAATAAAGTGGACATAAAGACATATAATTTTAAAAATGGTTTAGGTTTAAGTACTTCAGCATTGATGAAAGTAAAGAAAGCCCATACAAGAATATCAGTGCCCCCACGCATTATATTTATAAAAGTTAAATTACAGATTACAGTTATCTGAAGATATCAAATTCATAAGACTTTGCCTGATTATTTGATGTGGAGATGGTGATTACATTAGGCAGATTCCTGACATTGTTTGCTGGTTGTAGAAATAAATTAAGAAAATAGAGAAATAAAAGATTTTTTAAAGCCCTGTATATGTAACTAAATTCATATATAAATACTTAACTTCATGTAGTTTAATATCCTAGAGTTATTTTCTTGGGACGTATTCACAGAAAAGTTACAGTAAAGTTAGAATCTTCAAAAATTATAAACATGAACAGATAAAGTTTCTAGCTAGACATTTTTTATTTGAAAACATATTAAAGAGAAACCTGCAAGTATGGCCTGCACACACATACACACACCACACACACATGTGCTATAGATCCATATATTAAGAATATATAGAATATACCTTTAAATTATATACTAGAGAGATTATTTTCCTTGATTGAGAATTATTTCTTAATATTTCACTTGAGATATCTGTCATGACTTTGGAATTCATTTTCTCATGTACTTCAGTATGTTTCCCAATGTTTCTTTTTTTAAGTAATTAATTAATTATATTAAAAATTTTAAGTGTAGTTGATTTATAATATCTTGTTAGTTTTAGGTATACAATACAGTGATTCAGCTTAATATATTGGGTTGGCCAAAAAGTTCATAAGATGTCACAGAAAAACTTGAACAAAATTTCTGACCAACCCCATATACAGGTGAAAATATACCTATGTGTGTGTATATATAGGTGTTTGTTATTATTGTTCAGTCACTAAGTCGTCTCCAACTCTTTTGCAACCCCAAGGACTGAAGCCCGGCAGGCTCCTCTGTCCTCGAGATTTTTCAGGCAAGAATACTAGCTGCTAAGTTGCTTCAGTCGTGTCCGACTCTGTGTGACCCCATAGATGGCAGCCCACCAGGCTCCGTCGTCCCTGGGATTCTCCAGGCAAGAACACTGGAGTGGGTTGCCATTTCCTTCTCCAATGCAGAAAAACGAAAAGTGCAAGTGAAGTCGCTCAGTCGTGCCCAACTCTTAGCGACCCCATGGACTGCAGCCCACCAGGCTCCTCCGTCCATGGGATTTTCTAAGCAAGAGTACTGGAGTGGGGTGCCACTGCCTTCTCCGAACATCATGAGAATACTGGAGTGGGTTGCTATTTCCTTTTCCAGGAGATCTTTCCAACCCAGGGATCGAACCTGCATCTTCTGCATTGGCAGGTGGATTCATTACCTTTGAACCACCAGGAAAGCCCATATATATTCTTTCTAAGATTCTTTTCCCTTATAGGTTATTACAAGGTATTAAGTATAGTTTCCTGTGCTATATACAATAGGTCCTGGTTATCTGTATTATGCCTATTACTCCCAAACTCCTAATTTACCCCTTCCCCTTTGGTAACCATAAGTTTGTTATTTGTATCTGTGAGTCTCTTTTGTGGTGTGGAAAAAACAGAACCTTCCTATACTGTTGGTGAGAATGTTGATATTTTTGAAAAACATTGCTCAGTGCTCAGTCATGTCTGACTCTTTTGAAATCTTTTGGACTGTAGCCTGCCGAGCTCCTCTGTCCATGGGATTTTTTTCAGGCAAGAATACTGGAGTGGGTTGCCATTTCCTCCCCCAGGGAATCTTCTAGACTTGGATCAAACATGCGTCTCCTGAGTATCCTGCATTGCAGGCAGATTCTTTATCTATTGGTACAGCCACTATATTTGTGTTCAGTCACTCAGTGTGTCCGACTCTTTGGCGACCCCATGGCCTGCCAGACTCCTCTGTCCATGGGATTTCCCAGGCAAGAATACTGGAGTGGATTGCCATTTCTTCCTTCAATAGAGAACAATATGGAGGTTCCTTAAAAAACTAAAAATGGAGCTACAGTATGATCTAGCAATCCCATTCTTGGGCGTATATATGGAGAAAGCCATAATTCAAAAGAGACATTCAGTCCAATATTCATAGCAGCACTATTTACCATAGCTAAGACATGCTGCTGCTGCTGCTGCTAAGTTGCTTCAGTTGTGTCCGACCCTGTGCGACCCCATAGACGGCAGCCCACCAGGCTCCTCTCTCCCTGGGATTCTCCAGGCAAGAACACCGGAGTGGGTTGCCATTTCCTTCTCCAATGCATGCATGCATGCTAAGTCACTTCGTTTGTGTCCGACTCTGTGTGACCCCATGGACAGCAGCCCACCAGGCTCCTCAGCCAAGACATGGAAGCAACCTAAATGCCCATTAACAGATGAATGGATAAAAAGATGTGGTACATATATGCAATGCAATATTAGCCATTAAAGAATGAAATCATGCCCTTTGAAGCAATATGGATGGACCTAGAGATTATCATATTAAGTGAAGTCAGATAGAGAAAGACAAATATATGATATCACTTATTTGTGGAATATAAGTAAAAAGGTACAAGTGAACTTATTTACGAACCAGCAACTACCAGTGTTTCTCAAGTGACATTTTCTAGTTAGTTCAAGCTATGTAGCTGTATGAACTTGGAAAGCTTAACTACTGGTCATGTGTCAAACTCAAAACATTCTTCGTGGACTTGTAGCTAGTGTCCAAGGCTATTTTGGCCACAGCAATCAGCTGAATATGGTTTGCAGATGACATGATCCTCTACATAACCCTCTCCCTGCATCTGCAGGATATAAAATGGCTAGAGAAAATTAAGGACCATTGCAACGAAAAGAATAAAATACTTAGGAATATATCTACCTAAAGAAACTAAAGACTCAAAAGAGGACACTACCATGTTCATGGATTGACTTCAGGCTCTACTACAAAAGCCACAGTCATCAAGACAGTATGGTACTGGTCAGACTCAATGGAACAAAAATTATCTTTTATACCAATTTAACAAGTGGTGGTCAACCACTTGTTTAGATCACTTTCTTAAAACTCTAAAGATCATCAGCTTAGGCAAAACACTCTCAGACATAAATAGGATCCTCTATGATCCACCTCCCAGTGGAGCTGGGGTTAAAGCTTCTGCACAACCAGACAGCCTTCCAAAATCTGGCAACTTCTGCAGGATAAAACGGCCAAAAGGCAAAGAAGACATACGGATGGCTACATGAAAAGATGTTGCAAATTGAGGCAGTCAGAATGGATCTGCAAGGCAAGGAATACACTGCAAAACTAGTACAGTCTACCTTATGACCCCAGCAATCTCTATAATAGCCAGGACATGGAAACAACCTAGATGTCCATCAGCAGATGAATGGATAAGAAAGCTGTGGTACGAGAGGATCTTTCTCATCCAGGAATTGAACCCAGGTCTCTGGCATTGCAGGCAGATTCTTTACTGACTGAGCTATGAGGGAATCCCCACCTATTTCTAAGGCTTTTCCTTTACGTCACAATTAAAGTGTAGATTCTTTTTTTTTTTTTTTTTTTTTAGAGGGATGGAACGAGGAGGGATGAGAGGGGGGGTTCAGGATGGGGAACACATGTATACCTGTGACAGATTCATGTTGATGTATGGCAAAACCAATACAATATTGTAAAGTAATTAGCCTCCAATTAAAATAAATAAATTTATATTAAAAAATAAAGTGTAGATTCTGATTATCACATGATAGCAGGAAATACAGCATACCACTTTAAGGGAAATTTCATCTTATGAAAAATATAATTTCACAAATAATTTGGCCAAGTTTTATCCAGTTAGCGTCTGATTGCTTGGGGTCTTATGCTGCTTTCTGATTCTTTGAGAGCATGACATGTGTTGGATAAAAGAAAGTTAGATTTACACACATGTGTGGTTGCTTCATCAATATTCATATCATCTTGGACACTCTGCAAGATAGCATGTATAAAATACCAGCCTTGACTGGATACATCATTGCTTTCTCCTGATAATACCCCAGAAGGAACAATTTCATAGGCATAGGCTATCAATTTGGGGTATATTCTGGTTTAGAGGGTATGCCTTAGTTTTCTTCACTGTGGTGCTAAGATTTACTTTTTGTTTTTCTCATTGATGAAAGATCTATTGTCACCCTGACTGATGTATGAAAGACACTATGACTTTAATTTTGGTCCATTTTGAAATCAGAACATTTTCTTTGATTCCTTTAGGAATTATTTAACTTTTCTTCTCCCTAGCTTGTTGCTTCCCCAACATAGTACACTAGGGGTCTGACAACTATCTAGAAACTCTTGAAAAAGGTCAGGAAACAAATTGAGTAGTTCAGATTTCAGCAGAGAATTTTTGTTTCTGCTTTATGTTTCCACCATTTGCATTTAATTTAGGCACCTCAAAATGGCCAATCTGCCATTTATGCTGTGACTTACGTACAAAACCACACAGGTTCTTCAGAACAAGACACCCATTCATTTAGGCATCTTTGAAATGAAGGCTTTAACTGAATTCATGTGTGCCTATTTTCAGTAATCGCATGCAGCTGAAATAACTTATGCTGCAAAGTACAAGATATATACAAAAATTAATATTTGACTTGCAGTTAGCTGCTCATTTCTATTTTCAGCATTGTCATTCATAGAAACCCAATAGTTATTGCAATGCTAATTTAGATTGAGCTCTCCTGCTCTCTTCCAGAATGCCCCTCTTCAGCAATTCATTTTTTATACACTTGCTTTCATCCCTCTGAGCACTTTTACTTCATCTTCCCATCTTTATTAGGGGAAAATTATTTCTTAGCTAATTATTTTTTCCTTTGCTTTGATGCACCTATGGTGTTCTGTGACTAGGGTATGAATAATTACAAAATTGTATTGTTAATGACTAAATATTGATGTTAGGTAACTGCCATTATATTTCCCCCAATTTTTTTTTCATTCTTTATGGACCACACAGTAAATTAAGTGGAAAGTTGAAACAATTATTCATACAAAATAGAGGCTTTTTAAAAAAGCCACTATATTATGGGAACAGAATAATTATGGGCTGTATAAAAGAGTTTGATTATATAGATTGATCAAATATATCAGATAAATTTTCAGCATCACACTCAATTTTAATTGCTTGGAAACCAGATAAATGGTATGCTTTTCAATTTATTATGATTTTAAAAATATAATAGAAATACAAACTACAGAGAATGGTCCAAAAGTGAGGTGGGTAAAAATTTTTACACCAAAATGGTTTTTACATATAGAAGAATCCAAGAGAATCAAACAGAAGCTAATAGAACTGTGTAGAGGTTCAAAAACCTAGATATATAGGTATCATTTTAAAGTCAATAGCTTTCCTAGGTGCTGGTAATATCTAAGATAGAAACTCTAAAGAACAAACTTCTGATAATACCGATAAAGCTATATAATAATTAGGAATAAACCTAATAAGAGGGGTGTAAGTATGAATAAAAGGGTAAAACTTTACAGAAATCAAACAGATCTGAGTTAATAGAGCTTGACTTTAAAATTAATATTGTAAATGTTTGTCTCTGCCAGTTAATTTGTGTTTCAATCCAAGCCTAACCTAAATTTGAGGGAACAAATATGTTAATCAATAGGTCAGAAAGCTTTGTACAGTAATTTCTATTTCCAAAAAGGTGTAGTAATTAAACACATATGTTCATCTTCAGAAATAGATCCCAGCATTAGAGAAGCTTAGGATATGATAAAGGTAACACTTAAAATTAAGATAAATCAATAACTAAACTAAAGGGTTTGGAAAGTTGAATATCTCTGTGGAAACAAAACTGGAGTTCTTCTTTGCATAAAAACCAAATATTTGTATTAGAAGAATTTATTATAAAAGGATAATTATAAGATCAAACATAAAATATATTCTGAAAATCTTAGTATGGGAAATCCTTATTAAAAGAGACAAGAAATCTAGAAGTTATCAAGCGAAAGATTGAGAATTTGATCGCAAGTGTTATAATAGATGAAGTGAAAAATAAAAGAAAAAGGAATAAAAATATAAATTTAACATAGATAATCATATAAAAATTTACATGATAACCTAATAGGAAAAATGTGCAAGATATAAGAATTGTTAAGAAGGGAAAAAGTAAAAGTAGATGTACTTTCTTATAAATAATGATGGGAAACCAGATTTTTCTGTTTACCAGTAGGAAATGCTGGAGAAGGCAATGGTGCCCCATTCCAGTACTCGTGCCTGGAAAATCCCATGGACAGAGGAGCCTGGTAGGCTGCAGTCCATGGGGTCACTAGGAGTCAGACATGACTGAATGACTTCACTTTCACTTTTTACTTTCACGCATTGGAGAAGGAATTGGCAACCCACTCCAGTGTTCTTGCCTGGAGAATGCCAGGGACGGGGGAGCATGGTGGGCTGCCGTCTATGGGGTCACACAGAGTTGGACATGACTGAAGTGACTTAGCAGCAGCAGCAGCAGCAGGAAGCACAGTGGCTGACAGAACACGCTCTGGGGGCTTCCCTCGTGATCCAGCAGCTAAGACTCCACACTCCCAATGCAGAGGGTCCAAGTTCAATCCCTGGTCAGGGAACTAGATGCCCCATGCTGCAACTAATAGTTTGTATGCAGCAATGATGATCAAAGATCTTGTGTGCTGTGACTAAGACCTGACACAGTGAAATAAATTAATTAATTAATAATTAAAAAAAGAACAACTCTGTGGTCAGACTGCCTGGGATTGACACCTCATCATTTTTTAGGGAGGTGCTCTTAGTATACTCAAGTTTTTCATCAATAAAATGTGGCTATCTTAGGATATTTTGAATTTTAAAATAGTTAATATGTGGGAAAAAACTTAGGAATAATGCTTTCTACCACAAAAGTACAAAATATAACTTGTTATTATTGAAGCAAAGATGAAATGCAATTTTACATATTCCATTAGTCATTAGTAAAAGTTAAAGGTGAAACATATTCAATCTTAGTGAAAAACACCAAAAAGAAAATTTAAAAGGAATTGATCTTATTTTCATGGGAGTGTAAATTAGTATTTGGGTGACAATTTGAGAGCAAGGATAATATTAGCCAGTAGTAGGTTCAAGAAAGTATTTCCACTTTTAAACATCCGTCCTGAATCTCAGGGACAGGGGAGCCTGGTGGGCTGCTGTCTATGGGGTCGCACAGAGTCGGACACAACTGAAGCGACTTAGCAGCAGCAGCAGCCTGCAGAAATATTAGGACAAGTGAACAAAGATGCATGCACTGAAATATTTGCTGCAGCCTTGTTGGCAGTAGTAAAAATTCTTAACAAGCTAAATATCCCTGTTCAGTTCAGTTCAGTCGCTCAGTCATGTCCGACTCTTTGCAACCCCATGAATCGCAGGATGCCAGGTCTCCCTGTCCATCACCAGATCCTGGAGTTCACCCAAACTCATGTCCATCGAGTTGGTGATGCCATCTCGCCATCTCATCCTCGGTCATCCCCTTCTCCTGCCCCCAATCCCTCCCAGCATCAGAGTCTTTTCCAATGAGTCAACTCTTCAGATGAGGTGGTCAAAGTATTGGAGTTTCAGCTTTAGCATAAGTCCTTCCAATGAACACCCAGGACTGATCTCTTTTAGAATGGACTGGTTGGTTCTCCTTGCAGTCCAAGGGACTCTCAAGAGTCTTCTCCAACACCACAGTTCAAAAGCATCAATTCTTCAACGCTCAGCTTTCTTCACAGTCCAACTCTCACATCCATACATGACTACTGGAAAAACCATAGCTTTGACTACATGGACCTTTGTTGGCAAAGTCATGTCTCTGCTTTTTAATATGCTGTCTAGGTTGGTCATAATTTTCCTTCCAAGGAGCAAGCGTCTTTTAATTTCATGGCTGCAGTCACCATCTTCAGTGATTTTGAAGCCCAAAAAAATAAAGTCTGACACTGTTTCTACTGTTCCCCCATCTATTTCCCATGAAGTGATGGAACCAGATGCCATGATCTTCATTTTCTGAATGTTGAGCTTTAAGCCAACTCTTTAACTCTCCACTTTCACTTTCATCAAGAGGCTTTTTAGTTCCTCTTCACTTTCTGCCATAAGGGTGGTGTCATCTGCATATCTGAAGTTATTGATATTTCTCCTGGCAATCTTGATTCCAGCTTGTGCTTCTTCCAGCCCAGCATTTCTCATGATATTTTATCCAAGCCAGGGAATACTAAACAGTAGTTTGAAAGAATGAACCAAGTCTCTACCAGCAGGGCAATTTCTCTGTCAAATGTCAACACAGGTCATGGAACAATTGCCCTATGATCTCATTGATCAAAAACATAACTCAAACTGAAACAATCAAAATCAACTCTTATTGGGACTAGAAATGTGGACGTGTATCTGCCAAATGCTTGCTAGAAGGGCTGGCTTCTGGGAAACAGAGAGAGCAAAGGGAAATTATAGCTTTCCCTGGTGGCTCAGAGTTTAAAGCGTCTGCCTGCAATGTGGCAGACCTGGGTTCGATCCTTGGGTTGGGAAGATCCCCTGGAGAAGGAAGTGGCAACCCACTCCAGTATTCTTGCCTGGAGAATCCCATGGGCGGAGGAGCCTGGTGGGCTACAGTCCACGGGGTCGCGAAGAGTGGGACACAACTGAGCGACTTCACTTTCACTTAAGTGAAAGTGAAAATGTCAGTCACTCTGTTGTGTCTGACTCTTTGTGACTCCATGGACTGAATATACTTGTTCAAATTTTTTGTCTTTGTTCTTGCTATTTCTGAGTTACATGCATATTGTATATGTTATTAAGATAAACTGTCGTTTAAATTTGTGTTTCTTCATTGATTTTCTATCTGGATAATGTGTCCATTGGTGTAAGTGAGATGTTAGCATCCCACTAATATTGTTACTGTTGATTTCTCCTTTTATAACTGTTAGCGTTTGCCTTATGTATTTAACTGCTTGTATGTTGGGTACGCATATATTTATAATTGCTATATCTTCTTCTTGGATTGATCCCTTAATTATTATGTAGTGTCCTTCCTTGTCTCTTGGAATATAAATGGACAGATTGGGAGTTTGGGACTCACATATACACACTGCTGTATTTAAAATAGATAACCAACAAGGACCTACTGTATAGCACAGGGAACTTGGCTCAGTACTCTGTAATAAGCTATAAAGGGAAAGAAATTGGTGCATGGATATGTGTAACTTTGCTGTACACCTAAAACTAACACAATATATTTAATCAAATATGCTTAAATATAAAATAAAAATTAATCAAATAGATAAATAGGAGGACCAGAACATCAGTGAGTTACTAATCCTTTCTCTAGGCACTCTTCATCTCTCTCTAGCCCTGCTCCTGATATTGACGGGAAGTGTATCAGTGAAGCAGGCACACCCTTGGCATGCCTCAGAGCCAGGTGCCATGCTTGCTCACCAGATGCTAGGTCCTAATTTTACCAGGACCAACACACTAAGCATGAGCAAGTCCACTGTGCTGACTTTAATTACTTCAGGTATTTGGCAATGGGACATCCAGAGCTCTTCCTAGTACATCTGCAAAATTGCTCATTATATATTGTTCAAAAAATGTTTCTTTTAATGAACTTATGTGGGTTAACACGTATGTGCAACACATATTATAGATAGAAACCCTCTCTCTTACCAACAAGTAAGATGAACAAGAAGCTCATGAAAGCCTCAGGAACTCTGAGCCATTCAGAGGCAAGAGGGTTATCAGATCCAATATGAGAGCAGTCAAACGATAAGGCCATAAATGAAAAGCTCAGTCATTTTATTTGCCTGACAGTTAAAAAATTCCTTTAAGTATTAATCCTCTCATTTTTCAATTATATATTTTTTAATTTTTAAAAAAATTTTCAATTTTTGAGAAGTGTTTTAATTCAATTATTTTTCAATTATGTTTTTAAACATAGGTTTTGATCAGAAAAGTTAATGTGTTTATATATACTGCAATAGCATCTACTCTGTATTTGGTGAAAAAAATAAGGAAAAGAAAAATCCTTCATTTGAATCAGAATCAGGTAAGACTGTAGAATTTTTTCAAGCATCATGATCACAAGTGGCTACGGAGCCGAGGATATCCGTAGCACACTGAAGGCACAGATAAACGGCAAGCAGTAACGGGAAAGTAAAAAGGAAATAGTATGAAGTGGTAAGGAGAAAAATATAAAAAGAAGAATGAAAGACTAATGAAACATGCAGAAAATAGAATTTAATTTGAGAAAATCTATTGCATCACACACACTCATTTTTCATGAGTAAAGATGTGATGAATAATAAATATGCAATACCTACCTGTTATATTGGCATATAGTTAATTAACAATGTTGTGTTAGTTTCAGGTGTGTGGAAGTGTTAGTAACTCAGTTGTTTCTGACTCTGTGACTGCATGGACTGCAGCCCACCAGGCTCCTCTGTCCACGGACTTTTTCAGGCAAGAATATTGGAGTAGGTTGCCAGTCCCTTCTCCAGGGAATCATCCCAATCCAGGGATCGAACCTGGGTCTCCCGTATTTGCAGACAGATTCTTTACTGTCTGAGCCACCAGTGAAGCCCAGTTTCAGGTGTACAGCAAAGTGATTCAGTTATAGATATATATGTATCTGTGATTTTTTTGAATTCTTTTTCCATACAGGTTATTACAGAATATTAAGCAGAGTGTGTATGTCAACCCCAAACTCCCGATCTGTTTATCTTAATAACATAAATAAAATGTGTATAACTCAAAAGTAGCAAAAATAAACTCAAACTTTGAAGTTGGCCACCTGAGCCCAAGTCTGAGCTCTGGGGGACCGCAGAGAGCACAGAGACCTTTGAAAGCTGCCTTTTGTGAGAAGCATACAGATGGCTGGTGTTACTACTGGACTTGGAGGCCAGGCCTCCAGATGCTGCAGCTGGCATGCTTTACCCACACACTCAAGTCCCATCAGAGAACACAATGCTCAGAACTTATACAGAACCTAAGTCAGGCAAGAATCTGTAGAGAGTAGAGCTATGTGTATTTATGGGGAGGAAATACATGTCCAGGAATGAAGAATAGGACTGTCTTTTGTGAAATAGCATCTTCTATAAACAGAGGTAATTCTCTTTCATTTATGTGTCCAGAATCCATCATTAAAATTCACTTGAGAGTTATTGCCTATTACTGCCAGGTCTGCTGTTGCTCTCCCAAGATGATGAATGAAACCAGAATAAATGTTATAGATTTTTTCAAGCTGCATATAATATGAGCAATGGCAATAAACTTATGACATTTCACCTCACTCAGCAAGTGTAGCACGAAGGTCAGGAAGGATAAATGTTTGTTAGAGGGAAAGAAAAATGTATTATTACAACTTCACTGTTCTCTGCTCCTGAGTGATGATGCTGAATCCTATTTAGTATTTGTATGAAAAATGGGATAAAAATGTATGCATAGGAGAAGTGATTTCTCATAGTAATGATTGGTGGCAGAGCTATAGGGAAAATCATCAGCAAGGCAATTTATAGAAAATGTTGTTATGGTCTGTGTGTATTATCCTTCACATCGTCTTTGAATCATTGAGTGTTTCAGGCACTCCCTGTAAATGGAGTGTCCATGCCAGGCACTGTGCTGGCTTCTGGAAGGCAGCAGTGGACAAGCAAAGGTTGGCTTTTAAAGAGATGAGCCTTTTAGAAGAGATGTTGAACTGTCAGCTCCTGAGAGTGAAATCCTTCTGTCACTTGATGGGAAAAGAAGGTGCCCCAGTATATATGTAAATTTTTAAATAAGGCCATCAATGGAGAGTAAGTAGTTTTACTCCATTTCGTTATGAGAAAAGGGTATTGATTTATCTGAGAAAGGATATTGATTTTCTAAGAAAGAAAGACAATTCCATTTTTCACATTTTCCCAAATTTTTATATAGAAACCAAATGTCCCAAAACCTTTAGATTTCAACAGTTGCACTTTTTAAGGAATAAATGTTGTTTATAATAAGTTTTCAGGTTTGAAAAATTCCATTGAATTATATAAGACATTTGAGATTGTGAGAATCCCTGAAGATACTTTCAAGTGCAAAATTTGTTATTGGATGTCTGTAGACATCCAACTTCACTGGGTGACATACACCTTCCAAGACAGAAGTTCAGGTCTTTCATTCACATTTTCAGTTGTATCCGGAACTACGTATTTTTTCAGGTTGGTAACTTCACCTCAGTTGGTTCAACTTCTCCACGTATAAAATACATTTTGAAAATGTAAAATAATTAAATTTCAAAATATTCCAAAGATTGCCTTCTCAGATTCATAATTGTGGGTTTTTTTCCCCCCTGGTATGAAAAACGATAGACTAAATTTCTTGCACTCTGATAGTTGAAGAAAATATTGTTATGCTTTCAGAAATACCAGTATTAACAAAGTGAAATTAACAGTATTAACAAAAATGAAATTTCATTATAAAAATCTTTGTTATACAATTAGTTAGGTTCATGTATTCGTTCAACAAATATTTGATAATGTAATTGTGAAAGTTCCTGAACTGGGTTTTGCAAAGGACACAATTCATTATGCTTGGATTTATTGTCATTAACACATTTATGTAGTGATTTATATTCTCCCGAGGACTTCTTGCCATATTTCTAATTTAATCTCTCAAGATTTCCTATAAGGAAGGCAGGATGCAAATCAGCATCCTCATTCAGTAGATTAGGAACCTCAGGCGCAGGCTCAGTGATGCTTTTGCTAGGTGGCCAGGAAAGGATGGAGATGAGCTTCTGTTTCAAGTGATTTTACGCTGTTCTCACACTGACCCCTTCTCTCAAGGAGGTCACAGATCCCTCCCTCGCCCAACCACCGCCACACATACACATGCCCACACACTCAAACACATTGTGTTTCAGGCCACAAGGGAGGTAAAAGCGGAGTGCTGATGGGGATCAGATTCAGGGAAAACCATATTCAGTTGATGGTAAGAAGGACACTTTTCATGGAAGAACTGCTATTTTATTACATGACATTTATCAAATGCCCAATGTGTGCCAAATATGGGCCGGACTGTGCTTGGAGATAAATAACACTTCCTTCTCTGCTTTCAATTAGCTCTCAGTTCAAGGGCAAAGGTAGAAATTTATAATTCAGGCTGAGACGTAGAAATGCAAACTGCATTAGAATCACATGTGAGAGGCATGTGACTCAGACCACACATAGTGGGTAGCACCTAAGCTCTGGAAAGTAGTTTCTTCTCTAAGCACTGGGGAGACAATGATGAATTTTCAGCAAGGGCATTATATCTGCCATGATAGGAAAGAGATTTATTATAAAAAGGGCTATTTGGGAGGTTATTGCAGTGATCTAGCCAATAAATGTTGAAGGATCGTATTAAGGCAGTGTTGGCAGAGCTGGAGAGTACAGATTTGAGATGTCAGATGGACATTATTTGGTGACTGTTTCATTCTGGGGATAAAGGAAGGTGAAAAGTCTGGTGTGATTCTCACATTCTGATAAGATAGGGTAGATTTTTTTAAACATATGAATACTTGTCCTATGGATTTGGTGAAATTTATGCTAAAGGAAAAGAATGAGTAAAATCCTGGTGTATGATTAATAAATAGTTAATATCAACATTGGTAAGAATATGGAAAATAAGAAGGCAGGTCATGAGAAACTTATTGGGCCTTAGTAGTTGCCAGCACTGTTTCAGCTTATCTTTTCTTCCATAAGGCCCCATTCCAAATTAAATAGGTGGGTAGCATGATTATCTTCCTTTACAGCTGGCTGAACTGAGACATAGAGAAATATGTAACTTGCCCAACCGAGTCAAACTAGGTAATAGCAAAGCAAGATTCAATCCCTGGTTATTCTCACTTGTAGCTCTACAATTGCTCCATCTGAGGTCAAAGCCCAAGATCTTTGGATACATAATAAATTTTCTATGATGTTTAACACTTGAGATCAATGTTACAGGATTTTAAACAATGTAAAATAATGATATTTTATGGATTTCTTTCCATTGTTTTCTTTTTGTTTTGAGAAAACTCATATTTGAGGTCTTGAAAGAATTAAATATTATAACTAAAAATCATGCTTGCAAAGAAATAAATATAAAAATGCATGTGTGTTTAGTAGTATCTGATTATTTGCAACCCAGTGGACTATAACTCACCAAGCTTCTCTGTTCATGGAATTTTCCAGATAGTAATACTAGGAGTGGGGTGCCATCTCCTACTCTAGAGGATCTTTTGGACTCAGGGATTGAATTTTGTCTCTAGCATCTCCAGCATTGGAAGGCAGATTCCTTCACCACTGTGCTGTGAAAATACAAAATTCAAAAGTTAGTCATATGCAGTGTTTGTATTATATACACAGTGTCTATAGTATATTTGCTACATAATAATATACAGTATGTATTTTCTCAGTAAATAAATAGGTAAAGAGAGACAATTGTTGTAATGTTTCAGGTCTGGGGAACATCTGCACAAGAAAATGGAATTTGGCCTTGTTAAAAGAGATGATACCATTAAGAGATAGAATGTTAAAAAAGGAACAGTTGGAAGACTGATCCCTGGAGAATGTCAATTACGTGGTATTCTTTAAGAAGGCTCACATGCCAAGAATATGATTTGGAGGAAGGTGAGAGAGGACGTGGGAAAGAACCAGGGAAAAATAGAACTAAGGTGCAAGAAATACAAAGTGTAACACACAAGCTTCATATAAGTAGGGATCTTATCCATCATGCCCAAAGCTATCTTCCCATATCTAAACAGTAATCTCAGAAGTTCTTAAATATACTTGGTTAATAGAACAAGTGTAGTAGAATAAAACAGAATTGGTTATAGATGACATGAGCAGGACAAGGAAGAGTAATGAATTAATTATTCTGAAATATCAAAAATCAATGATTGCAAGAGTTATGATACCATCAGCAGAAAGAAATTAAAAAAAAAACAAACAGTACAAAGACAAGATTTGCAGGCTAATGTTTTCAAGGTTTTCTTTCCTTTTTTTTCTAATGGAATTAGTTTGAGTGATATAGAATAAGAAGTTCTCCAGTAGATGATAGATTGGAATTGAGCTGTCATCTCCAGCCAGGAATATACCATATAAGAGGTTGAGATCAAGATAGTTTGAAATCCAGCTGAACTAACAGGAAGGCTGTAACAAACAGCTCCATTGGCAAAGAGCATGCACAGTTGCTTACTCCCTAAACACAAAGTAGATTGAAACCGTAGGGAACTATGGATGGTTTTCTGACACTGCCCAGTGCTTGCCCCAGCCTGAGCCTCATGCCCACTGAGCCCTACTCACTCCAAGCAAGGGAAAGGGCTGCCACAACTGAGGTGAGTTCTAGGTCACAAGTGCTAGGTCATGAGAGGTGGAGATGGCTAAGGCTTGGAGTGGCTTCTGAATAGGGTGAAGCCAGCCCCAGCTATGTATGGTGACAGCAGGTCAGGAGTAATCTGAGACTCTGACTGGGGTTGCAACCACCACAGCCGATGCTCTGACCCACACCAAGGTTCCACGCCAGCTCCTCTTGGTCCAGCACTGCTGGGAGGAGGGGAGAGTACACACTTAGTGGGACTGGAACCAGCTCAGACCAAACTTCAGGGTTTCTGCTCCAACACCTGGGGACCTACCTCTGCTCCCACTAAGGTGTGGTGGCCCCTGAGCAGTGGAGAAGTCCCGGCTCACACTTGGTTCTGGCTCTAGCCCCTCTTTCTCCAGCCCCACCTCCTACCAATGTGATAACTGCCAGGACACCCTGGATAAATGTGACTTATGCTCATGTCAGACCTAGCTGTCCCCCAAGGTCACTGGGCACATGCAGGCTGCATAGGGATGCTCCCACACAAGAACATCCTTCAAGACCGGGGTAGATAACTGTTTCAGCTACCTATCTCTTTTCCCTAGAGACAGAGAAAGTTAAGCAGAATGAGAAGACAGGGAAGTTTGTTTCAATCAAAAAAGCAGGAGAGAAACCCTGAAAAACAACTAATGAAAGAAATAAATAATTGTCTTACAAAGAGTTCTTAGTAATCCCTTGGATGGAGGAGACTGGTGGGCTGCTATCCATGGGGTCGCTGAGAGTTGGACATGACTGAGCGACTTCACTCTCACTTTTCACTTTCCTGCATTGGAGAAGGAAATGGCAAGCCACTCCAGTTTCTTGCCTGGAAAATCCCAGGGATAGGGGAGCCTGGTGGGGTGCCATCTATGGGGTCACACAGAGTCAGACACGAATGAAGTGACTTAGCAGCAGCAGCAGCAGTAATAAGAATATTGACTTAATTAGGGAAAATAATAAACAGTGAGAATTTTTAAGGGCTTAAAAAGAAAGTGTATATAAAGTAAACAGAATTAAGAATACAATAACTGAAATGAAAAATACACTAGAAGGAATTGATAGCAGACCAGATGATACAGTAGAATGCATAGGTGATCTGGAAGAAAGAATAAAAGAAGTCACCCAAAAAGAAAAAATAAATGAGAACAGTTTAAGGGACCTCTGAGAGAACATTAAGCATATTTTATAGTCTAAAGTTCTCAGGAGAAAGAGATTGAAAATGTACTTGAGGATATTATGGCTGAAATTCCCCAAACCAGAAGGAAACTGATATTCAGGTATACAAAGCACAAAGCATCCCAAACTAGATGAACCCAAACAGACCCACACTAAGACATAGAATTATTAAAATGGCAAAAGTTAAAGAGACAGTTCTAAAAGCAGCAAGAGAAAAAGTCATATATGAAGGAAACCGCATATGGTTATCAGCTAATTTTTCTGCAAAAACTCTGCAGACTACAAGTGATTGGCATGCTTTAGTTAAAGTGCTAAAAGAGAAAAAACCTACAACCTAGGATACTCTACTCAGCAAGATTATCATTTAGAATTGAATGAAAGACAAAGAAGTTTTCAGACAAGCAAAAATTGAATTTGTCAATATTAAACCAAACCTGTAAGAAATGGGGCTGGTGCATGGGGATGATCCAGAGAGATGATATGGGGTGGGAGGTGGGAGGGGGGTTCAGGATTGGGAACTCATGTACACCCGTGGCTGATTCATGTCAGTGTATGGCAAAACCAATACAGTATTGTAAAGCAAAATAAAGTAAAAATAAAAATTAAAAAAAAAAGTGTGAAAGGGTCTTCTCTAAGTGGAAAAGAAAAGGCTGCAGCAGGAAGTAAGTATCTATAAGAAAGGAAAAAACATTCACTAGTAAAGGGAAATATATAACAAAGTCTAAGGATCAACCACTTAAATAAGCTAATCTGAAGATTTAAAACCAAAGAGTTGTAAAATCATATACACTTCTTATACACTTCATATACACTTACTATAATTGCAATAACAAGTGACGGGATGAAGGTGAAGGTGTTAAATATAATGTAAAAAGACACAATGTGTATGAAGGGAGTAAAAAATGTTGATCTTTGAGAATGTATTTGAACTTTAAATGAACAGTGGTTTGAAACAAATAGATATAGTTATGGATCAACATCTGTGAACTCCATGGTAACCACAGATCCAAAACAGATCAGTTCAGTTCAGTTCAGTTCAGTTGCTCAGTCATGTCCGACTCTTTGCAACCCCATGAATCTCAGCATGCCAGGCCTCCCTGTCCATCACCAACTCCCAGAGTTCACTCAGACTCACGTCCATCGAGTCAGTGATGCCATCCAGCCATCTCATCCTCTGTTGTCCCCCTCTCCTCCTGCCCCCAATCCCTCCCAGCATCAGAGTCTTTTCCAGTGAGTCAACTCTTCACACGAGGTGGCCAAATTATTGGAGTTTCAGCTTCAGCATCATTCCTTCCAAAGAACATCCAGAGCTGATCTCCTTCAGAATGGACTGGTTGGATCTCCTTGCAGTCCAAGGGACTCTCAAGAGTCTTCTCCAACACCACAGTTCAAAAGCATCAATTCTTCAGCGCTCAGCTTTCTTCACAGTCCAACTCTCACATCCATACATGACCACTGGAAAAACCATAGCCTTAACGAGATGGACCTTTGTTGGCAAAGTAATATCTCTGCTTTTGAATATGCTATCTAGGTTGGTCATAACTTTTCTTCCAAGGAGTATCTTTTAATTTCATGGCTGCAGTCACCATCTGCAGTGATTTTGGAGCCCCCAAAATAAAAGTCTGACACTGTTTCCACTGTTTCCCCATCTATTTCCCATGAAGTGATGGGACCAGATGCCATGATCTTCGTTTTCTGAATGTTGAGCTTTAAGCCAACTTTTTCACTCTCCACTTTCACTTTCATCAAGAGGCTTTTAAGTTCCTCTTCACTTTCTGCCATAAGGGTGGTGTCATCTGCATATCTGAAGTTATTGATACTTCTCCTGGCAATCTTGATTCCACCTTGTGCTTCTTCCAGCCCAGGGTTTCTCATGATGTACTCTGCATAGAAGTTAAATAAGTAGGGTGACAATATACAGCCTTGACGTACTCCTTTTCCTGTTTGGAACCAGGCTGTTGTTCCATAAACTAAATAGAAAGGAATGGAAGCACCTCTCCAGACAGTCATTAAACCGCAAGGGAGTAAAGTGAAAGTAGAAGAATAAAAAGAGAAAATGAGACAAAACAAAAACACAAAAGAAGTACCAAAATGGCAATAAGTACTTAACCTTTCAGTAATCACTTAAATGCCAATGAACTAAATACTTCAATCAAAGGACATGGGGCAGCTGACTGAATAACAAAACAAGCTCATCTATGTGCTGCTTACAGGAGTCTAATTTCAGAGCTAAAGACATACGCAGACTGGAAGTGAGGAGATGGAAAAAGAAACTTATGCAAATAGAAATGACAAGAAGGTATGTTTAGCAATCCTCAGATCAGACAAAATAGACTTTTTTAAAAGTCTATAACAAAAGCCAAAGAAGAGCATCATATAATGATAAAGGGATCAATACAAGAAGAAGATATAACACTAGATATAGTAATACAGGAAAATAAAATATACAATGCAAATATTAACAGACGTAAAGGGAGAAATTGAAAATAATGAAATAATCAGAGAGGATTTTAATGCCTCACTTGCTGCTGCTGCTGCTGCTGCTAAGTCGCTTCAGTCATGTCACTTACATCCAGACAAAAAATAAATACGGAAATAGTCATCTTAACTGACACAGACCACTTGGACTTAATGGATATCTATAGGACTGTCCATCCAAAAACAAGAAAAAAACATTCCTTTCGAGTGCATGTGATATGCTCTCCAGGATAGATCACATGGTAGGCCATAAAACAAACATTCACAAATTTAAGAAAATAGAAATTGCATCAACATTTTTCCTGACCATAATGGTATGAAACTAGAAATCAATTACAGAAAGCAAAATGAGAAAACTGATGCTTTCAAACTGTGGTACTGGAGAAGACACTTGGACAACAAGGAGATCAAACCAATCAATCCTAAAGGAAATCAACCCCGAGTATTCATTGAAGGACTGATACTGCAGCTGAAGCTTCAATACTTTGGCCACATGATGAGAAGAGTCGACTCATTGGAAAAGACCCTGATGCCAGGAAAGAAGGCAACAGAAGAAGAGGGAAACAGAGAATGAGATGGTTGGATGCCATCAGGGACTCAATGGACATGAGTTTGAGCAAAGTCTGGGAGATAGTGAAGAACAGGGAAGCCTGGCATGCTGCAGTCCATGGGATTGCAAAGAGTTGGACACAACTGAATGACTGAACAACTGCAAATCTGTTGCTTAGCTATATGTACTAGTAAATAACTATCAGAAAGAGAAAGCATGAAGAGAATTCCATTTTGAATCAACTAAAACAAGGTAGGGATAAACTTCACCAAGGAGGTGAAAAGACCTATACTCTGAAAAATAGAAAACATTGATGAATAAAATTGAAGATAATACAAAGAAGTGGAAAGATCTCTTGCTCTTGGATTAGAAAATTAATCTCGTTAAATGGCAATTATACCCAAACAATCTACAGACTTAATGCAATTCTTAGCAAAATACTCAGGTCATGTTTTAAAAAACTAGAAGTCCCATATTGCCAAAGCAATCTTGAGAAAAAAAGAACAAAGCTGGAAGAATTACATTCCCTGACTTCAGACTATACTATAAATCTATAATAATCAAAACAGTACAGTACTGGCACAAAAAGAAAAAAAAAGAAATATAAACCAATGGAACAATATAGAGAGCACATAGATAAATCCATGCACCTATGTCACTTTATCTATGACAAAGGAGTCAAGAATATACAATGGAGGAAAAGTCTCTTCAAGAAATGCTACTGGGAAAACTGTACAGCTACATATAAAAGAATGACATTACAATATTCTTCAATACCACACAAAAATAAACTCAAAATAGATTAAAGGTGTAAATGTAAGACTCCTTGAAACCATAAAACTCCTTGAAGAAAATGTAGACAGAACATTGTTTAATGCATATTGGAGCAATATTTTATTTTATTGGACTCCTAACACCATGGAAAAAATACGAAGAATAAACAAATAAGAACTAATTAAACTTAAATGCTTAATTAAAAGATAGCTTACAGAATGGGATAAATTATTTGCGAATACTATGACTGACTAGGAGTTAACATGCAAAATATTTAAGCAACTCATACAACTCAATATCAGAAGACAACCTGATTTAAAAATGGACAGAAGACATATAGAATAAGACATATAAATGGCCAATAGACACATAAAAATATGTGCAACATCACTAATTATCAGGGAAATGAAAATCAAACTGAAATAAGATATCACCTCACACCTGTCAGAATGACCATCCCCCAAAAGTCTACAAATAAGTAATGCTGGATAGATGTGGAGAAGAGGGAACCCTTGTACACTCTTGATGGGAATGTAAATTGTTGCAGCCACTATAAAGATCAATATATAGGTTGCCCAAAACACTAAAATAACACTACTACATGATTCAGCAATTCCACTCCTGGATATATTTCAAAGAAAATGAAAACACTGATTTGAAAAGACATATGCACCTTAATGTTCGTAGCAGCATTATTTAAAATAGCCAATATATGGAAGTTACCTAAGTGTGTGTGCATGCATGCTCAGTCATATTCAGTTGTTTGCAACCCCATGGACTGTAGCCTGCAAGGCTCCTCTGTCCATGGAATTTTCCAGATAAGAATACTGGAGTGGGTTGCCATTTCCTCCTCCATGGGATCTTCCCGACCCAGGGACAGAACCAGCATCTCCTGCATCTCCTGCATTACAGGCAGATTCTTTATCACTGAGCCACCTGGGAAGCCAGTCTAAGTGTCTATCAACAGACAAATGGATAAATGTCTCACACACACACACACACACACACACACACACACACACACACACACACAAAAATATTACTTAGCCATAAAAAGAATGAAATATTTCCATGTGCAACAACATGGATGGACCTGGAGGGTAATATGTTTTTAGTGAAATAAGTCAGCCAGAGAAAGAAAAATACTGTATGTTATCACTTATATTTGGAATCTAAAAAGTAAAACAAAGGAACATATATAAAGAACAGAAACACACAGATATGGAGGACAAACTAGTTACCTGTGGGGAGAGAGAAGGGTGGAAGTCAAAAAAGTGTAAGGGGTTAAGAGATATAAACTATTATGTATAAAACAAGTAAGCAACAAGGATGTATTGTACAGGGCAATACAGTCATTATTTTAAAATAACTTTAAATGGCTACTAAGTAAAGTGATCCCATCTTAGTATTCTTTCTAGTATTCATGGCAATCTATAGATTCAATGCAATCTCTATCAAAGCACCAATGGCAGTTTTCATAGAACTAGAACAGACTAATTTTTATATGGAAACAGAATAAATAATAATAAATTCAGACAGTCCAAGAAAGCTACATATGAGAAAAAAATTATTAGATTTAATGATTAAGAGATCTTAAGGAAGATTTCAATAGTAAAATTGGGATCTATGTTTACAAGGACATTGTGCCAAAAACTGTGTGATAAAAGATGAGAGAGATTTTCTTTGGTCTCCAGATTTTGAGGTCAGGCTTGTTTGGTGATGCAGCTTTCACATGGACTTGTGCAGACTTCACACAAGCTGCAAAGCACGGTTCCTGCTTATGAAGCAGACTACAGGTTTCATACCATTCAATGGCAATTTATAAATGTAAAACATGTTAAGCAAAAGCCATCAGGCTCTTTTTTTCTCCCTTTCTACTAAATAATCATGCAAGGTTCTCCAGGCTGTATGGAATATACCACATTAGCAGCACCAATGAGCAGAATGACCTAGGAGAAAAAGATGTGAGTTGGCTGCTCCATCAGCATTGTTATTGACTTGTATCATCTGGGCTTGTAATAAAAAGTAGAGTAATCAGCAAGTTACTTATACCCAGGAGATTATAATTTCTGCTGTTTGACCTAAAGTATCTTTAAAAAGGATTTGCCTTTGCTGAGTTTCTCTATGTTGATATTAAATATTTAATTAAAGGCATACTCAGAGCATCTTTACCTAATATTTTACATTCAGCTTGGAATTTTAAGGAATAAATACAATTCTAATGCTATTTAGCATAAGAATTCAAAAGTTTATAATAGTGTTTATATACAGAGGGTAGTTGTGTGGGTCACGAATCTAGATGTGAAGCTGGGAGCTTTCTCTTCCTTGCTCTCCCTCCAGAGGTGACACGGGAGAAGGTGACTATATGGGGTACAGTATTGTCTAACTCATTTTGATGCCACCTGCAGCAACATGGGTGGACCTAGTGATCATCATATTGAGTAAGTCGTACAGAGAAGGAGAAATATCATATGACATTTTTTATATATGGAATCAGAAAAAAATTATACAAATGAACTTATTTACAAAGCATACAGACTTAAAGAACTGTGAGTTGTTATTGTTGCCAGGGAAGAATAAGGGGAAATGACAGTTAGGGAGTTTGGAATGGACATGTACACACTGCTATATTTAAAATAAATAACTAGCAAGGACTTACAGTATAGCATATGGAACTCTACTCAATGTTATATGGCAGTCTGGATGGGAGGGGAGTTTAGAGGAAATGGATGCATGTATATACATGACTGAGTCCCTTTGCTGTTCCCCTGAAACTATCACAACACTGTTAATCAGCTATTGTTCCGTCATTCAGTCATATCAGGCTCTTTGTGACTCCATGAACTGCAGTGTGCCAGAATCCTCTGTCCTTCACCATCTCCTGGAGCTTGCTCAAACTCATGTCCATTGAGTCAGTGATGCCATCCAACCATCTCGTCCACTATTGTCCCTTTCTCCTCCTCCCTTCTTTTTTCCAAGCATCAGTATCTATTTCAATGAGTCGCCTCTCTGCATCAGGTGGCCAAAGTATTGGAGCTTCAGCTTCAGCATCAGTCCTTCCAGTGAATATTCAGGATTGATTTCCTTTAGGATTGACTGGTTGGATCTCCTTGCAGTCCAAGGGATTCTCAAGAGTCTTCTCCAACACCACAGTTCAAAAGCATCAATTCTTTGGCACTCAGCTTTGTTTATGGTCCAACTGTTTTTTTTTAAAAAATATAAATTTATTTTAATTGGAGGCTAATTACTTTACAATATTGTATTGGTTTTTGCATACATCAACATGAATCCACTACAGGTATACATGTGTTCCCCATCCTAAATCCCCCTCCCTCCTCCTTCCCCATACCATCCTTCTGGGTCATCTCAGTGCACCAGCCCCAAGCATCCAGTATCATGCATTGAACCTGGACTGGAGATTCGTTTCATATATGTTATTATACATGTTTCAATGCCATTCTCCCAAATTATCCCACCTTCTGCTTCTCCCACAGAGTCCAAAAGACTGTTCTATACATCTGTGTCTCTTTTGCTGTCTTGCATACAGGGTTATCGTTACCATCTTTCTAAATTCCACATATCTGTGTTAGTATACTGTATTGGTGTTTTTCTTTCTGGCTAACTTCACTCTGTATAATCGGCTCCAGTTTGATTCACCTCATTAGAACTGATTTAAATTTATTCTTTTTAATGGCTGAGTAACACTCCATTGTGTATATGTACCACAGCTTTCTTATCCATTCATCTGCTGATGGACTTCTAGGTTGTTTCCATGTCCTGGCTATTATAAACGGTGCTGCGATGAACACTGGGGTACACGTGTCTCTTTCAATTCTGGTTTCTTCGGTGTGTATGCCCAGCAGTGGGATTGCTGGGTCATAAGGCAGTTCTATTTCCAGTTTTTTAAGGCATCTCTAGACTGTTCTGCATAGTGGCTGTACTAGTTTGCATTCCCACCAACAGTGTAAGAGGGTTCCCTTTTCTCCACACCCTCTCCAGTATTTATTGCTTGTAGAATTTTGGATCGCAGCCATTCTGACTGACCTGAAATGGCACCTCATTGTGGTTTTGATATGGTCCAACTCTTGCATCCATACATGACTACTAGAAAAACCATAGTTTTGACTATATGTGAAATTAAAAAAAAAAGAAATGCGTCTTTGAAGCTGCTTCCAGAGCTATGATACATTACTTAAATATTGTCTTGATTGTAAGTCTTCCTTCTTTCAGGATAGATATGTTAGGGAAATGACTGAATTTTGGAAGATTGCTAGGGAATAAGGTAGAGATGAAAATGAGTAATTTTGTTTCTAATCAAGGAGGAGTCCTTTCAAAGTAGAGCACTCATGTTCTTGGGTATTATGTCAGTGGGCTCTTGTATCAGTGTAGTACTGGGGAGAAGATCAGTATTATTAATAGCATGCAAACACTCTGATATTTTGGGAGTGGCGTGTTAGGAGCACAGCACTCAGTGTTTCTTGTTGAGATGGTCTTGCAGATTGGGTACGTGAAACACTAGCTCAAGTCAACATTCTGACTGAGTCCTGGGTATAAATTGCAATGTCATCTTATCATGCTTGGGGACAGGGACAATGACAGACATGAGGTCAAGGGAGAGGAGCTGTGGTGACTAAATGGGGCTCATTGTGTATGTCGTAAAGGGACACCAAGAGAGGAAAAACCTAAAAAATAGAGGGTATGGGCAAGTGGACAACTGACTATGTGTCATGAAGAGATGAAGGACAAGGAGGGAGGTTAAGAGGTGGCTGAATAGTCAGGAGGGAGTGGCCATGGTTCTGCAGTTATGGCCACTGGGAAATCAGCTGAACTGCCTGCACTCTTTTCAAGTACCTCCTGAGTTAGTGAACTGTCATTTCTGATGAAGTCTTGTGCAGCTTGTGCATATTGTTGGACCAGTGCCAGGTGTTTCCAGATGGTCATGATAACCAGGAGGTCCCTTGACAACTTACTCCAGAGTCTAAAACAAATGGAAAATGAAAGGTAATGGCTCCTTATTCAGACTGTGTAATCAAACACTGGCCTCTTTTACCAAGTGATTCACTGAGAATGGATGAGGAAGCCTCATTAATAAATCATGTTGCCTGATATTCCTATAGTGTTTAGGTGATATGCCAATACTTTGCAGGAAATGAAATAAAATAGACCCAGAGAGACTTTTAGAGCAACTTCTCATTTTTATGTCTTGTGATATCAACAGTTTCTGAACAAGCTTGAGATTTAAGATATACATGTCAGTACACATATATACATGTATAAAATAAATCATGGCAGAATTTACATAGATGGGTTTTAATAGTGAAAGGGCTTTCTCATGTATGTGAGCAATGAGCAAAGTCAGACACATTAAAGGTGGTTTTCCAGTTCTATACTCAGACCAAGACAGAACTATAAGTGTGAATATGTCAGGAATCTCATATTTGCTTTATGTTAAAGTTTTAAAATAAATGTTAATAAATACACACAGTTATTTTCTGAGATATATTAGTCTGTTGTGCAGAAAATTGGTAGTAAAGATGGCAATTCATATATTACAGAGACCTAGACACATTACACAATGACATATTGCACCTAAAATCCCAGAAAATGTCTTATGTTAGAAAGGCAGAAGTGAGTTGAAGACTAAAAATATTTAAAGGAAAATAAGAATATTTGATGAATAAAGGCCACTCAAAGAAATAACTAATTAATCTGGCTTTCCTTTCATTTCATATCACACAGTAGTCATTAGAAATTATTGCCTATCATGTATTGATTGCCTGCAATTAGCTATTATAATCTTCAGCAATTTTCTTATTATGAAACAATGATCTTTACTTATGAAAATAAATAATACTCTTATTTATGAAACAAATCTACTTTTTCTATAGATCTTTTTATTTTTGTGACTAAATTAAAGTGAAATATGATAGTATTGGTTTTATCCTTTAAATGATGTTTAACCAATGTAAAAGGAAGTTTGGATAGCTGACTTTCATACTTTGGATTGAAATAAACTTTGAAATTAAAAACATCAGTTATTCATCCACTCAAAGCATGTAGTTGACCTGAATTTGTTGTCTTAAGTACTGGGGTCTGTGGTTTGTATTGTGTGTTGCAGGGGTTAGTCTTGGACAAAGGAACCCTACTTCTCAGAAAGATAGGATTAAATTTGTGTTTCAAAAATTATTCTGGTTAAATTGTGGAGAATTGAATAAAAGGGGCATAATTGGATGAAGGAAGAACACTGGGTAGGTATTCCACTAATCCGAGTGAGAAACACAATATTATCTGTTAATAAAGAATGTGGACTCTGAATCTCAACTCTTTGGGTTTTAATATAGCATCTCTCATTTACTAGATGTCTGACTGGTTAAGTCACTTTGTATTCCTACATTTTAATTTTCCTATCAGCAATTTGGAAATAATAATAGTTCCTATTTTGAAAGTTATCACGAGAAATAGGTAAGTTAATGTACCATGCCAGGCCACAGGGCAAGCACCAGGTACATAACATATGCTGTTAGTGAACTGGTTGGAGTAGAGAAAGACATAAGGGGACCACCTTGGAGTACATTTAGGTATTCGAATGACCTTGACTTAGTGATGATCTGACTGCGGGGGAGGGTTTGGGAGAAGGTCCTTCACTGAAATACAAGTAAGGGTAGAGAAGAAAGGATTTATGGGAGCGACGGGGACTTCCCAATAAAATATTGTATTTTTTCTTCTAAGAATGATTCTAAGCCAAAGCATTTTGATAATATTTTGTCTCATGTGAAGCAGACACATGCATAAATTAAGTTCATGGGAAAGGGTAACAAAGATGAGGAGTTCTGCGCTTCATTCAGCTGCTACTTGACTCCCTCTATAAAGGCAAGAGATGTCCTTTTCGGGTGACATGTGTCTATGCGTGATGCCAGGCCTGCTTCTATCTTCTCTCAAAGAGGTTTTGGTCAGCATTGGGCCTTTCATAAACACACCAACTGTGTAGTATAAAAGCATTATTAGCACAATAAAGCCTTTTAAAAGAATCAGTTAATATAAGGAATGAATTCTCATGAATATATATAAATCCCGGATAATGGCAGTTAGTTCTTCTTACAATTAATGATTTTTACTTGTACTCTTTTTTTTTATAAAGCTATCCTAAAATATTTTTACATTTATATAGTCTGTTAAATAATAATGTGCATGTTTCCTTTTTTCTTCCAGTTCTGAAAGTGTTAGCCACTCAGTCATGTCCAGCTCTTTGAAATCCCATGGACTGTAGGCCACTAGGCTTCTCTGTCCATGAAATTTTCCAAGCCAGGTTACTGAAGTTTGTAGACATTCCCTTCTCCAGGGGATCTTCCTGACTCACAGGTCAAATCTGGGTCTCCTGCTTTGCAAGCAGATTCTTTACCATCTGAGCCACTAGGGAAGCCCTGTTTTATTGAGATGTAATTGATATACAGCACTGTATGAGTTTAAGGCAGACAGCATAATGATTTGACTTACATATATCATGAAATGATCACCACAATAAGTTTGGTGAACATTCATCATATCACATAGATACAAAATAAAAGAAAAACGTAAACAATTTGAGATGAGAGCTATTTGGGTTTACTCTCTTAACAACTTTCATATATAACATTCTGCAGTGTTAATTACATTTATTACGTTTTACATTACATCCTTGGGCTTTCCTCGTGGCTCAGATGGTAAAGAATGTACCTGCCAATGCACATGGAACAGGTTCGATCCCTAGTCAGACATATTCCCTGGCAAAGGGAATAACTAACCACTCCAGTGTTCTTGCCTGGAAAATACCATGGACAGGGAAACCTGGTGGGCTACAGTCCGTGGGGTCACAAAGAGTCAGGCATGACTGAGCAACAAACACTTTCACTTCACTTCACTTCACATTACATCCCTAATAGTTCTTTATCTTATAACAGGAATTTCATACATTTGACTCCATTCATCCAGTTCTCCCTTTCCTCACTTCCCATCTCTGGTGACCACAAATACAATCTTTTTTCCTATGAGTTTGTTTGTTTGCTTTTGATGTATAATTGATCTCCAGTGCTATGTTACTGCCTGGTACACAACATAATTCCTTATTTCTGTATATTACAAAATAATCACCATGATAAGTCCATCTGTCACCATGTAAAGTACTATTGACTATATTCCTCACAATATACATTTCATCCCTATGACTCATTTATCTTGCAACTAGAATTCATACCTTTTGATTACCTTCACATATTTCACTCATCCCCATTCCTTATCCCCACCCCCACTGGTGATCATCTCTTTATTCTCTGTATCTGTTTCTGTTTTGTTATATTTACATAATTGTTTTGTCTTTTAGATTCCACGTATAAGTGAAATCATATAGTATTTGCTTATTGCACTTAGCACAATATCCTTTAGGTCTATCCATGATTTTTTTTCTTTTTTTAATAGCTGAGTAATATTTCCTTATATATATATGTGTATATATATATATACACTACATCTTTTTTACCTACGTATATGTTGATGGTCACTTATGTTGCTTCCATGTCTTGGCTATTACGAATAACGGTGCTATGAACATTTTAGGGGTGCATTATTTTAGAAAAGTACCCAGAAGTAGAATTGCTTGATTGTGTGATAGTTCTACTTTTATTTTTTTGAGGAACCACTGTAATGTTTTCTATAGTTGCTGTACAAATTTACATTTCTACTAACACTGTGCAAGGGTTTGCCTTGCTCCATATATTGCCAACACTTGTTATTTGTTGTGTTTTGATGATGCCCATTTTAATGGGTGTGAGGTGATATCTCATTGTGGGGTTTAATTTACATTTCCCTAATATTAATGATGTTGAACATCTTTTCATGTGTCTGTTGGCCATCTGTATGTCTTCTTGGGAAAAATATCTACTCAGGTCCTCTGCCCACTTTTTAATTGGGTTGTTTTCATTCTTTGTTGAGCTATATGAGTTATTTGTATATGCTGGATATTAACCCCCAATCAGATATATGATTTGCAAATATCCCCTCCCATTCAGTAGGCTGCCTTTTTAGATCTGTTGATAGTTTCTTCCACTGTGCAAAAACTTTTAAGTTCGATATAGTCCCATAACCAGAATTATTTTTAATGTTTTATAATTCTTTGTATTTCTCAAATACAGTAAATCTTCATAAATTTGATGAATTATCAGCTCTCTCCATGTTTTAATTTGTTGATTCTTTTGTATATTATATAAAATGACATTAGCGTCAAGCAAATGCATGTGATTATATGTCAATTTCAATGATTTATCTTTCTATTTCCCTTGTTCTTCTAGTCTGCTCCCAGTTTTCAAGAGGAGTCTATGCTATTTTTGGATTTTATGACAAGAAGTCAGTAAACACCATCACATCATTTTGTGGCACGCTCCATGTGTCCTTCATCACTCCCAGCTTCCCAACAGATGGCACCCATCCATTTGTCATTCAGATGCGACCAGACCTCAAAGGAGCCCTCCTCAGCTTGATTGAGTACTACCAGTGGGACAAGTTTGCCTACCTCTATGACAGTGACAGAGGTAAGTGACAATGCCTCTCTCTCTGTAATGGGTCAAGTTCAATGCCCACACAGTATATTCATACTTACACATGATGTAGAGCTGTGTGAGTATATTCCAAGGGTACATGCATGCTTAATCCCTTCAGTAGTGTCTGACTCTTTGTTACCCTATGGGCTATAGCCCACCAGTTTCCTCTGTCCATTAGATTCTACAGGCAAGAATACTGGAGTGGGTTGCCACGCCCTCCTCCAGGAGATCTTCCCGACGCAGGAATCAAACTTGTGTCTTCTCCATTGCAGGCAGATTGTTTACTGCTGAGCCACCAGGGAAGCCATAGTCCAAGGGTAACTTGGTTTAACTATGCTCTGAAAATGAAATGCAATTTGAACTAGGAAGCATATTTAGAATAAAACAATTTATAGAGATAGATTGTCTTCACACAATGCCTGTGTGTTCTGTTGTAATATGAAAAGCCCTTTCTGATATTAGCATCTCAGACCCTAGGAGGACTATATTTCCAGCCCAAGGTGAGTGAAGTGACTCCTTGGAAACTAGTTTAAGTAAGATTTGAGTAAATATGCAAATAAGAACATCTAAAAAATTGTATAAGTGTTACATATTTCCCATGCAAAAGTTTTACCAGGCAAGGATGGTTGTTATTAACCTTGCTTTGTAATGAGATTCCTGAATCTTAGAGACATTGCAAGACTTTTTCATGATCCATTCATGTGTGGTTCAGCTGAACTCAAGTCTTTTGACACCAAAGCTTTGTGACAAGTCCTTGTGTTTTCTTATGAGTTTACTTATGAAGAGATGGTTTGGATTAGCATGACAATTAGAGTCTAGGCTCATTACGCTAGTTTTTATTTCTAGGGTAAGGGCACTTGCTTTGTATTTCCCACATCATTTGTCCTGAAGTTTGGTACTAGCAGACCTGATTAACCTTACATGTTATAGAATTCTAGGTATTGCTAACCATTCCTGGGTCTGTGATTCAGCTTCAGTGGGCCTGTGTACTTCCTAAAATAGTATGAACACTTTGTGCTCATGGTCATAGGTGATTTTTCTCAAGAGTATCCACCACCAAACTCAGAAGTACTAAGGACCACCGTTGCCAAACAAACCAGCCTGTTCAGGGAGCAGCAGTGCTTTAAAGGTTTAAGGGAAAACCAGAAGCTGATTCCTACCAGGAGAAGGCACCTTGCTTTCCTGCAAAGACAGCTGAGCCGGGAGCCAGCCACCAACCATTCTCCAGGATCAGTTTGCAGACATTGACTGCAGCAATCAGAGCCTGGTGTCAGGTTCTCTGTCCTGGTCTCCAGTCCTGAGAGTGAGAACACTGTGGGAGTCAGTCATCACCATACAAACTGAGCAAGTTTCTTCCTGCTTTGAAAAGGGAGAGCTTTGCTCTACCCATGGGGAGTGAAAAACGGAAACACAGAACTGTTTAGAGTAAATACAGATTCCAGTGTGCTGGATTGCTCTGAAGTAGCCTTCTTTTTCATGTGATAAAGGGCTTAGCATCTTGCCCTCTGCTGCCTCTTTCACTCTTGACCCCTCTTCGAGGATTTCTCCCATCTAAATGACTTTTACTTGTAGCCACTCCTCTGTGTCCTTGCCAAGTCTCCAGGCCCATGTGCTCATCCTTCATCCTTCCATTTCTGTACTTGTTTCTCTTCAATCCACTTTCCATAAAGGAGCCAGAAACTTTGAATTTCTTTAAATTTAGTCATTGCTCTATATTGGGGTAGAGTTGATGTACAATATTGTGTTAGTTTCAGGTGTACAGCTAAGTTCAGTTATACGTATACATATATCCACTCTTTCAGATTTTTTCCCCACATTGAATGTTATAGGATATTGAATCGAGTTCCTTATGCTATACAGTAGGTCCTTGTTGTTTATTCTATATGTGCTGGTGTGTGCGTATTAATCCCAAGATTCTAATTTATCTCTCACTCTGTTTACCCTTTGGTAACCATAAGTTTGTTTTCTATGTCTGCGAGTCTGGTTCTGCTTTGTAAATAAGTTCATTTTTGGCAATTTTTTTTTAGATTCCATGTATAAGTGATATCATATGATATTTGTCTTTGTCTGACTTATTTCACTTAATATGACAATCTCTAGGTCCATCCATGTTGCTGCAAATGGCATTATTTAATTTTTTGATGACTGAGTATATTTCATTGTATATACACACCACACCTTTATCCATTTCTCTGTAGATGGACATTTAGGTAGTTTTCATATTACGGCTATCGTAAATAGTGCTGAATGAACATCAGGGTCCATCTTTTTGAATTATGGTTTTCCCTGGATATATGCCCAGGAGTGGCTTCTCAGCTGGCTCAGTGGTGAAGAACCCACCTGCCAATGCAGGAGGCACAAGAAATGTGGGTTCAATTCCTGTGTTTGGGAAGATCTCCTGGAATAGAAAATGGCAACCCACTTCAGTATTGTTGCCTGAAAAATTCCACAAGGATCCTGGTGGGTTACTGTCTGTGGGGTTGCAAATAGTCTGACATGACTAAATGACCGAGCACAGCACATGCCCAGGAGTGGGATTGCTGGATCGTATGGTAGCTCTATTTTTTGACTGTTTTATGTGCTTTTCTGGCCACATTGATCCCTTGCTTAATATACTCCAATGACTCTTCATTTTAATGAAGATAAAGTTAAAAATTACTAACATGACTTTAGGGTCTTATTTGTATTTGGTTCCTGCCCATTTATACTATGGTCTTGCTCATCTAACAAGCTAAACCCATTTCACTAACATTCTTTCACTTTCTCAGATGTACCAAACTCTTTCACCTCAAATCTCTGTACATTCTTCTAAATATTTCTGCTTAGGTCTCAGGTTATATAACATTCCCACAGAGATGCATTTAATATTGTTATCTTCTCTCAAAGTAATCTCTGTTTTTCCTCTAGTACTTATCACAATATATAATTAATATTGATGTTCATTCTTTCACCCAAGAATTAAGCTTCTAGTCTGTTCTAGGACCTGTTTAATTACACAGATTTTAATCTCTTTATTTAAGATCTGGCTATATGCCTAGGAAGCCAATGCCCTGGCAGTAACCACTACACTTAACTGTACATGCAGTGCTTAAGATAATGCTGGAACAGAGTTGATAGTCAATAAATGGGGTTAATAAATGAATGAGTTGAACATCTGTGTGTTTTGAGATGATATTAGAAACTGAATCCTGCTCGCTAAATCAAAGGATCAGAGATGAATTCTCCTTACTTTTTGATGAGGTGGAAGGTGACATTTTATCTTTAGGGACACACTTCACCCTCTCTACGGCCCCCTCTAGTTGACACTGAACTTTTGAGATAATTCAAGGAGACAACAGCTGTTATAAATAGAAAAAGAGAAACTCTAGTATTTGGAGAGAGAAGAAAGACAAGCTCTGGGAAATAAAGGATCAGATGATGATGATAGACTTATGTACTTGTGAAAAGAACCTGAGACATTTTAATGATTTTATTAACACTTTAGAAATATTAAATGAAATTGAAGCGATGAGATAATCTCCAATCATTAAATTATACAAATTGATTTGAGTTCAAGTGCAGCCACAGAGAGGTCACCGTTCAAGTGATATTATTAAGTGATATTATTAAGTAGTTGTATGTTAAAGTCAAAATTGACTTTGTGGATACATTTTCAAGTTATTTTCAAATGGATGCTACTGCTGCTAAGTCGCTTCAGTCATGTCCAACTCTGTGCGACCCCATAGATGGAAGCCCACCAGGCTCCCCCGTCCCTGGGATTCTCCAGGCAAGAACACTGGAGTGGGTTGCCATTTCCTTCTCCAATCCATTCTTCAAATGGATACTTATGTTATAATATGAAGAGTATTACACTGGCCTTTTATCTGAATCTGTTTTCAGAGATAAATGTGTAAGACTCAAAATACTGGCAAAAGACTTGTCCTTCATGTAATGTTTTACTTGTCTTATAGAAATGGGATGCTTGCTCTCTGATTTTTCCTTATTAATGACAACTGTTATAACTTTGCTGCTGTATCACATTTTAAAATGTCTATTCATACGTTTATTTCATGTTATGTTCCCTCGCCCCACCAATTGTAGACAAAGGAGGACAAAGATGCACCCTGATCTTCGTGTAGATCTTTGATTATTTCAGGTTTACTTGTGATCGGGGTGCCATGTGACCCCTTAGAACTGCTGGAGGCTTCTCTTATCCAAGCTATGTGACAGCAGCCTGGAACTCCTTGTTACCCCAGCATCTTTCCTAAAGCTCCAGAAAGACTAGCTAGATGGATCTTCAACATACTTGAACTATAGAGTAATGGGGTTACCTATGTTAATGCATTCAATGTAGGTTTTTCTTTGGAACCAGAACTTGCGCAAAATGTGGTTTTTATTTATTGGGTTAGTGTTGATAAAGTAAGGTAATACATTTCTGTAGACAGTAGGTAAAACCAGAATTAATGATTTATAACTTGGTTTTAATTTTGAACCATACTGTTTTTCCCTGAAGGAAAGGCACATTGATTCCAGTTCTAAAAAGGCACCATGCATAGAATAAAAATGCTTCCAAATTATAAATTTCTTTTACCATGTTCCTGAGAAAGTCAGAGTGGGAGATATATGTTAATCTAATCTGGTCTAGGCATGCTGCTTTGATTTAGTGATCATAAATATTAATTTCTGTGCCTGAAAGATGAATAAGGGCAGTGAATTTTAAATGCAACAGAGAAAATATTTTTAAGGAAAAAGGACATGGTCTGAATGAAATAGAACTATTTGCAGTAGTCATTTTTAATCCCATCCATTAATGTGAAAACTCAGATATTTAAGGGGCTTCCTAGGTGTCACTACTGGTATAGAACCCGCCTGCCAATGCAGGAGACATAAGCGACATAGGTTCGATCCCTGGGTTGGGAAGATCCCCTGGAGAAGGAAATGGTAACCCGCTTCGGTCTTCTTTCCTGGAGAATCCTGTGGACAGAGGAACCTGGCAGGCTACAGTCCATAACCTCTCACAGAGCTGGACACAACTGAAGTGACTCAGCATGCACCGAAGACATTGAGACTTCACCTGTTCAGGGGCTGTAGGTTTTTCTATAACTTTGTCATAGTTTTATGAACACTAGCTCAAGATGAGACTGTTAACTGCTTCTAGTAATACTTGGAGAGAAGATTTAGGGAGATTGTCAGCTTATGAATAGGTTATACAGCTATAATTCAGCAACAGTTAAGCACATGAAGAAGTAATACAGTAAAGAAATAAGTAACAGTACTTTAGCCATTCTTTCTTCTGTTCAGAAATCTGAGCATTTAGGAGAGTATAGAACTTTATTTTAGAGTTCTATAATATTCTTGAGGTTTTTCAGAATATACTTTAAGTACATTTATTAGCTAGAACAGTTAATTTTCCAGATTTTTTTTTCTATTTGTAGACTGCATAGGAGTTAAATAAGCAGGGTGACAATATACAACCTTGAGGTACTCCTTTTCCTATTTGGAACCAGTCTGTTGTTCCATGTCCAGTTCTAACTGTTGCTTCCTGACTTGCATATAGGTTTCTCAAGAGGCAGAACCACTAGACCATTCAGGTATGACCTAAATCAAATTCTTTATGATTATACAGTGGAAGTGAGAAATGGATTTAAGGCACTAGATCTGATAGATAGAGAGCCTGATGAGAGTCAGTTACTATTACTAAAAAAACAACTCTGAAAATACAGATTACTAAGACATTAGCCTTTCAAAATATGAGACAGATCAGCACACGGTTTGTGAATTATTTCTGTTTGTTCTTAGGAGATGATTGAATATTCTTCCATGTCTTCTGATGAAACTAAATTCATTTCTGATGTTATACCATCTGGGCAGTTTAGCATCAATAAATGGATGTATTTTGGGGGGTTTTGGAGATTACACAATATTGATTCTGAGAGTTTTAATAATAGAATCTGCAACAACTATGTTATTTTTGATACATAAAATGGATGTTTGATTCAGCCATTTCTTTAAAAGCATCTTTATTGATTTTATATTTCATCTCCATATTTGGACAAGGTGAACTGACAGTAAATGTTAGGTTTAGAAATATCATTCAAGATTCATTTACATATTAGCATTTATATTTAAAGTGTCTTATTATATATGTTGGTTGATAGGTGTGCGGGCATGTTACTGTTTTGTGCATCTTTTTGCAACCCTACAGACTGTAGCCCACCAGGCTCCACTGCCCATGGGATTCTCCAGGCAAGAACAGTGGAGTGGGTTGACATTTCCTCTTCCAAGGGATCTTCCCGGCCCAGGGATTGAAACCACATCTCTTGTGTCTCCTGCCTTGGCAGGGGCTTCTTTATCACTGAGCCACCAGGGAAGCCTCATGGTGGATAGGACTGAATATTAAGAATATCACCACTTGAAATTATAATTCAGTATGTGGTAAACTTCATAATAAGTGAAAACAACATGAAGTAATTTATTGCCTGGAAGAAAGGAAGCTCATGTATACGTGCTATATGACAATTTATAACATAGATCACCACCCATGATATGATTATTTAAGGTGTGCAAAAAGAGAATTTTTATTTGTGCATGTATATAATAGCTTCAAATACTAAGTATAAAAAACCAGAATAATGTATTTAAAGAGGTCTTGGGTTAGGTGGGTTTAATATTTTTCTTTTTGGAGTGTAGTTGTTTTACAATGCTGTATCAGTTTCTACTGTGCAGCAAGTTAATCAGCTTCACATTCACATACATTCCCTCTTTTGGATTTCCTTCCCATTTAGGTCATCACAGAGGCTGTCAGAATGAAGTAAGTCAGAAAGAGGAAAACAAATACTGTATATTAATGCCTGTGGAATCTAGAAAAATGGTATAGATGATCTTACTTGCAAAGCAGAAATAGAGACATAGATGAAGAGAACAAACATTTTATACTAAGGGAAAGAAGGGGGCTATGAAATGAACAGGGAGACTGGCATTGGCACATATACACTATTGATATTATATATAAAATGGAAAACTATAGGGAATCTACTGTATAGCCCAGGGAACTTACTCAGTGCTCTGTGATGACCTGAATGGGAAGAAAGTCCAAAAGGAAAGAAATACACATATGTGTGGGCTTCCCCGGAGGCTCGATGGTAAAGAACCAGCCTGAAATGCAGGAGATGCAAGTTCTATACATGGGTCTAGAAGATCCCCTGGAGGAGGGCAGGGCAAGCCACTCCAGTATTCTTGCCTGGAGAATCCAATGGACTGAAGAGCCTAGAGGCCTACAGCCCATGGGGTCACAAAGAGTCAGACACTACTGAAGTGACTTAGTTGCACACGCATGCATATGTATATGTAAAACTGATATGCAGTTTTTTTTCTTTTTTTTCTTTTTTTTTTTTAGTTGTTTATTTTTAAAATTTCTTACATGCATTCCCAAACATGAACTCCCCTCCCACCTCCCTCTCCACAACATCTCTCTGGGTCATCCCCATGCACCAGCCCCAAGCATGCTGTATCCTGCGTCAGACATAGACTGGCGATTCGATTCTTACATGATAGTATACATGTTAGAATTCCCATTCTCCCAAATCATCCCACCCTCTCCCTCTCCCTCTGAGTCCAAAAGTCCGTTATACACATCTGTGTCTTTTTTCCTGTCTTGCATACAGGGTCATCATTGCCATCTTCCTAAATTCCATATATATGTGTTAGTATACTGTATTGGTGTTTTTCTTTCTGGCTTACTTCACTCTGTATAATCGGCTCCAGTTTCATCCATCTCATCAGAACTGATTCAAATGAATTCTTTTTAACGGCTGAGTAATACTCCATTGTGTATATGTACCACAGCTTTCTTATCCGTTCATCTGCTGATATGCAGTTTTTAAAGAGGTGGCAAAGCAGAGTCACATCATGATTGGAATGTGAAAAGGCAGGACCCTGACAGTGGAAAAAGTTTAGAAAATTAGGTTTTTTTTCCCTACTAGAAACTGAATGAACTTAATAACTGTTTTCAAGCACGTTAATAGCTATCAAATTGATTCTGATGACCAACTGTGGTACTGTCCTCACTGATGATGAAAATCAAGAAAAGGACTTGAATTACATCCTGGAAGGATTGTGTCTCTTGTGCTTCCGGCACTGGCAGGTGATTCTTTACTACTGTGCCATCTGAGAAACCTGGCTGTTTATTTACAGTGAATAGAAATCATAGGCGATCCCTGAATTTTTTAAAAGAAGTCTTCATTAATATATTTTTTACAATGGCATGTAGTCCCTATTTAAATTATCCCTTGAGAAAATCTTCTTTATTTTAATTTTGCTTTTATTGTTCTTACAAGACCAAATGGAGGAAACTGAGTTTGTTGTTTTGCCACAAAACTCCACGTAATTCATTTTAAGTTTAATTTATGATTCTACTTTTCAATTTGAAATGGAGTAAATTATTTTTAATTTTCATTATGAAATATTTTAAATAACAACAAGGACAGAATAATATGGAGACCCTCCAGCCTGGAGAATCCTAGGGACAGGGGGAGCCTGGTGGGCTGCCGTCTATGGGGTCGCATAGAGTCGGACACGACTGAAGCGACTTAGCAGCAGCAGCAGCAGCCAGCACCCTTAAGCCAACTTTATTAATGACTGATAAGAGGAATGTCATTTTATCTCTGTCCTTCTGCCCTTCAGCATTATTTTCAAGCAGATACTTCACATCCTGTTATTTCATCAGTAAATATTTCAGTTTGTATTTTGAAAGACTAATTCTCTTGGTTTAAATATAACCACAGTATTATTATCATATATAGGCAAGTCAACATTAATTTGTTTCTAACATCATCTGCTTTTTTCACAGTTTGAATCACGATAAAAATGAGCCCCATATATCCAGTTGGTTAACGTATATCTTAAGCCTTTTATAAGGTGATATAGAGACTTCCCCACAGTCAGCCAGTCAGTTCAGTCGCTCAGTCATGTCCCACTCTTTGCGACCCCATGAACTACAGCATGACAGCCTTTCCTGTCCTTCACCAACTCCAGGCACTTGCTCAAATGCATGTCAGCTGAGTTGGTGATGCCAGCTCATCCTCTGTCATCCCTTCTCCTCCTGCCTTCAATCATTCCCAGCATCAGGGTCTCTTACAATGAGCCATTTCTTCACATGTGGTGGCCAAAGCATTGGAACTTCAGCTTCAGCATCAGTCCTTCCAATGAATATTCAGGACTGATTTCCTTTAGGATTGACTGGTGTAATCTTGCCTCCAGGGGGCTTTCAAGAGTCTTCTTCAACACCACAGTTCAAAAGCATCAATTCTTCAGTGCTCAGCTTTCTTTATTTCCAAATCTCACATCCATGCATGACTACTGGAAAAATCATAGCTTTTACTATATGTACCTCTGTCAGAAAACTAATGTCTCTGCTTTTTAATATGCTGTCTAGCTTTGTCATAGCTTTTCTTCCAAGAAGCGTGTTTCAGTTTCATGGCTGCAGTCACCATCTGCAGTGATTTTCAAGCCCAAGAAAATAAAGTCTGTCACTGTTTCCATTGAAACCCCCATCTATTTGCCATGAAGTGATGGAACAGGATGCCATGATCTTAGTTTTTTGAATGTTGAATTTTAAGGCAACCCTTTCACTCTCCTCTTTCACTTTCATCAAGAGGCTCTTTGGTTTCTCTTTGCTTTCTGCCATAGTGTGGTGTCATCTGCATATCTGAGGTTATTGATATTTCTCCCAGCGATCTTGATTCCAGCTTGTGCTTCATCTAGCCTGGCATTTTGTATAATGTGCTTGCATATAAGCTAAATATGCAGGGTGGCAATATACAGCCTTGGCATACTCTTTTCCCAATTTGGAACCCAGTCATTGTCCCATGTCTGGTTCTAATTGTTGCTTCTTGACCTGAATATGAATATCTCAGGAGACAGGTAAGACCTGGTATTCCTATCTGTTGAAGAATTTTCCACAGTTTGTTGTGATCCACACAATCAAAGCTTTAAGTAGTCAATGAAGCGTGAAAGTGAAAGTTACTCAGTCCTGTCTGTCTCTTTGAGACCCCATGGACTGTACATTCCATGGAATTCTCTAGGACAGAATACCAGAGTGGGTAGCCTTTCCCTTCTCCAGGGGATCTTCCCAATCCAGGAATTGAACCTAGGTCTCCTACATTGTAGGCAGATTATTTACCAGCTGAGCCACAAGGGAAGCCCAAGAATACTGGAGTGGGTAGCCTATCCCTTCTCTAGCAGATCTTCCCCAGCCAAGAATTGAACCAGGATCTCCTGCTTTGCAGGCAGATTCTTTACCAACTGAGCTATCAGGGAAAAGCCCCAGTGAAGCAGAAGTAGATGTTTTTCTATAATTCTGTTGTTTTTCCCATGATCCAGTGGATATTGGCAATTTGATCTCTGGTTTCTCTGCCTCTTCTAAATCCAGCTTGAGCATCTGGAAGTTCCCAGTTCATGTACTGTTGAAGTCTTGCTTGGCAAATTTTGAGCATTACTTTGCTGGTGTGTGAGATGAGTGCAATTTTGTGGTAGTTTAAACATTCTTTGGCATTGCCTTTCTTTGGAATTGGAATGAAAACTGACCTTTTCCAGTCCTTTGGCCACTGCTGAATATTCCAGATTTGCTGGCATATTGCAAAATATGTGTGCAGCACTTTCACAGCATCATTTTTTAGGATTTGAAATAGCTCAGCTGGAATTCTATCACCTCCACTAACTTTGTTCGTAGTTATGCTTCCTAAGGCCCACTTGACTTTGCACTCCAGGATGTCTGGCTCTAGGCGAGTGAACACACCATCATGATTATCTGGGTCATTAAGATCCTTTTTGTATAGTTTTTCTGTGTATTCTTCCCCTCTCTTCTTAGTATCTTCTGCTTCTCTTAGGTCCATAACGTTTCTGTCCTTTATTGTCCTCATCTTTGCATGAAATGTTCCCTTGGTATCTCTAATTTTCTTGAAGAGAGTCCCACAATTTGGAATTTGATGATTGCACCATTGTGGCATTTAACGCATTGCCTATATTCCTCATGAAAGGATAATTAGTTCTAGATGCTTGTTGAGGTTCACATTAGCTTTTTTGGCGTGAGTACTGCATAGGTGATGTTGAGTATCCCCATTTGAAAGATAACTTCTGGCCATCTCTCTCTTTTTGTGTTGTTAGCATTAGTTGACCATTGTTGTCTTGATTCATTAATTCACTCTGTGTTGCAAGATTGGTTATAATTCTGGATCTGTATTATTTCATCATTTATTAGCTGGAGTTTTTTCCAAAAATAAAAACCTCCCTTAATTATCACCCTGAGTAGAGTTCATACAGGAAAGGCAGGAAAAAAGCTTGTTTATTTTCCTTCATTTACCAGTTTTCAAAATAATTACTTGGCTCCTTTCAAAAAGCCATCAAATGGCATCTTTCAAAGGCAATCACATGTTTTTATTAGCTGTCATTGCTAATTCGTGGCTTTAAAAATATATGTATTTAAGTTTTTTGTAGATATTATTCTTACTGACGTTCACATCGCCTCATCTTTATTTAAAGTGATTCTTCTCAAATTGGTTTGAGTCTTTGACCCAGTGCTGGTAGTTTTGCAGTTTCCTTGCTTTATGGTGTAACAAGATGTTCTAGACCCTTCTCAAATATCCTTCGCCAGTATAGAATCAGTAAAAACTTTAACAATATTTTCCAGGATTAGGTAATTTTCAACAAGATTTAGAATGCACATATTGTTTTGTTGTGGTAAGTAGAATTACATAAAGTTCAGTACATGAATAAAGCTTTTACAGTCATGTGATTAAATTGGATAAGTCCCACATTCTATGGATAAAAGAGGATCAATAGTCTCGTCTGTCTGGAATAAGGAAGATGATGTGAGGAGACCTGAATTCTTTTTGGAGCTTTGATTTTTATTGTGCATTAAGCTCTTTGTAGAAGTGCTGAAATTGTGTTGACTATGAAGAGTTGAAGTAACATGAAAGACACATTTATATACTGGTTTTCCAAATATTAAATGGCAGAATTAACTTTAAGAAAGATGTTCCCAAAGTGTTCCTCCTCCAAATTCTACATGTGAGGTAATGTGTGAACAACTAAAAATAAAAATACCATCTTCTAAGTTGTATGATGCTCTAAGTGGTTACTACTAGCAGACTGGTCTCACATTTGGGAAGTTAAGTAAATGTAACTAATATGTGTGAGAAAGCTGGCTGCCCATCTGGTTAAGAGGTGAACATGTAATTTCTGCAGCATTAGTCCCAATAATACACACAAAAAATGATACAACAGAAGGCTGCAGAAGAAATAACAACTGCTGACCGGAAAACGATAGGAGCCTCAGAGATGATTGGCTTTTAGGCTCACAGAGACCCACATAGACTAATCTCACTGAAAACAGACTCAGCCTCTTCAGGATAATAATGTGAAATAGACTGTCATAGATAAACAAATATTACTTTTCCATTCTGTACAAGAAAGAATGGAATGTCTTTTTATTTTGTTAAAGCCAGAGATGGAGACTTCCACAGTCCCAGTGGTCAAGACTTCACCTTCCAATGCAGGGAATGTGGGTTCAATACATGGTCAGGGAGCTAAGATTACACATGCCTTGAAGCCAAAAATAACATAAATATAAACAACAGAATATAAACAACAGAAGCAATACTGTAATTAATTAAATAAAGACTTTAGAAACAGTCCACATTAAAAAAAAAAAAAAAAGCAAAAACATGTAACTCAACAACAACAACAACAACAACAAAAAACAGAGATAGGGAATTCCCAGGCAGTCCAGTGGTTGGGACTGGGTGCTTTTACAGACTGCCAACCTTGCAGTTTCAAACCCTCCTAGGAGAACTAAGATCTCACATGCTGCTCAGTTTGGCAAAACAAGACAAAACAAAACCCCAAAGTATTAAAAAAAAAAAAAATCACACTTTGGTACTATTCAGAGAAAGACAGTTGAGAAAAGGGGGCTGAAAGAAAGGGGTGTGGTTTTTCCTCAAGCTATGACTCTTTTCATCAAAATAATGGCAGCTAGAGGAAAGAGCCGTTGATGTAAAGTGGAAATGAGTGGATGTTGATAAGGATTTTAGCTGTAGCTTTTTAGAAGTGTTAGTATCCCCTTAATTGCACAAAAATATCAGCCTTCAAAATATATGTGCTGTCAGTTTCCCAGTGCGGTTCTGCATTTTTCCAGCCTCCTCATCAGGCCCCACGTCTCTCTGCCTTCCTAGGCTTGTCCACCCTGCAGGCCGTGCTGGATTCTGCCGCCGAGAAGAAGTGGCAAGTGACTGCCATCAACGTGGGGAACATTAACAACGACAAGAAAGATGAGACCTACCGCTCCCTCTTCCAGGATCTGGAGCTAAAAAAGGAGCGGCGTGTCATCCTGGACTGTGAGCGGGACAAAGTCAACGACATCGTAGACCAGGTTTGCTCCTCTGTTTCCTAAGGCACCAAATTTAGAGGCTGCGTGCAGTGTCAGCGTTTGCAGAGTGTGTGTGAGATGCTGGTGCAGCAGTTTTGCCGGTTTAGGGAGGATACAGCACAGATCATCAGTTAGATTATCTCTGGCTTCATTGAGCAATAACAGGCGGTCCCCAACAACGCAGACACATCACACTAATCATTACATATATTCAGTACATGATTCCTGGTTCATGTTGTGTATGGTAATTGTTGTCCTAAACTTCAGTATTTTGAAATGGAAATTTAAAATCCAGTTCCTTTGAACTTTTTAGAGATAAAGACATAGACACATATTAAGTGAAAATAAGTCTGAGTCCTAAGGGAAAATAAGTAATATATGAGTTCTTTGGCAAGACATGAAGGATCAAACATTTAGGATAATACAATGTGGTATGCTAAACCTGGATTGTTGTCTGAGTGGGTTTACGTCTTCAGAAAGAGCAGCTGTTTATTTTTCCAAGAAGAAATTTTTTCCTCCTAATAGGTAGGTTTTGTGTCGCTTATGAAAATAAAATACATAGTGGAGATATACTTCGTCCTTTCTGTTTGAGAAGTAAACTGATGTATTAATTTGCAGTATTTTAAAGAATAACATGATACCAGAGATACAGATGCTTTATCTGTGCTCTTCACGTGATTTTTCTTTCAAAATTTAAGATCTTTCAGAATGCAACAACCATGTAGTGATATTCAAGGGATAGAAATAAAGTCATGTTATACAGACAGGGGGATGACCAGGGGTGGTGGTGAAAAGCATCAGAATTTACCGACTGAAGTCTCCTCCACTGGGATCTGCTTCTTTTCCAACTGAAAATGTATATTTATATTTTCCTTGCAATAATGCTATATACATATATATTCATTTATATGTTATTTACACATATAAATGACTATATATAAAATTATTCCTTGGAATAATATAGGATTGGAAATAAAATATGCAGTTTACCATGCATATATTCTCTCTCTAGGCTTTGAAGAGAAAATTAGATTCATTAATCTGTATAACACAAAACATTTTGCAAATGCAAATGTTGATGAAGCCTTAATTGATATAGAATAATACAAGGCCTAAGATATACAAAATAGATTTCTCATGAAACATTGAATAAGTGAACAAAACTAGCTTGTTATGAGGAAGAACAAAATGTCATATGCCAGAGAAGTGAACATATCAGTAGAAAAGTCTTAATCTTATCTCAGGATGTGAGACTGGGATTGTTTTTAACCTGAAGGCCTCTTGTTCAAATGTGACCTCAACAACTCATTTGAATTTCAGAAGAGATTCTCATTAAAACTGAATTTTAATAATAGTCATTAGTCTTTGGTTTTAAAAATGTGTGTGTTCATGACTCATCATAATACAGGTTGGTGAAAGCCTATAAGAAAATATTTCCTTCAAAACCAGAAGAGAGAAACTATGAGAACAACTGGGAATATAGAGAATGGAACTTCTTAACATTTATTTTATTGACGTATAGTTGCTTTACAATGTTAGTTCATTTCTCCTATACAGCAAAGTGATTTAGTTTATCTATATCTATCTATATATATACATTCTTTCTTATATTCTTTTCCATGATGGTTTATCAAATATCGAATAGAGTTCTCTGTGCTATACACTAGGACTTTGCTATTTATCCATTCTATATATAATAGTTTGAATTTGCTAATCCCCAAATCCCAGTCCTTCACTCCCCCATCTCTCCCTCTCGGCAACCAAAAATCTGTTCTCTATGTGAGACCATTTCTGTTTCGTAGGTAAGTTCCTTTGTATCATATTTTAGATCCCACATGTAAATAATATCATATGGTATTTGTCTTTGGCTTATTTCACTTAGTATGGTAATCTCTAGATCCATCAGTGTTGCTGCAAATGATGTTCCTTCATGGAATGGAATGTTTTGAAACAAATAGTACATGGTTATGATTAAATAAATGTCCATATCAAAATGTACACCGTATCTTGGGCATATATTTTATTTGAATGTACAGTGTGCATGTGTGCATTTATTGAGGACATTATATGTGTCTGGAATGAGGGATACAGAGAAAGGAAAGAAAGCCTAGACCACACCCCATGAATTCACTGTTTAGAGGGGAATGAAAGTGTTCATACATAATCAGGGCTGCAGTACTGCAGGTTATAATGCAATGTGGTCTAAGGGCATGGAGGAGGAAGTATTTGTCTTAACAGGAGCTGGAAGATTTATGAAAGGTTCACACACGGGTACCACTTGGCTGGCTGGCTTGTGTCCAAGCCTTCATGTGTTTGTTCAATAAATTTCTCTCAGCATCTAATGTTTGCCAGACAGGCACTGCAGCAGATCCAAAAACATAATGTTAAACAGAACTGGCCTGCCCCATCAAGGTGAAAAGTCATGATGTTTTACGGTTCAATAAATATGCAACTATAATAATGCTATGTACTATTAAGGAACAGAACAGGATATTATGAGAAAAAAAGTTGAACATAAAAGTAATTTCAATTGAGAGATCATTGAAGGCCTTTGTTGAATAGAGTTTACTAGGCAAAATGTAGGTCTGTGGTACATTTAAAGAAAAGGAAACACTATTCGCTTATTCCCTCTGTCAAGAGAATGGAGATGAGATAAAACTTTATATTCTTAATAGCTTAAATTAGTTAGAAATAGAATTAAACAATGGTAGTCTTGAGTACTTTATCACTTAATAAAATCTTAGAAACACCTGTTTCTAGTTGTGATTAGGTGGGAAAAGGACTCAGACATCAAAAGCATTTAGAAATTAACAAACTTACTGTTGTTATAGAATACTAATGGCTCCATAAAACAGAAATATGATTGTATGGCTGATACTAATTCTTAGGCAGAAGTAGGGCTAGATCATTTTCATATTTCTTCTTTCTGTCAATGAACACACAAGTCAAGCACTTCTACTTCCGGTAGCATCATTTATCCTGCGATTTTTCTTAATTCCCGGAAGGAAGACATGCATGATTGATACAGTAGGATGACCAGTAAGGACAGTCAATAGATGCCAGTAGGAAATATGAGACATGATCATCTAAATTCAGCTTATGTTAGTTAATTAAAATGTATTTCATTTAGGAGGATATCTTTTCTTCAAAATCCTACCTTCAATACAAAGTGTTTTTTTCTGGGAAAAGGCAATTTAGTTGTATAACATAAAAAGAAGTTACAAAATAATATAAACCCAAACTCCCTTCCAAATAGCGACCACTTAGAAGCAAAGTCTGCCGTATGAGGCAGTGGTGAAATATGTTGGAATCCTTCTAGGGTTTGGCCCTCCACTTGTTTTTTGATGGAGTTCGATCCCTGGGTTGGGAAGGCCCCCTGGAGAAGGGAAAGGCTACTCACTCCAGTATTCTAGCCTGGAGAATTCCATGGACTGTATAGTTCATGGGGTCGCAAAGACTCAGAGAAGACTCAGCGACTTTCACTTGCTCTTTGAGCACCTCACTTTGTCTGGGATGAGGAAGTGGATTCAGGAAGGGAAACTTCTCGGAGGTAGTGATTTAGGCTGGGGTTCGCTGTGCCTCAAGAGACGAAGATGGTGGTGGGGGAACTTTCCAAGCAGAGTCAATGGGATCTATGAAAGCCCTGAGGTGATGGAAAGAAACCTTTTGTGCACAAAGAAACTGAAAGAGGACTCTAACTCTAGTTAGAGAGGGAGAAGGTGGACCTGGATTTTGCTACATATGAAGGATTTTGATCATTTTGCTAAAAGCAAAGAGAAGCCCCCAAAATAGTTTAATAAGGGACTGAGCTAATGTTTTCCAATTTTTATTAGCATGTGATGCTTTGCATAGGTGTAACTATTTCCTTAAAAATAGAAATTACAGTTGAGTATCTAAGTACCACTCTACAGCATGGCTATTTCACCCACTTTTCTTTGTCAGCGATTTAGATCAGTGAGGGGTCCAGTTGATTCAGTAATGTCCAAGATTGTTGTGAGCATTACCAACAATTGCTTGTTCCATTTGGTGTTTATCTCGCCATTGATTTTTGACTTGGATTTGTGGAGAAAAATTAGCTTCCCTGATATTTTGCTGCTTCAAACTGGAAATAACAATGTTCATTGTAACTAGGCTAAAATTATTTCAAGATTCTTAAAATTGGAATATTATTTTACAGTCCTCTGTTAGAATTCTGTCATATACTTCTTAATATTCTTTTAAAATTCATGTACTATTATAAAATACATGTGTATTTTTTTTAGTTGTTGGCTTCTTGAATGGTAAAATTTATAAAGCACTGAAATGTATGTTTACTTTTCTCAGAGAGAAATAGTCTCTGAATTTGATAATCATGTTTTATCACATTTGACTCTTTGTAGATGATCAAGAAACATAGTAAAAAAAATTTTAATTTTCTGAATCAAGTCATAAGTAATTTTACATTTGCATTACTTACATTTGTTTTTTTTAATCTTTGTCAGGTTATTACCATTGGAAAACATGTTAAAGGGTACCATTACATCATTGCAAATCTGGTAGGTGAATTAATTATAGTTATTATTTTAACACAGATGCCTATAAATTAAGAACAATCAATAGCTAGGATTTATCAATGGTATTTTTAAAAACGTATTTTGATTACATTGGTCAGTTAGAAGTGGTGATGTTTTTCTGAATTTGTTATGTTTTAGATTTACTTTCCACTTTATATTTCCTAATCACTTTCCTATTATTATAGATGATGTGAGAAATGATAGAACAATATTGACAAGCTTATGCTTTGTGTTACAAGTCATATGCTTTGTGTTAACAGAGGGAAAATTTTCAAAAAGATAAAATTTTATTGTCCAAATTTCCTCTTATTTTTGTCACTATAATTTATAAATATTACCCTTTACCTATTTCTTTAAGGTTCTTTGTGTGTAAATGCACATTTGTGAGACTGTGTCTTAGTGCAAAAGAAAACCTGGAAATATCTAGAATATTTATATGTCATACATTATTTATTTCTGATTTCCTACTTGCTGTATAAGCAACACAATGAAAACTGAATTACTACAGTTGATCACTTTTTCTTTGAGATTCCTCTAAAATTTAGATTATACTGAAACACATGTGTGTATTGCTCAGTTGTGTCTCTTTGCGACACTATGGACTATAACTCACCAGGCTCCTCTGTCCATGGGATTTCTCAGGCAAGAATACAGGAGTGGGTTTCCATTTCCTCCTCCAGGGGATCTTCCCAACCCGAGGATCGGACCCACATCTCCTGTGCTGGTAGGCGGATTCTTTACCACTGAATCACCTGAGAAGCCCCTATATTGAAACATCCCAGTGGTTAATTGCATCTCCCTTTCTTCAGTATAGCCAAAGTCAATTTAGAATTATCACTAGATGTTTCCGTTTTTCAAAACAATTTTTAAATCAGAATAAAATGAGCTCCAGGTTTTAGTGTTCCAAAGGTTTACAATCTTTATTAAATGTGACTCTGTATAATTGAGGGCTGCCTCTCCCCAACCTGAGAAAAAACGAGATTAGAAGAGGGACAAAAGAAGAGAATGAGAATGTATTCTCCACAGCATTATCGGACTCTGAGGTTTCCTATTTATACAATGAAGATCTGTGTCGTGGCTTCTGCAATATTAGATTGTTATATCACAAGGCATTACTTCTAGTAGTCGTGGAGAGATTGAAAAAGCCCACAATTTTACAGGTGATAAGTATTGTTTTCGGCATTGATAAAGAATATTAAACCCTAGACATACATGCTATTGGGGAAAGCTGGTTGTTCAATATAAAATTTCTGTTTGGCAATGAAATAGCTATTCTAAAAACTCTTTAGAACTTACTTACCAGTTGGCTTATAGACCCTAAATGACTCCTGACTAGAGAAGCAAGAGTTAAAATAAATGCAGCTCTGTAATCAGCCTTTCCAGAACCGTTCTGTGCAAGGAACAGTCTGGACAGTCAGTCCCCATGTGAATTGTGCTATTTAATGAACAGCATAGAGTCACACTGAAAGCTGTGATCTTTAAAAATGTCCAGATGGAGAAGTTATATCGGAACATGGAGAAATAATGACAGAAGGAGGTCCATTTGAGAGTTGATATGAAAAAGGAAATATGTGTTTGAATGACCAAAGTAAAAAGAGTCAAAAATAACAGCAACTTCTTGCTGCTGTCATGCTTCTGGGGAAAAGTCTATCTAATATTTTATCTGAATTCAAGCGGTGTTTTTCCTTTTCTAAATACTTTGTATCCTCACCATATGGAACTTCTGGTGAATCAGTAGATTCAAAGAATCTGTAGAGTGCTGCAGTTTCTGAGAATTTCTAGAGCACTTGAAAATTTCCCTGACATTTAAAATTGAAGAATGCCATCCAAAGTTGAAGGGCTTTCATCTTCTAAACTCTTGATTGGACTTGCATGCTTTCCCTTCCAGTGGCTAATGAGTGTAAGAGGAAGTGGTTGTAATAGATAGAAAAATCCTCAGATATTATTGTCGGCTCATTCTTCAGGAATTGCTGAAAGCTTGATTAACCTCCCCAACAGGATGTGGTTCCGTTCCTGATATATCATTAAAAGGGATAAAGTGATAAAGAAGTGGTCATAGGGAATGCAATTTTCCTTTCTTCAGCCCTTCATATACAGATTAAAAGCCTTTCCATCCACCTACTTGACTCTGTCTACAATGAGGCTTACTCATCAACCAGCCCCACTTGGGCACATACAAATTTCAAGAATCATTTCAGCATCTTCCTCTTAGACTGCCAAGCATTACTAGGCATTTGAGAAAAATATTTGCCATGAAGGACACAATACAAATAAACAAGTAAAGAGAAACAGGGCAGTCAGGAATCAGAACAATGCTTCAAATTTTAAGAATATGTGCAGAGAAAGAGGAGAAAATGTTATCCATAAAGAAAAGAAAAGGATGCTAAAAAAAAAGGAACAAGAAAGAGCTCTGGGAAATTAACTTTTTTTTTTCTAAAATCACATGTAAATTAAGTAACTTGGAAGGTAAATTTAAGAAAATCTTTTAAATTATGTAGCAAAATGACAATACAATGTAAAATGGTGTGTGTGGAGAAGACTGAGGGACTGAGATGTTTAACCTAAGAGTGACATCTCAATAATAAACTTTGTAGAAACACAAATAGTGAAAAAAAAAAGAAGGAAGTTATCAAAGAAATGTTCAGAAAAATTCCTGGTATTGAATGACACACAACTGCCTATTGGGTACACACAATAATGAACGACAAAAGGTTTCGTATTTTAATCAAAATATCATCATGAAATTTCAGAGATAAATAAAAGATCTTAAAGGTATTGACAGGTGTGGGCCAGGGAGGAGTATGAAACAGGTCACATGCAAAAAATGATTAGAAATAGTGATATTGTAATTTTTAATAAAAAAAACAAAAGTCTCTGGAACAATGCCTTCAGATTATGAGGATTTCAATTTAAAATTGAAATTTTATGTTCTGACCAGACAAAATACCGGTCAATTGTCAGAGCAAAATAAAGGTAGTTACAGGCATTCAGTGTCTCCAATAACGTACCTCCATGCGTCGTCTCAGAGGACTTCTGCGGACTCTAGCAGAAGGAGTAAAACAAGAAAGAAAAATGATACAGAGAATCTGCTCAGAAAAGTGGGGAGGGGCATTTCAGGGGAACGATGGCAGAGCAAATTGAAAGAGGAACCAATCAGGTTGCAGCATTAAGGAGGAAGGCTCCAGGACACAGGAAAAATAGATTACTTGCAATGTTTGAATATTTTATTTCAAAAAAGCTTTACTTGTATAAACATGAAATTTTTTTGTGGAGCAACCAGAAAAAATTAAGGATAAGTACAGAGAAAGTTCTAGTAGTGAAAAAAATGCAGATATCATCAACATTAGAAGGAAATATTATGTAAGAAGGAAAATGAAATCCTAGCACATTGTCTGGCTTTACTCTAAATAACAGAATTTTAAATATGAAAACAGTGAACATGAAAATGGGACGAGAGATAGATGGTTTGGTTATGAGACTTACTCATCTAGCAGAAGTATAAACTCATAAGAAAACTTAGCATGGTTAAGTTAGGAAAAAAAGAGCAAAAATGTTTCATGCAGAAATATGGAGGCAAATACATGCAAAACAAAAATTACTGAAATTGATTGTTTTGAAGAGCTTAACTAATGCGTGTGTGGGGCAGAACAGAAAATCTGTGATTTTTGTTATATATATTTTTCCTTTATTTGAATTATTTTGATAAAAAGAAAAAACAGAAACATAATTCACCAACAAAATATAGATAATTATCCTCTACACAAATAATATTAAACTATATTTTTAATATCAGCAACAAAGAAAAGACTCTCTTACATTTTAGAGTCAAAATATTTTCACTTCTTTTGCACAGTGATGTGGAATAGTATATAAAGTGAAAATATTTATAATCATGACTTTTAAAAATTGTGATTTCATCATTCGGAGAATGTGCTCCTAAACTGAAGTACAGTTTAAATCAGCACAGTATTTGAAGTCAGTGGAAACACCATGTGATAGTTTTAGTGATGACTGCATTCATCCTGATAGTACAGTAGAAGTGAGTTTTTAAAAATTAAATACATTTTATAAAAACTAAGTTTCATGCTTAATTGTTCTCAAGTAATGACAAAGCATTTGGAACCTTTCCTTCTCTTTTAAAAGGTTTTATATTATCTGAGAGAATGAACAATTTAAATAGAAATAACCATCTCACAGTGTTGTAGCTCTTGAAGAACTGGCTTAATGTTTAAATATCTGGTGGTGCTCTGTTGTAGATATAATAAATAAAACCCCATTCTTCTCCTTAGATAAGGATAAATAAGACTCCATTTCAATAATCTGGAGAACTTTTATGTAAGTAGGACCAGTAGACATTCATTGATTAAGGACCACGATAACCAAGATGATGCTAAGTGCTAAAGAAGAATATTGGCTGATAAAATGCGTGAAACATTTACTATAGGCTTTTTATATCTCTTTGGTATTCTTTGAAATTTGCAAAACCACAGTTTATAGAGTTATTTGGTAAATGTCAAAGTTATATTTGGTTCTTAATAAAAAAATATGACATAAATGTGTTTTCTGCCCAGGGATTTACCGATGGAGACCTATTAAAAATTCAGTTTGGAGGAGCAAATGTCTCTGGATTTCAGATAGTGGACTATGATGATTCTCTGGTATCTAAGTTTATAGAAAGATGGTCAACACTGGAAGAAAAGGAATACCCTGGAGCACACACAACCACAATTAAGGTACATGTCTATCAGGATCTGCCTCCACCTGCGTCTCCACCTCCTTTCCCACTTCCATTCTAGCCTCCACCTCCACTTCCATCATCACCTCCACCTCTGTCTCTGTCTCTAACTAACTTCTGGTGATTAGCCTGTTCTCTGGGACGTCTTATAAAGAAGAAAAAATTTATTTGAATAATTAACAAAATAAATATAGTGCCTTATGCAATCAAAGAATCTTTGAATGTTCTGTGGGTTTTGGCACATTTAAATCTTTACTTGTTTATTCAATGTATTTCATTGTGTGTACACATACAGGCCTATATTTACTTCTAAATATGAATATTTCTGCTGTTGATAAGAAGGTGTTTATTTTTCTTCTGTTGGTCACTTTATTGAGAGCAGAGATGAGTAAAACCTAAGGGAGAGTGCATGGAACAGTGAGTGGGCTGAGATCATGTTCAACTGCTTTATTAAACTAGAGTTATATGACAATTAAAAGTTGCAGAACATTGTCAAATGTGTAGTGATCTGTTTATCTGTGTGTTGTAAAGCACATTGTATAAGAACCAGTCAGGAACAGTGTTATTTCAGATGCCCTCACAGTTATGTTGATACATCCTGGAGAATTTTAGCTGATGCTCTTGTTTTCTGCACAAACGGAAAAAAAAAAAACAGATATAAATGTTTACCTTTAAATTTGTATCTGGCTGTGAGTCTGGTGCTAGATAAAAATTAGAAGCTCTGAAGTTTTCTACTTTGGGGTGTGTAAATGGATCCTTTTAATTTTGTGAGAATTTGACACAGAATTAAAGTATCCCATGGGATGTTAAAGAATAGCCCAGAACTAATTTTTCCTCAAAAGTAGGTGGCTTCTTGTTTGGTGACCTTGACTGAGATTCAGCACATATGCATTTATAACAGGGTTATGATCTTGTGGGCATCCTCGTGCAATGGAATTGCTGAGAGTCCACAAGGGGACAGCCATCAGTGTCTGTCTTCACCTGCTGTCAGCAGGGACCTGACTGTGGATCCCATCTGGTGGGATTGCGGGCTTCCCCGCACGCAGACATGGTGCCAGTATAGTTCTCTGACGGAGCTTGCATGTGGCATTCACCCTCAGATGGAGCTGACGTGTTCCTCTGAACACTCTGTTAGTCATCCTGTAGCCTCCCACAGCTGCTGGCTATGAGAGGATGAAAGCAGATGATTTTTTCTCATGGAAGTCTTATCACTATTAAAGTTCATGTGCCATACATCAAAGTTTAAGCAGATTTGGGGGATGAGAGATTGCTGGCAATGTGTTCTGCCAACAGTATTTGGCAGAACAAATATTCTGCCAAAAATGTAGCCAAGATTGCCAACATGTAGCGCCAGATTTCACTTTGTTGGTGACCTTCCTTGCTGTAGCATTTCAGCAAGACTGAAATGCTGGCTCCCTGATGGCCCCTTCTACCAAGTTTCAGAGAGACTGTGATGGCCCTTCCTTGTGAGGCACTCCAGAGAGCACAGGCTGTAAATATAAAAACATAGGCTCTTCCATTTGTTGGGGGTTTTTGTTCCACAGAAAAGCTTAAAGATAAAGTAATGTGTATCCCTGGAGGGGGAACCAGGACCCTGCCCCAAGGCTGCCCTGTTGTCTCTTGGCTTCTCCTTGTCTGTATATCCCCCCCTTTCATGATTAGCAACTGTTTGAACCTACCCTTTGGAACTCAGGGAAGGCCATGAATCCAGATTAAAGGAATGAAGGTGCTTCACATACCCTGATCCTTGTCAGAAACCCCACCTTTGAACCATTGCTATAAAACTCCTCATCAATTTCTCCCAGATTGGGACACACAGTTTTTCGAGGCATGAGCTTGCTGTGTCCCCCTTTGCCTCACAAAGCAATAAAGCTGTTCTTTTCTACTTCATCCCCCAAAACAAGTAAGCTCTGAGTCACTGTTTGAATCTAGGCTCAAAACTAAAACAACATTGACAAAGACTTATCAATATTTAGCATAGCTTTGGAAACATAGGTGCCAATAGGAGATATATCTTATATGGCCTTTGAATCCTGGTAAAAAGTATAGAAAATCCATGTGGAGGATGTGCCTTTGGCTGGGAATTCGTCATAACATGGGCATGTATTGCTCATGTACTACAGAGCTGGGAACTGAAGGTAATTTTGAAAAAAATGATCCTTGCCATTGCTAATCCATAGTCAATGGTGGATACAAACATGTCAATAAACAAATATTATATAATACAGAGCAATGCATGTAAAATATGGCAGCTCCTGCACTTGATTAGGAGACTATGGTAGGTAGGATAGTAAAGAAGGCTTTCCAGAGATGGAATGCCTGAGCAGAGCATGGTTGAGCAGGAAAAAAGCAGAGGAGGGTGCTTGGGAAGAAGAACCAGATTGATGAAATAGCATGAGCAATCCAGGGAATTTGGGAGGGGTGCAGTGCCAAGAGATCAAGCTCTTCAGCGGAGTAAGACAGGACTTTCTTGATTATTTCTCCCATGATTTTTCTCATGGACAGAAGAAAGGAGCAAAATCTAGATAGGGAGCAATATACCATTTCCTAGTATGAACAGGTGGCGTATATGATCTGTTCTTTGCACATTTTCTTTTGGATCATTGACTGTACCAGATGCTTTGCCTGATCATTTAAATCATGTTTTATTATACTACAATAAAAACTTATGCTATAGGCACAAAAACTTATAAAAATGCAGTTCACTGCATCAAATTCTCTCCATGGTTAGGCATTGGAAATTACATAATTTATATTGAGTTGTGGGACTATTAAATTAATGATTATTTTAAAGTTTTAGTGTTCCTTGAAAGTTAATGCAGCTACTATAGTTGCCTAAGTAAAATCAATCGTATTCAGTCAATACAAGTAAAATCTTGAATTGTCAATATTTCACATATTTTAATAAATACCAAATATTAATTATGAATGTTAAATTTTTTCATGTCTATATCCTGTACGAAAAAGTAACTCTAGAGTTGTGGCACTGAGATTTTAAATCTGATTCTCTTTCACTAATTTGCTAATGTTCAATGATCATTCATCAATTCAATATACATTTACTGAGTTTTTACTTTGCAAGTGGGCACTGTTACAGGTCTCAGAGAAGACAAACTTCTAGTCTTCGTGGTATCAGATGTCTTCAGGCTAGAAACCAGCAATGACCTTATAACTTAGGAGGGAAATATCTTACTAATGTGTGGAAATCAACACACTCTAAAACTTCTGATTTCTACCCCTGCTGCCTCTTCAGGCCCTGAAAAATTATTCCTGTAACAGTCTTCCACTCTCAGTTGATAGAAACCCTGTCTTCACAGTTATCCTTTCAACCAAGGACTTGACTTCTCTCTCACCCTGTAGCCTACAGCCAATCTGCCAGCACAGCCTTCTTCTTCTGCACCCCCTGACACCCAGCCACCATGGCCTTGCTGCTGGGGATATTGCAGTGATTTCCCAGACTGGATTCCCTTGCTCTACACTTGTCCTTCTATCTTCTAGGCTTGTGGTCTTTTTAAAACTTAAATTGTATTATGCTGCTGACACTGTGTAACTCAGACTGGGACTTGAATCCTTGGTCTTTTAACTGAAGTCTCACCTGGTTTCAGGACTTAATGAAGCTCAGGTTCTTGATGTCTCAGCTCAGAAAGAATTCAGTGAGAGACAATGTGATAGGTAAGAAGTGGATTTATTTAGTGAGAAACACACTCCACAGACAGAGTGTGGGCCATCTCAAAAGGTGAGGATGGTCCCAAGGTCTGGGGTTGTCAGTGTTTATAGGGGCAGTTAATTTCATTGGCTAATGAGTGGGAGAAGTATTCTAGATACTTTGGAAGAAGGGGTGGGGATTTCCAGGAATGGGGCCTCCACCCGCTTTTTGGCCTTGGAACTGTCATGGGCCCTGAGGTTATGTCACTTAGCTTCCTGATGTGTTACGGTGAGTATGTATACTGAGGCTCAAGGTCTAGTGGAAGTGGACTTATCTACCATCTTGGATCCAGTTAGTTCTAATCATGTCATGTCCTGGGGCTATGCTGTTCTTTCAAATGTTGTGCCTGCCCCTTCCCTCCTGTTTCACCTCTGTTCTCCATCCAGGCCACTCGGTGGCCGTCTCTGCCACTGGAGTAAAAGCTACATGCATCCCTTTGGCTCATGTGGCTGCACATACTCTGCCTTCCTCTTCTGGGCTCTTCCCTTGCTCCCTCTGCTTCACTTATGGTGGCCTTTCTACCCATTCTTTTTTTTTTTATTTTTATTTTATTTTACTTTACAGTACTGTATTGGTTTTGCCGTACATTGACATGAATCCACCACGGGTGTACATGAGTTCCCAATCCTGAACCCCCCTCCCACCTCCCACCCCATATCACCTCTCTGGATCATCCCCATGCACCAGCCCCAAGCATCCTGAATCCTGCATCAAACATAGACTGGCGATTCATTTCTTACATGATAGTATACATGTTTCAATGCCATTCTCCAAAATCATCCCACCCTCTCCCTCTCCCACAGAGTCCAAAAGTCTGCTCTACACATCTGTCTCTTTTGCTGTCTCGCATACAGGGTCACCATTACCATCTTTCTAAATTCCATATATATGTGTTAGTATACTGTACTGGTGTTTTTCTTTCTGGCTTACTTCACTCTGTATAATCGGCTCCAGTTTCACCCATCTCATTAGAACTGATTCAAATGTATTCTTTTTAATGGCTGAGTAATACTCCATTGTGTATATGTACCACAGCTTTCTTATCCCATCTGCTGATGGACATCTAAGTTGTTTCCATGTCCTGGCTATTATAAACAGTGCTGCGATGAACACTGGGGTACATGTGTATCTTTCAATTCTGGTTTCCTCGGTGTATATGCCCAGCAGTGGGATTGCTGGGTCATAAGGCAGTTCTATTTGCATTTTTTAAGGAATCTCCACACTGTTCTCCATAGTGGCTGTACTAGTTTGCATTCCCACCAACAGTGCAAGAGGGTTCCCTTTTCTCCACACCCTCTCCAGCATTTATTGCTTGCAGACTTTTGGATCGCAGCCATTCTGACTGGTGTGAAGTGGTACCTCATTGTGGCCTTGATTTTCATTTCTCTAATAATGAGTGATGTTGAGCATCTTTTCATGTGTTTGTTAGCCATCCATTCTTAAGCACAGGAGACCTTCCCCCTCAGCACTGAATCTTCCTTCTTCTGCACTGTTCTCCCCTTCGCATCTGCAAAGCTAAGCCTCCTGCCTTCTGTGATCTTTATTCAGATGCCGTCTCCTCAAGGAAGCTAGCAACAGGCTCTCTGTTTGAAATTGCAATCCCCCCACCCATCAAAGTGTGTCCCCTGCCCTTTCCCTGCTCCAGTTTTTTCTGTTTAATACCTCTTTGTGTACTGTATTCATAATGAATTTATTCATTAGTTTGTTAAACGTCTGGCTCCTTCACCTTGAAAGTAAGTGCCATGGAGGCAGGGGTTTTTGGTTGGTGTTTGTTTGTTACCTGATTTTGTTTGTTCCTAGCTCCTAGAAGTAGGCCTAGCACAGAGCAACTCTTTAGCAGAAGGCTTTCTGAATGAACAAAGGAAAGCACCCTTAAGAGGCTCCTATTCCCAGATCTGTAAGCAAGAAAGGCTTCCTTTTTTGAGGGAATCATATGGAATTTAAAACCTGAGGGAGAGATAAGTATTAGAAGAAGGAAGGGAACGTGACTTCCCACAAAGTCTCCAGTCCAAGGAAAATATAAATATTTCTCTAAGACTGGAAGTTGAACAGAGGAGTTTTGAGGGAATTCTGAGAAAGAATACTTTATAGACATATATGTGCCCTGTTGACCTCTAAGAAATTATTTGTCTTATTCTGAGGGTTTCTCAGGTGATGCTAGTGGTAAAGAACCCATCTGCTTAATGCAAGAGATATAAAAGACTCAAGTTTGATAGCTGGGTCAAGAAGATCTTCTGCAAAAGGGCATGGCAACCCACTCCAATATTCTTGCCTGAAGAATCCACATGGACCAGCCTGATGGGCTATGGTTTCATAGGGTCACAAAGAGCTGGACACAACTGAAGCAACTTAGTAAGCACGAGAGCAGCCAGAACGCTCTAGAGGAGAATGATGGCTATAGGTTTGATACACAAGGATTATGGGCTGCCCGGGTGACAACAGATCTTGGTGATAGGAGCTTTTAGGAAGATTTCAGGAGCAATGCAGACAATAACTGGTAGTTGTCTGAATGGTGGTTGTGGCATGAGGAGGGAGGGAAATAAATGGATTTGTTACACTTGCCAGTTCTCTCCATTTTATTCAGTTCAGTTCAGTTCATTTCAGTCGCTCAGTCATGTCCGACTCTTTGCGACCCCATGAATCACAGCACGCCAGGCCTCCCTGTCCATCACCAACTCCTGGAGTTCACTCAGACTCACGTCCATCGAGTCCGTGATGACATCCAGCCATCCCATCCTGGGTCGTCCCCTTCTCCTCCTGCCCCCAATCCCTCCCAGCATCAGAGTCTTTTCCAATGAGTCAGCTCTTTGCATAAGGTGGCCAAAGTACTGGAGTTTCAGCTTTAGCATCATTCCTTCCAAAGAAATCCCAGGGTTGATCTCCTTCAGAATGGACTGGTTGGATGTCCTTGCAGTCCAAGGGACTCTCAAGAGTCTTCTCCAACACCACAGTTCAAAAGCATCAATTCTTCGGCTCTCAGCCTTCTTCACAGTCCAACTCTCACATCCATACATGACCACAGGAAAAACGATAGCCTTGACTAGACGGACCTTAGTCGGCAAAGTAATGTCTCTGCTTTTGAATATACTATCTAGGTTGCTCATAACTTTTCTTCCAAGGACTAAGCGTCTTTTAATTTCATGGCTGCAGTCACCATCTGCAGTGATTTTGGAGCCCCCAAAAATAAAGTCTGACACTGTTTCCACTGTTTTCCCATCTATTTGCCATGAAGTGATGGGACCAGATGCCATGATCTTCGTTTTCTGAATGTTGAGCTTTAAGCCAACTTTTTCACTCTCCTCTTTCACTTTCATCAAGAGGCTTTTTAGGTCCTCTTCACTTTCTGCCATAAGGGTGGTGTCATCTGCATATCTGAGGTGATTGATATTTCTCCTGGCAATCTTGATTCCAGCTTGTGTTTCTTCCAGTCCAGCATTTCTCATGATGTACTCTGCATAGAAGTTAAATAAGCAGGGTAACCGTATACAGCCTTAACATACTCCTTTTCCTATTTGGAACCAGTCTGTTGTTCCCTGTCCAGTTCTAACTGTTGCTTCCTGACCTGCATACAGATTTCTCAAGAGGCAGGTTAGGTGGTCTGGTATTCCCATCTCTTTCAGAATTTTCCACAGTTGATTGTGATCCACACAGTCAAAGGCTTTGGCATAGTCAATAAAGCAGAAATAGATGTTTTCTGGAACTCTCTTGCTTCTTCCATGATCCAGCGGATGTTGGCAATTTGGTCTCTGGTTCCTGTGCCTTTTCTAAAACCAGCTTGAACATCAGGGAGTTCATGGTTCACGTATTGCTGAAATCTGGCTTGGAGAATTTTGAGCATTACTTTACTAGCATGTGAGATGAGTGCAATCATGCGGTAGTTTGAGCATTCTTTGGCATTGCCTTTCTTTGGGATTGGAATGAAAACTGACCTTTCCCAGTCCTGTGGCCACTGCTGAGTTTTCCAAATTGCAAAAATCACAACCCTACATTTGTAATATATGAATATAAATTCAGTTGAGAGGTATTTGTGGATTGAAAACAAGATTCGGAAAGACACTCTGCATCCTTCTAGTAGCCCCACAGCTCATGCCGGGATTTGCACAGAATAGGCACATAAGAGAGATTTGTAGAAATGAAGAGGAATGAAGTTAAAAATAAGTCAATATTTTGAATATATCAGGACAGGGGGAAAGGAAAAAATAGATAATTATAATTGCCATAAGATGAGGTTTAAATTTTTGTCCTGAGCATCTGTTGTGTTCTTTTACTCAGCTGTGGCAGAAAAGTAGTGTTATTTTGCTGGCTGAAATATAAAATTCTATAGTAATCAGATCTGAAGTATCATGGCTGCTGCTGCTGCCAAGTTGCTTCAGTCATGTCCAACTCTGTGCGATCCCATAGACGGCAGCCCACACCTGGGTTTAAATGGGACAGTTGCAGTGAGCATTTTACCTTTCTCAAAAAAAGATGTTGACAAAGAGACAGATGATTTAGATGATTTGACACTATCTCAAAACTAATTTGCACACATTTCTGTTTTGAGATAGATTTTTGGTGTTTTCAGGGTCTTCAATGGCTTGCAGTATATAACCATCTATTGTACCTTGTCATGTGGACAGTTTGGACCTAGTTTGAATTGTGTCTGTTGGGACCTGCAGGTGTTAAGGAATTCAACCATAATATAGGACTGGCATTGTATGTCACCTTAAATAATGGCTTTCCTCCGAGAATCCCATTACACTCAGAAAAAGACTTAAAACAGGAATTCAAACTTTCTTAATTATGAGGCCTGTTGAAAAATAGTATAATCACTTTCAGTTGAGTAATTAGCATCATGCATTAAATGTGCTGTGGTGGCTTCATGAAAATGATTCTGCTCCTTGAATGTTTTAAATGACCAAACTCACTGCTGGCATGTTGTCATCCCCTACAGTGAATATTAAAGTATTTTTGACATGCAACAAAAAAGTTGCTTGACAAGATTTACCTCTTATGTTTTGTGGTTCAGGTTTAAAAAGTGTTTATATAACTGAAATAAACTCAAATTAAAAATATGATATTGATAAAATAACATATTTTATAAAAAAGTTATAGAAATGATATATTAAACTATGGAGATATGCATATTATACCAAGAAAAATGAAAATGCATTATCACTGTTTGAATTATAATGCATGATATCTGGGTTCATCTCATGTCCATATTTTTTCATCTGCAAAGGGAATAAATGTCCATGATTGCTGAGATTACTCCCAAATTTAATACCATGATTATGTGATATGCAAATTTAGGCACTAAAACCCATATGCTAATATTGGTAATTTTTGCCAAATTTATGACCCTTAAATAGCTCCTCCTTCTATCAAAGATTGTAGTGACTTGTAGCTGGTCACCTCTGCTGGAATCAGTTCTTAAATAACCCTGGAAAATATTGTTTTTATTGTTCAGACTACAAAAATAAGGAAATTTCTGCTGTTTGAAGATTCCTAAGAAGTGAACAAAGTGAAATATCGGCCTCTAAGGAAAGTCTTCACCTACCAGTGGGTGAATCAAAACCAGACAATGTGTTGATTTGAGTATGTTGTTTTCAATATATTCTTTTTATTTTCAAGAGTCTTTCTTCCCAGTGAATTAAAAACTTATTTTTATTATTCAAAGAAAATAATAATAGAAAAGATGTTCATTTTGGTTTCTTGCCAATGGAGCTGTCTTTTCACTCTTGGAAATGTGATACATCTTCTGTGCTTATAAAGATGTTGCATTTTTATTAGTTTTCTAATCAAGACTTAAGGATAAATTTTAAAAAAAAAACACCTTTGACTATGTGAATCACACAAACTGGAAAACTTGAGATGGGAATACCAGACCACCCTAACTGCTTCCTGAGAAACCTGTATGCAGGTCAAGAAGCAACATTTAGAACTAGACTTGGAACAATGCACTGGTTCAAAATTGGGAAAAGAGTGTGTCAAGGCTGTATATTGTCACTCTGATTATTTAACTTGTATGCAGAGTACATCATGCAAAATGCTGGGCCAAACGAAACACAAGCTGGAATCAGAATTGATGGGAGAAACAGTAATAACCCCAGATATGCACATACCCTTAACATTGAAGAATGAAGTAGAAAAGTCTGGCTTGTGAAGAACTAGATTGCAAAAGCGATCTTAAAACTCCAAAGACATCTGAATTAATTTGCAGACTAAAATAGTTACGGATGGCATAGATGCGGCAAATAATGAGGGTCAGAAGTGCAAGATGCTTGTGACCAAAACTATCAACTCCTGGAAAGAAAATGCAAATCTTATCCTCAAAAGCTGTGCAAAAGTAGGAATCAGTTCATGAAAAGCCCGTTACAGACATTCAAAACTCTATGTGTGTTTTGAATCCAGTATGTCTCATGCACTGATTAAGAGTTGGACCTAAAGAAGCCTAAGTGGCTAGATGCGGAATTGATGCTTGCTGAAGCCAGTGTTGGAAGAAGACCCTATGGTAGTCCCTTGGACTGCAAGAGATCTGAATTGACCTGATTGCTAAAGGAGATCAGTCCTGAATACTAAAGGACTGATGCTGAAGCTGAAGCTCCAATACTCTGGCCACCTGAGGCAAAGAGCTGACTCCTTGGAAAAGACCCTGATACTGGGAAAGATTGAAGGCAGTAGGAGAGGGGGATGACAGGAAGAGATGATTGTATGACATCATTGACTCAGTGACATGAGTTTGAGCAAACTCTGGGAGATAGGGAAGGACAGGGAAGCTTGGCATGCTGCAGTCCATGGGGTAGCAAAGAGTCAATCATAACTGAGCAACTAAACAACAATTGAGACATTATTTTTAGAGCAGGTTTAGGTTCACAGCAAAATTGAGCAGAAAGTACAGAGATTTCCTATATGTACCCTGTTCCTATACCTCACAGAGTCTTCCAATATCAACTTCCCTCACCAGAGTGATGCATGTGTTGGAACTGAGGAGCCTGTGTTGACACATGGCTTGTAATTACCCAAGGTCCATAGTTTATGTTACCATTCACCCTTTTTTCAGTTTTGTTTGTTTGTTTTGTTCAGGCTTTTCCCTACCACATTTCACAAGACTCAGTCTGAAAATGACTTTTGGCTATCTCCAAATAAAATCTACCCTTAGAGATGAAAATTCTTCCATCGTTGGCTTTTTCTTTTTTCTAAAGTATGTAATCCATGCCAATCTCAAGGGAGTGAGCAAATTTCATAAATGTTTTTTTCTGTGCCACATTTTATATATGCTGTTATATGGAAGTGAATAAAATTAAAATCCAATATAAAAATAAACAAAGAAAAGAAAAGCCCACTCACTCTCAGCCTTGTGCATTCTACAGGTTTGGATAAATAGATAATAGCATGCTTTCATTGTTATTGTTTCATACAGAGCATTTCCGTGGCTCTAAAAGCCCTTTGCATTTCATTTATTTATCCGTCCTCCCACCACCAACACCCAGCCACCACTGACTGATTGTTTTGCTATCTCCATAGTTACACCTTTTCCAGAAAGTCATACAGTTAGAGTTATGTACTATGTGCCCTTTTTTGATTGGCTTCTTACACTTAGTCATTTACATCTAAAATTCCTCTGAGTCTTTCGGTGCCTTGGTAGCTCACTCCTTTTTAACTCTGATAATATTCTTTTGTCTTCATGTACCTCACATTATTTATCTTTTATTTATTGAAGACTATCTTGGTTGCTTCCAAGTTGTGGCAGTTATAAATAAAGCTGCTATTAACATGTGTGATGATTTTGAGTAGGCTTCATGTCTCAACTCCTTTGGGTAAACACCAAGGAGTGTGTTGGCTTGATTACATACAAGTATGTTTAGTTTTGTAAGAAATGATCTGTCTCCCAAAATAACTGTACTATTTTGCATTTCCACTGACAATGAGTGAGAGTTCCTGTTGTTCCAGTGATGTTGGATCTTAATGAAGATTCTGTGATTTTATTCAGTAGAGCTACAAAGGGCATGTATTTAAAAGGCTTTAGAGGAAAGTAGAGATGACCTTATCACAGACAGCTCTTTCCCAGAGGGTAGACTTCACTTGAATTCGAAATTAAGAGAAGTGAATAATTTTAAGTTTATAATGTATTTCTTTTTTTTCTTTTTGTCTTTTCTATGGTGTTAGTTGATTTCAGGCCATTGCCAAGAAGCTTAAAGAAAAGAGACACTTTGTAAACTTTCTTACAAGCTTAATTATTGTTCCTAGAGCTCATCATTTTTGACAGTGTTGATAATTTGGTGATAAAGAAACAGTGTAATTATATTATGTGATTCTCTAGGGAGATATCATTTAGTTTGTAATGAATGTGAAAGTGAAGTTGCTCAGTCGTGTCTGACTCTTTGCGATCCCATGGACTGCAGTCTACCAGGCTTCTCTGTCCATGGGATTTTCCAGGCAAGAATACTGGAGCAGGTTGCCATTTCGTTTTCCAAGGGATCTTCCTGACCCAGGGATAAAACCCAGGTCTCCTGCATTGCAGGCAGACGCTTTACCCTCTGAGCCGAAGCGTCTGCCTAGTTTATGATAATTTTAACTGAATGATGCTATTTTTTAAATGGCTGTATAAAATGTATCAGACTATAAAACTTCTGACAGCCCAAAGTATGTTATACAAATGCTATTTTTATAGAAATTAATTGATGTTAAAGAAAAATTTTAAATGGTTATTAGTTTGGGCAATGCTGACCAATTAAAGTAATTGGAATTGTTACTACAGGATTTCTCAGGGCCTTTAATATGCCAACATGAAAATTATTTTCTGATCTTATTGGATCAGAGTCTTATAGATCAGGATGGTGGTTTTCAAAACAGTGTAAATACAAGCTAATTTTGTAACAAGATAGTAATAAAAGGAAAAGAGAAGACAAACATGCGGGTCAATAACTTTGATTTTTAGTGTATTTTAAAACTCAAAATCCAGCAGTCCCAGTGAGCCTGGACTCCAAACTTTCAGATCCAAAACTGGGACAGGCCAAGGCAAACCAGGACAGCCCGTCACCTCATTATCCCTGAAATGAAGAGATCGGGATTCAAATTCCACCTTTGCCATATATTTTTGTGACCCTGAGAAAAATATAACTTGATAACTTGTAATTCTTCACCTATACCATTGGAATAAAAGTATTTGTTGCATAGAGTTTTTTTTGTTTTTTAAGGTCTTTCTAGGAAACTACCCGGCTCATGTTTGACACATAGAGAACTAAGTCTTCTTGAATTCTTCCTTTTTCCCTCACTTACCTTTCCAACTCCACTATGACATAGAAGAGACATTGTTCTGCTTATCTCGTTGATAACACACTTTGTGCACAGACACTGCAGTTAACTTGCTCAAGGCAACAGAGTAGTAAATGCTGTAATCAGAGCTTGAGGCAGCTCTGATAGAGATCAGAAGATGCTGTATTAAATGCTTTCTAAACCATACTCAATTCAGTTTCAAGTGTCAAGGAAGATATGGAAATACCCATTCATAGGAAATTTTGACAGTTTCATAATACTAAAGCCTAGTACTTCAGTTTTGAATGATGTTTTCTTTTTTTTTCCCTATTTTTAAAGCACCATGCAGATAACATATGTTTCAGAATAGGTGCTGTCACTATGACCCATAAAACTTTATATTACAGCCTAGTTACCCTCTGCATATTTGTCGCATTTTAAATGTATACAGAACTTCTTTTCTTCTCATTTTGTTTTTTGACTATAAGATTAACATTTTCTGTTATCAGTGAGTAGAGAAATGTGTTGTCGAATAATATCTTATAACTATTGGGCAAAACAAACATATTTAAAATGCATAGATCATTTTACTTTTGAAAAACGAGTCTCAATAAAGATACACTTTAAAATGAAATAAAAAGTGCATTTGGAAAATGGACCGTAAAAATGTTTCCCCAGATTTCTTCTTCAAGTGTGGATAGGAGCGATTGTGGCAGAGCACCACAGCATATAATGGCACCCCACTGAAATATAAATTTCCAAGTCAGCTGAGGAATTTCACAGAACATAAACATCAGGACAGAGATGATGCATTTGTTTTCAAGGAAGGAGATTGTTCCATCGCCATCATGTTCCCTTCAAATTAATTTACATCTAGTTTAGTGAATGGCAGAATAAAATTGAAATATTTAACTATACAATCAAAAATGTGAACATATTTGTTGAGAAAAATAAATGAGCCACATATGCAGAACATAAACCAGAAGGAGCTCTGGATACAGAGGCTGTTGATTTTCTCTCAGCCCAGAATTGAGTCTATGATTGTGACTATTAATTTACAATGATAATAAGCTTGAGACGTGATTAGATTTGAACATTTGGTAAAGGTTGGAAGGAGTTTTCTTCTTAGTGAGCTCATGCCCTGAATCATAATAGTAACATGCTGCGTGGACTTAAATGCTTCTAGTTGATTCAGCCTCATCTTATTTTTTTAATGTAGTTCACCAGCATTTATAGACTCTGAAACATTTAGCAGATGACTTTGTAGATTTCTTCTAGTAGTATGAGCAGGGTGACTCAAGAAAGAGTTTGCCTTTTAACTATGATTGTAATTCCTGAGTACAAACTACAATACTGGCTTCTGTTTCTAATTCAGTGACCTAAACTTCATGATATGAATTAAACTAGCAACAGACAGATTGCTGTATAAGAAAGCAAACTAATCAGTTTATTTTCCTCTAGGAGAAAAGAGATATGAGGCAGATAAAAGCTGTCATGATATTTCTTTTTCTCCAAGAAGTCTTTTCTTAAATAAATATGATTTAAAGCAATGCCTTTGATATAATACAGATTTTTTAAAAGCTACATGGATATTGTAAAGTACTTGGCAAGAAAATATCATCATGTATGTTTCCTCCCTCTTATTTTATTCTAATCATTTGTTTATTTTTCTTTCTTTTTTTTTGTTGAAGGGATGCAATTATTTCTATTCTAATTTTCTGTTGAAAAATATTTAGTTGTAATGTTGTTTTTCACTTATCTTATAGCTTGTATAATTTGTATTGCTACATAACCATTATTTTATTTTTTTAAATATCAGTTCAGTTCAGTTCAGTTCAGTTGCTCAGTCATGTCTGACTCTTTGCGACCCCATGAATCGCAGCACGCCAGGCCTCCCTGTCCATCACCAACTCACGGAGTTCACTCAGACTCACGTCCATCGAGTCCGTGATGCCATCCAGCCATCTCATCCTCGGTTGTCCCTTCTCCTCCTGCCCCCAATAACTCCCAGCATCAGAGTCTTTTCCAATGAGTCAACTCTTTGCATGAGGTGGCCAAAGTACTGGAGTTTCAGCTTTAGCATCATTCCTTCCAAAGAAATCCCAGGCTGATCTCCTTCAGAATGGACTGGTTGGATCTCCTTGCAGTCCATGGGACTCTCAAGAGCCTTCTCCGACACCACAGTTCAAACGCATCAATTCTTCGGCTCTCAGCCTTCTTCACAGTCCAACTCTCACATCCATAGATGACCACAGGAAAAACCATAGCCTTGACTAGATGGACCTTAGTCGGCAAAGTAATGTCTCTGCTTTTGAATATACTATCTAGGTTGCTCATAACTTTTTTTCCAAGGGGTAAGCGTCTTTTAATTTCATGGCTGCAGTCACCATCTGCAGTGATTTTGGAGCCCAAAAACATAAAACCTGACACTATTTCCACTGTTTCTCCATCTATTTCCCATGAGGTGATGGGACCAGATGCCATGATCTTCATTTTCTGAATGTTGAGCTTTAAGCCAACTTTTTCAATCTCTTCTTTTACTTTCATCAAGAGGCTTTTGAGTTCCTCTTCACTTTCTGCCATAAGGGTGGTGTCATCTGCATATCTGAGGTTATTGATATTTCTCCTGGCAATCTTGATTCCAGCTTGTGTTTCTTCCAGCCCAGCGTTTCTCATGATGTACTCTGCTTAGAAGTTAAATAAGCAGGGTGACAGTATACAGCCTTGACATACTCCTATTCCTATTTGGAACCAGTCTGTTGTTCCATGTCCAGTTCTAACTGTTGCTTCCTGACCTGCATATAGGTTTCTCAAGAGGCAGGTTAGGTGGTCTGGTATTCCCTTTTCTTTCAGAATTTTCCACAGTTGATTGTGATCCACACAGTCAAAGGCTTTGGCATATTCAATAAAGCAGAAATAGATGTTTTTCTGGAACTTTCTTGCTTTTTCCATGATCCAGCAGATGTTGGCAATTTGGTCTCTGGTTCCTCTGCCTTTTCTAAAACCAGCTTGAACACCAGGAAGTTCACGGTTCACGTATTGCTGAAGCCTGGCTTGGAGAATTTTGAACATTACTTTACTAGCGTGTAAGACAAGTGCAATTGTGCAGTAGTTTGAGCATTCTTTGGCATTGCCTTTCTTTGGAATTGGAATGAAAACTGACCTTTTCCAGTCCTGTGGCCACTGCTGAGTTTTCCAAATTTGCTGGCACATTGAGTGCAGCACTTTCACAGCATCATCTTTCAGGATTTGAAATAGCTCAACTGGAATTCCATCACCTCCACTAGCTTTGTTCATAGTGATGCTTTCTAAGGCCCACTTGACTTCACATTCCAGGATGTCTGGCTCTAGATGAGTGATCACACCATCATGATTATCTGGGTCGTGAAGATCCTTTTTGTACAGTTGTTCTGTGTATTCTTGCCATCTCTTCTTAATATCTTCTGCTTCTGTTAGGTCCATACCATTTCTGTCCTTTATCGAGCCCATCTTTGCATGAAATGTTCCCTTGGTATCTCTAATTTTCTTGAAGAGATCTCTAGTCTTTCCCATTCTGTTGGTTTCCTCTATTTGTTTGCATTGTTTATTTATTTTAATTGGAGGCTAATTACTTTACAATATTGTATTGGTTTTGCCATACATCAACATGAATCTGCCATGGGTGTACACGTGTTCCCCATCCTGAACCCTCTCCCTCCTCCCTCCCCATACCATCCCTCTGGGTCGTCCCAGTGCACCAGCCCCAAGCATCCTGTATCCTGCATTGATCCTGGACTGGCGATTCATTTCATATATGATATTATACATATTTCAATGCCATTCTCCCAAATCATCCCACCCTCTCCCTCTCCCACAGAGACCAAAAGACTGTTCCATACATCTGTGTCTCTCTTGCTGTCTTGCATACAGGGTTATCGTTACCATCTTTCTAAATTCCATATATATGGGTTTGTATGCTGTATTGGTGTTTTTCTTTCTGGCTTACTTCACTCTGTATAATCGGCTCCAGTTTCATCCACCTCATCAGGACTGATTCAACTGTATTCTTTTTAATGGCTGAGTAATACTCCATTGTGTATATGCACCACAGCTTTCTTATCCATTCGTCTGCTGATGAACATCTAGGTTGCTTCCATGTCCTGGCTATTATAAACAGTGCTACGATGAACACAACCTTTATTAATAGAACTTCTTATTGTTTGAATAGTGAAAGTGAAAGTCACTCAGTCCTGTGGGGTCACCTCTTTGTGACCCCATGGACTATACAGCCCATGGAATTCTGTAGGTCAGAATACTGGAGTGGATAGCTATTCACTTCTACAGGGGGTTTTCCCAACCCAGGGATCAAACTCAGATCGCCTTCATTGCAGATGGATTCTTTACCATCTGAATCACCAGGGAAGCTAATGTTCACATAATGCTTCCACGTGTATGCTTCCGCACATATGTTCACATAAGCTTTCCACAGAAAGCGTAGTTTTTAAACATTCTTTTATTCTCATAGATTCCTTATAATTTTTGTACATTAAGAATGATGTTGGAATTAATATCCTTGTATGAAAGTTCTCTCTATTTGAGAATGTTTTCTTAGGAGAGGCTCCCAGAAATCCAGGAATACAGATGGCCTACATGGTAGGCTTTCCTGATAGCTCAGTTGGTAAAGAATCCACCTCCGATGCATAAGACACCGGTTTGATTTCTGGGTTGGAAAGATCCCCTGGAGAAGGGATAGGCTACCCACTCCAGTATTCTTGGGTTTCCCTGGTGGCTTAGCTGGTAAAAAATATGCCTGCAATGCAGGAGACCTGGTATCCCTGGGTTGGGAAGATCCCTGGAAAAGCGAAAGGCTACTCACTCCAGTATTCTGGCCTGGAGAATTCCATGGACTATATGGTCCATGGGGTAACCAAGAGTTGGACACGACTGATTTTCACCTTCACATGGGTATATAACACAGTGTATTTTACTAATTTCTTGCTTGTACAGTTTGAAGGAAGAGGTTGCAGATTTGGGGAGAAAATAGAGATGGGTTTGATTTAGGTCCATCTAGTAGTGTTATTTCCAGGAAACTAAAGTGCAGCCACCTAAGAGATAATGTAGATTTGTGAAGAAGGGCTCATGTATATCCCTGCAGTGACATTGCTTAAGAAAATTTAGCAATAAATGTGTATATCTTGCAATTAACAGCATCAGTCACAGTCCTGTGATCTCAAAATCATTTTCTTTTTCTTCTTCCTCCTATCACTTTCCCATCAAATTTGATTCATTCATGTGGTAAAATGAAACTGATTCATCTATTCATGAAAAAATTATAATAATAACTTCACACTCTTTTTTAACACTAAAGATACGATATATTAAACAATTTCTAGATTCAGGGAGGTGGTAATTTGTACTACATAAGTTACTTTCTCATTTGCCTTATTGTAACATCTCTCATATTAAAAAATAAGCAAGAAAAATATCTATCAACCATTGGATCAATTTATAACACTAAATGGTATATTAGATTCTACACATGGAAATCACCAGATGGTCAATACCAAAATAATTGATTATATTCTTTGTAGCCAAAGATGGAGAAGCTCTGTACAGTCAGCAAAAACAAGACTGGGAGCTGACTGTGGCTCAGATCATGAACTCTTTATTGCCAAATTGACTTAAACTGAAAAAAGTAGGGAAAATCACTAAGCCATTCAAGTATGACCTAAATAAAATCCTGTGATTATACAATGGAAGTGACGAATAAATTCAAGGGATTATATCTGATAGAGTGCCTGAAGAACTATAGATGGAGGTTCATGACATTGTATAGGAAAGTGATCAAGACCATCCCTAAGAAAAAGAAGTGCAGAAAGGCAAAATGGTTGTCTGAGGAGGCATTACAAATAGCTGAGAAAAGAAGAGAAGCTAAAGGCAAAGGAAAAAAGAAAAGGTATATCCATTTGAATGCAGCATTCCAAAGAATAGCCAGGAGAGATAAGAAAGCCTTCCTCAATGATCAATGCAAAGAAATAGATGAAAACACTAGAATGGGAAAGACTAGAATCGCTTAAAAAAAATTAGAGATACCAAGGGAATATTTCATGCAAAGATGGGCACAATAAAGGACAGAAATGGTATGGACCTAACAGAAGCAGAAGACGTTAAGAAGAGGTAGCAGAAATATACAGAAGAACTATACAAAAAGATCTTCATGACCCAGATACCACGATGGTGTGATCACTCACCTAGACATCCTGGAATGCGAAGTCCTGAGAAAGCATCACTATGAACAAAGCTAGTGGAGGTGATGGAATTACAGTGGACCTATTTCAAATCTTAAAAGATGATGCTGTAAAAGTGCTGCATTCAATATGCCAGCAAATTTGGAAAACTCAGTAGTGGCCACAGGATTCGAAAAGGTCATTTCTCATTCCAATCTCAAAGAAAAACAATGCCAAGAATGTTCAAACTACTGCACAATTGCACTCAGCTCACACGCTAGCAAAGTAATGCTCAAAATTCTTCAAGCTAGACTTCAACGGTGCTTGAACCGTGAACTTCCAGACATTCCAGCTGGATTTAGAGAAAGCAGAAGAACCAGAGATCAAATTGCCAGCATCCACTGGATCATCAAAACAGCAAGAGAATACCAGAAAACATCTACATCTGCTTTATTGATTATGCCAAAGCCTTTGATTGTGTGGATCACAACAAACTGGAAAATTCTTCAAGAGATGGGAATACCAGACCACTTGACCTGCCTCCTGAGAAACCTGTATGCAGATCAAGAAGCAACAGTTAGAACTGGATATGGAACAGCAGACTGGTTCCAAATAGGAAAAGGAGTATGTCAAAGCTATATATTGTCACTCTGTTTATTTAACTTATATGAAGCATATATCATGTAAAATGTCAGGCTGCATGAAGTGCAAGCTGGAATCAAGATTGCCAGAAGATATATCAATAACCTCAGATACACAGATGACACCACCTTTATGGCAGAAAGTGAAGAAGAACTAAAGAGCCTCTTGATGAAAGTGAAAGAGGAGAGTGAAAAAGCTAGCTTAAAACTCGACATTCAAAAAGGAAGATCATGGCATCCAGTCCCATTACTTCATGCCAAATAGATGCGGAAACAGTGGAAACAGTGAGAGACTTTATTTTGGGGGGCTCCAAAATCACTGCAGATGGTGATTGCAGCCATTAAATTTAAAGACACTTTCTCCTTGGAAGAAAAGCTATGACCAGCTTAGACAGCATATTAAAAAGCAGGGACATTACTTTGCTGACAAAGGTCCATCTAGTCAAAGCTATGATTTTTCCAGTAGTCATGTGTGGATGTGAGAGTTGGACTATAAAGAAAGCTGAGCATCAAAGAATTGATGCTTTGAATGTGGTGTTGGAGAAGACTCTTGAGAGTCCCTTGGACTGCAAGGAGATCCAACCAGTCCTTCCTAAAGGAAATCAGTCTTGAATATTCATTGAAAGGACTGATGTTGAAGCTGAAACTCCAATACTTTGGCCACCTGATGAGAAGAACTGATTCCTTGGAAAAGCCCCTGATGCTGGGATAGACTGAAGGCAGGAGGAGAAGGTGATGACAGACAATGAGATAGTTGGATGGCATCACTAACTCAATGGACATGAGTTTGAGCAAGCTCTGGGAGTTGATGATGGACAGGGAAGCCTGGCGTACTGAAATCCATGGGGTTGCAAAGAGTTGGACATAACTGATCAACTGAACTGAACTGAATGGTATATTGCAATTTCTGTTAATATATCTTTTCACTGAACTGGGAGGAAATGTGAATCCTGTAAAGATAGAATCTGTATGAAGATTTCTGACCTGCCTTCTTTCCTTCCTCCCTCTCTCTGTTTTTTCTTCCCTCCTTCCCTTTTTCCTTTCTTCTTCCCTGCTTCCCTTCCTTCTAAGTATGTCTCTTAAGTGTGCCCAATGTGCCCTGAGCTCTGAGAATTCAGTGGTCACAAATAAGTTTTCTGCTTCCTTAGAGTAACTGTTCTAGTGGGGAGAAGAGATCAATTAGACAAAGAATACATGAAGAGGATACTCAGATACTGGTGGTGAATATTAAGGTAATAAACAAAGTCTTCCCTGGTGGCTCAGAGGTTAAAGCGTCTGCCTCCAATGTGGGAGACCCGGGTTCAATCCCTGGGTCGGGAAGATCCCCTGGAGAAGGGAATGGTAACCTACTCCAGTATTCTTGCCTGGAGAATCCCATGGACGGAGAAGCCTGGTAGGCTACAGTCCACGGGGCTGCAAAGAGTCGGACACGACTGAGCGACTTCACTTCACTTCACTTCACTTCAAACAAGGTTACATGAAGGAAAGTGATCGAGGGTGGGCTGGGCATGAAGGGTACTGCTGAGGAAGTCATGTTTGACCACCTGGATGTAATTTAAAGCCATGGAATGAATGACATCACAGAGAGCAAGGAGGGTTGGTGTGAAAATTTAGAAAATTTGTCTTAACAAATGTTCCTGTGAAAGAAACAGAAAAAAAGATGATGGGAATTGAAGGGGTATAGGAACCTAATAAGCAGTTATCTATTACCTCTCATCATCATCATCATTATTATCTTCATCACCCATCTATCTATTTAATCTACCTAGCTATGTATTTCTTTCCTCCTTATTGGTAGTAGGAGATATTGGAGCAGTGGATTTGCTATTAGAGATGATCCAATAGAGGAAAAAGGCTGATGTGAGGTTTTGACAGTATATCTGCAGAAAAAAAAAAAAAATGTCCTCAAGAGGATGAGAGAGGTGGGGTCAGTGTGATACTGTGGTTTTTCCCCCAGCTTCACTGTACTTGTTACTTAAACATTAAAATAATACTGAATAAAGAAATTTTCTCAGCAGTCAGTAAAGCTTTTATGTTAAAATGTGATTTATCATTACTGGCAGCAGCATCATACCTTGATACGTGGTACTATATACACAGGAGGCTTCCCTGGTAGCTCAGCTGGTAAAGAATCTTCCTGCAATGCAGGAGCCACCGGTTCAATTCCTGGGTCAGGAAGATCCCCTGGAGAAGGGATAGGCTACCCATTCCAGTATTCTTGGGCTTTCCTGGTGGCTCAGATGGTAAAGAATCTGCCTGCAGTGCAGGAGACCTGAGTTTGATCCCTGGGTTGGAATACTTAGCCAGCCCATGTTGGCGCTTAGTTATTTTCTGTAGTAGTTATTTCATGTAGTATTTATTTTCTGTTTGACCCTCAGCTCCTAAAATAATCCTGCTGCCCCACTGAGATCTGAATATCATAAGCTTGGAACCAATATTATCATAGATTATTGAACCATGAGGGGACATAGAAATCATGAAGTGTGGTGGTTCTTCTCATTGATTATCATGATCACCTAGGGAAGTTTAAAAACAAACACCCCAGATATAGAACACTGCAGATCTATTTGAGCATCACTGGGATGGAATTAGAGAGTAAAGATCCTGAAATTAATCAGTATTCTTCCCATATTTCCAGGTGAATCTCTCTTCAGACAGTGGAGAAATATTATTTTGTTAAGTTCATAATTCCGTGTATCACCAATCAGGCCATAAAGTGATATTGCAATGAGAAACTAGTTGGAAAAATGAAAACTCAACACAACTAGAAAACATCAACTTGAAATAGACGAGATGTTAATATAATTGAAATGTTTAGAATCAAGGGGACAATCCATAGTTCCAATATTCTATACTCCTCCTCCTAGATTCTGAGGGTTCTAGAAGTCAAACTTGTATCTAAATTCTTGGACTCTGATATGGCACGTATGGTGGGCAACTGGAATTCTGTTAGCCAGTGCACAGGAAATCTTTGAATTTTCTCCCATTCTTATGAAATGTGTGATGCTTTTCAGTATACTTCTGCTCTGACATATGACGCTGTTCAAGTGATGACCGAAGCTTTTCGAAACTTACGGAAGCAGAGAATTGAAATCTCCAGAAGGGGAAATGCAGGAGACTGTCTGGCAAATCCAGCGGTGCCCTGGGGACAAGGTGTAGAAATAGAAAGGGCCCTCAAACAGGTCAGTCACTGAAAATGATTGCGATGCAACTTAAGGGTGGCCACTATTTTTTTCCTGCTGCATTAGTCATTCTTATCTTATACCTTCTGTTTTATGTAGAGGGAATAGTATTTCCTACCTACACAAAGGTAGGTTGAAGAAAAAAAAGAAAACTAATGAGTGTCATTTCCTTGACTTACATCCTGGGAGAGTCCTCTGGTCAACCAGTTTGTGTCTGGTTGAAGTGAATTTATAACTGTATCCTTTCCCATTTCCTCATTAGGTGCAGGTTGAAGGTCTTTCAGGAAATATCAAGTTTGACCAGAATGGAAAAAGAATAAATTATACGATTAACATCATGGAGCTTAAAACGAATGGGCCCCGGAAGGTAAATCATTAGTGAATTGAGGGCTTTCTGTCTGTATGAGGAGGTGGGTTAGTGGACCCACCACCTCATCTTCCAGAGTCCTGGAGACATGTATTCACATAGATGGACTCCACAACTCCAGAAACATATATTTTAAAATCTTTTTTCTAAATAAAATCTATTGCTGGTAAGTAATACTGAAATGATTTTAAAATAACTATGAATAAAACAATTATGCATTTTTTTTTAAGACAGAGGTAGAAAGAGTTTAATGAGAAGAAAAAGAACTATAGCTGAAAGATTATGGTTCTGGAGACCAAACATAGCTGGTGAAATGTGCATGTAACTTTCAAGTCATCATTTTTTTTCTTCTGTTATGGCTAAAATGCCATTGTTTGAATTTTATGTTTCTATATGATCACTGCCATGAAAATTACCCTTGGGGAATATGAAAAGTGAGCATGAAGGGACAATCTGTTTTTAGGAATGGTTTTTGCAGTGCCTTTCTATTCTTACTTGATTCACATACCTGAAAGATACATGTCTGTTTTCTTCTCTAATTGCCGTGGCTAGGATTTTTAAAGCTATGTGTTTAGGACAAGTCTAGTTAGGACAGGTGTAATTTCAGATTCAGGCATGGGTTTGAAAATAACTCGGTGCCTTGGTAATAGAAAGGCTGTGGATCCAAGTGCACTCTTTCTGTGTCTTTTTTCAGATCGGATATTGGAGCGAAGTTGACAAAATGGTTGTTACCCTCACTGAACTCCCTTCTGGAAATGATACCTCTGGGCTTGAGAATAAGACAGTTGTTGTCACTACTATTTTGGTAATTAGCTACAAATGCCTCTGTTTGACATTATTTTTTCTTAAGAAAAACATCTGCCAACTAGTTTTTCTGCTTATATTTTAGGATAATAACTGATAGGATGATGCTTTTGAATGTTTCAGTCATTCATAGCATGTTATTCTGTTTAAAGGGATCACAAATGAGCTAAAGCATTCAAAATATTTCCTCTCCACTTCAAGAATGAACTTTAGCTTTATAGATAATTCATAACCTGGTGTTTGGGGCTTCCCAGGTGGCTCAGTAGAAAAGAATCTGCTTGCCAGGAGTTTCAGGAGATGTGGGTTTGATCCCTGGGTGGGAAAGATTCCCTGGAGGAGGAAATGGCAACCCATTCCAGTATCCTTGCCAGGATATAATCCCATGAACAGAGGAGCTTGGCAGGCTACAGTACATGGGGTCACAAAGAGTCAGACATGACTGAGCGATTGAGCATGCACGCAATGTGGTGCTCACACGTGTGAACATCTGGGGAAAGTCTGGAAGAGCCTTCCTTGTATTCCATCAATGTTTCACCTTTCCACTTCCACACTATTCTGGGTCCATTCTGTCCTTTCATTTGTTATTAATACGTGGTTTAATGTCAGCTTCTTTATCTTCCTGTGGAAAGGGGAACTTCTGAAAGACAAGGGTGATCTCCTTTGTTTTTAACCCCAAGTCTCCACATAGTAATTGGCACGTAGCTAGTGCTAAGTAACAGCATTGAACTGGATCTTGAACACTGAGGCTCTGGATAGATGGTTAGGAGATGTAGGTCATCATGACAAGCTGTTGATGTAATAAAATGGAGGAAATGAAATGGGGTTCACTAATAGTGTAGGATTTTGCAACAGAATAGCCTTATTTTGTTTTACTAATCCGTGATGCAGTGAATTGGTGGGATTCATTATGATAACAATATTGAGAAGAAAATATAGTTAGGCTAGTAAGGGATTTGAATAAGAACATTGGTTGGCACTTTGAAAGTCTTAATAAATGTAAGCTAGGTATTTGAGGATTTTTGTCTTAATCATGCTATTGAGAACTATCTCACTGGCCCCCACATATGCTTAGTGTCACTTTCCAATGGAGAAAATTAGGCTGGTGTTATGACATTTTTTCATGCTTCTTTATGGTGTTTGCAGAGGAATGCTACTCTCTAGCTATCTGTGTAGCATAATTCTAGGATATTATCTCGTAAAGGAAATTTGATCTCAAGTCTGAGAGGGTAGCATCTGTAATCACCATGGCAACAACTTTTTCAGTCTGCACATCACTGGCCACAGACCTGATTAGAACGTGAACCTTGTCCTTGAACTAGTAGTGATACAGGGTTTTGGGTGAATGGTGGTTCTTTGGAGTCAAGGCAGCCCTAATTTAGAACAAGACAGTGGTGAATCCAGAGTTAACTGAAACAGATGTTGAACACATTATTTTTCAGCAAGCCCTAAGAATTACAAACATGACATGGGGGTATACCAACTTTTGAGTCTCTTGTTTACTTGATATGGCCAGGTACAAGCCATATTAATGAAACATAAATGAAATATAATGAAAGATATATGAGAATCTTTGCTCAGAAATGTTATCATTAATTTTCCTCATACTTTCCACTATCTGTATTCTACAATGTCTCTAGCTAACAGGTAATAATTAAAAATAATTAAACCAGAAGATTTGAATCAATGAGAGCAGATAATTAATACAGCTGTTTTGATCACCTAAAGCACTTTCTTTCTGTATAGGAATCCCCCTATGTTATGATGAAGAAAAATCATGAGATGCTTGAAGGCAATGAGCGATATGAGGGCTATTGTGTTGACTTGGCTGCAGAAATCGCCAAACACTGTGGGTTCAAATACAAGTTGACCATTGTTGGGGATGGCAAGTATGGGGCCAGGGATGCAGACACGAAAATATGGAATGGGATGGTTGGAGAACTTGTATATGGGGTAAGTACAACTCTTCTTACAGATAAAATCATTCCATTTGAACTCTTGCTGAGGGAATGCTTGACTTCCATGCAACGTACCAACATCTGAGGTTGTTGGTTTCCCACATTACTCAGGAATACCGTCTTGTTTCTTTGTAAACATTTGAAGATGAAGGATGAAGTCAGAAACAAAAGTGCAAATGGAGACAGGCTTCATCTGTCTTGAAGCCTATGGGCCATATGCACTTTTCAAAGATCGCAAAAGCATGGATACAGATGTAGTTCTCATAATCAAGCCAGAAGGGTGTTCTCTGTATTTATTGAAAAGGAGGCATATTTGGGGAACAAACTGCTTTTCCTCTGTTTATTATTTCCTGGGATTCCACCAGGGAAATAGTCATTCCTGTATCCTGCTTTCCTGTCCTACCCATTGAGCCAATAGCATAACTATGATTCCTTCCTGACTGGGAGTCCTGGTTCTATTACTGTCCTCTGTTTCCCTTGCAGAAAGCTGATATTGCAATCGCTCCGTTAACCATCACCCTTGTGAGAGAGGAGGTGATCGATTTCTCAAAGCCCTTTATGAGCCTCGGGATCTCTATCATGATCAAGAAGCCTCAGAAGTCCAAACCAGGAGTGTTTTCATTTCTTGATCCTTTAGCCTATGAGATCTGGATGTGCATTGTTTTTGCCTACATTGGGGTCAGTGTAGTTTTATTCCTGGTCAGCAGATTTAGCCCCTACGAGTGGCACACTGAGGAATTTGAAGATGGAAGAGAAACACAAAGTAGTGAATCAACTAATGAATTTGGGATTTTTAATAGTCTCTGGTTTTCCTTGGGTGCCTTTATGCAGCAAGGATGCGATATTTCGCCAAGGTTGGTTACTCGCCTGCTTCAACTTTGTGCATTTTAGGTCTCGAGTGGACATTCATGGTGTTTATGAATTCACTGTAAAGAAGTTAGCAGCTGCCGGCTGTCTGTCCAAGCAGTGTAAGACTCTTAAGGACAGACTTTTACCATCGGCGTAAGCCTGTGAAATATTTGAGCAACGTTCTTTGAATGTTGGTCCTGTATTTCCCTGGTGAAATTGTACACACCATGGAGAGGCTATAAAATGCATAAGGTTCCAATCATTACATGCCTTCTTGGAGGGGTACCGTGTTTTTGCTGCATATTCTCATTTTACAGTCATCTGTGTGTTGATCCGCAGACCTGTATTTGGGAAAATGGGCAACATTACCTACTAACCAAAAAGTGACAAAACTTCATTTCACACATCCCATCTTTTTGTTTTGTTGTTGTTATTAGCTCGTGGAAATGATATGGGAGAAATATTTACAAAATTTGTTTTTAAAGGTTAGGTTGCTGAGTTGAAAAGAATATATGATAAAATATTTTCCAAGTATCTAAAAATAAATAGTTGGGATGATGATGACTGATTCATTACAAGTATTTATGCCATATTAAATAGTAATGCACACAGGATGGAATAAATTCATACACCTCCAGTTACATGATATTTTAATTCCTGCCCTATAATGCCTAAATAGAATAAATATATCACAAAACATACATAGCCTTTGTGCTTGTTGCATATATAAGTCAGAATAATAGCCATATCTGGTTCTTTAGAGGTACTTTTCCTGATGTGATTAGTTTCACATTTAAAGCCTAAATGATTATTGATCTGCTGGTGCATTTTAATTTGGGTTCAATTACCCTCCTTTGATTCTATGGGATATCTTAATAACTAGTAGAGGCAGTGGCTTTTTAAATGCTATTTCATTACTGTTAGTTTTTGAGCATTTGGGGGCTGAGAATAATTAACTTCAAAAAACCTGTATGTGAAACTCAAAAACCATTTTGTATCTTTTACAGTCTTTTTGTTTACTCCCCCAGCAAGGTAAAGGAAATATATCATGTTTGCAGAAAGTATCAATCACTTACTTTTCCAATAGTATGGAATGTCTTTATGAACTTTGTGGATCTGAAACTCTTAATTCCATCAAGCTTTCTATGGAACTGCGCTATATTAGAACCAAACCAAGGGTATTTGCACTGCATATAGAGAGAGACATAATTTTCACACATAATGTATGATAATTATCATATATCATATATTTATGATTATGATGACCTCTGATAAAATAAGATTCATAGTTCTGTCTCTATATTTAGTTTATCTGATTTACATTAAAGACATAAAGAGAAGTTTCTAATGCTGAAAAAGAAAAATACTAACCAGATTGGAGTCTCAGAGAACATTCTGGTTCATAAGTAATAAAGAAATGATTCATCTTTGGAGAGAAGGTTACTGAAGTTTGATGTTACCATAGCCCTGAGATATAAGGCAATTATCCTAGAGTTCCACAAACTATCCTCTGCCTTGTGAATAAGCAGGAGAAACTTACGAAGTTTCATTATGACATAGGACATACTGACTAGGTTCTGATCGATGAACTCTCAGGTTTGTTTGCCTTGCTCCTTATGTATCAGGTCTCTGAAAGTCACTCTTTTGGGTGTCCAGTGCTTGTCGAGGAGCAGAAAACACATTTATACCTAGGGGCTGGAGTGCAAGCCACATTTAACAATCTGTGTTTTTCCAGGGTCCACCGTGACATATTGACATTCAAATTTTAACAAAGCCTGCTTGCTAAAATATGACCATTTTTATTTGTTTATGGTTTCATTCATGAATCATGACTCACTACACTTTCACATGTAATAATTTTTATTTCCTGGTAAGATATATCAATTTTAGATAACATGTTTTTCCTTGGATATATATGTATAGACATATACATATATATGTAAGGAGAATTCACTTTGTTAAAATTTTTCAGCATATGCACCTTTCAATTTATGGCTATATGTGCATTTGATAATTGAATATGCTGCCTAATATTGGAAAATTTAAGGATTTTTTAAAGGAACCAAGCTATCATGTTTTAGAATACAATGATGATAATTCTAGGAAAGGATAGAGCAGCTTAGTATCTAAAATAATATTAATAGTAATGCATGAAATGCACAGATCACTTTATATATGCTCTTTAAATATTTTTAAAGATCTTTATCATCTTTTTCTGAATAAAATATGATAAAGAACTATTTTGTTTATATGAATAGAACACATTGAAATTTTAATCTAGAGTGATTACATGAAGTGAATTGGTCATTGCCTGAAATTAGGTTTAGAGTATAACTATAGTTTTGTGAAGACTACGGCCACAGAATTATGAGAGCAAAAATATGGAAAGTTGACTCTTATCCTCTGGCTTACTTCTGTTTTCTCCCCCAATATCCTTAAATGATTCAGATGATTAAAAGATTTCATTGTTAAACTAGTTATTTAATAGAGATTAGGAAAATGATAGAATATGTATATGTATTTGCTGCTTTAGTGAAGACACCGAGAGATGAAAGTTTTATTTTTAATGAGAGAAACCATTTTTACCTGTCACCATAAAATATAATGTTTAATTTGCCCCTCTACTTAAAATTTCTCAGGAACTCATTCAGAAGCGTTAGTTCATCCTTGGAAAACACTTAAAAGTAAAGAATTAATTGCTCAATAATTTTCTGTTTTGAGTGATGCATAAGTTATATAAGCTTTGGGGCTTATCTTGCATACTTCAAAAAATGAGCATATTTAATTAAATATGACATAAATACTGGGTTAGGGAGCAACATTATGTCTTTAACTTGTGTTTCTCTTACAAGTGAAAGAATGATTTATAGAAATGATTCTAAAATATATTGCATATAAACCTGCAATGTGTACTGTCCAAGGCAATGAGATCCATTTTAAGGGCTTAGGCAGAAGCTGCCCTCTTAAATACAAGTTACATGAGATGACAATTATACATTCTGTTGTGATGGAATAAATAGTGAACATTTTGAGAGCGGCTTTGTCTACATAAAGTTTCTCCAAATCTAAGATGTACTTAATATCCTTTTCAGAATATGTGAGAATTAGCTTTTTCCATTCCATCATATTTGTTTAATTTTTTGCATCTCTTAGATACTGGTAAAGGCTCTTCATCATATTGTATTTATTTTTCATTGATTGTGCAGTTTCTTTTTCTCTTTTATTTTAGCAGCAGATGTTTTTATTTAAAAAAATCTTTACTTTTAGCTTCACTGCTTTTCTTCACTTCTCGAGTAGTTTATTATACAGATGTTACCTGATAATTGATATAGTATCTGTGTGTCATCAAAAGGTGTATTTCTTATTATTAATTGTGAGGAAATTTAGTTTAGGTCATAAATTGGCACACTTTCATAATTTAAAGTTTTAGAAGTGTTACTTCTTCACTATAGAAGGATTTATTGTTAGACATAATAGAGTTATTAACAAAAGAGAAAAAATATTGTTTTTTTTTAATATTACTCAAATACCTTTCTATGTGGAACCCCACCAAATCTTACCAAATAAAACCCTATATATCTACTTCTATATCTACATTTTTATACTTATGTATTTCTATACCTACATATCTATACTTACCTATATAGGGTTTAAAGTAAATCAAGCTTTTGAAAAGTATTTTATGTAAGAATTTATGGTCACAGAAATATTTTTATTATTTTTCAAACTAAGAATTTATATTTTGGCAAACTTTTAAATGTCTGATACGTTTTCCTTCAGTTTTCATTTTTCCTTAAGCAGGAGGCACGAAGGAACAGGGATATAATAGTTTGTGCCTGAAGCATCAGATTTTTATTTGTTAAGAATTATATTTTGTGTCATATTCTGTAGTATCATTATTTTCCATTTCTATCCTGTACTATTTCTAAAATCTTCGTTTCTACACATACAAAATCCTAATGAAATTTTAGACCTTTTGTGAGGGTTTTGAAACTTCATTGGATGGATTAAATGGAGGGTATCTTTGGTGTTTAAAGCCATACCGTGGCAGATTCATGTTGACATATGGCAAAACCAATACAGTATTGTAAAGTAAAAAAAAATAATAATAATAAATAATAAAATTTAAAAAAGACACAGTAAGATAAAAAAAAAAGCCATACCTATGGTGCATTCTTTTATTTTTGATATTTGATTTTGTTTGTCAGCATTTTTCAGAGTTTTGCTATTGATCTTAGATTCCCTTCTTTGTTTAGTTATATCATGAGTGGATAAAATATTGTAAGCCTTGGATAGATTATTTGCACATTGCTTGAAATTGCTTGTTTTGAGATTTCACATGTAGCCATGATAACTGTGAAAGAATTTCAGGAATCCAAAGTTTTGCCTCTGGATAGTTCATCAGATCTAGTGAATCTGTAATCCTTGCTCAGAAGGTTTAATAATTTTAAGTTTCATGAACTAGCTGATATAATGAGAAATGTGAAATCAAATATTTCCCTATAAATCAACATTTGCATAATACTGCTAACTTGTTTCCTTATGAGGTCATTCATTTCACTTTACAAATCCATTTCGTACTTGTTATCAGATCGCTGTCTGGGCGCATTGTTGGAGGAGTGTGGTGGTTCTTTACCCTGATCATAATCTCCTCCTACACGGCTAACCTAGCTGCCTTCCTGACTGTAGAGAGGATGGTGTCTCCCATCGAAAGTGCCGAGGATCTTTCTAAGCAAACAGAAATTGCTTATGGAACATTAGACTCTGGCTCCACCAAGGAATTTTTCAGGGTAAGAGATTCTGCTTTGTAAGTTCTTGTTTTGGTCTTAAAATTGAACCAACCTAAACTCTGTGCCTCCTTGCCTTTCCCATGGTCTGTACAAAGGTGCTATGTGAAGGTCACTTCCATCTCTGTCTCTAATTCTATTTTTGTTCCTCTTTTTTAATTTTTATTTTATATTGGAGCGTAGTTGACTTACATGTTTCGTTAGTTTCAGGTTTATAGCAAAGTGATTCAGTTGTACATATACATGCGTCTATTCTTTCTCAAATTCTTTTCCCGTTTAGGTAATTAAAGAATACTTGGGTGAAGTTCCCTGTGCTATACAGTAGGTTCTTGTTGTTTATCAAATTTACATTTAGTAATATATATCTATTAATCCCCAAATCCCAATTTATCCCTTCTCTCCACCTTACCTTTTGGTAACCATAAGTTGTTTTCTATTTCTGTTCTTAACCTTTTCTCTACCCTCTACCCTCCTTACCCCTATATTTGGTACTATCTATTTTTTTTTGATTCCTGACTCTTGGAGAAAAACACTATGTTGTAAAGAAATCTAGTTTTTATAAAAATTGATTTTCTTTTTGGAACAAAATTGAAGCAAAATCTAGTTAAAATTAAATTATTATTTTAAAAGAAAATGGTGTTATAGTTTGCTTTATGTTAAATAAGCTTGACTGTCAATTATCTTACATAATTTACAGTTGAGAACTGTCAAATCAGTTATGTTAATTCTGTGTCAGGAAATCAATTATGTTCATGTGTGGAAATTCTGAGTTTTCTGTTAAACCCTCCAAGAAAAGGCTAACAAAGGTCTTCAACCTCCTAATTTTTAAAATGGGAATAATAATTATGTATCTATTAAATGTATTTTAGCTTTTAAAAGATCTGTGGCCCTATGTTCTCTGTCTAAAGGAACCAACCCGATAGGCTGATGGTGTAATATTCTTTCCTTATACTCTTAATGGGATTCTCTCATTAAGGAATCCCACAAGGCTTAGACGGTAAAGTGTCTGCTCACAGTGTGGGAGACCCAAGTGTGATCCCTGAGTTGGGAAGATCCCCTGGAGAAGGAAATGGCAACCTACTCTAGTACTTTTGCCTAGAAAATTCCATGGATGGAGGAGCCTGATGGGTTACAGTCCATGGGGTCGCAAAGAGTCGGACACAGCTGAGCGACTTCACTTCTTTTATGCTCTTATCTCTCTGAAAGAGCTCATTCTATAAAAATGTTGAAATAAAGCAGATAAACCTTGGCATTAAGCCAAATAGATGGCATATGATGATCTCTAATAATCCACAAGTATCTTTGAATGTATCTGAGATTGAGTGAAGATTAGGGCTTTCAACTTCCAGCTGAAGTAGTACATTGTGGTTTGAGGACCATCTCATCCGGCATTACCATTGGTATCTTTTCCAAATAACATCAGTTGAGCTCCAGATGTGATGGGAGAAAAGGTGGTTCTGTCAGACTGCTGACAACAGATGGTAATTTGGATGTGAGTGGGGCAGCAGGACTTTGGCACTTCCACTAGGCACTGCAGTGTAAGCCAAGACTGTGGTCCTTTTGTAAGCAACTTTACTTTGACTTTAATGCTACCTGTGAATATTGCAATGCAGTTTTGCTGCTACTAACAGTTTTCTCCTACTGCTGAAAATAGTTGCAATGTGTGTATATTGTAGTGCTTAACATAATGTGCTCTCTAGCCTGATCATGACAATGGAGCTATTAAATAAATTAGAATATTGTGTGGGCTTCCCTGGTGGTGCAGACGGTAAAGCGTCTGTCTGCAGTGCAGGAGACCTGGGTTCAATCCCTGGGTTGGGAAGATCCCCTGGAGAAGGAAACGGCAGCCCACTCCAGTATGATTCTCAGTTAGTATATTTTGAAACATTTAAATGTTATTTGTATTCCAATATGGGTTGCTTTTATTTAGTGGATATATTTTATTGGTATTCCTCCCTCTCTAAGTAAATGAGATCTATGAAGGGACTTGCTATAGCATGGTTTACTTACTGTACTTATGTTGATTAAAATAACCTTGGTTCCAGACACTGTCTGTTGAGAGTTACTTTCATTAGCTAGGTTGTTTGGGACCAGCTATTTTCAATAACTGCACATTCAGAATCTCAGAGCTTTTCAGTATACCTTAACTCAACCATAGAAACGTATGCCTTAATCAGCACCTGGCCAAGATTTCATGATTAGAATATGTAAATTTCCCAGGAGACAGGATGAAAAGGCTAGATAACTCTGGGCAAAGGATACTTCAACTCTTGTGTTTCAGCTCAGTAACCCCACAGATATTGTGGTTCCCAGGTGCAGTACACACACTCATACACAAACAACCCTGACATATCTGCAGTGTGTCTTTTGCCTATATAGGATTATGGAACTTACTTTCTCTGGAGTAATAGAGAAGTGAGGTTTATTATCTTCTTGTTGTTATTGTTCAGTCCCTCCATCACTCTAATTCTTTGCAACACCATGGACCACAGCACACAAGGCTTCCCTGTCCTTCACCATCTCCCAGAGTTTCCTCAAATTCATGTCCATTGAGTTGGTGATGCCATCCAACCATCTCATCTTCTGTCATCCCCTTCTCCTCCTGCCCTCAATCTTTCCCAACATTAGGGTCTTTTTTTAATGAGTGAACTCTTCACATCAGGTGGCCAAAGTATTGGAGTTTCAGCTTCAGCACAGTCCTTCCAATGAATATTCAGGATTGATTTCCTTAAGGTTTGAATGGTTTGATCTCTTTACAGTCCAAGGGACTCTCAAGAGTCTTCTCCAACACCACAGTTCAAAAGCATCAATTTTTCAGTGCTCAGCTTTCTTTATAGTCCAACTCAGCCTTATTTATGGCCCAACATCAATATATGACTACTGGAAAAACCATAGCTTTGACTAGACAAAAGTTTGTTGGCAAAGTAATGTCTCTGCTTTCTAGGTTGGTCAAAGCATTTCTTTAAAGAAGCAAGTGTCTTTTAATTTCATGGCTGCAGTCAATATCTGCAGTGATTTTGGAGACCAGGAAAATAAAGTTTGTCACTGTTTCCATTGTTTCCCTATCTATTTGCCATGAAATAATGGGACCAGATACCATTATCTTTGTTTTTTGAATCTTGAGTTTTAAGCTAGCTTTTTCACTTTCTTCTTTCATTTTCATCAAGAGCCTCTTCAGTTCCTCTTCACTTTTTGCCATAAGGGTGGTATCATCTGCATATCAGGTTATTGCTGTTTTTCCCAGCAATCTTGATTCCAGCTGTGCTTCATCCAGCCCAGCATTTCACATGATGTACTCTGCACAGAAGTTAAATAAGCAGGCAGACAATATACAGCCTTGAAGTACTCCTTTCCCAATTTGGAACAAGTCCATTGTTCCATGTCCATTTCTAACTATTGTTTCTTGACCTACACACAGGTTTCTCATTAGGCAGGTAATGTGGTCTGGTATTCCCATCTCTTGAAGAATTTTCCAGTTTGGTGTGATCCACACAGTCAAGGCTTTAGCATAGTCAATGAAGAAGAAGTAGATGTTTTTCTGGAATTCTCTTGCTTTTTCTATGATCCAGCGGATGTTGGCAATTTGATCTCTGGTTCCTCTGCCTTTTCTCAATGCAGCTTGAATATCTGGAAATTCTTGGTTCGTGTACTGTTGAACCCTAACTTGGAGAATTTTGAGCATTACTTGTGCAGAAGTTTGTATATTCTTTGACATTGCCTTTCTTTGGGATTGGAATGAAAACTAACCTTTTCCAGTCCTGTGACCACTGCTGAGTTTTCCAAATTTGGTGGTATATTGACTGCAGCACTTTCACAGCATCATCTTTTTGAATTTGAAATTCCTCAACTGGAATTTCGTCACCTCCACTAGCTGTGTTCATAGAGATGCTTCCTAAGACCCACTTGATTTGCATGCCAGGATGTCTGGCTCTAGGTGAGTGATCATACCTTCATGATTATTTGGGTCATTAAGATATTTTTCATGTAGTTCTTCTGTGTATTCTTGCCACCTCTTCTTCATATCTTCTGCTTTTGTTAGGTAAGGAGGGGTAAGTACTCGAAAGTACTTAAAAGCCACACTGTTCTGTTTGTAGCAGTAAAGGAAGGCTAACAGAACAACACACATCAGCCAAGTGAACAGGAGCCTGCCATTTTAAATATTCTCCATGAAAACAGGGCGTGGTTGTCATTTGAGAAAGTAGTACACAGAATATGTTGTTGTTCAGTCACTAAGTCATGTTCAACTCTTTGCAACCCCATGGACTGTAGCACACCAGGCCTCCCTGTCCCTTATCATCTCCCTGAGTTCGCCCAAGTTCATGTCCATTGAATCCATGATGTCATCCAACCATCTCATCCTCTGCTGCCCTCTTTTCCTCTTGCCTTTAATCTTTCCCAGCATCAGGGTGTTTTCTGGTGAGTGGGCTATTTGCATTGAGTAGCCAAATTATCAGAGCTTTAGCTTCACCATCAGTCCTTCCAATGAGTACTCAGGGTTGATTTCCCTTAGGATTGACTGGTTTGATCTTGCTGTCGAAGGGACTCTCAAAAGTCTTCTCCAGTATCACAATTCAAAAGCATCAGTTCTTTTGTGTTCAGCCTTCCTTATGGTCCAGCTCTTACATCTATACACGATTACTTGAAAGACCATAGTGATAGCTTATGGTGAACAATGCCTGATTTGTGATCTCTGAAGAAGAAGATTTAGCTTCGGGACCAGGAACCAGGCTTGATCATTCAAGAGCTTTTGTATAGCAGAGTTTTATTAAAGTGAAAAAGGGACAGAGAAAGCTTCTGATAGAGACATCAGAAGGGGACGGAGAGTAACCCCCTCACTAGTCTTGGAAAAGGGAGTTATATACTTTTTAAATCGGTTATTACAATAAATCAAAAGAATGTCTCAAGGTTGTCAAGATCTTACTAGAGCCACTCCCACAATTTAGATTTTAAGATGACAGGATTAGAACTAACAATAGAAAGGTCTTACCAGACCCACTCCCATAGTATACATTTTAAGATAATGGGATTAGTCATAAGGTTTTCAAGAAGGAGAAACTGTACTCAAGCAGGATACATTATTGTTATGTAACCTTACTATGTAATTCAGACTTAAATGAAGAAAGCAGGGAAAACCACTAGACCATTCAGGTATGCCCTAAATCAAATCCCTTATGATTATACAGTGGAAGTGATAAATAGATTTAAGGGACTAGATCTGATAGATAGAGTGCCTGATGAACTATGGACAGAGGTTCATGACATTGTACAGGAGACAGGAATCAAGACCATCCCCATGGAAAAGAAATGCAAAAAAGCAAAATGACTGTCTGGGGAGGCCTTACAAATAGCTATGAGAAGAAGAGAAGCAAAAAACAAAGGAGAAAAGGAAAGATTCAAGCATCTGAATGTAGAGTTCCAAAGAAGAACAAGAAGAAACAAGAAAGCCTTCCTCAATGATCAATGCAAAGAAATAGAGGAAAACACTAGAATGGGAAAGACTAGAGATCTCTTCAAGAAAATTAGAGATACCAAGGGAACATTTCATGCAAAGATGGGCTCAATAAAGGACAGAAATGGTCTGGACCTAACAGAAGCAGAAGATATTAAGGAGAGGTGGCAAGAATACACGGAACAATTGTATAAAAAGATCTTCACGACCCAGATAATCATGATGGTGTGATCACTCACCTAGAGCCAGATATCCTGGAATTTGAAGTCAAGTGGGCCTTAGAAAACATCACTACGAACAAAGCTAGTGGAGGGGATGGAATTCCAGTTGAGCTATTTCAAATCCTAAAAGATGATGCTGTGAAAGTGCTGCACTCAATGTGCCAGCAAATTTGGAAGACTCAGCAGTGGCCACAGGACTGGAAAAGGTCAGTTTTCATCCCAATCCCAAAGAAAGGCAATGCCAAAGAATGCTCAAACTACTGTACAATTGCACTTGTCTCACACGCTAGTAAAGTAATGCTCAAAATTCTCCAAGCCAGGCTTCAGCAATACATGAACTGTGAACTTCCAGACATTCAAGCTGGTTTTAGAAAAAGCAGAGGAACCAGAGACCAAATTGCCAACATCCACTGGATCATCGAAAAAGCAAGAGAGTTCCAGAAAAACATCTATTTCTGCTTTATTGACTATTGCAAAGCCTTTGACTGTGTGGATCACAATAAAGTGTGGAAAATTCTGAAAGAGATGGGAATACCAGACCACCTGACCTGCCTCTTGAGAAACCTGTATGCACGTCAGGAAGCAACAGTTAGAACTGAACATGGAACAACAGACTAGTTTCAAATAGGAAAAGGAGTACGTCAAGGCTGTATACTGTCACCCTGCTTAGTTAACTACTATGCAGAGTACATCATGAGAAACGCCAGACTGGAAGAAGCAAAAGCTGGAATCAAGATTGCCAGGAGAAATATCAATAACCTCAGATATGCAGATGACATCACCCTTGTGGCAGAAAGTGAAGAGGAACTAAAAAGTCTCTTGATGAAAGTGAAAGTGGAGAGTGAAAACATTGGCTTAAAGCTCAACATTCAGAAAATGAGGATCATGGCATCTGGTCCCATCGCTTCATGGCAAATAGATGGGGAAACAGTGGAAACAGTGTCAGACTTTTTATGTTTTTGGGCTCCAAAATCACTGCAGATGGTGACTGCAGCCATGAAATTAAAAGATGGTTACTCCTTGGAAGGAACGTTATGACCAATATAGATAGCATATTGAAAAGCAGAGACATTACTTTGCCAACAAAGTTCCGTCTAGTCAAGGCTATGGTTTTTCCAGTGGTCATGTATGGATGTGAGAGTTGGACTGTGAAGAAAGCTGAGCACTGAAAAATTGATGCTTTTGAACTGTGGTGTTGGAGAAGAGTCTTGAGAGTCCCTTGGACTGCAAGGAGATCCAACCAGTCCATTCTGAAGGAGACCAACCCTGGGATTTCTTTGGAAGGAATGATGCTAAAGCTGAAACTACAGTACTTTGGCCACCTCATGCAAAGAGTTGACTCATTGGAAAAGACTCTGATGCTGGGAGGGATTGGGGGCAGGAGGAAAAGGGGACGACCGAGGATGAGATGGCTGGATAGCATCACTGACTTGATGGATGTGAGTCTGAGTGAACTCCGTGAGTTGGTGATGGACAGGGAGGCCTGGCGTGCTGCAATTCATGGGATCGCAATGAGTCAAACATGACTGAGCGACTGAACTGAACTGAATTGAATCCTTACTGAGGAAGGTAGAAAAGAAAGTTTGTCCTTTCCTCCTCCTTGAGAATTCCAGGCCCCTATATCCTCCTTGACAGCCCCAGACCCCTCTCTCCTCCCTGAGGACCTTGGACTTCTTGTCAATTGACTAGGAATTGACTCTCTCAATAGCTTTGACTATATGAAAAAAGTATATGTTTCTTAAAATAAGTATACTTTGTCCGTATATTTAAATTAAAAGGTGCTGCTAACTCATGAGTGATCCCTTCTCCAGGAGATCTTTCCAACCCTGGGATCAAACCCTGGTCCCAGGCATTGCATGTGGGTTCTTAGCCACCAGGGAAGCCCATAACTAAATTAGTGTTGGGTAATTGGGTACCGTGGTGACCATAGTGAGAATAGTCTTCATTTTGCTTCTGACTCTAAAGATATTTTCAGGCACGGTCTGTCTTTATAGCAGTACCCATCACATCTCATACCCTTTCTCACAGAGTTTGTTGCATTCGGATATGAGGATTGACTGCAGACCCCATTTAAAAAAGAATTCTGTTTATAGAGTGTAACTCCAAATGCATTGAATGAGATGAAGGTAATTTATAGACATTACAGGGCAAAATGTAGTTGTTTTCCTTGACATTTTTTCCCCTTTAATTGGTGGGTTATACTACATAGTCTGGTCAAATTTCTAAGCTTAGGATGAAAGTTGTTACTAAGGAAATTTCCTTGCATGCACACCACACTCCATGCATTCCTAAAATTAAGATTCATCACACACCTGGGACATCCTCTCTCTCAACTGCCCTCTATCTTTAGGGGCATTTGGGGCTCCTGTAAACCAGGTGCAGGACAAGCAGAAAGCTGGGAGAGTGATCATCATGGTACCTAGACTGCCAGAAGCAGAGATGCATGGAATGGGCATGTCCCACACTGAGCACACGTGCTTGCTTTTTGTTCTCTGGCTGCCACTTGTACTTACTCTCATGCCTGAGACATGAAAACTTGTCTCCAATTGTTGGTACTTAAGATTCTAATAGTTATTTTATGTTTCCTTATATGATTTAATTTGGCTTTGCTACTGCTGCTAAGTCGCTTCAGTCATGTCCGACTCTGTGCGACCCCATAGATGGCAGGCCATCAGGCTCCACCATTCCTGGGATTCTTGAGGCAAGAACACTGGAGTGGGTTGCCATTTCCTTCTCCAATGCATGAAAGTGAAAAGTCAAAGTGAAGTCACTCAGTCGTGTCTGACTCTTAGCGACCCCATGGACTGCAGCCTACCAGGCTCTTCCACCCATGGGATTTTCCAGGCAAGAGTACTGGAGTGGGGTACCACTGCCCTCTCCAAATTCGGCTTTAGTGGTAGCTTTTCCTTTGTAATGCTGTTTATAAAGTGGGGTTTTATTATTTATGTTACTTTAAAATTTCTACTATCTCAGTGTTTGTCAGGTCAACTTTTGTTTCTTGTCACAGCAAGAGCTCTGAATTTAGCCACTAGAGAAATTAATTTGAAAAGTTAGGTTTTTGTCTAAAGTTTAAAGATATATGAGTAGCTAAAAGATGGAAAATAACTTAAGACCATTTAGATTAAAGGGCCAGTTTTAAAACAGAATTCAGAACTGCAGTCTTCAGTCTCAATATTAACTAAAGATACCTCTTTGAAGGGATGAAAGCATCTTATATCAGATTAAAAGGTAACTATTTCATCTCATTTATAAGAATCTGTCTTGTTGTCATAAGGTGATGACAAATGTTCAGTTTAACTCTAAAATATTTTCATATTTCAGTTGCATAACTTAATAATTTTGGGTTATATTAATATTGCTTTAATGAAGTCAGTATGTGTGCCTTATATTGAGAATTCCAATTTAAGCTGCAAATTTTCTAACTTAAAAATCTATATGTTCTTTCAGTGATAATCAGTGAAACTAACTTGAATGAAATATTTGCTTTTTGCTACTAGAGAAAGTAAATAGAGGGCAATCTTGTAATCAACAAGAGATGTGAGAAAATAAACCCTACATCTTACTTTTCCAGAATTTTCTGTGCTTCGAACCCATATACATCCTTGTACAGAGTGAATGATAAAGTCTGAGTTATTTTGGAGCTATCAATCGTCCCTAATTATAGCACCACCGTAACACACCTATAATTAAGAAAGAATTAAGCTTTCAATTATAAACCACTATTTTTAGACTTTCACATTTTGATAATTTCCTCTTTCAATAAAAGAGGACAGATCTTGAATTAGATGAGTGTGTGCAGAGGAGGATTCTGTAAGAACTATGTATATTATGTTCCTACAGAAACTTAGATGTGGGGGATGGAAAATGGCTTGATAAATAAACCAATCATAGGCCTGTCAATCCATGAAACAAAAGTATTAACTTGCAGAGAGGAAATATTTCACACCTATCTTAAATCCCCACACTGCAATCTGTTTATTTCCTCTGGGAGGATGAAGGACAGTGTGTTTCTGAGTAAGCGGTCTCCTTTAATTATGCTGGTGTCGCAATGAACAGACTTTAAAGTATTGTTAAAATAAAGGTATCCCCTTTGTGTTCAATTAAGTTAATTATGCCATCTTCAGAAGATCAATTTTGTCTGATAATAATCCATAAAAGTAATTGTTGTTACCCAGCATTGTAGACTTTTTATGTAGTTTAAAAATAGTATAAATGATAGATAAATAGATAATGTTATACAGGTGTGCCTTACCTGAGTGAAAGGTTTGAAAGTTTTCTTTATAATAATTACAAATACAAGAGAATTATAATAATTTATCATTTTAAAGGCTGCGGCATGTTTTTAACTCCTTCCGTAGCATAAGACACACTTATGTTTATATATAAAGCATTGATTGAAATATATTCATAAATAAAAATATTTGAACCGCTATAGCAGCTTCCTATAGAACTACACTAAGTTCTCTTTCATTATAGTTACATTTTTTTCCCACTTACCATTTGTGTTTAACAGGAATACAAGCATAATTCCTTTATTTATATTTTATAGAACAGAGTTCACTAATCTGTGGTAGTTGTCCATACTTATTTCATTATTTCTGGTATAGCTAAAGATTTTTCAACGATAGTTTCATATATATCACCTATTTCTATGTGGGTAGAATATACATCCTTTTAGCTTTGTTTATATAAATATATATTTATTTTTAGCTTTGTGTATATGAGTATATCTACTTCATATTATTTGAAAGATTATGAAAATGAAATGGTTGTAGTCATATGTATTTTACTAATATGAAAATGAACTCTTTATGTCTTTCAGTTATACTTAACACTTTAAATAGTTTCAAAGTACTCAGGACTAAATAAATGCTGAATGTGAATACATTAGCAACAAATAGCACTATATGACTGTGTTGTAAGTCACTCATGGCATGGTTAGTCATACTGTTACAGACTTTACTTCCTTAGGTTTTTTTTACCTTGTTGTTGAAGAGCTTGATTAGTCATAAAAAATCTTTACAGCTGACAACTCTGCATGTTCAAGGTTTCTGTAGATAATCCAGGACTGGTTGAAATCATTTCCTCTCTAGCTGGCATTTTGTTTCTCTGACATTTTAAATGTTCTCACCATTCCACAAAATATCTGAGAACAAGATTGAGTTCTTAAAGACTTTAAGGCTACTTTTAGTCTAAGATGCCTGGGGAAAGCCTGTGTTCTCTTATTCAGCTAAAAGCGGTGGTTTAACTGTGAAGGAAAGGTCCACATTTTATAAGATTGATTCACATTTCCTTTAAGATCTAATGTTCAATTTAAAGGCCTTCATTTCATTAAGTAGTTTACAAATTCAGAAAGAAATGTATGCAAGACCATATTGATTGGTGCTTTGGGGATGAAAGCACTATGGAAGAAAAAGAAAAGGGTATGTCTACTTGCTGAATTACAGTTACCATGCAGAATGACAGCTTCTCCAAGACTAACTGCCATTTTGGTCCTTTTCTTCTTTCCATTGCAGTTCTCAGCAAATCAGTGTGCTTCTGATCATTTCATTTAGAGAACACCTTTGTGACTCAAAAGGGAGTTGAAAGTTCACAGTATCCTTTGGATAGATAATCTGACTCTTACCAAATTATAGGAGGCTTTCTATCATTGTCCATATTAAAGAGAAAATGCTCCTATCGCACTACTATCAAATCATGAGGTTAATTATTCTGGCCGAAAAGGTCCAAACAATAGAGAAAATTTGAGACTAATCTCTTATCTCAAAACTCTTCTAAAATTCCTGCTTAGATGCCTAAGAGAAGATAAATGTCAGTGTATACCTGTGCGGGTACTTTAGATGACTTGGTTTTTAATTCACTCTTTGTGCTTAAGTAAAAGAATCATCATGCTTGTCTCATTGGATATTCTGAACTAGTTGCCATGGTAACAAACACAGTCCAAAAGTTGTACAGAGAAAAGAAATAGAAATTTTGCAATGATTTAAATATACTGGAAGCAAAATCTGGACTAGATATAAATATTGTTGATAAAAGTTTGAAAATTCTTTAATTAGACTTTTGATATTTGAAGGAAAACTTGAAACTAAAGTAATTTTTACTTCATGCTTCCAACATACAATTTTGCCCTAGATCATAGTGAGTGATGATCAAACCCAAGGTGCTAGTGAATGTGATTACTTATGTTCACAGAATAATGAGATTTTAGAAATAAAATGTCAATAGGGAAAGTCAAGCAAAGTCAGATATTGTCAGGTTCCCCAAATTGATATTGCATCTAAGGGGACTTCCCTGGTGGTTCAGGGGCTAAGACTCTGGGCTCCCAATGCAGGGGGCCTGGGTTCAATCCTTGGTCAAAGAACTAGATCCCACGTGTGTCTCTGTGTGTGTGTGTGTTAATTGCTCAGTCATGCCGACTCTTTGAAACCACACAGAATATAGACCACCAGGCTCCTCTGTCCATGGAATTCTCTAGGCAAGTACTGAAGTGAGGTTGACATTCCCTTCTCCAGAGGATCTTACCAACCCGGGGATCAAACCTTGGTCTCCTGCATTGCAGGCAGATTCATTATCATCTGAGTCAGCAGGGAAGCCCCAGATCCCACCTACCACAGCTAAAGAGTCTATAAGCCACAAATAGTCTACGTGCTGCATCTGAATATCCTGCATGCTGCCACAAAGATCCCAAGTGCTGCAACCAAATAAATAAGTTAAAAATTTTTTTTTTTTAGTATTTCATCTAAGGAAACAAAGATACAAGGAGGTGATTTCAGAAGATAGTTGCCTCAAAAAATCCAGATCCTCCCTTTTTCTCCCAGATACACAGACTCAACAGCAGTTCGTTGACTCGGGGAGAACACAGTTAAGAGGCTCCTGCAAACCAAGTTGAGTGTGAAACCAGCCAGTCAAACCCTGTAGGAAAATTCACAGCCTCACTGGCTGCAGTGACTTCCCTGGCACAACATGTCTGCATTGGGAAGAAACACGTAGCTCTTGGTTTCTTTCTAGGGAGAGAGAGACTACTTGACTATTTTTATGTTATGACTTTTCGGAGGAACTGGTTTCTTTCTGTCTTGCCTGAATCTAAGCACTAAAAAGGGCATCAGGTTGGGGACCTCTGAGAATAAAGTTGAAGGTTTGGCCTGGCTTCCCTGGTGGTTCAGACGATAAAAAACCCACCTGCAATACAGGAGGCCCAGGTTTGATTCCTGAGTTGGGACGATCACCTGGAGAAGGGAATGAATGGCAACCCACTCTGGTATTCTTGCCTGGAGAATTCTGTGGACAGAGAATCCTGACAGGCTATAGTCCATGGGATCACAAATAGTTCGACATGACTGAGTGACTTTCACTTTGACCTGGCACACACTCACTCAGCATAGACCTTCCCCTCCAGCTCAATGTGGTTAAATGCGGAAAACCCCTAATTCGAGCTTCCATTAGGGAAGGAGCAAACAAGTTGGAGTGTGTGTCTATTTCTTGGACTTTTCAAGGAACTGGTTCTGTCTTGCCTGCTCGGAGCACTGCTGGGACCTGGCGCGTGCTAGATGCCTGGGGGCTGCTGAGAACAGGAGGCAGCTGATAGTTTGCTGCTGCTTCAGAGACCTGTGGTCCAGCACACAGAGACCAGTGCAGCTTGGTGGCCACTCCCTTCCCTTTGGAAGAAGACTAGTGTGTGCCTGCAATGTTCTGACCTTTCGTGGGGTGCTTTGGAGACTGCATTTCCTGACTTGGGCCTAACATACTCTATATGCCTGGAGGCTACAGATGATAAAACAGAGCTGGATGGCTTATTCTAGCTCTAGAGAACCTGCATTACTGCAGACAGACATCAAAGGAGCAAGAGATTATGAACTCTGGAAAAAAGCTTCCTGCAAATCCATCTGATTGGAAATTTACACATACAAGTCCGAAGAAGACATATCCACAGAAAATGTTTAAGAGGCCTTTGGAATATTTAACCAGGGTGATTGGTGAAGTTCTATCCCTATATGAAGTCAATCCATGAAGACTGGGAGAGGTGGCTGTTTTTAAAAAAGGCACAGATCCCAACATAAACTTATAAGGCACATAGGAAAAAACAACAAAAATGTGGCTCAAAGGAAAAACATTAATCTCCAGAAATCAAACTTTAAAAAAAAATGGAGGTACCTGGATAACTTGGCAAAGAATTCCAAATATCTATTACAAAAATGCTCAAAGAGTTCAGGAAAATGATGCATGAACAAAATGAGAACATTAACAAAAGTAAAAAAAGTAAAAAAGAACCAAATGTTGAAAACAACTACAGTGACTAAAATAAAAAATTCACTATATTAATTCAACATCAGACTTGATCAAGCAGAAGAAAGAATCAGCAAACTTAAGTCATTTCAAAGTATCCAGAGTATAAATAAGGGGGAAAAAAAAATGAAAAAAAGGTGAAGAAAGCCTAAGGGACTTGTGTGTGGAATAAACACATTATGGGACTTCCAGAATGAAAAGAGACAGAGAAAGGGGTAGAAAACTTATTTAAATAAAAATGGTTTTATAAATTTTTTTCTAAATCTGGTGGGGAGGGCAGGGAGATAGACATCCAGATTTGTGAAACCCAAAGAATCTTAAATAGGAGGAATTCAAGAAAAGTGTACTCAAAGAAACATTATAACCAAACTGTCAAATGTCAAAGACAATTTTGAAAACAGCAAGACAAATGTGCCTTGCTACATACACATGAGGACCCATAAGACTCCTAATGGACTTACCAGCAGAAAGCTTGTAGGTCAGAGGGAGTGAGAGGATATATTCAAAGAGCTGGAAAAAGATAGTGCTAACTAAGAATGATGTATCTAGAAAGACACTCTTCCAAAAATTAGGGAAAAATAAAGACATTCCAAGATAAACTAAAGCTGAGGGAGATAATCAGCACCACACCTGCTTTGCGGGAAGTGTTCAAAGAGGTCCTTCCTGTTGAAATGAAAGGATGCTAGATAGCAACACAAAGCATATGCAAGTACAAAGCTCACTGGTAAAGGTGCATCTATAGATAAATACAGAATACTATGATGCTGTAATAGTGATGCATAAATGTCTTTTAATTCGAGAGGTTAAAATATAACTTTATAAAATAACTATAACTGTAACTATAAAATATTAATGGATGTACAATATAAAGATAATTTGTGGCTTCCATAACATAAAGTACAAAGGGAGTAAAAGAGTAGAAAATAACTAAGAACATAGAAAAGATTCAATAAAATCAGAAATGAAAGCAAAGACATTACAGCTAATGCAGACTTTTCCAAACTATGAGACTACTGTGAATAAATTATATGCCAAAAAATTAATCTAGAAGAAATGGATGAATTTCTGGAAATATACCATATGCTAAGATATACTAAGATTAAGTCCTGAAGAAATAGAAAATCTGGATAGATCTACAACTAATAAGGAGAGTGAATCAATAATAATAAAAACTTCCAATAAAGAAAAGCACATGACCACCCTTGTGGCTCAGCTGGTAAAGTATCTGCCTGCAATGCGGGAGATCGATGGGTCGGTCCCTGAATTGGGAAGATCCTCTGGAGAAGGAAAAGGCTACCCACTCCATTAATCTGGCCTGGAGAATTCCATGGACTGTATGGTCCATGGGATCACAAAGAGTCAGACATGACTGAGCAATTCTCATTTTCACTTTCAGACAGCTTCACTAGAAAATTTTACCATTTAAAGAAGAATTAATGACAATTTTCAAATTCCTCCAAAAGACAGAAGAGGAGGGAACACTTCTTCAGTTTACAATGCCAAGTATGCCAAAACAACAACAACAAAAAGAGAACTTCAAGCAAATATCCCAGATAAATATAGGTGCAAAAATCTTCAGCAAAATAGTGGCAAAGCAAATTCAACAGAAAGTTAAAAGTATCATACACCATGACTAAGTGGGATTTATTTTGTGATGCAAAGAAATTTCATCCTACAAAAATCAATTAGAGTGATTTTATCACAATAACAGAATAAAGAATAAAAATCATATAATGATCTAAGTACAAGCAGAAAAAGCATTTGATGTAATTGAACACACTTTCATGATAAAAACACTCAGTAAACTTGGAATAGAAAGAAATTATCTCTATATAATAAAGTTCATAAATTAAGCCCATGGATGACATAATAATCAGTGCTGAACTTGAAATAGTTTCTCCCAAATTAGTAGCAAGACAAGGGTACCCACTCTTATCACTCTTTTTCAACATAATACTGAAACTTCCAGCCAGAGAAATTAAGCAAGAAAAAGAAATAAAAGGCACCCAAATTGGAAAACAAGTAAAATTATCTCTGTTCACAGATGACTTGATCTTATATAGAGAAAACCTAAAGAATTACACACACACACACATACACACACACACACACACACCCCTTTTAGAACTAATAAATAAGTTGAATAAATTTTCAGGACACAAAATCAATATATAGACATCAGTTGTATTTCTGTATCCTAACAATGAATGATCTGAAAAGAAAATTAAGGGGAAAGTCCTATTTACAATAGTATAGGAAAGAATAAAATACTTAAAAATAAACTTAAACAAGGAGATAAAGACTTGTATGCCAAAAACTCCGAAGATTGCTCAAATAAAGAACACACAAATAATTGGAAAGACATCTTTCCTTCATGGATTGAGAGACTTAATATTGTTAAAATGTCCATGCTACACAAAGTATCTAAAGATTAAGATCAATCCCTATCAAAACCCCAATGTCAGTTTTTTTTTTTTTACAGAAATGGAAAAAGATTTCTAAAATTCATATGGAAACACAAAGAATCAGAACTAGTTAAACCAATCTTCAGAAATAAGAACAAAGCTAGAAGTCTTACACTCCCTGACTTCAAAACATTTTACAAAGGTATAGTAATCAAAACATTATGGCGCTGGCATAAAGACACATTTAGAGGCCAATGGAACAGAAGAGAGATCCCAGAAATAAACGCATGCATGTACATTTAAGTGACCTTTGACAAAGGCATCAAGACCTCACAGTGGGGAAAGGTAGTTTCCTCACAACAGTGTTGCTATAACTGAATATCCATATGCACAAGAATAAAATAAGAACTTTATACAATACACAAAACCCAACTCAAAATGGATTAACTATTTGAAAGATTTATTGCTTCAGTAAGATATGAAGCAATAAATCTCTGTTAAGAAAACAAAGGAGATAAGCTTCATGGCTTACAGGCAACAAAAGCAAAATTAGACCAGTAGACTACATTAATTTTAAAAGCTTTTTAAAGACTGAAAAGGCAAAAGACTGAAAGACTTTCAAAAGACTGAAAAGGCAATATATGGAATGGCAGAAAACACTTGGAAATCGGATAAAAGGTTAATATGCAAAACATCTAAAGCGCTCCTACAAGTGAATAGCAAAAACTAATAACCTCATTTAAAAACTGGAAAAGGACTTGAATGGACATTTCTCCAAAGAAGAGCAACAAATAAATGGTCAGCAGGTTATATGAAAAGGTACTCAATATCATTAATCATTATGGACATGCAAATCAACACCACAAGTAAGATCCCACCTCATACTGGTTAGATTGACCATTAGAAAAGAGAAAAAAAAAAGTGTTGGTGGGTTGTGTGGAAATTAAAGCTCTTGACTGGAATGCAAAACTGTGCAGCCACTATATTAAACAGAATGGCATTTTCTCAATAAGTTAAAATAGAGCCACCACATGATCCAGCAATCCCACTTCCTCATAGTTATCCAAAATAATTAAAATCAGCATCTTGAAGAGATGTCTGCAGTCCCACATTCATTGCAATGCTATTCATAGTAGCCAAGCAATAGAAACAACCTACATGTCCATCAAAAGATGCAATAAATGAAAAAATGTGGTATATTACTCAATGGAATATTCTTCAGCCTTAAGAAAGCTTCAGCATGGTTGAGACTTGAGGACATAATGCTAAGTGAAATAAGCCAGTCACAGAAAGACGAATACCTAAAGATGCCTCATGATGAGATATCTGAAGTAACTGCACCCACGGAAGCAAAAGGGAGACTGGTAGTCACAGAGGCTGGAGGTGGGGGAAATGGGGAGCCTGATCAATGAGCATAGTTTCAGTCGTGCAAAATGAGAAACTTCTAGAAATCTTCTGTTCAACAATGTGCATGTACTTAAACAATACTGTATAATATGCTCGCAGACTTGTTGCAAAGATTTCATATGTATTTTTTCTTACCACAATTGAGAGGAAAAAAGAAAAAAAAAAAACCTGCCTTGAGACAAGACACACACACGCAAAATAAAACAAGCAAAAACTAAGGAAACTGTCTTAGTAGGAGATATTTTGTAGTATTTAAGATTTATAAGATCTCTCTCATCTTATGGTTGATGTTGCTTCTTAAAAATGTTGCCCAAGATTAAAAATAAAATTTTCATATTAGTGTTAAAATAAAATGAGGCAGGCATGAATATTTATGCCAATCATTAAAATGATGAGATATATACATATAAATGCATAGCAGTTTTAAGGTGGCTATTATAATACCGTATAGAGTTGACTCTTGAACAATTCAGGGGGTTAATGGTCCCAACTCCATGCAGTTGAAAATCCACTTATAATTTTACAGTCTGTCCTCTGAATACATGGTTCGTCATCTGCAGGTTCAATGAACTTTGGATCCTATAGTACTGTGCATGCGTATTCAGTTGCTTAGTTGTGTCCAACTCTTTGTGCCCCTGTGGTACTATAGAATGCATTTAATGAAAAATATCCACTAAGTGGACCTTCATAGTTCAAACCCATGTTGGTCAAGGTTCAACTGTATTTAATGTTGTATAACATAGTTCACATTTAATATGGCTAGTATCCTCATACATATATGAAGTTAACTATGTATAAAGTCATTGTCCTATATTATGCTACTTCAACCAGTTTTTTCTTGCTAGTCTTTCATTCTTGACATGGCCAAAGAATGGTTACTTAAACTAAATCCTTTTATAGGGAAGGCAGTTCTTTAATAATGAAGTAAAATTGTTAGTCACTCAGTCATGTGTGACTCTTTTCAACCCCATGGACTGTAGCCTGCCAGGCTCCTATGACCATGAAATTCTCCAGACAAGACCATTGGAATGGGTTGCCATTCCCTTCTCCAGGGGATCTTCCCAACCCAGGGATTGAACTCAGGTCTCCCTCATTACAGATAGATTCTTTACCATCTGAGCCACCAGAGAAGCCCAATGATGAAATAACTGATCTTTTTAATCCAAATAATTTATAATAGTGTAAATACAATAAACTTTTTGTGGCTCAGCTGGTAAAAAATCCTCCTGCAATGTGGGAGACCTGGGTTTGATTCCTGGGTTGGGAAGACCCCCTGAAGAAGGGAAAGTCTACCCAGTCCAGTATTCTGGTCTGGAAAATTCCATGAACTGTATAGTGTACGGGGTTGCAAAGAGTCAGACACAACTGAGCGACTTTCAGTTCATTTTTTCCAAGTTGGGTTAGTAGTGTGATGTTCGAGACTAAGCAAGGTAGAAAATACTATATCTTTGACTTACTAAAGAAATTCATACTGATAAGCTAAGGGACCCAACAGTTCTTGTGTATGTGAAATGTATTTGTGTGCATACTCTGTAACTTTTGCTACCGTATCTTTTATGTTACTTCCTTTAATTTCCAAAACTTTTGCTCATCTACAAATTAAAATCAGTGAGTTTATTCTCTTGAGTTGTCCAAAGGTTAACTGTACAAACTATATTATAAAATACTACCCACATTAAATGTCCCCCATAAAATCAAATTTTCTTAAATAAAATTATTAAAAGAAATTTAGTCTTTGTATTGGGGCTTCTTTATTTTCCTTTTATAACCTCAGAGTGTTGAAACAACACTCTGAAACCTAGCAGTGGGACATACAGGAATATTTGCTAAAGTAATAACTTGTTATAAGGCACAGTGTAAGCAGTCTAGTGATATTTTTCAAAACAGCTGTGTACCCCTAAAAATGTGTTCATTTAAAACAGAAAAGAATTGCAAACCCTTTTTGATTAGATTAGTTAGCCAACAGCAAAAAACTGCTCCATAATTGCATACATCTTTCAATTGCTTTAAAAAATCCACACATAAAGTATTCTATTTTTGCTGTTGAGGTTGAATAAGGAAGTGCAATCAAGGTGTTCTAGGATCAAATCCCACATTGCAGAAAAAGTTATATCTGTTACATGGTGAACTCAGATGGAATCAGCACTCTTGTCTTTAACTACAGGGCTTAGGTTATACATTCTGTTCTTATTTGAAATAACATAACATTTATAAAGAGTTAACCATAAAACCCTTCTTGAGTACAGCTTGTGAATGTTAACGTGACACTTATCTAACATTCAATTCCACTTTGTTGCAATTTTCATTGTTAGAGTTTTTAGAAACATCTTTGAAAGGAAAACCTGCCTCCCCATTCTGACTTTTGTAATTGTATTCATTTTCATAATACAAATGGATCAAATACATGATAATAAGAATCATCTCTTCCTTACATTTTCACATCAGCTAGCAGAATAATTATGTTTTCAAACCTTCATTTTACATATTTTTTAAAAAAGGAAAAAACATGAATGCTTTTAGATAGGGAGTAGATTCTCTACTTACTTCAGATACTCCATTCTCCACTACCCCCTCCAGTCTGTTTCACTCACTCACATTTCTTTCTTGGCTCTCAGAGTGTAAGTTACAACTCTGTTACCTAGACTTTATTCCATTTAAACCTTCAGACCTGGTAGCTTTTGAGGTAACTGAATCATATTAATAGCTTCCCCTTAAATTGTTGTTTACTGAAAACCTGGGTGAATTGTGGAAAGCTTCCATTCTGTGAATATGCAGTTGATTGAAACCATGTGCCTGATTTTGCTTTCGTCCCTGTTACATTTTACTTTGGTTTTTTGGCTTATTTGCCTAGGCTCATAAAGTTGAAATATTGATTCTGCTATCTGAAACTTTGAAATATTTGTCATTTATATATTCATCCAAATTGACTAAAATACTAAGCACAGTGGGAAATGTATGAAATCAGTGGTATAACAAAAGTTTCCCTTCGACTCAGGATTTGAATAATAACCACTACTCTTTAGATGTTCAGTTCAGTTCAGTTCAGTTGCTCAGTCGTGTCCGACTCTTTGTGACCCTATTAATTGCAGCATGCCAGGCCTCCCTGTCCATCACCAACTCCCGGAGTTCACTCAGACTCACGTCCATCGAGTCCATGATGCCATCCAGCCATCTCATCCTCTGTCGTCCCCTTCTCCTTCTGCCCCAAATCCCTCCCAGCATCAGATTCTTTTCCAATGAGTCAACTCTTCAAATGAGGTGGCCAAAGTACTGGAGTTTCAGCTTTAGCATCATTCCTTCCAAAGAAATCCCAGGGCTGATCTCCTTCACAATGGACTGGTTAGATCTCCTTGCAGTCCAAGGGACTCTCAAGAGTCTTCTCCAACACCACAGTTCAAAAGCATCAATTCTTTGGTGCTCAGCTTTCCTCTCAGTCCAATTTTCACATCCATTGATGGCTACTGGAAAAACCATAGCCTTGACTAGACGGACCTTTGTTGGCAAAGTAATGTCTCTGCTTTTGAATATACTATCTAGGTTGCTCATAACTTTCCTTCCAAGGAGTAACTGTCTTTTAATTTCATGGCCGCAATCACCATCTGCAGTGATTTTGGAGCCCCCCAAAATAAAGTCTGACACTGTTTCCCCATCTATTTCCTGTGAAGTGATGGGACCAGCTGCCATGATCTTCATTTTCTGAATGTTGAGCTTTAAGCCAACTTTTTCACTCTCCACTTTCACTTTCATCAAGAGGCTTTTAAGTTCCTCTTCACTTTTTGCCATAAGGGTGGTGTCATCTGCCTATCTGAGGTTATTGATATTTCTCCTGGCAATCTTGATTCCCTCTTTTGCTTCTTCCAGCCCAGGGTTTCTCATGATGTACTCTGCATAGAAGTTAACTAAGCAGGGTGACAATATATAGCCTTGACGTACTCCTTTTCCTGTTTGGAACCAGTCTGTTGTTCCATGTCCAGTTCTAACTGTTGCTTCCTGACCTGCATATTGGTTTCTCAAGAGGCAGGTCAGGTGGTCTGTATTCCCATCTCTTTCAGAATTTTCCACAGTTGATTGTGATCCACACAGTCAAAGGCTTTGGCATAGTCAATAAAGCAGAAATAGATGTTTTTCTGGAACTTTCTTGCTTTTTCCATGATCCAGCGGATGTTGGCAATTTGATCTCTGGTTCCTCTGCCTTTTCTAAAACCAACTTGAACTTCTGGAAGTTTGCGGTTCATGTATTGCTGAAGCCTGGCCTGAAGAATTTTGAGCATTACTCTGCTAGCATATGAGATGAGTGCAGTTGTGCGGTAGTTTGAGCATTCTTTGGCATTGCCTTTCTTTGGGATTGGAATGAAAACTGACCTTTTTCAATCACTGATATTTTAATTATTCTAAGTCACTTCAGTCATGTCTGACCCTTTGCAATGTTATGGACTGTAGCCTGCCAGTCTCCTCTGTCTATGGGATTCTCCAGGCAAGAATACTGGAGTGGGTTGCCATGCCCTTCTCCAGAGGATCTTCCCAACCCAGGTATCGAACCTCATCTCTTGTGCCTCCTCCTTTGGCAGGCTGGTTCTTTACCACTAACGCCACCTAGGAAGCTAGTTTAGTTATAAGCCTGTCTAATTCTGATAATCATAGCTCTCCATCTAATCCACATGAATAATATGAGCTATTTTATCAAATACGTTGATGGCACTCAAGAAGTTCTCTGTTCACGATAGACCTTAGATGGGTCAATAAGTAACCCTATTAAAAAATAAGAGATATGACTCTAGGGGATCACTTGCTGTTTCTCTTGCTTTGTCAATTCACATTATATGCCTGGGTGCATATATGGGTAATAAATAAGCTGTATGAGTAAGACAGGCTTCCCTGGTGGCTCAGCGGTAAAGAATGCACCTGCCGATGCAGGAGACGTAAGAGATGTGGGTTCTATCCCTGATTCAGGAAGATCCCCTGGAGTAGGGTATGGCAACCCACTCCAGTCTTCTTGCCTAGAGAATCCTACAGACAGAGGAGCCTGGCGAGCTACACTCCAAAGAATCACAAAGAGTCCAGGCCACTGAAGTGGCTTTGCCCGTGTGCACATTAGTTAGACACTTCATTAATAACATAATTTACTATTTGTAAGGGAATGAAAATATATGGAAATACCAATTACATTTTAAAATTTAAAAACATTGTTTTCCAAGCAGAAGACTATTAGAAGGTTGTGAGTCTGTCAATAATACAGGATATGCATTAACCTGACTATATATTTTTCACATTTGAAGGACCCCGGTTCGATTACTGGGTTGGGAAGATCCACTGGAGAGGGGAATGGAAACCCACTCCAGTATTCTTGCCTGGAGGATTCCATAGACAGAGGAGCTGGGGAACTATAGTCCATGGGGTCTCAAAGAGTTGGACAAAATTGAGCGACTTTCTCTTCACTTCAGTTCAATTCCAAATGCCAATGAGAACACTGAGGCATAACTTAGCTTTGCTTTTGGTTGATTAAAATGCTTCCATAAATCCAATTTATTTAAGCCTCAGTTTGCATTTTATTAAATTATACTCAAATAGTTAACTGATTTTCTCTAAATTTTATAATATTGTTAAGTGATTTGTTTTTTCTTAATAGAACATTGCTTATCTAAATATTATGCTTGAGTATTTTTCTGATTTAGAGTGTATATACACGCATTGGAGATTTGGGTATCCAGATTTTATTTTTGGTTCTTCTAGGGGCTGACAAAGAATGCTAATTTAGATAAGTTAGTTAATCTTTTCTGAGTCAAATAAATGGCTTGGAATACAGTAAGTGATTTTTTAAGGTCCATTCCGGTGTTAATCCTTTGAAAAATTTAAGCTGTTAAAAATCCCTCTAGTTATATTCTTTCATAAATACCATTTCAAAGAAACTGAGAAACTGCTAGTTTAATATGAATCTTGTTAATATTATTGGTGAATTAATTAGTTTTATTTAAAATGAGATATTAATCATATAGAAAATCCTCACAAAGTCAAACAGGTTAAACCACACTTCTGTGAAATATTTTATTAACTGCAGTCATTTATAAATAGGTAATTATTTCATTTTAATACAAAAAAGAAAAACATACTGTAAGACTACAGATAAAATGTTTATAATCACTTCAGACTTTAAGGATTCTAAAAATATTTCCCAGTGATCTGACCCATGACTTCATAGAACCGATAATCTGTATATAATTTTTATTTTATTTAAAATCCAAGAAGCTATAGTGTTAGGCATCAAGTTTTCATAAAACTAAATGAACAAAGTAGTGTCTAAGAAAATGTATTTACTTCATTCAAATGTTTCCCCCTTTTTTTTTACATGAAGTAAATGGCTTGATTTTTGATTGTATAAAAATATCAGTACATGAACAAAACTTCTTCTTTTTTTTTTTTTTAGCTAAAGGATGAATAAGAAGTGCTAAGTGACTGGAATTAAACTATCTGAAAATATTTATGATATGACACAACTTGGTAATTTTTCTTTCCATGTACTGTCCAGGGACCATTTCTGCAGCTGTAGTTTTTTCCATCATGGAAAATAATGAGCTTCTTTTTAAATTTTATGAAAAACTTTAAAAATAAAGAATTTTTTATTTTATCCATATAAGATAAATTAGCAAAGTGATTTGAGAAGATGAAAACAATGTCTAGAGGTTTTATCATACATACTGAACACTTTATGTTTTCTTTCCATTTTTGTCTTTCTATCGTTTTTGGCAAATAATGTAAAAAAGCAGTATCAAAACTATTAAAGCCAAGTGTCAAAGCACTTTTGTTTGTTCAGGATTAACTTTTTTTTCTTTTAATTGGAAGGTAATTGCTTTACAGCATTGTGTTGGCTTCTGCATGCAATATGAATCAGCCATAAGTATACATATATGCCCTCCCTCTTGAGCCTCCCTAGCAATCCCTACCCCATCCCGATCCTATAGGCTGTCACAGAGCACCAGGTTGAGCTTCCCGTGTTATACAGCAGCTTCCCATCCTCTCTGTTTTATGCATGGTGACGTGTCGTCGCTCAGTCGTGTCCGACTCTTTGTGACCCGATGGACTGCAGCCTACCACACTCCTCTGTCCATGGGATTTTCCAGGCAAGAGTACTGGAGTGGGTTGCCATTTCCTTCTCCAGAGGATCTTCCCAACCCAGGGATTGAACCCGGGTCTTCTGCATTGTAGGCAGACGCTTTACCGTCTGAGCTACCAGGGAAGTTCTTTTTGCATGGTGAAAGTGAAAGTGAAGTGAAGTCGCTCAGTCGTGTCCGACTCTTTGTGACCCGTGGACTGTAGCTCACCAGGTTCCTCCGTCCATGGGATTCTCCAGGCAAGAATACTGGAGTGGGTTGCCATTTCCTTCTCCAGGGGAATCTTCCCAACCCAGAGATCGAACCCAGGTCTCCCGCATTGCAGGCAGACGCTTGAACCTCTGAGCCACCAGTGTATCTCAGTTCACCCCACCCTCTCTGCCTGTCTGTGTCCACAAGTCTGTTCCCTGGGTGTGTGTCTCGAGTCCTGCTCTGCAAATAGTTATCAGTATCACACTGTTTGTATTAATATTTATGTTCTGCAACATGTTCTCAGCTCATAGCCTCAAAATGAATCTACAGATGGAAATAGAAATACAATATTTCCTTGATATGGAGTATACCTACCAAACTAGGTGTTACTGTGGGAGTATACCAACCAAAATGTGACATTATGGTTACCAGTTAAAATCCATGAGTTGAGGAAAGTCGGATTTATCTGTTAGGTATTTTACTGTCTTATAAATAACCTAAATCAAATACTAGTCTAGTATGTTGAGGAAGTAAAGTTTTACTTCAAAATTTTCATTATTGGAATTGATCTTTATTGGGGGAATCACATTAAAGCAAAGCTACTTTCAGTGATGGACAAAGGCATAAGAGGAGTTTTAGATCTTTTATTTGCCAATGTAATATATTCTTCATGTTTTTATTCCACCAGTCAGAGGAATAATTGTACCTTTGCCTGTAAAGCTAATCTGGGTCTTTGAAAACATGTCTCTCTAACTATGAAAGAAGTTGCTCTAAAATTTATACCTTAATAATGTTTTTGGAGCTTCCCAGGTGCACTAGTGGTAAAGAACCCGCTTGCCCTTACAGGAGACTCAAGAGATGTGAGTTCAATACCTGGGTTGGAAAGATCCCCCAGCGGAGGGGTGGCCACCCACTCCAGTATTCTTGCCTGGAGAATCCCATGGGCAAAGAAGGCTGGCGGGCTACAGTCCTTAGAGACACAAAGAGTCAGACACTACTGAAACGACTTAGCATTCACGCAGTAATATCTTTGGTCTTTTTATCTCCACCAGGCTACTACTTCTCCTTGACTTTCAATCTATGTTTAGATGTTCTGAAATGTTGTAGAGCCCCTCTTGGAACACTGATTTCCTTTATCTTCAATTTCTCTGTTCATTTCCTTCAGGTGACAAATTTGTAGGTTTATTTCCTTAGAGTCCATTTTCCTATTCCAGCCACTTTCTGCTTCATTGTTTCAAATATGACCTCCCTTAGAACTTTGAAAATAACCCTCCTAAAAGAGTCTCTTAATGACATTCTTGTTGAAATGAACTATTTTGTGTGTGTTTCCTGCCTTGTATAAATGATGCCCTGTTTAGTGAAAGTGTTAGTCTGGCAGTCCTATCTGACTCTACAACCAAATGGACTGTAGCCCACCAGGCTTCTTTGTCCAGGAATTCTCCAGGCAAAAATACTGGAGTGGGTAGCCATCCCCTTCTCTAGGGGATCTTCCTGACCCAGGGATCAAACCCTCATCTCCTGTGTCTTCTGCATTGTAGGTGAATTCTTTACCACTGAGTCATCGGGGAAGCCCATTTATTTTATACTTAATAACCCTCAATGACTTAAGTTTTCTCCAGGACTGTGTTACCAAGGCTACATGTCTTTCTCTTAGATTTGTTTTGTAACAGTTACACAAAAATAATTTTATAATCTTTTATGTTAACACACCATTCACATTTATTGTACATGTGTGTGTATGCTAAGTCACTTTAGTTGTGTCAGACTGTATGCAGCCCTATGGATTGCACACCCATCTTTGTCTATGGGATTTTCTGGACAAGAATACTGGAGTGGGATGCCATGTCCTCCTCCAGGGGATCTTTCTGACCCAGGGATTGAACCCAGATCTCCATTTCCTGCATTGGCAGGCAGATTTTTTTACCACTAGTGCCACCTAGTAAGTCCTTATTATATATAGTAAAGCAAGCTATTGAAAGATAAAGTTCTCCAAGTCAGTATTATTTTAGCTTCACCTGAGACATATTGAGATATGAAGACTTCTAATGATACACAACACAGAAAGTGACAAGAGACATTCAGTTCAAAATATTAAGGTGTTCTTGATTCAATTTGACTATATTTTATTTATTTATGTTGGAAATTATATCTGGAAAATAAATGAACAGCAGATGCATTCTACTCAGGAGGAAACCTAGTAGAGAAAATTAAAATTCTAGGATATGCTGCTGCTGCTGCTGCTAAGTCACTTCAGTTGTGTTGGACTCTGTGCGACCCCGTGGACTGCAGCCTACCAGGCTCCTCCGTCCATGGGATTTTCCAGGCAAGGGTACTGGAGTGGGGTGCCATTGCCTTCTCCTTAGGGTATGCTAGTAGATTTTAAAAGTTTGATCTCAAATAAGTGACTATAACTCAAACATAGCCAAGTTTGTTCACGGATTGCAGACTTGTAAATGGCAGAGGATAAACAGAATGAGACTTACAGATATATATATATTTTTGCCTGATAAAAGTAGTGGTTGCCAGGGACAATGTGAATTCCTGATGACATCTAGAATGGAAAAGTGGGCCCTACTATGAGTTCCACAGGAAAGTTAGATCAGGCAAAACACTGAAATCCTAAAAGAAAAGGATTTGTCTCAAATACACATTTTTTATAGACTGTCAACCAAATGGGCTAGAAATTATAGGTAGTTAACTTGCATGGTGACTCTTTAATCTTTACATTCAGAAGGCTCTAGGTCAAGGTTTTTTCCCTTATTATTTGTTATGCTTCCTCAGACATCGTGCTCTTTCTAGAAAGAAAAGAGAGGATTTTCATGAAACGTATGTCTATTTACTTTGAAGTGAAAGTGAGATTGAGAGATTATCGAAAATGTGGAACATTTAACAACTCTGTAAGCTCACTCTGCCATTCAGGAGTCTCTGTTTAGAACCTTTGGACATCATTCATATTTGGGAATCATTTAGAACTCCCATGGTAGCAAAAAATGTTCTGCTGACATTTTGAGAAGGTATTCAATATTTTTTCAGAAATTAGTGGGTAAATAAGATTTTCTTTTTTTTTTTTTTTTTTTGTTTTTGTTTTTTGGAAAGTGGACTGTGTCAGAGTTAATAGACTAAACAGTGAAGAATATTTGCACGTCAGTGCCTGTATTTTCTACTAATTCTCAAATAAATGTGTATGTTTCATAAGGATAATAACTATTTTCTTTAAAAAGTCACTTTTTCCTAACAGGAAAAAGGCTTATTTAACTGGTAGAAGAGTTAATGCCTGTATTAATGTATAAGAAGAGGAAATTAAACTAAATTAAAATGACTGTTGGCTTCTATCACCAGAAAAGGCAGCTGTCTTTTTCTTAGATATAATTATATCAATTGTGTTTATATAGAACTTTTCCCCAGCAGTACTAGAAAATGGTCATGTTTTCTAAGCTAATGTTAAAATTATTTTCTTTGAAATATTAGTCAAATTGATACCCTTATTACTAACATCAGACCATGAAAAGGGATTTGAATAGCCGTGTGCAAAGAGCCTTGACTCCTTAAGAGACACAGGGTAATCAGGATCAGTTTCCTGACCAAGCTGTGATTTATCTCCTTATCTCTTCATCAAAACATGATGGCAGATACCATCCTAAAGGAATTCACTTCACTTTATCATACTTCCTAAAAGAGTAGTTCACTTGATTTAATATGTAAACTTAGAAAGTGCCGTATTCTTTGGCTTAGTAGTGATTGAGACTTAAATTTGCAGAGGGATGGGAAAGAGAATTGTCATGATCCCTGATAAAAACTTAGAACTTATACCTAGGGCGATCTTGGAAATGGCTATCTTGGAAACAGAGATTGGAGACCATCCTTCCAGCCCACTTTCCTCCTTCATTGCATCATTCTCTTCTCTCCAGATTGGAACTCTGATTAGTATTATGAATGGTAGGAAAGTAGGTACTTTACATAAAAACTTGCTTGTGTCATCTTCTACGTGCTCAAACTTAAGCACTGCTTACAAGGGTGGGTGGTCATCATGGCCTGTTGTTCATTTTTGAAGTCCACACATAGAGGCTGATTAAATCAACCTGATCAGTATTTGGCTTGTATTTTTTGACTGTTGCCTAAATTTTATGGATGCTTTCGATGTAGAATAATGTCTGTAACATGAATTGATAAAATATGAAATTTAAATAGGAAGTACTATGTATTACCTTAGTTGACCACATAGGATTTTTTTTTTTTTCTTTTCAGTCTCCTTGTAAATATATTCTAAGAAATGAGTGGTCAAGAGGTTGGAACTGTAGTATCTTGTTCAGTGTATAAGACCACTGAACTTATAAATTAAGCTAAATTAAACATTGTCACTTAAATTGTCTTGGCACTAAAAAATGATGATGATGAATTGTCATTCACGTTAAAGGATGGAAAGCCTAAGGTAGAATTTCACTTTGCCTTTGGATTGTTGGTTTTCTTGATGATTACGTTTTTGATTGCTGTAGTTTTGGAGAAGAACAGGATTTCAAGGCATCATCTGTTTAGCTATTTAGTTCAGACTAACAATTTTTATGATATTGTCAATAGAAGCTAGGCACAGATCCCTTGAATTGTCTCTAAGTATAAAATTTAGTCAGCTTTTTTTTCTAGTCTTTTTCTGAAGACAACTAGAAAATTCAAATAAATAAGTTCTTTGTCCTAATGAATATTAGGACAATTAATGAGTATTTTTCAACATAACAAATTTGTACTATCTATGAATTGCTTGCACACCTTTAACCAAACCTATTCAAACAAATACTCTTGGAAAGATATGGTTATGAATATGTTTCATTAATTTGTTAAAGAAGTAAACAGTAAACTAATACCTGGGAGACAAATGAATTAACACACTGTGAGAAAATGTGAAATATGTATCTTCTGATCTATGAAAAAAATTGCTTTAACATTTATGCAGAGAAGCAATGTGTATTTTAAGATCTTAGATTATTTGTAGATTTTATTAATCCAAAATTACATTATAAACTACTGCTCAATTAAAAAATATCATGTTGTAATACATGTAAAATCTGATCATAAAAAGTGACTGACTTAATAGAGCCTTGTATTTTTTATGCCTAGGTTAACATGTCAGAACATCTTTCAAGGGAGGCAGGACCACAAAGACAGGGATGGAATAACTTAATCAAAACATTATATAGCTGTGTGCATTTCCCCCCTAGATTGTATGTTACAATCCTTTAATCTTTCAAAAGAATATTCTATCCATACATTGAGAAATATCTTTAACTAGAAACCACTTATGAATGAAATAGGAAATTTTACCATACTCAGTGAATATGATCTTTGACCTGATTCATGCCATTTAAATATCCTATTAAAAAATTTAGTTTTTAAAGAGAAATTATCTTGAGTTTAATTTGTATTTTTCCTTTTAACTTCATTGCTAACTTTTGCATTTTCTCTGAATATTGTTTATGAAGCATTTTATGTATATTTAGCAATTCAAAACTGATATTTCAGATTTGGAATAATTGGCATGTTTAATGAATAGTTGGCTTTATAATCTAATTGTGCAATTTCATTTTGAACTCTATCAGCCTATGATTTTGTTTGAAAGCATTTTGATACTACTAGTGAACTCGTGTTCAGCTGCTTGCTACTCCAATAACTTGAGAGGCAAGTGTCAGTAGGAAGAAAATTGCTTTAATTAGAAAAGCCAGCAATCTAGGGAGGAGATGGACTCATGTCCTGAGACCAGCTCCCACGATTCTGGTTAGTCATGGTAGGTTTTCAAGGGAAAAATGGAGGGAGAATCTCAAGGAGTGGCGGAGGCAGGAGAGTGGGTTCTGCATTTTCCTCTGTGTCTGCAGGCTGGCTGACTCTGTTCAGATGTTTTCTTGCCCAAGTGATCTGCCTGCAAGTTTGCTAAAGCAACAGTTATGTGTGGAGAGCTAGTCATTCTTTAACTGCTGAATTCTTACCTCTTTTTATCTAGGAGACGAATCAACAGCTCAGGCATTGCATGGTGTGCATTCGGGAGAGCCCAAATTAGGAGTTAGTTTCAATTGTCTAGGGATCTCATTTCTACAATTGGGTTTTTAAGGTTAGGCGGGGACAGAGATGGGTAAACAGGGAAAGGGCTAAAGAGTTGCTTTCAATTCCCCACTGTCAGACATCATTCCATTTCTACAGGATTGCAGTGAAGGTCCATCATCTCTATCTGCTTCTTGCTGACTTAGAGCGCTGTATTCTCAGAGTGGAAGACATCAGCATGATTCTATAGCATCTCCTTACTGACAGTGTTAGCTGTCCACCTACCTATACTAGCAGAACAAGCTACACTCATTTTTATGCCCACAAAGATAGAGTTATTATGAGCAAAGTGTTGATCCCTTTCTCTGGAGATCAGTTCTTGGAATTATATTAGGCATAGACTCAATGTGGCTCAAGATGGTGCAGCTTATGTCATAGCTGCAGTCTAGTCATCATGCAGTTAGCTTTTCCCCTCTGGTGGCAGCTGTAGTATCTGTTAAAAATAACTCAGGAATGTGCATCAGACACTGAGACGGTGACATTCTATTGTCTTGATCATTAACTGCTCGAGCCTGCTCTTTTGTGACTCAGGGAGGCCTGAGAGACTTCAGCTTTTCTACAAACAAGAGGCAGGGAACATGGAGGGGTCTTTGTACTTGAGCAGGGAGGAGGGGTGCTGGGAGAGGAGCTGCATGGTTCTCTTTGCTTCCAGTATCACTTGTTTTTGTGGGAATTCACATGACAATAAAGATCTTGAAGTTTAATAAGAGTTAATAATATTTAATGATATGTAATCAAAGACAAATACTTTTACATTTTCCAATTTGTCAGAGAATGCTTTATAGTGTTCTATAAAGTAAAACAATATAAATGCCTTCTACAGTAGACAAAGGTTCAAATAAAGCAAAGATGCTCTTATTCTTTCTAACCAATTCCAGAATATTCTGTTAGCATACATTATGAACCTTTATATGCAAGATACTGTGCCAGTCACTGTGATCATGAAGATAAAATTCCCCTAGATGGGATTCTGATGGAGCTTTCACCATCATGGGTATGCTTTCACGACAGCAAGGAACTCTGATTCATTAGGCAATGAAGTTTTAATTCTATAATCTCAGGAAGGAGAATTGTTTTGAAATAGAAGTCATTTTAAGAGTGGTTTAGATACATTGTTATATGATAGATATATTATTTAGTGAAGAAATTTTTATAAATTTGGAGTGAAATTCCTTTTGGGGAAGAGTTGGGCTGACCTGGCCCTTGGGGCTGTCTCAGTACTGCAGCCCCTATTCACAGGGGACAGTGGAGAGATGCAGCCAGTGCCTGAGCACCTCTCTGGGTTATATATATTCTAAACTTCAGGGAAATAAGCCTACTCCATGCTTGATTTACTCTTGATCCTGGATTTTCACCAAATACAGTGCTTTCACATACATATACAGCAGGCGTCAGCCCTAGGGCAGCATTTTAAGCAGATCTGAGTTTACATTATGTCTGCTTGTGATGAACTGATTCATACTTGCTTTTTCAAAGAAAATGGTTATTAGTTTTTAAATTCCTCAGAGTACCAAACAAACGAAAAGTCCCAAAGTCTCATGAATCTGAAAAGAAAGTTTTCAAGTTTCCATTTCAAACCTCTTGTATGAGGATAATAAAAGGGTTATTCACAGTCATCTTTCCAAGAGGGCTAAAAATCAGTTGAGAAACATGTGAATAGAAAAATAAAGAGATATTCAAATGCTATGACTTTTCAGCTCGACTCAACTTTTTTTTTTTTTTTTTTGCTCTAAATAGTCAATGACACTTTTGAGGTCTGTCTTTGGTTCTGAACTGATGAATGTTTCAGATTAATATTCCTTCAATTATGCTGCTGAAATTAGGCCTTCCTTCTTTCATCCAGGTCACCTGAAGGATTTTTTTTTTTTTTGACAGTACATATTGTAATAAACATTGTTTTGGTGCTTAAACATTGAATAAAAATGTTCCGTTTATTTTTATTTTACTAATTTTAAAAATATTTATTTCTTTTTTAGCTGGAGATCTTTGATCTTCATCATGGCACATGGAATCTTTAGTTGCAGCATGCAAACTCTTAGTTGTAACATGTGGAATCTAGTTCCCCAACCAAGGATCAGACTTAGGCCCCCTGCATTGGGAGTGCAGAGTCTTAGCCACTGAACCACCAGTGAAGTCCCCAGATTTTCTCTTTACTTAGAAAAAAATTTTAATACCTGAACAGTATCTCTTTGAAAATTCAGTAGTATTCTAGGAGCATTTGAGTCAGTACCTAGTATAGGTTTCCAGTATTTTTTTTTTCTATATTTTCTAGAAAATGGGTACTACTTTAAGATATTACTGTGTATATGTCTGACCAATTAACTAAGACTCCTGCTCTGCCATTAATTAGGAATAGACCTTTTAGGATTTTAGCAGTGAAGACATCCTTTTGCTTGTTTCTTAACTTGAATTATTCCTAAAGGTATTTTTCAACTTATTTTGGAGTGTGACCAGTGGCTTCTTGGGTCAACAGCATTTCATTTTTAGCCAAAATGTGGTGTAATGAAATGACATATGAAGTTCTTGTACATGAAAAGAAAAATGTTTTTGACACATGATAGACTTGTTATTAAGGAGAAAATTTTAAAAGATGGAGACTTATCTGTATTTTATGTACTGTCTATGATTGTTTGGAAAAGTCCTGCCTTCTTGTGTGTTTTGTCAGAAACATTTAGGGTCATCTCTGAACTCCATGTGGCACCTCTCTTTTTCTGCAGAGATCTAAAATTGCAGTGTTTGATAAAATGTGGACCTACATGAGAAGTGCAGAACCCTCGGTGTTTGTGAGGACTACAGCTGAGGGGGTGGCCAGAGTGCGGAAGTCCAAAGGGAAATATGCCTACTTGCTGGAGTCCACCATGAATGA